>NC_088170.1:53837584-55087584 GCF_028769735.1 Zonotrichia leucophrys gambelii | reverse complement strand
AGGACCTGGATGTTTCTTCAGGGTCATGGCTCCTGCAAAACCATAGTACACACGTAACAGATTCAAGTTTGTCACTCTCTTGTGATATACTGTATAAAATGCTGAATGATTTTAAGTTCTTCAGTAAGCAACAATGACAAAACCAGAGTCAAAAGTAAACAAAAATTATCTCAGAAACAATTTGAAGATTACTTTGAAGTGGATTTGCAAGTTTTGTTTGCTCTGGATGTCAGATCCAGAGCTGATGTTACTTAATTTAAGGTCTTTCATACCTTGTTCATTTATTTGTCTGCTAAAGATATTTTTTAATAACATCATCGTATAACTTCATGTTTTTGCCTTGCTCTTCTATTGTGAACTGTTAACTTCAAAGCTTTGGAGGCCTGCTGTGACTCTTTTCTTATATATTTTCTCCAGGCTGAAATACTTAATTACACAAGATCTATAACTTAATATTTTTTTTTTCTGTTAGGCAGCCAAAACTGTTCATCATTCATCAGATGTTCAAATTATTTATTTAGTTTGGTACAGATTCTAATTTTGTAATTTTTCTGTGAACTTCTTAAAGCAGCAAAAAAACCCCTGGTAAATTAGTGTTAGAAATCAAACTTCTATTACAAAGGACAAATTTTTATTTTACAATGTACTGATATGCATATACACTTTCATTATTTTGTGTGGAACATCAGGTAAATGTCTGGAGATTGCAGAAGACAAAGGCGCATCTATAATTGGAGCAACTACATAGAGGCAGTACAGAATTTTCTCATTTTGGAGTGAGCAACAGGAATTCCTGCTCTTCTAGAGCTTTCTGAAAGGCAAAATAAATGCATCTACTGTGATGTTCCCCAAGGAAGAGGTTATCTTTTTTCTTGGGGTAGCTACAGGCAACATTGAGGTTGGAGTGTGACATCCTGATTACCTTCCTAAGAGTTCTGTGTGTGGTCATTTGAAGGTACCACAGAAATAAACAACAGATTCTCATTGCAATATTAGGAATAAATGTATGGTCTGTATGCAAATTTCAAATGTATTCATGATTAAATACTTAATGTTAGGACTTGAAGAAAACTGAAAAAAGTGATTAAGATACATAATGAATGTGGCAAGCACATGGAGGTCAAATATAAATATGGAAGGCACAGTTCTTAGACTTGCATTTAGATTTCCATTCATACAGATATGCAAGCTGGATATTTTTATTTCTAATAAATACATTAGTTGATTATTAAGTGTACTTAAGAGCAATCATAGGAGGAACTTAATACTAATCAGAGGGCAAAATATTTTCGTTCTCACTGTGTTGCATCTTGTTTTGTTATGAGCCACAATTTGTTGTTTATAGAAAAACAAAGTAGATTTCTAAGAATTGTCAGTTGAATTCTTATATTAGTGATCCAGTTTTTAGCAGACCATCTTTAAAGAAGAAAATAGTAAAAATACTACTGACTCCCAAATAATTTTAATTTTGGCGGTTTGATTTCAGAGGTGTTAAGTTGCAAAGGACACATTTTTTAGAAATGGTAGATTCTTTTTTTCCCCCTGAAGGTTAGATTCAGTGTGGCTACACTGAACGTTCAAACCCACTAGCTGTTTTTAAAACTTTTGGTTTGAGACCTTTATATGGTAAAATTGTCTGCCCAGCTTCAGAGGAACTGTTAAAATTAGATCATGCATATTTATGTATCCATGCTAAGGCACTCTATCAGAATCAAGTATATATCCGATCTGAGGAATAGGGCTGTTTTCACTTCTAGCCAGTACTACAAAACCAGTAAAAGGGCATTCAAATCTTAATAAAAGTTTTTTTTAGAATGAGTACATGATAGTAAAATCAATGGGTGGAAAATACCCCTACATATGTGTAGCTTGACTGGGGGGATCTTTCCCTACTACACTGGTTTTTGTTGCTACTGCTTTGAATGGCTTCCCAGATTGCAAGAACACTATTCTGTCTTCCAGCTGTTCATAAAAAATAAGCTCACTTTCTGTTAACTTTCAAATGTTGCTTTTTTCTTACTTCTACTTAACACAGAAATCCTTCAACCAACATTTTTCCCCACAGGCTATCTCCTTCCTGTGAATCTCAGACTGCTTTTTCTCAATATACTTAATCTAATTTAGCTATCAGTTCTCTCTAAGGAGGGCTCTTTTGCTTTTCTACTCTCTTCCTATTCGGATACACCATCTTCTGTTCCCCCTTGCTTTGACTTCAGTGCTTGTCTGACACTTGGTTGGGGTTAATTCATGACTCCTGGAACACATATAGCAGAGGTGAGAATATGCAGGTGGGCACAGAGACTAATTTTTCAGGAGCAACCTGATATTGGATTTCAAAGTGAAATATCTTCTTTATCATCCTTACATGGCACACCAGATTTTTTCATAGCATGAATTTTTGATTGCTTTTAGGAAAGTAATCCCCACCTCTGTTCAAATGATCGCACTGACCCTGAGCACAACAGCCAGGACAGAAGCAGCCCGACTTCTGCTGTTCACCTAGGTCCTTTTGACAAAATACTATAATCAAAAGACTTTTCATATTTTTCTTGATTTGGAGTAAGCAAATGATTGAAATAGATACCAGATTATTCCTTGAATTTGAAATATTGGGATGTGGGTATTTTTCTTTTTGATACGCCTCAATAACAGGAAAAGAAACACATCACAAATATTCCAGGATATGAAAGGATTTCATGAACATCTTGCATGTACCTCACCTTTGTAGCTGCCGGAGAGCTGTGTTATGGCTGAGAGTGGCTGTGGCTGTCACATACCTATTCTTACATTCCTTATGTTGTGCAAAGGCAGGTTATATTAATGAATATCAGGCAGCCACAAAAAACCTCAGCAGCATTTATGTGCCCCCAATTAACTGGATTATTTTCTCTCCCCACTTCTGCTCTTCTTCCCCCACCCCATCCCAAGATGAAGTTTCACTCAGAAAATGGCAGGGTGCACTCAGACTGAATGTTCCTTTTCTTTTTCATATGTAGGGAATTATTTCCCTTTTGTTTATTTTCTTTCTTTGACTGTAGAGTCCTGACTCTTCTTTCCTTCCTTCTGAAAGAAAACAGTTTTTTAAACCTTAAAAACTTCAGCTTTCAGCAAGTTTAATCCTCAGGGGTCGAGGTGGAGGAAGCAACAAGCAATTAATTTTACAAAAATATTTTCTGGAGCTAACACAGGAACTTGCTTTTACATCATAAATCAATATTCTTGATATTTTTTACCTTTCATTTTGTTGTTGTTACCTTTCAGCTTAATATAGAGCTAAGTCCAATAGGAAATGAAAGTAACATAGCGGAAGGATGTTCTTTCAAGATGAGGGAAACTTCTGAGAGGAAGAACAATCACAAACACGTTTGAATTAAGTAGGAAAGTTGCAACAGGAACAAATAGGAATTTCAGATAGTCTGAGAACCAGCTTGTGTCAAAGAAGGATGCTTGGCTTTCCAATTTTAAGAAAGAATGATAGCTGTTATATAGGATTTTTGAATTATTTTATGACAGCTCTATAGTAAGAACTTATTTTTCAATTTTATTCTGATATTCTCTGAAGGAAATAACCTGAACCATAGGACACAGTTGGTTGACTTCTTCACTCATCTGTCAGTCAGGAGAAACATCACAACATTCTGCCTTCTCACAGCTGGAATAAAAATGACAGTGATATCCCCTTTCTTGATCCTCTGTCTGGGAAATGAAACATGGTGCTGCTGCTTGCCTGTAGCTAGTCAGTTGAGAGAAACCAGTGATAAACAGCCAACATGACATGAAATTTTTTCACATATCTGGAGAAAAAGATGTTTTACATATATTATAAAGCTATGTGTTTAATATCTATGCTACTACATTCCTAAATTACAGTTTTGGAAGTAGTTGCTCACTTAATAATGTGATTATTGAAATGAATGAGGTTTTTGATCTTAGTAAATTTAGGCTAATCAGTTTAGCTTCCATGGCACAAATCTTGTCAGTCCTCTGTTTTCTTTAAGGTTCCTATTGATTTCTGCCAGGAAGCAATACTCTCCTTGCATGGCTCTCAGTGCAGGGCAAAGCCTTAATATTTACTGTATTCCTAAGTGAACACAGAGATGTAACACCTAATTGGTAATCACAATAGAATTGGGTTTTTAGGTGACTCTTACTCTATGTTCTTCATTAGCAACCTCAACTGAACTTGACTTTGCTTGATTGGGACTTTTCTTAAAATCTTTAACCCAGCTGGAGAAGGAAAGATGCAAACATAGTTTAGTTTGCTTTGGGACATGTCTTTCTGGTGAAAACTTGGGAAGTTTGTGAAAATAGTCAGTGATAGTAACTACTGAGATTGTTAAAGCACCTACATTTTAAAGAATAGCTTTTTTCATAGAAAATTTGAAGTCCTTTCTCTCCTCTTTTCCCACAGATGTTTTAACAGCTATTTCAAGGGTTTGTAGTTAATCATCAGAAGAAGGATAATACCTACATTTATTAATAAATCTTTGGGAAAGAGGAAGATAATTTTTATCTTTCTGGTGCTTATGAATTATTCTGTAAATCGAGTGTAATTAAATGAAACAATAAGTTTCATACATTTTATTATTCCAAAGATGGAATGAATCCTACTGTTTACAGGAATGAATCCTACTGTTTACAGCCAATCAGGCATAAAAAACTCTGTGTACCTGTGAGGTGTAGGCTCTGAGGCAATTTTGGCATGTATGCTTTTGCATTTTCTTAAGTAGAACTTTTATGTTAGCTGATGGCACTGTAACCTTGGCTTTAAGGTGCATGTCCTACTTAATTGTGTATTCTGCAATGTGTTTGTAGTCAGAACAAGCCTTAACATCTGGAACTATATGCCCAGAATGCTGTGTTGGTCTGCTTGGAGCAAGTTCAGGATGCCAAGAGAGCACAGCTGAATTTCCACAGCTGAGACTATGACACGGGAGTGTTGCTAATACAGCTATGAACATTTTCCAGCTTTTCCACAGATTTATTTTTGACTTGATGGAGGGGCTTAATAATTATAAATCATGAGAAACCAAGTTTATCCTCTGTCACTATCAATAGTAAAATCATCTCAATATCAACATCTGTGGGAAGTATTGCCATCTAGTTTGCAGATTATGTGGACAAGAAACTCTCTTTTGGATTTGCAATCCATGAAGCTAAAGACAGTAGAAGTTTTATCATGTAGGAACTCGGGGACTTGTAAGCTTTGCTGAGGCCAGTAAATCAGGTAACACAAAATCTTTCTGACAAAGTTCAGCAATACTCAAGGAAAGTTGATTTTTGATTGTGGGGGCAAAATGACAGACTGTCCAACACAGGCAAGAAGTTTTTGCTTTAATTTCTGAGTTGTTTTCAATTCCTCCTACTCTCTGTTGGTTTCCCTTGGTGTTGACAGGAAACAAGCAGGAACCAATTGACTTTATTATGCACAAGCTATTCCCCTGCCTGAAAGGCAGTTGCAGGGGTATAAATGCTACATTTGTTAAGCAGATGGATCTCTAAATTAATTTTAGGTATTAGCAATTGCTAATTTAATTAAAGGAGGAGAAAAGAAGAAAAATACCATAGCATGTAACATCTCTCAAACAATACAGCATGTATTATTCTTTCCATGTTTTGTTTGAAAAAAAAATAAAAAAGCCATCCCCTCAGAAAAGTGGGAGTGGTGTGGGTGGTGATCCATCTATGAATTGTAAATAGATGCAGCTTATGCACTCTCAGCTGGTCACACTCCTTAGTGTTGACACTTTGAAAGATACCACAAGTCCTAGTTCCTAGGTACATGGCATCCTGGGGATGATAGATAAAAAATGTACCAGATCCACAGGTAGGTGGGGCTTTTGAACAGGGAGACACACTGCAATTATATCTTTTTTAAATTATCTATCTATCTATCTATCTATCTATCTATCTATCTATCTATCTATCTATATCTGTGTATGTGTATAATCTAAATTAATCTAGCTGCTATTTCTCTAGATTTTTCAAGATTTTAATTAAGGTGTCTTGAGTATATATTCTATCTTTGAGTGAGCACCTGCAACATGCTTTCACTCTCAAAGATTCAAAAGTTTTCTTATTCTGGCTAGATTTGTGCTCATAGAAAAAAAGGATGAGCTTCCCACACCCAACAAAGAAACTCAATTTTTTCCCCATAATTCATTATTTCTCAGTTAGTTCAAATTCGAAGGTAGTAGGTGAGATATAGCAATACTTAATTTCCTGAGTTTGGTGAAAATATAATTCAAATATTATTGCTGCTTTAAGCAGAAGTATATTGTTCTCAAGCAAAGTTGCTGTATGAAGAAACCACCCCATTTTTGAGAATCTGGAATGTGACTTAATCATTGATGGTACATCCAGCTAAACAAAACGCAAAACCCAGCTACCTAGACAGCACTTATGCTGATTAAGGCAGTATTGTAATGCATAGCCTTATTTCTGAAAAACAAACCAAAACAAAACAAAACAAAAAAACCACAAACAAAAAACAAACAAAAAATTTTAAAAAACCCTGAAAAAGTATAGACAGCAAAAACTAATCGTGACTTTTGATAAAAATTGGAAATTTTAAGCTATAAGAGGAAGATGCAATTTTTTATTCTATGGTATTACAGAGAGAGAGAGAGATAAGACAGATGCTTAAAGCTCCTGTCACTCACTGAGTCAAGAAATTCTAACATAAGTATAAAACTGCAAAGAATTTTTGTTTACTGGATTTTTTTTTGCTAATAATTTAATTTATACCTCAATGCTTACCTCAAATGAAAAAAAGTCCACAATCTACAGATTTAAAAATCCAGATGACAACATGTCTCCATCTTCTCACTAGTAAGGGTTGCTTTTATCTTTCTTGTCATCATCACTATTTCATACAATCATTGTGAGAAAAAGAAAATAATCTCTATCATTAGTAAATGGTCTCAGAATGATAATCTGGTTACAAAAGTAGATTTCCCACGTCTCACTCTCCTGAGGGTGATGCTTTGGTGACAGCTAAGACCTTTCTGATTTCTGATTAAGTTTTTCTATTGACAGTACTAATACTGTGCCTGGGGGAAGTAAATCTTGCTAGTTTCTTATGATTTTCACCCCAGCTGTGAATCTCCATAATTTTCATCCCAACACATCAACTGTGTTTTTAATTGTTTATTGGAATGCCTATATAGTTGAATGTGATAGCAGGCAAAAAATCTAAACATGGCCTGAGCTATAAGAAGAGTTGCGTTCCTTGTGTGTTAATATTCTATATAGCCCCAAACACAAATTTAGGGAAAAAAATAAATCTTGCCTTATCTCAGTCTTTGTTGCTCCTTTCTACTTAATGTGTAATTTCATTACATTGCTAGGTTAATTTGTCAAACTGGATTATTGCAGTGTAACTATCATCATGCCCCCATTCCTGATTGTCAGAAGTGCTTATGGTGTCTTCATTTAATGTGTTAATGCTGTATTGTGTCAGGTATGTCAGGATTTGATTCATAAATTGAATTTGATTCATGAAGATAATTCACTGAGTCATAGGCTGTTGTTGTCTTTTTCCATGGGCACAGAAATTACTGGCTGTCATAACATAAAATGCTGGTGAGCTTCCACAGTTCTTACATCTTCTTGCTCTGTTTGCTGACACAAGAATTGTCTTCTTTGTCCAGATGTTTCTGTCCAGAGTTTTGTTCAGTTACTGAGACAGAAACTTTTAAGAAACTTTTAGTACTGAATAGACTTTCCTTTCCCTCCCCTGACTTGCTTGAAACCTTCTCCTCAACATAGCCTGTTCATGAGGCTTTTTTCTCCTCTTTTATTCACTTCTGGTTTCTCACATACACATTTATTTTCATTAAAAACTAAACTTATTACGGATAATAATGAAAAAATTCTCACCTTCATTTGTCATTTTTTCTCTTAATTGTTCTTCCTCTTTTTTCCTCTGCATATTTATATATCTACTATACTTAATTACTATTTTCATCAAATATGAAGGTGAAAAATATAGATCTTCAGTATTCTTTTAGCTGTCATTAATCTCCATAATCTACAGTTTACAAATGATGGGTAATTTTCACAGTGTTGGAATTTGTTACCTTCAACTCACTTCTCCTGTCTGGAGTGTCAGGATACATTACTGCCATAAGAAAAATTTTGACTACTGGGATCTGCCATTTGCCTTTCATAACCCTCTCACAAACCTCTTAAATCTTTTCCCATTTTTCCCATTTTGTTTTCATGCAAAGTATTTTCATGCCTGCAATGCTTATCTCTCTGCTTTTGGGTTATGTTCTCTACTTTCCTCCCCCAGATTCTTTTTGCCAGAGGTACCTGTTTCTGAGTTCTTTCAACCTTGTTCTGCTTAAATTTAGTTTTGGAGTTTTGGTTCAACTTCAGCTGTCTATTTACACTTGAGCAGTTTATAGCTATAGTGTATTTCTGGTTTTAGTAACTACTTGCCTGAAATCTGAAACGATTCTCAGACACATCCCATCCTACAGCTGACCACCAAATTAAACAAATCATGACTGGGCATGAAGTGAGCCAAGATATTGTCATGTCTGCAGTTAATGGTAGGAGAAGTATGTAAGCTTAACTACCATTACTGCCACCTGAGAAGTGCTGGTGTTTCAAAATAAAACACAGTTTATTCTATCTAGACACACCTTCAACAATAAACGTAATATATTTCTGTTATCTCTCAGTGCCTTCTTCTCTGAACTATACAATTCTAAATTTCCCAGGCCATGTCAGTTTTTTTCCATTTATCATCCCACTCGACATATGCTGAATTTTCTCCATCCTCCCTAACTGACACTAGCTATACAAAATGGATTTTTCTTATTTGCTACAAAGCATTCCATACAGCAAGGGCAATTTCTGCATCTATAGAGATCTGGAATAGAACAGAATAGAATGGAATGGCTCCAAATTTGTACCACTATGTGCCACAGAGGATTTTGTGCCTCAGCAACTGTAGAAGTTTCTTCATTTAAAGATAATCTTATGAGCACATATCTAGAGAAATTGTTTTTGTGTGGCGCAGCAAGCTTATTAGCTGCATTACAACTGCAAGCACAGAACATGTATGCTAACCTGTCTTGCTTCACTTTAACTCTAGTAGAGATGTACTTCCTATATTACCAGATTTATACTAAAAGATAAAAGGTGTTTGTTAACAAATAGTATTTCTAAATTATTTTCTTAGACTCAAATCTGATTTGTCAGAATTTAAAGGTTTTTCCTCAGGTTAAAGATCTACATTTTTCTTACACTCTACCATTCAGTTGGACATTACCACAGCTGAACATTTGTAAACATGGCTGAAAGATCTGTTTTATATTGACTTTTTGCAATCTACTGTCACTTTTGAATTTAATTTATTTAATGTCTTGCAAAAGAACAATTCCAAAGTGAGCTCAAATATCAAAACACACACTTTTCAAGCAAGACAATCAAATACCAAACCATGTCAAAATAGGTTCAGAGAATGAATAATAGCAAAGCTGTGAACAACAGTGCACTCCTGACAATATTCAATCTGTTCTTCACAAAAATAAGGTATCCTTAAACCAAAGAAAGTGTTAGCTTCAAAAATAGGGCTTCCTTTTTTCTTCAGAAATAAACATTGCTACACACTACATATAAGCAAAGATCAGAGCAACTTTGCAACATTAAAACAATGCCTGTGGCACACAGAATTTTGGAAACAGTGGTTTACAATAGCTGTTATTTTTTTTCTGAACTCACCCAATATCATACGGTATTTACTTACTTTTCCATCCGTCACTGAATGGAATGACTGTGTCAGATGTGTGATATGACACTGAACAAACCTGTTACACAACACCTGATTCAATACCATAATGTCAGCTATTAGTTTTTCTGTCAAAAAATATCCTATAGTTAAATTTCTTAAAGGATCTGAAATGTTACAGAGCCCAGTTTGTCGCAAAGTAGAATTGATTCGTCCTTTCTGTAAAGTGACCAGTTGAAAAGCAACAGAAACTAGGTTTTCTCAAAATGTAATATATCTTAACAAAAAAAAAAAAATTAAAGCTTAAAAAAGCTCAAAATTATTCTATGAAAGGTTGCAATAGAAATATTCTTTCAGCAAATCTCACTCCTTTGTGCTATGCCTTTTAAAAATAGGTCCCTTCTTTCTCTTGTGCTCTCAGTCAAGGTAATTTGATGAAATTTTTGGTTACAGCAAAACTTCCTTGCAGCGTAAAATCTTAATTCCATAACCTCAGGGTGTATCTGATTTTCCTCCTCTATTTCTATATTTTGTGGTTCCTACATGTGTAGTAGTTTTTCAAGGAACCGTTCAATGGTTTTAATTTTATTAGGCACTGAAAACTACACTGTCAATGCTTTTAAAGATATTTCAGATGTTACATATTCTCATTAAAACCAAGGAGCTAATATCAGAATGTCTTTGGAAGCAGGACCATTTAAATAATTTGTATGCAGAACTTTGGGGTCCAAGATAAATCTGGAAAATGAAACATATATCACATGACATATTGTGATATGGTGTTGATGCTTCACAGAACAATGCCTCAAGATCAGAGATCAGTGCTTGGCAGAGATCAGTTGAATGGCATTGAATAAAACAAATTATGCATCTAAAGCAGTGTAACCTGAGACTCGTGCTTCAGATTTCCCTCAGACTTTACCTGATTTGAAAAAGGGGGAGAGGTCATATAAATTGCTCAAAGTTAATCAGGAAAATTTTCAGGATTGGAATGCCTTATTCAACAAGGACTTAGGAAGTGATCTCTAAAACTACAGACTCATAATTGTATTTTACTTGGAAAAAGTGAATTAAAATTGTCAGAAGGAAAAAGACAATAAAGGAAAATTGAAAAAAGTAAAGCATACCGAGAGAATTCAAAATGGCAAAAGGAAAAATATGTCACTCATCCTTTCATGGTTTTTTGATATTGTTGTATTTTGTAAGTGCTTTTGCAAGTACTTTACTTTCTAAAGTATTGAGACTGGCTCTCAGCAAAACAAAAATGTAATAGAGGACTATTGATTCAAAAATTGTGAAATGTGAAGACAAAATGATAGCTTTCTATTTCTCACAGACTGAAAATGAAGGATTTTTACATAAAATTATCAGACAGCTGGAGTAAAACAATAGGAATACATATTTATTTATTTATTTATTTATTTACTTGTTTACTTATATATTTCTTTTTCCTACTAAACAGGTCAACTCTGGTACTCCTTTATTAGGTCACAGCTCATAAGAACTAAGCAATGGAAATAAGCATCACTATCCCATGGAGGTAGACATCCCTAAAACTCACACATATGGCATTTGAGAGCATATATCATGGGAAATATCAGTAAAGAGTCCAGAATACCTCAATATTTCTTCCTCAGCAAAAATCTGTGGGTAATGCCGGAATATAAACAAAAACTGGATTTCTAGTAGGGCACTGTCTGCCTGATTTATGCTCTCATTTTACTAGCCAAACCATTGAAACACAGGTATTTTTGAAGTATTGTTATATATATTAAAGAGTAAATACTATAGAACATTTTTGAATTGTGTATAGGATAATCTATCTCTCCTGTTTTATCCAATTTTTAAGAATGGTGTTGCTTAAACCAGGGTTTTATGAAATGCACATTGGCTTTTTGAAATCTGTTTCATTTAGATATGATCTGAGAACAAAACATCTATGTATGATGTAGAAACCGATCCTGTAGGATTAGGGTTTGATATCTCCTGCTGAGAGTCCAGAAATGATTTGATAGAATTTCATTGTTGCTTTTATCCATTTTCATCCTGGTTCTCTTTCCTGCTTTGCAGCAAATAAGATCTGTGTAAGAGAAATAGAACAAGGGTTAGCTTTACTTGTTGCCTGTGCCTGTGGATGTGAATAAATGGGAATATTTAGTCTCAGGAGAATTGGTAATACTTGCAGGAAACAATTTGATTACCTGTGGCTCAGTGGTGAAGGTTTTATTTTGATCCAGTGAAGCTAGAAACTAATTCAAAGCCACTAAGTAGTCCAGTAGAATTTATCAGGAACATTTCAGACTGCAGGATTCATTTTCACAAGAGTGCTGTTTTTCCAGTGTTTTAGGTGCCTTTCTTGTCTACCTTCTGTACTTCCAAAGATTTCACTTGTCTTTCTCTTGCTATTTCCTTTAGTGTGACCATGTTCACAGGGGTTTTCAGGTGAGGGAAGAGACAAAAAAGTTGACTCCATGTTCAAGGCTTGATTTATTATCTTATTATATATATTACATTAAAACTATGCTAAAAAGAATAGAAAGAAAAGTTTCATCTCAGACGGCTAGCTAAGCTAAGAGTAGAAAGGAATGAATAACAAAGGTTTGTGGCTCGGACAGAGTCCAAGCTAACTGGGCTGTGATTGGCACTAATTACAAACATCCAAGATGGGCCAATCACAGATGCTCCTGTTGCATTCCACAGCAGCAGATAACCATTGCTTACGTTTTGGTCCTGAAGCCTCTCAGCTTCTCAGGAAGAAAAATCCTAAGAACGGATTTCCAATGAAAAGATGTCTGCTGCACTTTAGTCTCACCCAAAATGATTCCTCATGCAAAATAAGAAATTCTTTATAGAATTGTCTTGAAAAATATACCTTCTGAACCAAAACTGAAGTCGTTTCACCAGTATATGTTGTCAGCCCCCAAGACTGCACACATCTCCTATCATGTATACTAATATTTTGATTTAGAAAGGCATTAAAAAATGGTCATGATCCTGAAGTTTTCCTTTGTGACATTTTACAGAGAAAGGGCTGTATTATATGAAACAAAGTCCTATGGCAATTCCTGTGAGAATTATTTGTTTTTAATTAATCTCCCTCAAATTTCATGTCTTGAGCTTCTGCCTCCTGTACATTTGCATGAAACAAATATTTTTTAAAAATATATCAACCTATACTATCAGGAAAGCAAGTATTTAAGTATTGGAGCCCCCTTGATACATTAACATTTTTATACATTCTTCCTTTTATCACTATATATAGTTACATTTTTAATGCATAAAGTACCATGTTAAATCAGAACATCAGCAATTATCACAGCAAGTTTTAGCATGTTCTTTGCCTGTTGCTTGATTTCTTGTTTTTAATTTTTTGTCACAAGATAATTAGCCTACTAATCATGTAGCTACTGTCAAGGTATGCACTGTGCAGATCTTCACCATTATGTAAATATTGTGTTAGTGAACACTGTAATGTTTAAGACGTTTGCAATCTGACCCTCTAAAGAAAAACTTCCTTGATATTTTTAGTTTCCTGTAAAAATCTCTGCTTATTTGTCTGGCTCCATATTATTTCTAAAAAGTTTTTGCTGGCACATTATTCTCAATTTTCTTCTAAAAAATTTTCTTCTAAATTGAAACACAGAATTTTATGAACAGCCTTTTTCAGCCCAAGATCTGGGAAGATTTTCAATACAATATTTTTTGTATATTCAAATCAGTGTATTTCCCTTCAAGTTTCTTAAGTTGGGATCAATGTATGAGAAAATATCTTATAATTAAATATATTAACTAGAATTCAAATTAATTTTTTTTGGCTGAAACGCTCATTTATTTATACATTTATCAGAGAAGCAAGTAACTGGTACACTAATTTTTTGTCTCAGTAATTCTTTATTACTGTTTGTCTTCTGAAATATTTCTGGTTTTCTTCTTTCAATAATTCTTATCCTAGAGGATTTATATGCAATTTTTTTTTCTTCCTTTTATTTGCTTTTATATATTAGGGAAATACATTCTTGCAAATCATGGTAGATATAAATAACATTTAAGAACTGCTGAGACTATGCATTATGTAGTAAATCCTACCAAACAAAGTTTGATAAAATTTCAAGATGTCTTTGACCCTTATTTTGTGGGGAAAACAAAGTAAAACAAAGAAAAATTAAACCCCAAAACCCATTAGAAACCCCCTAATCTCAAATGAAAAAGTTCAGTTCAATGCTCAGTTCACCCCAGGCCAAGTGGGAAGAGGACTGGTGAATGCAAAAAGAATGCCTAGCCCTAAAGAGATAATGTGAATTCTTCAATTCATTTGTGCTGTCTTGACAGATGAAAGGGGGAAATTAAAGGTTCCCCAGAGAACTTCAACCATTCCTCCCCAGCTGAATCAGAAGGGGAAGGAAAAATTGTGTGTGTAAGACAAAGTGATTAATAGAAAGTCCTGAAAGTAAACAAATCCATACATCAAATTAAATTATATAAAAAGATGCATATATATAAAGTACTTGGGATACACAGTATTTCTAAACTGCCATACAATTTCTGCCTCCTCTTCTGTTACTTTTTAAAGTCAGAAAATTCACTTCTTTACTGCTCAAAGTTATATTTAAATTTGATTTATTATCTTGTATTAATTGATTCATTATGTAATTCTGAAAATAAATATTGGAATTGTTGGAAAAAATCTTTTACAAATGTAATTGTGCTTATTGCACAGCACAGAAAAAAATCACAGTATTGTAGTCAATCAGTTCTATATGTTTTTTATTTCTTTCGGTTAGTAGCATGAGATTTCTCTTTGTGATGAACCCTGTTACTATTACTAACAGAAAAAAAATCCACATCAAAAGTTCTGTATAAGGAAATTTTCAAATTTTTTTAATAAAAATTATGAAGTATCATAAAGATACTTTATGCATACTTTATACATAAAGATACAAAGATACTTTATGCATAAAGATAATTTACTATATTTTGCCCAGCATCAAAAGAAGTCCAATAAACTCTGAAGAAAACCCAGTATAATTTTCTAACTGGACATCTTTGACATAATGTCAGCATCCAAAATGGGCATGCTATCATCTGCACAGTTCTAATTACCTTTTAGATGGCTTTGCCTGCTATTGATTGCTGTGCATATTTCTCAACAGATAATAGTGATTTAAAAGGATAATTCCTGATTAGGCCTGTGAAATATTTGCCTTCACACTTATTACCCTAGTTCTTATAATTAAATGACATGATGTTGAATTTGCATGCAAACTTACACCAATAGAAAGCATAAAATAGGTATTTACAAGAAACAGAAAGCAACTCTACATGTACAACTGTATGAAGATAACAAAGGACACAGGATCCTGATGAATCCTCTGGTGCAGTCAGTGCAGATTTGGGGTCTGGGCAGGAAAGCTGTGTATCTTTGGGATTTTTTAATGCTTATTTTTATTTCATGCTTATATTATGGAATGCCAAATGGAGGGAGCTTTTTTTCCTGTATAGATTGATGAATTTTAAAGAGAACACAATTAGAGGCTTAGTCTTACTGAAGGGCATAGGATAGCAGGAGAGCTCAAGGGTCTCTGCTGTGCTTTTTCCAGATCGTATGTGTAAGATAGGTATAGAAGATTTTTATAGTGGCCAAGTAACTAATTATAATCATGTCTAAACAGCATTTGTCAAGGAGTTAAAATTTTGAGCAGAGCTACTCAGTTTTCTTACACTACTGTTGTAGTCTAAACAATTTTGCACTTTTGTTCCTATCTGCCTATCTCAGGTTTAATAAGGATTCTTGTCACCATAGATTCATTATTCTTTTCCCAAAAATGAAACAAAAGTGTTTCTGAATTCTCAAAAAACAAGCAGCAAAACAAAAAGTATAAATTCTTGCATATAAAAGGAAAATCTAGCAGAAGAGACAGAGAGAACATATTTTTCCTCTCTGTGTTGTGATAATATAATGTTTTTATGCATTTATGATTTTTTCTTCCCAAACTGGTTTGATTGATCACAAATCATGCCATAATTGATGTTAATGTAAGGAAATTTTCAAATTTTTTATTTATCAGGTTGGCCTTGTAAGACCTTACTTTTTATGTTTCGACTTTGATAGAAATTTTGGGAAAATTATTAAAATCTGAAAGTGAGCAACCTGGCTTTGTGTTGTTTGCCACAAGAATACAGGAAAGCTTCTTGTAAACATCTTGAAATATTTACTCAGTAAAGACTGAGACTCCACATCATTTAAAGAGAAATCTAAGTGTCCTATTCATTTTCTGATTTACTCACATGCAGGAATAGGGAGGCATTTCTAATTCTGACGTAAGAGATGATAGCACAATTAAAAACCACTGTGCACCTTTTATCTTAACACCTAAATGAATTGTGGCCGCCTGGTGCTTGTCAGACTCAGCAGCAGAGCAGGTTCTTCTAGAAAGCAATACTCAGAGACTGTTGGAAGAGAGAGCAGGACAGAGTGGAATCCTTTCTAGAATTTTTCTTGTCTGCTGAAATCACACATTTTTGTAATGAAAGAGAAGGGGGTTTGAACTCACCCTGGTTTGAGTGACTGCAGTAGTTTTTATGCTGTAGTACTACTAGGAAAAAACCCTAATCCTTTATACATAGCCAGTGGAGAAAAATACGTACGATTCACATCCTGCTTTAGTGTTTCAGGCTGAAACTCTTGCTCTCTGTCATAGATTTAACTCAGAACTGTATGTGTTCATTTAATGTGAAGACAGGGATTTCACAGGCAAAGAAGTCTGTGTGCACTCTATAGAGCAAATACAGGGAAATCAGCAGGTTCTGAACATATCACATTTGCTTCATCTTCTTTGATCACCTGTACAATCCTGCATGAGCTAAGCTCAGCGTCCCTTCACAGACCACCTGTGTTTTGCAGCTCATCTGATGCATCCTAGGTATGTTAATCTCTTGCACAGTCATCATATTAATAATGTAATTAGTACAAGAAATGTAAAAAAAATCCAGTGAAATTCAAACATCTCCCAGATCCACCCAGTCAAGATTTCTTTGTGAAAGAAAAACATATCAATGCTAGAATAGTGTAATCTCATTACTATTATAGTTCTAATGTCAACCACACCTACGCATGATGACGACAACATATCCTGGCATGCCAAAGCTTCTTAGATAGTGCAAAATGTACATTATCCTCATTTTTTGAATTAAAAATATGATTAATTCAAGTGACTATGGATAAAGAAAAATTGAGTGTTTTTTTCTATGTGGTTGTTTTCCAGTGTGTTTTTAAATTTAACCAAATGTGTAAATTCAGATCCATTACAAAATTATAATTAGGTCATTGTGATGGTCTCCTTCATGCAAAACCTTCTATGTCTTTTCAAGGAATTGAAAAAAAACCACAAAAATTTTATTTCCCTTTCTAATAACTCTTTCAAGCTCTGAAACTTTCATCTAAAAGATTCTATTTTATTTCTGTATTTATTTCTGAACTTGGAGAAGTCACTTGTCATAGCCTTGGACATTGATCAGAAAGAGCTAAGAAAAGTTGACATCATGGTGAAATTAAATTCCTTGCCATTCTTGGCAGAAGGTGACATGCAAGCAAATACTTTTTTTCCAGTTTACCTGATGAAATTTGTCTGGACAATGTAAGGATCCAACTCACAAGCAAAGTCTAAATTCAAACTCTTTAAGTGAAAAGAAAAAGCTGAAGGTAAGTCATATGAGTTGTTGCAAGATGTTCTGTATTGTCATTTAAGTATTTTCCATCAGCTGATTGTATTCAACAGGGATGTTTTTGCGTTGAATCTTTTGTAGCAAAGAACAAAATGCATTCAGATGCTGAGGTTGTTGACACTTGACACAATATTCAGGAGATTTTATTACTTTTCATTATTAGTCTTGAACTCTAAAATTTAGAGATATTATGTCCTCTAACCCTAAACTGATCTATATGACTGAAATTAAAAAAAAAGGCTTACAATGACTCTATTTGGTTGTATAAATTAGATAGTCATATGACTATTTTCCTTGGAAAGTAGAGGAAAGAATAATATCCTCCCATATGTAAGAACATAGGAGGCATATGGGTCAAGTTCTTTGTTTTACCAGTGTCTACCATGGCATTAAACTTCAGTCTGAAGGTATTATTTTTAAAGGGAATGTTAAAATTGGAAGGATAGTAAGAAGCAGAAGAAGCAGAAAGAAGCAGAAAGTTATACCATGTCAAGTGAGCAACCTGTTTAATGAAGTAAAACAATCACTTAATTTTTTACATTATAGGCTAGCAGTTACATGCCTCAGCTGACTTGGATGTAAATTGTTATGCTTTAATAATTGGCTTACTGCCATCTATGTTAAGAGATATGTCACCATTATACTTAACATTCATTTCAGGGGAAGTACTTGTACTTACTAGATACTATCAGCCTTATAATATCTCATTCTTAGTAAATCTGAATAGTAATTGCACTCTCTGAATACTTTATTGAAAACCAAGATGGTGTGATTGAGACTAGGCCAACCATCAGCAAATGTTATCAACATCCAGTATAGGGAAGACTATACTATAATTCAGTCTTTACCAAAGTTTGTATGCATAATGAGATTAAAAAATCTGATGCAAGAATCAATGTAAAGTTCACAAATATTTGCTTGCTTCACTATTTACAGAAAACATCTACTAAAGGGACTTTTATAAACTGATGTCTCAGAGAATGACGTTTTGCTTGCTGAATTCTTCCTCTGGAGAATCAAGGTGTGACAGCATGCACAGTCTAAAGTCCAATTCACTGTGCACAATACTAGCTCCAGTTCACCTTCACCGAAAGTGAGTATGCAAGGGAATATGTAAGGGAATATTTGTAGGTGTGTGACACTGAAAGAGCTGTTGGCTCAACACAATTCAGATGCATGTGTGTGGGGTAAGGGGAAGGTTGGCCCTTGCCCTGGTGAAGAGATGCTCTCCCTGCACACCCCACCCCTCACAGCCAGGATTCCAGCATGGCAATGGCTGCCAAACCCTGGCTCAGCAGAGCTGATTCCCCACACCTGCCCCTGGAGCCTCTAACCCAGCTCTTGCGTGGCCAAATAACCTGAAGTCCCACCTGGAGGAATGCGAAGGGGTATTGAAAGTGAAACATTCAACAGCCACATGTATTGACTCTACTCTCAGTTGGAATCTCTACCAGCTGAACAGTGCTGGAACAAGGAGAAGTAGCAATGTTTCTTCTTTTCCGTATATTTTCTCTCTTTGTCTTTCCTTTTCTTCTAATTCCCTCTTCTTGGAGTTTTGAGTAACTTAAATTAAAGAGGCTTAGAGTTTCCTGAGTTGAATGGGTGAATTTAGTGCTTTGAGAAATGTTTTAAGCTGACTGAATGTTGCTCTAAATTTTTAAGTTCTCTGATTTTCTGAAGTTCCCAGTAAAGTCTTTGTTGTTTTGATTCCTTGAGATTATCTCATTAGTATTTCTGCCATGTGTTTAACTCAGAGTACATGAACAATCATAAGTCCTGTCAAGTGTCTCATGAAGTGACACTTGAAAGTTTTGGGGCCTAAAAGTAGGAAAGAACCATGTTCATTTGCAGTTCATTCATATTTGCAATCTTTAAGGAGACTTGCTGCACCAAATAAAATGGAAATCTTATTTAAACCATCTACTCCACAACCTCACTGTGCAACCTATGCCAGTCATTCTCAGAGTAAAAAAAAAAAGTATTTTCTGATGTTGAGACAGGAACATCTGTATTGTGTATTGACCCCTGAGTCAGTATTGACCATTAAATACACCACTAGTTACTGGTCTTGCACTATAAAAGATGCCAATGATCATCTGGGCACAAGTGTTTAATCCCTTTTTAATCCACATCACTACTGTTCACCCACCCCATGGTTCAACAGCTTGCCTGTGATAAACAGATGGTATTTCAGTCTGCTGAAGTGTTCTTCAACATTTGTGTTACCTGGGGTGAGTCTGCTGTGAAAACACATAGGCAAACATATAAGCAAGAAAGCGCTGTGGGAGGTTCATCTGGGGTCTCTGTCCCCTCACTCCACTGCTTCACTTAAGCTCAGGCCCTTGCTCTACGTCCTTGTGTGCCCAGCACTGTACCCACTGTCCCTGAGGTGGTATCACTGACCTGGCCTCCTTGGGTCCCAGCATGGTCTCATTCTCACCATGGATATGATAAATGTTGTCTGACTTACTGGTCCCTGGCTCTTCTCTTCATAAACACTTCTCTTTAGCAGCTCCTTTCAAGATTTGTAAAGCTATTGTAAACAAAATCATAAAAAGAGGATTGATGATGCACTGGGACTGTGTTCTTTAATAAATTTTGGCTGGATGTTCGAGCATTCAAGTACTGCTTTTACAGTTCTCTATGGGAAAATCACAGCAGAGTGGCCATTCATGAACAGGGACTATATTTCCAAACATTCAGATGTCTCATTTAATTGGTCAAGTTTTTGAAAAGTGTAGGTGAAATCAAGCACTGTCCCAGCATATAACCACACAGTTCTATGACAGATATGAAATTCAGATCTTTTATTAAGGTGTCATTTAAAGTATAATGCCTGGTTTGTTTGAGTCAGCAGCAAATATTTGCTGCCTGGCACTAAAGTCATATTGCCCTTCTCAATCAAAAGTTACAATAGTTCTTGATAAAAGAAAACAGCAACACTTCTTGATAAAAAAAAATCTACCTGGCATTTAATTACAAAGAAGAAGCAGCAGTTGTAAGAGTGAATATTCTACATAAAGCACTAGAAGGTCATTGTGATTTCCTCCATTTTATTGAGGGAAAAACCTGAAGCAGAAAATGACAAATAGTTTGCTCAAGGTTATCTGGCAGTTGCAGATCTACAAATAAGCTTAAGCCTTCCTAATCTTAGAAAAGGTGAAGAAGAAAAGATTGGTTTCCTCATGGAATGTCTTGTGCCTTCATTCGAACTATTTCTGAAATAAATGAGAAAAAAAGAGTATTTGTTTGAAATTATGCAGTAATTTTCCCCTGCCCACTCAAATATTCTTTATATTTCTGACTACTTAGTAATTAAATTTTTACCTGGTGTTCTATCTTTGGCATTTTTTTTCTGAACAAAAAAATTAAACCATTTCATATTCAAGATATTTTTCCATTTGATATGCTATATTTAAGAAATCTTCTTGTTTATATAGACATATACAGTGAAAGAGTCTGAAAGAGACTTACTTTTTTACCTCTTCTCTTGTATTTAGAAGCTCAGATTATGGTGAATTATAATTTCACATATACTTCATTTTAATCTGATTTAAATCTGATTTTAATCAGGCCTTAATTGCTAGAAACATTTTTTTTACTCATGATAATCTAAAGAAGACTGATTTGGAAGCTGAAATAATTTTTATTGATGCCCTTTTATGCTTGAAAAAAGTATCTGTTTTGGAACTGCTGAAGAAAATACTTAAATCCATAGTCTGAAAAGTGGTATTTTGGGGGCTTTATATAAACATTTGGACTTTTTTTTTGATCTGAAGTAAAATTATTTCTTTCCCATCTAATTCTCTTTCTACCTCTCCCATATTAATCTGTTCTGGTTTCTTTCCCTCATCCTTTCTCACATTATTTTTCTACCACAATGTTAAGCTTTTCTGTGCAGTAGTCAACTGAAAATGTGAATTTCTTTCAGCTATATATCAAGGACCGCAAAGTTTTCATTCTTCCAGGCTTCATGTTTTCATGACATTCAAGTCCAGTACCATTAAAGAAGCTGTGAAGAGTGTAAGATTTGATCATCTGAAGGTGCTTGGAGGTATTGTTTTAAAATTATGCTCGAGGTTCTTGCAGGAGAATGGCTTATGAACCTGAGGTAGTTTCAAGCAAAAGTTTGTGCATATGCACTACACCACACAGAAATAGAAAACTTGATGTTCTTGAGAAGCATAAGATTGACATATGAGTTTGTTAAATATTCATGAAATATCTTGCATGTGCAGATCTTTGATAAAGATGCCTGATTCACTGGGCATGCACTGAAGTGTTTCTTCCTGCATGAATAGTGCGTCTACTTGGGACTATTGCATGGAAATTCCAGTAGAAAAAAGGGAAGCTAAATACATTGATGACTTAAATTACTAACTGAAGAAATCTACTTGCAATCCTCAAAGATTTCAATTGTAGCTGCTTTAAACTGCCTTCTCAAAATGTGTGTCAAGTTCCTAATGAGATAGAACTTCCTAGGTCTGAAAAAACTATATATTCAGATCAGCTCACACAACTTGCTTTGTGTTTTGAGTTTCTCTGACATCTTTATTCTTTTTTTCACATTTGCCTCTATAGTGTCTAAGCAAGAAATTTGCAAAGTCCTGCTTACTTCAACAGTGTCTGCCCTTTCTACTGGTCGGACACTTCTTATGTCACTGAGGTCTTCAGGCTTCTCTGATCCTGCAGTTTCTGAGAAAAATATTATATGAACACTAGTCTTGCTTATCTGTTTTATCAGTGCTCCCAAACAAGAGTATTATTTCTTTTTCTCCAAAGTCCTTTGTGTATCTGTGATTGAGTCTCCAAAACACTGAAAGCAGGATTATCAGTTTACAGGAAATTTGGTCAGAGGTGAAATAATGAAATAAGACACAGTGAAAATATTGGAGATAGATGATGATCTTGCTGTAAGGACTAGTGAAAGATAAAATATACACTTTGAGTACCAGCAGAGAATTAGGGGAAAATGCATTAGGTTGATAATGCATTAGGTTGATAACTCATTAGGTTGATAATATTAGTCA
The DNA here is from genome assembly GCF_028769735.1 of Zonotrichia leucophrys gambelii. Lineage (NCBI taxonomy): Eukaryota > Metazoa > Chordata > Aves > Passeriformes > Passerellidae > Zonotrichia > Zonotrichia leucophrys. The sequence goes on along the minus strand of NC_088170.1, from coordinate 55,065,090 downwards.
ATATTTCACTGGTACATCTCCATTACAAATTGAAATTTGCTATGCAAATGTTTACAAAGCACATAAGAAAAGGATACCCAAACCAGGAAATTGTAAACAAGTAACTTTGTAAAACAAACTAATTAATATTCCTTATTTCATTGTGATTTCAGTAATAGTGAAGTCCTTTTGTTCATTTCAAGCAGCTGAACTTCAAGACCTTGGAGAATTGACTTTGGAAAGGTTCTAATGAGACCTATACTGTACATCACTGTTATGAGTTAATTGAGCAGTTACTGGGACATGTACATTAGTGAACAAAAGTTTTGTTTCTGGATTAATGTGCAATGTGTGTACTGTTACTGACAGAAATATAGGCAATTTTTCATGGTGATTAGGCATTAAAACCATTTAACTAGTCATTGAAAAGTGAAACAGAAAGATCTATCAGCCCTCAATTTTTTTTCTTAATAGAGAAAATGAAATAAACAGACATTTTCCCATCAACAGTGTGTTTAGAATAGTTCACTCAATATAGATTTTCAAGGGCCCTGAGGAAATGAGATCACTTTTGATGATCTCTATTTTACATCAAGCCGGACCAAGTCCTTAATGATTCTTCCATAAGACTTACAGATAACATGTTGCTGGTCTCTTATTAATATAGTGCTTTCAAATGATGACATAGAAACTTCACCTGCAACTTCTCTAAATCTGTGTGAGACCTATGATAGTGGGTTGTTTTCATTCATTTCACTTTTCTGTTTTAACCAGAGTATACAAGTTATTATGAAAAATAAAAATGAGAAAGTAACAAAACAGCACTGTCCTACTTCTTGTTTGGCTTAAAGCTCTTGTTTACTTTTCATTCAGTTGAGAAGCTTAAGGAAAAGAGAGAAAAAAGACATAGCTCATGTTAAGGTTTTACAATTACTATCAGTGATTTTTTTTTTTTTTTTTTTTTGCTTAGGATCAAATTTATATGAAGGAACATGTAAATTTCTGTTGAGGCTGAGAAACTGAGAGGAAATTCTCAGAGAATTCCACTGAAATAAAACATAAATATTCATGCAGTGAGAAGTGTTACATGGCTGATATGGATCAGGCCATGGTAAGCATTCATCAGAGCTTTATATTTCCAGAACTATAGAAAGCTTTTAAAGATGTGAGATAAAGTATGATTTTGGCTTCTTGACTTTTAATTTTTATTTTGTTTCCTTTTGAATGATTTATAGCTGTTGTACCAGTCTATCCACAAAACCAGCTTTACTGAATCATACACATAACTGTAAGTGTTCACAGAATCAGAATTACATTAGCAAAATGCTTTTATTTCCAATAGGTTGATGTGATGAAGTCATTTATTCAACCCATGTATAAGTGAGTTGACCAAATTCATCTCAAGTATAAGTGGGCATAAATCAAGATAAGTCATTGGAATTGCCCCAACTGTCATCAGTGCTGAATTTCTCTCACTCTATCAAGGAGTGGTAAAAGTTGACTCAGATTAGTAGGTAGTTTTACAGCATTGATCCAGCGAAGATGAATAACACATCATTATACAGAAAACTAAGAATACATCCTAGTTTCAGCTAGGGTAGAGTTCATTCCTTCTCAGTACTTGTTACAGTGTTGGATTTGGAATTAGAATGGTGTTGATAACACAGTGATGTTTTGGGGGTTTTTTTGAGTTATGTTTTTCCTAAGGACCATTCCTTTCCTTGTCTCACGCTCTGCCAGTAAGGAGGTATGCAAAAGAAACTGGGTGGGAGCACAGCTGGGACAGGTGACTCAAACTGACCAAAGACAGAACATCGAGACACAGAACATCATGCCCAGTACATAAACTGGGGGAGACTTATCCAGAAAAAGGGGCCAATCTGGGTTCAGGAAGGGGAATTGGAATCTGTCAGTGCAGAGTGGGCAGTTACATTGTGCATCAATATTTTTTCCCTAATATTATTACTATTTACTATTATTTTTTTGTATTACTAGCATTTTATTGAATTTTCTATTATTAAACTGTTCTTATCTCAACATTCAAGTTTCACTTTGATTTTCCTCCCCATTCCACGAGGGCAGGAGGGAAGAGAGGAAGGGTTCATGAGAACCTGTATGGTGTTTCAGCTCCAGCTAGACTTAAAATCACAACAGAATACTTGCAAAATTATAGGTTAATATCTGAAAATTAATAAAAAACCCCATTTTTACCCAAAACTATCTGTTTTACAGGCATTGTTCAATTTTAAGATCACCCTCTCACCAAAAACCAAAAATTACTTTACACTTTATTTTTCCTATGCTGAAAGACTAGGATTTTCAAAAATAAGTACCCATCAATTATGTGGCTTTTTCCTAAGGGTATTTAATTTTTTCCACACTATATTCTCTCCTGTAATATACACTGAAAGTGTGTCTGTGCATGCATTATGCAGTATGGGAAAATTTGTCTCAGTATTTAGAGAATTGGGACCACAGTGGTGGAATTTCCTTTAGAAATGTATTTAGTTTAGAAGGGTATCTGGATGTAATATTATAGAAATAGGTTAATCAACTATTGGCCTTGTATATGGAGTAGTGCTAGCTATAGGAAATCAAATCTGATTTAGTTGACAATAAAGTAAATTCATCATTATTACACATATATTTCCCTAAGCTAGGGAAGAGCTACTAGTCAACTTTCCAAAAACAGAGATAATTTTTATCCCCATGTATTCAAATTTCAAACCAAGAGAGACTTCTTCTGTGCTTTATGATAGGAACAAGTAGTGCAACAGAAACAATACAAAGGTTATATACTGGGAGAGAAATAATCTGTGCATGTTAATGTTAGGAGCATATATCAGTTCACTCTACAGTTTTTCCAGATGTATTAATTTCCCAGATGACATTGTTAGATGTTTTCTATTACTTGCTGAGGGAAGCTGGTAGCTGAAAAAATTATTTACAGAATTTGCATTGAAGAAATTTTCTTCCTAATATTGTCAAGTAATTACTTCTTGTTTAAGCATGTCTTGAGGCAGAAATCTCTATATGTGATCCTATATATAAAGACAACTACTGGTTAGCATGAAATATGCATTCATTCTATTAATGCAAAGTGGTAAGTAAAAGAGAAGTCTATCATAGTAGAGACAAGGGGAATATTATATAATGCACGTGTCTACAGAGACAAAGTAATTGTATTGCATGCATTGAAAGCAAACTTTCCCTACCAATTAGAGAACTCTTCCATTCTAACATTCTGCTTACAAGGCCAGAAAGACACAGATTTTATTAAGTATGTAGCAATAACATATACTTGAACTCCAAAAATATTGGACGGGGAAAAAGTTGTTGGCCGGGGATTATGTGCACAGTACTGATCATCAGGGGCATCCAGGAAGAGGTTGCCCCCTCTGCTTTTAGCAATGTACCATATTGTTTCTGCAACTTTGGTGACAGAGCAGAAGGGAAAAAGGAACATATATTAAATCAGCCAAAGACAGCTCCAAGATACACGGTGAGAATGAGCTTACAGTACAGACAGGGCAGTGAGGTTAATTTCTTCCCCAGTGGGAAAAGGAGGCCAAGATGTGGAGATGGTCACATGAGAGGTGCCACACACATCTGAGAGAGGCCAATGAGAAGTCTCACAAATTTTCCTGCAAAAAGTGCCTGGTCCATTGGAATAGATCTGGCCATATAGGCTTGTATTCACAGAGCTCTCTGTCTATAGTGTATTCTCTCCAGGAGTTTCAGGAGTAGAGATGTGAAGCCGAGAGGATGGGGTGAAGGAATGTGGCCATGATATTTCAAAATGAAGTGACTGATGAAGTTACCAACTACCTTTTTGCTTTTAATATGTGTTCAAGAGACAGAGTGTCTCAGTGTTCCCTGAGTCCTCAATAAAATAGAATACAGTCACAGCAATATTTAGAGGCAATATCTTACATCTACCATGGTTATCCTTGCACTATAGACCTGCATGCAACAGTCACTTACAGCTCTGACATCTGGTGGGGCTGATTGCCATGATCCTTGTATGAATGTGGAAATAGGATAAGGAGTTACAAGGGTTGCTAATAACTGCAATATTTAAAATTTCAATTTCTTTTACTTTAATTCTCAGATCAATCCATTCCTCAGTTCCAAGGAACATGAGCAAATAACATATATCAAAGAAGAATTGCAGGTGTTTATGTTGATCAGGTATTTATATTACTTTTTAAGTAGCTATGTTGTATTTATACTAAGATAAATCCATTCTCTCTTTTTGCTTTTCCTAATAATCTATTTTATTTTATCATCTATTAATGTGAGCTTCCAACAACCATTAGTAAGTCCATCTCCTCTACAAGCAATCATCACCACAATTCCTCATCTCAATTACACACTTCTGGCTTTTACAGACTGACATATATGAGATACAAACTTACTCTCCTGAGCTTTTAGTACTTCCCAGTGTTACTTTTAGGATTTGGTGGCAAAATAACACAGTATTTTATAACCAAATCCTCCAAGAACAAGCTGTAAGACAGGCTTGTTAGCATTTGTTGATCTTTGGAAAGAACTGGAATGATTCTATGCATCCTCTGCTTTAAACCATTCCTATCTGGGTAGAGTAGAAAGGTTTGATATGGAGAAATAAGATTTAGACTGGAGACCTAGAGGCACTAAGAAAGCAATCTTAGAGGCAGAGTAAACTGAGAGGAGATTTGAGCAGAAATTTTTTGGGGTTTTTTGGATTTCTTTCCCAGTAATATCTGAATACAAGAAGAGAATAAGAATAGACTTTGATTATCACAGGAGCTGTATTTTCAAAGCATGCTCGGAAAATTATCTTACATGACAGATATGCTACAGAAGTATTATATTTTCTTACATATTTGTTTATCAGTGTGAAATAAAGATAGATTTGGGAAAGAGAAAAACAATCAGAAGATTTCCTGCAATCTTCTTTTTGAGATATTTTTTAAGATCTTCTTTTCTGTCCCATGAATCAACACCTGCAAGTCAAACATATGCTATTCTATCCTGTAAAAGGCTGAAGTCTAAGTCTTCTATTCAAAAGATGGTAGTGTAGTTGCACTACAAAGTTGGTCCAGGCTGAGTACTGTACTCCAGAGGGGTCTTGAGGTATGTTTATCACAGATGCACCTCCTGTCTTGTGGTTTCTATATGCTCATTTATAGAATCCATTTTTTCACAGGACTGTTGGCTCATCTTGTGATCCAGTAGAAGCCTGACTATTTTCTGTAAAATTTCTTTGTTGACAACTCTTCCAATCATGAGTGCAGTAGTCAATTGCTGCTGCCCACTTTTTCCACTTGTATGTCACTGTTAAATATATTTTTCTTCTGCTCCAAAGAGAATATTTTAGTCTTAAACTCTAAGTTACTTTCATTTTTTACTTTTTTTCTTTTGACTGTATAGACTAGATTAGCTCAGAAGCTTATGTAATTAATATAATATCTAGGTTATTCTTGTTATCATCCAGACCATTAGCAAAGTGTCCAGATCACATGGGTTCTGGGTGAATCCTCATGGGACTAGGCAACAGACAGATGTAAAGTTTTTGTTCAGAATTCCCCATCTTAAACTCCTGCACTCTTTCCCCAAGATCAAAGTAATTGTTTTTGAGAATGTGGGTCATATTTAATATGCCCTTGGAACCCCACCAAATTATTACAGTGAAGTTAATATCTTGTTCTGATACTCTAAAATAAGTTATTACAATCAGTTATTACACCACAAAAAGTTCTTGTGATATCATTAACTCTCGTTCACTAATTTGGAAATTTAGACTCAGGTAGATAAAGTTTGAGTTCAACTTGGAAATGTCTCACAGACACCTCTAAATATGATTCTTATCTCCTCTCAGTCTTCTGCTCAGATCAGTGACCCTAAAAATAAACTGTTTATCGCCACTTAAAAAGTTCTAGAAATAAATTTACTAAACCCTTGATTTATACTGGAAAATGGAAGAGTTAATTGGAATGTTACTGATTGCAGTATCTTGTCCTTAAGTGTCAAGTGGAACTTTCCTTGAAAATACTTTTTGAAAGTGGAAAAGTTACTTGCATTAATCTAGTCAAATTCTGCTTTTTCTGACTCTTGATCAAAAATTGTACCTCTTTTCACATTTGTTTTATTCAGATTTCTGTAGGTAACATAAAATAATTAAGCTCATTTTATCTCACTTTGAAATCTCTATGTTCTGCATATTTGAGTACCTATTCAGTTCTGCTCACAGTGGAAGTAAAATATTTACAATAGTGATTGTAGAAAGATTACAGTACACACATTTCAGTCTGTGATCATGACACTCCTTTATTAATTCTGAAAGGCCTAGTTAGAGACAAGAACAAAACTCCACCCATCCCAAAAGAAATATACAGAAAAGAAAAATATGTTTATTACCAAGGTTTAAAATAAGTTCTCTCCATTGAAAACATTTTTTTTTATTGTGGTAACAAGATCTTGGATCCAAATAGTGTTTATTTCATTAGATAAGAAATGTACTTTCACTCTTCTTTAATATGTAAATAAACACACATACGTGTTGAAGTTAGTAGTGCCTAATTTCTTTCCCAGTGTTGAGTGACAAGTTTCATTTTTATCATAGACTCAAGGGTGACTTGTTTCTTTTTTTCTTCTTGACAGGAAAATAATTGTTTGCACTATGAATATCAGTTGGGTGCTGACAAGTGAAAGAAATTGCCAACTTTCAGCAGCTCACTAAAACAAAACCAGAACTGTCCTTGAAAGATGAAGATACAAAAATAGAAACTTGAATATATCTTTTTACTTGAATGTTAAAACTGCATTGTCTTTTTCATGACAGACACCTGTATGAAATCTGGCTAAAAAAAGGCTGTAAAATTACTTAAGAGGATAGACATGTCTTAAAAAAATGTTTCTGTGTGACATGAATGCTGATCTAAACCCTTTTCCTTAGGAACTGAAAAATTATCTTTTAACGTTGGTAGAACTGAAGTCGTTCTGAGGTTGCTCAACCTTACGAAATAACTATGTTGACTCTCTCTCAGTAAACACAGTAGGTTATACAAGATTTTTTGAGTATTTTTTGTGAAGAATCATGTCTTTGGATTCCTATATTTTAGGAAATCTTAATAGAATTTGAGAGATAAAGGATTACAAATCCTGTACTGTCAATAAATAGATGGAATATCAGTTATCGGATCACCTACCCAGTGATGTTCAAGCTGCAGAAATGATTCTGGTAAAAAGAAGTTGATACATAAATGCAATCTTAAAAGCAGAGGATTTTTTTTTTATTATTTTTCTAGTTCCAGACTGAGTAAAAATGAAGGTCTTTTTTCAGTTGCACTGTGTTTCATAGAGAAGTAGGTGAAAGCATTAATATCACAGCTGTCAGATTTTTCAGTGGTTACCAGTAGGCCTAGAACTCTCCATTGTAGTCCATCTCATTGAAAGGACCAAATAAGATGTTCCCAAAGCAAAATATATACGTCACAGATAAGTTATTGAACTGTCCTGACTACAACAATGAATAACTTAAAGAAGATGACCCAATAGGTAAATAAAATACTAAGGCATGGACCATTTGCCACTATTTCTAAATGTTTCAATATGTACTGAGGGAGAAAACGCAACATTTTGTGCACCTAGTTTCCAAGAAGATAACGAAGCTATAAATTACAGCTGTTGTCTGATTTTAATTTAGCATAATTATAAGTAGTATGTCTTATGACCCTTAATGAAATTAAGTAATGTAAATTGATTTACAGTATATAAATATCAATTAGGTTTCCTATAAAAAATGTGGTGTTATTTCAGTATATCCCATTCTTCTTTTCCAACATTAAAATATCATTTTTTATTAATTTAAGTATTATTATTGTCAGGTTTCTACTTGAGATATCTTTGGTAAGTTCCTTCACTTCAGATATCGTGATTTGGTAATTTAAAAGAGATTTAGAGATAAATGGTATGCTTTGAAAAAGCCCAAATGATTTCAGTGAACTCCAAGAAGCAGCTGTCCATTAAGACAGGCGCGACGTCTTTTGTCAAAGTTCCTGGAATATTGACAACTTCCTGCCCCTTCCTCTTCCTTTCTGCATCTTTGTTTCCTACAACAGCTGTCTAGGCATGCTAGTTCCCAGACCCACTAACTCCTTTTCTCTCTGCCAAAGCTGTCTTGCCAAGGTAATGATGAATACAATGGTCTTCATCTTCATTAGATGTAATTTGTCCAAAGGAATTTTCAGGGCAGTCTGGATACTGACAATGAGATTGATGTCTACAAAACAGACCTTGATTCTTAGAGGGCTGAGACATGCTAATACTGTTTTATGGATGCAAAACCAGATTTATAAAACTGGATTTTATCCAGATGGTCAAAAGCATGAGGAGGGAGAGCTGGTTTGTCTGCAGGAATTGGTACAGACATGGTCACAGGATGCAGAAGTGAAAACCCCATCATTATCACCTAGCCCTATGATAACTTTCTGTCATCATGGATAGATGAAATCCACGAATACAAGGATAACAAAGCCTCCTAAAATATATTTCATATAAATCCTCCAAGTCATTGGGAAAAAAATTGGAAAAAATTTTGCATCTCTTCTTTATTTAAAATGTTGAAGTAATGTTTTGCATTTATGTAGGCAATCAACATATTTTTTACACTTACATCTGTTTCTGGATCTCTTGGGTTAATTTAAACTCAAGGTAAAATATTTTATCAAGTAATTTGGCAGAGAAACAAATTATCATTTTAGAATATTTACTAAATTATCATTTTACAAGCAAAATTGAATTCTTGCATTTTGTAGGCCATTCTATTTACTTGGAGATATGTGAAACTAACATTTAGTATATGGAAATATGCGGAAAGCACAGGAAGTCTTCTAAAGGGAAAAGAAGGAGCAAAGGGATACAAAACAGCAATTGACCCAGTTAGTGCACGAGATCAGGTCCAACGCTACTAACCTCATCTCACAAGAGTTTCATCTGTTCACTCTTTAATACTGCTGAGACAGAAATAAAACAAGGGAAAGAAATTATTTTCTCCAGTATAATACTGATTTTATTGGATTTTGTGATAAGAATCAGTTCTTTATGAAACAAAGAATCACCTCCAAATATATATGTATTTCACATCTCAGTAACAAAAAGATACACGTTACTTAAAACATGATGTGCGAAGGAACCAGTTGCCATATTTTGCTCATAATGCAAATTATGTTCCCACAAAACTTGTAGTTGCACTGAATTAGTCTTTCTCTGCAAAACAGTTTTTATTTTACTTTTCTTCATGGCATTTCCATACCCTAGAAAGCATAGGACTGGATCCTAAGTTTACAGAAATTGTGCCAACAAACATTTATGTTACCTTGTGACATTGCTTACTAACGACCTAAACGTATGGAACCATATGTTTGCAAACACCAAAGTGTCTCTCCTGATTGTGTCTCTCCTAGGGTGACTTTATGGTGCTTGTATCCCCAGCCATCTGTTCTGCTCATGCTGGATGTTCAGTTTTGCACCTTTAAGACAGGTTCTGAGAGCAAAGGTGGGGAGGAGAAGCGTGCAGTTTGTTTGCAGAAACTGCACTTGCTCCTCCCCATTCCTTCTCACAGACTGTGCTGTCTGCAGCACGGACAGCAGGACAGAGCTCTCCTGTGACTGTGGCTGTTCTTTTTCCTGGAACTGCTCAAACCTGCTCTGGACTGAAAACCCAGAAAAATAACAGGAGCTAACACCTGTGGCCCGCCTGGGCCTGGGATGCACCATTTTCCAATTCAGGAGGGACTGATAAGTGACTGGGTGAGACAAAAGAATATGATAATTTATTGAAATAGGACTCAAAAAAATATTTTATTCTGAAATATTATTTAAAATATGTTTATTTTATTTTGAATAATAATAATGATAGTAAAAGTGTAACATTTCTTTATTTACAGGGGAGATATGATTTTCCCTAAATCAGCACTACATGACAATCCTGAATTGCTCTTGTTGACAGTGAAATTATGGTATTTCAGTGAGTTATAGAAACAGAAAGCTGTTTGAACTGGGCTCTATCTTTTTGCAACAAAGATTATGGAAACACTATACTTACACTATGGGAATTTGCAACCACATCTGCAGGTAATGGCAAACACTTGAAGTGGTACATGAAAGAGAAACCCACAACTAATGCAAAACCACTGATCTCCAGTTCTCTGATATGTAAACATTAATGGCAAAGAATCAGTTTAGATTCCCTATAAAGCATTATTTTGCATATCTGGTCTCACATTTTTATTTTTATTAGTAATAATTTTGACAAAACAAGACCTATTCTTGATTACAAGCTCTTCTGAAAAATGATATTGCGACAATACCTCATTATGGAAACCCCTAATTGTCAGAGGAAATTAATTTCTGAATTGTATTGTGGGCTGCCAGAGTAGAATGAGAAAGTGCTGTGATTTAACCCCAGCTGGCAACCAGGCCCAACACAGCCACTCACTCGATCACTCACCCGCTGTGGGCTGGAAGAGGGAACAGGGACAGTATAAGTGAGAAAACTCATGGGTTGAGATAAAGATAGTTCAATAAATTAAGCAAAAGCCATGAAAACAAGCAAGGCAAAATTAATTTCTACCACTTTCCCTGGGCAGACAGGCTTCAGCCATTCCCAGGAAAGGAGGGCTCCATCGCATAACAATAACTTGGGAAGACAAATGCCGTAAGCCTGAACATGATAAGCATGATTCCATATGCTCTAGGTTATCCCTAGAGTCAATTGGGGTCAGCTGCCCTGCTTGTGTCCCTTCCTAAATTCTTGTGCACCTTGAACCTACTTCTGGTTGTGTGGGATGAGGAGCAGAAAAGGCTTTTACTCTGTGTAAGCACTGCTTACCAGTAACTAAAACATCTCTACATTATCTGCACTGCTGCCAGCTCTTATCTACATATGCAAGTGAAGAAAATTTTATGAATTTATCTCCATACTGTGAAGAAAATTTTCCCCAAACATATGTAACACATGAAGCCACCTAGTAAATGAGGTGAAAATGGTTAGACACAAGAGCTCCACAACTGGGGAAAAAAAATCCAGCCTAAATTCGTGCCTAATAATTACCTACGGATCAAAACAAAACCAAGGGATTTTTCAGAGTTTTTCCTCTGTCTATTTTGTGTTTCTGACTCTCATTAAACTGAAATTAGGTCACCTACTGCTCTCTTGAAATTTGGTTTAATAGGAAGCAACTACAGTGATTTTCATTACACGATCAGTGATTAAAAGGTCTGTTAATTAACTAATACAAATTAGTCCAGAAAGATATGCAGAAACACTGCATTGAAGTAAAAGACAGATCAAAACTTCATAGTTATTTTTAAAGTTATTAGAAATTTATAAATACATTTTGTCTCAATTGTTTATATTGTTTGGAGTCTTCAGAGCTCTAGCCATATTATAAATTAAATGTTTGTAAACATATATAAATATAGATTGCAGATTCATTCTCAGACTGTATCTTAGTGTTAAACTAGATGTGGATTACTTTTATAAGCTTTCAGCTGTGGTAAAATTTTATTCTTAAACCACTTGCTCAATGTAAATATAACATACTAATATTTAAATTACATAACATTTCATACATTGTAATGTGAAAAATTCAGGATCATGGAGACACAAAATTTACTGTAGTCAGTGATGGCCAAACTATGAGAACCTATCAAATTACTGAAAAATTCAGGCAGTACAATGAACTAATCAGTAGTTTTCTTTTTGGAAAGCATATTGTGTTGTCTTACATAATCAGATGTAGAGGATATTGGCACATATGAATGTACAAGGCATCTCACTAAATTGAACTAAGGCTACTGTGATCATTTTAAATCACAAAGAGAAGAATCTTACACTATAACAAATGCCTTCCTAGTTAGCTGGTTGTGAGGCAAAAATAAATTCTATGTGTGACTTTTCCAAAATATTTGCTGAATATGTATGGGAATATTCAAAAGAGTAAAAGATAACATTTTCCTGTGTGTACACCACTTGAATGACCATAGACTCATTCTCTGCTCCAACAGTTGTATTGCAATTAATAAGTGTGAAAAAGTATTTATTAAAGAATTTAATCAAGTATTTGATTAAAGTGATGCATATGTCATTGATTAACCAAAATCAGAATTAAGATAAAGTGCATGATTAATGGTGAAGCTGAGAGCTAGTTAATGAATTCTCTTCTCCAGATCATTTATATTCTTTCAAGTAGACTATTCTAAAAGATATGAAAAGTAGTAAATAGTATTCCATCACACTTGACCACTCTTAGAGCTGAAATAATAAATATGTATCTGAAATGCAGGAAAGTTATTAGTATTTTGGTCTTGTTCATTTTCTCCACTTCCATATGTGCAGATGAAAACAAATGCTGCAAGAAGCAAAAATTGAAAGGCTTCAAATTATTGTATCACTAAACTGGACAAGAGAAACTTATCCAACACCAATTTGATGAGAATAAGCAGACACCCCTTTACTGGGTGTGCCAGGAAGATGGGGGATAGCTCCTCCAAGATATATCCCACTCAACAAATATAGCCCATCCCTTTTTGTATACTTTTTATGCTAAATCATCATTACACAAGTTCTTTTACATACTATGCATTCTATGCCCACTCTTAAATTTGACCTTTACATTGATTGGTTCCAATAGTTAATAACTCTGTCAATATTCTTATCCTAAAACAATAATTTTTAATAAGATCTACTGATTGGAATCCTTGATATTAAAATTAAGATGGGAAGGGTTGTGGGTTTCCAAGCAGCATAACTGATGAGCATGATGGTATCCATAGTTTCTTGACTGAAACACAAAGGTGCAGTAACTCCTTGGTGACGTTTCTACAGCTAGGTATTCCAAGCACAGCACTACTTATATTTCTATACCTTATACTTCACAATTTTATACTTATAATCATAGCTAACCATTTATATTATTTTTTATTTAATCAAAATATTCATAACAATTGTACCAATGAAGGTTTTATATATTTTCTTCTGTTAGTAAGAAAAAATAAAAATTATTATATTTATAGTACAAAACACAAAGCAAAATGACAGACTAGACACAAAATGCTGGAATTTGGAAGGCTTGGCATAAATGGTTGATCAATAAAGCTATATCTAAAAAAATGTGGTTTTTGAAATTGTTAAAGGTCTTTCATGTTGATTTCCATATTTATAACTGATGCATCTTTGTTTCGCAACCTGAGTTGGGTTTGTAGCCCAACAAATCCACACAATGTACTACCTCTCCTGCCCTGAGTGGCTGTCACAACAGATGGAGACCAAATTCTTTGAGTAACTGAAATCAACAGACATTTATGGATATTTTTACAGACATTTCATGGGCGTGTTTTGTAGACTAAGGGAATCATATCTGTGTACAGAATCAAAGGATGAGAAAGAGGATGGTGGTTTAAGAGGATGTATTGGATAGCATGGAACCCAAGCATGATAAAAATGGCATGGATTAAGGGGTGTGGAGGGTGCTGGTTTTGTCAGGGATAATTAATTTTCTTGAAATTGTAGTAGTTGTGGTTTAAGAATAGTATTCTCCAGTTCAGTGCTTCCACTGAGAATCTCTGAAACCAGACCCTGCTCAGTCCCTCCTCACCTTCTGCTCCCTTTCCTTCTCTGAGGAGTTGAGAACTTTGGGTGCAAATCGCTGGTAGAGATAAGAGCAATTTACTGGAAACAGCAAAGAGCTAAGAAAGGGAGCAGTAAGAGCAACAACACTAATAAGAGAAGCATGCAAAGAGTGGGTAATTTACCTGCAAAATACCCAACTAGAATTGATGCTCCACAACTGCAGCCAGTGGTCGCAGAGTATCTCTGGTGCTCCATCCACCAGGCTTTCTTCACACCTTTCTTTTCCAAACCGAGTGAGAGGTCACTTTTCCCCACCGCAGCAATGACTTAAGATGGTGTTGAATAACACAGTGTCTTGGCCCTGCCCCCTCCTGCTGGTCTGAGAGGCACCAGAACAAGAGTATAGAGCTACATTTTGGATTTGCGCTGGTAGAGTTTTTTACAATGTTGAGCTGTGTTTGTACAGTCAACCCCTTTTCTGCTACTTAGGATGCCGTGCCAATGAGTAAGCTGAGAGTGCACAAAAAAGTTGGGAGGATCCAGAGATGGGACAACTGACCTCAATTGACCAAAGTTATATTCCATACCATAGAACATAGCCATGTCAGGCTCAGCACATAATCTAGAGGGAAAGTCGGTTGGAGGCTGGCTAGGCATTGATTGGAGGTGAGCAACAGTTCCTCATGTGTTGTCATTTGTCTTTATTGGGTTTTAGTTCTCTCTCTTTTTTTTTTCCTTTCTCCCTTTTCATTACAGTATTATTGTTATGATGATTACTGTTACATCAGTTATTGACTCCTCTTATTGGAAGACATTTGTCTTCTCACTTTTACCCTTCCATTTCAGGATGGAGTGAGTAAGTTTAGTACTTAGTTGTCAGCTGGGGGTAAATCACAAAAAAGCATTATGTCATATTGCTAAATACAATTAAGCAGAGACCACTATCTGAACCTGAGGCCAGCTGGTGCAGGCTCACTGAATTCACACGGTACAGTGTTTGGCCCAAGGCTTCTTCAGGGCCCATATGGCAGCTCTTCAGCTAAAAGAAGTAAATCTAATTCTAATTCTGTGTGTGTATGTGTGTGTCTGTGTATGAAGGAGGAGGTTCATTTCAAAGTAAGTCAAGAAACTGCCGAGATATGTTACAGTTCATTATGAGAATGCCTTCACAGGAACAAACAAAGCTTTTGTGGTGAGCCCTGGTGAGTGGGGTGGAATCATGTAATGGGTGTTGGAAGATACAAAGCCAACTGGGCTAATGTTAGAGGACCTTGTAGGGCAGAGAAAGTGCATTATTATTCAAACCATCTATGGAAAATGATCCCTAGCATAAATTAACACCTAAACCATGCCCAGGCAATGTCTTGGAAATCGAATGGGAGTGGCTCAAATATTCCAGGGAGCATGCAAATGCTTAAGCAGTATGGATGATCAGCAGTCTAATGCTGACTTTGCCTCCTGCCACTGTCTTACTCTACAGGACAGATGTAACTTATCTATCTCCATTGGCAGTAGAGAAAATATTGAGTGAATAGGTAAGCTTTCCACACAGTGTCTTTATTTTTGATTATACGGTTCAGTCCCTAATGAAATTGAAGATCCAGGAGCTGAGATATTAGGTAAAACAAGTCAGAAAAAATAAACTGGGTTTATTTATGGATTGATTTCCTTGGCACTCTGTGGTCTTTTCTGGATTTTTTTTGTTTTTCTTGATATGTTGAGTCCTATATTGTTCATGTTATAGATGGCCTGGTGGCATAAGTAGCAAAGGGAAAAGGGGAACTATATTGATATTCAAAAAGACATTGGTGTATCCCAGAACTTTGGATTGCTAACTTTTTTTTCCTGTTGTGCCTGCATGAGCTGTCTAGCTCTCTTTATGATATCAGTATATATATTCTATGGTTCAAAAGGCAGTTACACACTTCAGTGCCCAGGGCTCAGGGCTCACCTTGGCCAGAGCTGGGCTGGGCTGGTTTCAGCTTCTATCTCAAGGCCTATCTCAAGGTCTGTTGCCTCCCCTGCCTGAGTCTCAACTGTGCCAGCGTCTCCATGGGTTGAGTCTGACAAACCCAGGGAGTCCCTGTCCAACAAACAAGAGCCTCTGAGGGGGCTGAGCCTGGGGAGGCTGCAGGGCCATGCTCACACTCAGTGGAGCAGCAAGAAGGCATCAGTCCAGGTCAAGGAATTGAAAAGTACACCAAGATGAACATCATATCCCTCCTAGTCAGGGCCTTGGCATGCTGGAGGCTTGCTGTGTTACCCCTTAGGGAACAGTGACAATAGAGGGACACTGTGAGTGAGAACAGCATCAAAGGAAGCAGCAGATACTAGCAAGATTTCTATAGAAGTTACAGTATATCAGTGAATATTCTCTCTATTAATTTGTATTTGGATTCTTATTGTTTCTTTAAATGAACAAATGGTGACTGTTGTATTTTAGTTAGATTTTTTGAGATGTTAATTGCACACACATAGACAAAAAAAAATTGTTGAGTCCATACATGTGGTGTCTTTTCTTTTATCCATAGTGGAACATGGTTGGTTAGCAGTTAACTTAGACTTCAATACAAAAGAGTATTACAGCCCCACTGGTGAGTGCTGCTCTGGGATCCCTGACACAAGACAGACATGGACCTGTTGGAGTGAGGCCAAAGTAGGGCCAGGAAATGGTCGGAGGGATGGACCACCTTTCCTATGAGGAAAGGGTAAGAGAGATGAGATAGTTCAGTCTGGAGAAGAGAAGGTTTTGGCATCACCCAATTGCAGCCTTTCAGTGCCTAAAGGTAGCCTGCAAGAAAGATGGAAAGAAACTTTTGATAAAAGGATGTAGTGATAAGACAAGAGGGAATGGTTCCAACTGAAAGAGAGTAGATTTAGATCAGGTATTAGGAAGCAACTCTTTACTGTGAGGGTGGTGAGGCACTTGAACAGGTTTCCCAGAGAGGTTGTGGGTGCCCCATCCCTGGAAGAGTTCAAGGCCACGGGCCTTTGAGCAAGATGCTGTTCGTGCCCATGGCAGGGACATTGGAACTAGATAATCTTTAGGATAACTTCCAAACCATACAATTCTATGAATCATTTTATGATAATTCACGGTTTTGAATAATCTAGCTAATATAATGATATTTTTAGAACACAGGGATGAATTTAATTAATTTTGGAGACCATATCTACCAAGCAATCCCTACTCTAATAAGGTTTTTTGTTGTTTTTCACACCTAAAAAATTTATTAAATGCATGTGTATATAGGCAGAAACTACTGATGCTTTTCCTTTGTCCTCACTTAGACTTACTGTAGATAGGACAGAATTCATAAAATACTGATATATTTCCAATTAAAATCAATTTATTCTTCCTTCAAGAGGATTCAGCACAAAGCAGCATTTAATACTTGTTTATAAAATGGGTTAATAAACCTAGCCTTACTTTTAAGTCAACAAAGCTATGTGGACTTGATGGTTTCAGAGGTTAATAAACACATGATTAGTCTGTTCCTGAAATGTTTAATGCTTAACTTTGGAAAGGATGACATCTTGAGTCATTGAGAGTATTTGCTTGTAAAGGCTTTTGAAGGAACAATCAGAACCCCTTAGGATTTTAGACCGTGACAAATTCCTTGATAACTATTTGCACAGAAGAAAGGGTTAGGATTTGCAAGCACATAAAGTGCTCCTTGGGCTTGCTAACTCTAATCAAACAGAATTCATTTCTAGAGAGTGCTTGATATAAAATTCTTTATAATTAAAATACATTTAATTCCAAGTGCAAACTCTGTTCTTGGCCTTCAGAAGCTAGAAGGCAGTAGGACAGTGTTAATGAAGCTAATTAACTAAAGCATTGTTTAAGATTAAAAAGGGTATTTTCATCTAGCAATATCTGGATATGCCATTTGGTATTGCCTTTAGGTTTGTGATTTTGGATTCTTTTAGTTTGCATATGGAGTATCCTTTTGCAAAATTTGCTGTCATCTTAGAAACAAAATATTTTTAATTAATAAACAGTGTTTTTTTTCCTTTCTGCTTGAAAGGAGATTACATATAAAAAAGAAAAGTGAGATTCTGTTTAAAACAATCTGCCAGTATTTACAACATTATTACAGATATCAGAATGATATTGTCATTTAATTAATTGACTCTATGACTCACTGGTTTTGGCTAAAATCAGAACTTAAAATATTGGAAAGAGAATCTCTTACTTAGAACCTTTCACTTTCCTTTAGTTTTAGTTTCCTGTAGATTAAGTCTTTTTGATCTCCATACCTTCTAGATGAAACAAGCTGTTGCCAGCCTTGAACTCAGATGATTTAAATGGTCCAGGTTGTAATTATGAATCCTGGAATAGTTGTTGTTAGGTTTTTTTTTTTCCCTCTGACTGTTTAATAAAATAAAATGCCCAATGTGAACATAAATTAAAGGTTGCTTGCAAATAACAAAACCAGAAGCCATGCCTATAATAAACTTTAAATATGGAAAAAGTATCAATAATGTTATTTGTCTCTTATGTGATAACTTTGTGCAATTTGTCTCCTATGTCATAACACATTCAAAACTGCTGAATTAAAAATAAAGAGTATGTAAATAGACCAGACAGTCTGATACTGCAGTCTCAGAGATACAGTAGGAAGAAAAGTCAGTCTTTGCAGATGTTTACTTTTCATGTAGTCTTTGAGTGGAAAGAAATTATATGTTTACCCCCAGCTGAAAGTATTCCTGATGTTTTTTACCTTTTCCATAGTTTCACCGTGTGCATTTGGAAAGTTGTCAAAAGACTAAAAGCTGCTATATAAAGGAGGCTGTGTGTATTTAGCTGTTTCCTCACATAGGTGAGCTCTCTGGGCATGAACAGTGTCTGAACAGAAATTATCTAGACATGCTGAGAATAGCACAAAAACCCAAAAATTGTGTCTCTCAGCAGGTAATTCCAACAAATATTTCCTGGGAGGAAAAAGGCTTCACCCAAGACTCCACACCAACTACTCCCCAAAGAAACCACCTTAGAGATTTAAAATTTTACTTCTTCTGTGTTTCATAGCCATGTCTTGAGAACGAAGTGCAGAAAACTCAGTGACAATGAAAGTGGTTGTTGATGGTTAATTATGGAAGTGGAGATCCGAGCCATGTTGTTAAGATATTTACTCTCCAAACACATTTATGAAGACAGTTAATTGTCTCAAAGTTGGATAAAACCTTCCAAGGGAAGAGAATTTTCCCTTGAGTAGCCAAGATATGTTGACAATATAACTTGCCAGGCACTGTAGCTGCTGGGACAGATGGGTACTTCTATTCACTGATGATCCTTTCTAGACCATTTTTATCCAGATATTCCTTTTAAATACTGAGAGGGACTGTTTTTCCTTTTGTTCTGTCACAAGAGAAGAGTTCCTCCCTGCCTGGCCACAAACTCTTTCCGGGGAGTTATAGAGAGCAAGAAAGTCTCCCCTGAGCCTCCTTGTCTTGAGGCTGAACAATGTGATGCTGGAGAAGGGAAATAGGAGTCCAACGCATGAGGAAGAAGGAGTGTCAGAGACAATGTGGTGAAATGACCCTAATCACACTTCCCTGCCTCCCTGTATGGTTGAGGAGGAGGAGGAGGTACAGATTCGTGAGTAAGGGTAAGCCTGGGAAGAAGGGAGGGGTGGGGAAGGTGTTTTAAATATAAAAATTCAGGGTCTGAATGGGCATAAGGACTTGGAGGAAGATTTTAGGTGAACAGTGCCAGCTGTGATGTGAGAGGAGAATTATTTTAGCTATGTAAATCCACAAAAAAAAAAAAAAAAGAAGTTCTCACAAAGAAATAAGAATTTCAAAAGTTTTACTTTAGTTCATTGAGGAACTAAAGACAGAACTGTTATATGGACTGAATGATGGGGGAGAATTAAATGAAACGTGTCATGGAAAAAACAGATATAAATGACAAATGGAGGTGAGTTATGAATTGAATGCTATAAAATATAAAGAAGACTATTATTTTTTCAGATAAGTACTGATGCTTTATAGAGATAATACAGTTTAGGTTATAACTGATTTTAGGAGTAGAGACATATGTTATAACAGAAATAATATAAAATGATAATATGAAACACCTATATATTAAAATTGACAGTTTTAAAAGGGAGAGGAGATGGTGAAGTCATGTGTCCTCAAGATCAGAAAAAATGACCTAAGTAGAAGTTTCCATTTTCATAGTCTATGCAGTATGTAAAACAAAAATAGTGCAACTGCAAAATTGGATTGTGGTTACTTCATTCATGTTTGCCCAAATCTTTTTCAGTCAGGCATAAGTACCAGAATGAATGTTTAATTTCAAGCAGGCTATATCTGAAGGGATTATTTACAATTAAATGTAATGATATTGAGGAAGGAATCAATTAAGGGGAAATGTTTAGTGTTTTAAAAAGTTTACAGTGGATAGTTTTGTGTAATAACTTAATGCCATATAAAATTCAAGTTAACTGAAATAAATACTCTAGGATTACTAGATAAATCTTTCTTTAAGAGTCATCAAATGACAAAAGAAAATTGTGAATTCCAGACCTTGAGAAGAATGCTAAAAAAAGACAAAAAGGATATTAAAAATGCAGAAAAAGATGAAATAGAATTCTGAGAAGAATGATGAAAACAGTAAAACAGATAAAGGGGATATTAGAAAAGGAAAGAGATAATTGAAATAGATATGTGTATTAAGAGATGCTAACCACAATTCTAAAAAGATTTTGAACACTGCAAAATAAAAGATCAGTGAAGGATGAAGTTGAAAATTTCAAGATCAAATAAGATACAGAGTAAAAGAGAATAGGAAAAGAGATAAACCATTAAATTGACTTTTCTTCCATGAACTGCATAGTATTTATGAGAGAATAAGAAATCATGTAATTTGTTATTAACTGGGTGTCCAGGATCTTGAAGGCTTTCAAAAAGAATGAAGAAATACCATATTTGGGCAATTTTAGGAAATCTTGAGGGGAAAAATTAAACTTTTATCTGACATTTAAGAAAATCACATGAGACACACACACACACACACACACACACACATATATATATATGTATATATACACACACGTAGCCACACAATGTAATGTTAGCTATAAAGTAGAATTTTCAAGATGACATCTTACAATTAAATGATATATTCATAACTGATCCTAAAATACAAGACTAAATAGTTAATTTTGTCTTAAATAAAATAATTTTAAAAAATAAGGATTAAGAATGTATTAATTACTATGGTCCAGATCCTGAAAAATATTTATTTTTATCCTACGCTCCTCTAAAATTTCTTCTTGTTATTAAGCAATTTATAAAACACTGTGGGAATTCATTCAAAGTTTCTTTGCTATATCTTTCAAGGTCTGGACTATCTGGACTATAAGTACTTATGGAAAAATAGAGAAGAGTAATGAACATCTCAATTGCAGGTCAGAATTCCTGTACAGTACACAAAGAATGTAAAAAATTGCAGAATGTATTCTCCTGGCCTTGTACATTTAGTTAGGAGTCACCTAAACTTACATGAAACAAAAAGTACCTAAAGTGGATAATGGACAAAGAAGCAAAACAATAAATATTCTTTATGACAGAGGTGGCTCATCAATCCTGTTTCCTTATTTTAATCACAATCTGAAGTCTTATGATGTAAGTTATATGTCCTTACATTTTCTTCACTCAAGAAAACTACAGTAAGTGCTTTCTTTCAGAAAATACCTCATAAAAATAATGCTTTCACCCTCTTCATCTTTTATGCGGCTATTTAATAGCTGATGTTAATTCACATTTCCTTTTTACCTTCTAATACAATGTCTTAAAATCTAGAATTTACTTTCTGAATTGAGTTATTTTTTTTTCTTTTTTTCTGAAGATGCCATGCTAGGCATAAAGCTAAAAAAAATTAACTCTTTAGTTTCATAATCCTGTGGTATCCATTTACCCATGAAGTAGTTAAATGCATATTCTGATCCCACACCTTGGTGCTATATATTATATTTTGAATAGCCACCTCAGCCCCTGTCCAACACAACACACCTCATACCTATAGTCTTTAAAACAAGGACTAGAGATATTTTTGCTCATCCAGCACACACACTCTAACCATAAAACTTAGAGCTTCATCTAGGTTCCTCTTTCTGACTCACAAATTTTAAGTATCATCTAGTTTCAACACAATGTGTTTAATGTCCCAATTCCTTTGAGACTCTAATCCATAATAGGACACATTCTTTTTAGAAGGTTTGAAAGAGCATTTCCTCAGAGAAAGAAGTGAACACCTATCATGAGTACATTAATTCAGCTCTCACGACGTATTTCTGAAGCTGAGAAAAGTAGTAGAATGTATTTTGCTTGGGGCATGATCTGTTAGGCTGAAACCAAATTTAACTGCTTATCTGTTTTAATAAATCCCTAATTAACAGAATCAGATACTGCCTAAGCACAAACAATTTATTTCCCCAAAAGTAGCATGAACATAAAAAAAAGTTGTTATGTAACTGGAAAATTTTAGTATCAAAAATTAAAGTAGATTATTCTGGTTTCAGATGGAATAAAGTTAATTTTTATTCATAGTGTCTTGTACAATGCTGTGTTTTGAATTTAGTAGGAGAGAAATGTTGATAACACACTGGTGTTTTGGCTGTTGCTGATTAGTGGCGACCCTAAATGAAAGGTTTTTCAGTGTCTCATGCTCTGCCAATGAGGAGCACAAGAAATTGGGAAGGAGCACAGCTGGGCCAGCTGATCCAAACTGGCCAAAGGGATATTGGATAACACAGAACACCATGCCCAGTGTATAAACTGGGGGAAGCTGGCTGTGGAGGAACTGATCATTACTGAGGGATGGGCTAGGCATCAGTCAGCGGATGGTGGGGAACTGTATTACTTGTTGCTTCTTCCTTTTGGGTTTTATTTCTCTATCTCACTCTTTTTGTTGTCTCAATAATAATAACCATAAAATCCTTAAACTTTTCTCATCTCAATGGATGGGGTTTACCTATTTTGATTATCCTCCCCATCCCACTCTGCTGGGGGAAAGAGTGAGCAAGCATCTGAGTGGTGTGCAGTTGTTGTCTGGGGTTAAAATGCAACAAGATACAAAAATTTAGACTTTCTACAGTGAAATGTCAAGAAAGAAAAGCCACCTGAGCATTAGCTGTAAAACCTAAACTTCAGCAAGTTCATTTTCTATGAACTCAACTTCTAGCATAAAATCATATTTGGCAATGATATGAATCACAAAAAAATGTAACAGTTGCACTATTTCTCTCAGTTAGAATTTACCCTGTTTGTCCACATAGTTATGTAGTTCTCACTGGGCACACCTGAAAGCTTCAAAATAAATTTTCTGTTGACCTCCTGTCCATTTGTGCTTACATTCTATTTCTTGGTTTACATCAATTTCCAATGTCAATATCTGGAAATCTGTCTCTGCAAACACATTTATTGTGTGAAGCAAAATGTGAAATGTTTCAGTGTTAAATGGAATCACATGGATAAAAAAGTCAGATTAAATAGCACTGTAAAGTAAGATGAAAAATGTGAAGTAACATTATTTACTTAAATACCAGTCTTGAAATTCAATCAAATCTATGCTTTAAGAATAAATTTCCACATGATTACCCTTAGACCAAAATTGCCCATAATATAACCCTCCAACGTAATTTATAATATTAATAACAAAAGCAGGATAACTGACTTTGAAAATGTAGATGGTTCTGTACTTAAAATACTGCTTTGGAAAGGAAAAAGGAAGCAGGCGATAATAAATACTGTATGCTCAAAAAATTTATGTGAGGATTTGTAGCATTTTGGCACATCAGGCTTAGTATGATTTTTGCATAGAAGATATATTATTACTATAATTTTTTTATGTGCTCACATTCCTGGAAAAGATTTTTGGTTTCGTGTATATCTGGTTTTTGATCCAATTTTGAAGTGAGATTGAAAACAGAGTTTGTCTTTCACTTCTTTTTGAACCTCAGAGCATACTGTTTGCAGAAAGCATGGGATTTAAATTGTTTCATTGTTGCTTTGGGTTTTTTTCCTCTCATGAGTACAAGACTGCCTTAATGGCATTCCTTCTTTTCCACACCTTGATCAGTTGTAATAGCCAAGCTCTAGCAGACAGCCATCCATCTGGAATTTGGTGTTGTGAGAAAAAAATAAGACTATTCAGGATTTCTTCTCATCTCTTGCAGTATGTATTTGTATGCACAAGTAAAAGGCCCACAAAAATTGGGATCACCTGCAGGTCTCTGTAAACGCCTGCCTGCCTGTATCACTCTGACTTTACTCAGGCACTCTCAGCTGTATCAAAAACACCCTCCAAAGGTGGGGAGTGGGAGAAGTGGTGCAGGGAGGGAGGGAGGGAGAGAGAGATGCATACACACACATGAGCGAATTACAAATGCACACCAAAGATAAGTTAAACATCACTGTGCTTGCTACTCTCTGTAAGATGCCTGAAGAGTCCTTGCTTTCAAAGATCTCCTTTGAATCACGTGGGTCCATTTACAACATAACAAGCAAAATAAAATAAAATTCATCTTTTGAGGTAGCTAGTCCCATGTTAGAACCTGATTTATGCCATAGATGTGTGTCTCTGTTTCCCAATTTTTTTCAGCATATACTTTTAAATAGATGGATTTTAAGAAAGATCTTACTCAGTGAGATTCTTGGCAAAGTTCCCATAGGCCCCAAGGCTACTACTGAATGGCTTTCAAGTAGTAAAGTAAGGGAAGCAGGGCAGAGAACTGGTTCAAGACTCTCTTTGAACATACTTAATCATATTTTCCAAATGGAAATCCTGCATCTTGACTGAATACAGCCACCATCTGGTAAATGCGATCCATTTTTCTCAAAAAAAATCTTTCTTGTGACTTAGGCCACAACAGAATGTAAATCCCTAAATATCATAGAACCATTGCAAATAAAAGGCTTCCAATCTTGAATTGACTTTACTCTGCAAGTTCTGAGGACTCATCTGAATTCATCTTGGCTAGAAGCATAAGCTCAATTTTTCCTTTCTAATGCTTAACCTGCCTGAGCTAGACAATGATTTTTACAGGAACAGTCTGACAAACTGAGGGGTTAAAACCACCAGAATAGGGCAGCTTCTTAACTTGATCTTGAGAAAGGTTGGTGGGCCATTTCCAGACTTTACCTGGGCTACAGTGAGGAGAAAGCAATGTCTGATAACAAAAATAAGCTACCCAATATCAAGGAAGGATAAATCCCACCATGAGCAGCATTCTATTGTTTGAAGAATTCAGAATGCTAAATCTGATTCTTGAAAAAGATACATCACTGACATTAGGACCCAAAGTCTTTTCAATAATTTTGTCTTACTGATGCATTATCTGAAAGATGTATATCTGTAAGACGTACATCTTACAGGTATGTCTGTATTATTCAGGTAATCTGGACTGCTTAAATATTATCTTAGCCAACTCCTTTATTTGTAATTTGACTACATTTTTTTTCCCTCAAGATTTTTAAAGCACTGAGAGCATTGCCATAATGTCACATTTTGCACATGTACCTAATGGAAAAGTCTGACTTACTTGCCTCATAGTAAAACCTTATTTTTGTTTAAAAAAGACCTGGTGCACCAAAATAAATCACCAATGTGTTAGCAAAAATATTGGAGTTGAGAAATAGTGTGAAATGTTAATAATTGTTTAGGATTGAAATAATACTTTCCCCAGCCCCTCTGTTGAGTGCTCTTGTAGCACACAAGAGATCAGCTTAAGCCTTGCCCATTAATGAGCTCCGCAGATCAAATGTCAAACATTTAAGAATGTTTGCAAAAAAATACATGTGTAGTTTAACAGTCCAAGTTTGTGTACATACCAAATGTATTCAACTCAAATGTAGCACACAGAATTGTGTTTCTTTGGATGTTTTTTAAAGGTTTACAATAGGGCTAGAATGATCTTACACTACACATGAGAAGAGCCTTGAATAGCATCATTTGTAGTGGAAGGGTACTGAAAAGCAAGGCATTCCAGTACCTAAAACACAACCTTTGGCCAAAAATTAATAATATTTGGGGCTGAAGTATAGGTA
This sequence comes from Zonotrichia leucophrys gambelii, assembly GCF_028769735.1. Taxonomy (NCBI): domain Eukaryota; kingdom Metazoa; phylum Chordata; class Aves; order Passeriformes; family Passerellidae; genus Zonotrichia; species Zonotrichia leucophrys. The sequence goes on along the minus strand of NC_088170.1, from coordinate 55,039,433 downwards.
TGGAGGAGTAGTTAAAATACTTTGCTCTTCTATGTTTATATTAAAAACTTGTCTCCTAAAAAAAAATCATTATAATGCATTTCAAAGGGTTATAATTATCTTTCAAATGTAACATAAATAACTGCAAATTTAATTTTCAAATGATAATTTCCAGTTTGACAGATCTTAATTCTTTTATTTCAACCCACTTCTAAATTTAACACATTGTGTTTAATTTTTTTAATTTTAATATCCATTGAAAAAGTTAAATACATTCCTGCTACAAGGCAGAAAAATATTCACATTAAATTATATAAAAAATTTCTTTTGGTGACTATCATGCCCCAAACACAGTTCTTTTGATGTTTTAAAGTTAATCTCCTTTTAATATGAAAAAAACCCCTACATTTATTCTATCAATGTCTTCTTTAAAATCAAATTATTTGAGGCATGATAATTCTCAATAATCAATAGCAAATATGGATTCATACTAACAGAGATTGGCATTTTATAGAAAAAAAAATATAACTATATCAATTTAGAAATTGTGTAGAAACACCACTGCAATTGATGAGTTTAAAAAAATACTGGGTCTAAGAAGTAGTCTGACAAAGTTGGTGAGACTTACCATAACTAATACTTGAGGAAACCACTCTGCATGTAGAAGGTAGGAGATATTTGTAAACTGACAGGATTTTTTTGCTGAGCCATGAGAATGCTAAAAGCAGTGTAACCACCTCACCTGACACCTGATTCCACTAGGTCCAGGCCTTCTTCTGCATGAACTACTTCTGGAGGTTTTTTCTTTGTTATTAAAGCTTTGATAAGTGTTCCCATTTTAGAAGGATGAGGGAATGGTTTGCAGCCTGTGAAAATTAGCAGAAGAAATTGCACATATGTAGATCTGTTTATCTTTCCTTCTCACCAATTTTAACTCATTTTTCTTTTTCAATAAAAGTAGTTATGACAGAAAATTGAATTTCTTTGTCCAGAGGTGTTTCCTTCACTCAATATGGTCCTTATTTGATCCCTATCTTAGTCTCCTTTGGCCATCCTTGGTTTCTCAGCTGTGGAGGTTAAGATCTGTTCATAGTCATAGCACAAAGCAGAGTCAGCAAAGCTGAGTTTAACAAATCACATTTCTTTAAATCTTAATATATAACTCTTTATTTGTATCAATCTATTGTTATGCACTCCCCTGGTATGTTTTATACCTCCTGCTTGCCTTGTCTGTTTTATTTAAGTCTGTAAGACAGCTTGTAAGAAAGAATCCTTGTCTGATGTAAATCCAGTTAGCTTCCAAAGGAGCTACCTCAAATTACATCAACCTCCAGTGTAGCTCATTATATTCCTTTGATATCTACTTTGCCTTATTTATAGCAGGAGAATAAGCTATGATTTACATTGACTATTAAGTTTTAGACTGAAACATCTAGCTTTATGTTTTCTATTTTAGCATTTGTCTTTAGCTCCATTCACAGCTGTCAAGGCTTTTATATGCCCTGGTAGCAATTCTTAGAGGAGTGTTCCAGGTACAGAAAGAGGCTGCTGAAACTGTCATACAAGATATTTCTCACTTCCTCCAGGCCTCTAACTTTCACAACACCAGCCCTAATTTTAACAGACTTAATTATTCTCCATTATTATCTTATAGTAACCCTACTGTACACCTTGTGTTCATATAGGATGACCTGATAGAAGTCATGACAATACCTTTTTTCTTCCCTGTCATTTTCATAATCCAGAACATATGCTTATGTGATTTATCAGATGCACATGTGGTATTTATGATGAAAGCATGTTATTTTCTTCTTGTTTTAATCATGATATCTTGCTGCTGTGTAAACCTAATACCTTTACTAGAGGTTCATACTTATATGTCTTTCCTTGTGAGTAGCTCAAAGAAAATTTTACTGCATGAAAAGGTGTAACATAAGTATTTTAGGTGTATTTCAATTATTCCAAGTTAATAAGACCATCAATAAAATGTAAAGCATAGCAATTATTTTTACATTCTATACAGACTTTTGAGTGACCACAAGAAATCGTCACAGTTTTGCCTCAATCAGTCAGAGCTGCAAAAAATCTTAATGTTAGAAATTAAATTCTGCAACAAAAAAGAAGTTGCTCTGCAAAAGTGGAAAGCATATTTGAAACGTTTCATTTTCCACCACCTAATTTTCCTGCCACTGTGTAGCTCATTGGAGATGTATTTATTATTGTTGTAAGTTAAATCAGTTTTTCTAATTTCATTGCTGCACTGCACCTTCATAGACTTTGAACAGTCATCTTAAGAGTATAGAAGTAACACAACCTGATTTGTGATAAACACCACACATGTACCTCTAGGGATGCATTATAACTTCTAAAAGCATTAAAAGGTGTGTAGGGATGCTATTTGTGAAACAAGACCAATATTCCCCTTCTTAGTCATTGGTAGCAGAATAAAGAACTTAAATCTTTTAAAAGGTTTTCTACCCCTGCCAGATGTGGATGACACACATTTTTTTTTATGCTCAAACCTACCTCATCACCATACAGTCGGACATGATGGTCTTAGAAGTCTTTTCCAACCTAAATGAATCTATGATTCTGTGATCATCGCACACAGGGAAAAGACTAGCATATTAAAACAGAAAAGCAGAAAATAGCAACTCAAAGATGGCTAGTGAAGTGTTCATCTGGATTTATTCCTTTGGTAAATCATAACCATAATCAGAATATTTTTTGAAAAGATATGTTAAATCATTAATAAAATATTGATTTTTTATTGGTTCTAACAAAAATTTTAAGAAACATGTAAATATTGTTAGTCACTTCTCTATGTTTAATTTCTTAACTCTGTTCTTGAGCTTATAAAAAAATGACCCTCCATTTTGTGTACCCATTTCTTAGGAATATTTTCATTTCAAAAAGGTACATAGCTTTACTGGTATTTTGACCCAGACTGAAAACAAAGCTTCTAATTCTATAATAATATATTTGGGCAGACTTTCACTTAAAAAGAAAACAAAGGAAAAAATTGTATAATGCTCTGAGTGATATTAAATGGTGACTATTCAAATTGCTTATAGTTTTTCAGTTAGTCTCTTTTGTGAAAATGACCATACACTGAACTCTCTTTACCTTTGTGATTCAGAAGCAGAAACTTTCACACTCGAGCTACTTCTTCAGAAGTTTCAAGTACAGTGATTGTTTATGAAAAGTGTACTGTGAAAATCAATTTTCCCCTCCAAATATTTCAAAGGAAGCATCTGTCCTTTGTGAACATGTTTTTTGTAAGTCTGCATTGGAAACCAGATGAAGTTCAGTCATATCACAGTTGTCATCTGCAGATACAATTATACAGCTATATTTAATGCCTCAGTGGATAACCCCACATTACAGTTTAATTTTCCACAGAAACCTAAATTTGTTCTTGGACTGTGTATTTTCTATCACATTAGATAATCAGTCGGAGGAGGAATCCAATTTTAACTCAATCAACAATACTTTGAAGAAGGTTGCATAAAATAACTTGCACAGGTTTTAGTATGCGATCCAGCATGTGACTAGTCTGTTCATTTATTCATTGCTGGAAACATATTTTGGCATGACACTGAAACTCTATGAATGATCCCTGGAGTGGTTTTTTTACTGTTTTGGGACATATTATTCTCATGGGGGTTTTTACTTGTTTGTTTTGTTGTTTTGTTTGTGTTTGTTTTGGTTATTTGTTTTTTTTTTTTAGCAAACAATATGGCAGATCTTTCTACTGTTTAACCTGGAAATTTCTAGTTCTAACTGAGCCCCAAGACCAAAGTGGCTTTCATATTACCATAAAATAGATATGACATTTATTTTGCTACTTGCAAGGAGAAAATAATATAAATGAGTTCAGAATTTTTTAATTGTCTATTTTCTTCTGATGATGGACTGATTTCTGTATCCCTGCATCCTTATTTTAGTTGGTTTTAAACTGATGGGAATCATTGCACTTCATGAGATTTTCACATGCACACCTTGATATATATAGTTATATCAACCCCAGCCCATGGGATTCACCTTTCATTTTGTCTTAGTAGTTATTCCTTATTACTAACCCCAGAGACTATGAGTGATAAATAATATCTCCTTTTTCCTTGTTTCCTTGTTTCTGAAGACTAAAAAATAGTCATAGTGCACTGACACAAAATACTCAAGCAGAGGTGTTTCAGTTAGTTTCATACATAGTCTTTGATAATATTCAGTAGTAGAAACTTTAGAAGAAATTGTAATAGGGTGATTGGGTTGTACCATGAGGTAGAATGATTAGTCTGAGGGGAACCATATGTATGAACCAGGCTAGTGTGGAGATTTAGATGTGAGTTGCTCTATTTCCCCTTAAGTTACTGATACAATAGTTTATATTATTATTTAATATAAATTAAATACTACCATGGATTCCAAATGGTGTAAACTTACAGCAGTTTTATTTTCTATTGCCTGAAAAACTGATTTAATAATAAGAGTTTTAAAGATCCTTCTCTTCTACCCCATGGCCTTTTTGTGAAAAGAAAACAAGATCTATAATTTCCAGAGCCAGCCTCCTCAGCTAGACTTTTCCTCTAAAGCTAGTTGTAACCTCTTCAAGGTTACCTGAGACACCGTTCTTACCTAAGTTTGAGTATAGAATTATTGTGGCTGCAGATTTCAGATTTTATTTCTTTGTACTAGCCTTTCATGTGGTCAGCAATTTTTCTATACTTTCCAAGAGGAAAACCACAACTTGGTAGCAATAAAATATATATCTCTTGTCATAGAGCCTTTTCCTTCTTTTTACCCTTTAGCAAGTCCTTCCTTTTATCATCCTCTCGCAAGAAAGTGCAAGTTCGAGGTATTCTTACCCAATTCAAAAAAGGAATGAGTGAAGGCTGTAGAGTAAAGCAGAGAGACTTCATTATAGAAGAGGCTGATGAAGGCATCAATGGGGATTGTTATTTTCTTCAGCAGGAGTGTGCACTGCTACTTCCTTTGCTTTCCTATAGATAACAGGTGCGATCTACATGGTTCTCTCAACACATCATAGCTTAACCATAAAAACTGGAGGAAACCTAAATACAGATTAATATAGTGCAAGGGAGACAGAAAAATGTTTCTAGGTATGCCTCTGTGGACATATGAATGTGGAAATGTTGTGGCCCAACCTTGGCTAGTGACTAAGCACCAACACCTTTGGTGACTAATTCTTCTCCCTCCTGCAGTGGGGTGGGGCAGACAATAAAAGAGCAAAAGTGAGAAATCTTGTGGTTTGGGATAAGGAAAATTTGATAAATGAAAAAAAATCCTATGTGCAAGCAAAGCAAAATAAAAAACTTAGTGACTATTTCTCATCCACAGGTAGATGTTTAGCCACTTCCTCTAAAGCTGATCCTCACCACAAGCAGCAGTGGCTTGCACAAGCAACATAACTACCTATGTTTCTCCCTTACAGCTCCTTTACTTTTTTTTTTTTTTTCCTGAGCAAAATACCATATGACCTTGCTTTTATTCAGGTCAGCTGTCCCACTGTACTGCTTTAATTTTCTTGCTTACTCCAGAATCATTTTTAGGGGATGAGGGCAGAGCCAGAGTGAGAAAAAGAGAAGGCCTTAATACTTTGTAAGCACTGATCAGCATTGGGCAAAATACAGGTGTGTCACCACCACTGTTAGCCACAAATGTGAGCAGAGCTCCATCCAGGCTGCTGTGATGAGAGTTAACTTCATCCCAGCCAGACCCAGTAGAAACAGAGACTCGAGTGTGTCCATTCTGGCAAAGCTGTCTCATGGAGTAAAGGTTAAGAAAACTCCTGTGTGTATGCATTGGGCAATGCCTTTTCTGATAAGGAAGAAGGGCTATTGGTACTCCATGTAAAGATTATTTTCCACTCATTGCCAGATGGTTAATAATGAGAGGAAATAATGTCAACATTTTTTTTGCTGAAAATGTTTTTATTTAGAGGTACAGAGAAGTGTGGCATGGGACAGACAAAAAGTAAAGCCAGCTTCTGCTGTTTTCATCACAGTGGGAAGTGAAAGTCTGCCCTTCACAAAAAAGGCTTGAGACAGCAAGGAAACCTGGACTAAATTATTTGAAGAAGGAAAAGGGAGAGGGAGATATTAAAAAAGGAGTTGAATATCTCTGCATCAACAGAATGCTTCATAAGCATTGTAGTTCATGGAATTTTACTGCTATTAAGTCAAATTGTGGTTTATTTTGCTCAGACAGGAGATTAGGGCTGCATTGATGGCTTTCTGACAAAAATGTTGGAAAGTCTTCCTGAATATTTTTGCTCAGTTTTCAGTACATGTATAGTGATTCAGATTATATTCTCAATTTGATATCACAAATCACGTCTCTTTTAGAAAATAAAACATTTGATATCACAGGCATCTCTTTTAAAAAATGAAACATTTTATGGAATTTGTGAAGGTCAGCGAGACAGAGCTTAGGGCAGTTGCTTTTCGACATGGATCACCAAGACAGAGCTATGTGAAAGATGACAGTGGAGACAATTTTCATTGCTGAGAATGCAGATTCATGCTTTCTGGACATAGAAGTGATTTTGAGGTGAAATAAGATTTCCATTTGCATCAGGAAGAGTCAAATGTCCAGGCATGAAAGATTTTATCAAGTAGATGATTCTGGTATGTCTGAATTTTCTGAATTGATGGGTAAGGTTCTAGAATACCTTGCCATGCCAGTAGCTACTCGTCTTATGTCATTAATGATGTGCTAGGATCCACTGGGGACTTACTGACTGGGGCTATATCCATCACTGATGGTCACAGCAAAATTTGACATGCTGTTTTACCAGAATTCAATGGCCATAGGTATGTTACAGGTGGTAGCTTTGAATAGGTAAACAAGGTAATGGTAAGTACCACCTTGCAAGAAGACAACCTTGAGGGCAGATTGACCAGTAGCTGATGAACACATGGAGTGTTACAACAGGCAAAAGAAGAAGCTTCTTGGGACCTGGAATAGTCAAGATAGGAACTCAGGAATAACATGCCCATAACTAATAACTTACTCCTTGCAGAGGTCTATGAAAGCTATTCCATAACCAGAAATGGGTGAACCATGCTAGCTGATGGTAGAGTGAGAGATGGTCCTCATAAAATTGTACATGCTTTATTATCCTGCCTAAGGCTGGTAGCTTCTCTTACTCAGATATGCTCTTGGAAAGCTTGTGCAGTGCTGTGACCAGTGCAACCGAATGATGAATTATCAGGTACCTCACCTATACTGGAGATACCTTTGCTTCAGAGCTCTCAGGAGTTTGCAGTCTATGACAGCATATTAGAGAACACAGAAGGCAAGAAATCATTGCTGAGGAGCAAAGGAAGAAGTTATTTCAGATATTGGTGAAAGCAGGTCAGAAATTCTTCACAGATTTATTGGGTTTTGATGCATTTATAGTTCCTTTGAGGTAGGTGATGCCTAGGAAGGACTTGGAAACACAATAAAAATGTAAAGTCTTCAGGGGTAGATGTCATGGATTATGTTGCACAGCTAAGGGAGAGGATCTTTGAAATATCTCAGAAGATGATGAGTGTTATGTTAAGGCTGCTAGGTATGAAATGTTTATATCATCTTTACACATCCTAATTCCTTTAATGTGACCATTAGCTTTTGCATTTTACACATGTTGTATTTTTTGTGGGCTCCCTCTAGAAAAAGTCAGTGTTCTCTGAAGCAGAAGAATTATCTCAGTTTAGGGTGTCTAATGATGCAGGTCTCTGCAGGAAGTCTTTTGTCACCTTATTGCATGCAAACTTCTGTCTAGGTTGCTAGGAGGTATCCTAATCCTTTTGACTGCAGCTGTGCAAGTGTGTTCTGTGAATACTTTCTTCCAACATACATAAAACATTTTATGTGCTCTTGAATTTTATGTGTTCTTGAGAGTTTTTTACTCTTATTTCTCTTATTATTTTTCTATGCTTCAATGTCTCTATCTAGTAATATATTAAGGTGCAAATTGCTTCTGTTCCAAAATCATGAAAAAGTAAGTTTAGTAAAAACAGACACAGAAGCAATAAATGTGTTTTGACTGTAACTAAACTGTTTTTTCAATTCAAAATATTGTTATCCTTTCGTTTAATACTTTACCTTGTTCTTTTGGGGGACAGAGGGAGAGCATGCATACACTAAGTTATAAGTCAAGCTATGATTTTCTTACTGGAAAATTTCTGAAAATAGTTACTTTGATCAGGACTAGAAAATCTAATTTTGTGACAAAGGGTTAGGCTGAAAACAGGAGTTTAGGGTGAAAACAGGAATTTATTTTGGAATCTCTGTATTGGGAGCTTTATAGTGACACAGCATCTACTGCATTTCTTGTAGTCATTGACTTGGTAATCTAATCTTGAAAGCATTCAGCTCTATTCTGTGTTCATGGAAAACTGGAGCATATGCCTACTACTTTGTAAATCTTTTGACAGAAACTTAATTTCAGAGATGTCACTCATAGGATTTAATGTACCACATTTACTTCATTATAATTCCAAGTACATATTAGGATAAGTGCTTGAGCAATTAGTATCAATTGCTCTGTGTTTGTGCCTGTGAGTAATTTGCATATTTAAATTCATATGTTGAGTTAAAATACATTTATGCTGGCCACCACAGTAAAATTTTTATACATTTGATTTCTATCATACAATATTTTATTCTTTTATTCTCCTTTGAGAGAGGGATGTTATAAAGATTTTTCAAGAAAAAATCCACATCTGATATTTTTAATAACAAATAATTTGCTAGAGAATAATTGTAGTTACTGAATTATACCTAATAGTAATCTAGTTATGTGAATTTTAAATTCATTAATTTTAGTGGATGATTTATGGAAAGAAAAATTTGAAATGGTTGTTATGAACTCCTTTTTTACCTCTTTATGACATGTATGTTGTTATTAATAGTCTTGTGCTAACATAATACTCTGGTAATGTGAAAAGTTACCTGACATCATTTGAAGTGTCATACTATGCCATTAAAGTCTTACAGACAGAGCCTTTTGATTTCTAGTGGAAAAATCTTTAGGAATCCTGGATCACTTTTTGAGACACTCAAAAAGAAGGCCTTGGTGGCACTAGTGTTTACTCTGCTTTTGCTGACTCTAAACCAAGAGGAGAAGGGTCATAAAGCAATGGATGGATTCAGGAGGTGTAGGAAGCAGTAGCTCCTGTGTGTGAAAGAAATCAGCATCTCCTGAAATCCTCAGTTCAAGGCAGTGGTGAGTGGTACACTGCCTGTCCTTGTCCATCCTCTCCAGCGCTGAGGGAGACAGATGTCTCAGCACTTGCCAGTACAGCACTGACACCTTGGGTTAGTGATGAGCTGTATCGCTTGATGCTCTTAGAGGAATAAAGGAGCTATGCCAGTAATTGTGAAAAGAACTCTCTGACATGTGGGAAGATGGAATGATGAAGAAGAAATGGAAAGAGCAAAGTGGAAAAAAATAGCTGCAACTATATAATGAGTTAATGAGTTCCCCACTTTTTGTAGGCAAAGCTCAGGAAACAAACTGGAGAACAAGGACCTGGCCAGACTCTCCAGCTAGTGTAAGAATGCTCTGCACCTCACAAATAAGAAGAATACGTGGACTCTGGTCGTTAAGTATTTAAGTGCCATAATCCCACACTGTTTACAGTATGGACAGCATGGGGAAAGGAGTGGATTCTGTCTGCTTATTGACCTAGCATCTGACTAGACCCAATGTTTATGTGACAACTTTTCCTTACTGAAATATCCAGTCTTATATAATATAGTGAGCTATCAGCAAACTGACTAATGAATTCTAACTTTAATTATATACATATTTGGCTCATCAAGGGATCTTTTTGGGACAATATAGCAATTGGGCAATATATGAGTGAGCATGGATTTATATAAGTGCTAGTGATGGATTGAAAACTTTAGGGAGACTACAACAAAACAGTTGGCAGGGGAGAAATTTATGTGCCTTTATGAAGAAATGCAATGTAAATTGCCTAGGAGTTTTACACATCTACTTCTGCATCATTATAAAATTGAAAGACATACTGACATGACAGGAAAGGTGAGGTGAACTAAGAAACTAGATTTAATAACATAAATCACATCTGAATGTCTAAATACTAGAGATCAGTTCAGACTTTTGCCTTTTTTAACAAAGGATTTAAAGAAAAGAAAGTGTAAGTTTCTTCCAAAAATTACATTTTAATGGCTAATATATTTCTAGAACAAAGACCTTTGGGTGAAAAGTGTTATGAAGAACTAGTGTGACTGATATCATAACTATTTTCCTTAGACTTTTGCATACAAACTTTTGTTTGCCTACCTGCATAGCAGATGTAGAAGTTTGGTTGTTTTTTGGTTTTTTTTTTCCTGGGAACATGCTGCGGGCTTATAAATGTAGAAGTCTGAGCTCAGTACACTTTTTCTGCTGTGTAAACATGCAAATCTGTGTGACCAGCTTGTGGTGGTTGTAAATTTTCATCAGGCTCCCCACAGATAATTTTAAGTGCTTTCACTCTGGTTTTGGCAAGGGAGTTCTTTGTTCCTATAGCAGTTGCACAGCTGAAATAATATAACAGACCATTGCAAAAGCAAATGCTTACAATGGATTTTCTCCTACTGTTTAGAAACAAAAGTGAAGGCCAGTGTGAGCAGTAGGAGGTCAACCTATCTTTACTTGATTTAATTCTGTCTGAGTTGTATCCTGCAAAACCTAATGGAAACTCAATATTATCAGCATGGTGTGGCAAACTATTCAACAACTTGAACTTAGAAAGTTCTTAATGATTAATTCTTTTCTACATGCTCTGCATAAAACTGCAGGGCAAATGTATTCAAATTCATCAGAAACCAAACAGGAAAGATTCCCCCATGCAGTTTCCTACACTTGTTTCCGTATAACTTTTACTCTTAGAAAAGAGAAAAAGAAAGCAAATGTAATTGCAGACAGTATGAAGATTACATCTTGCAACAACTCTCAAAATTACAGCAAAGTCAGTTTATTCTTCTATTATTATTTTTAAAAGATGTCCTGTCTGTTTTGCCTTTTGAAAGTTGTGGCTTGAACCACCTCTTCTGTCAAGGCATAGATTGGAACTCAGACTTCAAATCTTACAAGGGATTTATGCTTTATCTTTTTGACAAGGTTTGTTTCACAGCTCATGAAATGTCATCACCTCTGGAGACTGCTTACTTAACCTAAACAAGGACAGCCACCTGCACTGAATTCCTGGCTAATTGGCCGTGTCCTTTCTTCATTCCTTCTTCAGCTGATAATTGCTTCTTCAGCACACACTAATTCATTGCATTAGTCAACGTATTTGTTTGCTTGAATAAACTCAGAAAATATTATTTTTATAGTAAACAAAGAATATAATTTAAATTTTATTTAATAGCAGCAGGGTCTCATGTTTTGCTTCAACCAGTAGCATGGAATTTACAATTATTTCTTACAAATTTTCTGAAAGATACTTTTTTCAGCTCCTGTTTTTCTACACACTCAATTTGTCTGCTGGGAAAAAAACCCCAAAAAAACACTTTCTGCAGCTATCAGAGGGAACTGCATCCTTTTTGTTTTCTCTCTTTTTAAAATGGTGCTGAGGTTATGTTACATTTTTTCTCTCACTAAAACACACTATAATAAAGCTGAAACCAGGATAGCTTGATCATTTGAAAAAAAAAAAAAAAAGGTCAAACAAACTGACAAGGAATCTTGTGAAGGAGAAAATCAATTGACATTGTTTCTGGAAGTACTTATGGCCATAGCAGATGGACAAAATACTCTGTTAGCTTGCATATGTCTGTTTGACAGCAAATGAAACATGGCATATAATTAAATTATGATTTCAAATTTGATTCTGAAGTATAATCTTCTAGATTAGAAAACAGAACAAAATGGATCTTGATAAAGGTCATACTGTTTGAGATTTTCTGCCAATATAGGTCCATAGAGCAGGTACCTGGTGGCAGATAATACAGCCACAACACTGTTTCATCCTTACTTTTGTACCCTTGAGTGATCTTAGTCAGATTTTACAAAGTGGCTTTAAGAAAAAAGTTTAGTTTCCTATGGACACTGTTAGTTACACACTTTTTTAACTAGGCTGTCTGTCAATGATCTCAACTCACTTTTGTCAACCAACAAAGGCAGAGGGCAAACTCAATAGCTGGTGAAGGAGGTCACAAAGAGATCTTTTCATCTCCTGTCTTACCTGCTCTCTCAGGTATGGTTCTGACATGTCACAGAGCTCCTTTCCCCACAGCTGCTCGAGTCACTGCACCAGCCATGCCAGAGGTCTCCAGACAGACAGACCTTTTTTGGTAAATGTAGCTCACCAGGTCTCAGGTTAACAAGAGTCTGATGACTCTCTGTAAGGCTGGGACTTAGAATCATGCCTTTAGCAAAAAGTCTGCGACTGTCAACGAGCTGTGTGAAGGAACTACAGGAGGAAGTGAACAGGCTGTGCAGAATTCAAGATAACGAGCAAGAAATTGGTAGGTTATTCTCAGAGATGCTACAATCTCAGGAGCCTCAAACCTCCATGGTAGTGGAGATGGAGGGGAACTCAGAACCCTGTTAAGTAGATAATCAAGAATCTCTCGAACATGAAGGATGGAAGATTGGCAGTGCCCATACCAGAAAGAGGGCTATTCCTTTCCTGAAAACCTGACAACTAGGAACGGCATTTTTGCAACAGATATGAGGCTGTAGAACTAGGACAGTTTTACCTGAGAGGTGAACAAAGGTGCTTTGGAGATCAGGGGACCACATTGGGCAACATAGTGTAAACTGTACACTATGATCTCTGTTGGAAGAAAAAGAAGGGTAGTTGTCGTAGGTGACTCCCTTCTCAAGGAAACAGAGTGCCCAATATTCAGACAGAAAGTTCTGCTGTCTATCAGGGGCTGGGGTAAGGGTCACTACTAGATAACTGTCCAGTCTGTTACAGCCCTCTGATTATTATCCACTATTGATGAGAAGACAAATAGAAATCTGAGAGCAAAAGGGATTTCAAGGCCTTGGGGTGATTGGTTAAAGAAACAGTTTCCTCAGTCCTTCCAGTAGCAAGTGAAAATCCAGAAAGCAACAGGCAGACTCCGCAAACCAACACAAGGCTCCAAATGGCATTGGAAAAATTGTGGGTCTTTTGGCCATGGATGGTCTATACTCCAGCAAGTCTACTGTTGCCTCATGGGATGCACCTTTCTCAGAAGGGAAAAAGGATATTGGTATAGGAACTATCAGAACTCATTGATAAGGCTTTAAACCAGCCTGGAAGAGGGGAAGGGACCAAAACAGACTTGACAGGGATAAGCAATGGGATGAAATGCAAAATCCTGAGGAACTGAGCACTACTGGGTCCCTCAATCTGCTACACAATGTGTCAGCTAAAACAAGCCACACTTAAAATGTTTCTAGAAACAACGCATGCATCATGAGGAACAAATAAGAGGAGCTTGAAGCTTTGTCTTAGTTCCAGAGATGACAACATTGGCATAAGTGAAACCTGGCGGGCTGAGTCCTGTGCCTGAAGTGCCATGTTGGATGGCAGGGTGGGAGAGGCAGGGGTGTGATGTTGTACGTAACAGAAGGGCTGTATGGAGCTTACAGTTGGAAAAGACAAGGATGAGGGCCACTGAATAAGGACTAAGGGACAAATATATAATGCTGGTTATCACGGGAGTCTACTATAGATCTTCCAGCCAGGACAATGAAACCAGTGAATTATTCTTCAAGGAATTAAAGGACACTTCCAAATCAAATGCTCTTAACCTTATGGGGAACACCAAGTTGCTGGATGTTAACACTGCACAGATGGCACAAAGAGGTCCAGAAGACAGGGACATAGGTAAGGCAGAGATGCTTAATTTTTGTTTGCCTCTGTCTTCTATGCTTTATGGGTTAAGGGGGTTCCAGTGCTCTTTGCTTCAGTACCATGGCTTTGAGAACGATAAAGTCCCAGTTAACCCTGAAGTTGTGCCAGATCAGATGATCCAGCTGGATCCCAATAGGTCCATGGAGCCAGAGGGGGTTAATCTGAGAACACTCAAAGAGCTGGCTAATCACAGAATCACAGAATGGGGAAGGTTGGAAGAGTCCACAGTGAAGTTATCTGATCCAACCTCCCTGCTCAAGACAGTTCATCCCAGTGCACATGGCACAGAAATGCATCCAGATGGTTCTTGAATATCTCCAGTGGGGGGAGACTCCACAATCTCTGTGAGCAATATATTCCAGTGCATGGTCACCCACACAATAAAGAAATTTTACTTCATAATCAGGTGAAACTTCTTGTACACCAATTTCTGGGTACTGCTTTTTGTCCTATTTCTTGGCACCACTGAGAAGACTCTGACTCCATTCTCTTGACACTCTCTCTTCAGATACTTATAGACATTGATGAGTTTCCCTCATAATCTTCCATTCTCAAGTCTGAAGTCTCTCTGAGAGGCCCAGATCTCCCAGCCTATCCTTGTAAATGGTGGTCCAGTCCCTTAATCATCTTTGTTGCCCTCAGGCACATGGTGTGTCTTGGGACTGTCTTATACAAGGCCAGCAGTTGTTTGATGACCCTTGTGGGTCCCTTCCAGTTTAGGATATTCTATGATTATCACATTTGTCAGAACTAAAAAAAGCATTCCCTGAATGGCCTTGCTGTTTGACTTGGGCTAAACTGTAGCTTTGCCCTGGACATGGGGCATCCAACTGCTGTGTACTGCAAGATGCAAATTGTTTCCATTCATTCCTGTTTGTTTTGCAGGAAGGGTATCCTGGGAAAAGCCAGCTAACTATAGCATCCTTTGCAAGATTATGCTCCTACAACAGCCTGAACACACTGGCATGAACCCTTGCACAAAGAGCACAAGCAGTGCCCTGAGGCTTCTGTTATTCTTGTCTGGAGAATTGAAACATGACTAATGTGAAGGGCAATGCACATGCTCTTTACTCCGTTGTCTGGCTATTGAAAATATACCACAATTTTCCCCTTTCAGAGGCCTAAATTCAGAGAAGAAAGATAAGACCAGATCCATACAAGCATGCCGGCAGGTTGATAACTGCCTTTCCTACTTTCTAGTAATTTCTAATATTTTCTCATGAGAAGAATTCATAAATCCAATTTGGCAGTATGAGAGAGGAATTTATAACACATAGAACAGTCCACAGGATTGGATTAAGCTAATTTATAGCAGATTATGAAGAACTTGCTACAAGGAAGCCTTTTACTTCCCTAAAAGATTCTCATTAGGAAATAAATTTTTTTTTGCAATTTTGTATCAAGAATTTAATAGCTTTAATCATAATATAATCTACAATAGGAGATAACTGTACCTTTAAAAAGAACATTAAAAACTAGCAACTCTCTTCTTAACTCAGGTTCTTTAGGAAATTCAGTAATTTGACTATGTAAATTATCCAAACTCAGGCTCAATTTTTTCTTCCAAAAAGTAGCTAGAGGAGTCTGGCAGGCACTAACCATTTACATTTAATTGATTCTGTTACTTAGTTGTTACAATGTTTGTCAAGGAGGTGAAAAACCTCTCCAAGAAGGGAGCTGACCCGCATCTCTCCTGTGGGTCAGAGTGGCTTACCAGAGTGGCTGGTTGCAAGCTATAAAGGAAAAGGTGAATATCCTTCTCTTCACCATATGTACTAGGGGAGATACTGAGTGCATAAGAAAATGGGAGTATGACTCCATAGCCCAGAAATAAGGACACTTCCTGGCAAGGGAAATTTTGGGTCTGATACATGGTGATATTATTATTTATTCATTTTATCTACTGCTTTCTTTAATGCAAAATGCAGAAACAGTCTCAGACTTCTGTGTTGCGATGGCTACACCCTTGTCTGCACCAAAGCTACTCTAAAGTAACTTCTATCTGTTTACATAAGTTGTGCTCATACAAATGACTGCAATATTGATTTATCTTTAAGCTGCCTGTCTCTCCTCGGGCATTGTCCAGAGAACCTGGATTTGTAACTCAAGACTGTGAGAATCCCCTAAACAACAATGTTAAGGTACTGTAGTGTTCAGGGATGAGATAGCCAAGTGTTGCATCTCCAGCTCTGTATTGAATAACCATAACTGATATAAACAGATTGGTAGAGTAACTCTTAGCAAACCAGCATAGTATATGTAACCACTGCTTATCCACTGTTAACTGTAGGACAACAATCAGAGCCATATTTCTACAGACAGTACTGGGTACCTCTCTAGAAAAAACAGCAAAATCTATGAACAAGTAATAAATCAGCTGTAGAAAGCTCCAAGGTATTTTAACTGGAGCTGGTGACATATTCAGCTCTTACACTACAGCATAAAATACTTCTCCCTCTTTGATTTTTTTTCCTGTGTAAGGCATAACAGCTACTTCAGCATATTTTCTTATTCTTAGTTCTCAGTGTTTATTCTTTGTATCTCAGTGTTGTCATTTCTGATACCATGCAACCAGCTGTACACACGCTATTTGTTGCTGGAGGCACTGCAGACTCTTGGGAAAGAAGAGCTAGAATCAAGGGTTTCCTCTCCCTAGGAAGATAGTAATCTATTTTAATTAAGAAAAGATAAAATAACTGGTGCACAGGCTTGCTAAATTGTAGACATTTTTCTAATGGGACTGGATTCTGGAAGTTGTTTTGCAAAAATCTAGTAAAGAATCAGGCAGGAATCTTCACTTACGCTGAACTTTCACATGCAGAGAAACAGAAAACATTAATATCAGATATATGACCTGAATAAATTTTCACACAGAAGCTACTTGAAAAACATACTAATGTTTCAAAATCAAATCCTTAGAAGTTAGAGGAAACAAAAGTTCACCTGGGCAACTGTAAATTAATCCCATAAATTTGTACTTTATATGCTACTCAATATGCCTCAATTGGATTATCATACCCTACTATTTTGAAAGAGTTCTTTCTTCACTCAATACTTGCATTTAATATCTCCAGTATTCAGAAAAAGTATCTGTTTCTCAAAGTATATTTTTATCTTACCTGTTGGTATGAAATATCCTTCCTCTATTTTTGCCTTTATATGAGGTGTTGAAATGTTTTAGTTATAGAGGAGTACAGTGTACCTGGTTCAGGTGAAAGTGAATGCAGCTTAGTTCACATTACCATGAAACCTCCTAAATTCGCATGTACATGCTATTATTTTCAGAAATCTTATGATGTGGTCAAGATGAAGAAGATTCTCACTGTTACATTATATGCAAATAAACCAATGGACGATATTATAAACTTACTTCGTGTTACATATCTCGGCTTACAGCGCTGCTCAAATTTAAAAATTGCAATTTAATATAAAAAAACTTAAAAAGTACATTGGAAAAATTTTAAATAACAGCTGAAATACCAGTTGTGAGTTCCATAGCAGGTTTTACTATTCATAGCTTGGTTCACATTAAAAAAAAAAGACTTAAATGGAGGTACAGTAAATTATGATGTTTTAAGATGAATCTCAAAAAAACCCCTGCTTATCCTTAATATAATATCACAGTACTATAAACTTTAAATGACAAACTTAAGAGTTCAGTTTGCAAATTGAGCCAGAAATCTAAATTCTAAATTTTGTGTTGATGATGTAAGCAGTTCTTAGGCTATGATAGTTTCTCATCAACTTTGTTTAACAGTGACTTCCATAACTTCTCTTGGAAATCAGCTTTTTGCTGTGGACACAGGTGTCTTGTGTCTTGGTAACCCACTTGTATTCCTCTTGTATTCCACAGCTTTTAATCCGAGGCTAGGATGCATGCTCACTATAGCAGATCATCTCTTTCTACAAGTTGCCCTTTTGCAGAACTAATGTGACAGCTAAAGGTATATCTAGTGGGTATTTGTAACATTTCATCATCTTGCCTGTCATCCATACAGCATATTTGAACTAACCATAATAATAGCTCTGGGCCATCTTTTATCAAAATATAGAGCAGATGCCCAGAGCTGTATTAGCTGGCCTACATTCTTTTATACGGTGTAGAATAGTGCTTTAAGGTCTCAGGGTCTGGGACCTGACCCTGAAAATGTATGCCCAGGAGTGCATGAAAGAAAATTCCCTTGGGATTGAGATGCTTAACATTGCAACAAATAGTTAGTTTTGTTTTGAGTTGGATCCTTGTTGGAGTGTTTTAGTCTTCTCAAGACCTTCCTTGTTGTGTACTGTGTGTGACTTTCTCGTCCATCGCAGAGTCTTGAGGCAGAGGGGGCCATAGTAGAGGAGATCTACAGAGATCAGTGTTTTATTGACAATATTGATACTGGTCTTGACAAGTTTTCTTTCAGATTGCAGCCAGAACAGCGCTCCTTTATGTTGATACTCCAACCAAAACTTATTTTTCTTTCTGTTGATACTCAAACCAAGCTTCTTAGTAATATAATAAAAATAATATTTTTTTTGCATTTTTAAATTTGTTTTTGCAACGAGTACATTGATTGTTGGAAAGCGGTTGCTAGAAATAGCACGCCACAACTCATTCTGAGCATCATACATTACTTTTATTTGGTTAAGAGTAATGTCTCTGAAAATTGAGAGTTTTCTCATTTGAGGGCTCCTGCCTTTAAGTGCAGAAAGCAGTGTTTTTCTCAACATATGCCATTTGTAAATGAGTACCAGTCAAGCATTGTTATTCACACCATAATAAAGTGGTATCACTCTTCCAAATTCTAGTCCTCAGTAACTGTGAATTATTATTCCCGAAATGATTACTATTTTATTTCCTGAAACTGGGTTGTTGAAGAGAAACACTGAATGACGTATTCAATACAGATAATACATGATCATGCTGGTTATGGAAAAATATAAAGGAATGTTAACACCTTAGCCCATTATTTCTTGCATTTTACATCCAACTTCCACTCCAATATCTCATCTATAGAAAAAGTAATCCCAGATTTTTAATGCTTGTCTTCTAACCTGCCTATTCAGTGGGAAATGCAGATTTTTTTTTCAAGTTAAATTTTGTAAGCCAAGTAGATTTCTCTGTGTAAACTTAACTAGATTTTGTAGTGATCAAGCTCATAGTACATAAGTACAATGCAGCTTTCAAATTTTGTGCCAGTATTCCAAAGTAGCTCCACATCCCAAAAGACAATTCAGTTCAATCTAGGGAAATCTGTATTACCATGTGTTCATGCAGATGGCCATAGGCACCTATGTTTCTAAACATCTAGTTAATACAGTGAGTGAAGCATATCAAATGACTGAGCTGCCACAAAATTTGACTTCCAGAAGAGCATTCAAAACAGTCGCCTAATACAGTCCCAATATCAGAACATAAATTTCTTGGCTGCCCAGTGTCACTCAGGACATACTCAAGAGTGTCTCTCCCTTCTGACCCATAGAATACCTGCCACATAGATATCTCAGGTGTACTTGGGCCTTTCAAGCAGGCCTACTTGTAATCAACTAATAGATATTTTCATACTTAGTCATTAGCTTGATATTAATTATTAGCTATTAATTATCTCTTGTATAGAAATCTACAAGTAGTCACTGAAGTTTAGATGTCTTAATGTCAAGTCGAATGCATCCTCGGAGTTCAACTTGAGACCAGAGGGAAGTTTGAGCCCTTATGGAGTGTTAGCTGAGGACAACGTGGAAAACACACTCACATGCACCACCACCTACCCCCAAAACCCATCTCAAATTATCCTCAAATTATTTAGACTTTCAAACATCTTTTCATTTCAAAAATCCTACAATTTTCCAGTATTAATTCTTTTATTTGTTTCAAGAGGAGTTTCACAGCTGAGTGACAGTGGGAGAGCACATAGATTTTCCTGGGCTCTCCATGTTCTCCTACTCAATGGCAGATAAATGTTAGGTAATCTATAAGTTACACTTTAAAATAGGCAAAGGAATGTAAGGCAGAGAAAATGAAATTAAAATTCAAGGTGTGTGTCCCTGTATCTGTTCAAGGTAAACTGAAACCTTTGCCCATATTTCACAGAATGCACAATTCAGATGACTATGACTGTGCAGGTATCTTTGGTGGTTATAGGTGAAGGAAGTTGCACTCCAGCCGAAAGCACACTATGGATTCATTTCCCAGTGACAGTGTTAATAGGATACCACTCCCAGACACTTGGTGTAAAAAGGATAGGGACACTAAGAATGAATGCCCTTCGGATGGAGAGTGAAAAAACAATCTAATTATGCTGCTCAAGGTCTGCTGAGAAAATGGAATAGACACATCAGCATAATTTAAACTACCTTCTATTTATCAGCACTTCCAGCCTTCATTTTGCTGGCCTTGCCCCATTAATACAGATAACATTTTTATGTAGCTCAAAGTTCTTCTCTTGTTGACTCATGCTTTTCTTTGAAGCAAAAATGAAATTAAGGGTTTATCAATATGGAATGTGACACTATTTCTAGTACCTTGTGCTTTTTGAGAAATTTCAAGTTTTCTTCAGGGAGATCTGAGGAGGTAGAGTGCTTAATATTCCCAGCTGTACTTTCAACTCTACCCCTAGTACTACAGTTTTAGTGCTATACTCCCCTAGTACTTTATTGCTGCTTCATCAGCATCCTCAAACTTTACAAAATGTCAAAAATATTTTATGAGCTTTTGGGCTAATCAAAACACAATAGCTGCCTCCTCAGCAGGAAAGTAAATAAATCACCTCATTTCTTGTCTTGTTGTTGATCCTTAGAGGTCTCTCTTTGGTGTTTCACATACATTTTCCCTACTTTTCCAGGTCTGCTTAAATTCAGGTCCAGATACATTCCTTAAATATCAGGAATGTATCTGGACCTGCAGTGCAGAGATGGGGGAATGAAGGGAAAATATTTAAAAATATATGTTGACATTGCCTGTTTGCAGAAAAGCTAGGAAAGTAATCCATTGAGGAGTATAACCTGACTATGTTTTATAACAAAAAAAGATAATAAAAGGGAGACACATTTCACCCTTTTTTAATACATAGCTGGCATCATTGAGAATAGGAAATTTAGTGATCTGCCTCCACTTAAGTATCCACAATTTAGAGAGCCCAAGTTTCTAATATATAAATATTTTTAAAGCTACTATCTCCTTTTAATGCCTATATTGAAGTATTTCTTCTGCCTTATTGCTTTTCTTTTAATATTCCTTGCATTATTCTAGAAATTATAATTAAGTATATGAAAGTTTTTTTCCCTACCTAAATGAGTCTTTGATGAGATTAATAATTTTATTATTAGTTTATTTCATTTGTTTTGTTACTTGCTCCTGTGCATTATGTGGGAAGAGATTTGATGACCTTCGACATCTCTTACTGAAATTTTGACGAGTCTCCAATTGGAATAATATGTGATTTGGTGAAAGCCATATGCATCCAGATTCTTAAAGAAACAACAACAACAAAAAACAATCAACAAAAAAAACAAACCCCACAAACAATTAAAAAAACCCTTGCCCAAAAGCAACACACCTCTGAAATCACAAGCTTCTTTGATAAAAGGTCCTGCTTAGATGTGCATGCACTGGGAATTACAAAATATCTGCTGACTTTTTCTGTGAACTGAAATATTTCAGTTAGTCTAATCTACTGAGTTTAGTAAGGTAAAAGCAGCTTTATTGGATTGGTGCAGTCTTTCTGGGATAATCTTAGCAGAAAGAGGAAAAGAAACTTTAAACACAAATGAGAAGGTATTCTTGCAGGAATTCTTCATATTCAAGATGAATTTTCTGTTTCACTAAATTTTGCTTTATTCAATGAAGAATCTTTTCTCCTGTCTTTTCATAATTCAGAGAATTGTTAAAAAAACTCCAAACAACACAAACCCCATTTCTCTGAAATGAACTCCTGAGAAGTCATTACAACATATCTTCATATTTACTTCTTGTAGTTCAAACAACCCTCTCAGTTACAGAGATAGTATTAGGTCGTATGCTGCCATACATAAATTATTATACACAGGCATCAAATTAGTCCTTCTTCCACATTATTTTATTGTCTTACTGCAATTCTTGGTTGATCCATTAAAGAGGCAAAGGGTAGCAAAAAGCCACTTTTTGCACTACAGGAGCAATGGCATCCAATCCATTGTCCTTTAACATGCCAATACACAAGGTATTACACAGCACAGTCTTGAAGTACTGGCTGAGAATACAAAATCCTTATCAAAGATAAGTAAATCTGTCTTGTACTTTGCTGAAGCAGCAGAATTAATCCATTCAATTTCTGATCCTCTGTTTCTGAGCTAGTTACTTATTCTTCTTTGTAGTCAACAGAGAGAAATAAGCCCTTCTTATGATGTATTTCAGCTGCCTACCTTATAGCTAAATGTGCTATACTCTGCAATTGCCTATTACTTTCTCATGAACTAGAATGGTTTAGATTATAAATAGATAGATGTATACATAAAATATGTATTTTATGTATAAACATATATAAAATATAGACATTCCTGGAACCATTTTGGTTACATGATGTAACCAAAAAGTGAGGCTCTTTGCTTTAGATGAAACAAGACTAGATATACCAGGAAAAAAAAAAAACCAAAAAAAACAGCAAAACACTGAAAGCTGCAGGGAAAGGGAATTGCATTATCTTTTAAAGTCTGACTGTACAAAACCCTGAGATATTTGGTGAAATTAAAAGCAATATATTTGGAAAGTTTCTTTCCTCAGGACACACTGAAGAGTATTCGCCATGGCTTCAGAGCAATATGTAACGACTATCAGTTCTGTATTAAATATAGGGAAGCTACAAAATGAAAGAAAACTATTAATAGATTGGATAATGAAGGCTATGGAAGAAGTATCCTCAAATGAGTGATGGAATAAACAACAAGTGATTTAAGCCAAAAGTGGTTAGGAGCATCTCTTCTCTTGTGCAGCAGATCTGCCATTGACTTTCTGCATCCATACAGTTTTACCATATGGAAAATGAACATTAGGCTAGAATCATAGCAATATAGAACAACTCAGGTTGGAAAGGACCTCAGAAGATCATCTGGTGCAATCTCTTGTGAGAAAGGGAGCCTAGATGAGATAAACTAGCATCCTGTCCAATCACATCTTACAAATGTGCAATGTACACGGTCTGCTCTCCCAGCTCCCCGGGCACTCTGACCCGTAACCAACTCTCCACTGGCCAGCACCCCCAGGTTCCTTTCCATGGTTCTGCTTTCCAGCATCTCATTGCCCAGTCTGCACATCCAGGGTTGACCCGCACACCCAGGTGCAGGATCCATCCCTTTCCTTTGTTGAAATTTGGTTGGTTATTGTGCAGTCCCCTCATTTGTTGAGTCTTTCTGCTGGGCCTCCCCACTTTTGAAGAAGTCAACAGCTTCTCCCAATTTTGTATTGTTGGCAAACTTGCTTAGTATTCCTTCCAGTCCTGGGTCCATTTATGTCATTATGAAGATGTTGAAGAGCACAGGGGCAAGGATGGAGCCCTGCAGAATTCCACTAATGACAGGTCACTGTCAAATGTTACCCCATTCACTCTAATCCTTTCTGCCCCACCCGTGAGCCAGTTGCTCACTCATCCCATGATGTGTTTATCCAGCTGTGGCTGGAAATTTTGTCCAGAAGGATCCTATGAGAGACAGTATTGAAAGCCTTATTGAAATCCAAAAATATTACATCCACTGCCACTGCCTTGATCAACTAGATGGTTTACCTTATCATGTCAGGTTTTTTAAGAATCTTCTGGCCTGGGTTGTATCAGCTATGTGATGCTTCCAAGTTAATTTCTGGCAAATTGAAGTCTCTCATAAGGACAAGAGCAATTGACTTGGAAGCATCTCTTAAGCATCTCAAAGAATAATTTATCAGCATCATTGTCCTGGCTGGGAGGTCTATAGTAGACTCCAATGATGACATCCACACTATATGTTTGCCCCTTGATTCTTCTCCAGAGGATCTCAACTTTGCTGTTGCCAGCTGTGAGCTCCATACATTCTAACCCTTCCATAACACACAGTGCCAATCCCTGCCTCTCCTGCCCTGCCTGTCCCTCCTGAAGAGCCTGTAATAACCATCCAACAGGGCACTCCAGTCACAGGACTCATCTCACCAGTTTCACTTATGCTAGTGGTGTCAGATCTCTGGAACTGGCCCAAAGCCTTGAACTCTCATTTGCTCTTCCTGCAGGGTGCATTAGTGTAGAAACTTTTCAGTGTGGTACGCTGTAACCAAGACATCTTAAAGCAAATTGAGGAATCCCATTAGTGCTCACTGTGTTGCTCATCACCAGTTAGTCTGGTTTTCCCCCTTTTTCCCCTCCCAAACTAGTTTAAAGCCCTGACAAGGTGCCCCACTAAGTCCTGTGTTAGAACTCTTTCCCCTCTGAGAGAAGTGAATCCCATCAGTTATCACTGGACCGATTTAGCAGTTGGTTGAATCTGTGTCAGGATTCTGTGATGTGGAGTCCAACTGCAGCTGGCAAAAAGCTGGATGTTGTATAACTGCACATTCTCAGGCAGCACCTGAGGTCTGGGTTTCACACATTACTTTAACATGGCAATAAAAAGAAAATAAATTTAGACTGGTCACAAGATTTAAACCTGATATAATTGCATTGTAGATTTTAAACATTTTCTGTATGATTTTTATACAAATCCCTTCTGTATGAGATTCTCACCGAGAGAAAAAGTTTCCAATTGCATCCACAGAAGAGACAACATCTTTAATTCTTTATTCAATCTCAATATATTAATGGCCACATATAGAGTCTCTTGTGTGAAAGAGTTCCACAACAGATCAAACAGATTATAAATGAGAAGCTGGATTTTACTGTGATCATACTTCTTCAATAACAAAACACAAAGCCACTAGGCAGTTGTTGGATTTACCCTTATTTTATCCATATTTATGTACAAAAATGTTTGTTTCTTGGGAAGCTGTATGTCTTAGATCAACACTACTACTTTTCCTATTTTTTAGATAACTGCTAAATTCCCATCTTCTAAAATGGAATGTTGTGGCTGTCGTTCAATGCGCCAAGATTAGCAAAGATTCTCTGTCACACATTTTGTCTTTTGACAGCTCAGTGGTATAATTACTTAAAATGTCAGTGCTGTTGCTGCAGCTGTAATCAGCTTCTACTTTCTTTTCTCTTATTCTGCCATCTTTCAATGCTATCAAGAACCATGCATCAGCCTTGCTAACTTGGACCTCCTTAACAAAATAACTTTTCCTTGAACATATTGGAGGGCCTGCAAAAACACTGTCTAAAGAAAAGACCTTCAAAAATTGTCATCCATGTCACCATGAACAGGACTAACACTGTCACAGTATAACGATAAGTGCTCCAATAAAATCCAATGACTTTATCACACCATCCTTTTTTTTTTCTGTCTCTGGTGTCAATCAAAGACAGATTGCACCCAGAGAGGAACAATTGCTGAAAGAAAAGCATGCCTAAATGTTTTTTTATCACTTCAAGAAAGCAAATGTGCAGCAATTGATTCATGTTTGATCTTCTTCAAAGGTTATCTTGGATTCCTAAATACTAACATATACAGAACTAAAACACATTTACATTTCTTTTTTCTTTTGGGGGCAAACTGAGCTTACAATGCAGGAAATATTTTGTATTTGACCTCTGAGGTGACTGAAGATGTAAATTATCTACATCTAGATCAGGGTAGGAAGTCATGTAAACAATCTGGAGGGGAAAAAGAAAAGAAAATATATGAAGATCTAAAACAAACAAACAAAAAAGAACATAATTCCAAACTTTTACCTCTATAAAGGAATGCTAGCTAGTTATACTTGGGTAAGAAAATCACCTAGATATAATTAATAGCTTGATTTTTGTGGCTGATTCCTGGGACTCTTTATTAAAAGGTAGGTCATTACTCTTGTTAAAAGACAGTAGTGACCATGACTCTGATTCTAAGAACAAAAAATTGCAAACTGGGCTGATCCATGTACAGTGATCCTGATAAAGGCATTAAACATATAAATAAATATATGATTTTTAAAAAATTAGTTTTACAAAAGGGGAATAAAAACCAGTTGCTTTTCTTTTTTAAAGAAACCTGTATGTCACCATTTTTGCACCTACATGTGTTGAATTTGCACCAGCCAGTCAGGTTTTTATCTAGTGATCATATTAGTTATTGTTGTCTAATCAAGACTTGAATCAAGGTGAGGTGGTGGAGATGCTCTTTGTGTAAGCAAGAAACTGGATTGCATCAAGATATTCACATCTGGATTTTCACATCTGCCTGGGTGTGAAAAACAAGTGGAGAGCTCACAGGTAAGAATTAAGGAGCAGGCTAACATGGGTGACACAGTTGTGTGTGGGTACTATGGGCCACCTGAGCAGGAAGAGGAAGGCAACGAGGCCTTGTGTAGATAGCTGGAAGAAGGCTCAGAATCACAGGCCTGGTTCTCATGGGGAACAGATATCTGCTGGAAAGACAACACAGCTAGACACACACAGTCCAGGAACTTCCTGAAGAGCACCAATGATAATGTTTTGATACAGATGATGAAGAAGCCAACAAAGAAAATTGTATTGCTGGACCTATATTAAAAAAGGACTGGCTGGGGACATCCTTGGCTTGAAGTGACCATGAGATTGTGGAGTTCAGCATCTCATGTGGAGAATGCATGACAAAAAGTGGAGCTGTGACCCTGGACTTCAGGACAGTTGACTTTGAGCTCTTCAAAGACCTCCTTGGAGGAATCTGATGGGACAGAAATCTAAAAGTTAGGAAGGGGTCTAAAAGAGTTGTTTAATATCTAAGAATCACTTCTTCCAAGCTCAAGAGAGGTGCACCCCTCTAAGTAAGAAATCACACAGAGGGGGCAAGAGACCTGCATGGTGAGTGAAGAGCTTCTGGCAAAACTCAGATGGAAGAAGGTTTATGGAAAAGGGAACAGGACATATGTATAAGAACAGTCAAAGTATGCAGAGATGCAACAAGGAAGGCTAAGGTTCAATTGGAATTAAATCTGGCAAAGAATGTCAAGAATAACAAAAGACTTTTTCAAGTACATCAGCATGAAAAATAGGTTAGGGAGAATGTGAATCCACCGCAACTGATAAAGTCTGGAAAAAGGAAGAATTTCCCATGTTGGAGGACGATTGGGTTAGGGAACATTCATAAAAACAACATGCACAAATCCATTATCTTTGAAAATTCATGGAAAATAAGAGACGTGCCTTAGGACTGGAGGAAAGCCAATGTCACTCCCATCTTCCTGGGGAATCCAGGAAGCTACAGGCTGTCATCTCTAATATGAGGAAATAACTTTCCTTGGAGGGTGACAGAATACAGGAACAGGTTTTCCAGAGAGGTTGTGGAATCTCCTCTGGAGCTCCACCTGGATGGAACCTTGTGCAATGTGCTCTGGATGAACTTGCTTTAGCAGGGGTTGGCATAGGTTATCCCCAGTGGTCCCTTCCAGCCTTTATCATCCTGTGATTCTGTGACCTTCCTGTTGACTGCTAAACATTTAAACACTTGAGAAACAATGAGGTTTTAAGTTTGGGGTTTTTTTGAGTTTTGAGGTTTTAAGGTTTTTACTTTAAGGGACTGTAACTGCCCTGGTAACTTTTGTGAATTAGTTACATTTCAATCTCTTACTTGAAATGTATATTTCTCTCTCCTCTGATGTTAAAAGGAAGACCTGCATACATCAGAGAAAAAAAAATGATGAAGCTATAACTTGTGAGCTCCGCACCTGGCATACTTACCAAAATGTGGGTGGAAATGTGTTCTATTGTACAAAATATCAGGGCAGAACAAAAGCAGATTGCAAGGAAGGATATTTTTCAATTTTATGAAACTAGATTAAGTACAATTTGTTAAGAAACCTGGAATACTGATGCTTATCTAAGTGACTTTTACTTAGCCTAAATATTTAAACTTGGCCTTTTCTTCCACCTTTTTTTTTCTCTTTCAGACATTCCTTTTTTTTTATACTTCTTCCCAGCCTGTTTCCACCCACATGTCCTATGTTCCTTTTCTTTGTATTTTTCAAATAGAACAAAAAAAATTGTCAAAATTGAAAGAAAGAAAAGTACAATGCACAAGATTAACACTGGCAGAAGAATAGACATGCATGACTGGTTGTTGGCAGTGTCTCTAACATAAAGCCCACATTTCTTCAGTGTACTTATTTTAGTATGATAAATTGCATTCCCTTTTCCTTTATGATGCTTTTTTTCTTTCAAATTTGATAACATGTAAGTATTCCAAAAAAATTAATTACATTTTGGCAGCTCATTGAACATAAACACTACATTCTCGATGGTCTTTTGGACTTTGCCCATGTGAAAAGACTGCAGCCTAAAAAGGATTCTCAATCCCCTGATGTTTACAAGATTTAATAATTGTATTTTGGAAATCTATTCTTGCAGGTCATTCTCATAGCCTACAATAAAATATGAAGATATTTAGTTTGTCTCTTAGCATTTTTAAAGCCAGATATATGACTGAGGACGTGCCTTGGAGAGAAAATTCCCTAGAAACCTTCCAGATATTCTGCTAGTATATGTTTTTTATTAAAATCCTGGGGGTGGGAAGGTCTTACCAGTAAAATCTACAGTTTCTGCCTTATAGGAACCTAGAATTTTATTTAGATTTTTCTACTACATCCTGAAAATTGAAGTGCCCTGAATGGGAAATTTTTTGTATTAATTTCTCCAAGGAATGACACCTGGCTTGAAATCTAAATAAATTAAATATCAAAATTTATTCATATGAACTTTTTGTCTCCAAATGAGAGGAAACTTGTGAGTTCACCAACTGTATATCTAACTCAAAAAATGGATACTGTAAATTTGCATCTACAAATATCAGAATAATTTCAGAACTTTGGATTCAACTTCTCATTTGTAGCCAGTTGATTAACCAAGATCAGGCTTTACTTAAAGAAAAAGATTTTTTTCCTGTCAACTTTTGAAAATCTATACATTGATGTTAGTTTTAGAAATACAAGAATAAAATAATTATTCCAGTATACATTAGTAACTATTTAATTGATCTACCGGAGGCACTTGTTCAATCATTATTGTTGTTTTAGAAATTGTGTGAAGATATAAGCCACAAAATTGATTAATTTGAGATATAGGCAGAGATGTAATCACTTAAAAGTTGTAGTTTCCCTTTTCTATTGCTGACTTTTTGCAGTTAAATATTTTTCCAGCATATATATCATAGCTCAGAGTGAATATGCTTACTTAATGCTGTTTCTGTCGAATAATGCAATTTTAGATTTCCAGAAAAAGTTTTGGTTGGAGCACCAAAATTCCCCAATGTTGGTCTATAGTTCTCTGATTATTTTTTAATTTTTGTTTTCTTGAATACACAGAATGAGTCTCTTATCTTCTAATCTCTAACTTGCTATTTCCTATAATTCTGTTGAAGGCAGAGCAAGAAATACTAATACCAGGAAACGGTCTGTCTCAAAACCTTGTGAGGGAGGTAAACTTTAATATGGCCTAGGAAACATAGTCAAGAAGTCTATTTATGAAAGTTCCTAAATAGTAGCCTGTAGGCAGAAGTGCTTTGAAATCAGGACAGCTAAATTAATCAGATGTATTAATGCACAGACTGTTCTCAGGTACTGCATTAGGGGATGTACTGCTTGAAAATAAACTGAATGTGGGTTTTTTTCTTCTATGCCTCAATGAAATGTTAAAACAGCTGTAGCATCCTGTCTCACAGGAGTGAGAGCCTCTCTAACCCAGACCAGGCAGTGAGGTTCGAGTCACTGTATTTGTCTGGGATTCCTTAAGACTCAAAAGCCTCAAAGTACTCAATGCCAATTACAGTGCTTATTAACCAGTGGCTCTCTTTCACAATAAATGTTTGTGCTAGCAGGAAAAACCTCAAATTAATATATACAAATAGATTTTCTTAAATATATATTTTACTGGATGATATTTTAAATGAAACTCTAAACACCAATGCTAGTTTTGGGAGGACATTTTTCATGTGCTTTGTGCAGTAGAGCTGACTGCTAAAGCTATAATTTTCTCTTGCTCTTAAGCCTGCTGTGACACTGACAAGTGAATGACTCAAGCAACAATACCAAGAAGTAAGAAAAACAACATTCAAGACCCAAGGTTGACAAATATCCCCACTTTTTCTCCCAAGAGCCTTTCACAACAATCGAAAATGAACCTGAGTGCTTCTTGCCCACTACAGATGAAAGCAAACAGGGATCAATTAATAAATGGTACTATTTTCCACAGCTGTGAGACTGTGATTACAAAAGGGATCGAAACATAGATCCACTTGGGAAAGACCACCTTTCCAGCTTGACAGGGTCACAAAACCACCAAGGAAGTAATTTATTATTGCTATTCATTGAGGAAAGGTTATGGTCATCTTTCTAATTACTTTTCTTACTTAAGACTGCTAACTTTTTCACAGATTGCTTGTCCCTTGTACTGACCTCTGCATAAAATCGATTCATATTTGCATTTTTTGTGCTCATTATGATGAAATATAACACAGACTGAAAATAAAACATATCTTTCTATGTAAGAGCAGGCAAGCACTGAAAACATTAATGACAAAGGTTAGGTTTTTCTCTTTTTTTTATTGATTCTTTTACATATTCTTTCAAAATTCATAGATTATGACTATGCTTACCATGAAGTTACTATAGGAAGCTTCAGAAAAATGAAGCTAATATAATACGCAAATCATTCCAAGAACTAAGATGGTATGTGTATTGGGTTTTTTTCTCAAAATTTTTTAATTACTAAGGATCACCAAAAAATTATTTAAAGGCAAACATCTTTATCTCTTTTTCTTGACATTGAGCTATCCAGTTATCCAAAGCTCTTTATCTAAACATTAAAAAAATGAACCAACACAATGACATTTGGAGCTAAATCTGATCACATGTTTTGATGAAAGACTACTGTTTGCAGAGTAATTTTTTCACATAATTAAGATTAGAGTCCAGTTTCTTATTTGAATGCTAGCTTTTCTCCAAACCAGATCTCTCAAATAAGCACAAAGTCATGCATGTAGCCCTGTTCCTATCTCTATTATCTTCAGATTCTCAAAGAGAGCTGTCAGCTTTGTCAGGAGCTGAGACAGTGTGTCAAAAAATAGTACAGGCTGTGGTACCTTTTAATAATAACAGAAACTTCTAATGTTTCTGGTAAAACATCATCCTGAATAGTTATCCACATACACCAAGGAGAAAAGCTGTTAAATTCTAAAATTTTCAAGGTTATTATTGTCTGTGTTTTTTAAGGGAATATATTTATCCAATGATTCGAAAATACTGTTGGAGAAAATATCCTCATCACATCTTTGCTCTCCATGTCTGCTTTAAATACATATTTATAGTGGTCATTTGAAATAGGGAAACCAAACAATTCACATTTCTTAATTTCACAATTAAGAAAATGTAAAGGAAGAGAAAATTCACAGTAGTTGGGAGTGAGAATAGGCAATATCTTTATTTTGAGACCAAGAATGAGAAATAAAAGCAGACGTACTTTTACAATGTGTTTCTGCAGGGCAATAGGGATTTGAAAACAGTAACCACCGGACATGTATTTACATACATTTTAAAGATGTTCTTGATTTACCAGTAAAGAAAATTAAATACATCCTGGGCTATATTATCAGAGGCACAGCTGGTAAACTGGTAAACCTAGTTATCTCCATTCATTCAGCATTTATTCGTTCTATACATGCAGAGTACTGGATCTAGTTTTGATCTTCCAGTACTTGAAAGACGTGACAATACTGGACCAAGTGCAGTGTAGGCCCACTACAGTGGGAGTATTGGAATAGAAATCCCAATATTACCAGTTAGATGGTGCCTGGGCCAGTCTGCCCTCGCTGCTGGGCCAAAGGCGGCACTGTGGTGTAAATCACCCCAGAGATACCTTGGCTGCTGGAGATAGCAGCAGGGCACTGAACAAGTCCAGGCTTGTCAGGAACTCCGTTTACCTCAGGAGAGAGAGCTTCTGGCGATGGTGAAGAGAGAAAGGAGAGGATTCCGCTGGAGGGTTTTAATGTCCAGATGTTTATTCCATGGTTACAGAGGTCTGAACGGGGCAACTGCTCCAACAGAATCCCGGCCGCATGGTCTGATTAACCTTTTAAGCTCAGGGACAGGGGAAGGGGAGGGGACAGGTGAGCTACCAACCAGGTGAAAGGGGCAGGGTCTCAAGGGACTAGGGACACCTATACGGTCCAATGTCCCCCAGGCCTGAGGAGCATCTTTTGAACTTGACCAACCACACGACGCCTTGCTGGGATGTTAAGCCTGATTGACAGGGCACACTCAGCAAGGGGCGAGGGGGAAGGGAGAAGCGAATATTGGCGCACCTGAGGAAGGGACCCTGAAGCTAAAAACACACCACAACATGGGAGTTTGGTGTAGGTCACGAGAGAGCTGATCTTGTTCATCCTGGAGCAAGGACAGCTTAGTATGGAAAAAGCTGCTCCGCTACATGGGCAGGCAATGGAGAGGATGGAGCCAGGCCCTGCACAGTGGCACAAGATAAGACAACAGAGACAAAGGAAATTAATTGAACCAAGGGGAGTTCTCACTGCCTGTAAGGATAAACCTTCTCCCACAAGGACTCTCAGTCCATGACCCAGGCTACCCAGAGTTATTGTGCATTCTCTCTCCATGCTTGGGAGAAAATAAGTCCCCGATCAACCATGTCTGACCAAAGACTTTGTGGTGTTCTTGCCTTCAGTAGGAGTTTGACTGGGGATCTCTTAGAGTCCCTTCCAACCTGAATGATTCTTTTAGCCTCTGAAATAACAGCAGATACCTAAAGTGGTCCTAAGAATGCTGTTGTATTTTATCTGTTGTTTCATTTGCCATTTTCATGTGTCAAAGTTTATCATTTTGACAAATCAGTGAAATCTCCAAAGATATTTGACTCTTCTTTTAGCCATACTGGTGAATATGCAGCAACTTGGCTGAATGTAACACTTGAGATACATTATTTGAGAGTCTGGAAGCTTAACAGACTTTAGGTAGCGGCCATCTGAGATAAGGGCAGACTGTAATCTTCAGACTGTAGCATTGACTATGACTGAAGGGATTCGTGCTATGTAAACAGAAAGTCAGGAGAACTTTGTCTTTTCATTCATCGTAGATCATTATTAAAAGCTGATGAGTGAAGTGTGGATCTTTCTCTTGGTACTTTTTTTTTTTCCATGAGGAGAACAGCAAACACAGCTGATAAAATGATTTTGGCAGTATGTTAAAATTGCCACAGCTCTAATGATTTGTATTCATAGTATAGTCTTAAACTACTTGTAGCTATAATTCATCATATTTCTAATTTTACAGAGGCACAGATGGCTGTCCACTCTAGTGGTCCCAACATTACTGAGTTAAACATGGAACAGCATGATTGATTAAAAGTTATAATCAGACATTACTCCTTGTAATTGTGATTAATATGAGTTTACTATTTCTGACAATAATTACTTTTATTCTTTCTTTTAAACAGAGAGAATAGAAAGTAAGTAGATTACAGGCTTAAAAAACCAAGATTTTAGGGCCAAATGAGCAATTAGTCTTAATTGCAAAAAGAGAGAACTGCAGTTCATACTTTACTTTGTGGATAGTTTAGGGATTCCTGTTATCCATTTGATACCAGGTGGATGTTTTTTCAAGATGAGCCATTGTTCCCTGTGGTGAAAGGACAGCTAATAATTAACTTGTATATTCCTCTTTATATAATTTTTAGGGGTTTTTTTTGCGTGCTTACCCTTT
The DNA here is from genome assembly GCF_028769735.1 of Zonotrichia leucophrys gambelii. NCBI lineage: Eukaryota > Metazoa > Chordata > Aves > Passeriformes > Passerellidae > Zonotrichia > Zonotrichia leucophrys. The sequence goes on along the minus strand of NC_088170.1, from coordinate 55,005,788 downwards.
CAGTGGTGTCTAGTAACTTTTTTTTTTTTTTTTAGGAATGTTGGGCAAGTAAAAGTAAAAAAAGTAAATCAAAATATTTTTTTACTTTGAAAGTAAAAAAATAAACCAAAATATTTTCTGAGACAATGTAAAATTAATGGACTGATTTCTATTAACGTATTTTGTATTCATCAGAAACACAGTAAATGGGTTAATTTGGCTTTGGATCAGGCCATTGTTCCCTTCACACAGGATTCTTATAGTCAAATCAGGCCTGTATTGTGATAAAATCCTTCACTTGCATATGGGTTTCTTTTCTTTGGAACTGCTTGTGAAATTTACACTTAAATTGATACTACAGCTCTATAACGTAATTTGCTTAAGGACTGGGTTTACACAACAAGGTGTTGATAGCAGGTGAGCTGCAGGAGTGGCTTCTGTAAGAAAATACCACAAGATGCCCATATCAGACACAGACAACTCCATGCAGCTCCAAATCCAGCTCGACAAAGCTCACCCCAGAGTGACAGTGGTGGTGCCTCTGTGTAAACATATTTAAGAAAAAGTAGGAGCACTGTAGAGCAGCTGTGAGTGAAAGGAGTGAAAAAATAAGTGAGAAACAGCCCTGTAGACACACAGGTCAGTGAGGAGTGAAGGAGGGGGAGCAGGTGCTCCAGGCACCAGAGCAGATTCCCCTGCAGCCCGCGGTGTAGCAGAGGTCCATGTGCAGCCTGTGAAGGATATCCCTGAAGCAAAAGGGAAGAAGCTGCAGACCATTGAAATCCCTTGCCAGAGCAGAGTCCTGGCAGGAACTGTAGCCCATGGAGAGGAACCCACTAATGAACAGGTTCTCTAGCAGGAACCATGACCCTGTGAGCGGACCCACTCTGGAGCAGCCTGTTGCCTGAAGGAATGTATCCTCCAGAAAGAACTCATGCTGAAACTGTGAGAGGCACCCCATTCTGCAACAGGGTAAAAACCTGAGAAGGAATGGTATGGTAGGAGACAATTAGTTCATTTTTATATCCTCAGTGAAACATCTTCATTCCCTGTCTTTCCTTCTGAAATAAGATCTAGTCTTTCAACAAGCTGAGGGATGTAGGCAGTGAAAACAAAAGAAGGAAGCTAAACATAACTTTTGGGCAAAGAGTTCAGAGAGAAGTGTTGCTGTTTCTCAGCATCTCTTGTACTGCCTTTGGCAGACAGATCTTATGAAGCCCAAGGCAGAACTTAGAGCTACTTTCCTCAAGTAGAATAATTACAGCAGGAGTCTTTGGTCTTGTTACTCATACTTCTCCAGAGGTGAAGCAGGCAAGTATAGTTCTTTCCTTTCCTGCTGGTTAAATTTTCTCTTATTTTACTCATATTAATAAATTCTTCCTATTTTACTCTCCCTACTTGTCCCTTTTATTTCAATCTTCATGTCTCAAGGTTTTTGTTGGTTTTTTTTTTCTTTTTATATCCACTGTACTGCTGCCCATATGATGCTTTTGTTTTCTTGATGTGGATGCTTTTGACTAAGCAACTGATTTCATAACAATGTTAACAAATATTATAAAAAAAACAAAAATAACAAATATTTTTAAGGAAGAACTTGTAGAATTTATACTTAGAATAGAATTTAGCAGAAATCTTTCTAGTTTGTTAAAAAAATCTCAAAAAATTTTCTTCTTTATTTTCTGTTTTACAAGATACTGCATATTATTTTAAGTTCTAATTTCAAATGGATGATACTTTCTAAGACAAATGATTCTAATAAATTCATTGCAGCAGAAAGATGGATGGTAAGATTCACATGCAGAGGAAGTTTGGGTGTTCAGACTTCAGTGCCTGTGTGCAACTTTTCCCAAAAGATGATCAGTTTGGTACAATACAGCTGGTATGTGCTGTATCACACGGCGTTGAAACCTGCTATCATGAGAGATGGCTAATTGGCTATTTGATTAATAGCTCTCCACCAGACTCCATCTGTAGTGAGATTTAGCCTACTGTTCTCAAAGCTGGTTGAGGCATACTTCACCACAACCTAGCTGAACAGCCACATGGAGCAAAATTATCACACAGTGAAAAAACAGTTATGATTGAGCAAAAGGTGTCAAGTATATGCAGCGGCTCTCAGAGGGTCATAGTTCTTTGCCACTGACTTCAAAGTCTTTTCACAACGGTGCAGTGACTAGTTTCTCCTTTAAAAAAAGCATTTTCTTTTTCTTGCATTGTAAAGAGAAAATCAAGAAAATATCTATAACATGCAAAAATCCTCTCCAAAACCACCGTACCAGAAAAGTTTATAATAGGAATGAGAATGTGCCTCTAGATTAGCCAAAATGAGTGTGCGAAGGACAGTAATATGGAGCCAGCTGCAGCCCCAGAAGCAATGCAATAATAAAGTTGCCTGTGGGCTTAACCCTTTTTACATATCCAGGACAAGTATAGTTGAGCAGACAGTTGTCTATGCATTGCAGCATCCAGGTTTTGATAAGTGTTTTAACAAGCTGGCATAGGATGCTAGCTAAAACTAAACCCAGGACCTAACAGTCTCTTATTACAGCCACTAAACAAATGGGGGGGGAATTCAGTGAGCTAAATCTGCAAGTACTACATTCTACATATGTAGTATGTAGCCTTTTGTCATGATGATTTTGTTTTTCTGTTTGCAATACATATGCTAACTCGCGAAAAATGGCAATGAAGTAAAAAAATAACCCATTAAACATTTGTCAGAAAAGGAAGCTGCAAAGAATAAAGCTCAGAGAAGCTATAAAGATTATGGATTATTCTAATTGTTTGGTTTTTTGGTTTTTTTGTTTTTTTTTTTTTTTTTTTTTTTTTTTTTTTGGTATGAGACCAGTGTCTAACAGGTTGGTGAATGGGAGTCAATAAAAAAATAGTTTTTGTATTAACTTTTTAGAAAGCAAAGAATTAAATCTTGTCAATTGATTCCCAAGGAAGCATAAGCAGTGCCCAGCAAAGTGCACCTACAAAGCAAGCTTTCAATGATTGAATCCTAACTAACCATATATATTTACTGGCTATCCTTTTGAATTCTACAGCTCTCTAACACGAGCAACAACAAAATCCTAACTGGATTTTATACAGTTTCTTTGCAATTGACCAAAATGCTGAAAACTTTCAGAGACATGAATACTGAGAAAATATTTAGAGAGACACAGTGCAGTGGTCTTACAGAACAAATCCTTCTGGATAGACAGTCTAGAGAGTGGCAGTAGAAAAGCTGATTCAGCTGTATTCAGCTTTAAAGTTCAATCTTTAAGATCTACCCCACCCATTCAAGTCACAGCAACACTGCTTTTTCTCACCTAATAGAGAACAGCTCCTGGTGCAATGTCATACACTTTAAAGACAAGTAGGGAACATATTTCTTCTTAAATATATAAACGGCTTTTGCCAACAGACACAAGTTCCAGCAGCAGTAACACAGGAAAAAAAGCAGAACATCCAACTGGACCAGCAATGATTCTCCATCTGACACCAAATAACTCTATGAATCAGGCTGCAGATAAAATTTTGTACATTAAAAACTTTGAAGGATAACTAAAGTGAAAGTTTTATTCTTCTGAAGAATCACATTCTTGTCTTTTACCTGCTTCTCCCAGTGGTTAGTGTATTTTGTGAGTATTTAACAACGTTGTTGAAACTATAGAAAATAGCTCATCTCTAATTCCTTAATCCCTATTTCCATCAGAAGAAATTTTAGTCTTCTAGTTTAAATTTATAGCTTAACATAAACTGTAATTTCATCTTTTTTTTAAGGTATATATACAGAGATATATACATGAATCTATATGTAACTTTACTAAGCAAAGCAAACTAGCAGGAAGTATTCTATGTGTGCATGATTTACAGTACTTGTGATCTTTTATGTTAAAAACACTGCTGTATTGTCCCTTCTCTTATCAATAGTACAACCTAACACACTGTGAGCGCAACTATTTTCAGCATCATTTTTCTGCTTATTGCATATGGAAAATGGGAGGATATATACAGAAAAGGAGATACCGCAGCTGTTTAATCTGTTTTCAATTAAATACCCCAATGTTTCTGTATTTTTCATTCTGCTTGCTGTGAAAATTTAGGTGCTTTTTCCATATATATGAAAGATAAACTTAAAAAACTCAGAAAAAAAATCAGTAAAAAGAAATAAAGTTTTTCTTTCTTCATGCTTTTGAGGCTATATATTAGGTTGAAAGGCTTATTGAAAGAACTCCCAGCAAACCAGACAGAATTATTTGCTTCTAGAACACATTTTGAATTCAGTTAAAAATCTATAGTTTATTGCCTCATGTATTTTTATACTGAGAATGAAAGTAAATTATTTACTGGCAAATGAAGTTTCCTTCTGTAGGCCTTTCTAATTTTCAAAGAATTAGATTTATATTAGAAAAAGGAGGCATGTACTACTTAATTGTAGAAAAAATTAGTATGGAGTTTTTTTTGTATTTGTTAGGATGACGCTGTCTTTAGTGAGACAGGTCTTAAATAATATATACATGGAAAATATCTTTTTTTTTCTTTTGAAGTACATATAAGAACAGAAGATGTGACTTAGAGACATTGGAATGAAAACCAGGCCTAAGCACGATTTACCATGCATATTCTCACTAGTCTAAATTAGTACAATAACCATCAATAGCATCAGGGATTTACAATAATGCTTGTGCTAGCCAGTTGAATTTGCCAAGGACACTGAAAAGTATTTCAGTATTAAGAGGACACATTTGATAAAGACTCTAATCTTCAGCCTAGAGCATTGAAATGTTGGAAAATATAAAGGAACACTGACATACAAAAGAAAATAAGGGAGGAATTACAACATAAGTAATAGCATAATAAGATATCCTGTCACTTCTTTGGCTGAAAGGTGGTAACAGATTTGTGACTTTGTTTTTATGATTAATTTCGTGTAGCCTTGTATCCACTGCAGTCTTGTGTTTGCTAGCCTTGTACGCACACGGTAGTGTACAGTGTAGGGGCATGCAAATCACAAAAATGGATGTAAGCCACTGGAAAATAGCCACTGGAAAATATTACAGATTAAATGAAAGTGTGTCCTATAGGCCTTGCAGAGTAGTGCCTCCAAAGAAATCAAATTTGTTAAGGGTTTTCTCATACAACTCTCTGATGGCAGTCATGCTGTTTATAATATTTTTCCCCAAAATCCCCTGCAGTATCATTCAGAGGGAGTCCAATGCCTAACAACTTCTCAGTAATTAGGAGTACACAGATTATTACATGCACACTTTCTTGACTTATTTATCAATGGCTTGGACAAAAGAGCAGATGCCTCTGCAGTGTATTTGCTGACGATACAAACGTGGGAGGCATGGCTGAAACTCCAGAGGGCTGTACATTCCTTCAGAAGGGTCTTGGCAGTTTGGAAGGATGGACAGAGAAGAACTTTCTGAAATTCAAGAAAGGCAAATGCAGGCTCCTGCACCTGGGGAGGAACATCCCCCACACCGCAGTAGAGGCTGGGGGCTGGCCTGCTGGAAAGCAGCTCTGCAGAGAAGGACCTAGAGATCCTGGTGGACACCAAGCTGTCCAGGAGCCAGAAATGTGTTCTTGTGGCCAAGAAGGCCTGGGGTATATCAGGAAGAGCAGTAAGTTGAGGGATTTCATCCTACTCCTCTCCTCAGCCCTGATGAGGTTGCACCTGGAGTGTCGTGTCCAGTTCTTGGTTTTCCAGTACAAGAGACATATGGAGCTCCAGAGAAGGCTACAAAGATGATTAGGGGATGGGAGCATCTCTTGTTTGAGTATAGGCTAAGGGAGCTGGGCCTGTTCAAATCTGAAAAGAAATGACTGAGATGGAATCTTATCAATGCTCATACATATCTGAAGGGATCCTGTCAGGAGGATGGACTAGGCTCTTCTCAGTGATGCCAAGCAACAGGAAAAGAGGAAACAGGCAGAAATTGATGCACAGGAAGTTCCACCTGAAGGAAGAACTTCTTTATTGTGTAAGTGACTATGCACTGGAACAGGTTGCCCAGGGAGGTTGTGGAGCTGCCCTCACTGGAGATATTCAAGAGCCATCTGGACACAATCTTGTGCAATGTGTTGTGGGATGACCCTGCTTGAGCAGAAAGGTTGGATCAGATGACCCACGGTCGTCTCTTCCAGTCTTACCCATGCCAACCTACCAAATGCTCAAATCATAGTGATTTACAATGATTTTTAACTTTATTTATCATCTTTTTGCTTGATTTACCTTTGCCATCTTACATTTAAAGCAAAGGAAAAATAGGAAATAAAATGGTGAAATGGGAATCAGTAAAAACAAAACACTTCAAGTAAAAGCCTGAAGGGCTGATGAACTATACAATGGTGATAAAAATGTCATCACTTTTCAATAAATAGGTCTGTACATTGGTAATGTTAACTGGCCTCAATTTCCTGGAGATCTTGAATAATGTGAGAAATATCCCCACACACAAAAAATTGTAGTCTTTAAAAAAAATACATGTATAACATTAATTCTGAGTGGTAGGCTTCACATAATAGAACCTTGAGACCAGGAAAGAACTAACCTTTAAGCTTGTGTTTTTTTGAAACAAAAGCCAGAGAGAAAACCAAAGAAATAAAACTTGCAGCTTAATGATTTCAGCTGAGCTGAATTCAAATGTTTCATCTTACTAGTGTTTTCCAGATCAGAAAGTAAATACTAATTTTAAACAGTGTGTTTAGAGTAATGAGAATTTATGATGTGTGTAGCCTAATGTTAGAGATTAGTAATTTGAATGAGAAATGGATGTGTGTTTATTTATCCATGGGCAAATTAACTCACTTGGTGACCTTTTTTCCACTTATAACTCAATACTCTCTACTTGTAACTCAATCTCTATTTATATACCATTTTATGTCTAATAATCTTATATGATATCACTAAAGTTACCCCACAAGACCTAAATTGAACTCTGTTACATGATGTACATCAGTAATAATAATGATCATGATGATCACAATACACTCCCTAAAGTCTGTGTTGTCCTTCTGACAAGGCAGTTTTCTGTATTCATTAATTCTGATGAACTCCTATTTGATTATCCAGTTCTTGAAAGTATCTTAAAACTTCACCTGTGATCTTCTGTTCTAAAAAGAGAATTTTAAAATTATGTTTTTAATCTTTGAAACTTGAGACAATGCATTTTGCTGAAAAAACTAATGTTGAGAATGCATCAAGGCTATGACAGTAAAAATATTTTTCAAGTGAGGCTATTTTCAGGTTCCTGACCCCTTAGAATAATTGGTTATCATAATGTTTTTATGTCAATTAGATAATGAACTCTTTCTTATATTTGACTCTTGGCAAACATTTTTCATCAGTTTCTCAAGGATAATCTGGCACTTAAGCATCCAAAAATTTTATTTCTTCTATTAGGACCTAACTATCAGTTTCCTGATAGTAATTTCACTTACAGAAAAGAGAGTTGCAGATAATACATACTTTTAGTGCTGAGAACTCTGCCGAGGTATTACAATTACATTGATTCTGCAACTACTTTGTTTTCATACATTCAAAACAATATTTAATGGAGTTCCTTTTTTTTTTTCTGAATTCCATTTCAATTCTTCTAAATTCAAACTGAACTTTTTTTGAAAGATTAGGGACTATTTGTTTTATTATGTTACATTTTTCCTATATTCTTTAAAAGATCCTCACAAAGTTTATCTTTCCTGAGAAATCAGAAATAATGTAGAAACAAAAGCAAATGAAAATGAATAGACTCAAATAGCTCTAGCAGAACTCTGTGGCACCATGTGAAAATGCAGTGTAACAAGAAATAAATATTTTTTCCATCTTTTCCCCTGCTCAACTGCCAATCACAATTACAGCCCAGTTAAAGCGATTTCCACCATTACAAGTTGTACTGGGTCTGTGTGGAAAGCTGCTAGCTTTCTTCATAACAGCCCATCTGGTGCTGTATTTTGGATTTATAGCTAAACTAGTGTCGATAACATAGCAGTGTTTCAGTTGTTACTGAATAGTGCTTGCACAGCATCAAGGTATTTTTTCCCTCAATGTGGTCTCCCAGAATTAGGCTGCAGGTGGGCCAGAAATTGAGGAGCACTGCCAAGACAGATGACTAAAATCAGCTAAAGGGATATTCCATATCATGTAACATGATCAGCATCAAAACATTAGTTATAGTACGAAGTGGGGGAACTTTGTTTTCCAAAATGATTACTGATCAATCACTATCTTGGTTGGCAAAGGCTGTGATTGCCTTTGCATCCCTTGCATCCCCAGTCTCTCACCTACTTCACTGTCTTTACATCAGACCACAAGGACTTGGGGGTATTAATTGATTATGGGTTGGCTGCCTGTTTTTTTTTTATTGTTTTTTGCTGATGAGGCTATTCCTGATTAAAACTATTAAGATTAAAATAGTCATAGGAATATCAAATCAACTTCACATATGTAATCTGATATATTTTGGTCATAAAAAGAACTAGTACCACTGCTATCATTATTCCATGAAATTCATATTCCAGGAATGCAAACAGAAACATGTTTCTGCTTCAAGCATAGCAAAACCGGACATAAGTGCTAACATTCCTGCAATGAAAATGTTTCAAAGTGGCATTTCTAGGAATCAAATCATCATACTGCTGTCAACAGACATTTTTCAGGCTGCTATTTGCAACTGATATTTTGACTCATACCTTTTAAGTTAAACTAAACCGATATTTTTAGACTTCATTTTTCTGGTAGCAGGAGAGAAAATGTATTTCCAGGTAATGTTGTATTGGTAGGTACTTAAGATAAAAAAGAAAAAACTCCTGATGAGAGAAAAAAGGTTTCTATATTAAGTAAAATGTTTATGAATTTCTGCAAAAGAACATTAAAATTAAACAGAAATCTGATGTGTAGCAAAGATATTCTCCTTTTAGATGTTCTTAGTCACCCACTGAGCAGTCACTCACTGAAACTGTTGAGATTTAAGTGTATATCTAAATGGATAACTGAAATACTCATGATCTACATCCCTGATTTAATATTTCAAAAATTACATCATACATTATATATTACTGTATCTTGCAATAAAACAAGACATTGAAGCAATAGTTATTATAGATATCCATTATAGATGAAATATTATGTCAATTATAGACAATAATAAATTATTACATTCTAAATTAAAGGCCATGTCTTAGGCAATCATAGAAATGCCTGTCAACACTGCAGTTATGATTTAATTCTGGTTCATGGGGCAAGGAGAGCTGGAAACATGAAACGTTGAGGAAAAAATTCCTGATTTAATACATTTTTCTGGTCTCTACATTTGTTTATCCTTTCCTGGGACATAATAATGAGTTATTAGAGGAGACGAAGATCCCTTCAGTCAAGGGTCTGGCAGTATTTACTGGAAATATGGTATCCCGGGCTTTCCAGGCTTATAACAGAGCTTCAGAGATACATATTGTGTTAGAGCTTTATGAGCTGTTTTCTGTAGGGATAAAAATGATATGCAGATGCCACCAGCACATGAAAAACACAATTAATGAAAATGTCAAAGCTGAGTCCAGTGCAGTAAACTCCACAAATCTTATAGCATATAAGAAAAGGAGCTAAATTGGTTTACCTGCCTAAGATATTCCATGTACAGCAGCTATCTGCAGTCCAACTCAGTAACATCATGGGTGAGCTGACTCATTAGTAAAACAGACATAGCAAGAAGAGTAAACAGATTGCACCCTTACCTGGTGATTTTTGCAGGTCAAAGAAATTATTCACACTGCTTCCTGTAAAAGCCCCAAATAAAGTGATTATTAAGATGTGCTATACAACTATTTCTGTTCAATAAATTAGGTCATCTGACTTGGAAAGTCACTAATCTAACATTTCATCACCCTCAGAGAGGCCACTATTATTTTGGACAGCTCCCTTTTCAGTAAGACATGGGAATTAAAACTGTAGTTTCCTTATTTCTAATAACACTGATTTAATGAAATATGGTTTTGCTTGTGAACCTTAAATTTAAGGAAACAATTGGTAGTCTTCACACAAGAAAGTATTAATAGAATGGCTAGCAAAATATCAAGAACTCTCCTCTGACCCTGCTGCTTCTTTTACAACAAAGCTTAAAAAGCTAATATATGCAAATATGCAGTAGTTTTTAAAAATAGATTTATATTATGGATACTTCAAAACTCTATGTATAAATATTTAGCAAAACTGTGATTAAACTTTTAGAGTTTATCTACAGTCTGCCCTTCCAAAAGCAGTTTAATCTCTCAATCTACGCACCATAAAATGGTAGAATCCTTTTATACAGCTGAGGAAAAACAACTTTTATATTTTCTATTGATTATTTTTAAAATTAAAATCTGTAGTTTTAAAGAAGAGAACTCAAAGCACAAAAGATTACTCAGAACAATTTTTTCAGCCCTTAGATTTCAGAAATCACAATCCAAGCCACTAGGGCAATGGGCTAGTTCTTGGAAATCCTGAATTTCCAAGAACTACAGAAACAGAAAAACATGGAAATATTTTCAGTTCTGGGGTTTTTTTTTCAGCTTTTATTACAGTTCTTTAGCTTGTCAGTCACTGCAAAGCCCCAAACCTATCTTTTTTTCCTTACTCTTCTCCTTGATTCAGACAGCCAAGAGGCAAAGGATCATATGTAAAGCATGAAAAGATGTAACGAGAATAAATTTCCAACTCTTTTACATCTTTTGGATTCTCCTAAGTTAGTTCTTAGGAAATGCTTATGAAAGGAGAAATTCCTCCACTCAGTAGAATTTAGACATCAAGAAAGAGTGCATTTCACTCTTATCTGATTTCATAACCACCAGTATCAAAATTGGCAGCAAAGCTTTGTTGTCCCAAATTGAAACAGTATAATTACAATTTTCTGTTATAAAAATGAGCAAAGAATAAGGTAAAAAGAAGCAAAAGGGATTTCTTCATGTTTGTGTGTTAGAGAGCACAATTGAATGTAGCTGCAGAACTGAAATCCACTTCTTTGAGGTACAGCAGAGAGCTACCAGTGTGGAGTTCCTACTCTCTTCCATACCAAGTTACATATGGGAACCCAGTGGTATCAGTAACCTATTCTACAGCATTATTCCTTTAAGATCTCAAAAAGCCCCCCACAAACCCCAAAAAACAATAAGTCCCCCAAATTCTCTTCCAAAAAACCCCCAAACAAACAAAAAACGAAGCAAAACCACCATAACCAAAAAAACTAAGCTATTAAAACCCTTTAAACCCTCTGAGAGTCACCAAGGTTTTCTTGTGCTATGATAAGACTCAAATCAGGAATTCAAGAGTCTTCTAGCTTTTCTAGCATATAGAGAAGTAATCTATGGAGCCTCCCCCAAGCAAATAGCTATTTTTCCTGCTCCACAGTACCTAGAGACATTTTTAGTACATTCCTTTGTCATCACTCATATGACTCAGAGAGATTTAGGCATTTTAGCTTTCATTTTACTTTCAAGAATGACTGTTGACAAATAACTAAGAAGCAGTTCAATCTCTGCATGCTTTTGCTTCATCATCTAAATTTGGCTGAGGTAAAGAGTACACATGAAATACTTATATTACATACCAGAAATGCTTCCTGCAGGGAAACAGCAGAAGACTGGGCTCAGTCCTGGCATGGTTCTATAGCACTTTATAAACATAAATTTGACTCCTACTACTACAGACCTAAATCTCAGGCACTCAGCCTTCCATTTTGCTAAACATACCTCTTATTCACTTAACGTACAGCAGTTAATTAAGGTGTAAAAACTAAAAAGTCATTATAAGAGAGAAAGTAAAACAAAGTCAGTGAGGGACCATTTAGTGCTTGGACATTTATCCTCTCAGGGAACAGCAAGGGCTGGGAAGCCAAGGGAAATGTCATGGCCAAGAGGGACAGAAGCCAGAGCCTCATCTCACAGTACCCAACCAGGACAACACCTGAGATGGTGACTCAACCCAAAGCCCAGGTCATAGGACCACTGTCCTATGCACAGAGATGAGGCAAGACTGAGGTCAGTCAGTCCACAGATCACAATCTTGGAGCACTAAATCACAGTCATGAGCACTGGACCTACCAGGCAGAACCAAGGTCAAACACCAGTCCCAAGGCTCCTGTAGCCAGGCACAGCTGGGCAAGACAGAGCACCATAGCTGAGAGAGAGTGGAAGTGCCCAGGGCAGAGGTTAAATACAGCCCCTGGCCCGTGGCTGTGGGTGGAGGCCTTGGGTAAAGCTGGTTGGGGTTATAAGGCTGACTAATGGACTCACCACCATGACAGATTGACTCTCTGTCCTTCTAAAAGATTTCCAATATGGACTCTTGTAGCATCTGACTACCTCAAAGGCACATTGTTAGAGCTTTTTGCCAAGATTTCAGACCTTTTTTTTTTCCCATGGAATAGAGTTTTCATTCTGGTTTTTTTTATACATTGTTAATTTCTGATTGGCCTACCCTAGTCCTTCTTTTGTTTTATTTTATTTTTTTATTTTATTTTGTTTTATTTAAATTGTGAGTTTGTTTTGGCTGTTGTTTACAATACATAGAATTCACTTGATAACCCATTCTTGTTTTTCTACCTCTTTTCACTGTAAATTGAAAAACCCTGGTTCAGTCAAGCCTGATACACCAGGCTAGTTCTGTGACACTGCTAAAAGGCTTCAGGGATTAACATCAGTTTTGGAGACACACTTACAGGCTGTGCAATGGCCACAACAGTCCCAGGATAAAAGGTCCTTTCTGTGGATCTATGAATGTAGTAAAACCAAAGAACAGCAAGGCTAAAGGGAATATTATTTTCCTGAGCAGTCAAAACCCCACAGGATACACAGAATCAGAGAGAAAACTGACAGTAACTTTTAGATCTCTGGCAACTGCTGTGAGCCAAACAGCTGCTGCTGACAAACCAGGGAACGCAGTATCTCCCTTCTGCCCTAGTTTCCCATATCTCAGCTGTAAGGTACAGCTGCACAGTTACTTCCAGGTGGAAATGAGAGTGCTCTGGATGTATTCTAACCCTGAAGGATGGGATAATTTCCAAACCAGAAGAAGACATGTTGCCAACTTAGCATGATCTTGAGCTATTAAGCCTTGCTGACAAGCTGCACATAAAGCACAAGTAGATGCCCCAAGGGTAAGGTTTAAATTTTTTCTGCCTTCCTGCAGAGTATTGCATGGATTTATGTCTCATTCCCAGTTCTTCATACCTACCTTGCCTGCATCTGTGTGTTGATAGGACAGCTGTTTTCAGTGTTTTAAGGATTTTTAGACATCCCTCAAGTGAATTAATGCCCAGTGTCACATACAGAGACTCTTGATTCATAATATATATCAAGAAGGTAAAATGTCTTAGTGAATTACTTGCTTCCAAAATGAATTTGTATATTCATCTTCAGGAAAGGATTAGAAATTCCTACATGCATAGGTATTTTCTATTCTTTCCTACCATTAAGCTGTTGAATACCAGAAGCTATTCAAGTTTTTAAGAGGAAAAAGAAAAAAATAAATGTTTATAAGTAGATATTTAAAGCTAAACAAGCCCAAAATGGTCTCTCAGATAATGGTAAAGAAACATGAGAGGTGGTCTAAAGTATAAAATTGCTGTGAAGCACTTGAATAAACAAAGTAAGTGTTTATAAAATATTTAACTGCTTTTGTAATTTAAGGTCCATTATTTACTTTATAAAATGAACTTTATGAGCAGCAAATTCATCGTACAAGAACAGTGTTGCCTATGGGGACAAATTTATTGTTATAATATTTTGTGGTTTTCCTAAAGCTGTGGATTTCAACATTATTACATTTCAAGAGATTCTCAGTTTTTAATTTCAAAAATAAAATTGAAATTTAACTCTAAAACTGAGTTTTGAGAAAATAATGCTTATATGCTACATATTCAAAACTCAGGAAACAAATACTAAATATGTAATAAATAGAGCTTAAATCCAGTCAACTCTTTTTAAAAAACTTGTTTCAATTTCTGAGCAGCTGAGATTATCACTTATACACAGTTTCGTAACTTCTCTGTTTTGCCATAAGGTATTTGTAACACACAGAGCTGAAACAAAAGCTTCATGTAATAATGTCATCTTTGGGTTCATTTTTATGGTGTATCCTTAGAGGTTTTTCACTCATGTTTCAAAATGTGTCTGTAGGAAAGCATCACTGCAGTCACAACCATGTCAGGAGCTCAAACTTTAATAAGAAAACTTCTGAAAAAGTGGTTTTTATCAGACTGTTTTTTATCAGCATGTTTTTTATAAAATCATGCCCCCTTGATTCAATTCAGCAAACCTCTAGGTCTACATCATGTCTTATTTCTGTCTTCTAAATGAAAATGTCTTCTAAGTGGTAGTTTTTTTCATTTTTGCAAACATAGAGAGAAAAAACAATGTCACAACATGTTTAAATGCTTTTCTAACGACCATAATGTTAAATACTTTAGCAGAGATTAAACAGTTAAAAGAAACTGAAGACAATAATAGGGCCAGAAGTCTGACGCTGTGTAAGACTCCTTTCCGATATCATGAACATTTCAGAGACATCTAAAATTACACACTGTGAAAAAAAAAAAAAGGACACCAACCCTATAGGAGTATACTGGTTTTGATCTGTTTTTTAAATGTCATCTAAGCCCTGAGAGGAACCTAAGCTGTCCTTCTCTCATTGAACTCTCAGCAGGGACAGTGCTGCGTCAGGAAAGTTGAGATGTCCTCTCCTTCAGGCTTGGAAGGTTTGAGCTGATAGCTCTCTCCTCTTAGACCTGGCCTCGACTTTCATTCTCCCTTTGGAAGAAAGTATGATGAGTAATGCAGGAGACATTACTTTAGTTCCCATTCCTAAAACTGTTCCCATTTTTAATCAAATGGCCACTGAATTATCCCATCTCCATGGCAGGTGCAGAAGGACAGGCCCTCATACTTGCTTCTCAGACTGTAAGATTGAGAAAGCCAAAGAGTTTTCAAATCCTAATACTCCTGGTAGGTTTTAGGACAATTAATAATTCTGGACTGTGCAACAGTATAGGCTCTGAGATTCCTGTTCATGTTAGAAAGATTTACTTAGTATGTACTCGTTTCCTAGAAAGCGTATTTATTTAGGGAAACTTTTGAAACTGTTTTCTGAGATTCTAATTCATAAGCTTGAAAAGAAAGTTTGAAAATACTGCATGTCAGTTTCTGAAAGTCAATACTTTCCTTCAGGTCCCTAAGTCTAGTCCTTTTTCTTTTTCTCTTCCCGAAGGTAGACGCCAAAACACCTTTGAGAACTTGGGACTGAATGATGGGAAGCAACAAGACTTAGTCACCCAATGTACACTGGTGCCTTAAGGACACACATCTATATATTCCTGTGTCTGAAAAGTTTTAGAAAATATAGGATTTTGATTCATGTGTACAGAGGCAAACATTGGAGGTTGTTTTAGAGGAGTTAACTCTGAACTGAGGCAGAAAACAGATCACTGTGGGGTGTTGCCCTCTTCAGATGCTGAAGAAATTTTGCCAGATTTCATCTACCAGCCTGGCAGCTCCTAAATCACAGAGATATTTTTGAAAATGTTACCTACACTCTGTTGTGACTAATGATAGCTGAGTCTCTAGAGAGCAATTTGGAGGTCATTCTCTGCCTGCTGCCTCTATTTCATCTGTCCTCTCATGGGACACACTCCATGCTTTGGGAAATAGGAATTTGTTGTGTTTGCAGTGCTTTGAAGATGAAAACCACTGTAGATTAACAAGCTTTAGGTTTCAATTGCTCTGATTATACTTCCCAAAATGTTATTTATTTATTTCAGAAGTACCATAGATCTTGTTGATATTCTGATTTTGAAAAAAGGAAGGGCAAAGGTTTCCAGTTCTTTTCCATTTAGTCATTACTCCTTTCCCTCTATCTTATATGTCGGTTGTTGCAAAAGAAAGGTAAGATGTGTTACTCTCTTCAATATAAAATTTGTCTTGACCACTATCTAACTGAAACTGCCACAAACTTGTAATTTGTAAAATCTTGTATAAGAAATATGAGTTGATTTGGCCCAATTTGAAACACTAAAACTTTTCAGCCTTTTTGCATTAAAAATCTCCTTAATCCTAAGGGCAAATATTCTTGCAGTCACATTTGACCATTCTAAAATCTTAACAACCTATGATCCCACCCTGCACTACACCTCCAGATCATCTTCCAAATAAATTCCTTTTCAAATTCTGTTCTCTTCTCTCTTACAACAGTTTTGAATTCCAGATAGGAAGGCTCCTTTCCCTTCACCTCTGGCTGAGAAGAAGTGTAGGTTAATAACTACAGCAATTTGCTGCAATTAAACAAGGATGCTGGTCCTGTGATTTCCCCTTTACGGCCTGATCATAGTCAGTGCACAATGCATGGAAGGAGACAGCTAGAATGGCAGGAACAACTCCCTCTGTTTCTCAGGGAATAAGAGCATGTTCAGTCTGTTTGGAATCTGGATTTTGGCTGCTAACACCTGCTGAAAGTGCACCATAGTGATTTTAGGTGGCAGCTGTCCAACAGGAACCCTGAGCTAAGATGCATCTGTAGTTTACTGCAGCCATGCTAAAAGGCTTCCAAATACATAAGCTAAGAGCCATGTCTAGTCTTTCTGGTGCAGATGACTTTTCTATGTAAACATTGCCTATCTAAATTGAAAACTCCAGTATATGTTAAAATAAGTCTATTAGATCAGTATAGATGACTTACAATTGCAAATCATGTGAAAACCAGTCACAAATAGTGATCCATATCCCATTTAAAGTCTTCTTCACTTTTCAGCTAATAACAACTGACTGACATACTCTGCTCAGAGGTAACAATGCAACAACTCTATATGTTTTTTGGGAAAACCTACTGTACAAAAAATAGAATTTCTTTTATTATAATAGTAATTATACAGTCAGTAAACAGCTATACAGCTTATAAGGCCGAGTAATGCAATAACCTGTGGTTTAAGAATAACATCAGGAATAACAACCAACTCTTTTTCAGGATATACATGCCTAATCCCCATTTTCTCTATCTAGGAGATTGCTGATTAGAGTCAGGTTTCTGACACACTCCATGCTCTGCACTGAACAGCAGAAAACAAGGTACCAAAATACAGCTGGCGAGTAAAAGCATTGCACTGTCTCTGTAAAGTAAGAGATGAGCAATTTTAAATACATATACAAGGTAGAACCTGGATATTACAGTCCTGGTATGTTAGGTACACTGAAAGGCAGGATCTAGTCCTGTCCTTCATAGAATCATCCTTTGACTGAACACCACCATCTCAACTAAACCAAGCACTAGGTGCCATGTCTGGTTGTTTATTGAATACTGACAGTCCTGGTGACTCTACCACCTCCCTAGGCAGTCCATATTGATGCTCGACAATTCTTCCAGGGGGGAGATTCTTCCTGATGTCTAACCTGAACCTCCACTGGCATGCTGGAGGCCACTTCCTCTTTTCCTGTCACTGATTGTCTAGGAGAAGAAGCAAACCCCACCTGGCTGCAGCCTCCTTTCAGGGAGTTATAGAGGGCAATAAGGTCTCCCCTAAGCCTCCTTTTCTCCAGTCTAAACACCCTCAGCTCCCTCAGCTGCCCCTCACAGGACTTGCTCATTCAACAATTCACCGACCTCACTGTCCTTCTCTGGATAGGGTCCAGCACATCAACGTCTTTCTTGAAGTGAGGGGCCCAGAACTGAACACAGGACTTGAGGTATGGCCTCAACAAGGCTGATTGCATAGGTACAGTCTTTTTCCTAGGTGACTGAGCAAAGATATTCACTTTTTTGTGATCTGCTCCAACTGAATTGTTGTTCTCACTGCCTGCTGATCAAATGTGGCTACAGAGTAAGTAGAGTGCTGGAAGCACATAAAAACAATTCTTCTGATGGATCTCAAAAATAAACCTTTTTATTTCATGGTACAGTGTGAAGAGTATGGTCTGTAGGACAAGAGCTGTGACATGAATCCATTTGTTAGTGAAAATCAAAAACATTTTTCAGTATCTGAACCAGGAGGAGGGAGAAAAATTTAGTGCTGTCCCATCCTGCTTTCCTATTGCTGAGGAAACAAAGACCAATCAAAATAATGCAAAGAAATACCCTGTAAAGCCCTACTTCCATAGTCCCTCTGGGCTTTCATAGTTTCACAGATGTGTATTTTAAGGTATTTTATGCCACTCTGTGTATATTTCAAATCTTTACTGTTTATTTTTGGCTTTGTTTTGTAATGATTATGTTCTTTCAGGATAAGACAATGGTAATCCATTAACATTTAGCATTTTGCTTTGTATGCATTCTCCATCCATGCAGTAAATCAGCCGGTGTTCTTTGAATTGCTGGAAGACATGTAACCTTGTAACTTTGTAGAAAGTCTGTAGAAAAGAATTTTCAAAACTTTCCTCCCAGGTTAGCAATCTTTTTCAAAGTTTTATTCAAGCATTCAACTTGTTTGTTGTCTTGAAGGCAGAATGCTCTTCACTACCTGTATATAAAACCTCTCCTTCTGAAAATATAAGATTTTGACAATCCTCTGAAAAAAATGAGACCATGTATTGCATGTTGGAAATACTATCATTTTAACAGCACATGTGACTCAAATTGAGTTTATAAATATCAGATAATCTACTAATGCAGTAGTATAACATATACATCAGTTGTGACCTTGAGTTCCAGAAAAAGGAAAAAAAATCATGTCTACAATTGAGAAAGAGTTGGTTTTTAAGTATATAAATTCATGCATTTTTTTTGTATAAGACTGGTTTCAAACTTAGACAACTTTAACTTCAACATGTAATTCTGGCCGCTAGCAGAGTTTTCATAGTTAAAGTTTTGTCCCAATACTTTTTGACACTTTCCATGAAACAATCGTATCCATTGAAAAATAAAGAGTGACCAAGTCTGTCATGAATATTTTGTAAGAAAAGTTCATTTTATGTAATAAAACACAGTAGAATATAAAATTAATATGTAAATTCCATTATAGAATGCTGTTGAAGAAATAAATGAAAATATTTTAGATTGTTGGGCCACTTTGTTATCAGGAAAACACATTATTTCCAGTGTAATGAGATGTGTAAAATTGCAGTTCTAAACTGCTATCCTGCACTGTGCAAGTACTCTATATCATCATTTATCTGGGCATCTGGTAGAGATAACAGCAGGTGAGATAAGCAGCCAGCCATCACAATTTCAGTTCCTGTCCTATACTCTATCTCACATTAATGGAGGTATTCTTACTGATCATCAGGCAATTTTCATTCCTGTTTATCTGAATCTTTTTATTGCTAAGTGTCATCAAGGAGCTTTGATCTGATTGTTCTGATAGATAGAATCTATATATCCAAAGACAGTTTTTTTGTTTTCCCAAAAGCCCTTAAGCAATGCATTGGTTCTTTTTCAGAAGTGGGATGCAATTTGTTTCATCCAATTGTCTGCTTCCCTTTAAGTGTTCTTGACATAAGTGTTCTTCTTGGTTTGTCTTCATGAGTTTGAGTAGGTGTGAAACAAGCTCTGCTTTCTTGTCAACCATTGTCATGGTGGCAGGTAACATGGAATCAAACTGTAAGTGCTTGTCTGTTCACGGTGAAATCCTTAATCAGGTTGAACCTTGTTTTTCTCTTATCTACCCAAATGCACATTGGTGTTTTCCTGGAAAAAATTATCACAACAGCTTAACATATTAAAACATAGGTGGGAAATAACTCCACTAGAATCTAAAAGTGTAAGAGAATGTAATGTTCCTTATCTGTAGTAGAATGTGGCCCTGGTAACAATTTTTACTTCTGACAAGTAATGGTCCTAAGAAAACTCAACTGCCTGCCTGAAACAACATTTGGCAAAGTTTGATTTCAGTCTTTCAATGTTCTGACACTGCAGAATGAGCTAAGTATCAGGAATTTTTGAAGTGCAGTAACATCCAGATGAAACTGAACTTGACAATGGCTATTGAGAGTAACGGATGTCATTTGTCCAAAAAGGACTTGATGCTGAAACAACTTTATGTTGTACACACTTAAAATAGAAAAATCCGTCATATGTAACAAATGCTGGGACATTTCTGCTGCCTTATGCAGCCTAATTCATTGATGCCAAGTCTTGTAAAGTAAAGGTACTAAATGTCTTGACATTGTTGACTTCTACATCTTCTTCAGTGTATGAAGTTCAATCACCACTGCAGTTAATCTAGTTCATATAAAATAATTGAAGTGTGTCAGATTTCAATGTGACTGACTCTTTCTTTTTTTTCTTTCTTTCTTTCTTTCTTTCTTTCTTTCTTTCTTTCTTTCTTTCTTTCTTTCTTTCTTTCTTTCTTTCTTTCTTTCTCTCTCTTTCTCTCTTTCTCTCTTTCTTTCTCTCTTTCTCTCTTTCTCTCTTTCTCTCTTTCTCCTCTTTCTTCTTATTTTGTGCACGAAAACTGAAAAAAATTAATGTTGTAGGAACAGACTTAGTGATGTTTAATATAGTTCAAACAATCCATTTTGATTTTTTTTAGAAGGAAGAGATAAGTCAGTTAAAGTCAAAATCCTGATCATATTCACCACATTTGGAATGGGAAATATCTGATTGCACATTGATATATGAAACTGAATGAAAGCTCCACAATGGGAGATGGTTTTACTATTAATAAAAGGTGGATTTCACTTACTTTATGTTATTGTTTAAGCAATAGGTTAAATTGCCAATTTTTTAAATTATGCCTTCTGATGCTTAAAGTTTAATATTAAAAAGGAAAAAAAAATCACTTCTGCGACTCCTCTCCAACAAACCTGAAGAAAGCTCCTAAACTGAAACTCTTCTAATAGCACATATTAACTTATGTTTTCAGTAAAAGTATATCAGTAATTATAAACTCATATGGGATTATACCTGTAGATCAAATGATATTTTTCTTTAAGCTGATAAATTTACACAAAACCATTAGTTTTATGTCAAATATCCAATACTGGGACCAAAATCTATACAAGAAATTTAAAAGTGTTTCTCCAAATATTTTTTTTTCTTTAATTCTCAATGTACACTTCAAATTTGCTGCCTATAAAATAATCTGTCTTTTCACGGCTAATAAACAATAACTGAGCCTAAAGATACTCTGGACTGTCTCACAGATGAAAGGTGGGTATTTTATTTTCTTAAATTTGAATAAATATTGTTGTGTCAACAGAATTATTACTGCTGGATTAGTGCTTCTCCCATTTAAATGATTGAATTTTAACTGCAGGTTGGTAATATGTTACTGCTGTACAGTGAATTGATTTTTATAGAATAGTTTAATTTACTTGAAAAATGTCTACTCTTTTAATGAATGTGAATTACAGTACATTTAGATTCAATTTTAAAATAATCTATTTTAACTGTGCAGCATTAATGTGTCACTACTCATTACAGAACATCTTAAGAAGTAGTTTTAATTATTTGGAAAAAAAATTATGTGCTAGTGAACATATCTTAAAATTAAGAGTAATATCTATATTTAAAGAATGGTTTTATTACATTTCATATAATTCAATTTTACTAAAGTAAGATACTTCTTTGGCCCTTGAAGTTTTTAAATAGTTCTAGTGCTGAAGGGTGTTGTTATTGCTCCACTAATTTTTTTTTATGTATGTTTGTGATATAAATATTGTTCCTATGAAATTTCAACCCTCTTTAATGTAACTTCCTATTTCCAACAACTAATGGATTTGCCCCTGTTAGATGTGAGGTAATGGGTTAGAATTGTGACTATATATCAAAGGATATGGGGTCAAAATATGTGCCTGTTCTCTCTATCATTTCTAGTGCAGCCTAATATTTTACAGACAATAATTACACAGAATTGTAATCAGGATATTTTTATCTAATTGTGGTGAGTTTATTCTTTAGCTTGCATCCAAAAAATTGAAAACTGACTTTTCCTAATTTCTTGATTCTTAATCACACTTCTGCATCTGGAGCTCACTGACAGCTACTGAGTAAGCTGTAGCAGAAACTGGGGCTCCCTTTTGCAACAAAGAAAACTTGGAATCAAGTTCTGGGCAGTTCTGATGACTGAATGACTGGGAATAGGTAACTCCATTTCCATGGTTATGGAAAAGAGTAGCATTTAAGCATTTTCCTCTACAAATATGGGATTATCTTCTGTTATTCAGTGTATAAGAGGCATAAGGAAATTTGAATTCCATCAGTTTATAGTCAGTTCTCTACTGAACTGAAAATGAGAAATTTTCTTCAATCAGATAAGCTCTGTGTAGTTTTACTAGTCAATTTTACTTCTGGGATATTAGTTTTATCATTTTATCTTCTTTGATGGAACAGAGGCTTTCTGATTACATTTTGAAAGGTATAGCATAGACAAACAATAGACTTATCCATTAAATCTTTCATCAGATAACTATAAAACTATGTGGTATGGTGTGGAAAATTTTACAACGACAAGATCGATCCCAATACATACATTGAAAGAAAAGCAGCACTCAAACAAGGTTTTACCCAGCCTTTGAGGTGCATTTCCATGCAATGTCTTTAGTAGTTCTTTGAGAATTATCTTCTCAAATCTAACATATTTGATAAAGGTTTTGTCACCCCAGTGGAAATCTAGATTGATCCTCAGACTTCCTTCTTCATTCACCAGGAATTTTATAAGTGTTCTGTAAATGTTTTAACTGTCTTGGGGTTTTTTGGTGTTTTTTCCCCCATTTGTCATTTTTTGGCTTCTTCTGGTTTTGTTTAGTTTTCTTCTTGATTTGACATGGTGAAGAAATATGGAACTGTCTATAGCTAAACATACATAGAAAAAATGTAATTAGATTTCATAAATAGGAAATGGTGTTTCCGGTATCGCATTCAAAGACTATAAAGAACAAATATCCACTTACAATTGTGGAGCCGAGAGTTATCCTTCAGTGTAAAGTCAGAGATAGGTTAAACACATGCAGATTTAAACATTCTATTTGCAATGTGAGAAAAATACCCACACCACAATGACATCAATAACAACAACTTTTGTTTTTTATTTTCCCAGAGAGCTTGAATTCTTTCTAGATTATTCCTATTTAGATCGAGTTGAACAAGAAGGGCCACTTTTAACAGAAGCAGAACCTTTAACTTTTAACAGAACCTTTTAACTTCTTTATCTTACCGTGGAATATTTCCCCACAATTATAATAATAATGTTATCTATAATGCATATAAAATATCTATATGAGAAACATAATTGATATTACCACTTGAAAGATTAAAGAACACATTGGCATCTTTTATCTGTTACTTAATTTTAAGTCCTATTCTACATATTTCCCCATGCTAGTTCATCAACAACAGTCTTAAGAAAGTATGATCTGCTTGTCATGAAAAAAAGTATCAGAATCAGACAAATATGGTGCCCCATATTCAACAACCTTTAAAAATCAAGTGCATGGCTTTTATGAGTGTATGAAGTTTTGACACAAAGGAAGAAATTATATATTGTAAAAGCCTGTCCACTTTCAGTTACATTTATAAAAAAAATATTCCACTGATATTTAATATCCCAGCATGGCAGAAAATCCCCCTGGTAGCCTTAACTTTATTTATCCTTCATTAAGATTTTAATTAGGAAGTGTGAATAAGAATTTTTGATATTACCCGTGAAGGGCTTTTCTAGATTAATCAAATATCTGGCACTAATAGATTGTTAAACTTTATTTGGACTAAGAGAAAATCCTAATTTTCTTTATATGAGATCTTCCCTTTGCTCAGAAAAATATTTTCTGTTAAACACTAGGTAATTCTTATTTGTAAGACTTAATGATTATGGAAGAACTTGTAGTTTTTCCTAAGGTGGTAGCAGGCAGTTTATTTATGTGTCTCTTACCTCTACAATATCAGCTTTTGTGAATAGTAATGCCTTCAGCAAGTTACGTTGCATTTCATAAGGTTGTGTGTTACGGCTTACTGCTAAAGGTTCTGACAGGGAAGCTGCAATAGTTTCAAGTGAAGTAGTCAAAGCCTTTTCTGCTGATGGCTCTAGACTTACCCATTAAAACATTAGTGTTTCTTGCAAAGTGGCAGCCAAGTGCTTGTGAAACTTTGGTATCTTCCTTCGATGTCCCTTCTTGTATGTATGCATTGTCCCTTGGCTTGTGTGGTGCCTTTGAAACTGCTTATCTCCCTCCCTGGTTGCCTCA
Organism: Zonotrichia leucophrys gambelii; assembly: GCF_028769735.1. Taxonomy (NCBI): domain Eukaryota; kingdom Metazoa; phylum Chordata; class Aves; order Passeriformes; family Passerellidae; genus Zonotrichia; species Zonotrichia leucophrys. The sequence continues at coordinate 54,981,683 of NC_088170.1, read as the reverse complement.
CTGCCCTGCAAGTCTCATTTTGGCTATTGCTCCCTCCATGAGTTACCTACAGGAGCCACAGCTCTTTTCCCATTTATCCCTGGCTCCTGGACAGGACAGTAGTTTGGTGCTGCTGGCCTCTGCTGGTGACAGATTGGTGTGGTCTGCACATCTTCTCCTCTCTTGGGCCCTGCTTGCAGTCCACATGTTCTAGGAAGCAGTTCTAAAGATATTATCCTTGCGAGTGTCCTGGTTTAGGGCAAATTTGTTAAAGAATCTGCAAAGGAGGGCCCCTCCAGAAAGCAAAACCCACACGGCCCCTCCCCCCAACCGGTTCGGGAAAAAAATCCTCGGAGAGAGGTGGAAAGAACCTGTTTATTTGACTGGCCCCGCACCCCCCAGCACACAAAATGAACAATACCCGATGACACCGCTCTGAGAAAGATGACAAAATCAGAAAGTCTCTTTCGGGGGTGGTTGCTCTGTTCTCAGTCCCTCCGGCGCTGGGGCAGCTGCTGCAGCCGAACCTTCGGTGTTCCCGGGTCCCAGTCCGGAGCAGGTTCGAGATGGTCACAGGAACAGGAGAGGAGAAACAGTCCAGGAAGGAATGTGGACTGTTTAGTTAGAGCTAGCTAATAAGCAGAGGCGAAAGCAGAGCAGAAGCAGGAGCAGAAAAAGAGAGCAAGCAAAAGCAGCAAGCTGAAGCCAGAAGTGAAAAAACAGCCTTATGTACCGCTTGTCTCTGGGTCCCTGATAAGAGAAATCCAAACAAAGACCACTCTTCAGAGCCGGTCTTAAAGGCACAGAACAGATGAATGGAGATACAAGCATCATCGTCACCCCAGGACAGCGAGGATCTTGGGTCTTTTGAGCAATAACACTAGAAGGAAATTTCCCCTCCACCCTGTGATTCCGTGCACTGCACTCAGGGCACAGTTGAGTTAGGTCTGAGTTTATGGTATCCAAACTTTCTGAGAGCACATTTGCAGTGATCAGAAGTACAAGCATTTTGTCCTTTGAAGGTAAGAAATTTCCCCCTCAGGAAAGCTGAATTTGGGCACACATGAGAAATTAGCTGTACGGCTCATTGCCAGCTTTGCTTTGCGTGATGTGCCTCACACAGACAAGCAGTGCAGTACAGCTGAACCCTCAGGCTGCACATGAGAGTGTATGTGAACTCCTGATATGCAGATCCATTTCTCAAAAGAAATCAGTGGGTAAATCCTCTAAATCTTTGTGAATAAATAGGCCTGTTTTAATTTGGTGGTGACAATATCACCTCAGCAAGAGCAATATGGCAACAGGATAAAATACCTAGACCATCTCTGGCTCTTGCATTTGCTACACTGTCTTGGTTTTGAGACAAGTTTAGGAGGAAACATCTTGTTTTGTGGTAGATGAAGTTTCATTCTTTGTTTAAAAAGGTCTTTGAATTAAGAATGAAGCAAAAAGGCTTGTCTGTTTGCATTTTTTTAATATATGAATTGAGAAGAGATTGCTATAATTATCATATTTCTCTGTGATTCATCTTAGTGCTGAACAAATAACCAAGTGCACAAGATGTTTATATGCATGTATGTCATGTAATGTTAAAGCTAGCGAAAGCTAGTAAAAATAGCTCTGAGCATCTTCTTAATGAACTTCATTGCAGCTTCATATGTGATTTTGTAACTAGTGCACTGAGGTAAACGTTATAATTTATAATTTACAATTTACAGGGCTTAAATTCCCCGAAAAAGAACTTTGTAGCTAAAATAGGCTGAACAGTTATTTCACTGAGAGTTTATATTTCGATAAAAAATGGCAGTTAATTTTAAAGAAAAATGGTGTTTATTAAACTAATTTTAGCACATTCCATAATAAATGTCATCATCTCATTCTTAAATGAAAATATAGATTTAGCTGTAGAACACAGAGGCAACAGAAATGTCAGTGCTAGCTTTTAAAAAAGCCATGCGATGTATGATTTTCAATTTAACAAATTCTGTCAGAAAAAGCATTAATTAGACATTAAATATTTTTTTATCTTCCATCAGAGGTATGATGGAAATTATTTGATAAACCTGAACTACACAAGTAAATTTTTCTTAATTTGTGGTTTTACTTTTAACGCTGAAACCAAGCAAACAAATAAAAAAAAACCACAAAAACCCAAAACCTCAAAGTACTGAACAATATTTATATATTTTCATAAATTTTCCAACACACACATTTTCCTATGTTTAATTTCTTATAATGAAAACACTGTCACTGTTTTTATTATCTGATAATGAAAATTTTATATATGGGCTTAATTTTTAATCTGTCATTCAGGTTTACTTGTAACAACAGAGAACTCCCCTGTTCCCTAAGAGTGTAATACCTTTGAAGAGATATTGGCTGATGTTGATGTTCACAATCTGGACATCTCTACTGAGCTACACTCTTGTATGTTCCATTTCTAAGTGAATGGAGGTATACTCTTAGGATATGATTTATCGGGCATTTCTTTCTGTCTACCCTAAGATGAACTGAATGATACCTGTGTATGTCCGATCATCTCCAATGTAAAAAGGGCTTCTGTCAAACTTCTGTTGAATTCCTGTCAAACTCCTGTGGCATAACTGTTTGCTCTCTGGAGGTCCATAATTCTACAGAGGAAACTAAGGGATTTTGTTGAACTGGCATGTGCTAGTACACTATTGCTGCATTGTGAAAAATGCATAGCCACAGTATGGTGCTTACATGGACTTTCCAAAGTCTAGTTATGGCCCCCGCTGAGAGTACAGGAGAATGCAAAATATTTTGAAAGTATTTATAGCAGACAGTGAAATAGTAAAAAGCTGGATAGCTCCTGCAAGCAAGTGAAATTATTAGATGCTTCCCAAAAATGATGACAATTTGGAATGGCTAAATATCATTCCTTGCATTACCTAATAGTTAAACTCTGAAATGGAGGGGTTAACCAAAAGTAATTACAGCCAAAACAAGGGTCATTACTGAAAGATATGAAAAAATTTAATCTAAGTGAGAATAATCTCTGTGTGTACTGTCAATATTTTCTGCTTTGCACTGCTGATTTTATCAGAATTGCTCCTTCTGTGCAGCTTAACCAGAAGGAGGGAACTCAAATATTCTTGTTCTACTGGAGTGTATAAGAACAAGTGTGAGTGTGAATAAGGGATTGATCAAAGAAGAAAAAAACCAAGCCAAAATAAACCCACCAACCAACCAACCCAGCAAACAAACAAAAGAAACCCCACCAGAACAAAACCAACAAAGAACACTGTTTTGAATTCTTTCAAATCTATTAAAATGTTCTTATTACCACCTGTTTGAAATGTTCTTTGTTAATTCCTTTCCAGTCGTAAGTGTATTTTCTAGTCCTTTCTGGTTTTGCCATTGAAAAAAATTCCTTTTTGTATTAGAACTTTTGCAGTGTTAAACTTCCATCTCAAAATTATTACCATGTTTTATCACTCAGACTGTTGAAAAATGGCTGAACTTCTCAACTTGTCATGTACAGCAAATAGTGCTTGCTAAAGTGCAAGTCTACAGCTAAATTTGTACAAGAGTCTTAGAAGTTACTATAAAATGAAGTATACATTACTGGATGTGGTCAAAAGATATATACCACCCTGTCTGGTGTTGAGCTTAGCAATTTTCCTCTCTCATGTGAAAATATGACATGTAGAGCCTCATGACATTTTTCCGTTTCACGTCTAAAAATTGTGCTTCTAAGTTATGGTTTCAAGGTGCAAAATTGTGAGAGTGGATAATGCAAAAATTGAATTGATACAATTCAGAGCAAATATAACCCCCCCATATTACCTTGCCTTGTTTTAGCACTTTTGGCTTGAAGAGTTGAAAGCATACTGTGGCATATTAGGAATGGAAAATGTTAATGTCTGTGAAAATATAGGATTTGACTAAGCAGTGGAAGCATGTTCATCTTCTTGGAGCTTCCTATTTTCTGAATTAGTAAATGCTTAAAACTGATGTATGTATGCAGGAGGATAATGGGTAGTAAATGGCTCCATTTTATCAGAGCATTTTGTGATATCTGGCTATTATATTTGAAGAATTATAAAATTTCTTGAAAGTATCCAAAAAGACAGTTCTAATGAAACAAAGTTTAAAGGAAATGTTCTTGTTAAGTTAATTTATTCACTGTGGAGAGAGGAGAAAAAATAAACAGCTGTGAAATAGTCCCATTTAAGCATTTTTCAGAATGAAAAGGTCAATTTGATCACAAACAGGGTTTTTTCTTAGAAATTTGAGCTGAAAATACATAATACAGAAATTAAAACATCATCAGTAGCAGAAACTGTTATGTGAGGTACTGGGCATTTTTAATAGTCTGTTATTATCGTCACACATTATTTTTAAAATTTTGACTTTCTGCCCAAACACTGGTCAAACTAAAAAAAAAAATTAAAAATTGCAGTTTGACCTATTACTTTTTACTTATCATTATAGTAATATTCTCCAATTATTCCAGAAGATCTCTACTGTGTAACATAAACTTAACAGGTATTCTGCATGACCCACAGGATTCTTAAAGATCAAAGGCCTTGTGTTCCTCCTTATGATACAAGTTCTCCATCTTATTTTAGTTTCTGGCACTTTACTTTTGAGACAATTACTTTAGTTTTGTTTTTTTATTTTCAATTATTTCATCTAGTGTATCATCTCTTGAAATTACAAGTGCTTGGAATCAGTATTTCAGACACATTTGGCATTCATTCACAGTAAGGCTGCTGAGGTTAAAACAGCACGTTCTAGGTCAATGCATTTTACCTGTGTGACTGGAAAATAGCAGCAGATGTGAATGATGATAAAACAAGATGGTCTGGCACTTCATGCGATCAATGATTATGCAGAATTAAAAGCTTGACATATTTGATCAAAGAGAAAACACAAATTTATCGGAACAGGAATGGCCAGTAATTGCTGCCACAGCCAGATTCAGCTTCGGAGGGTGAAGCTACAGCTGCTGGCAACAGAATTAACCTTCACTCTGGAGGCTCTCATGATGATTTAGATTCTGTAAGAATAGCATAAATAATTCTGTTTAAAATAAAGCCCATGGAAATCACACTGTGGCAATGCAGTTTTGCCAAGACTGAAGTCTACAATGATGGAGACACAATGGCTTTTCAGAGAGGGAACAGCAGGACAGCTCATATGTGAGTGGTTGCACTGAGGCTGCCAAAAGAGGTCTAATTCCATCTTTTTCCATCCAGCAAAATTATGTAGCACAAGAGGTTTTCTAAACTGCAGTAGCATTAATTCAGATAGCTTCCTACATACTGCAGGGGAGAATGTAGCTGTGTACTGGGAAAGGCTAGAAAAAAATAGAAATGTAAGCTAAACTCAATGATATGAACTTCAGCATGAAAGGGTTTTTTAGCACTTGATGTTTAACAGAAGCCAGGATTTTTACATTGGAACACAAGTACATGTTGAACTCCTTAGTGATTTCTCACTGCAGTTTCTTGCCACTGTCCATATTCCAAATCTCAACACTGGGCTATACAACAGCCCACTCTTTATTAATGTGGAAAGTTTGGTCTTCAGAAAAGCTCCTCTCCATAATCAGTTTACAATAATAATTAAATTTAAAAAAAGAAAAAACCCTCACTGCTTCTTCCTGCTGGCATACCAATTAATAGACCATAATTTTAATAGAAAATGAAAAAAAAAAAAAAGCAGAAAAAATGCAAGGTCATTTACACATTAAATATGTTCCTAAGAAAGTGCTGAAAAAATGAATCAGGATGTCTTTGTCAAAAAATTTCAAGGGGCAAAAAAGGAGGACGTAAAACCTGAAGGATCTTTTTATGCATAATCATGATACTGATTTTTTCTGACTCATCTGCATCCCTCATCTTCGCCCTATAGAGAGAGAAGAAATAAGCATGTTTTCTCTTGGGAATCTTAGTTTAAAATGCATTCATGTGGGATTTAAGTCCCAACAGCAGACTAGAACATGAAAAACAAATAGCATTTTTCACATCAAGACAGAAATGCCTTTGCATTTTTTTCTGATATTCTAATGTAACATAAAGGTCATTGGATTTTGCATAGCAATGCAAATAACAAGAAAGCAAAGCAATTAAAGTCTGTACTGAACAAAAATATGCATTGACATCTATTTTTCATTTAACAGAAAAAAAATTATAGTGACATTCTTGATATTTTTAGTAAAGAGATAATTATTTGCGACATTTTCAAATACATTATAAACTATTTTTCTAGACTTTAGGGGATTTTTACTATTATATTTGCTAAAAGAATTTTAAAAATATCCCCAGTTGATATTATCTATTTATATGGGTTGGCATTTGTAGTTTCTTAGCCTGCGACCATTTTGTTAAAAATCAGAATCCCACCATTACAAGTAACATGGAGGTGACATTGTGTGGCAATTTGTGTCTTCATAATATACCTAAATCTATTAATACTACCTCAATTAAAGACTTTGACTTCCTATTGTTAGAATGCTTCTCAAACTAGACTTAATGTCACAGATTCTTCCTTCAGATTTATTTCTTTGTGAAATATTTCTGGAGACAGAGATTTAAATACGTACATGATACAAATTAACATGCAAGGACCAGCATGATCTCTACAGAAAACGGAATATATTTTATAAATCACATTTTAGCCAAAAGGTACACTGTAGGTACCTGGGCTCTTGGTATTGCAAAGTTCATTACTTCAAACCCTTAAAACTTTTGTTATCAAGGCATGTCCAGTTCTGAAATAGACACCTTGCTCTATGAACAGTGAGGGCAGATGCTTTAATTTCTCTCACAGAATCTCAAAATCAGCAGTATTCTATAAACAGTTCACTTTTCCATATTGTAGCTACAAAATGTGAAAGGAAACTAGACTCGATCCTCGGTCTTAGGAGCTTTTCCTCAAAACTTGACATAATTTCCTGACTAATGAGAAATCCTGTATCTAAGACAAAATAGATTATGAGCCTTTCCCCCAGAGATTGTCATATCATTTGGCAAAAGAAATATATTTCTGTTTCATAAAATTAATGATTATTGTCCAAGTTTGTTTAATGCCAGAATTCATTTATTATTTTAATGGGCTGAATAGTCTTCTCTAAAGTCTAATTAAACTTTTAATAGCCAGTAATATAAGTGCATTGAAGAGTAATGAAGATTATTTTACTGCCAATGTATTGTGTCCTGGGAATTCCCTATTTCAGGAACAGTCACAGTACAGGAGTATTGAAAAGAACCATTATAAAATTCTGCACAGCTCTTTTGCCCTGGTCCCAAAGTGTAAAGGCTTCCATTGACTGCTGTTCTAGCAGTGTACCTGAATGAAGCTGACACAATCATTCTAGAGCCAGCTGACAGAATTTCTGGAGCCATGTTTTCCAAACTTAGGGCATATGGCTTAGCCCTTTGCAATCAGTGAAATTTCCTCGTATACTTCAGCATGAAAACATGAAAATGGAATTTGAAAGGAAAAACTCTACTGTCGTAGACATCTTTTTGTGAAAATCCTTTCTTGGGATTTTATTCCCTTCTGAGTAGCTGAGGCCTCAGAAACAAAATGTAAACAATGGTTATCTGCTGCTGGGGAATGCAACAGGTGGATTTTTGATTGGCCCATCTTGGATGTTTATAATAAATGGCCAATCAAGGCCGAGCTATCTCAGACAGAGTCCGAGAGAGCTGCCTTTTGTTATCATTCTTTTCTATTCTATTCTTAGCTAGCCTTCTGAGAGGAAACCTTTCCTTCTATTCTTTTTAGTATAGTTATAATGTAATATATATATCATAAAATAATAAATCAAGCCTTCTGAATATGGAGTCAACATTTTCATCTAAGAGCCCCTGTGAATACTGTCACACTGTACCAAGACTGTAAAAGCATATTGAGAACCTCAGTTTTAATTTTGTACAAAACCAAACCCAGGCTAGGGTGAGGAAACACCCTAATGCAAAATGCAGACTTAGAACAATAGTTTCCAGGTCAGTGCCAACAAAACAGTAAAAACAACTGTAAAAGCAAAACACAGGTAAACAAATAATAAAAAAGAAAAAATAAAATAAACAAAACAAAAAACAACACCAAAACCAACCAAACAAAAAACCGAGAACAAAACCACATCACAGTAAATGAACTAAAGTCACAGACACACAATCTGTCCTCTCAAATGCTGAGCTCTTTAGAAGAGAAAACATATCCTATTTCTCTCTCTAGAGAGAAAGTTCAGTTGACAGCCTAGTTATGATAAGCACCTTGTGTTTAACTGTGGTTATTTACATATGGAAATTAACATACCTTTTAGGGATTAAATATTGTTTGGTAGTTGTCATTGTCATTGCTGCTGGTTTTTTTTTTGTTTTGTTTTTTCTAGTGAAAATATTCACTTTGAGGTCCTTGCAAGAATTAAACAGACCAGGAAAAAATTCTGTGTTCAATTTATGATGATGGTTAAATTAGCTACCTCTAATTTATGGATATTCTAAGTTATATCTCTCATTTTAATAGATGCACAATATTCTTTGATTCCTGTGCATCTGGTGCAATTCATTAATCCCATTGGAAGGAGAGAAAAAACCCATAAGAAAAGATGCAAAAAAAAAGATGCTTTTTTTTCAAAAGCCTATTTTAACCTTAAGGGAAAACAAGCAAAGTAAATCCAATTTTAGGCATCCCTTCCAATTCTCTAGTCCTGGTGTTGAGTTTTTAATTGAAAAGATTTCCCCAAAGCACATGATATTAGAGCAATGATATGGGTTAATTGCAGAATTTATTGGGTGGTGATATGGAAAAATTAACATGCATCACTGTGTAATTCAAATAATTTTCTATGGCAATCTTAAGAAATAACCTCAATTTTAATGTAGAATAATGTAAGCTTTTTTCAATATCAATTAGGAATGACATTTCATAAGCCCTGCTGGGAGTTGCATACCCCAATACCATTGAAAGTCAGTATGAGTTGGCTGCCAGTCTTCCTACAACCCAGAAAAACACTGAATTCAGTGTTTTGGAGTACAGTCTCAAAAGAAAGGACAAGAAAACAGGAACCTTCATTCAGTAAGCTGTTAAGTTCTAAAGTAGTCCCTGTCCTGGGTTTGAGATACACAAGCACCATAGATGCAGCGGTTTGAAATATGGTTCAGCATTACCGTAATTCATCTCTTGGCTTTTCTTCAAGTTCAGACAATTTGGAAGACAGGGAGGGTGAGTGTCTTTTTACATAAATATCTGGGAAAACCCTGCAGTATGCCCAATTTTTACTTCTTTTAATGTTTTCAGTGGCACTGTTATAGGATGTAATAAATGTGTTCCTTTCACCCTTTAGTCTTCTCAACTTGAATGTTAAGGGCCAAATAAAATGTTAATACTTAAACTTTCCTTTCTTAAAAACTCTGAAGAGCATTTTGAAAAAAAAAATAAGGCATAACTGAGGTATCTTGATTTTGTTTTCTTGTTAAACGGAAGAAGAAAATGAGAAATAAATATACATATTAGATAAATAACTGCTTGGTTCTAGTCAGTAGCCCTTTCTCCTTTGAGAATGTTTTCCCTACACCTCTAGCTCCCTACCTTGGTTTTAAACATCTTTTAATTTTAAGGTTATTGCTGCTTACACAGTGCTAAATTTTGTGATCATGGGCCTCTGGCTGAAATAATTTGCTGTAGTTCTTTTGGGAACAGGAATACTTTCTTTTGATTTTCAGTTGAGACCTTTTAAAATTTAATATTCCATAAAAGTCTTGATATAATCTAGGGATTAGTTATGTGCATAAATGACAACAGCTAGCATTAGAATCAAATGCAGTGATTAATTACAAATTTTATAGCTGACCCCAATTTATACTTTATCTACCCCACACTTGTCTCTGTCTTGTTACTCCCCTTTCTATCCAGGTCATTAAAATTATATAGTAAAAGAATACACACAGTTTGAAGTTGACTTTGTGCTTTGTTTTCTTTTTCATCAGAGAGTGCAAGAAACTTTGTTAGGTGAAATTTTCCCTCGGACTTTACCTTCATTCTCATGTCGTATTTGGCATATGATACAAAAGAAGTGGCAGATGTGAAAGCTGATAAATAAAGAAAGGACTGAAATGGAGGCAATTCCCACTCTTGGTAGTTAGTCAGTACACTCCATCTAGAGCTAGAAACACACTAAGTTTGACTTCTTTGGTCAAGGTGAAAACATTTGCAAATGTTTTCCAAGAAGACCAGGAGGTACTGCCGTAAGTTTGCACCCAGGAGGGTTTGATTGCAATTGCTAGCGGCAATATCACCAATCTATCTCAGAGCGCTTGCACTTATTTAGCATCAACAGTAGGAGAAAAAATGAGCTTGCAGATGACCTAGTACTGACAAGAGCTGTTGCAATTGTGTATAGCAAGAGGGGACACTTGTTTTCCCTTGATGTTAAATACTGTCATTCAGAAAAAAGAAGAGTTGAAAGAAAAAGTAATAATACCAGGGTCAAACATATGTTTTTTCTAATGAAAGAACCTAGCCAACAGGAAGAATTTTTTCCACTGTTCCCAGCATGAGGACAGTAAACCTAAAAATTGCCATTATTCCCTGTTAAATGTTTATTTTGAAGATCTATATAGAAGATGGTCATTTCACCACAGTGTGAGTGTTAGATCAATCATACTTCTTCATACAGCCTTTCGATATACTGTAGAGACTTGATTTAATTAAGATAGATCAACTGAGAACAATTAAACGAGTAAATTCAGATGAAAAATTTGTTACAGCATACAAAAATTTAACACACACATGAAGGTGTAGTGGTTGTTTGATTGTACTTGTATTACCAAATTTCTTCTGCTGTTTCCTTCAATCTGTATGTTGGGTAATTTATATTTATGTGTATAATATAAAGTAGAGAATCACAGAATCATAGAAGAGTTTGGGTTGGAAGGTTCCCCAAAACAGGTACAGTACCTTGCACTTGGTTTGGTTGAAGCCTATGAGGTTCCCATGGGTCCATTTCTCAGTCTTGTCCAGATCCCTCTGGATGGCATCCCCTCCTTCAGGTGTGTCAACTGCACAACTCAGCTTAGTGTCATCTTCAAACTTGCTGAGGGTGCACTCGTTTCTTTCATCTATGGCATTCATGACAGTATTAAACAATACTGGGTCCAATACAAAATAATCCTGTCATGAGGAACATCACGCATGAATGATCTCCATTTGGATATTGAGCCACTGATCCCAGCACTCTTGATGTGATCATTCAAGCAATTCTTCATCAACTGAACAGTCACCCAATGAATCCATTTCTCTCCAATTTAGAGAGAAGGATGTTGTGGGGGACCAGGTCAAAGGCCTTACAATTCCAAATAAATTTCATTTGTAGCCATTTGCTTGCCCACTGATGCAGTCATTCCACCAGAGAAGGCCAATAAGCTGTTGACACAATATGCCCTTGGTGAGGCCATTTGGGCTGTCACAATTTACCTCCCTGTTATCCATGTGCCTTAGCAAAGCTTCCAGCAGGATCTGTTTTGTGATTGCCCCAGGCACAGCGGTGAGGCTGACAAGTTGATAATTCCCAGAATACTCCTTTCCATTTTTGTTTTATAAAAATGGGATATGATGTTTCCATTTTGTCCAGTCCTCTGGGACTTGACCTGACTGCAACGACTTTCAAGCATTAAGGAGAGTGGCTTGACGACTACATCAGCCAATATTGTCAAGACTCTGAAAGAAGTAGTATATCAAATATACATATTTCTTTAGATTCTGTTCCTTAAGTTAAACCTAGAAGAGAATGTGGAAAAATTTTCCTACAAAAATAAATGGGAGAGATTAACAAAGTTACTGGTGTCCTTGGGGTTGAAATCTTTATAAATAACACTTTATTTTCCTTTTCATTGTAAATTGTTAAATTTCATTTTAATTTTTCTTCATCCATCTCTATCTCCAGAGGAGGGCAAAAAGGTTGGTGAAGGGTCTGTAACACAAATCTTCTAGAAATGACTGAGGGAGCTGGGGGTATTTAGCCTGGAGAAGAAGAAATTGAGGGTAGACCTTATCACTATCTCTGGCTTCCAGAAAAGCAGTAATAGCAAAGTAGAGGTCAGTCAATTCTCCCAGAAAATCAGTGACAGACAAGAGGACATAGTCCTAAGCTGCCCCAGGGGATGTTTAAGTTGGACATTAGGAAGAATTTCTTCACAGACAAGCTGATTGGGCATTGGAATGGGCTGCCCAGAGAGGCAGTGGAGTCACCTTAAACACCATGGAGGTGTTTAAGGAAGGACTGGATGTGCCATGGCCTGGTTGACAAGGTGGTGTTCAGTATTGGTTGGACTTGGTGACCTCAGAGGTCATTTCCAACCTGATTGATGCTGTGATTCTGTGATTTCTTCAATTTTTTTCTCCTTAATTCCTTGAACTCCCTGGTCTTCTCTAGGTTATTTCAACTTTCAGTTCTTTGTCTCTCCTGGGCCTGAGTTTATCTGTTGCTTGTCTTTCTATACATATTCATAATTATATCCTGAATATGCACACTCTAATTTTATTAATGTACCAGAAGGTAAGATCATCATCTAGTCTATTTAGGCATTTGGATAGGAGAAAAAGCTATAAACAATTTTATTGAAGGTAGGAGTGTAACTTCTTTGCTATCAGGTACAAAAAAGAGATTTTTAGCTGGAGTCCAGTGGTCGGCAGTCCTTCAAAAATTCTTTTTGGAGCCTTGAAGAGGGTTGTAGAGATCAGTCCCTCCAGGAATATTATAACTTGCTGCCTATTTCATGGCTGGCTTGCCCTGACACTCAGTGCCAGGATAGAAAAAGAGATGCAGTAAGGTTGTCTTTGATCATTGTGTGTATGAAACAGTAAAGTTCTCTGTGCTGCAAAGTTCAGGAAACAGAAACCTGATTAATTTATAAAATATTTTCATCTTTTTTGATCATTTTTTTCAGACTGACTGAAGGAATGAGGGAAGCTCCCTATCTTACCTCTCTTTGCAGCTTCTAGATAAAATGCAGTCCATAGCAACCAGTTTGAGATGGTTATGGAGATACTTTTGATGTTTTATTTCTCCATTTATAAGAAACTCCATATTGGGCCAAGACAAGATAGGGTACCTTAATTTTGTTTTACAGGATGCTTGCAAAGAAGAATTTCTGAACAGACCAGAAATACCTTCTAGAAAATGGGAAATACATGTAAGAAGACCAGTCCAAATTGCTATTTTAGAGATATCATCAATCAGAAAATATCCTACTCTGGTAAACTGTCTGGTTGCCTCAAAGGAAGTGCTTAAATAAATGAAACCCTTTCTCTCTTTCTCTTTCTCTTTCTCTTTCTCTTTCTCTTTCTCTTTCTCTTTCTCTTTCTCTTTCTCTTTCTCTTTCCTCCTTCCTCCTTCCTCCTTCCTCCTTCCTCTTTTTTTTTTCTTTCTCTGCCTAATTTCCTCTTTTTCCTTTTACTCCCTTTGGGTTTTTTTTAAATTTTTTTTTATTCTAATTTTTTTTCTCTGAGAGAAAGAACTGTTAGTGCACTGAGCATTCACTGAGGAAGGTTTTTGGAGCAGATCCTAAAACACTCAATATTTTATGCTCGTGTTATGTCAACAAAAATTCCTATGCAAAAAGTACAAATCCTTTTATTTCATAGTTATTTTCACAGTCAAACAGATTGCTGATCAACTATTTACCTTATTTCTTTCTACTCTTCCTTTCTTTGAGAATTGCTCCATAACTTCTAGATAATGTTCATGAGGATATGTAAAATGAAATTTTCTTTAATATAAAAATTATTCCCATAATAATATGTTAGAAAGGAATCAAGTATTAGATAAACAATGTAATCAACCAGTATGTGAGGAAGTTCAAAGCATAACTCTTTAACTTCTGTTTTTTTTTTATTCTAGATTAATTATATAGGTCAGAACCAATGGATTATTCTAGGATGGCATAATCTGTGCATTACAGGAAAATTTTATCACTCCGCACTAATTTGTAGTCCATAGTATGGAAGCTACATCCAGTGCAAACTGGAAATTGGAGTCTCTGCTCAGAGATATTGAAGTGGAAAAAGAGCCATAAAACAGACTAGGTTTGCCTTGGAATAATCTGAACCTCAAAGTTGTGATCAGCTTCCCACAGAACAGGAAATTGAATTTTGACACATAGATAGTGGTCACATAAATAAAAATCCAATTACAAAGTTGGCTATTTGAGATGGAAATATCTAACCTTCTTTATCAGAAATTCCATTTTAGAAATAATTCATTGAGAAGACAAAATTATTCCTTTATTCTGTAACATAACCATATTTTAATTTTTAAGGGAAAGACATGCTATTATGATGAAAAATTCTTCATTCTTATGTCCAGAAATGTAATAGTAATTACGATGAGATTCTTTAACAGTAAAAATATTGTTTATCTCAGATAATAAGACATGATTATTTTTGCTAAATATTACAAATTAGTAGTTCTTAGTAATCTTGTAATATTGTAAGTTATCTTACAATATCTTGAGTTCTATTATTCAATTGTAATTCCATAGAAGAAGAAAACTTTTCTATCATAAGGTATATGCTAGAAACATATAGAAATGCAATTTAATACAATTTTTATGCAGCAGAAAAATTTAATGTGTCTGATTTACACATACTTTTGTTCTTATCCCATATCTTTACTACACCCACCATTATGAGAGCCTTACTAGTTAAGTTTTTGTTTGATCTAATCTAGACTTAGCTAGACATCAAAGTGGCTCAGAAATAACTTTGAAATAAATACAAGTCATACCACAAGTAATTCAGGAGCATCTAGTTGAGCTGTTCTTTTAAGGAGAAAACAAAATAAATATATCATTTATATCAGAATGTGTTTTTAAATTAGAATTCTTAAAGTTTATCAGATATTTTGACTACTTCACCAGACTTCAGGTCTATAGGTAATATAGGTCTCCTCCATACATATTAAAAAGATACAAAATCCCAAGAGAGAGAGGGAACCCTAACCATTCTATAATCAGATATTCACTATTATTCATTTTGCTTACTGATGAAATTAGTTGGGGTCCATATGCAGGGAACATTTAAGTTAGCAAATATTGAAATATACTTTCTACTTTTTGCTACTTAAAGAAGAGTTGAAATAGATTTGCTGCGCTTGGAAATAGGAATTTGTTCTGCTTTTCTAATGAGTGTAGTTCTTGCAGTAGAGAGGTTCAGAAATGCCCTCTTTAATCAAACCAACACAATTTAGAATATTCCTGATAGTTGCTACTGTATAACAAGAGCAAGATTTTTTCATGAAGCCTGAGGAAAATGAATGCAGCTCTCTCTAAAAAACCTCTTGCTTTTTGAGAGCAAAATATGGCCAAATAATTTTTGACTGTTTCTTAAGAAGGATGTCTAATAAATATTTAAAATTATCAATTCATATATTCAAAATAAAATTATTTTTTTATGTTCTAACAAGCCTCATATTTCCTCATATTAGGTTATGACATATATGCATCTGACTAGATCAATATTTTCAATTTTTGAATTCACTGCAATGACAATTAAAGGAACACAGAAATCAACATTTCCACAGTAAGAAATCAAAGACTAAACCATCTAAAAATTTTGTCTCATACAAGCATGAGCAGGAAACAGAAACAAAGGAAGAATTAGTCAGCAAGTTGGCTGTAATACAATAAATGATTACAATATAAGGCCTCCAAATTTTTAACCCATGCAAATAAATTAAATATGTCAGGGAAAATTTCTGAGGCCAACTGGCACAGGGGGGCATGTGTCAATGTTAATAAAGTCTCCTAATCTCCAGAACCAGGGCACTACATGCAAAGTGCTTGTTAAGGATAGTTCCTGGGATCTACTGGACCCTAAATCCTGACCAGACATTATTTGAAAGAACATTGGTTGGAAGAAATAAGTAATATTTCATGTTGGTGACTGAGGTCCAATGCCAGGGATCAGTCTCTGGCCCGGTCCATTTCCTAGTATTGCAACACTGGACTACTGTTAAGTATTGAAAGATAAGAATAAAAAACTAAGTGTCCTGTCAAGCTTAAAGTTTCTAATCAAGGATCTTCATCTAGACAAAAAATTATTTTGGATCCATAAACTGAAGAGGTTTGAAAACTATGAGGATGGATTACGCTCTCCTTGAACATGCAGGGAGAGGGCAACATTGCAACTCAGGCAGTGGTGAAAGGAGCATGCTTTGGGAGACTCACCTATGAGCTGTTCTCAGTTTGCTTATACCTTGCTTATAGGCTGAAAATGTTGGCTGTTTTGACAGAAGTGCATGTTCCACTAAGTGAGTCAAATTAAAAGTATTTCATTTGCAATTTGAGTTTAAATTGACTTAGTAGTTAAGTATTTTAATAACAATGACTGAAGCACAATGATTTCCAGAAATAGGTGATTGCAGGGACTATCTATATAGTGTGGCATATTTTAAAATTCAAGAATAGTCAAAATTCCTAAGATACTCTGGGATCCAGGTTGTTGTAGCTGTGCCTTTTTTGATGATAGCCTGAGCTGCTGAAATAATCAATGATTTTTGTTATGTCTGTGTGAAAGAGTGATTTATATTCCCTTTGAAATAAAAGCTGAGAACAGGACAAGAAAGCTGTCACTTTGCACTCTTTATTGCCCTGTTTGCCCTATCTCACAAATCAAAGAAGGTATTTCACCACAAGATCATATGCTTGTCATAGGTGAAGCTGGTAAAAAGTCATAAGGGCCATGTAAGGAAGCAAGAATTACTTTAATACCTATGGAGAGAAAAAAAGGTAGGAAAGTGAAAGAGACCAATGTGGGACTGCAGCACAGGCACACACTCACTATTAGATCTAATGGGAAGTAGATTGCTCCCACCAGAGCTCTGGGAACAAATTGAAAATTCTCCAGATATGTTCCATTTTAGCAAAGAACTATGGAATAGTAGAAGGCAGGTTTTTGTACTTGCTAAGATTTTTTTAAACAGAGAAGCAGATTTAATTGTATTTCCCCCTAGAGCTGATAGGAATGACACAGCAATGTCCTCAACTCTACTTCAAGATATCCCAGTACTCATTTACATCTCTTAATATTCTATAAATATCAGTGTTGTCAACAACACGCAAGTCAATAGTTAGATTGAAGGCCTTAGATTTCTTCCTTAATCTTTAAAAATAGAGAAAATGAATCAATGAATCAATATGTGAGCTGTGGATATTGTTTGTGAGTGCCAACCACTAGCAAACAGAGATTGTCACAAGGGAAACCTTATTTAGGTTAGTTTCTAACAAGTGGTATTCAAGTTCTCTCTTGCTGAAGTCTAGAGTTCTCTAGCTTCATTAGAGTTTTGAGGTAAATCTTTCATCTTCCCCTCACACTAAGCTTTTTAAGAATAGGAAGGGGGTTTTATTCTCTAAAGATGTATTTCATCTTGATTAAAACAAAAATAATAAAAACAACTCAGTTGTTCTGGGTAAAATGTAATGGACTGGAAGTTTGAGAGAAATCCTGGCCCCTGTGTTACCATTAATTCCCACAGTTTTTACACTCACATAAGCAATTTTCAGTATTCTTCTGGGCTGCAGCAATCCAGACGTTTGTGTGCTTTAGTGTTTGACTGATGTTAAATGATTTCTGGGATGTCTGGCAAACTGCAGCTACTTGATCCCCAAGAAAGCAGCAGTGTTTAAAAGGTAGTTGTGGTGTGCAGTGTATGGGGCTGCAAAACACATGCCTCATGTTCCACACAATCCCACATAGATCCCTAATAAAAGGTTTTGTTGTTGTTTTCCTTTTTTGTTTAGCTTTTTTGGTTTTTTTTTCCTTTTACATTATATAGCAGACCTAACTGTCCATTTCCCATTCTCAGAAGACTCTTAAATACCTGTTTGAGTTACAGCCTTTCCTGCCCTCTGTGTCTGGCTCAATCTGCCTAGTCCCAAACCATTCTCCAGAAGATTGTCTGCCTCCTTTATTTGCTCTTTTCCTGACTTTCTTAGCCATTTCCGATTGAAGGGCAACCTGCCTCTGCCTCCAGAGGCTCTCTGTCAGCACAAAGCAAGCAAGCAGCTGGTATTATCCTGTGGTGCAGTTGCAGGTCTTATAAAGGAACATTACATATAGTGCATGGTGGACAAACAAAACAGATACTCATCTTCAGGAAAATTCACCTAAAAGATTGGGTACTATCCTCAACTCAGCTCAGTTTGTGTTTTCTCTTGTATTTCTACAGCTGCTTAATTAAATAAGGATATTCATCAGTCCTGACATCAAGGACTTATTTAGTCAAACTTTAGAAAGTGCTTCTCAAGATCTCTACTCACCATTAAAGTGAGGGACTTGTGGGAACATTCTGTGAAACTCAGAAAAGTAATTGAATAAGTTTGCCTTTTTTTTTCTTGTCAAGAATACCACTGAACCAGGTACAAAAGGCAGTACCTTTCAGCATAATAGTGGAAAAATATGAGGAAATAGAACCCATAAGTTTAGTGTTAAACATTTTTTAAAATTTTCAGTGTCACCTTCATTTTTAGTAATTTTACTAATTTGAATACTGAAGAAGATTTTTTTAAAACTTATTGAATATAAGTTTTAAAACCCATCAGTCACTATAATATATTTCAGTTAAATGCAGTGAAAAAGCAGTACCTACACAAGATTAATGTACAGGAAAACATAGTGTGTAATAGACTCATTTTATTATGAATATAATTTACTTGCGGCATGGCACAGTCTCTGAATCTGCAGTCAATCTGCAGATTATGAATAAAAGAAAGTAAAAATCCAGAAACACAAAAATATTATCTTCATACTATTTTTAATGACACTGCCCATCTGTACAACACTTTAAGAAATAAGGACTCTGTTATATCAGGCAGTGCAAAATAACCAAACAAGAATATTGTCTCTTAGGCAAATAACTTACAATCCAGGAAAAAGGTGGATCAAGGAGAAGTATTCCTAAAGAATCTGTATATCACTGAAGAAATTAGGACATTACAATGATCAGCAGTGTATCCAAAAACAATGGCAAGAATAGACTGACAGACAACATACTGTCAAATTTTCCGTGGGAATCATACAAAAACACAAAGCTGAAAGTGAAGAAGATATAAATGAAGTATTTAAAAAAAAATCAAGTCTAAACACAAATAAGTATCTGCCATGTAGAATAAAAAAGAAAAAAAATCCATTATAATTAGACCATTGCATGACACTTAGTAATTAAAAATATGTTAAGATCTATTAAGAATTTCTCAGAGCAAAACATTTGCTTTAGAGTTTTTTTTTGTACTGGCCTTTATTTTGAAATCTTCCAGCTTTTGAGGAAAGAATGCTATTTAAATAAGTGATACTATTTCATTAATATCTTTCATATGTTTTCCTAAAAAGGAAACCAAACAAACCAACCAAAATAAAAGTAAATAGAATGAATAGGCTTTCTAATTGGAAAAAACTAAACTTTAGAAAAGTTGAATTGGAATATTTTTAAAATCTCTACCACTTTATCTATCACTAATTCAGAAAGATATGTTTTTAATGGACCGTACTATAATTTCTGCACATTATGTAAAACAAATCCATTTACATAAAGTAATGACAGCATGATAGGATTTTCTGGTGCTGAAATAATGGAAGTCAATTGTTATGATATATATTTTAATTAAGTTGAACTTAAAAGCTTAGGAAGTGCCTTTGAGTAACTGACAATATTAGAGACTTAAGAGGCTCAAACAACCTTCTTACCTATACTGAGAAATTTCCATTATCATTTAGTCTAACTTGAAAAGATCAAAGACCTCTCCTTCTTCTGTTTTCCCTGCTATGTATTTATCTAATTAAATGGAATTAGATTAATCAACAGCTTTTTTAGAGTACCGGTTCTTGTGTTCAGCAAAAACCACAAGAAGAGATAATGACATAGAAAAAAGCAGATTAGTATTTTCAAAGAGCAAAGTCAGTCACCTCTGCTTATAAAATAAGAACAAATTTAGCAATTATAAGCTATTCCCAGCACAATATCATGACTGAAGATAGATTAATCCAAGATTAAAAAGAAAAGAAATCTAAAAAGTCTCCTAGAATTGCTCCTTTCCCCTCCATTTTTTTTCAGTAGACTGCTGTCAATAGGAACCTCTGACAAGGCTGGCAGCCTGATCTATGGAGATTAAATTTTTCTTGCTCCAAATCTTCCATTACACCAAGGGAAGGCCATTTGGAGTTCTTTTGTGAAAAATAATTTTCAGGAGAGAAAATTAAAAAATCAAATAACAATAAAAAGCAGTTTTCTGAACTGCATTCATATTTAAAACTAATTATCAGATTAAGCTAACTGCACTTAATGGCAATTATTACCTTGCCTTCAAATATCATTGACACATTCCCCTTATATAAGTAGGGAAAACAGTAGGGAAAACACCATTCATTTATTCAGAAAAATAAGTCCCTATTAACTCACTTTCTTGTGAGACAGTTGTCCTATCTCACAAGAATGTTGACTCACTTGCATTGTGGAGGATTTTTTACTTTCCTCTAAAAGAGCTTATCATAGCAGTTGCTGGAAAGAGACCTGCAGGAGAGTCAGGGGTCATGTGCCAAATTTGGAACGTCTGTTCTGCTGCCACTGTACAGAGCAAGGCAATGTGCTGGCAATGCAATATTCAAGCACCTTCACACCAGTTGTCTGGAACTGCAGTTCTCATTTACAGTCATCTGTTT
Organism: Zonotrichia leucophrys gambelii; assembly: GCF_028769735.1. Taxonomy (NCBI): domain Eukaryota; kingdom Metazoa; phylum Chordata; class Aves; order Passeriformes; family Passerellidae; genus Zonotrichia; species Zonotrichia leucophrys. Next base: position 54,961,013 of record NC_088170.1, on the reverse strand, counting down.
TGTCATTTTAAGAGGCGCCTCTTTCCTCTGGGAGATTTATTTGAATGATATCTCCATGTATGATTCTGGTGAGATTTAGGATGCCATCCTGCCTTTCTCTAGAGTTTCCTGAAGTTAGATTTTCAGAGGAGAAACAGTACGATACTCTGAACTCTACTCAGGGTAACTATCTTAAGTAGTCAGCCTGTTTTAGAAAAGCAGAAAATCTGCTTAAGTCTCTTCCATTTTCACAAGAATTAGATATATCAGAAGTGTGGTGTTCTTTGAAAATTCTATCTGCAGTACAACTTAATACATATAAAATTATCCTAGTGATTGTATCCTTAGGGAGTATTACATGTTTTTAAATTATTAAATTCCTGCAATATTTCTTTTTATTATTTAATATGACCCTTTGTAAACAGAAGAAGAAAAAAGTATTCAGCTTCTGTGAAATGCCACTTAATGTGAAGAATCTACATAAAGCAAATGAAAATCAGTTCTGTGAAGATGTTATGACAAGCTACAAATGTATTTCAAAGGGTCCTGGAGAATTAATGGCCTGCATGTAATCCAAACTGCAGTTATAAACTCACTGAATTGGAACACCCTCATTCTTCAGAATCTGCTCAATCAGGAAGTGTTTCTAGATACTAAGAAAATTCTGAAGTTTTCCTCTGTTTTTGACTAAAACAGCAAAAACATGTATGTAAAATATATGTAAATTGCTTTTTTGTGACTGTGATACTTAACTAAATGAAATCTCCTTCATTCCTATCTCGTAGAAGTGATAGAGAAAATCAATATTTTATAATCTTATAAATTTTATAAGACTAAAAGCCAAAAGAATCACTTTCCCCCCTCTCCATTTTTACTTATTTTGTTTCAGTAGATGCACAAACTAGAATGGTAAGAACATCCATAGACTGCACTTTTATGCATATTATTCCTCATTCCTTCTACGTGTTAGTCACAATCTAGGCATTAATCAAAATGATAGAAAACAGTGCAAATGGCATGGCATAATAATACAGGCTCAAATTAACACATTCACTTTAATATTCAATCACACAGAAAACCTTTCCAACTGTCAGATGATCCATTAGGTTGTTTAATGAGTTAGAGGCTACCTCTAAGCTTATGCATATATTACTAGACTATAGTACCATAAGCATATTAAAAGACAATATACTTGCTGATTCAGATCACTACTCCCTTGGCCAAATACAGCTAGCCAGCAGATCCCACATTTTCATTTGGGACCCTGGGTAACTCTCAGGTTAATTCTTACTGCCATGACATGGGCCTGGTAGAGCAAGTCATTGACAGCTTTGGTGGCTTCCAAGGGGACAGTTAGTAGTTCCCTTGTGAGTAAACAAATATTCTCTTTACTTACTTCTCAGCAAAGCACTAATGATCATAGTGTATGCCCACAAAAGTGGAAAGTGTCCCTGTGAAAGACAAGGCAAGAATACAAGGATTGAGAAAGCAGATGAAAAAGACAGAATGCCAAGTTGGACTGGAGAGAGGAAAATCTTGGAGTGCACAGTCAGTAAAGTCTGGCCAGCTCCCTTTCCAGCAGGATGACACAGCCAGGAATCTCAGCTGTTTGGAGGAGATAGTACAGCTTCCAGGCTCTTGGGAGTGTGACACTGATTCACAGGCTAAAGGATTAGGAATATTGGATTGCTTGAAAAACCTAAATCAATATCCAAAGATATTTTTTTACTCAAGGACTCAGGAACTATGACTTTTGATCCTCCATCCCCTAATTAGGGGAATTTGCATATTCTTACTGTAATTTTTTTTCTTAAAATATCTAGGAATCTATCTGAATTTTTTTAAGTGTAAAATTTGAATAGGCTTCCTTTTGTATCAGTGATGGATGTTACTTTAGGCTATGATCCTTATACAAAAACCTGTTGAAAATTTGCGTGTTTTGAAGGGCAGAGATTGTGTTGTTTTTAATTCTGATTTAAGTGCAAAATACCCAACCTTTGAAACACTTAAAACAACCAGAAAGCAATGCAGGGAAGAGTAAAACATTCAAACACAAAAATTAAAAAGTACATATGCACAAACCAAAATGAGTTATAAAGCGAAGTTTATCTGGCACCAAGCAAGCACGAACCTATTTCCCAAGGCAATGGGAAGCTGATTGATGATATCACGATGACAAATGAATTCTCATTTTGAATTCTGCCTGCTAAGTAATTAGTAATGTCATCAATATCATTACTAGCTCCTCATTCAACTTCATCAGCAAGCTGTTCCCATTGCTCATTTTTCAGCTTTTCCTTTCTGTGCTTCAGTCACAGGATGAATCTACATTGAAGACTGTTTCTAGCAACTCCCTGAGGGAGCAACAAAAAAATTAGTTGTCAGGCACAAGCAGTCTATTGAAACTCTGAACTTCATTTTAATAGCAACTGCATGATGTTATTTTGAATTGGTCACTAACTTGAGAATTAGTGTAAATAGTGTCAAGGACATCTTTCTTTTATACCTGAAATATATAGAGACACTCACATAATATAAAATGAAAATGTAATTAATGAAAATACTTAGTGATTATAACTGAGCAAGTGACTTCAGGACAAAAGTTTATTAAAAATGTCTTCTCATCTCATTTTCTCATGCTACTAAGATGGAAAAAGCATTGCCAAGGAAATTGAACAAAATGCTGCCAATGCATATTTCCCCATTTCCCCCAAGCTTCCAATGTTATTTTTCATTTAAAAACCTACAATCTAAAAAAAAAAAAAAAGAATAAATTCTAATGAATGCTGAAATGAAATATGTGAAACACCCACAATTGCACCTTTGAGGCAAAGCTATAATCTGAGCATAGGTATACTACATTAGAAAAGGCCATTGGATTGCCAGTACTTGTCCTTTCTCAGTTTCTCTGCAACCAGGTTTGTATTTGAACAGAATATGACTAAGTTATAGACATTCTTGCTTTTTGTGTTCTGCCTTTTTGGGAGAAGGGGGTTAAATAATTTACCCATTGCGTATTTTCATGGCATTAGGACTTTCCAGAATTTATTTTAGAAAAGTAGACTTGTCTACCTTTATATTAATTTTCTACCATATTTCTGGAGTTCTGAAACAAAACTTGCCAAACACGTTTTGTTTAGCTTTTAAAACTGTATTTTAGTGCATGTATCATTTTTTGCTAACTGGATTTAAGTATCCTAGTTTAAATAAGAATATTTCTTCACAGTTTGTTTACAGATTCTGCTATTCCGTAAGAATTGTATCAAATGACTAAACAAGAATAAGTAAGGAGGAAATATGTTTCCTCTTAATGCTGGTATCCATTTTAACAGAAATTTAGATTACTTTAAACAAATGTAATTTTATTACAAAACAGTCTGTGGTGGTTTGACCAGGAAGGAGTGGGAATTCTGGGATGCTGTGGTCAAACCAATGGATGTTCTGAGTTTCATACTGACACCTGGTGTAGCCAGTGGGGTTTGGACACACCTCCGAGAATACACAGGGGTTAAAAGCAGGGCTCTGGCCCTGGGAGGCTCTCTTGGGACGTCGCGGCGAAGAGGTCAGATCTCCCTCCCCTGTCCAGTCGCTGCTGCTGGGCGGGGGAGGGGCAGCCACGTGGTAGGCCCTGGGCCTGGACAGAGATGGGAGGTGAGGAGGCCTTCGAGGATGGAAGGGTGGAAGATCCCAGGGAGTCAGCCCTCGGGCAGCCCTTCCCACCCCCCCCCCCCCCCCCCCCCCCCGGAGAGAGAGAGAGAGAGAGAGCCGGCGACACCGAATGTGATAGCAGCCGGCCCAGGAGGAGAAGGGGGGGGAAGAGTGCCCGGCTGGAGCGGCAGCGTGTGTGGGAGTGCCGCAGCTCCGGGACAGAGACTGAAAGTTTTAACCCCTTTCTTTCATGATTGGGGCCTTGCAAAAATGCTAATCCTCCTCGAAGCTGAATAAGAAGGGAGATAAGAGATGAGATGAGACAAGGACCTGGCCCGAAGAACGTGGAGATGATTGAATGGGGAGAGATGATTTGGAGTGGCCTTTTGGCTGGACTTTTCTTGTGGCCATGGACTCAGTTGTTCCTGTGACACAGAGACTGCACTTAGGGGGAAGCAGTGGCTCAGAACCAGGAGGGTTCATCGTGAGGACCCCCCGGCCCCAGGGGGTTGGAAAAATATGGGGGGGACAGATGTCCCAAAGCAGAGACTGTGCCTTTTTGGAGTGAGACAAGGCATCCTTGAAAGACAACCCTAAAAGCAGCTCTGATCCATGCGCGGTGGTGAGAGCACTGGGCATGGAAGGAAGATGTCACAAGCGGCAAAAGGACTTTTTCCGGGCGGTGCCGAAGTGACAGGGAAGCACACGAGGTTTCAGTGTGTTTCCAGGGGAAGCCTATGGAACAAGAAGGACTCCTTTCCTCTTCATGAACTGCAGTTTGAGTATACTAAAGTGTGGTGCCAAGGCTGGGCAGTTGGTGATTTGGGAGAATGTATCGGACTGAGAAAGTCAGGTAGTGGGGAGGAGGAAAGTGGTTTTTTTGTAAGGTTTTCAATTTTTTTTTCCTTTTCCTTATAGTTTTTCCCTATTTCCCTGTAGTTTAGGTAATAAAGTGTTCTTTATGTTCAAGCTAAAGCCTGTTTTGCTTATTCCTGGTCACATCTCACAGCAGACACCAGGGTGAGGGCATTTTCATGGGGGGCACTGGCTCTGTGCCAGGCTCAAACCGTGACACAGTCTAAATAGGTAATATGCTTCAGTCAGGGTAGTTTTCTACATTAGAATCTCTGGCGTTTTCATTGTGCTCCAGCTTTTGATCCCATTTTGCATTGCTGAACAGAAAAGAACTAAGAAGAGGTGTTTGATTTTGCCCAAAGATGGTCAATAACTAATACCCTGTGTCCAAGTTACTTTGTTCTAGACCGTCTAGTTCACTTGACCTTTCAGCAGAATAGAAAAAAAATATTACAGTTTTGATGATTTATCATTGATCTACTTGCGTCAAAAGCAAGATTCCCTAAAATTGTCTTCTCAACAAATCTCAGAGTAAACCAATGAAAAAACAAAATTTGGGGACATGGCAGATGATCAGTAAGCCATAACTCCACCTGAAGTTCTGTGGCAAAGCCTGTCACAGCAATTTTATCACCAGAGAGGCACAGGAATATGATGACATTGTCTATTCTCTAAACAGAAACTTCTGTGCCTGATCCCTGCCAGTGTGTCCTGGTCTCCAGCTGCCTCTGCGGAAGGGTGGAACCCCCATACAATTCTGGTTCCAACCTCTCAGCCCCCTGTGACTGACCCAGGAACCCTCAAATACCAGGTGCTGGTTTAGACGACTGAACTGAGCTCTCAGTTTGTTTGCATCATCAGCTTTTGAGATTAATGGGGGAAAAAAAAAAAAAAAGTGAAAAAGAGAAAAAAAGGAGAGGAAAAAAGAAAAGTCATCTACTATGTCCATGGCAATGTGTTTATCTGCTCTAACTGGCTTAAATGCCCTTTTAATGCCCTCTTAATCCATCAGCACCTTGAACCTTTTGTAGACTTGTAACATTAGATGTAATGAGACAAGGGAAAAAAAAAAAGGAAGCCTATTTTTTTATTTGTCTCCAGAGGTATAGGAGATTACTGAAATGCACAGCATTTTATTTTAAAAGTTTAAGATTCTTATTTTTTTTCCTAAATGATCTTGATGTCTACCTCCAAGATCAGCAAGCATTTTAGCTTTGAAAAACAATTTTGGGATTGAAATACCTTATTGAAATTTACCATTTGGTCTCACTGCTTTATTCCTTGCCTGTTGGTAAGAATACAGGATATTCTGATGGGGTTTTTGGGTTTTTTTAATAGGAAAAATTTTCCCTTTTTTTGACACCTTAATTTGATATGCAGTTGGAAAGACAGATGAAACAACAGTCTTAATTTAAATTCCAGTTGGATGAAAGTGAAGTGAGCTTATGACTAAGCTCATATTTAATATCTTGATTTTGTCTAATTATAATAAACAAAAAAAAATGGTTTATTGCCAGACAACTGGGTATGATTTTGTGTTTGCTTTTTCATAAGGAATTTTTCTATCAATTTACAAGTTCAGTAACCTGAGAAATGAGCTAAGTAGCAGTAAGTTTCAATGCAGTTATGGAAATATGCCACAAAATAGCATTTTTTAAAGTCTCATGTACCCTATAACTCACCAGCTTGTTAAAGAATTGGTATCTACACGAAATATTAATGAACTCTGAATTCAAATTAAATTCCAGTCTGTTTTACTGTAGTTAATGGATAATATGAGAAACTGACCTAAACTAACACTTCAGGACTCATTAAAAATAATTTTCAGTAGTAGCATTAGCCTTCACTGCTGCTTGTAAAAGATTTTATGTAGCACACTGAAACCTGGGAGTCATGGTACAAAATGACAGTGATTTCTATGGATTCGTTCAGATCATTGTATTCTTGTGATAATAGCTCTTCCTTGATACCAAGTTTATTTTTCTTGCTCAATATTTTCTCCATTCAGTGATTCATATTTAGAGCTCTGGGTTTTCCCATGGTTGGTTTTTGTTTTGTTTTTTTTTTAATAACCCTTTCAGCGGTCTTGAATTGCATAATTTTAAAGGAGTAAACACACTTCCTAAGCTTTTTTGAATATTAGGAATGTACCTTACAAAGGGCGATTGACTCCAGCTTTTACTGACTGTCAGTTCTTCATTGATTTTTATTTCCTCAGGGAGCACTGTGCTCTGCTTCTTCAATCTATGCATATTTAGATTGGTAACAGAAGTTATTATCTTTTTGTGTTCTGATACAGAAAGTCTTCAGAAATTCGTAACATTTTACCTTTGATTTTTTCTATTATTCAGTCCATTCTTCAAAGTGATATCGAGTTCTAGAAATGTATAAGAGTATTGGGAAGAGATTTTTGCAGAATTTTTTTTAAATATGAGTTTTTAGCCTGTGAGTTTTGGTTGTGAGCTCATTTTCCACTGCACAAGTCTATACCTTATCAGGTTTCTTGCATCAATTGTTTTATGATAACTTTCCAGATCCAGGGGAATTGATATGACTAGACTGGAGAACAAAGGATAATACTATGTTCTACAGATCAGGGGAATTAGGAAAAAAAAATTGTTTATTTTCTTATATGTAGTGCATAAAAGTATAGAAATATTTGAACATGATTTCTTCTTTTAGATCGTTTTCTTCACACGCTGAATTTGTTTTTACATTTAAAATAATCTTTTATTTTTCTATTTATGTAGCTGATTTCATAATCATGATTATGACATCAGCTATCATTATGTTTGCAATACTACTCATTAATGACTATTTACAGTGTAATCAAGAGATGAAACAAGATAGGAAGCCACATGGCCCTGGCTTTTAATAACATAGGACAGAAAACATGTAATTTTATAAAATTGCCTACTAAACAGATAAGATACTACATGGCACAGGAAGAAGAAAAGATGCAAAATGAGTGGTATTGTAGGAATTAAAGATCTGTGTCCTTTAGTGTATATAAACTGTGATTGCCACCAGCAAGATAAAGCAATGGTAAACATACAGATCCTGTTCTAAGAAAAGAAAGCTGTGTATCTGAAGATACACCTACATCAGCACAAATATTTTTGATATTTCAGGTGAAGAATCAAATACGTCATCTCTGTTACCAATGGTAAATCTCACCAGGAGGAAGTGACTTCTGAATATGAGATCTAGAAAAATATACTCCAAACCACCGGTTTGTGATAAAATAAAGCAGTTACTATTTTTAAACATGTTATGAATTGAAAAAGAAATCTGTACTAACTTTCCAACATTAAATTCTTCCTTTCTAGAAAGTCATAACAATTTTAGACAAGCCATTAGCTGTTGTGAAGGCAGCAGCTCCCTGGGGTGCTGCTGCGCAGATTTCCACACCAGGAGTGAACTGAGACTTTCTTTACTGGTAACTTCCAAAAGGCATCAGAAGATAGAAACAGTCATACCAGAAAGAAAATTCTGCATGTGAGTGTGAAAGCTAATAGGTAAAAATAAGCCATGTTCAACAATTTTCAAACATTCTTTTTATACATTTAAGAGATTGACAGTAAAGGGCCCATGGCAGTTTCCAGTCCCACTGCAAGTAAGTAGCTGACAAACTCAGTGGCTCGGAACCTGGGAAACAGAGGCAGTCTGATAGAGACCCAGCTTGGTCACACAGCTTTGTTTAGATTGATTGACAAGCAACAAAGCAAATTTTATGGCAAATAAGCTTAAGTCAAACACAATCTCCTGGTTTTCAGAACAATCGGTATCCTCTAAATCCAGTCTTACTTAAAGCATCTGCTTAAGCTGAAATTAACTATTATTTTAAAGGTCAAAAGATAAAGCTTTATAGTGTTTCTTCTCTTATCAGGAGTACTAATTCTAGTTTAATTTAAACCCACTGCCATAGTCCAAAAGGGATTAATTTTAAATATGTCTGAACGGAAATAATACATTTTTGGAAATTTCCAGTCTCGAAATAGTCTCAAATAACTGAAATTTCCCCTATGGTCTCAAGTCACAAAGTGCTTATAAAATATAAGAGGATTTACAGAATGACAAGTTGCAAAAAAAAATTTTTTTTCAAAAATGCCTTGATTTTCAAAGTCTCTAATTTACAAACAATATTTTAAAAAGAGCTAAAAATCAATTAATTATTTTTATCAAGAAAATTTGCATTATTAAAACATTATCCTGGAATATTAAACAGGTAACATTTTTTAAACTGTAAACTTTCTCCTTGATTCAACTCACTTTGATTGTCTCATGTAAGACAGCAATCTTAATATACAATAAAGTAAGTAAATTTTTTTCTGCCTAAGAATCTTTCTCATTTTCCTGGAGTACAGTAAAAACCAGTCTTGGGGTTACTTTAACTCAATCTAATTATTTTTTGAAACTAATCTTAGTAAAAAAACAGATGTCTTGGGAGAGAAACTGTTAAGCAGTTTCTTAGTAAGCCGTCCATCATTTTGCCTGTATGAATGAAGTTTCTCAAAGAATGCCTCAGGGAGGAAATCTATTCTCTAGAATTTAGAGATATATTTCCAACACAATTTCTATGATGTTGTGGTTCTTTCATTATACCACGGACAACATAGGTAATATTTTCTTTGCAGGTGGAGGCAAACTAATGCAAAATAGTACTTTTATCCCCCTTGTCTAGGATGACTGACAGCAATAACCTGCCAACATACATGATTATACTATGTTTCTTGCCTGAATAGAGCATAGCCAGTAGTAAAAGCAAAAATGAATAAGTAAAATCATGCAAAGAACTAGAGTCTGGGAATGTGAGGAGATAAAACTAAAGTGCTAAAGATGTTAGGCTGCAATGTGAGCAAAAGAAGCAGTAAAGCGTGGTGATGGTGTCAAAAAATTTTGAAGAAAAAAGTTGGTGTGAGATGAGGGATGAGGGTGTGGTTCTGCAATTGTGAAGGTAAATAATGGCAGATATGAAATCAGTTGGGAAAAGGAAGGTATGGAAAATCAGGGAATAGTTAGGATTATATGTGACAAGTAAGAAAATATGGGCAAAGCTGAAATGAGATGTGAGATTGAAAAGGAAATATATATTAAGAAAATAAATCAGGCTATTGCATGTTTGTTCATGAAAGACATGGTGGATTCTTATGCATGGATTTAGTACATGGAATTGAATTTGAGGTGAGAATTGAATTCATATTGAAGACTTTGAATAGTTAACAGCTGCTAATAGTTCAAAGCAGATCAACAGCTATTTCCTTCAAGTTCTTCAATATTTATGCTTTCATTTTGAAAAAAATCAGTTATTGGCATATGATATCAGTTATATAAATTTTAATGGTATAAGAAAAACTAGTGGAAATTAACTGGAAATTTTGCTTTTTTTGGTCTTAATTATCTAGGCACCTCCATCTTATTGAAAGATAAAATCAATTAGGTATTTCCTTCCCTGCTTTAGAAGGCTCCCTAAATTATTATATCAAGATTTGGCTGCAAGTCTCTCAGATCGTGAAACTAATCTTAGGTCAGACATCAGTGCTTAAAAAAACCCAACAACAACAATTTAGGAGTTAATTGTTTGTGCCTAGTCAAATTAATCATTTGATATCCTAAAATCAAAGGACAAGTGAGGTTAGAAGAAACAAAGTAGTCACAACCTTAATTGTGACCTATCTCATATTTGTCTCCTAAATGGCCAATACATCACAAACTGAATGCATGCAGGTGTTTCAGTCTCAAATTTTGTTGATGCCACTGAAGGTATAATTACCTTTCATTGGTGCAATAAGAATTTATTTATATTGTGTGTTTCCGTATCTGAAGGAGACAGAGACAGAGGAAAGGTCTTTGTGAAGGAGTCTGTCTCTTGAGATACCTGGATATTATATTGTAGTTAATATTTATAAGAAAATTTCCCATGTCTTTACTTCACAGAACCACAGAGTGACTGAATATATTGAGTTGGAAGAGACTCAAGAATTATGGTGTCCAGATCTTGGCTCTGCACAGCACCATCCCCAGGAGTGACTGAGAGTATAGTCCAAATGCTTCTTGAACTCTGTCAGGCTAGGTGCATGCTATCAATTTTATTTCCTTTTGCAGGAAATATTAATTAATTGAATTTATATTAATATATTACCCAAATTACACTAATAATAAGGGACTGTGCTGACAGGCACTATACAAACACATAGTAAATGACAATATAGAATTTATAAAGTAACCAGGTGCTTATTTACAGGATTATTGTGATGGTTACAGTTCAGAAAATATGAATACCTAAGGAAAAGGTCAATAATTACAAGCATGTAAGAAGAATTTTCAAAAGTGACACCAGCAGGACTCAAAAGAGCACTGAGGATTTTTTTCATTTGTGCAGACAAGAAAATGACAGAAGTTGTATATCTTAGGCATTCTGGTGACTTCCGATTTTTAACTGTCCTTCATTCAGGACAGGATCATTCAGAATCGGTTATATTTGATAACAATGGAGAGACACTGGGTCTGTCTAGATTTGTAAAGCTCCTTTTGCCTTCCACTTATTCTTTGAAATGTCTATCTGTCTTCTAGACATTTACTTCGAAATAGCAAAACATCTCTACATTATTTTGACTAAATCATTTGGATTATTTGTAGTATCAATAGTAATTTTTCTTTTTAATCACCTAGGTTCTTCTGAAAAAAAGCACTGCAGAGTTACCAAACTTAGCAGTTTAAATCCTCATACCAAAAGGATTTTGAATGTTTTAGAATTCACCCAACAGTTTTGAATTATCAGGAACATAGAAATACTCATTCAGCAAAGAATCTGTGACTCACTATACTCTCCTATATTGAGGCACTATAGGAGAGTATAGAGACAAACTGGCAGCAGTTTGCCATTAATTGAGAAATGAGTTCCAGATGTCCTTTAGAGACATGGACTTTTTAAAGGTATGTATGAATTGTCCTTTTTTGTTTGTTTCTTTGTTTGAGGAGTATTTTTTTGTTTGTTTGTGTGATTTTTGTTTGTTTCTTTTTGTTTAATTTGGGGGGTTTTTGGAGGATTTTTTTTTGCTTTTCTTTTTTATTTTTATGTATATATGTGTATACTTTAAGGAACGAAAGATTAAAAGTGAATTAACTGATACTTTCATGTAATTACCAAGTAGGTTTAGAGTATTTCAGACCTTTCAAAGGAAAACTTTGGAGCCAAGGAAGTAACATTTATCATAAAGAAAAAAGTGTTATTGTGTATACAGTTGGAGGGAAAAGGTAAAGGCAGGACATGTTAACTGATGAAGAACAAAACTAGGAATATAATCAGACATCTCAGGATTATATATATTGTTTCTTTGGGTTGGCAGAAAGAAATTTCCTGTGTTTATCTGCTTCTCTGTGAATTCTGGCTTCCATGCTTAACAGAAATATTTGATTCCCATACTCCAGGCAGTGTGAACAATGAATGTGTAGCTATGCTAGCAATCATGTGTTAATCTGCACAGCAAACTGTACGTTCAATATTCTGTGGAAAGCTAAATTCCTTGTTTGTATTTCAGCTTCTGCCAAAGGATCAATAGATGGAAGTTTTTGTGGTGTTTCAACAATGAAAATTTCAAATTCTATTCAAAGCCCTGTAGTGCATCTGCACGAGCATTTTTCTTTAAGGGATTGCACGAAAATAAAATACATTTCAGTGGCCACTCAAACTTTTCTTCAAGACATTCAAGTGGTGAAGAGTGTGATAGCACTTGCTTGAAGATGGGTAATGTTATCCTGTGGTGGAGCTCCTTTGAGATGTTGCATTGACCTCTTTCCTTCTTCCCTCTGGCAGAGTCACAGCAGCAAGGTATTCCTCCTTCTTCTGACCCCTATGTGACAGGCATAATGGTTTGACAGATCACAGCTGAGGCATGCAGTTGTGATTGTCATGTGGGATCACAAAGTATGACAAATGATCTGGTTTTGTGCTGTAAAAACATATGGTACAGAAGTGTTACTGGGAGAAGGTGCAAACCAAATGCCACTTGTCTAAGTCTCATGCTCATGTTGTGAGACGTGATGGCTCTGTTCATAACACACCATAAGGTTTTCTAATATCCTGGGTTCTCTTCAGCAATACAGCAGTCAAATGCAAGATTATTGGAAAAGAAAATGAAATTCAAATGAGACCATACTGTCAAGCATCATATACTATGTACATACATGTACACATATAATTCATTAACTGTGAGAACAACTTGACTGTAAAGCACAATAAGCACACTCTAAAGCTAACATACCATAACAATAATACTAAGTGATACTATAGTGATAGAAAAATAAATATATTGGAGTTCCAAACACAAACCCCAAAACTTATCAAGAAAATCTGAATTTAAAGATGTCATATACCTCTTACAGATACTTTTAGTGCTAACATTTATCTAAATTCTTGAAATTATTCCAGCTTGTAATGCCATCTTTCATTCAATCATATAATATTATTAAAATACCAAAAATTACCTATTAGCAATATATATAAAATTATTTCTAGACTGAAATGTCATATTTCATATGCCAGGTTTTAGTCTTAGTTTTTTACATGGAATAAAACCTCTAAAAATAAGGAGATATATAATGAAAATGCTGACATTTTGATTTTTTTCTGTGATATTTCACTTTTTACTTGATTTATGGTTTTTTATTTCCTTTCTTCTTAGTATATATACTTATATACTGGAAGTTGACTCCAACTGAGACACTTGGGCTTGTGTTAAAACTATTTTTAGAGGGAATGAAAAAGAGTATAATTTGCAATGCTTTCTTTTAAAAACACAGGTGGTGGGAAGGGTTATTCATATGGCATGTGTTTTAGTCCGATGAGAATAGCAGAGAAAAGCATCAATAAATTAAATGTGCTGAAATCCCTTATGATCATCCAGGAAGAACTTTTAAATTAATTCCAAGATGACTAATGATGTATTGAAATAATTCCTTGGGTAGACAGAGGTAAGACTGAAGACTGTAACAAAAAAAAAAAAAAAAAAAAAAAGACGTCCTTTTTTTGTTCCTATGGTTCCTATGGAATCATGGTTATAGAAAGACAGACAAACAAATGAAAATAGTCATGCCATAATCACTGGTGTACTTAATTGGCCCAATCTAATGGTAGATTAGAGCTTGAAGAAATTCTGATCATCAATTTTCAATTGTGCAAACTATCATTTAGAATCTGGTCCTCTCACTTATCCTGAATTATTCACAGTATCTGTCAATGCAAGCATAATTTCCATAAGGAAAGTCTTCTGTTAAATGTGGATCAATTAAGCACCAAGGACTACAAAAAGTTAAAGCTTTAGTTTAAAATCAAGGACAGAGCAGAATGACTGCAGCTTTTTCAGCAATTTGTCTTTGCTGAGAGAAACCACACGAGTCATATTGATGGAACAAAGGACAGGGCACTGGATTAGGGGACGAAATTGATACTAAATACATTGAGTCCCCCCTGGTTTGAGATTTCTCCTACTATGTACAGAGTCATGGCCAGTAATAACAAGGGGCTCCTGCTGAGAAAGTAGCTAAAGCAACCTCAAGCTAAGAAGAAACCCAGTACATTCACCAACCCTGCACATTACTAATATGTTCCATAGTAATTCCCAGAGGATGTGGTAAAAAAACGTGTGATGGAGGCATATATTTACACTTGAGAGAGAGCAAAACATGTTTCCATATGAGCTATCATCTAGCATTTGTCTTCTTCTCACATATGGATATGTAAGATAGGAATACATACAGAATGTCGTGCCTAGATTTGTTTCCCTGGGGACTGAAATATTGTATAAGGGTCCCTGTAGCTCCATGTCATGGGTTAACTTAGGTCAGATGTCAAGCATCCACCCAAGTCACCCAGTGACTGTTCCACAGCCAGACAGAGGAGAGAAAATTCAGTGAAGGGTTGAAGTAAGGATTGGGAGAGTTTGCTGAGCAAATACCATCAAGAGCAAGACAGGCTCAATGTAGAGATTTGAAAGGGATTTATTACTTTCAAAATCAGAGTAGTATAATGAGAAGTAACATAAACCTTTAAAAACACCTTCTCCCCACCCCTCCCTCCTTCCCAGCTCTACTGCTTACCCCAGCAGTGCAAGGAGACAGGGAATAGGGGTAATGGTCAGTGCACCATCCATGGCCTCTACTGCTCAGGGAGGGAAGTTGATCCTCTGCTGAAGCACTGAGTCCCTCCCACAGGAGACAGTTTTCCACAAACTTCTCCAGCATGAGAAAAACAGTTTGCTGTCAACTGCTTAAATGTGAGCCCATCCTATGGGCAGCAGTCTCCCAAAACACACTGACTGCAGTGTGGGTCGCTCTTCCACAGGGTGCAGTCCCCCATGGACAGGCTACTCCAGGACCCTCACTGGATCATGGCCTTCTCCAGGTATCCATGATGGGCACCTCCCTCATAGGCTGCATGTGGATCTCTGCATTCCCCATGGATCCCCATGGGCTGCAGGGGCACAGCTGCTTCACCATGGCCTGCAGAGGAATCCCAGCTCCAGTGCCTGGAGCACCTCCTCCCCCTCCCTCTCCACTGACCTCAGTGTTGTCCTGCTGTTCTGCTCATGTGTTTTCACCTCCTCCTCTTCTCTGGTTGGAATCAAAACTGCACCACCACCTTTGTCTTGATTTCTTCTTAAATCTGTTATCACAGAGATGTTACCAACATCTAATTGGCCCAGTTTTGGCCAGCAGCATGTCCATCTTCAGAGCCAGCAGGGATTGGCTCTGCCAGACATGGTGGAATGTTCTAGTTGCTTCTGATAGAAGCCACCTCTGTTGACACCCTGCTAATTAAAAACAGGCCATACAACACCAATACACTTCAGGAAAAGAGTTTGTGCTTGTCCAGGCACAGTGTAGTCTAAAGAAATATCTCAATTTTTGGACTAAATATAATTTAAAAGTTGAAATGAATGGAACTTGAAAGACACCCTTAGGTGCCCAAAAATGGATTTCAAAACCTCGAGGTAGGCTTCTATTTTAGAAATGTTATAAATTATTTTGTTCAAAAAACAGACTGAAGCCAGATTTTGCTAGTTATTTGTAAGAAAAGCTGTTACAGTGGGCTATTCATTATTTAGGAACACCTACAGATAACAGCCTGCATTATCAGTATGCAATCTATATTACACGATCTGCAGGGGCAGTAGAGAAAAGCACACACCTGAAAATCATGAACAAAAGAGCTGCAGAAAACATTATCCATTTTCAAGGCATGCCAGGATTATCTTTAATTGCTTTATACTGCTAAGGGCTAGTCTAAGCTAGAGGGAGATTGCTAACACATCTATCTCAGCAAAAGCTCTAAAAGGAGATGCACCTTTTAGTGATAAAAATATGCTTCTTTGGATGTGGCAGATACCACGGTCCCACAGAAAATAAGCTATGTGAGAAAGAGAGACTTTGTTCAGAATTGCTTTGTCTACTTTAGGCCCTTGAGTGGTCTAAACAGTATCATAAAAAAATTTCCAAATGTCTGTAGCTGACAATGTTGTGCCAGGAAATGTTTCTGGGGTAGACCCAAGACATAGTTACCACAGGGACAAAGGAACTTGGAGTTATTTTGGTTATCATACACATCTCAGCTCAGCCTCGTTCAGTTTAAGTGGTCTTCCACAGTTTACAAGCCTGAAGAAGGCAAAGGCATTTCCTGAGAAGTCACTGAGCACAACAGCATTTTTGTCAGCTTCACAGAGTAAAAAAAGACTGCCATGTGAAAATAAATGTCTGGAGTGTCCTAAGTATTTTGTTGCTCAAGAGGACCAGTGAAAAACAGCGTGATAACTCTAAGTTGCACATATATATGTATCAATTCAATTCTTGAAGTGCAATCAAATCACTGTAAATGCTTTATGTAAACCAATTGAAGGCATGCATGCAGATCTTTCTGTAAATAAATAAACACTATGATAATGTAGGTGAAACTTGATTGCCCTATACAGTCCCATGTGCATTGCTACAGCAGATAATTTTATTTATCAATAAAGATGGTATTTTGTAATGAAAAATATTTAGAAGAATCAAATATATATGTGTTTAGTATTGTGGAAACTCTCATAATTTCTCCTGATGAAGTCTCTTGCAGCTGTGACCAATAATGAATTCATAATGTTGTCCTGTGATATATCCCAGCTTCATGATATTTTCCTGATCTACTTCACTTAAAGAAGAAAACTATTTTTACCAGTGCCCCCAGACATGCAGACACATTCCTCTGTGTTTGTATACATCTTTAAACTGCAAATGCATTTTTTCCAGTGTTTAGTAGTTTTCTATACAGCTGTAAAGAGTCATTATCCCACATTCTGTACTACCTTAGATGAAGGAAGAAAAACTCAAATCACTAATAGAGTTACCTAAAGAAAATACTTTATCATTTACTAAGTAAAAATAAATTTGTGTAAAAACTGAAGGAACTGACAAGATAGTACAGAAAAAATCTAATGTGTAATGACACAGCTGAACATGTGTTTTTAATAAATAAGAATGACACCATATCAAAACACTGTCAGACTATTCTACGTAATTTCATAAATGATAAAGCAGATAGCGTTCAGATCAAGCAAAATAAAATGCTTGAGCAACCCAAACCAGACTGTATTAATAAATCATCATAAACTGTAACTATAGCTGTAACATGATTGTGAAGTAGATTGTTATTTCTCAAAGGGCTTGTTTTCCACTAAATGGTGACATAATTCGGAAGCACTGACCTCTTCATGTTCTTGTCCAAAACTAACAAATCTTAAACACGTCAGTAAATCCAAACCCCATTTCAAATCAAGAATGCCTCTTTAGTAAGATGGTAATCTCTTCAATTTTTAAATACAATGGAGCCTTTTTACAATTTAACAGTGTTGAGATTTTGAATAAAATAAAAATATGGCCTATATGGATATAAATACATATAGATAAAGTGATCTGTTATGACTGCAATGTAAACAGTTGAAACAAAAAGTCAGTTGAAAGATAGACCAATGAAAACCAAAGATGAAATCAACAGCTTTGTAGGGCATAAGAATTTCATAGCTGTCCAAAAGCCCAGTATGTTTTCTTCCATGGGAAATACCTATGGAACCTTCTTGCTTGCTCCATCAGAGAATAATATTTTTCTTATATTCATGTGGAAAATGTACCTTCTCCTAGCTATAGTTGCAACATTTTAGAATTCTGTATTACAGTAAGGCTGAGGTATGAACAGAAGGAAAATAAAGACTTCCTTGGTCTTCTTTAGAAAAGGACACTAGAACTGCTGAGTAACAGATCAATAAATACAGTATAGATAAATATTGATTTTAAGATGCAAGGAAAATTTTTATAAGTAATAGCAGTTGAATTAGTACATGTCCAATGTAGAAGTAAAATATCTAAAGAATTACAAAAATATGCAGATCTAGAAGGCATTCAAGAGAAAAATGCTATGAAAAGAAAGAAAAATATATTCTGCTAACTTCAGGAACATATAGTGGAACAAAGAAGTCAAATCTACTGAAAGCATTTAATATGCAACAGCTTGTGAATCAAATCTGACATCTTTGAAACTTAGGATCATGAAATCAAGAAATCTCAGTGAATATTTAAAAATACATTTTAAAAACACTAGCCATTTAAATTCCAATTTACAGTTTATAAGAACTCAGAATAATTAAATTTTCTTAATGAAATGTCTTACAAAATCTGCAATTTAAATTATCATTCATAATTTTGAGGATTTTTCATCCTAAAACTAAAAAAAAGAGTATAACTGTTTATTTACTACCAATATTTACGTTATACCTTTTAATTTTACTTGTCTAGTCTATACACTTGGCAGCAGCAGCAGCAGAATTAAAAAAAAAATGTTTCTGACATTGGTATGGAAAACTCTTTTCAAGGTCATGGAAGGTGTAAATGCAATCCACTGTCCATGTGATTATGCCAGAAAGACAATATCCAGTTCTTCACAATGGTGATTGTGAGGCTTCTCAAGCATGAACTATCATATTATTATCAATTCAAGTCCATTTGATAAACATTCATTTTTCTAAAGTGAATAATACAGTAAGAGACTATTGACTTACTTCAGTGACTGTTTCTTAACCGTTGAAAAATATTGAAAAATAGCTAGAAAAGGTCATAGGCCATTTACAAATCTATTAGCATTTGCTCTTTATTGGTTTTTTATGCATGGTTTAAAACTGAATTATCACTGTTGAAATGCATTTTTGCCTTTCAGGAAATTTTTTACATAAAATTAAATTACATTTTGAAATGCATAGACAGTAGTGCAAAAAGCAAAGAAAACTCGATTGTGGGATCTGATTGTATGTGTGTATTCTTTCCAATTATCCAGTTTTGCAACAGTAATTTTTATTCATGGAATAACAACTGTAACTACAATCTTGTTGTAGCTCTGTTTGTTTGTTTTTCCCTTTGTTAAGATTTCAGGGGGATTTCTCAGCACCTGACATGGTTACCTGACAATTTTTAAGGTTAACGTACAAAATTATTCAGGTAACAGAAATTTTATGGTAACTGAAATTCTTCTGAGAAAAGACCAGATAGAAGCAGAATAGATCAATTTATTTATAACTTTCTTGGATTTGGTAAAAATTTTACCACAGAAATGAACAACATTATTCTCAAAAAAAGAGCAACTAATGTTGCTTTTAACTCATCTATTGCCAAGTATGCAGAAAGTCATAGCTTCTACTTGGTTGACACATACATAATTAATTTCATGGTTGTATGTTTGTGAACTCTCAGAATGCTGCAAAACACTGCATCTCATATAAAGCAAAGTTCACACCTTGTTAGATGTAACAAATTAACTTGCAGTTTATTCCAGGCATAAAGATCATCCAGTTCCAATGCACTGCCATGAGCAGGGACCCCTTTCTCTAGACAGGTTGCTCAGGGCCCCCCCAAGCCAGCCTTGAACTCATCCAGGAATGGAGCATCCAAAACTTCTCTGGCCAGCCTGTTCCAGCGTCTCGCCATCCTCACAGTAGAGAATTCCCTCCTATTATTTGCCCTCTATCAGTTTAGTGCTACTCCCTCTTGTCTACGTACACTCATAAAAAATCCTCCATCTGTCTTGCAGTTCTATTTAGGTACTGGAAAGCCTCAATGTGATCACTCCAGAGCCTTCTCTTACCCAGGCTGAATGGCCCCAACTCTCTCAGCCCGCCTTCACAGGAGAGGTGTTCCAGCCCTCAGATCATCTTCATGGCCTTCTCTGGACTCATTTCAGCAGGCCCACGTCTTCTCATGATGCAGGCACCAGAGCTAAGATATGGGACCCAAACAATGGCTACTGGTGGCACTTTTTCAATGGACTGAACTTTGAAAATTTTCAGAAAATCAACAAAAGATTTTACTCTGAATTTTCAAATTGATTTCAAAAAATCAAAGCTATTTTTATATTTTTTTTCTCTTAAATCACTGAAACAGTCTTCTGATGTTATACCCCAAACCCACTTTTTCTGTTTAAGCTAATCAGATGTATCTTATACATTTTTGAAGCGAACACAGTTGTCTCACTTAAGGATGTTGTTGTTGGTGAATATAAGGATGTATTATCTGACCTAAATACCTTATTTTATGATGACAAAGAGGTTAAATTGAACTCTGTTTTCTCTTTCAGTGCCTTGCACATCTCTGCTCTTCCATTTTGCTCAGTCTATTTTATTTTTGATGCTTCATTCCTTGTAGAAAAAAGTTCTAATAACAAATACCACCCTGTTCACTGTCTGCAAGGCAATAAACAATTTGACCATTTCAACCGATATTGTTTCGTAATCTATGATCTAGGGACAATCAGACATCAAATTGAGAAGCTTATTCTTGTAACCATGGTCAAGTACAATTCTTGTTAACCACATTTCCCATTCTTTCAAAGAAAATGTCTTTCCATTAAATACAAAACTGCTAAATCCCTTAGTTCATGAACTACTTCTGACCTAGAAAAAAATTCCAGAAGAAGGAGAATGGAGACGGAATAAAGATCAAATGAAACATGTAACATATAATGAAAAAATATTTTAGTATGTATAAATAGTTTATAAGGAAATTATTAACAGACAATGTTCATGGATTTATTGGCTTCATTGGCTTCCTAGCATTGATAATATTTTAATGTGCTCCTTTTCTTTATGTTGTGTCTAGGAAGAATAACAGTGTAGACACAAATGCAACAACTTTGAAAAACATGACACTATAATTTAAGCTACATGAAAATTTTAGATGCATTTTACAAAATTTTACAACTAGTAAAATACCCCATATCAAGCCTTCTGCAGCTTCTCCTGCCTTTGAGAAAGGGATAATATTTAAAACATACTCTGTCTTCCCACCCCCTCAATCCTCGACCTCCCAGTTTAGTATTCTATGTTTATTCAAAGTATGACATTATTTGTGGGGTTGGAGGCGATTTGTGTACATATGAATCCTGCAGTGCCCTGCAAAGAGTTATGATTCCAAGTTTGATAGTAAGTCTTTCTGTGGCATCATCTCATTCCAGATTGTACTCTCTTTGGGAACCAGACTAAGAATCCTGAATAAAATAGAAAATCAGAATAAAGAAAGTGGACTCTTTTAAACTGTTTTCCTCTAGATCTCATTGTCAAGATGAGTAGATCTATAGTATATATTTGGACTTTCCAATTGTCCTTTGAATTATCTACATTTTAATAATTAAATTAAGGGTGAAAAAAAATGTCTACCACAGAGGACATATATTGGTGAAAAAAATGTTTGTTTAATTGTCATTAATAGCCCTTTAAATCTCTATTACTATTAAAATGAGGAGATATACTGAATTAAAGCCTTTCAAGTTTCTGAAAAAAAATTCCTCTCCCTGCTGTTTTTGCTGATATCTTGTTTGAGGAGCCGTCCACTGCCTGGTGCCACGTCTGTGATTTGTGTGTGATGGTCTCGCATCATTCCAGAAAATTGAATTATTTACTTCTGGAAAAGTTCTTCAAAAAAGAGACATCTCAATGTCCTCCAGGACACTGGAGATCAGCACTCTTATGGAAAGGGTATAAGTGACTGCCTGACATTAAGAGGGACAGCCAAGTCCCGCCTCACATTATCCTGCATACAGGTAATTGAGAAATTGTGGCAACAGCTTCTGACACATTCAGCCATATCAGCAGAGATAACTGTCCTTTATTATTCAGGGCATCGCTACCTGAATTATTTTTTGCAGCCTGCTTAGATTGTAATCTTCACAGGCTTTCACATTTATTTGAAATAAGTCTAGGTGGTACCGATCATTTTGTATTAAATTGGTTTGACAATGTAAAATGTCTTCTCCTAGTAGATAATCCACAAGTTAAAAGCAAAGCAGAAAAATATCTGTAATGTTTTGGTATTGAAACATCATGTTTTGTCACTCTAGGAAAAAGATTTCTTTTTTTTTTTTTTCCTTCTAAATCCTTCTAAATCACTCTGGAAAGGGAATTTCTCTTTATATTTGACAAAATACTTTTAAAAGCTTTTCTCATTTTATGACAACAAACCTACTTAAGTGAATTGTGTCTCACAAATTTTATTTTTCAGAGGAAATTAAAAAAAACCCCAACATTATCGTGACAGAAAAAAACAAAGAAAATGTGATGAAACATAAGGAAAACTCAGATTATTGTGGCACTTGCATTCTTTAAACCTGAAAACTTTATTTCAGTGCTTAATGAATTGAAGAGTCAAAAAAAAAAAAGCTGATACTAGCTGGCATTTATTGTGGTATAGTTATATAGCTGGGAAATGAGGAACAAATTTCTACTTCATCTATTTAACTTTATCTCTATTTATCTTCATCTATTTAATTTCTACTTTATCTATTTAGTAGAAAGAAGTTACTCTGTAGGGTGATTCAAAGGCATTTTCAAGCCATCAACAGTACTATTCCTTTCACAGGATTTAATGTCAATGATAAAAATGTAGATGTTTTGTGAGCATGACATTTATGAGGAAAAAAACTAACATGTATCAATTAAATTTGGCATATCTTCAATCTATAAAAAGAATAAAAAATAAGGTCTGACATTTGAATGATTTTCAAATGTCTGCTACAGGATTTTCAAATTTTTTCATTTTTTGTATTTATTTTAAAAATTAGTTTAAAAGTCAGTAAGATGAGCACAACTTTTTTCAAGATTTCATGCTTTCAGAATATTAATGATACCCATTTTCCTGACTGCAAACACTTACTACTAATGTGCATAGGCTTTGTGAATGATATTCTGGAAACTAAATTGTTAGAAACTAAGGAAATTTGTAATGAGTTGACTAGGGATTGGTGGCAGACAAGATTTCCTCACTAAAGTAGGGTTAGAAGTTGGTAGTTTTATTGAATGTCAATATCAATGTAAGAAGTGTAACTGAAATACCTTCAGAGACACAGCCTGACTCCCCTGTAATTGAACATGATGTGATAGCTAATTTCAGAAACATTTCACTGAATTTCCCTTTCTCACATAGCAGCTGTAGTTTGGTTGTTTTTCAGTCAGAATCTGTCATTCTTCATGCACAGATGCAAATCCTTCCCTTACAAATAAGAGGATAATTAAAAGAAATGTGTCATTTATACGAGCCTTGGAAAGAGGCTAGTGTTCCATCATTGCTGCTTATTGTTTTGGGGATTGTTTCTTTGTTCTGAAAATTCATTGAGGGGATTTGTTTCACTCTGAGGTAGATATTATCTAGGGTGATAATGTCCTCAAAGATTTTCTATGGTAGCCTGGAGGTGCTGAGAACAAGGGACATCAAAGCAGGCATGGAGGGGCATGTGAAATGCCACAGAACACACTGTGGGGCTTCTCCTGCTGCCTCACAGGGATTGAGGCTTCCTGTCTGTTATCCATCTTTCCTGCCAGTCCCGTGTGGATATCTGGGACACCCTCTGGAAAACTGTGTGGTGTTATATACCTGCTTTTACACAACTCAGTCCTCCCCTCAACTTCTACTGACTGTAACAGGAGGATAAACATCTACAAAGATGTGCTGATAGATACTTAAAATGAGAGTCTTTAATCAGTGAACTGAATCCCATTCTTATATTCATACCCTCTATTCTTAGCCACTTATGAGTCTTGTGGGAGTGTAATAACACAGTCTTTATAGGAAAAGGCTGTTAAGGAGATGTAAAGGAGGAAGTAATATACTTCAAGAGCAGGACGAGGTTTCTGAAATAAAAAGATTTTAATAGTCAAAAATTGATTATAATAATTTATTTAATACAAGTACATACCCACTTGTATTCCATATTTTTGTTAGATTAGATGTGTGATATATGGTCCATGAACACAAAAGTGAGATTAGGTTAGTATATTGGGGATTTCTGCATCCAAACTTGAATAGAAAAAAAATAAAGGAGATGCAGGAACCTGGTCATTAGAATGGGGTAGTTTGAAGAAAAGAAAATAGAGTGAGTAGGGAGTGGGATGTAACGGAAGCTTCTTGAGACAGATAACACAGAAACAAACTATAATAATCAAGTGGCTAATTAAATTAAATCCTCCCCAGCAGTGATTCAAACTGCAATGTATACTATGTCCATACAATATAGGCTTAGGTGGATCTCCATATATAACTCCTGCAGCACATTTGGATTGCTTACTCTGAACTTTGCTTTAATTTAAGGGAATTTGAACAGCAAGTCATACCAGGCCAGATTCAGCCTCTAAAAGATTTGTTTTTTCTATTGAAATGCTGTACAATGTTGCTAATCTACTTTGAGCAGTAACACACAAAACATTCTTGTCACTGATTAAGAGCCATTCAATATCTTCTAAAAATATATGGAAAATATTTTCTAGTACAGAATGAATTAGTTCTACATTCAGAGATCAATAGTAAATAAGATATCCATAACCTAACACATTATAGCAGACCTCTGCCCGGCTTTTTTGAGAGGTTTATGATTTTAAAATGACTATGTTGCAATCACTGTGCATTCAGAATAGATTAAATTAGGCCACAAGCCAGTAACATAAGAAATATGCAAACAGTATGACTTATTCCCATCCTTTTAGCAATTATCTGGTGACAGATTGTTTTCCTCTGTTTAAAGTATCTGCTAGTAAAACATATCTGCTCATAAAAGAAAGATGATTAGTGCAATGAAAATTTGCTTGTTCTTATAAGGATATGTGGAATATTTGTTACAATTAAATAAAATTGTTTTAAAGCTATGGACAACAGTCTCATTAGAACGGATGTATTCAGTCTATTAAGTTTAAAAGGAAGTAAGACTAATGTTTAAGTTTCAAACAGTGTCCACACTCCTTAAAAAGACTTCAGCCTTTATTTCCCTATTTATGATATGAAGCTGTTTACATAAAATATACTGAGCAAGGTTAATTTTCAGAAGACTGAAATTCTATCCAAATCAACAGGGATTTTTTGTGCCTCACTAGCAGAAGCCACTCAGCTGGGGTGATGAAATATCTCTGTAAGCATATCACTTTAAAGATATTGCTTTAGTTTCTTGGGCTGGTCTCTGCTTGATCTTTTAGTCTGGGCTCCTAAGGGGACAGGAGAATCAAGCTCTTGCCTAAAAGCTCTCTTATCTAAGAACAGATGATCAATAAATTCCGGCAAAACCTTGGGATGCCTAAATGCAGTAAATGACCAATCTCAGTGCTTAAGAAAAGCCAAATTGAATATAAGCTGTGCCAAAAGACTTCAGAGTTTTAAGACAAAGAGAGGTTTTGCCACCACTTTAACTGTAGGAATGGTGAGACAGCTTTTCAGGCAGATCTGATAAACAAAATAAGTGTGTCTGTATTATTTATTAGCATGATGTTCTTCAATTCCACATAGCATCCCACAGAAATGTTTCAAAAAAATTAGACTATAGGTATGAACAGCTCATTCTCTCTCTTGATAGCAGAGAAATTACTAATAAGACCTTGATTTTTTTTATCTACACATTATGCTATTAGTTCGCAGAAAAGTTTGCTTTGCACAAGGAGCTGGGATTTTGCAAATAAAAGTAGTTTAACAAAAATTGATTATAAGACTTTATCAAAGTTTTGCCTATTTGTTGGAAATAATTTTTAAAAATAATAATTAAAAATGGTAACATTGACCCTGAACTACATTTGCCTCAAAACACTTAATTAAAACTTATGAGCACATTATCAACCAATAATCCACTTAATATCTATTCAACTATCTGTAATATATTTTTTGAAATTAAATACTATTCATCTAATTCTGCAGGAAGTTCTGCACAAGCACACAAGGAATAAATGCAGAATACTCCCTTCCCATTAACCACCAAAACATTTTAATTTGCAAAATTAATTGAAATAATTTGAATGGATTTAATTTGGATTTATGAGATGTTTTCCTGTCAGGAACATTTAATTAAAGCAAAAAAGAAAGAAAAAATCTAAAAAACACTCATAGTTCCTTTGATTCCCTCTTTTTAAAGTTTTATTATGAAATTTAAAAAATAGAATTGACATAAATATTTGCAATATATTATTTGTGCATTCTTTATTATATATCTATATAAATATGTGATAGTATGGTGCAAAGAGTGCCTTCCCAGTAGTATCCAGTGAGAAGGCAAAATGCAAGAAGCACAAATAGAAATGCAGCAAAATTAGTTTAATCATAAGCGAAGAACGTTTCTAATGTGAAGTTCATCACACATGGGAATGGGTTGCTGAGAGCTGGGCAGTCTCCATCTGCAGAGATATTCAAGATCCAGATGGACACAGCTCTGGACAACCTTCTCTGACTGAATTTGCTTTGAGCAGATAAGTTGGATGAGGCAATGCCCAGAAGTCCCTGTCAGCCACACGTATATTTTGATTCTATGATGTTTTAGGGATGAAAATAATGAATAGCTGAAAAATAAAATAAAGATCTGAAAAAGTTCAACCAGACATAATGAATTCTATGATGAAAATGACTAAAAATTGTGGAAAAAAATCAGGGTGGGGAAATAATATAACTCTTTTTACATAGGCTTGAAAAAATGCAATGCATGTACACATATACTGAAGTACATGCTTATTTTAATTAGATGACACAAAATACTTGGCCTTTCATATTTTTGTTTGTGAGGCTTTCAAAGTAAGTCTGGAAGGACATTGCACATCATCTGCAGGAAAACCCTGTGATCTGATAAATCCAATAAAGTGCTTCACTTGTGTCATGAATTCACTGTGTCTGGAGATTATTTTTAACTCTCCAAACCCCACCTGGATTACATCCAGTATTGTCCTTTTAGCAGATATTGAGGTAAAGTCCCATACAGTTATGACCTATTTTTTAGTTGTCTGAAGAAGACTTTGGTATCCATGATTTCCCCTTTCTCATCATAGGCAGATATATACAAACACAGTCACACTCATGCAAAATTTCTAGCTATGTATCACTCCTCAGATTTATTTAAAAGAATGACCACACATGAATTTAGCTCTTTGTTATAAAACCATTTATTTATTCATCTTAACAAAAAAATCTGTAACTTTTTGTTTTTTATGAAAATTACTCTTAAGATAAGGAATCATGAAACTTGGCATTTGCCTTGTTAAATTACACGAGACAAATTCTTGATGACTAAATCCTCCAAAGCAATACAAAACTGAAGAAGAAAAAAATCAAATGAAGTGATTATAAATTCTATATCATTTCCAGGTTGTTGGACTGTGGTGCCTGCCCTGTTGGTTGTTTTAACTTGACATAAATACAGGCTGTATATCTTTTTTTAACAGGGCATTTTGTGGGCGAGCACTCCATCTTCCTAATTAGGCATTTGTGGCCAAATTCACCCTCTGCAGGAAAACCACTCTTTTTAAAGCAATTACAGCAATGTGAATCCAAACAATTCAGTGCTGAGAAATGACAGAAGGGGAGAAAAAAAGAAAACAATAAAAATCAAACCTACCTAACTCACACATTGGGCTGCAAAAGTGAGGCTAGATACAGAAGCCCTTAGCAACAAAGCTATTTTAGTATTTTGGATGTTGCAAAGAAATTTAATCATGTTTTCCTATCCTTCCCACTACTCCTGTACTAGCTGGAACAAAATCAGTAATACGAACTGAGTGCTTTTAAGAGGAAATCTTAACTGAGGATTGGAGAACATGGATAAAGACAATTGTGGAGATGTTGTGCAAAAAAACACTTAAGATATCTGGAATAGGAAACACTCAGCCTTTCCATGTGATGTAGAGTAAAAGTAATTAAAATTATTTCTGCCCAATAGTAAATAATTTATCACAGTTATAATAATTATTTCCAGAGATTATTCCATTACTTCATAAATCTGGTAACAGCAATAACAAATCTGCCAATAATCTTAACCAAAGACTATAATGAAACTAAAGGAATTACCTGCCCCTGTGAGGGACTGTACTTTGCAGTATGCCCAAATTTAAAATACATAGAATCAGTATTATAACAGCTTCTGCTAATGCAGTACATGGTTCAAAGGAAGAATCAGTGTCAGAGGGTTAGAGGAAAGAAAGCTAGTGCTGAGATACTGAAATAACATATTAAAAGTAGGAAGGAATCAACTCAGCAAGTTTCTGAAGAAGCAGTGAATGGTGTTGAGTGTCAAAATATCCAAGAAGCTGCTGAGATTTTGTAGAAGCATTTACTCTATCAGCATTTCAGAAATGTTCTTGCATGAGTGAATAAATACAGGACAATAACTACTCTTTTCTCAGAGAGAAATAACCTCTGAGATAGATAGATAGATAGATAGATAGATAGATGGATGGATGGATGGATGGATGGATGGATGGATGATGGATGGATAGATAGATAGATAAGCTTTGTTCTGTCTGTCTATCTATCCATCTGTCTGTCTCAAGAAAGGAAGGATCTGCAAAGTTCAAATGAAAGCTATTACAAAATAAGTACAAGCCTTTGGGCCTAACTTGGTTCAGGCTTCCAGAGACTGACTAAAAAAATAAAAATAGGGAACATCAACATCTGGACATGTCTCATCTTGGTCAAACTCATTATTTCTTGAAGGACTGTGTACATCTTTCATGGCATGCATACCACTCAAATAGACAGCATGAGTTAGCACAGAAACAGCTACTGATTTATCACCACAGGTTGATGTGTCATCTACTGCAAACCTTTTTTGGAAAAAGAGCTATTCATGTAACAGATCTTTGTATTCCTTCTCAGACTTTAAGGTGGCATTTCTAAGAAGAACTTTCTTTCCTCCTTTTTTTGTTTCTTTTCCCCATAACTGAATTCTTCTAATGACACTCACTTATAAATATTAGCAAAACTAGTTTAAATTATTTTCTGTCTTATTACACATACTTTAAAACTAGAATCAAAAGAAATATAAATGACATTTTGTTTACTTTCATGCTGCTGTAAATATTAAGTAATGTTTTAAGTTTCCAATAATTATAATTTTATATTAATAAGAAAAATAGTTTTGACAGAGGATACTGAAGGTATACTCATGATATAAAAATTATGAAAAAAATTGTGTATGTTGTTCCTACACCTTAAATACGTATCTAAGTCTTAAGGATTTACACTATAGCAATTGGTGTCAATGGTATGTATATATCATGGACTCCTGAAGTAAATGGATTTCAAAATGATTCTGGATAATATATCTCAGAATTATAAGGTAACTCTTGCAGTCTCTTCCAGGAATCCCAAAGTGTCCAGTTAGCCATGTTGATGTAAATGGCATTTTTCCCTTCACTGCTTCTGATTATTTCTAAAACTTATCTGGATCTTTCATTTTTGATTGCTGCATGTTAATTTTGAAACTAAAAGGTTCTGCCAAAAACTCTTTCATTTTGCAACAGCTGCTTCTAACAGCTGTGTTTTTATCACCTGTTTGAAACACTGACCTCCTGGGCTTTCCTTATGCAGATGAAGTTCAGCTTTCTCCCAGAAAAGTGACCAGGGGCTTATACCTTTTCTTTAATTATTCTGTCCCTCTTGGTGGGCAGTTTGGATTGTGATGATTAGCCAGAGGGATAAATTACAGTATTGGTTTCTGGAACTAAATATAGGCTGTTTGATATAGGGTTTGATATTACAACTCATTTCTTTCCAATCCTCCTGCACTGGTCAGGGGAGAGAGAGGTAGACAACTTAGGGATGAAGTTGAACTTGGTGAGGAAGAGAGGAGCAGGGAAAAGATGTTTCATATTTTTCCTTATTTCTTATAATTTTATTCTTTTGAATTGGAAATAAATTCTACCAATTTTACCAGTTTGATTCCTTTTTGCCCAAGATGGTAATAGCTGAGTGAACTTATTGTTATCTTGGCGCATGAGTTTTTTTGTCACATTTTCTCCCTGGTCCTGTTGGGAAGATGCAGTAATAGAGAGGCTGGGCATCTGGAGAGTAGAGAAGGTCAATCAACCACAAAATAGTATATAGTTTAATTTTTCCACTTGCAGTTTGTTTATTTATTTATTTAATTATTTGGATTCTTGAATGCCAGAGTACCAAGGTTTGTGAACCATTCCTTAGAGCAATAAGAAACAGTTTTATGATTTATGAAGGGTTTTAGGAAAAGTCTCAAGATAAATCAGTCAGGCCATGAAAATCTCTGTGATTTTGGAGGTTTCAGACTAGAGAAATACATGTGAAAACAGAGCTACTAAGTAGCATCACTACATACCACAGTCTGCACGCAAAGTACAGTCACAAAGGTCAGTTAAAGTTACAAAGTACAGATTGCCAGTACAATATTATTGTATTTGTTCCTGACTCCTGGCCAAAGTCTGGAGACAGCCCAAAAGCTTCAGGTGCCTCCTCAGCTGTATATTTGTCCAATTCTCTGAACAGCAGGGGAATAACAAAATATGTTGTATTTTTTAATGAGAGGAAAAGTGGAAAAGTCTTTTAAAGATTATGCTACATTTTTAAGGATAAGATGACTTAAACTTTGAACAATATAAATGCTTGAACAACATTAAAGTCAAATATTAAAACTTTTTTTAGTAAAACAAGCACCAATTAACAAATCAGACTGGTTAATAAAAATGTGAAGTGTAAATGTTAAATACAGGAGAAAATAAAACAATACAAAGCAAAGCAAAACAGAGGGCATTTATATATTAGTATGGCTAAAAATTAGGACCTTATTACCAATGGGATGAGACATGATGCATAATAGAACACATATAGCACACAAAACCATAACATTTTTCTTATCTTTTACTTCATGTAACAATAATTTTGTAAGGACATCAAAGCCAGGATTTTGTAATGCAACATGTTATCATAACTGCTTGTTTCTGATTTTGGACAGTCAAAGCTATTATTTAGATGGATCTACACTTACCTGAGTGAAAGATGTTACTGAAATTTCCTGTTTGAACTCAAGCTCTCTTACTGGATTTTTTTTCCCTGTGGCTTGAATGGAACAAATTATATTCTCAGCTACTGATTTTAATTTTATGTATAATTTTCAGATGTGTAAGAGGGTAATGATAGAGTTCAAAAGGGTAATACTCATATCACAGTTAAGCCAGGAAATTACAAACTGCTACTCTTTGGGTGTTAATTCTTTACTTATTAGAAAACACTCTGGATAAAAAAGGTCAGTAGTGGCAGCCACTCATAAATAGACTCTGACATATTCCTACCACCACATTGAAAATGTTAAAAGGAAGAGACAACATGTTCTCCTGCTATCTGCTGGTTCCACAAAGAAGTTCTTGGCTGGAGATGTGAGAGGCATTTAACTCAAAGCGGCTTTAAACTGACATTCTGTCCTTTGGATTTTGTAACTACACTTATGCTTATCGGGCATAAAGAGGTTCTAAGAAGCCTTTCAAAGAGGTCAATGCAATTGCTGAGAACTATAAGGGGGGTGAAAGGGTGGTTTTTGGTTTTCCTAAATACATGCATTGTCCGCTTCAGAGGAGACTTAGTCCAAAGCTTTGAGATGGTGAAGAGCACTCTTTTTTGAGAAAAATGTTTGAGAGGATGGAGAGGCTTTTAAGACACAGTTTGTGTCCCCAGAACACGCTCTGATCCATAGGGCTCAAGTGGGACTGACCCTGAACAAATCAGAGTCATACTGACAGAAACACAAATGTCTAAGATGTACCAGTCAAGAGATGAACCTTGTGGTTCAGTGAAGAAGTACTTCTATTAGCATTCTCTTTTGTGACCTGGCTTATGGAGATAGAATGGTGTGGAACTGTGTGATAAGTCAGTGCATAAATTCAGTTATATGGCTAACATTTAGCTGCTAGTCCTGATGGCATGAGATAAAAAACACCTAAGGAAAAGCAACATGTATAAATCTGATGAATGTTTAAGTACATTCACAGAAACAACAATGACAAAAAAATCTGTTATGTCATTAGAAAGACAACATTTTCTTCTTCTTCCCACCACTTTTCTGAAATTTTCTATTTGCTTTTTTTGAAGATTCAGTCTGATGCTTTACTCTCCTATTACAACTCCAGGTGGACTGGACTGATATTGGTAACACTATTCAGTGTTCACTATGTCTAAAGGGCCAAATCAAAGCAAACAGCTGTGCGGCTTTTCACAGTAACTTGTCCTTCAGCACTTGACCTGTGACCTGTTAATGTGTCCAGTCAGAAGAGAATGGACACCTCTTAGTAAGTAAATAGACACTTAAGAAATGTGAGACTTGTAATCACACCTGATAACTTGATCTTAAGCTGTCTTTAAAACAAACTCAATGTTCCAAAATGGATCTGTACTGAACAATTCAAGAAATTAGAATTTCATAAGTAGCCCATGACTTGCAAAATAATTTTCATTCTAAAATAAGTGATTTATTATTAGCCATCTCATCAAGAACAAGATGAAAAAACGATTACTTGAGCCATCAGAAAATGATTGAGTGGGAAATGGAAAGGAAAATAATTCAATTTTCTACCAGAATCTGATCATTTCAGGGTTAGGGGGATTTCTAATGCTGTTTCCAGTTCATAGCTTTTCATCAATGAAGAATGCTGATTAAAAAATGAAAGAAAATTTTTAAAATTATATTCATCATATGGAAAAATTATTTGCATATGCTCTTACATATATATAAATTTTAGTGTGAATCCACAAAACCACTGGCCCCTTCAAAATAACATGAGCACACATTACTTTTAGGCCGTAGGTAAATATTTCTGACCTACACAGTTAGAATCTTTGGATGATAACTGAGTAACAGGATTTGAATCAGGAAACTCATGAGAATAGTTTTGATTTTTCAAATGAGGCAAAATAAAAAAATAATGTGATTTTCTGAATTGTATACTTTGAGTACAATTTTCAAAAGCAAGTGACCTCAGGGACTGCTCTTACAGTGGCTTTTTCCCCCTTGGGCCTTCAGTGAAGCTGAGGGCAATGATCTTCTAAAGTTGCAGTACACAAAGCAGAGCTTCAAGAAAGGAAATTTACAGCTATCCTACTTGAAAAAATTTGAGACAATTTATGTGTAATAATTCTGTGGGGCATTCTTGCAGATATTTTCCAATTGCTCAAACTAAAGGAGCAGACAGAATCTTCTAGGGTCCTTTCATAAACCACTCTACTTCTTTTATGTATCATAACAAGGCCAGAGTAGCCTCTTTAACAGTTAAACTAGTCAGGGAATTTGGAAGATGCTTTTTAATTTAAAGATTGTTGCAAAATTGATCTGACAGTAAACTAAATCAATCTTAACAACACACGTTATTCCTTTAAAAGTTATCAGATGTAGTTCTGATATTACCTGTCATAACTGCTACAGTACACCTGAAAAAAAAGTAGAAAAAACCTCTTTCTGAATATAGAAAAAGGAAAATGAGTCTTAATTATTTTTCTTTTGTATATCTGGTTTTAGGTTATACCTGAAATTTCTCAATAGGAGGATAAGCGTAACATATGTAGACTAAGTTTTTAAATGCACTAAAATCTAGGATGGTTTCAAAATATAATTACAAGCTTGAACAATGATAGACAGTATAACAACCTCCATTACCTAGGAAAGGGAGTATCAGGATTGATAGAGAACACTGGGGAAACATAACAGACAGTAGGAATATATTTTACTGCCTTTAGAATTGGATCAAAAGTCCTGGGAACAAAAGCTAAAGGGTGAAAGAAAGATTAGAGCTCAGCCTCATGTCAATACATGGCTGATCTCTAATAACAGCTACTCCACTTGTGCTTCAGTCAAACCTCATGGTAATATGAGGTTATTCACTTTATAACCCTGCCTTCCTCTTGCCTCTAGAAAGAAATGAAGTTCTAGAAATTGTCTCAGGACATACCTCACTCTTGTTAAAATCAGAAAAAGAGCCTGAAAATTGCTGATTAAAACTAAACCTGTGGCTTTCCATTTGAATGTACCTTTTACTTTTCATATTATGGGAGAAATTAAATGAGTTGTAAATTATTTCTACATATAACAACAAAACTATCCACTGTCTTCTCTTTTCTCCTATCAAGAGCTGTTTTTTGAATGAGAAAATTTGGAAGATGAAAAAGGAGGCTAAGGGAGAGAGTGTGGGACTGAGATATTCTGTGACATTTGTCCCTAAGGGAGACAAGCAGAAAATGAAGGCAGGAATTAGGACTTCTGGAAGAAGAAATAGTGGAAAGGAGGGAGAGAGAAACCAGTGTGCTTGCATGGAAAGCAAAGGGAAACTTGCAGGAAATTATTTGTGAGAAGACAGGAGGAGAGCAGAGAAAGAAAGGAACAGGAATTGTGATAGTCTGAAATTGATAGGAAGTGGACAGAAAATAGGAAAGAGACACAGAAAGACTATGGAGCACACCTTGTCAGGGAACAGCGGAATCCAAATCTGAAATGCTGACACAGCCTCCCCATAAAGCCCTAACCTTTACAAGTAAGCAAGACAAAGATCAAGTGCTGAGTGTCTCACACATCCTCCTGATCATTGCTTTGTCAGTGATTTTGGGAATAAATCTGATTCTTGCTCTCTGGGCTTGACATGTCTTGAAGTTGCTCACTCTGATTGTACAGATATCTTTCTTCACTCTCCCAGAGGGCTTTCCAAACCAAACCACAAAGGCTGAGTGAGGTAACAGGCAACAATAAAGGCTTACACAGGAGTGAAAATTATCTTTAAAAGGATTATTCCAGTTATTTTTTAAAAAGTGTTTTTTTAGAAGGTAAGCAATGTCCTAGAATGTAAATTTTGTAATCAGACAGTTGCATGAAACCCTCTAGAACTTGTTTTTTATCTTTTTGTTATTGTTTAGTTTTGTTATACTTTCCAATCCTTTCATCTACTTACTCTCAGATATAGACTCTCACCACTTCAATCTTTTTTCATCTAGTGAGCAAGTGTTTTTCTCTTCTGCTCCATGTATTTTTTCCCCTTTTAACTTTAATTCCTTTACTTCTAATTACACTCTCTTGTATCAGGCTAAATTATACCTCTCCTTCCTTTGTGTTTACTGCCTTCAGATGTTTGTAGTTTATTATGTCCTCCTTTCTTCCCTCACCTAATTACTTCACTAAACTATTTGTATTTATGCTTTTAATCTTTTCTAATAAGTAAGTCTATTCATCCCTTTAATCATTTCCACTACTTTTCTTTCAAAAGCTTTTCTTAGAGCTTTTCATGACTTACAAAATGCTTTATTTATATTTCTTGTTAAACATTGATTTAAAATTTATATTTGACAGCTTAACCATGTAATCGTTCTTCTAAAATAATTATTATTTATTTTAATAACCTAAAATAATTTTTATTTATTTTAATAAAAATATAAAAAGAGACATAAAAATTTTCTAATTTTCATGTCTCTTTTTATATTTTTATCTTTGTGGCTTAAGTATGGATACAGGTCCTTTCCTTCAATTTTATTTTACATTTTCTTACCATGTAGGCATTGGCAGAATATAGGCAGCGAGACAGAAAACCAGACACCCAATCCAACTCAAAATCATTTAGGATTCAGTGACAGAAATAATTTCTAGCATGTGCATGCTCTGTAGGCACCTATTTATTGTGAGTTCTGTGCTCTCTCCCACTCACATCACCTGCTTTTGTCTAGTACTGGCTTCTGTACTGACAAGATTTGTGCAGTCCTGCTTTGAGCATATACATTCTTCACCTCCCATATGGCACAAAGAGTGCATTTCCTTTTTTGCATTTCAACAGTGTTTCAACTGGTTTTACAGCATCTGCTGAATGATGATATTCCAGTGTGGAACAGTTTGGACAAAATTAAGGTTGAGTTACAGAGATATTTTTGCAAAAGTCTTACCACATTTGCTGAAATGTAAATTAACTAGCACTCTAATTCCACTGATTGACAAAGCTATAACTAGTTGGTAAGACGAGGTATTGTAAAATTTAAAAAAGCCTTTTGACAATTATAAAACTCTGACTGAATGCCATTGTCACTAAATAGCAATTAAAAATGCATCTGCCAGAGTGTCAAGAGAGATGAGCAGGAATTTAGGGAACAGAATAGCTCAGCTAACTGTTGTTGCTAAACAGACTTCTATTTCTGCCTGCTTCTAAGTGAGTGCAGTTGAAAAAACCTGTCTGGAATAGAAAGACCTGACAACATTACATTATACAGAAATTAAGGCAGTGGGAGACATGGCTTTGAGCTCAGGAATACATGTCAGTGCAAAGAGGAAGCTTCTGTCTCCACCAAAATGGAATCGTGCTGTTTCCTTCAATCAGAAAACAGCTCTTTCCTTTGAGGCTGCTTTGACATAGGTGCCTTCACCAAACACTGCTAATTTTTGACTAAAACCATTGTGTGTCACTCACCAGCAGTTTCTCTGCAGTTCTCTTTCCCTCCCTATTTCATGTATGCTTTTTAATGTGGGGACAAATTCACAGATTTACTGATGATGATAGGCAAAAGTTTCTATATTATTGTCACAAAATATATATACTTGATGAAATCAAAACATTTCATAGACTAATTGTATATTTTGTATTTTTAATTACCAATTACCTATATATATATGTATATATATAAAATATATTCAAAAGAAAAAATATATTTAAATTTAGAGTTCTATAGTTTTATAAAATAAAATGTTTTGAAGAGCTTAAAATATGTTTTAAATTCATGGATCTGTTAGTCAAATAGGAAAAACAATCACTCCAAATGTCCTGTTGTCAACCAACAGAACTAACAAGTCATTTTAATCAATTCTCTGCTTTCTTCCATTTTATACATCAGACTTAAAAAACACTTACCATAGAATATAGGTTTGCCCAAATATTCTTCATTTAATAATGATTTTATTCCTAGAAGAGTTCATGCTGTTTCTAATAATCTTTCCATGCAGTCTATTACTTGTTTCTCTTACTAGTAGTGAGTAAGAACACTATATATTCTCCCTTCCTTCCTCCCTCCCTTCATCTCATTTTTTCTTCTTTCTCTTTACTTGAATCTCTCCTTTTTTTTTGTATTTATGCCAACCTGGTTTACTGTTCTTATGGCATTTATGTATACTCAGTGAAAATGTCTCTTCCACAGCTGGCAAATGTTCCCCTATTGGAAATGAAAACAGAAGTTCAATCTCTTCATTCCAAAACAAAATACTTAATGCAGCTGGAGATAGAACAGAACTGAAATTTTTCTCTATCAACATGTGGCATAACATGGAGTCTTAAAACTATATATATTCAGGTTCAGGAGGAAACACTGAGGTCTGGCCAAATATGTCTTCACACAACGAAGTCTAAGATCAAGCACTGAGTATTTTTAGTAAAACTGACATCTCATAAAACTTCTAGCCAGCTGACAAGTGCCATTCTAATATTAACTTCCCTTTCCTATATCTACCTAATTGTCCTTAAGTTGCCTGAGCACAGATTTGTACAAATATGTTTCAAATGTACTTAAAGCTAACAAAACCTTAGAAAATAAATTGAATGTGGGCTGGTTTTGAAGATAATAGATTCAATTCATGTACAATTTTTGTAGCTGCAAGTATTTTTATTCATTGCAGGTATGGCCCTTAGTATGAGGGAAGATTGGGAAGGCAGCTTTTAGGGTATTTGAGCAACTTTCAAACAGTGTCTATTTTTCAGAATTACTTTTATGTAAATAAAACATAATTGGAAAAATATATTTTCGAGACTAGCTATATTTTATTCTTGTGATACTAGATGGACTACAAGCATTCTGTTCTGAGCTGATAGAAATACTAGATAAAAATTGAGTAATCTAGAAATCTCTGGAGAAGCAGAGATCAAATGTTGAACAAATATTCTATGAAAACTATGCATTTTTAAAATGTAGCCATATTTAGAGTTCATGGTCACATCAATTTTGCAGGCACTGAATGGTTTCTCTTTGCTTTACTTTTGCTTTAGCCCATAGAGAATCATATGCAAGTACTTCACTTTAGCATTCATTGGTGCATTGACCAATGTTTATAATTGCTCACAGAATGTACAGAAATGCTTTTAGCATTGCTTCAATATACAGGGCATGAACCAAAAAAGAAATAGTCACTTAGAATCATGCTGTGAAGACTCTAGGCTTCTCTGACGTTAAGCTGTATTTCACAATTCAAATTTTAGTTTTATTTAGGTGTAATTGGGTTTTAGTCATGTATGTTTCTGCATACCTATTCTCTCAAACTGTTTCTTCAAAAGAATGAAAACATTCTGAAATATCAACTTTCAGAGTGAAAAATACACAAATCTGTTGCTTGAAAAAAACCCCTCTGATAAAAAGGAATCTGAAATACTAAAATAGGTTTTAAACACACCACATGGTTGGTATTTCTAACGCATGAAATCAGTATTCATGGCTGTGTGAGTAAAAAAAGATCTACTTCGTTCTCTGTTTCAAATGCTTGTAAAATCCATCAGGCATAAGTCTAGAAAAATCAGTCAAAATCTTTCAGTTAAAAGGTAATGATATACTGAATTTCTGTAGTCTTTTTACCCATTCCTTCTACTTTTTGAACAGGCTATTTTTAAAAAAAAATGTTAAATAAGGAAAGCAGTTCTCATATGACTGTTGGAAATACCCCAAATCAACAAAGAGCTACAAAGTTGTAAAGCTTTTACATTCTAGCAGGATTGTGGTTTTAGCAATGGAAAGTTGTTCTGCCAGATAAACATGGTGTT
The DNA here is from genome assembly GCF_028769735.1 of Zonotrichia leucophrys gambelii. NCBI lineage: Eukaryota > Metazoa > Chordata > Aves > Passeriformes > Passerellidae > Zonotrichia > Zonotrichia leucophrys. The sequence continues at coordinate 54,922,458 of NC_088170.1, read as the reverse complement.
GGAAGACACTATTTTGTATAGGCTACATTTAAATATAGCAATTATAGTAGCTATATTTAAGTGAATTATATATTTAGAAGACATGTAGGAGAAGAGGAAAGCCATCAGTTTAGCACTGCATGCCTGTAACTCTCTTTTTGTGTTTCTCTAATGATAGAACACCAGTCTCTGTTTATGTCCTGTGAGCATGCATGCTGCATTTTCTCAAGGACACACCGTTACTGCACTCATTTTGTGCCGTAGAATTGCTCAGGGGAGCTGGTTTCTTCTTGATGAAGAAAGACTTGAGATCATGTCTTCTCCCTCTTTCATGCCATTTAATTGGTAGCAGGCAGAGAAAATCAGGCTGTCCCACTCACACGTGATTGTCACGTGGTCAGTTAGCATAATGAATTCCTTTCACTTGATGAACTTCAGCACAATGAATTCTGTTGCACAACCAAAACTGCAGTTTCTGTTTACAAGAATGGCAATCATCTGCTGAAGTTTCAGAATAAACAGGTGATAATATTGAGTGTCATCCAATGCAGAAGGTAATGTGTGAAACCTTGTCACAGCTGCCGAACAAGAACAAAATTTTGACAAAAGCACAGCTGGATATGTAGTGGGTTTATGTGGCAAGGTTTTGGTAGTGGGGGTGATACCTAGGATACTTCTGTAAGAAGACACCAGGCTGCCCCCCTGTCAGACAGAGACAGGTCTGGCCAGCTCCAAAATGGACCCACCAGTACTCAGCTGAGCCCATCAGTCATGCTGGTGGCATCTCTGTGGAAGATATTTAAGAAAAGGCTAAGAACACTGCAGTGGTGCTGTGAAGGAGTGGAGTGAAGAAAATCTGAAACAGTCCAGATGAGTGAAAGAGTAGGAGGAGGAGGTGCTCCAGGTATGAGAGCAGCCTATGGGAGGAGACTGTAGTGATACAACTGTCTCCCTGCATCCCATGGAGGTGCCCCAACACTGAAAGCAGAGGATACACCAAGGGATAATCACTTTTCTGAATACTACAGTTATAGGGGATGTCAAATAGATACATACAGGTTTTGCAGGACAACATGAAGGCAATTTACTTTCAGTTAAAACATAAGCAAGATCACTAGATATTCTTTGAACTTCTGGTACATCTGTGCCACAAAAATCAATGATACCTCCACTCTGCTTCTTTTACAACACAGATCAATGGGAATGGACTTTCTGGCAGAAAGTGCATTTTGAAAATGTGATCAAGTGACTGACATGCAATTCTACTCATTTGCTATGACCAACAGACATTGTTGATTATTATTTGGGTTGCTCCACTCTATGGCATTAGAATAAATCTCTGCTAGACATAACCAGATGGGAATGAAGAGCTTATCATTTATGATTCAAGAACTTTGACATCAACTGAATGAAGAAGCTACGCACAAGACAAGTGCTTGCTGTTGAAATTGTTAGTGATGTTGAGAATTATAAGGCGGAGATTCACATGAATCACAAGTGTATTCTAGAGAAAGAGGAGCAGACATTGCTGACCATGTCTTGATTACTGCAGAGATGATCCCTTGGCTTACACAGATGTTTGCAAGCCAGAAAAACTTGGCATGATGAGCTTTCTGCAGAGATAAATGTTCAAGTATTTGCACTTCCATCTGAAAAGCTGATAGTGAAATTCTTGCCTGACTGGTTTCTTCAGGTCAGAAATTATTGTCAGTAATCCAATAGAGGCACAGTTCAGGCTGAAGAGGTTGCCAAAAGACAAAATGTTAGCCAGACTAATTCCTTTTAATTCTTCAACATGAGCAGACTGTGACAAAGATTCTTCTTGTTAAGAAGTAATATGATTCTTCCTGACTGAGCAGTCTAGAACCACTAGCAATCTTTCTGGAGCATATAAGAGCTTTGTTTCCATGAAAGCAGTTCCATTTGCAGTGCTGTAGTGCAGGGAATATGATTTTTTGCCATTCCTAGTAAAAGGCCGCAGGTTCGATCCCGAGACGTAAGTCTCAGGGCTGGCTTGGTTTCACTTTGTGCTTTGGGGGCAAGTATCTGTTGCCTCCGCTGCCTGAGCCTGAGCTGTGCCAATGCCTGCGTGGGAAGAGTCCAGCTAACCCAGGAGTTCATTGTCCTGGGGGAAAATTTGAGCCTGGGGAGGCTGTGAATTGGGCCATGCAGACAAAAGGCAGGAGCTTAGAGCAAAAGAGATATATTAAAAAAATTCAAACTTTTTGAGGAGAAAGGAACTCAGTCACTGTGTTATACTCTTTCCAAAAAAGGCTTTGGGACTCTGGGGCAACCACTCGTCACTGCTGGCTGAGGATGACTGGCAGAGTTGACCACAGATCCAACAGGGTATTAGAAGGGAGAGTACAATGCTACTAATACTGCTAGCAAAATTATTACAGAAGGAAACCAACTACTTGGGACACAAATCAAGTAGAAAGAACTGTGCTTAATGTCAGTATGCCTGCTCAGTAAAAGGACCAGGAACTTATTTCTGACTGCAAACCATAGGCCTAAAACAGTCTTGCAAATAATTCCAGAGAAGAAAACAATCTTTGAGATCTTAAGATTACCCCAGTATCTATTCAAATGAAGGTATATTCTTTTTATAAGGCTATGATAAATACCCCAAATAATTCTCACAGAATTATTCAGGCTTTGATCCTTGATCTTTAGTAAGAACTGAAGAAAAATGCTAAGATTAAATAAAATAAATTTTCCTTTAAGTCTCAAGTATTAGTTTGCAGAAATTTTCTTACTTCCTATTATGGCTTTCTGAGATTTTTTTTTCTGAGATTTTCATGTGATGCTAATAATTTATTGACTACATGAAAGATTTAGAGATGCCACTGAGACAAATGAAATGCAATTAAACTTTGACACTAATCGCTTTGATCAAGTAAGGTCAGAGACAATACTTGCACCTATTAATATTTTATGAAGCGAACTTTTTGCCTTGATTTCTGAATAAGAGGGAAAAACTCAAAGGATATGGTATGTCAAAAGTGTCAGACAGAATTTTTTAAAGTAATACACAAGTGAATCACTTGATGACACAAGTCATGCAGAAGCCATTCAGGTTCAAGTTATTGTGACAACTGTGCTAGCAAGAGCTTTTTTCTCTAGATACTAACAGTGTTTTATCTAAAATCTAATTTGAATTACACTTGTGTTTTTCAGTCTCTCTGCTTTAGTTTTGGACTGAAATTTGTTAATTTACTCTTGCAACAATAAATACTTATATTAAGTATTGAAAGAAATAATTATATTTAAGAAAATATATAGGATATAATTAATAACACAAACCCACATATAAATAATTACTTATAAATTAAATCACTTAAAGAAATATTCTAAAACATTCTATTGAAGCATTGCATAGATATAGAAGAATTCATGTCCCTATATTCATGTTCTGAAATAAAGTTAAGAACTAAATAACAAGTGCTACACTGACAATCAGGAGGAGCCCAAATATAGTAACCCAAAATCATAGAATTATTAGTGTAATTTTTTTTTATTTTCTATACTTCCAACAGCCATTTTTCTTCAACTGAATCAAGAAATGCATTTAAAAAATTGAAGTCATACATTGTTATCCAGCACCAGAGAATTCCTTCCCAAACTGCTGTCTCCATCATTTGATGATTAGTAGAAAGTAGACTGGACACGGGGATCATGACTGTGTGGGTGCTCCTTTATTTTTTGCGTTGTTTTCTTGTCACAAAAGAAAACATTTTTGACAGTATTCCATACTGAATACCATTTAACCTCTGTGAGAATATAGCAACACTAGTGAGACTCCTTTCAGTGTACAGTAAATCACAATCCATCATAGTAATCTCAAGCCTCTACAGTAGAAAATCTCTTGAGGATATATCTTGTAAAGACAGAACTGTTTGGGTTATTAAAGCAAAACCAAAACATAGCCTGAGCAAAATGCTTGGTACAGCTTTTCCCAAATATAGTGGAACATAACAAAGGCTTGCTTCTAATTATGATGAAATTCTCTAACACTTACTGAGAAAATTCTTTTTGATATGTTTTTCAGTATATATATTTTTCAGCTTTTCATAATCCCTCTGTATTTCTATCACACTTTCATGCAGCACAGTTCTTCATTATGTTTATTTATTTATTTTCTGGCAACAATCCTAAGCAATTCTCCCTCTCTCTTATATTGTCTCTCTGTTTTTAAGTATTGATATGCCTTGTTCTGGAGAGTTTTGAAAAGAAAAGCCAAGTGGGAATTTACTGGAATTCAAGACACTAATTTTATTCCTTCTAAGACAGCTGTTTTCTGCACAGCTAGCTGTTCACCAGCTTTTCAAATAGTAATGACATAACACAGTGTTTAAAGTCATGTGGGTCACTCCTACAACTTTGTATGGAAAACAGTTTAATGAATCATTAGCAAATACCTATAAAATCAGAAAACACAGTAAGAGGATATGGGAATAGATGCTGACATTTGGTAGTGCCAAGATAGAAATTTTTTGTGACACTTATTCTTCTGTGGTTACACATATGAGGATGAGAGATATTAAAACAAACAAACAAACAAAACTGGTCAGCCTGAGAAATCAACTATCCTATTTGTGATAGATTGTCAAGGCAAATTTTGAGAGATACTTTTTGACTTAAAAATTCAAACTGATTAATTATCTTATGGCAAAGAAACAAGTATACATTAAAAAACACAGAATAAATACCATACTCCACTATTGTACCTGTCCAAACTTTAGTTATCTTTTACCATACTTGCCATAAAGAGGCATATGCAGAGCCAGAAGACACCAAATCTGATAGTCTAAGCAGCAGTTTGCTTTCTTTCCTAACTGCAAAGTTATCTTTGTGTTGCAGTCTCTCAACACCCAGCACAAATCTCAGTGAGTGTACACAAAACCCTCCAGTATGTAAAGGAAACTGTTCCTGTTCATTACAAGGCACAGTGCACATTTTCTACATGAGGAATTATGTGCAATCTCTTTCAAGGACATCAAAGCAGCTAAGTAAAGCATATTAAGGTTTGTTGTGGTTTTTTTTTTTTTTTTTATTTTTGTATAAATAGTATCAAAGCCTTGCTAGTGCCAATCACAGAAGTATTTCTAAGGATCACCTTCTTTGATACTGTTATCCAAGGAAGGATGCAATATGTTGCTTTTCTTAGTACAAGCAGCTTAAAGCATGAAGTTCAAATTTCTGATCTGCTATAAAAAAAATCTTAATTCTGATCACAGGATGGTGAGCGTACCTGCATTTTAGAGTCCAGGTAGCTCTACCAAATTAAACATTTCTTTGACTTAGTTTAAAACATAAAGTGCACTGAAAATCATTATTAGCAAATGTCCATCTTCAGCATAGTCTTATTATGGACATCCTTATTTCTCAATAGAATGATAATAGAATGTGGTTGACAGTTTTTGTAATCCCATTAAGTCTTTTTAAAGTGAATGGTTATAAAAGTGCAATGAGCTAAATCCACAATGGGATTTCAGTGCTACGGAAGGAAGACATCATCTCTCCTAAGGAACACAAAGCGTTCAGTAAATCAAGTGTTGATTGTTGGTGCTAGAAAACTGAAAACTTTTTCAAAGAGCATTTGTTTTCACAGGTTATTCAAGATTGCCCATAAGGAAGACCAAGTTTTTGACTCTATTATGAAAACAGTTGGATACCTATTTTTTCTCAAAAATCTTAGAGAACATTTTGTGAACATTTGTCTTGAACTTTCATGCTCAGGTCAGGCTCCTCTTTCTCATGATGAAGAAATGAGAGATTTTTGTAGCCAGATGATGAAGAATATACTTGTTGCAGTCAAACAACAAACTAGGTGCTTTATCAGTGTTGACATTGTAAAAAGAAATGTTAAATTCAGTGTCAACAATATCCCAGTTTTAATGCATCTCCTTAGAAGGGAAGAAAATTCTTTCTTTGTCAAAGACTTAGGAATTTTTATACAGCAGAAATTGTAGTGTGTTCAGACTAGGCAATTCCAAAAATGGTGCAAATTAAGGCCAGGAGAGAACATTCAGACCAGTTCTCTTTCTGCTTCCCTGTGTAATTTTTCCCAGCGTCACTGACTAAGAAGAATGAAGAAATGAGCCCTATTGTCAGTCTTGGAGGCAGTTGTGTATTGGAGAAAACTTGACTATTGTCAGCATGTCCCCATTCACACTTTAACTGGGCTGGTTTTAAAGTTCTACTTAAGCTTGGATAACAGTTGACCTACCTGCCAGTCCAGCTGTCAGATGAATAGGGAAAACACTTTTTGGTGCCTATGAAACTTGTGAAATTACTGAAAGCTGAGTAGACGTTCAGAGAGATAGCTCTAAATTCCAGATACATGTATAACAGGGATAAAGTAGATACATATGAAATTACAAGGGTCTAAATCAGTCCTGTGATTTATTCAGTCATTTGTAAAACACATGACAACATATTTTTAAAACTAAGCATTTCTAGAGAACTTATCTTCAAAGTGCTTTTCAGATTTTGAATCTGATGGTAGTCTTTATTTATGGATTTTGATGATGCAACCATACAACAGATAATCATTACTATCTATTAGGTTCCTCCATTAACATTTTGAGAGAAGAATGAAGGATAACTACAGAAATACCTATAAAAAAGCTCACTGAAAAGTGTGTGGAGGTCTTCCACACTTTTTTTCAAGTGAAAAGAGATTAGCATATCTGGAAATCTAATTCACCTGGCATGTAGGAAAATGCTAATTTTGCTTGGAGACAGCAAAGATAGCAATGAACTAAGCAAAACTACATCAAGCTTTTATGTTGAGGACCAAACTGAAATACAAGACTGCTTGTATTTTATTGTGTTTTAATATAAGTAGGTGATGTTTTTCCCTCAAAGCATGCCAATGTTTACAGCTGAACTCAGTTTGAGATAGCCCAAGTATCAGTCAGAAACATCTACAAATTAATGCAGATATTTACCTAATTATTCTCCATGACATTAAAAAAATATTTCTTAGTCTTAAGAAATGGCCACCTCATGCTTCTATTTGAAGGATACTGCTCTGATGTTCAATAATAACAATGGAAAATCTATTAAATACTTTTGGCAAATATATACCAAATATATACTCATTTAGCACTCTTTTGCTTTCAGAAGGCAAGCAAATTTTAAATATATAAAATGAATAATATAGATATTTTAGGAGTACAATTTTTGAAAATCAAGTTTGCATTTTAAAAAATGATTCAATTTTATTAACAATTAATTACTGATCGCAATAATAAGACAAATCCAAACAAACCTTAAAACATAATCATACACTGAATGGGGATATGTTTCCCTGGTACTGTTAGTATGCCATAGGTTACCTAACTCAAATAACCATCATATCAAAATACCAATTATGATCTAAATTCCTCATTTCTCTGCCATCACAGACTACACTCAGGTGTCCCTATACTCCAAATCACCATTTAAATACACACATAATTTTTAAGGCTGGGTCCTCAGATCCAACACTTTGTAAGATAGTCAAGACATGTTATTTGTTGTACTAAAAACAAAACAAATTTATTTTTTATGGCCTTGTCTTTCTATTTTTCAGTTCAAGGTTGTTTAAGGTTTATTTTCACTTTTCATTTCATCAAAATTTCAAGAAAAATGAACTGAAGAGATAAACCAAATGTACATTACACAGAAAAGTGGGAGGAAAAAAAACACTCAACCAAAAAACACTCAAAAGCAACCCAAAACCAAACCCTTTTGCAAACATTAGCAAATTTGGCTCAAATACTTTTGCTCCTCTGGGAGAGAAAAACAGATTTAATTCAGAACCCACTGCTATAAATATTCATTATTCTTCCTCTCCTATCTGGAAATGCATCAATTAATTAATTAACTATTCATAGAAGCGCTTCTTTTTCTCCTCACTTTCCACTCAAATTCCTTCCATATTTGAATTCTTCCTTATGCTACATTTAATATGCTTTTTGCCTCTGCATTACATGGGAATATGCATCTACATTAATAAAGAAATTATTAGTAAACAAATACGATCATGGTTATGGCCTGTGTAAGAAGGAAAAGAAGGGGAAGAGAAAGAGAACTTTGGATTAAAATTATATTGCCATGACTAAAATATGGTTAACTGTCATACCTGAATGGTATGTGGGCTTACTAGAGTTATGTAAATACTTTGCCTTCTTGCACAATGTTCAGGAGATTGTTAGGTAGACAGAGTTACTACACTGAAGAAGAAAGACTATAATGTACTTATCAATAATATATTTCTGTGTATAGCTTCATCTAGAAGTGATCAATTAGAGGCGTTAAAATTTTGGGTCATTACAAGATTCACAGGTTTGCCTGCAGATTCTGTCAAAAAGACGAATTTCATACAAGTATTGCCCTGTGATTATAACAAAAAATGAAGTTCTAGTTGATATGAAAAAGCAAACAAGACATGTTTCTTTGATGTTTTACACCTTATTTATCAGTGTAAAGGAATCAGGTGGAAAAGATTCCAAAATCCTTAGGCTGTTATTTCCTATATGCATAAGAGAGAATCAATTTAAAATTATAGTGAGGGTCTGGGCTTCCAAAGTGATCCAAGTGGAAATATTTCCACATGTGGAATTTGTAATTCTTGCTATATCTTTTAATCACATGATTTTCTTAATAACTAAATCATAGTATGCCAACTCTGCCAATTCTCACAAAACAACAAAACCAACCAAACAAAAAGAACATATCTTTGGTTTTAGTTCCTGCAGATCAAAATATGCAATATGTGAAATATGAAATATTCACACCTAAGGATAGGAAGAACAATATGAGTGCTATACTTATAGCAAAAAATCATCTGAAAATTTTGCTGATGTGATTGCAATAGAAAAAAATCAGAATTTATGTTATTTGTATTTCACTAAGCTTGCTTTAAGGGATAAGGCTTGTCTTAGAGCATGGGAAAACACTTGGTAATAGTCTTTATGCTCTGGCATTATTTGATATTTAAAGAGAGTGAAGAAAAGGACAGGATTTGAGCACTATAATTTAGGGCCATATAAAGACCTATTAATCAATCAAGATAATTGATTAAGAACTCTGGGGATAAAAGGTCACAAGGATTAATTTAGTTCAATTTTTTTTAAATTTAAATGAAGTGTCAAACATTCATGTGGGACAGAAGGGAATTTCAGTATTAATTCATTGGTATGTATAGATAACCGATTTTCCATTCAATGAAAAAAGGTGGCTTTGGTTTTTTAATGGATTTTTTTTTATTCAATTAAAACCATAACAACACATTGATCAGCATTTTCTATTAAGGTTTTCTATTTTCCTTTCATGCATATGAAGAAAGAATCCATGTTGGCCTAGGTGTTTAATGGAAGCAGATTAACTCAACAGAACTCTTAATTAGCATCTTTATCTAACCTAAAAGTTTGTGGTTTTAATTATATAGAGTTGAACTGGATATTCAGTATACGTATTTTAATATTAAAAATATGAAACTAAAAATCTCTTAAGCTGATTCTATTAATTATCTCCCCTGCTTCTTAATACATACATTGATGTTGCGGGGAGGGGAGCAGAGAAGAATAATTCATATTTATTCTGTCTTAGCATTCATGATAAGTGTGACTGGAATGCACACGTACTAACTTATGGAACTCATATTGATGAACACTTGAAGAAGTAAGTCTTTTTATAAAGTGCAGCCCACAGCAAGAGTCATAAAATTTGCACAATCATTTGGTTGAGTTCTACAATGCTGAAGGTTTGGGGTTTTATATTTAACTCATTGATTTAAAAACTATTAGAGAATTAGCATTTGTCCTTGTCCTCTATTTTCCCTTTTAATTGTACCTTCCCATGGAAATCAATGATTCTATTTAATGAAATGAGGAACTCCTAGCTGGATATTTCCTGGGCATTTGCAGATTACATGTTTCTCAGTGTATTTCAGTGGGAGACTTATGAGGCATAAAGTTTTCTCTATTTTTCCCCATGATTCCCCATCACATCTCAGTAGACAGCACTGTGTGCACAACAGGTGAAATGTTAAGCCTCATAGTATGTGGTTTATTTCTAATTGGTGACAAACTAAATTATATTTTTTTCTACAGTAATGTGTATTTTACATTTGCCTTGGTTTTGTGGTCTGTTTTGTTTTTTTTTCTTTTTCCTTTTTCCTTTGGTCTTTTACTCCTTCACTGTTCACTTTTTCCAACTATTTTATGCACTTTGGGTTTTTCAATTGCCTCCATATTACCTATTTGGAGAGCACTGTTTTAAATGTGTATTTTAACACCACAATTTGGTTTGACAGAATGATTTGTAGTGCTGCAGCAAGCCATTCACCAGAGATCTGAAATCTTGTGCACAAACTCCCTAATCTAGCAAGCTTTAATTCCTAAGCTTACTGCTGTTCCTCCATTAAGGTAGTGATGAAATGCAAATCGGAAATTGTTCTGCAGAGCTTCTAAGCTGCTAAAAAATGCAGAACTGCTGAAATTCTACAGAACTGTGACATTTAAAACATCATTGTATCAGAGTAATTTGCTTTTAATTAGGAACAGGTAGAGGAGAGTAAGGGGACTATTTACGTGCATGTTATGTTGATGGAAAAAGAATGAGGAAGTGTCCTCAGCATCCTCTGCTTGATTACTAAATCTTTTATTCATTCCCTGCTTTTTCAGGTTTTGTATTTATTTCACAATGACACATCTGCAATGAGAGACAGTGAATAAAAGGTCATCCCATCCTCACCAAGGGTTTCTTGGTAAAAGCACACTACAAGAATTCAGTGTTCTGAGTTGGACATGTCACTCTGGTCTCCAACATTCGCAATCCAGCTCTGTCAGTGCCGTCATCCCCAAAGAATTGTATCTAAGAGATTATGAACCTCTTCTTTTCTGTTACTAGGCAGAGCTAAAAATGTCACCTTTACTTCAGGGCAAGAATCAGGCTTAGGGCACTTTATTACAAGGGAGGGTCCACATAATGGCAACAAAGTTAACAACTTTCATGTTGATCATGACTAACAAGTTACTAAATTTTGTGTTTCCCATTGTAAAATTAAATTGTCAGTACAAGGAGAAATAATGTTTTGTGTAGGCAAGCGAAAATAGTAAAAATATAAGTTCCTTTGGGACACATAAATATAAAGCCTTATACTTCAGTCTGAGGTCAGAATTTCATGTGAGGTTCTGCAGATGCAGATCCTACTCTTTATATGTATTGTATATGACAAGGAATCCACTACATTACATTGTATTAGCAATACAGAATTAAATAAATTACTATTGTCTATGTCAGTGAAAATTTTTCAATTAAAAGAAGTATACTGCCTTTCCAAACTAATAGATGCTTAAAATTTATTCCGTATGGCAGATTCATAATTCTCTTAGTGGAGAGGTCAGACAGAGGAGAACATAGCATGAGGTACGTTGGTGTTTGTCAGGTTTCCCTTCTGCAGACATATTCACCCTCTTCTCCTTGGTCCCATTTTGCTCCTTGCAACAACTTTCTGTAGCTCCAGTAAACCACAATGCTTTTTTTTCTTGATGTCAGAAATATGTCATTGGCACATTCAGAGTATCGGTTCATTCTTCTTCTTTTTCGTAAAAAAATCATATCTTTACTTGCCAAACAAAAAGAGTTTGTTTCTTTAAACTTTTGAGGAAGCCTAGCCTTTCACTGAGATATAGCAAATGTAAATGCTATACATTTTACCACTTTTTTCATAGTGGTAAAACACTTAGGACACCAATATACTAGACTGCTTTGATAGTTTAATCAGTTTTACGATACTAAACCACCAAATATTCATTGTAATTAATTCAAATTAAAAAATATTTAATTGATTTTTCAAATATTAAATATCTTCTTAATAAATAACATGGTTAAAGGGAATTTCTAATATAACAGCAAGAAAAAGACACAGTACCATTAGTAATATCTAAATTTAAATACTTAGGAACAATTTCATTTCCTCATTTTAACAGGATTTATTGAATTTATTTGAAATAGGTTTACAACTCTCATCAATTACAAAAATGTAGCTCCAAACTTTTACTTTACTTGCATAAATGCCTTCTATTCTTTATAGAAATAAAGAGAAGAAATGTAAACTTTACATTAATCAGGTTTTCTTTTTGCATAGCCATGCACAAATGCAGGTATGTAGAAGGAAAACACCATTTGCAGTTCTGTAAAATAAATGCATCTGCCAATAAATAAATCAATAAACACAGGACTTTAAAGATTATATTACTTAAAATAATTTTAAGAAGAAAATAATATTTTTAATGGCTAACTAGCAAGTCTAGAACAAGTAGACAATTCTTTTGATTAAAAATTTAAAACATTTCTCAATTAGCTCTGCTCAGAAGAGACACTTAAATAAGGAACACATATATCTTATAAATTTCTTTGCTAATTCTCTGGTAAGAAATTATAACTGCCGTGACTGGAATTGCTTGTTCACCAGTTTTAAAGATTCTGAATTCTATTTCGTAAATCAAGCTTAGTATAAAATCACTGCATCCCATGTCAAACCCATAATTCAGTGATTACTTATTTTATTGAAAGATTTAGATGTTTGAAAATAGTAATTTTATTGGCTCCATCTTTAACGTCACCTCAATTAAAATTGTTCTGTCTATAATTAGTTTAATTAATTGCACTAATATGCTCGTTTAGGTGAATATTTACTTGGTTAGCCACTTTAATCAAAGTAATAAAATACACAGAAAGGGTTTATTCCATCAAGTTGCAAGTTGAGTTTTGAAATCTGAGAGTTTAACTAACTACATTAAATAATTTTTTAAAGAATTTGAAATTTTTTCCAGAATAAAATCATGGCACAGACTCAACCCCTTTACCCCTTCCCCACTCTTCCTATGCATATAGATCCTGATAGCTAGATAGAATATAGTATTTTATGTCAAAATCTGTGATCTTGAAAACTCAATCCCTCTAAGGTTAGTAGTATCACATATTTTTGCTGATTTTTATGTACTTTTTTACTTTAATTCTAAGCACTGGAAGTTTTTGTCCTGAGTATGGCCACACGTCGCTCAAACTTGAGATTGCTGAGATATGTGTCATCATAGGAGAATCTCTGCCTGACTGCAGGTCAGAAACCAGCATGATGATGTGCAAGTCCCCTCAGGGGCTGGACCTGATGGTGTTGTTCAGAGAATCCCTAACACATAACAACAAGGTTGGGCACCTCACACAATGCTCTGGGTAACTGCTGCTTTCTTTTTGAATGCTGCTACTACCACCAGTTTATTTTCATATTAGTGGTTAGCGCACTTTTCCAGGATGTGGAAGCCTTGATTTTATTCTCACTTCAGTCTGCCAGGATTTGCACCCACACCTGCTTGTGTGGAACACATTGTGCTGCAACCATGAAGCTGGAGAAAAGGATGGAGATGAGAAGAATAGGAAGGGATTAAAAGAATCCCTTTTTTAAAAGCTATGCTGTGCTCCTGAAAACAAGCAAGTTCCTTGGAAAAAGACACAGAAAATTTATAAGAATCAGAATTTTTATGTCTCAGAAGGAGTAAATTTTCACAGAAGGTAAGTTCCATGTAAGGTGTAAGACTGAGAACTCAGTCCCCTATTTGTATAGGTTGCCTCAGATAGACATTGCTTAAAACCTAGAAGCAGCACTAAAAGAAAGTGCCATACATCATAATTTCAACTAGGCATTGTAGTTTTAATTTCTCTAAAAATCCTGATCTGTCACAGACATATTTTCTGAAAAATCCTTTTTCTAGGATCTTTTCTCCTGAGAAGCTGGGAAGCTTCAGCTTCTCCATGTTTTGTTGCTTTGGAATGTGATTTGGAGAATTGTTTACCCAGCATGTGAATGGTTTTCACTTGATGACCAATGACAGCCAGCTGTGTCGAGGCTGTGAGCAGTCACAAGATTTTATTATTTATTCCTTTCTTTTGTAGCCTTCTGATGTCTCCTTTCTCTTTTCTTTAGTGTAATTTTAGATATCATTTTCTTTTAATATAATATAAATAATAAGATAATAAATCAACATTCTGAAATATGGAGTCAAGATTCTCATCTCTTCCTTTGTTGGGGTTGCCTGCAAATTCCACACCAATCAGTGTAGAAAAAAATATATTTCACTGTTTTTTCTGTACAGTGGATACAAAATATAGTGTAATTGAGTAATCATTCAATTTTGCTTGTTTGTTTCCATTAAAATTTTTTAAAAAATCACAAAATGTTTTTCAGATTTTTGGTAAATTAGATCATACTTTCCTATAGATATTTCAAGAATACCTCCAGATGATTAAGCAGTGCCATCCATATATTCAAACTAAAATATGAGGTTTACATTGCTGTCTCACTAGACTGCTTTGTTGATTTAGAAGTCTGATATAATATTGCTCCCCACATTTGCACCCCAATTACACTGACAATCAAAAAATCTGACAAGGACTTTCCATACATTCTGCTGGTTTATAAATTGCCAGTAAGGGATTTGAAATTTTGTCAGAAATATCCATTCCAAACTCAGAGTTCCCTAGTTAATCTCCTTTCTTTATTTCTTCCTTTATTTCTTCCTTTATTAACAAATCAGAGTGAAACTTGAATCTTTATATAGTTTTTGGTTAATGTTAGTCACATAAACAATGCTAGCATTTTGTGTGTTTCAGAGCAAAATTCATAATTCAACAGTATGTTGACTGCAGTGTTAGCTGGAGGCGTTTTCACATTTTGAGAGATGATATGGAGATAGGACTTTCAGGTAGTAGAATACAATGAAATAGATTATTATTAGATGGAACTGTGAAGCTGCTTGAAAAATATTGATTCTGTGTACTAAAATGCCCAGCAGTTCATGGCATTTTATCTTTCCTGTAAAATGACTGAGCTATTTAAAAGAAAATAATATTATTTTACTGTCACAGCACATATCAAAAGTTTCAAAAATAAATACGTTCAGGAAAAACAAATGAAAGCATGTCTTTTTTTTTTTTTCATGCAATTTAATAGTTTGAATTTTTGGTTTGTTTGTTAATTTTAAAAATCAGGTCACTGGCATAGGCCAAATATAATTTTTTCTCTTAAGTTACTTCTCACAGTGATATAATGAATCATAGAATGTTTTAGGTTGGAAAAAATCTCTAAGGTCATGAAGTCAAACCAACAAGTCAGCACTGCCACCTTCACCACTAAACCATGTCATTAAGTGCCATATCTACATGTATTTAAAATCCCTTTGGAGACAGTGACTCAACCACTTCCCTGGTCAGACTGATTCAATACTTGAAAATCCTTGTGAAGACTTTTTTCCCTAATATCCCATCTAAATCTCACCTGGTGCAACTTAAGACCATTCCCTCTTGTCCTGTCACTTGTTGGGAGAGCTGACCAACCATTCCTGGCTGCACTCTCCTTTCAGGCAGCTGCACAGAGTTGCGAGGTCCCTCCCAAGACTCCTCTTCTCAAGGCTGAACAATCCCAGCTTCCTCAGACACTCCTTAACAGGACTGATGTTCAGACACTTCCCCAGTTCCATTGCCCTTCTCTGGATGTGCTCCAGCGTCTCAACATCTTTCTTGTCATGAGGAGCCCAAAACTGGATATGGGATTTGGGATGTGGCCACACCAGTACCAAGTACAGAGGGATGAGCACTGCCCTGCTTCTGCTGGCCGCACTATGGCTGATCCAAGCCAGGGTGCCACTGACCTTCTCAGCCACCTGGGCACACTCTGGCTTATGTTCAACTGCCTGTCAAACATAATTCTCTGGTCCTTTATCCCCAGCTGATTTACCCTAAGCCCCAACTTCATGGCATTATTGTGACCCAAGTGCAGCACCTGGCCTTGTGAAGCCTCACACAATTGCTGTTGGCTCATTGATCTGGTCTGTCCAGATCCCTCTGCAGATCCTTCCTACCCTCCAGCAGTTCAACACTCCTGCCAGGCTTGGTGTGGTCTGCATAATGACTGAGGCTAAGGAGGGGGAGCTCTTTCCTGCTGGATGCATATCAGTGGGGTCATTGCTAACTGGATATATCAAATTTGTTAAATGTGACATCATGTTTTAGGCAAAATAATATGCAACAGAAATTGAAAACATAGGTTCTGCCCTGTCTCTGGTATTTAAGATTAATTCAGTATATTACAGTATGTTGAAAGGACTTTAAAATAGATTTCCTGAGTCCTCAGGTGGCAATTAATTCACTTGTTCCAGATCTTCAAATAAGACAACAATATTGCAAAGTTATCATATTGCAGAGCAGGAAAATGTTATGAAAGCTTCTGAACAATTGTAAAAGAAGCAGGTAAAAAATTAATCCTATCATTATTTACAGATAATTTCTGTAAATATATATAGCAGACAGATTAAAGTGTAAGTAGTGTTCCTAGCATTAATCCTGTGCTCTAAATCTTATATATGAAAGCATGTGATGAACAAAGCAAAATAAATTAGTCTTTATTGATTACCATAGGATAAATAATTTGCACACATTGTTATGCTGTTTTATGAACATATGGAATAATTGAATCCTTCAGAAATTAACCTTCCAGGAAACACCATTACAGGAAACTGTTACACAACAACTCCCCAGGAGACCAACCCTTGAGTCGATTGCTGATGGATATCTATATTTCTTTTTTATTTTTAATCCAAATAATATGTAAAGTCATATGACTGTCTTACAGGTTTGGTTTTTTTTTAATCTTGTCATTATGCACAAGAAAGGGTTATTCCAGGAGACCTAATATATATTTTCTAGCAGGCTGAATGAAGGCAGTTGTATTGGAGGCCTCTCTTGCTACTAACACTGATATAATATTTGTGTATTCATATATCTGCATGGCGAACCAAAGAGTACAATTGAAATTTAACTGATAAAAAGTCTCAACAGACTATATTTCCAAATTCTGTTTTCCTGCTTGATTAAATATGTGATATATGAATGCTTATGATAGCAAAAGGCAGGTTGAAGTACAGGCTATGACATTTTTTCAATGAAATGGTAAGAAATATAAGACGGTAAGTTCTTCCACAGTAAGAAATAATATATGAGCACCAGGTAAGTCTATAGTACCATAATGCAATAGGATTATTCCAACAGCAAAACATCTTGTCTGATATCTGGTCATAACCATCACATAATATACAATTCCTGCCACATATTATACCATGTTAAAATTGTACTATCTATTACTAGAAATATCTACCTTGGTCTCTATTTGGGACTTAAAAAAATCAATACAAGAAAAAAATACTTTATATTTTTTCTACTTGAAAAGAATACATAGCAGGTAAAACACCATCACAACTTAAAGGCTGTCTTTAAATCAATGCATCGATCTCTTCAAAGAATTTTCTTTTGATATTTTGTACTACAAAGAAGAACTCATGTTCTAAAGGTAGCATTATTTCAGCTGAACTTTAATTTGTGCATGGCTTTGATTGATATACTATATTGTTAAATCACATTGACTGCATGAATTCTTTTAAAATAAAGTCTTAATGCCATTACTGTCTGTCAATTAAGATCTCTGCAAACAAGGAATCTCTGCTAATGCTAACCATTGCAAGGTAATGAGTCTAAAGTACTCTCAGAGTCTGAGTAACATCACTATATAAATCACATCTAAGATACTGGAGACCTGAAGTGGAGCACCTAACTTGTCCAACTATATTTGCCTTTAACGGATGATGTCAAACAATGAATACATGGTTTCACATGAGAGACAGGTGTGTGAAAAATAACCTTATGACATTATAATTATACTTTCATTTTTAATTTCTGTCAGGAACTTCACTAAGGCCCACAGTATTTCAGAAATAAAGGTGGGTCTTCTCCATGAGGAAGAAATCAGAAGCTGACAGTCATCACAGCACAGGCAGGAATCTGGGAAATTATTTTCCAGTGAAATTAATAAGGCCTACATGTCTAACTGATTATAAGGAACTATGAGTTAGGAAGTTAAAATGGGACATATCAGAAATATATATTTAAATTCCTCAAACTAATGCATTTCAGTACCCAAGGTTTAAATCCTGAAATGTTGTTTACCTGCCTGTTCGTCTCTAGTTGTCTCCTTGGACAATCAGAACATAAAACCTGTGTTCTGTGGTTTTATTCTGATTTGTCTTATTAATTTTCCTCTCCTTTATCATCCTCAGAACCCCATAATGACAGTTACAATTTCCTTGTATTGTTTATTTATGTAAGTGTCTTTTCTTTGCATTCATGGTTTTCTGTCTGTCATAGGAATAACTTTTATGCTGGATGGAATCCACATTATTTTTTTTCTTTCATCAGTATCAGTGAGGATTGACCAGAATTTGCTGCTGCGCTGGAAAAAACTAGCAAAGGTGTCTGTGCTTCAGTCACTGTGTATGTATTTTATACGAAAAGGAACTACATAGCCAGGCTTTGAACTGGGGATTGGCACGTACAAACTTCCATTTATTGAGTGCCCTACCATGTAGACGAGAGAATTATTTCATTTTCACTGCACAGTGGAAGAGCTTCAAATTGTGATATTTTCTTCTTCTTCCCTAGCTCCCCACACAAAAACTATTCAAATCTTTCTGCCTAAAGCATTTTCCCTATGATGTGGATCTTAATTCCTGTCAGGGGGATGAGGAAGCTGAACACTCATCTCAGAAATTAGTGTTGGAACACTTAAAACACTCATTGTTCTCAATACACAGGGAAAACTGTCCCCTCCCTGTATGTTCTTTTAGTTTGGTTTTTGGTTTTGGGTGAGCTTGGGTTGCTTTGTTTGTGGATATTTTTGCTTTTCCAAATAACAATTTCCAGTCATTTAAATAAATCTGAGTTGGGAAGGATTTCTAGTTAGACACCATGTGAACTGCAGAATTTTTCCTGCCACACTGATGCACTCTCACAAGAGATACACTTCTCACAAAGGACATTTTATAAAGAGCAGTGGAAAAACAAACAATCAAGCAGGTAAAACTATCTGCAGCATCTGTTGCTAGCCTTGCTCACCCAAAAATAAAAAAATCCTTCACAATTTTGCTATAATAATAATAAGTATCGTTTTTATATTCAGTATCAATATATTCAGTCCACACTATGAAGCCTGGCAATATGACATACAACCAAAAATTATAAAGAAATACTTAGTAGCCATAATATCAGAACAGCAGAAACCGTCTCTATAATACCACACTCAAATTATTTTCATAAATATAATGGCAAGCTATATGTTAATAAATATTATAGTTACATAATATACATGTATAGTTAGAGCTGATGACCATTTCAGTAATGTCACAATAAACAGTCAGGAATCCTCAGGACTTTCATTACCTCCTACAGCGAATTACTTTCTATTCTCCTGAGTTCTCTCACAAAGACCTATTCCCCAAGCAGCACAGCTAACACATGATTCTGAAATGTCTTTAAAGAGCCATAGTTTCAGTAATACATTTGCTAAATTTGTGCCATTAACATCAGGGCTTAAACTCTGCCCTTTGCCCTTTTAGTAAAGTTCAGACACATGTTCTTTATTCACTTTTAAATTATTCTGTTTATTTAGAATTACTGAACTCATAATAAATTATAGGGATAATTTCTTTTAAAATTTTAGTTTTCTACTTCTCATAGAAAATTTTTATACAACCATTACAACACCTGAGGAAAGAATTAATGTCTCAAATAGTCTCAGTTATTCTGGATATACTGGATATCTCTTTTACTAATACAAGTGTCCTTTTAACTCACGTAGGATTTTGCAGCCTCATTTGTGTTTTTTAATCTCTGAAAATGTATCCAAAAGAATAATCTTTATAACTGGTATATTTTACTACTTTTAGTATTTAAAATACTCTAACCATTAATTTGGAGGTCAATTGTTTTACTCACCTGTTAAGATGTCTTAACTGCCCAGAGATACAGTGTTAGAGAAACTAAGATTTCTTTACTTCATTTGTTTAGATTTGTAGGATTTGTCATGGAGTGTGGGGGTGAAGCTTTTGGAATATGCATTGAGCCACCATAACTTAGTCAGTTGCCCATCCTTAAAATCCAATCCCTGGCTACTTTTTGTAGCAAAACCAGTGTGTGGTCCCCTTACACAAAGCTTGTTGCAAACCTGTAAATGAGTTCTGGGACAGAAATGTTTCAGGAAAGTTACATATCCTCATTTCTGGAGTATCCACTTCGTTTCTGTACCTCAGACTGTAATTTTCAAAACACATAATCTTCATTAACTTTCAAAGACATTTGTTTGTGCAAAACCTGTTTCATCAGGAAACATGGAAAATCACTAGCAACCATAGAATGCAGGAGAAGAAAAACAGTAGCATATTTTTGCAACATACATTGTTTTCATGCACTGCTTGACAAATCCTTTTCAGACCACTACTGGTCCTGATTCCTAGTTACACTGTCTGTATTTTAGACAGAGCTTTCTCCTCTGTATACATAATCTGTTTCAAGATCCTAAGGTTGGAATACAGCTGCACCATTGCTCTCAGGGGACATTCCCAGCTTGTTTGATATTCAGCACAAACTTAAAAGCCTGCATTCTTTTCTTGAGCACAAAGAATAGGAAAAAAAAAATCAAAAACCACTCTATAGTAGTTTCTGGAACAGAATCTAGAGTAAGTTTGATAAAGTATATGCAAGGGTATCACTAGCTGAAACCTCTACGGTTTTGTTAACATTTTGAGCACTATGAAGATGGGGGGAAAAATCCTTCTCTTACAATTGCATTGGATTGATCAGTGACGTTTTTTCAGAAGTAGGTAAGATATATATATATATATCTTATATATATATATATATCTTATATATATATATATATTCTAAAATCAGGAGTAAATATGTTACTGAGAATAATGGGAGATAACTAAATTGTGTAGCCATTAATTAATGTAGAGAATTTCTCTGTTCATTTTAAAGCATAAAATCCAGCCTATAGGCATGAGTCACATTGTGTTTTTTATTAAAATCTTATTGACCCTTTTCAGTCACCTGAAAACTATATGACTGATTCATCACTACTCTGTGTTTCTGACTTCTTCCCCAAAATCCTCACAGCAGTCAGAGGTTTATTTCAGCCTTGAGATATTTTTGTTCTGCTACTATTGACATCTATGCTTTTAGGCTTGCAATTCTATACAGAGTTTTCCAATTTACCCCTCTTTTGTGAAATTCTCCATTTAGAGAACTCTGCAGTGCTTAAGAGCTGTATCCTGCCATGAAATGAACTTTAATGATGTGTCAGACTTTGGTTGGCCCTATGTGAAAGGAATTCCAGCCTCCTTTATCTGCTTGTTTATTGTGCAAAGTTATTTGCTTTACTTTTTCACATTTAGTAGCACTGTGAGCTTCTTAATTTAAACACTCCTAAAGATGACTGACTGTCAACACAATTGCCAATTAATTTTGCAACAGAAAAATTATTTTAAATAAGAAGTAGGAAAGAAGCAGACTGAAGATTTATCATTCAGCTCTGTGACATCTCATGGCCATCATCCTAATAAGTTATCAGAGTTGCTAAAATATCAATTTGGCACATGGTTTCACATGATTGCTTGCATTCCTACTTAGGACCTATCACTTAATTCTTCTGTCATTAGGAAATTAAATCAATGATTCTGGCCAGAACTGGAGATAGCCTGATATTTATATTTAAATTGACTATTAATTTGTGGCATCAGAGAGCTAATTCAGATAGGATAATGAAAAATGTAATCATATTCATACAGACAAGTGGAAGGCAGGAGCAAAAAATAAAAATTTATCAGTGAGAAGCTTTTCATCATGCAACACTATTGATTTTCCTAAGATGAAATAAAGAAAATAAAACAAACCAAACCAAAACCTTGTGAATGGTTAATTAACTGAAAAGAAAACCTTATAGATTTTTTTCTTATTCCTATCTTTGTTGTCAGAATTTCTGCTTGGAAACAGTGTCTGATTTCTAAAGTGTTAAAGAGCTATTCAACAGTATTTCTCTCAGCTGGAGTACAATTAAGTATGAAAGTACATTTCTTTGGTCATGTAACTCCCTGCTCCAGATAGGTAATTAGCCAGAATATAAAAGAAAAAAAATATGCAAAGAAATGTGATCACATATCTACCAACACATAACTGTAAGGATAGAACGGATTTCAAAACAACTTAAAATAAAATAAAGAAACTGTTAAAAAGTCATATCTGGTTATGCTCTGAGAAAGATAAAGAAGGAGAAACTAGAAATCTATAAAATGCTCCAAGCTGGCAATCTAAAAAGAATATGTAAATACTTTTTGGCTGTTTGAGAGAGTGAAGAATATAAAAATTTTGGGAAACATTTTCTCTCAAATGAATTCTCTTACTACTGAGAATGGAGGCAGAGAACCCTTAGTATAGAAAAACAGGCAAAAAAGATTATATAAGTCATACAAAGAACCCTTTTAGAAGATCAAAGATGAAACTCATCTGTACAGAGTCACAGGGTATTCTGAGTTGGGAGGGACCTACAAGGATCATCTAGTCCAGCTCTTCAATTACCAGCTCATACAGGGATCAAACCCACAACCTGGGTGCTATTAACATCATTTTTTTAACCAACTGAGCTAATACCAGAGTTCTTCAGCTTTATACCGTATGTTGGGCTACTCTGTCTTTTTTCCACAAAGGAAATTATCTGCGTCACTACAGAGCGTGACAAGAACTCTGTTTGTTCTACTGTACTCAACACACTAAATTTACAGATTCTGCTTCAAAAGCATGAGATACGTCATTCCTAATCATCACTCAGCACTCTCTGAACTGTGCAGATGGCCATTTGTGACAGATTTCCAGATTTTTGCAGCCCAATAAGATCTAACAAAATCCCAGACAAAACTCCTATTGCTTCTAGAGATGTGTGGACCTATGGGTGGAGAAGTCTTGTGAAAGAAAAGCTGGAGCAATGACAGCTTATTTTCATGACAGCTGTATGAAACTTCCCTTTACTTTAAGGATCTTTGTCGAAAGAGTTTCTGAGTATGTCCAGATCCCACAGCTTGATATTATTTGAAGAAAATAGTGGCAGCATAAAACAGGGATCCTGTTTGCTAGTAAGATACTTTAATTAAAACCTTATTGATTTATCTGCAAAATGACCTCTTTAGAGGAAAAATAAAAAAGGATTATATTATTCTTCAGTCTGAAGGAAGGAGGTAGGGCACTTTCCTTGAACAGAGAACACATAGACGTTATATCAAACAATATGTCACAAAAGAATTTAGAGGAGCATGAGTACCTCCAGTCTTCTATGTATCCCCAGGTATTCACATAATATCAGTAACCAGGAAGTCAGGGCAAATTCATCAGGGATGTGGTCCATTAGCAACATGGATGTGAGCATATTTGTGGGATAATTGGGGGTGAATTTCTGTTTTCCATGTCCTATTCCAAGGCCACATCTTTGTAGCTTTCTTACAAAGGAGACCTACTGTAGTGAAAAGACTCTGTGGTTTCAAGCCAATCTCTGCCAGAAAAATTCTGGATTTAGACAATTTCTCATTTGTTTTTGTGTTCTAAGTGTTCATGTAATTAATTTTGCAAGAATAACAGATATATCTGTTAGAAAGTAGATATAATTTGTAGACTGAGTCATTAGCACATAGGAAATGGAGTTGTTTCATGTATCACATTGGCTGAATATTTTAAAATTAAAACCTTGACCCTATTCATACAGTTTTGTTTGCCTGCTTAAAAAAATACTGATATAATAGAAAAATCATTGTATCAATATTCAATGATTAGTACTTAACTAGATTTATCTTCTTTGATGATAAAACATAGAGAAATCTCTTATTTATGAATACGTATGGTCCTCAACAATGAGAGAAAAATTTCCTCAGAAACAAACTTCTGGAATTGCTTCCCCTGGTAAGGAGAAGAAGGTGGCAGTCATTGTAAGATTTGAGTTAATCACTCCAATGCTTTTTATCTTGAATTTTGAAACCTTAGGCTTTCACTTAGGTTTTTATTTTTTTGAAATGGTATTGTGATTTTAAGATCCTGTTGATTATACCAATAGCAGTGAGTAGGTTTACAGTCAAATAAAAACCCACAGTGGGAAATTTTCCAGTCTCTGACATACTGTTGAAAAGGGTAGAACTCAGATCTTGAAGACAGGATTATTTCAATTTTTTTCCCCAACTGGCATTGAAGAATGTTTTTAAGCAATGAAAAATATTTGAGCATGGTCTCATCTGAACAGTATTTTGGAACTAAGAGCACAATTTTGTGAATTACACTGAAAAGAACACCAAAAACTTCTGCCTGCTTTAATCAGAAGCTACTTGTGTGATTTCTACAGCAAGGCAAACTGGGAGACCACTAAATAGTGTTTACAAAATTTTACCAAGCCCCTTCTTCTGTGTTAGAATTTTGCCCTTAGTTTTAAACTAGTGTCACAACAACAAGATGAAAAAGTCATCATGTGTTACTTGTGGTAAGCTTTCATTTCTCTTTTTGATTTAAATTTCTCTTCTTTTATATAATTTTTTATAAAATTTAATGAAGTAAATTACACTAGATAGAAGTGAAAGTCTTGGAGTACTGTATCCTGACTTTGTGCCATGGTACTCATGGATTATTTATAATAGCATTAGGAATTTGATTCAAACCTTACATGCACAGATCTCATTAGTTATCATTTAAATTATTCCATCTTTCCACAGATCTTTCACTTCTGCCCAAACAACTTTCATTCCCCACCAGGCAAATGCATCAGCTTTTAGATATAATATTAGAGGTGTCACTCTACTCTAGTAATTCAAACATCATCTGTCTTATCACATTTTCAGTTTCACAGCTCCCAAAGACATCTGGCTATCTTGAAGTCAATGGGAGTTAGATACATAATCTGCATAGGTGCTTTTGAAAATCTCTTACGTGCCTAATGACATATTTAGAGCTCTTCTGTAAAATAAACTCCTGATTATTCTGCATAATATTACACTGTCTCATACTGTAGCCCTCTGATTTGCAGCCTTGCCTTGGTAAAAATCATGTTAAGTACTGAGCACAAGGAGAGGACTGTTCTTTTCTGCACTGTTGACTATCATTAGAAGAAAAAAAAAACCACAGTGGGAGAAACAGAGGCTTAAACAAGACAGAGGACTACATGTTTGCAAAATCTTATTATGTATTTAAGGAACATTCTTTTTAAAAGCCTAATTAAAGCACCTTAAACATATAATTGAGTAACAACACTACTCAGTCATATCACTATACAAAAAATGAGAGTGGTGAGAGCTATCAGGCATACTTATCTGGTATCAAACCATTAAAACTACCATGAAAACTACCATGAAAAAATTACTCATATTTCCTTATTAAACTAGAGGATCCAAATTTGATCTTCATCAAACTTCATTTAACTTCATCCCAGAAAGAGCATTTCATTGAAGTGCTTTCAAATATTTGATAATTAGTTGTGTGAAAACAACAAAAGAGTGTGTCTCTTAATCCATAAATTTGTGGTAGTCCAATCACAATGAATTTGATCACATTTGAGTGAGTCCTGGCCAAAATTTGAGGGGACATTTTTTTAACATGCATGTGGAGGGAATAGGGAAAGAACTGTAAATCTGTTTAAACCAAGAGGACTCCTTTTAGTGTGAGGGGACTGTGGAGATGTGAAGCCTGATTTCATTAGGAGTTTAAGGTCTACCAATATGACAATAGTTTTAAATGCTTTGAATAACCAAATACTGCTCTCAGTCAAGAGCAGAACAGGAAAGTGCCACTAAAGCTCTTCTCAAGCCATCACATTGACAAAGTAAGAAAGTGCATAATTTTTTATTCTGGAGCATGAGAATTTGCCAGAATGTTAATGTTCTGATTAATTCTATTACAGAATGATACAAAAGATATGAGCTATTTGATCTAAACCCCCTACAAGCATGATAGTTAGTCATTATAGTTAGTCATTACAATGAGTTGTGAAGGGTTTGAGTTATGCCTGATCAACACACTTTTCAAAGTCTGAAAGTTGTTAATGAATTACTCAATGTTCTTCTGCAATAAAAAGGTGAATTAAAAATATTGATCTCAGCTTTAAAATTTGCTTCTGAATGACATTCCTGATTTTTGGACTTGATACTCCTAGGAAAGAAGATAGACACACCTTTCACATAAAAAATCCTGTTGCAGCACACTGTACAAGAGCTAGGAGTTTATTCTTGGGCTGATTAAAATGTTATCAGTGAATCATTGTCATTAGTCTAATTTACAGCACCATTATTACTGACTCCAAAATCCTTGCTCCCTTAAGAGAATGAAAATTGCATATATTTTCATTCTATAACTCAAGAAGGAATTAAGTGCTGTTTAAATGTAACAAAATATCAAATGTGATCGGATTAGATCAACATATTTTACTAATTCAAGTAATATGGCAAAATATTTTTCTGTTTGATAACAAACCCATCAACTAGAAAGATACTGGGGCTTATTGCATAATTACATAAAAGATAAGAATATTGAATGACAAAAAGAAAATCTAATGTGTTTTTCTGGGCATAATGAATTTTTGATGTAGGTATTTGTCTAAGAATGAAGACTTGGAAAAAATCTGGGGGAATTTAAATAATATATTTACCTTCAAGATCAAAAAAGAACCAAAAGGACCAGAAGTGTCCTCTGGCTTTATTACACAGTCCCTGTCAATAATAGCTAAAAATACCCCAAAACCTCTGTACAGTAATCACAAGTAACTTTATGCCATCATTGTAATAAATTATCCCAGGACATCCTCCCGTCAATACCCAAACGCACCAAAACCTTAATATTCTCTAAATTTTTGATTGTGGGAAAAAAGGAAACCAAGAAAAATATATTAAAAGAACCTTTGTGATAACTGGGAAATAAAGCTTTTCTCCAGATTTAAAATTATGACTGTACATATCCAACCATACACATGCATTTACATAAATACGCACATGTACATTGATGTATTTTGAGTTTCTCAGACAATAGTCAGAAGAACTATACTACATACCTACATATTCAAAAAAGTGATAGAAAAGCAGTTCTTTTTCAATCAAATATTACTCCATATTTTTTTTTGTTCCGAAGACTATCAGCCAGTTTTCAGATACCATATTGTCCATTTTACAATTCAGACATCTTATTTGCATGCTTTCAACTCATCAACATATGAAAAGCAAAATATGACACCATGTCTGCTGCATGCTCCTGGCATGAAATAGTGTAATAGGGCCCCTTCCCCTCATAAAAAAAAAAAAAAAAAAAAAAAAAAAAGAGAAGAAATAGAGGCAGGAATTTGATTCTAATATGATTGCTTACAAGAATTTAAGTAAGAATTTTGTCAACCATTAAATGATTCAGATATCAGTACAAGATTCACATTGCTGTTCATCACTTCCTTCTTATAATATATCAATACATTTTAATTATTCTATTAGATGCTTTACTTTACCACTTTTCTTTTTGTCTCAGTGAAAAAGAAAAATACAATACTTATGTTTCTACCAGGGGACTCACACAAAACTAAATCTATGTAAGACAGTTTTTCATCATCTGGCTCACTGTAACATCTAACATTTTTGTTGTTCAGTCTAAATCAAAATCTCAAAAAGAAGCTTGCTATTCTTTGAAAGTGATTTTTCCTCTGAAACCTTCGACAAAAATGCCAAGTAGGACAGTGTCCTTGATGTTTGCTTTCTCATCAGATGGAAAACAGATCACCTCTTATAAAACAGCTCTGACAAGTCTATTGCAATGTCAGCTTTTCTTTCTGCAGCTTTATTGTGAGAAAGATAGTTTCCCCTGTAGTTTTAGAGGGCTCTAATTTCAAGTATGTTAAGAAGCTCTCTGCCAGAGCTGTAGGCTCTGGAACTTTCGGAGGAGCATTTGCATATACTAGTTTATGGACATGAATTACAACTTGCTTGTTCCTGCTTCTGCAAGACATCTTTGAACTTCTGCTTTACAAAAAAAGGAAATTGAATTTGAAGGTTTAAGTAGAAAATATAAGAACTACCATATGTAATATTTACTTCAGAATTTTCTGATGCTTATCAGAAAACTGAATTATAAGTAATTTTTCCACCAATTTTAACAGTAATGTGTAATATAATACAAGTTACAAAGTGCATATGATGTATTTGCATGTCTACCTACATCTTATTTAAAGTGAAAAATGAAGTCTAATGACAAAAAAAGTGGTTTCCTGGAATTCATTGAAAATATGTTTTAATGATCACCAATAAAATAGCAATAGTAAAATCTATATATATACAAAGCCATTAAAGGGGAGAATTAAGGTTAAAACCATTTTCACAAAAATGTTACTAAACTTGCTAGACACATTTTATGAAATCAATTTTTATATATTTCAGAAAGCAAATAAAATTATTATTGTTTTTAACCAATGATATATATATATATATATATACCTTTAGTGATACATTTATGACATATCAAATTATTTTAGTGCATTTCAAAAAATCTGCAAATAATTTGGCATTGGCCCTCAAAATAATGCTAAATTGTACACAGAACATTGACAGAAAACTTTTTATACTGTATTTGTGTTATTCAAGTCTTGGTGGAGGACAGAGCTGTGTGTATGGTAGTGTTATCACAATGATTCTCATAATTTATTATTAAAATATATTTTATAAAGAAATCTTCTGAAAGACATATTAGAATAACATTGAATGAGCAGTGTGACAGCTAAAAGATTAGTCCAGTTTTAAAAATGCATAATTATTTTATAAGGCATTCCCACTCTGTCCAAGTACTAAGTAAAACAGATGTGGTAGAAGAAGAAGTTAGACAGTTTGACACATTTCTGTCCCCTTCTCATGTATTTCCTGAAATGAAGCTGTAATTATTATGCATGTTGCAGGTTATGCTGATGAGCTGATAGAAGAGGTTGTCAAGTTATGCAGCACACAATCACTCAATGACACAGCAGAAAAAAGAGTGGAGCAGGGTTTGCAAATCTGTCTACAACACGTAAGTTTCCAGGCAAAATGAGCATTCTGGAAAGCCATATGTCACACTTAGGTTAATGAGACATGCATATGTTGTGGACATGAAAACACCCATTAAAAATAAGGAGGTGAATTGTTTGTAAGTTATTGGATGGGATTCAGATCAATCACTATGTACAAATGAGAGAAAGCTTAGAGACACATTCCTATTTCCAATGGACACCACCAAATCAACTCAAGAGGCTACAAATTCATACTCTCTTCTTGGTGAAAAGAAAAAGCTATATAATACGAAAAGACTATAATTAAATCCAAAGCAGATAGAACCTTAATAAAAAACACTAGCTGATAAAGCGAAGAATAAATATGAAAGTGGATTTTAATAATTTAAAAAATAATTATTTCAAAAGACTCACAAACCTGCTTCATAGTTAAAAGTGAAGCTTACAAAATCTTTCATTACATACTGATGCTGGCTGATCAGTCATGTTAACTAACAACCAAGAAATAACTAAATTTTTATTTCACTTTGAGACTTATTTCAGTATACTACAAAAGCAATGTATAAAACAGAGCCTTTGGGTGGCAGTATAGTCTACCATTTTTCAGTGATCCTTACACATGTTCTGCTTGTTTTAGGGTGATTTCGAACTTTGTAGTCTTGAAATGTTCTTCTCCCCAAACAACATAACTGATAATAAAGACCATTGAATAAGCTTAAAAATATCATTTACAGAATTATTCAGAGAAGGAAAAAAAAAGAAGTGAGGCAAGAAAAGAAGAAGAAAAGGAAGGTTAGTGTTTCTTATTTGATGCCAATGATTTTGGTTTTTTCAAAATTCAATCTACAAAATCAACTATATATATCTAATAACAGATCCTCATGAAATTTTTTACTTTATAGTGAGCAGTAGTAAAACTCAAAAATCTTCTCCATTACCTTTTTCCCCTCCCTATAAATGTTATTATTTGATAGCTCAGAAGATATATCTGCATGTGGCCAGGGTGCTCATCTTGATGGGGAACGGGAACAGAAAGTAAGAGGAGAATTAATTCTCTAATTTTGTGGTGGTGATCATAATCATCAACATATGTTTTTCTTCTTGTTTTTACTTTCTCTCAGTGTAATTTTAATTTGATTTGGTAAACATTTGAGAGATGTCATCAACAACAGATGATAGAATTTGTCCCACTGTCTCTAATTGTTACCTAGCAGAAAATGTAAGTAGAGAGCACAAAAATATAAAACTTCAAATTTAGCCAATATATTAGGGTACTGTTTTTGCTTTAAAGACCTGCTGATCTTTGTCCAATCATGTCTTAGTTTTCTGTTGAGTTTGACAGGCTCTGAAATTCTTGCCTTCCAGTACTGAAACTTTCATTAGAGAGGGCTCGGAGTACATACACAACCTCTAGTAAGACCAGTAGTACTTGGATTTTCAACTCTAGTAATGGTCATGTTCAGCTTACATAAGGAGTTGATGTGAAACATTAAATAAGACAAGAAAGCAGGTTACAAATGGCTTTGTATCCCCATCTTAATATATATACCTTGATTATGAGTACTAAGATATGATATCATAGAAATGCGTTATTAATAACAATTCCTAGAAGATGAAGTCTAAACCAAATATCAGACAGAAAATGCAGCTAGTACCAGAGTTAACTGAAAAGATGTAGTACTGTCATTGACAATAGAGTATCACTGTTCACATCCTATTACAAAAATGTTGTACTTCTCTACTCTGAAGATTAAAAAATTTTAGCTGTAATTCAGGTCTTGTTTGACCCGATATTTTGTAAGGAAAAGCTCAGTAACTTTTGTATTTAGCAGTAACAGGATAACATGCTACAGTAGCTGCAGTAATTGTCCAAAACCCCTATTGCTTAGCTGCTTTTTCTTTCTTTTTTTTCTTTTCCATTTTATCCTCTATTCCCTCCTTCCATTTTCCACAAGGAACAAGTTTGGAAAACATCACATATTTCAGGAAAAGTAAAACAAAACACTCACACAACCTCATAAACAAAATAGAAGATGAGAGAAACCCCAGTCTTCTCAAGCATCTTTGTGAGTGATTTGTATGAGTGACTACACATTTCTTTGAATGCAACAAAAACCTATCTATTATTGAATCAAGGAGGCAGTGAAAACATTATGTCTTTAATGACTTACAAATTTTTACAAATGGTAAAGTTATCTGCAATCTTCATATATATGGTCATGGCCATTCTCAAAATAACCAGTCCTCCACATGCATTGAAACCTTTAAAAACCTATACAAATTACCTTCCTCTCTCCTAATTTTCCTGCTGACATTTTATTGGATCAAGTTTTTGATGTATTACTAGTTTTTTCTTTAGGCTGACAAGGAATGCTAAAGGAAGCTCTGATAAGGACTTGGAATAAATCACTAACTGGAGTTCTACATTTAATTTTGCTAAAGCAAACTAAGGGACATCGTCCAGTCTGAACCATATGAAGTGTGAATGACTTCTCAGTGTAAGAGATATTTGGCGAACAGAGCAAAAAAAGAAATGCTACTCAAGGCAGAAAGACACCCTGATTTTGATGCAGGAGTTAATGAAATAAAATAAACATGGGTGCATATAAAAAAAAATCTCAATAAATATTATGCTCCATATTTAGGAGGAAAAAAAAAATGAAGAAAAAAGAAAAAAAAACAGCTTTACAGGGAACTCAAGAACATCAAGAGAGCTTGAACTGCTCAGAGGTCGAGGATGACAGAAATTCCACTAGTAAAGTGGAATTTCTCACCAAAATAATGTGCAAAATGTGATAGAAGATGAGTAAACTAGCCACATAAACAAAAGGGACCATCTTAATTGAACACTTGTTTGCAGATCTGACTTGAGCAACTCAAGAAATACTAGCACAGGAAGAGGAGCCAGTTATAACAGCAGCTTTGGAATTCTAAGAGTGAGAACTGATAGCCACCATATAATGGCCTGGGTTGGAAGGGACCTTAATGACCCAGTTCCAACACCCCTGCAGAGGACAAGGACACCTTCCACCAGACCAAGTTGCTCAGAGCCCCTCCAACCTGGCTTTAAACACTTCCAGGGATAGAGCACCAACGTGAATATGCCATCAAGTTACAGCTTTGCAAACATCTGCCAACCAACCATGATCATAACAACTGAGGAAAGAGTTGGAAAATATGATGCCATTGCTCTCAAAACCAAAAATTGTATCTGTCAATATAATCTTATCTTACAGCAGTTATTTTCATAGTCATCACTCACCTAGTCCCTCTTCCTTACTTTCTCCTTTTCAGGTAGTATAAAATTCACATAGACTGTTCAGTTCAATTAAAATCTTCAATTTAATATTTTTGTCTTGCAAATAATCATGCAAATAGTTGCATCTTCAATTTATTGTGCATGTAAATAATATCAAAAGGTAAAAAGCCTGACATTGGTCATTTTGAAGGGGGTTTTCTTTCCAAATTTCAGAATTGCTTAGGTTGAATGATATGATTTTCAGACATAATAAGATTTTTAGACACATTCATTACAAAGAGCAAAGATGTGTTTACAAAAGCAACGGCCACTTGTCAACTCAGACAAAAACCTGTCTCTATTTCCTTTTGTGTCAGGAATCCAATACAGTTATTTATTGCATACTGCCCGATTTAGTTTATATATCTCTGTAAAAAAATGGTGAGTTGATGTCCTTTTAATGCATGAGTTTCTAGAGTAATTTAAGCTATTCCTGTTATTTGAGTAAACCATTTAACTATTTCTATTAAAGAGAGGCACAGGCATTTCCTTTAATCACATCAAATAAGCTAACTTTAATGATATTATTTTCTCATTTAGAGGTTTGATTGTGTTTCTATTTCCTCTTTGTAGAAGAAAACCATCTGACTCTTCCACCTTCCCTGTAACTTGACCCTTGGCAGCAGCTATCAGGGGTATCTCCAGAGGAAATGGCATGACCCAGGGCTGCTTTCTCCTCCAAACATCAGGATTTAGTGAACTTGCACCTGAGCTGCTTCCTGTACTGCTGATGTTTCTGGCATTAATAAAGATGCTGTGCCACTGAAATGGCATGCTTTCTGAAATTCATCTCTCACTGCTTCATGTTTCAGCTCAGCACAGGTCTTGCTGAAATTTAAGTGTTAGTATTGCTGTTTTAGGGAAATTGCAAAACACTGACGCATTCCAACTTTTCTGTCTCTTTTCTACACTTTTGATAACAGGGTGTAAGCCTGATCTCAAACTTTCAATAATTTTACTTTATTTTTGTGTGTGTGTGTGTGAATTCAGATCTGAAGGACAATGCAGAAATAATTTCATGAATGCATCAACAGCCGTCCAGTAGGTGTACGTGATAAATTTTCTTCCTAGGTTTAAAGCTTATTTAGTCTGGGCTCATACTGAAGTCTTTGGATGAACCTCTGGGTTCGCAGTTCTTACTAAGACTGCAAATAGCCCAGCTGAAATAGAGCTTTAATAAAACTATTGTTGTGGCTGCTCTGCTAGAAAGGATCAATGATTTTTGCAGTGATAAGAGTAATAGTCACAAAGAAAGCTGACATACTTATACCTGCTACAAGCCAAAACTCCAGAGATCTACTGGAGTTAAAAAACTAAATCATCATTTGGTGCCTAATTAGTCAAGGATGTATTGCATTTTAGTCTAAAAAAATCTTATTATCACAATAATCATTATCTAGAAAGAGGAAAAGAAAGAGAGAGCAAAACTCACGGGAAAAATATTACTAATGATACTTTATGCACCATTGAAAGCTACTCATTATTACAGTTATGAAGGTGATATAAAAATAGAAATAGAATGGAATAGATTTTATCTCTGCTGATGGATATGTCACTAAATTAATAATAGTGCTAAAAGTAGAAATAATGTTTTTTGAAAAAATTGCCTATATAGTTAAGCATGTGTGTAAAATCAGTAACAATTTCATTAATAGTTATTTAATCCAAATACTTAGATATTATGATTACTCCATCAACAAATGCTTCATAGGTACAGTAAACAATCAGTTTTTCTACATGCTTGAGTAAGTACAAACCACACTGATCTAGCAGTAAAATTAGTTTACTGCCTAAATGCTTTTCTACATTTTTAGAATATGAGATGTGTTTCTTAAATCTTTTGCTTAATTCTAACAAATCACTTTTAATATGGCATTAGAAAGAGAAATATTTTACCTATTAATTAGTGAAACTGTAGTATTTTCCATTAGTAATTTTGAACTCACTTATAAAATTTATAGATGACGTTAATAAAAGCTACTGAAATCATGCCATTTCTACCTCATTTGAAAAATCAAAATTAGAGAATAAAACTGCTTAAAGGCTAATTTCAATATTTTCTATTTAATAGCACTTCTATTTTTCATTTTGAATATTGTTTCATTTAAAAATTTTATCAGAATTATAAAAAAGAAAGGAAAACATTACCTGTTCTGAGACAGAAAAATTTAATTATTTACAAACCAGAATATGTTCAGATTTTAACTTCCTTTGGAAAAGGAAAACATTTTTCACTTTTGCCTGAAAACATTTGAACTTCAAGCCCTTCAGCAAATCAGATGGAAATAAATTAAGCAATACCTCCACTGATATGCTACCTTTCTTTAACATAGCTTTCTTTTAAGATAAAATGTCAAATCCTGATTTTAGCTGAGATTCCTTTCATCATAAAGTTAGGTGTACCAAAGTTATTCAATTGCCCCTCTGCAGCAATATAATTTAGTAGAAGAAGAAGAGGAGTGATTAAAAGAGGAAATTTAGGAGAGGAGGACTTGCAAAAAAACTTTTTTCCTTGGTTGTGAAGTTCTTCTGGTAGTTTCTTGGATGGTGTGAGGAAGAACTGAAACCTTAGAAAGTTAGAAACCTCTCATCCTACATATCTTCAAGATGAAAAGCAAGGATGAATCAAACCACGGTTTCATATGTATTTTTGTAATTCACCTACATTTAAAAAACAGAAAACCTTATCGCTATTTGCATGGGTTGGATAGCTTTAGAAATGAGCCAGAAGATTTTTATTAATTGTATCTTCAAACTGCATAACACAATACAAATTATCTTTACACTTACATTGATTAAAAATTGTTCTTCCATCACTTTCTCCTTTTCAAATACATTGTTAAACCTTTGTAAAAAGTTTGGAATTCCCATTTATATTCAAATGTATGAAATCTACCTAACATTTATTTTTCAGCTATTATAAAATGAAATATATTGTGTTTTCTGGCGTAGCCCACCGGAGCCTGGACTAGCTCTGAATACTCCGGCAGCACACCAAGAGCGGAGAACAGCTGGGGACTGGGGCTTGCCAACAGCTGAACCTAAAGAGCTGCTAGCTCCATGGTGCACAAAACCACAGCTATGACACGGAACAAGAAAAGGAGAAGGCTCCTTGCCCTAAGATTCCACATGGGAGATTTACTCCAGGTGAAAAGGCTAAAACACATAAAACGCCTGAGCAGCTCTGCTCGCAGAGTTTTATATACTAACAATTCAAGGGGCGCATAGAAGCACACAGCCAATAAGGGAGCGCCAGGGGAGGAGTGAGGGGATTGCATCAATAACACAGGGCCAATCAGGGTAGGGGGAGGGAAAGGAAAGGTCACATGGGCCAATGGGACATCATAGATTAGGGGATTTCCAAATGGGTGTTGTAATCAGGGATTGGTCCAGGGAATGAGTGGCAAGGAACATTCAGGAAAAAGGGGCAGGGTTGCCTTGACAGGCAAGGAAAAGACTAGAACAAAGGGAGGGGAATAGCTTGAGGGACAGCTTTAAGGAGGAAGAGTACAACTCAGAGGTAAACCAATTTATGAGTGCAGAGGAGAACATATGTGGCCCGAAGTTTAGAGTCCGAGTAGCTGAGGGCGAAAGGCCGACGCCCCTCTGCAATTCCTGGCCAGCACCCTTCGGCGTCTGATGGCCTCGGGCTGTGCTGGCTGCGGACTGGCGTACACCGCTGGTATAGGAGAGGAACGGAGCTGACCATTTCCCGAGGGTTAAACATCGGTTTATTCAATGTGATGCCGGATCCAAACACTGGGAAACTAACCGGGAAAAAGTTTTTTTCATAGGGGGTGAAAACAGGATTATAAAGGAGGGGGGTGGGTACAGGCGGAGCCAATCGGGAAAGGTGAGGGGATGAACTTCACAGAACTGACACTCCATGGAGACCAATAATCAAAAGGTAAAGGAGGTGTCCTGGGACCCCAGCCAACCACCATCTCCAGAGAGGAGAAGGTTCTCGAAACCTGGGAGGAGGAAGGGAGTGATTGACTGGACAGGGAGGAAACAACTTTCATTTATAAGGGAAACCAGGGGAGGAGCAATTACATATCGGCAACTATGAATAGCGGTTACTATAGCAACTTAGCTGACAGGCTAGCACTGGCGGGAAAAACTGGGGGAACGAACCCATTTTACACATAATAGGGGAGAACAATACATAAATTGGGGGAATAACACAAGAAACTTAACAACACACTACCACATATGAGGAACCTTGGGGGGGGGAGGGGAACAATGGAACCAACCATTTAACTACAATTTAACAAAATAAACATGAATTGTAATAGTCTTCTACTTGATTTACTAATTTGAGCTTTAATATGATAATAACATTTTTAAAAATGCAATATTTACATTTCTTTTTCCAAAAGGGTTTTGCCTAATGAAGACATGAACTTTTTTTTTTTTTTTGATGGGAGAAATCATAGATGGGATATCCACAACACATATTGTACAAATATTTAAAAATTAAATTCAATTGCATTTTATTCATCCACGGGGGGAAACAAAAAACGACAAAACAAAACAAAACGCAAGAAAGTGGATGAAAACAGATGTTGTTCATATTCCACTGGTAAAGGAGAATGTTTTAACATTGAAAAGTCTACTCCTTAAATTAATGATGTCTAGGATTTGCAGCAACGATTGTCATTTCAATGCCTATGAAATGTCAGAGTCAAACTAGGGATAAAGTCATATCTCAAGAGCACAGCTCAAAGAGTGTGTGATCAGGACTATTCCAGCCCCTTCCTCTTGATGTGGGACATGCATATGCTACTGACAGGTAGATTCTTCAGCAAATGTGTTGATCTGCCTATTGTTTTATGACAGCAGAGAAACACAAAGCATTTTTCTCACCCTTTTTTACCCCCAAGGACAGTTTGTTACATCCAGGTGTCTTATGTAGATCTTATCTTTTCTTGTTAAACAATTTACTATGATACTGTAACAGCGAGACTATTTGCCTGAGGATCTTCTACAGCTCCAAAAGATTTAAAAGGAATTTTTCCAGAATTATTAGCATCCTCTTCTCTTCAAAGTCCTAGCTTTTTGCAAAGAAAATAGTTATCATCCCAGGGTACATGCAGTGGAATGATTTAAGGAACTATATTATAAAAACGTAAACTACAAACCATTGCTTCATACACTGTGAATGTTCCATCTGACTCAGGCATCTAGTAGAAAGTCTTCAAGTAAATTAACTTTATCTTAGAATCTGAAATACCCAATGGTGTGAATACCAACTTTATTCAAAAATATCTTTTAAGCATTGTTTTTCTCTCTGCTTTTTACACTTTAATAACAGCAGTAATCATACACGTGTTAAGGTATCAAATGATTATTATTTCAGATAATAAATATTATGCAAGAGCTTGAATATCAGTCTGTCCCTTTTAGGAGAAAAAGCAAAAACAATTAATAACAGGATCTGAAAGCTGATAATTCAAATTTGTTTTGGGCTTGGGGGATAGAGCAAGCTGTCTATTTCAACCATACTGTTCATTATACTCAGAGGAAAATATAGGTATCTGGGATTTTTTACCTCCCTTTAATTAGAATTTGCTGCACAATCACGCATAATTTCTTCAAAAATCCTGAATTTTTGCAGTTTTGCAGCAGGGGAAGGCTTATACAAGTAATTGAATACTCTGAGCTAAACTCTCAGTCACTGTCTAGGTGCTGAAAATTCCCTTTGCAAGGGTTCTTACAGTGGTATGTTCAGAGGGATTGGGTGGGATTCCCCACCCTGCTGTTCTGCCCAGTTCTCAAGTTCTCATAACCAGCTGGTTTGTGCTCCTACACAAGCACTCCAGCTCAGACACACTCTGTCCCACTGCTCTTGACTTAAACCACACACAAACAAGCTAACTATGGTAATTGTATGCAAAATCTTGTGTTACTCAACATTTTCTATTCCATAAAGGACTTATCTATGTAGGATTTGGTGAGTAATGACCCACAGCAATAACCTTTCAAGAAGTCCTAAGAAATCGAGTTTTTTCCATAGAATTTAAATAAGCACACTGAAATACATAATTCAGTGTAGGCAATGCAGGTCCTGCCTGAGGAAATCTTCGAGTCTGTCCAGAATTCCTACCTGGAGAGCTCTTGTGCCAGCTAATCCAATGCTTTGTTGCAAGGCAGCCAGCATTTCAGCATCCTCATGGGGCATTCCATCACTCATCATCCCTATCTTGTCTGTGCAGATGAGTAACTAATGAATTTGTGGACCACCTGGGGAATGAATGGCCTGAGTGCAGCAGATGTGTGCACATAGCCCAGCCCTGATAATCAGCCACAGCACTTTAACAACAAGACCAGCTGAAATTTAACTTTCACGTCTCCCAAACTCCATGATTCTCGGCAGAAATGCTATTAGAATTTCAAGTTACACTGAAAAACAGAAAATTTTTCTATTTTTTCATTAGAATAATGAAACCAATGATCTTAAACACCTTTTAAAATTTCAAAGAGGATCTCCAAAATAAACTGCTTAAATATTATATTAGTATTCCCAAATTCATTCACTGTTTAGGAAAATTCTAAGTTATTTCTAGTTCATGAGTCTTTAAGTGCATTTAATGCCCGCAGTATTAGGGTTTCAACCCATTAACCATTTTTAATGTCAAAACCACCTTGGTTGATTAATTTTCTCCTTCCGGCTACCTCAGATATCTTGTTCAGTTTCAGCCTTTTCTGGTTGCATCACTGTAGATATCTAGAATATAGGCACCTCAAAGCACATTTTTTTAAACTTTTTCCTGAGCAGTGCTAATCTACACAGTCTAGTGCATGGTCCTCCACTTACCCCATGGGTTGCACACCCCATTATCTCAATCTCTTCTCCACTTTTAACATTGTCATTTGCACTTATTCCTTTGACAAACCCTTCCCATGTGCTAATTACCTTCCCTGGCAATAGTCTGAGCCGCCTTCCCCTCTCTAGTTCTGTGAATCTTTCATTATCGTTATTCTAACCTCTATAATGTAAAATTTATCATTGCGGGTTTTTGCCAATATAATACTTCTTTATGTAAAAGACTACTTTAGTTCAGGTTTAACCTGATGTTTCTTTCCCACTTCCAGATCTCTAAAGTGTTTCTTTAATCCATAAATTATTTATTAAAGATTTTTATCCAAATGTTTATTTATATTAACTTGTGTTAAATTATGGTGTACATTAACTTCATGTTTTGAATGGCTGAAAGATCATTCAGATCGCAAGTCACAAGTATTCCTGGTAAAAATCAGCTTGATTGTCTTTAGAGACTAGCTGACATTTGTTTGGGGAAGGGAAGGGAATATTTATCTTTTTAGATCCCTGATACTGATGCTGTTCTAATCTTGGGGTTAGACGTAGCATAGAGGAATGTAATGTTATTTTTACATAGAGGTTGATTTAATTTATCATTATCATGGAAATATTGTGCAATAGTCTATACTGTAAACTATACAAAAAATTAATTAAGATCTTTAGTGGCTGTGATGTCATTTGAACTAATACAATACTGAATGAATATGTTTAACTGGACATTAAATTAAATTCTGTGCAACACTTTGCATAACATTTTATTTTTTGGCATTTTTGTTATTCCCAACTGGCTCCTAAACATATTGAAACTTTTCATTACACAGAAATCCATTAAACTAGTGTTACAAAATTTTGACAATTATAGCTATTTTCTCCATTACATGTACCCTTCACTCCTATTGATATGTACTTAAGCAAGTACCAAGCTGATATTATACTTGAATGAAGTATATAAATACAATAATTTCCTCTTTGTGAATGTTGTCTTTGGAGGATGGTGTCTTATTTTCTCTTTTAAATTTAATTTAAAATTCAAGTGGTTTTATGGTCTGTTCTCATACTGTGTGTAAAGCAAGATACAGCTTTCAAAAGAGCTCATTTTCAATTTTTGGGGATTTACATCAGTCTTCTGAAAAATCATATCAAAATACTGAACATTATTCAGCCAAAATTCCCCTTAAAATGTTCATTGATGTTAATTAGTTTCAGTTTTGCCTTGAGTACTCATTCATGCTTTAAGGGATGTTTTTTTTCTGAAGATTTGGTAAAAGGTGGAACATTATCCTTGATCATATTTTTTCCCTGATTTCATAATAATACAGAGGATTTAGGTCTTCTAGTTGGATGTTCTATTTTCCCTCATCATATTACAAAGAATGTAATCTTTGATGGTGGCATATGGTAGGAAGGACATCAGAAATTCAGATTGAAAAGAAGCAAATGTACCTCTCTTTCCAAAAAAAACCTCATCAAGTGCCATCTATTATGTGTGTGTTAGTTTGTTGGGACTCTCGAAAATTTGCTGTAGGAAAATTTTGCTGCTGGTTCCATGTTTAACCTATGTATGTCTGGTTTGTTTAGGACATGTTCCTAGAAAGAATTGTGTTTTATTGCCTCCAGTACAGCTCAGTGTCTAGTATAATGAATGCATCTTTCACTTCACCTGGGTTTGCCCTTTGCTGCAGCAGCAAAGCTCTTACTCTGAGAATCCCACTGAAGTGACACTGGTTTGTTACAGGTCATGGATCTTCAACCACGCTTTTAAAGGCTGGGTAAGAGCAAGCTGCATTGTGATGATAAACTACACCTGAGAGAAGTGCTTCAGGAGATTCTGCCTTAAACCTCCCCTTTCCTTTGCCTGGAGATATCCTGCTCACAAATTTTTTCTCTCACAACAACATAGAATACAAATGGTGCTTGATGTAGTGAGGAAAAGCAGAGCAAGTTTTGTGCCTGTATTCGCTGTGCTGTGACATCCTGGGCTTTCTGCTCCAGAGGAGGCGTGTTCTGTGCTGCCTCTGGACCGTGTGCGGGTCTAGGATCACCCATGCCTCTGACATATGACTGCCACAATCCTCCCAACACATCTGACAGCAGTGTGAACACAAACCAAAAAGGTCCCTTCTTCTTGATTTTTTAATTAAGTACCAGAATTAGGACATGCTGATAATAAATGATACTACCTACTTGAATATTGATGAGAAAATGTCACCAGTCCGATAATTGTATGCAGTGTCTTTGTGATGAGCTTTGTGATACAGAAAATTAAGAATGCAAGAGTAGAGGATTCTTGCAGATAGGAGAAAAAAAATGAAGGTGGAGGAATCTATCATGAAAAGCATTTGTGGTTCTTAGAAAGGCAAAGATAGCTGATAATGGCAAGAATGGAATAACAATTTTTTTTATTATTACTATTCCAGATAAGAGACTAAATGTAGTTATTTTATAAGTGGAACACGTAGATAATATAATAGTATTTCAGTAAATTTTAGGATTATCCTGTGAGAGTTCAGACACTGTGAATCACTTGGCTCAAGAGTCTTAACTTTCTGCAAGTAGTTTAATTTTCTTAATTGACATTATAACAAGTGATGAATGACGAATACCTTTGTTGAGAGACTTGAAAGACACTTATCTAATATTCTGCTTATTCCTTTCAGTTAAGATGCTTTGACTTTTCCACTGAGGCCAAGGAGGAAGATGCTCTTCCTGATAAGTGTTTATATAACATTTATATGTTTTTATATATACATGTATTTATATTTTTTTAATATCATATTAAAAAGCTGCATATTTTCCCACCAACTGTGACATGAAAGAAGTGTACAATAGCTGATTCCCAGCTGTTTCAGTCATTTTTTTTTTGTTTCAGGCACTGTGTGACCTGCTCCTTGCCTCACATTATGCAGTATAATAACAATTTCAATAAGATATTTTTATACAAATTTTTTATTTTCTGATAGTGTTTTTAGCCAAACAGATTTTTAGATTCAAGTCATATATATTTCCATGTTCATCCTTATTACAGTATTATATCTTCATGAAAAAGTTAAAATGTTTGATTATAAATAATTAAGTAATGAGATAGCACAAATTTATCTATTTTTTATGTTCATAAATAATACTTAGTTTTTAGAAAAGGTATTTAGCTTCTTTGAGTTTTAACTGATTTCTCTTTGCTGTTTTTGGAGAACCAAGCACCTTCTTCACAAAAGTAAGAGTAAACTGGCAGTGAGGTAGGAATTGGAACTCCATCTTTCATTCCAAAATTGGTTGAGTGTGCAGATGAGAGTGCCAGACTTGCCAAATGCACGTGTCAGCCTCGTACTGTTTAACATGGAAAAAGGGTGATTTAGGAAGAAGGGAGAATTTGTTTCCAGCTCTTCTCTTTGCATGTTAGTCCTAAATGGTTTCATATAAGATGAATAAACCATTTTTAGAGTCTGACTAGAATGAGTAACATATCCAAAAGGTACATTAAGTGTCCTTGATTCATGTAAGCTTGATGAAAGTAATTTGGTACTGAAGTGCTCAGTTGTAAAATCTGGTTTTCCCAAGCAAATGATTAAAGTAAAAAACTTAGTATCTAAAGCATTTACTATGTACAAATTATATATATAAAACAGTATTGCAAAGGCTACAGGGAAACCTTTATTATTAATTTCAGACATTGTGGGTCTTATTTTTTTTGTACTCATTGAATCATTGTAAAAAATATCTCTGTCCTTAAAAAATGCATTATTATTTGTGGGATTGTCTTACATAGACATCTTATAATTTCTCCCTTTACACTCTTCTCCACTTTTTCTAACAAATATGTCAGCTTTTCTGCTTATATTTTATTTAATCTTCTTTTTTTTTTTTTGTATTTGTATAGTATTTTCATTGCTACTGACACTGTTCTTTTACTACAGTCTTTTTTTTATTTAGGTGCTAGAGAAGACAGGAATTATGCCTAAGAGCTGTTTCAATTTTTACTTGCCTATTCAGATAAGGATTCACTCCTTTCACTGAAGTGAGCTTGCATATATA
Source organism: Zonotrichia leucophrys gambelii (assembly GCF_028769735.1). NCBI lineage: Eukaryota > Metazoa > Chordata > Aves > Passeriformes > Passerellidae > Zonotrichia > Zonotrichia leucophrys. The sequence continues at coordinate 54,879,363 of NC_088170.1, read as the reverse complement.
TATGGCATCCCCAACACATTGTTGACTCTAGTGTGAGATAGGATTGAAAGAGAAACTCTGTGAAATGAATAAGGTCCACTAAAACAGCCCATCATTCCCAGTACTCCTAAGAATGCCACTCCAAAGCTGCACTGCATCAGTACAGCTGCTCTTTGGGCTCTTTTGAATCCATCAGTCAGTGCATGGACTTCCAAATCTGCTCCTGGTTAAGAGAGAAAAAAATATTTATCACACACACTTTGAGTTACATAGCAAAAACATCCACTTAGTGTCATGAGAGGGAAATTACTGAGGGTGTCAATAAATGATCAAATCTACTCTGAATTATTTTTTATCTCCATTGTCAGAGAGAATCACTTACTACAGTAATTTTCAATGGACAAAAACATAATTTGGCTGGTGTGTTTGTAACTAAATAAGTCCATCATTGCAAATACTGTAAGCCACTTTAATAAGCAAAACCCTGACTTGTATTGTTAGAATATCTAGAAAATGGATACAATTTATTTCAGGAATGAGAATGCTCACACTAAAAAATCTTTCTTGAAAAATATCAGTTTATAAATGAGATAAACTTTGGGAGATATCTAAATAATATGCTATATTTAGGTTAAATTCATAAGGCAATATTTTATACATCCATTTAAAATTTAAAAATGTGCATTTTTATTAAAAATAACAAAATTCACAAGAATTTATTTTGATGGATGCTATTTTCACTCTCACAAGTTAGCAACAAAAGCTTTGGGTTTTTGCAGTGACTTTTTAACCATCAGTCAGTGGCTTGTTCCCTGGAAAACCTCAGGCATGTCTGATTTGGGAAGAACAGTTCACTTTAATCTGATGAGTAGCACTGACTGCGCTCCATGGAAAAGTCCCTACATATGTGTTTAATGTCAAGTTTCAGAAATACTTTGCATAGTCTGAAAGCACAAAGTTTAAAGCACTGTGAATTCAGAAAAAAATTATACCATAATAGAATAATATATAGTATTCATTATCTATTACATAAAATAATGTGTAATACATTATATCAATAATTAAGTAGTTATTATTGATCATAGTATCATAGAATGATCTGAGTTGAAAGGAAGTTTAAAATTATCTAGATCCAAAGCCCATGCCATGGGGGAGAATTCTAGTAATGTACTGATATATTAAATATATTTTAATACAAGCTATAAATTAATCAAGGATTTTACTGGTTTATATTTCTTCTATGTTAATATAAAATATATAAATGTATAAAATAATTTTCTATATAAATATATATTTTTTCTTAAGAAAACATATTATTCATTTCTATGTATAATAGTATATATATGTATATATATGTGTGTATATATATATATACACACATATATATATATAAAATATATTATACCACATTCTTCTATGTGGAATATTATGAATTAATGCACAGGAGGACCTAGAAGGTTTGATCCACTCTCTAAGCTATGACACCACTGAGATAAGCAAAACCAGATGGGATGAGTTCTGCAGCTGGTGTGCTGTGAAGGACAGTCACAGGCTCCTCAGGAGGGACAGGGAAGGCAGACAAACCAGGGAGGTGCTGCAGAATTCAAGGGAGGGATTCGATTGTGTGGGGCTTGCAACTGCTGTTGACAGCTGAGAGACTTTGTGTAAGGATAAAGGGAAAAGACAATAAAGTCTACCTGGTTCTTGCCCTTATGGGTGACTTTTATATCCCACATGTCAACTGGCAATATCATACATTTATTACAAGCAGGTCCAGAAAATTCCTGAAATATGTTGAAAATAACTTTTTAGTACAGTTACTAAGAGATCCAGCTGGAAAGGATTTGTCCTACATTTATTGTTTGCCAACAGAGAGGGACCCGTGGGTTAAGGTGGGTGGATAAGGTGGGTGGTCACAATGATAATGAAATAGTTGAGTTTGAAATCATGGGTGAGAGGAGAAAAGTTGTTGGCAAAGCTTTTGCTCTCAGTATGGGCAGAGAAGACTTTGGGCTGCTAAAGGAACTAGTTAGTAAGGTCCCTGGTAATCTACCTTTGAAGTTATTGATGTCTATAAATGCTGCTTACCTTTTAAGAGACATCTCTTAGGATTGTGGGAGAAGACAATCCCAAAGTGTCAGAGGTCAATGAAAAGGGGCAGAAGCCCAGCTTGGCTGAGCAAGGATCTTCTTCTTGAACTTAGGTGGAAAAGGAAACTGTATGGACATTGGAAGCAGGGGCAGGCAGGGCAGAAGGACTGCACATTGTTCAGCGCTATAGGGAGATAATTTGTATGGCTACTGCTTGGTTAGGATTCTGTTGTCCTGTGAAGGGCAGAAAGAGTTGTTAAAAATATGTTAACAGCAAAAGCTACAAAGTAAATTATATATAAAGAAAAACTAACAGAGCAAATACAGATTTTAGCATAACCTGATTAAACCTGTCCCACTTCCTATAACAGTTATTTGCTTAATTTTTCTGCGGTGTGGCCTGATATACAAATGGTCCCAGTAGAAAACATGTTGTACAGCAGCTGCATCTCTCAGTCATTTACAGGGGGAGATGAGTGGACTGTGTCCAAAACACTATTATGCAGCTGCAGCAAAGTGGGGTTGGCTATTTAATAGCATGACATGTGAGTGCTCATTTTCATATTTTCCTTGTGGTATGTTACTCTTCCCATGAGAGAACTCGACTCTCCAACTATTCCCAATGCTCAAGTAACTCTATACCATTTCACTATTTGCTCTAAATGACAACAGATAGAATTCTAATCAGTGAAAATGAAGATTGTGAGATAAATACACTGTATTGAAATATTTCTCATGTAACTTTAATTTAAAATAGGATTTATTATTGGAGACAATATCATATTTCAAATTTTATTTTCTACAATTTTGATCTGATTGTTTTATTCATTTCAAGTTATGATTTTGTCATTAAACATTCTTTCTGGATAGTGTCAATTAGCATTGGGGTCACATAAACATTATAGAAATAATAATGTGCTAGTGGGTAAAGAAAGTTCAGCTTTTTATTACTTTTCTGATATGATAGGCACTTTCCACTGAAAACCACAGGGAATTATATGTTACAGAGTATTATATTCTTAAAGTGCAATTTTCTCAGCTTCTGTGTTGTAAATTAGATTAAAATAAAATGTTCTCTCTATTTATGTACAATATTTATGTAGTGAAAACACCTCAACTGTCAGTACCTCAGATGTTATTTTGTGTTTACAGCTGTATCAACAGGTAGAATTACTTTTTACTTAATCCTTAATGTCACATACCATAGTTATCTAACATAAATCTCAATACTGTATCACTTTACTATTTTGTGTCACCTCAAAATCTGAGTATATGATACACGAATATATGTGAGTTTGATCCATATCTTAATTTTTCAGCTTGCCAACTTTTAACTTTGTGTTGTAACTCGCCCATGAAACTCAGACCTTCATCAGAAGTCCATTATCAGCAATTATAAAGTCTTACTTTCCTGCTTTCTAGACCTCTTTTATCTTCTTTTTTATTTCTGTATCTCCAAAATAGACAGAATCAGTTAGGTAATCTGTTTCATTTCAGAATTCCTTAAGGAAATTCAGAATACTGTAAATAATATATCTATTATTAGTAGCAATTTCAAAATTATTAATTATATTAATGTTAATAATAATCCCTGCACTCATGAACTAAGCATAATATTAGAAGATGTGAAATATGAAATATTTTGAAAGGATGATTTTATGTTAATGTTTATATTGTCAGTAGCCCACTCATTACAATGTTTTTAAGGGTTTTAATATGATTGTTCCAAGCTGGCTGTTAAATTTCTTGATTACTTTTTCTAAATCATCAAAAACTTGTTTATAGAAAATTCAACTGTATCAAGACAAGAGATATTAATAATCTGAGAGATGATACATACCTGGAACCCATGAGATTAATATTGAATACTATATAATCAGGCAAAACTGAATTACAAGTGAATCATACATGCCCCAGGTGAGAGCCCTGGATGCAGAACAATTCTGGGCTTCATTAGGTAATAATGGAAAAGAAAAATAGCACCTTGAAAATCCAGTTCACACAGAACACTCTTTAGAGAAAGTTCTACAGGATTAAGAACATGAAATGGAAAAAAATAAAACAGGGATGATTTAAGAGCTCTTCTAACCAACTCAGAAATTAAATTACCTTTTGCTAAAATATTCAGAAATTTAAACACACTTATAAGGAGATTTAAGAATCAAATATCTGACAAAGCCAAAATAAAGTAAAAGAAGGAATGAGTAACCTAAAGATAAATTAGGAATCAAACCTCAAAATATTTAAAATGGGAGGACTAAATTTTCATATTAAACATGTAAGTTAGAGAATCACAGAAAAGGTCAAGTAAAAATATTAAAGGATAATCAACAGAAGTGGCTTCTTTGAGTAGCTTAGTTTTCCTCTTACAAGTCAGTGCATTTCTACAATGAACTTGCTTGTGAAAAACAGTAAATTGCATTCCAAATTAGTATATTTCAATGCAGTTTATTAACTCCTGACTGGCTTCAGATCCACTGTTTTCCATTCCTCAGAATAAAATGAAAAATTCTTCCCAAATTAACAGATACAGATTGCAGAAGACAGTGAAATGCACAATTACACTTCTGAATTTGCATAATGGTTTAACCCCAGACAAAACTAAATACCATGCAGATGCCTGCTCACTGGCCCCCTGGTGGGATGGGTCAAGGCATGAAGAGTTTAATAACTGAAATAAAGATAATAATAAATATAATAATAAAAATATTATTATTATTGGTGATGGAAATAGTAGTAATAATAGTATTAAAACAAAGAGCAGAGAAGAGGAATGAAACCCCAAGGAAAAACAAATTATGTACACTATATTTACTCCCTATCTGCTGAAACCAATGCCCAACCTGTCCCCAAGCAATGATTTGCCCTTTCTAACCAACTTCCCCCCAGTTTATATACTGGGCATTCATGTTACAGAATATCCATTTGGCCAGCTCAGGTAATGTCCTGATAATGCTCTCTCACAACCTCTTGTGTACCTGCTCACCAGCAGAGCATGGAAAACTGAAAAGCCCTTGACTTAAGACCTTGAGCAGTGCTCAGGAACAACAGACACATCAGTGTTTTATTATTCTCATACTAAATGCAAAACATAGCGCTGTAGCAGCTACTAAGTAGAAAATTAACTCTATCCTAGCTGAAACTCTCCAAGGAGAGTTGCTAAATCCTTAATTATTAAGATTGTTGGAGAGATAAAGCCTAAAGCTACAACTGTGGTTAATTGAAACTCTGTATTCCATACAAAAGATAAAATTATGTGAGTAGAAAGAAAACTGAGCTAAGAAGAGCGGAATTCATTTTGCACATCTGAACCTGGAAATCTAAGCAATTATTGAGGATTTATTATAAATCAGTACTGTCTTCTTACCAAATTCACTAGTGAACCTCAAGTGCTTTTGTGATCAGTAGGGAATCTTCGGACTAGCAGATTCTTAAAACTCAATGATTTACTGCTGTTTACAGTGGAGCATTCTGTCCTGAAGTAATGGAGCTTTGAGAACAGTGAAGTAGGGGCTGATTTGCATTGCTGTGTCAAAGGCCAAAGAGATTTTCTGAATAACCATTATAAAACCATCAGTGATAATGAGAATCAATAATTGTATTGATATGTCTAACACTATAGTATGGTGCATGGTTCATCAAGGTTAAAACACACATAAGTTCATCAAATCTTTCAGAACTCTCTTTGAACTAACTCTAAGGATGGAACATGACACAGTTGAGCAGCCAGTACTTGCTCATGTAATTATTATAGTTACCTCTATTTTAAAAAAATGAGGCAATAGATAATAGAGTAATTCTTACCCTCCAAATCTCATAATTAGTTAACACATATTAATGAAGGTATTCTAAATAATTGTGCTAGTATGAAGTAAAAATGCTAATATATACACTTGTCAATATCTCATGCTAAAATATTGCTCTAAGTATTATTATTAAAATTGCCAATGTATTTAAAATACAATACACATATAACTGTACAAACTGCTTTTTCTCAGAATATGTCCCAGTTGTAATATCTAAATAGAAAAAAAAAGAATATAATCTAATGAATATTGATCTAAACATGAAATGAGGCTTCTCAGAAACAAGCTGTTTGCTATATTTTAGAAGGATTCTGTAATACTGCATGTGACGATCAAAAGTAGCTGCTAAAATAAAAAAAACATCTTGAAATATTTTACTGATAAGAACAATTCCTGTCATTAAAAGAAAGACAAGCTATGAAATTACTTTAGAGTTAGGGTTCAAATAATTCAATAGATATTGCTTTTTCAAACTGTAGTTGCAATTGCAAAATAATTGCATCCTATTGTACGCAATGAGGTGAAAATTAACATTAATGCGCATTGGAACAAGATTCTGAACTCATGGTGTTTATCAGGATAGAGAGAAGACTAATTATGTTAAGTATAAATGAAGCAAAATTTTCTATTACAACTTAGGTGGACATGAAACAAGTCCTATAATAGTCTAGGTAAGTGAAATTTAAAATTAATGGAAGTCTTATGTTTGTTTTCCTTTTTTTTTTTTGTATTGACTGCAATTGTTATGAATTAATAAGTACATGAGGAAAGTCAACATCCAAAGGATCAAATAAGATGTATTTCCCTACAGAATGCATCTTTCAAAAGATAATGTAGCCCTCCCCTTCTTAATCATCGTTCCTGGGCTCCTTCACTTCATACAGAGATTCCACAAAGTTTTTTTAAACACAAGTTGGAAGTATAAGGTAGATATCAAAGAGTAACACAAATGATGGATACTTAGGTCAAAAGAGTTACTCAGCTAACCAACAGTGTGTTCACATTTCCAGCAAAGTAGCTGGAGGGTCTTTGCAGACTTCTCAGCTGCCAGGGAGGTCGGGCAGGTCGGCCTCTGTTGCACCTTTGAGTGGGCTGATGTGCATCGCTGCTGGGCTGCTGTCTTTGGCTCACTGCTTGGGCGTTTCTTCCTTAGGATTTCATATATTTTCCTATCAGTGTTCTTCCTCTCCTACCCTTGAACTATCCCTGTATCAGCAATCTTATCTCTCTCATCTTGCATAGCTCTGTGCTATGTACTTTTTCACAGTCCTTTTTCACAACTTGGCAATTTTCATGTTTGAGTCAAGGTCATGGACTTGGACCGTATCAAAATTATATCAAATAGCAAAAGCCTCAATTCACATACAACTTGAGCCCTAGGTCCTGTAAGTTCCCATATCTTTGGTAAGTATTTTTGACCTTGCCATCTAATAATGTATTAAATTCCTCTTTGAATTTTTACTTTTTTTCAAACATCTAAGGCATCATATGGTAAGGAGTCAAAACTCCTTTTGACTCCCTTTGACTGTATTTTAAGTAAATGAAAGTGATTCCATTAATTTTTGTCACCTTTTCTCTTAATGTTTTTGATTCTACAATATAATTTTTGAGGTGAAGCAATTTGAATGATACTTTGTTTCTGAAATGATGACACTCTGTCTTGTGTGAGAAATGATGATATAACAGATTTACTCATGTAAGAGTAGGTAAATGCTGCCACCTGAGAGGCAGACTTTTCAATACTTTGACTCCTGGCCTGGAAGGGAACATTGAAATCAATAATAGGTAGGCCTATGTAAAGAATAATGATAACGAAACCCACCAGATAATCATGACTGACCCTGATCATCCAGAACTAATTCACAATGGCTTAAGGTAATCCTTACCTACATTTTATCTTGAACTCACAGAAAAGTGCGCATCTCTGTTATCCAGTACAAGGCATGCTCTGTCTCAGACAAGAAAGATGTTCCTTGACAGCTGCTCTATTTGCCATCATTAATACCATCCTTAATCATAAGACAGAACCCAAATCTTGCTCAGCTAAACCTGCAGATCAAATTATAATCTTCCTTTAGAAGTTTAAGTCAGAATTTAAAGGACTCTTGTTCAAAATAATAGGACTATATTTTGTATAATACTAGAAAAGTTTGCCTAGACATCTCTTTTGTTATTCTAATGTCTGCCTTACTGTTTTCATGCTCCCAGGCTCCTGCATGATAACCAATTAGAAATATGAGAAAAATAATTTAAACTTAAAAATTAATTTAGTCACATCCCAGTAAGAAGAAGGTAGATGTTAATAAAAGAAATTTTAATGAAAGCAAATCCTCTACAGGTATTGAACCCACACCCTTTCATAACTCTGTTAGTTACCCTATTCACAAGGCAATAGTAAGTGAGAAGCGCAACAGAATCAGGTGTTGTATTAGCCAACAGAGGATGCTCTTTGATCCTTATGAAAGTAATAAAAATATATTGAGAGGAGCAAAGTAATTAAAATTTTCCATGACTATAGAATGTAGAGGAAGTGTATTCCCTTGGTCATTCCAAAGACTATGTGTGTGTAATTTAATGACATGCAGAGGGAATACAGCATATATCTGCTCCTTGGTGGCAAAACCATCTGAAAAGAAAGAAAACTTCTTTTTATCAGCTTCAGTTCTGTAAATTCTGTCTAGGATGATGACAGTATATGATTAGCAGAGACGATCTTCTCAAAATATTAATAATATTCAAATATTTAGGTTATTCATTGCTGCAATGTCTGCATAAGATATTTAAAATTGGACACAGTTCAAACTGCTGGGAACAATATTTAACTGAGAAAAGTGTATTTAAATGATATAACAAGTGTCTTCCATTACTAATACATTTTTTTTCCCCCATATCTTATAGGGTTAATTTTCAAATTCAGAGGTCTTTTTACATTGTCGAAAATTTCCTCATGGCTTAACACATATTATTTGGAGTGAATGGCTTTTATAGTAAATAGCCTTTATTTCAGAGCTAGAATGACAATGTTAATACATATAGAAAATAAAGTGACAGGTTCAGAGATAAGTACCTGTACTTATAAACATCCAATAAACATCCAGGTGGAAGACTGAGTGACAGCATCAAAGGATTCCCACAGCCAATAATTTTTCTTATCTGAAAAAAAATGTATAATTTAAATGTAAGCATCCAAGGTTATGACACTTTATGACACTTTTCAATTTGGACTTTCTGAGTAACTTTTGAAGAAAAGCAGATGCTTCCTAAGTCTGGTGCAGAGCTTACACTACTCTTAACACTTTACATAGAATCTGTAAAATGGTTAGCCCTATGATCAAAGTTAATTGAGATTAATTACTTTGTCCACACCCACCCCATTTCTGATTTTGTAAATAAACTTTTTAGAATACATTTTTGTAGTTTGTAATGAGATCTAACTTATTTATCCATAAATCCAGAATGAATCAATGCATGTCAATAGAGTCATCAAAGTCAAATATTTACTCCAGCCAAAAACTTAGCTGTTAAAAATCAGGCTAACTGTTCTTCAGCTTTGACTAAGAAACCACCCACTGAATAAAGAATTTAATGTACAAAATTAGAAAACTAAGGCTTGAGTTTAGATTATCAAAATTACATTTGTGTTGAGACTTTTACTTAGAAATTGCTATAAATGAAAACTTTGTTAGTGCATCACTCATATACCAGAATTAAAATAAAAGCCTTCTCATGCTTCACTTTTTCTGTTAAAAAAAGCCCAGAAAACATGCAATATTATGGGTATATGTAGTTTTTGTTGTATATATTGATTTGCTAATCTTTGAAAATAGCATTTTTCAAAGAGGTCTACTCTCATCAGCTAACAGTTTTGTGAGATTATTTGCTCCTTTTTCATCAGTTTGACAAAAGAGATCATCTCCTTGCAAAACATCTTGGACACAAAATGCATTTTACTAGAAAATGCTCATAAATTTTTTTTCTGTTGCTTTCTTCTGGGCTTTTGGCTCATTTGATAATTATTGTTCATTACAGTAATTTGAAAACAAATTCCTACCCTTGGGTCAGGGCTTTAAAAGGCATCCATATAGATGTTCAGAAACACAGGTAACTAAGTTTACATATCTCAAGCATATCAGTCATGAAGTCTCTAAAGGCAGGTAAGGAGATCACTCCCTACATCCTCATGATGAAAAATATAGATGTATGTTTGATTAGCATTTCTTCTCCAGCCAGATTATAAATTATTGCTGGAGTGAAATAAGCAAGAGTGGGGAGAGAATGAGTAGATAATTTCTGTTTTGAATATCATTGAAAGCTTTTATTCAAAAATATGACATTTGTACTCTCTCTTTTTACTTGGAATAAGTAATGAGCTTTTGTATTCTACGGGAATGTATTGTTTTAATTGCATTTCTGAGTGGATATCAGTGTGACTGATTACTAGGGTGTTGACTGTGGAGAAAGAAAAAAAGCTTTTTTATCAGTAGGGCTTTCTTCTCTCTGGGTGATAGTCTTTGTCCAAGGACAGCAGCAGACAATGCTAGCAGACAATGATGCCATTCTTATTTTTTCTTGTCCTAAAACCTGCTTTGTAGCAGCAGTCCAGAAGCCCAGTTGTCTGTTAATAATGTAGAGAAAAAGGAGTTTAAAGGCCATGCTTTTCTATGTGACATGAACAATAAAATCATATCTGAACATGCAGTCCAACACAGGTCAGTGACTCAGAAACACTATCATGAGTAAGACTTTACACTATTCAAAACACTTCAAATCTCCATGTTAAGGCTGATTTTGCTTTTCCTAAGAAGTGTTCATAAACAGTTTGGGTTTGGGCTTTTTATTTCTTTCACAAAGTGCAACATAATCTTGGGGAAATCAGATGAAGGACTAGGAAGTGTTAGTGCTCAGAAAAGCATGATGTTGCTGGTAGAACAGGGTGCAGGTAGCACGCGGACTCAGGGCCCAGGCAGCAGGAGGAAAAGCAAACTCTTGGGACACATAACCCCTCAAATCCTGGCATCTAGAATAAAGACAAAGACAACTAGGAAACTTCTGATATATTATAACATTATTTTTAAATTTTTTTTCATAAATTTAAAGTGATAAAGAAAGCCTACCCCCTAAACATTATGAAATAAAGTGACTCTTGCTGGTGTTTTTCAAATGATTCAATATCTCTTTGGGGGAGTGTGTATGTAATTTATTCCTAGGCACACCTGCAGTTAGGCTTGCTTCATTGTGCTTGAATTATCAATATTTAGGAGATGATAAACATGAAAAGCAACAATTTATTAACGGAAATATGCTTCTGTCACAGCACAGATGCATATATTGATAAAAGGCACTTCATCCTGCCAGCAGCTTACACAATACCTACACTGCACTGACACACAGGTATTTGTGAGCACAGCTCTATAGCTTACCTCAGACCTGACAGAAAGCAGACCTAGAATATTAGCAGTATTAACAATTGCATTCCTTCCTTGGCCTGAAGACAACTGAAGGTTCATTTTACTTCTGCATTGCCTCCAGGCCCATGCCCTGTGCATCCACAGCCCCTACAGCAGGGCCATAGTACCGTGGTGACTGCATCTCATCCCATCTATTGATCCCATCCCATCTACTGAAATATGTCAGTGAATAAATTACAGCAAACACAACACTTGGTGTAACATGAAGATTAATTTTTGTCTGTATATCACCACCTATCAAGCAAGAAAAGCTGCTCTGGAATTATTTTTTTCTAGCATGATTATATTCTACCAGCAGTATACTTTTATGGAAAGTCTCTTCTAAGGATACTGAAACTGAGACTGATACTGAGACTGTGGGCAACTGGTTCTCTATTCAAAAGTGTTAGCACGTTGATTACTGAGCTACTATCTTTCTTATTTTTTATTATTTGGGGTTTTTTGTGGTTCTGTTGTTTTGGTTTTGGAGTTTATTGTAGTTTAAAAAAAAAGCATAAAAAACCACAAAACAAAGAAAAAACAAACAACTCCCCCTCAAAAAAAACAAACAAACAAACAAAAAAACCCCAAAAAAACCAAACAACCAGATCTCCTTTATCTGAAAAATGATTTTTTTAAAATCATATAATGAAATAAGAATTCACTGATTCTATTTTTTCTATTTTAGACAAGAGGTACTTATAGCAGGTTTTGGAAAGAGGGCATGGAGGTATAGGACACAAGGCAATATATTTATTTTTCCAATTTGATAGTTATTTATCATGTTGCAGATGTGTGGAGTTCTTAAATATTTAAATTCATAAATATTTACCTATTTTGATATATTGTATATCTTGAAGAATATTTTTGGAACAAGGCCAATTTTGAACTTCTAATCATAAAATATTTTTTCTTCTTCAGCATATATATGTATTTTTTACCTCAGTATGAACAAAGAGAAATAAATTCACATAAATATCTTCACTTCTCTATGGTTAGATGATATCATTTAGATAAATAAGGAAGATGAAATAAACAGAGTAAATGTAAAAAGTATTAAGGGTAAAACTTAAATTTATCAGACAATAGCTATTGTTATACCTTTAATTTTCAGTCTGGAAAGTGTTGTACTAAAATATTTAAATATTGTTTGTGATATAATTGTGTTCACCAATGATTTTACAGAACTTTTATATTTTTTAAAACATCAATGATTTTAACTCAACAAATGGCTAGAAGTTCCAGCACCAGGCAAATGAAAGAACAACTTAGAGTGCTTTACAAGTCACGTATTACTCTGGGCTGTGAGATCTGTTGTCTGCCATATGAGAACAAAGCACACATTCCCTGCTTCTCTTCCAGCTCATTTCCCACTGCTTCTGTTTAGGTTTCCTACTTTTGGGGAATCAAATGTCCAATTGCCGTTTTATCTGGTTAATATTCCACAGCATCATGATTGCTGTCCCGCGTAAAGCTAACAGCTCAGACTTCAGGGGATTCATCTTTCTGCGCAGTGTGTCGGGATATTATCTCTCATTGACACAGCATGGGCTTCTTGCACACCATAGCTACCATATAAATGTAAAATGTACACCTTAGATCTTGTTATATTTTGTGGGTCTGATTTATAGAAAAGCTAAATAGCTGCAATGATAAATCTATCTAATGCAAAAAAACATGTTTGAAACCACAGTATGTGGTTTGTAATAGAATAAACTTTGCAAAAAAAGAGCTTTCTAAATGTCAGCATTTGTTGAAGTACGGTGAAAAAACCATTGGGAACCACAAATTGTGCTGTATTTTTTAAAAAACATGCATGAATTTGCTTATATTAACTTTTTAAATTATAATGATTGTCAAACTGAAAGAATGCTTGCAGCTGCCTTGAAAATTGTGTTTTGGGCAGTTGATGCTCTGTAACTATCAGAGATTTAGTTGAAACTTCTCTCTGTATGGAAAATTCATTGTTACGTCCAGGTTTTGTTTTGCTTGATTGCTTGGTTTTTTGGTGGTAGTGCGTGTTTTTTAGTTTAAAGAACATTTTAAAGATCTATGTTTTTTTAAGATTTAGATAAATGTTTGATTCAGATAAAACTCGCAAATCATTTTTCACAGAGATTTTTTAGTCTGCTCTTATTAAGGTTTCATTAGAGACTGTCTGCTTTTCAATATATATCATCAGAAGGGATCACAGACTCCTCCAAGAGAGCCTGTTGCCCTTATCAGGTTCAGAGTGTGCATTGAAGCGCAGTGAGCTGGCAGTGCCTGCAGCACACAGCCCCTAGACACACACCAGCACTCACTTCTGCATCTGTTTGTGACCCTGGGACTTTTCAGCTCAGGGAATTCCTCCTTTCAGCATCTCAGAAGCTGGGCTAGTATAATGTGCCTGTGATTGCCCTCTTTTCAGTTGGGATAGAGTTAATTTTCTTTTTAGTAGCTGGTATAGTGCTGTGTTCTGGATGTGACATGAGAATAATGATGATAACACATGGGAGTTTTGCTTTTTGCTGAGTACTGCTTTCCCTAAGTAAAGGATTTTTCAGTATCACATGATCTGCCAGTGAGCAAGTGCAAAATAAGCCAAGAAGAGAGAGCATTGCTAGAAAAAGTGACCAAAAAGAAACCCAGCCAAAGGGATACTCCATATCATAACATGTCATGCCCAGTATATAAACTAAGAGTTGGCCAGAGTTGGTCACAGTTCAGGGATGACCTGGCATAGGTCAGTGGGTGGTGAACAATTTTATTATAGAGTTCTTTTTTTTCTTGGGCTTTATTCCTCTCTCTCTCATTATTATTATTATTGTTATTATAATTGTTGATGTTGTTGTTTTGATTTTGTTTTGTTTTAGTTTTTGTTTTGGTTTTTGTTTGTTTTGTTTTGTTTTGTTTCAATTATTAAACTGTTCTTATCTCAAACCAAGAGGTTGGGGTTTTTTTGATTCCCTTCCATACTGGTCAGGCTTTGAGTAACTGAGCAGCTCTGCAGTATTTAGCTGCTTTCTGGGGTAGAAACACAGCAACAGTGTACACAAAGAAACTAAATGCAAGGTTAAGTGGACCTTCTGTAATGTCAACCCACCTGGTCTCAAGGATTGTTGTTAGGACCAATTTATCCAGAAACTGATTTCAGTAAGGAACATGATCCAGCAGGAATCATTTGGAATAGCTCATTAGCCTTGTAACATGGGAGTGCCCAATATTTTTGACATTGTTTAATTACTTTGTGTTTATGTATAAGCTTTAATTATTTTTCTCATTAACTTTTACTTCAGAATGCGCTGTACATGCACCTTTATTAATCCATATAATTACGTTTTGTATCTATATATAAGTATATACAAAAGCAAAGGTATATATAAACATATATAAGGTTTATCTACATGTAAGTATTGAATTTTATAAATATTTGTGAACTTACATATATATGGAAAATTCTTTATATTTTCAGACATGAGCACTTCCTGATCTGAAGGCGAAAATGTGAACCATCCGAGGCTGCTCAGGGAGCCAGTGGACATGACAGTTTCCACAAATGGAAACTTGCCAACTAAAAATGCATAGGAAAATGAGTGGAGTATGATACTGACAAAAGTGGCAGCTGCTGTTTATGCATTCCTTTTCTGTCATTCTTGATAAAGTGGCAATTGTGGCTGGTCACAGTCACACTGTGCAAGCACAGGGCTGTATGAACATTTTTGTGGTTGTGACTTTGTCAAAAATCATAACTCCCTGTCAAACACTAAGAAGAATTGAAAAAACCCAAGCTGGACAGGCATAATCTGTGGGACCCAATGTGATAGAACTGTGCTGCTGAGGGACCTGGAACTGCTAAGCCACTCTCAGTTGTTAAAGGTCATGGCAAGTGGAGGAGGCTCTTGGGGCTTGGAGGAAAGTAATGATCGTTGTCATCTTCAAGAAGGGTATGAAGGAGGATCTGGGGATCCTTCACTGAACTAAAGGGTCTCACCTCATTCCCCAGGAAGGTGGTGAAGCAAATAATCCTGGAACCTTTACTAAAACATGAATGAGACTGTGGCTCTTGGGTGTTGTCACAATGGATTTATGAAGGGGAAAGCATGCCTAATCAACCTGATAATCACCTTCTATGATGAAATGGCTGCCAAGGTGGATGAGGGCAGAGTGGTAGATGCTGTGTAACCTGACTGCAGCAAGGTTTTCCACAATGTCATAATATTTCATTGACAAACTGTTGAATTCCACACTCGTTAAAGGGAGAGTGAAATTATTTGTAAGCTGCCTGAGCTGCCCAGATCAAAAGTGGATCCACTAGTGGAGCAAAGTTCTGCTGGAGGGCAGTCACCAATGTTGTGTCCTAGGGGTCAAGGCTGGACCAATACTTTTTTACTTAATTAATGATGTGAATAATGGGATATCCTGCACCCAAAATGAGTTTCCAAATGATACAAAAGTGGGAATTTTTATTAGGTCAGATCATTGTGCTGCCATTGAAATGGATCGCAAAAGGCAGAGAGGAATCTCACAAACTTCAACAAAAGGAAATGGCAAATATATTTCAAGGTGGCAGTATCTGGTGAGGTCTTTGCAGAAAAAGACCTAGTGATCCTGGTGTACAGGATTTGGAGTACGGTTCTCAGTCCTTGTTTTTCCAGTTCAAGACATGGACCAGAGGCAGTCCAATGAAGGACCACAAAGATAATAATCTTTGCTGATCACTGTCAGAGACTGGTTCACCTGCAGTAAGAGGATAGGCTGAAACAACTGGATCTGTTTAGCCTGGAGACAAAAGGGCTCGAGAGGTATCTTACTCATATATAAATACCTGCTGGGGGAATTGACAGTTTTGATATGTGAGGAAAATCATCACATGGCTGTGAACACAGAGACAAAAATAACAAAAAAAAAGGAAATGTAAATTAATGTAAAATTACCTTGAGGTTGGGAGGTGTCTGTTACAAGGAAGAGAACAGCACTCTCAGGTAGGCTAAGTTCTATCAGCATGAAGAGATTCAGAAAAACAGGCAGGGCAAGTTAATTTGATTTCTTCTTATTACTGTTTTGCTTTCTCTGCTCTGTTTCTTCAAGGTACCTCTCCCAACATAATGGAAGGTCTCCTGCTCTGGAGGTGGGATCAAATTTGTATGTTATGCACCTCTCTTTACCAATGGTTTCAGCTGGTTTTCTTGCAAAACTTAAAACACACATTTTATTTCACATCCTTCCCTCCATTGTCCCTACTTGGAAGCATACTCTTTTTTCCTCCTCATATTCATGCCTTTTCCTCTGTTCCACTGCTCTAATTTTTTAAAAATTATTATTTTAATAATAATTAAAGATAATAATAATAACAAAGAGCTATTATTATTTTAAATTCTATTACTCCTCCATGAAAGATAAAAATCTATCTAAAAAGAAAGCTATAGATATATAGAAATATATAATCTAAAAATAGATATATTTCTATTAAATAGAAAGGAAATATCCAAAGCACCATTAAAACTGAGGATTTCGTAAGTGATGTCCTTCCTTCTCTCCCCTTATCCCCTCCTAATTCTTTCTTTTGTTTTACCTTCTCTCATATGGTTGTATTTATGTGTAATGAAACTCTTCAGGGGCAAGGATTATAGCTAATTTATCTGCTTGTATAATATCCCAGAGTACTGACAGATTAAACAAGAGTACCCTAGGGTAGACAAGGCAGTTTAAGATAGGAAAATAAATTTTTCAAAAATATTGCTTTCATAGAGAGTTTGGTCAGAAAGAGAGCTGCTGCTTGGTCAGTGCAGTATAATGACAGATCTCCTACTATGTTTAGTATTTGAAGGTCACAGAGTATAATTTATTTTAAAGTTCTAAAGATATGTTCTCCCTAACCCTTCCTATAAATATCCACTTTCCCATATTGAAGACCTGCAATAGATTTTAATTTTAACCATGATAGAAGTATATTTTTGTAGAGACTTCAAAAAAAAAAAGACTTTTTAAAGCCTTGATGTAATAAGAGTGAACTTCACTGTGACCTAAGCTTTGTTCTTCATGTGTAAAAAAGTACCAGGTAAAATATTACTTATTTATAATAGTCCCATGAAATGATAGTTTATGTCTTCCAGTAATTGCTAATTTATGTCTTCCAGAACTCAGACAAAAACAAAGATGGGAAGGATAATTTTCTTACCTTCCAAAAATCAAAATTACTCCAATGACATCAATAGTATTTTGAAAAATTTTGATATTTTAGAATGCTTAAAGTAAACTGCAGCTCAGATGGAATAAATCCATACTAAACTCACAAATCCATCCTGAAGATAAAATTATTTTTAAGAGTATTTAAGTCAAAAGGCAATCTTTTCAATAATATGTATTATTTACACAGAAAATAATGATATACACTTATATTTCTTCATCATCACAAATTAGGAATCAGAATTCATCAATAAAACCATATGGAATGTCGTTGAAAGCATATGGAAATTCAATTTGTTTCTATTTATGTCACAAAAACCACAGAAGGATATCTTTGCTTAGGATGGAAACTATTGTGTTTTCTACCACCCTCATAAACACCAAATTCATCAACCACACTCAATCTAACAGTTACATTAAGCATTAAAGAACAGATACATCTGAAAACCTGAACTTCATTTATCATCTAGGGAATGCTCTTTTTTTGCAATTGCAGTGGTTAGAAGTGAGGATTCTTAGTGAGTTTTTAAAGTAAGAGATTAAAATAACCCACAACATTCCACAGAAACAAAAGCAGAAAAAATAGACTGTGGGTTAAGATAAGAAACTGCAAGCCTAGAATATGTTTAAATGGCAAGATGCATCCATGAGGACTTTGCTTAAAGTATCTTTGATGAAAGGAAAAAACAAGAACAAAAACACAAATGGGAAATTTCATCAAAAAGTGGCAATACAGAAGCTATTATTATTTTGTACCTAAACAAAGTAAGCCAAGTCAGATTGCATAGCACTACTTCAAAACTGGCTTCATTTTAGGCAGGATTTCTTATGAACTATAAAAAAAGGTAATACACAAGGAGTCCTTTAGATATTTCAGATGTGCAGAAGTGCTTTTCAAGCATTACATTGATAAGTAGCACTCATTTGGTTGTTTGCAGTGCTGCCAGCCTTGGAATGTGTATTCACATACTCATGTAACTGGTATTGCTCACAAGCATATTTTCAGAATCAAGTAATTTTTTTTCCTTTTTCTTTAATTTGTTTGAGATTATACAACAATGGGAAGCTTTGCTGTCAAATCAAATGCTATCATTTCAACCCCATTCTTACCTGATACTCTATTTAATCTACAGTAATATTTTCTGATTCAAGCCCACATTGTGTTACTTTCCTCCCCATATTCCTGTGCCCTTACTGTGCCTCCTCATTGCCTGCTTTGGCAGCAGTAGGCATCACCAATTGCCCTGGGATAATTCTCACCCTGTGCTGAGGCTTATTCACAGGGGCTGTCCTCTTTGTCACACGGCTCCTGCTGTGCTTGAGCATCTCACTGCTGGCACACACTGCTGGAAGCCTGGGACAGGGGTCTAGAAACGTGCGCACTTCTAGCTCCAGGAGCACGGGAGCTTGCTTTGCCTGCTTTGAGCTGGCTTTGCCTGCTTTGAGCTCCTCTGACACAAATCTGCTCTCACCTGAGATGTGTGCCTGCTTCCTGCAGGGCCTTTTATCTTTGCCACTTTGACTCAAGGTGGCACTTAGCACTCAAGGCTGGGTTTTAGCTGTCTGGTTCATGGTTAGGGCAGATGGGATTTCTCCATGCACTTTCCTCTTCTCAGCAATACCCATATTTAAGTTTCTAACTGAGCCATTTACAGCATCCTTAATGACCAGTGCTAATTATTTTTATGTACTTTAGATGAGTGCCTGGAAGACTTTTACTTTAACCTCACAATCACATGTAGAAGTTGTGCACAGATGTATGACTCCTCTTTGTTTATTCCTCTTTATGATAAGATGCCCAAAGTATTCTATCCTTTTTTTTGTCTTTATTTAGTTATAGAAAATTTTAATTGAATATAAAAATAAATCAGAGTAGATACAGCTTCTTAGGGAAAGTGGAACAATGTTCCATAAAAAGAATAGTTAGGTACACACACATGCTCATAGATACACAGATAGAGATATATAAATGTATAAATCTATATAAACACAGAGCATACTCACTGAGTTTTCCCTGAGATGATTTATCCCCTCCAAAAATCCACACACAGAATAAATGCAGGGAAGACTAGGTTTTTAAAAAACAAACAAATAAACAAACAAACAACCTGATATATAAAACACTTTTAATTTTCTTTCTCATTTTTTCCTTCTTAGCTCCTCTCTATTTTTATTTTTCAGTTTCTACCAAACATTTCACTTTTTTATTGTTTTTGAGTCTGTCTTCCACTTTTTTTTTATCTCATGTCATTTTCCTTCTTGTCACTGATTCTTAACTTCTACTATTCCAGATCCCCATGAAACCGACTGTCCTCTGCCAGAATTTCCTCTGCTGATCGAAGGCTTGAGACAGCCACACTGTATCAGCTTCCAAGAAACATATCAAGAATTTTCTGTTTTAGAATGCTAGAACACACTATCAAAAAGTACCATGATTCTGTGCTGGCCAGAATTTACAATTATTTCAAGGTTCACAATGCAGTCTTCATTTAAAGTAAACTGGAAAAACAAGTCCTGGCTCAGTTAGCTATAGTGTTTCATAAAGCCTGGGCTTGCAATGTACACGTCTTTGAAATAGGTAGGCTTTTGTTATTCTTGTCTTCAAGCATAAAGCAAGCCTTAGGAATGTATTTGAGTGATGTATGATGGATATTCAGAATTTTACGAATATTTTAATGTAAAGGGATCAGAAAATAATACGCAATCTCTAAGAGACTGGAGAGCAATGGGAAAGATTACTTCATTTTATCACAAAAAATCCCCTTACTATATCTCTGCTATAAGATAACTGTAATTACTGAGCTGTGCGACATTTTTGGAATGTACTTACAACAGTCAGGGATTCATATAAGATACTTAAATCAATGTCTTGCTGTCACAATTTGTGTAATACTTCAAATGATATTAAAAAAAGAAAAAGCAAAGTTTTAAATGCTATAAAAATGACTACTGCCTGGTAATCTAGATACAATGGAAAATTTACAATATTATCACCATCTTTGCCTTGCATGTTTCATAATAAATTTCTGATAATTCCTTGTCTTTTGAATTAATCTCCAGAAACTGAATTAATTTTACTGGCAGTCTGATTTTTATTCATGTCTTCCTCATATATGCTCCTTATACTGGTATGTTCTTACAATATTTTCTTTTCTGGTGTTGTTGCATTTTGTTTACCTACAATTTAGAGGCCGCTTCTTATTTTGTACTAGAGCATCTACCATTGTTTGAGTACTATTGTCACTTGAACAATGTTCCTTCAAGGAATTAGATGAAGCAAGTATGTTCTTATTACTCATGTTGGTCTGATGATATCCTCTGAAAGTGAATGGCGAAGTGCCATTGGTTCCAGTGACAGTAAAATTAGAATATTGGCTTTCAGAAATAACTGAAACTGCTCATGCTAAGCTAATTCTATTATAACAAAGATAAGCATACTTGATCTTTCACCTGTGAAATATTGTAATGTTAGTGGCAAGTCCCTTATCGGTCAGTGTCAAATTAAAAACTCATATTCAAAATGAGTAAGATGTTGAAACAATTATCTGTTATTCAACAAATAAGTTCTGTTCTATGTATCATTAAATTTTTCAATTGTTCTATCATGCCCTGTAAGTTCTTTTTTATTTCCTCATGCAATCTTCAATTTTGTATAATCCTTACTAAAACCACTGTAATTGTGCTCCAAGTATTTTAATAAAACATGCTTCAAATGTTTCCTAAAGACCCTATGTTTTAATTTGAATTAATGGCTTTTTTCAGCTATGAATTTTCAGGATTATTCTGGGATTTGGTTTGCCTGAATTTGATCAAACAGTGGCATCCAGTGGGAAAAGCAGATGTATATTCCCAAGGCATGTAGCTATTGATATCTGTATCAGGTATGTTTATTTTAGAAGGGTGGGAATATTAATAACCTATGAGAAATCAAAAATATTTTTTAAATTTTTAAGTAGGAGTATTGAAGGCTTATAAAGCTGATTCAATCTTTGCTGGAGAAAGAACATGGTTTTAGTCGCTCTTTGATTCCCCTAGTTTTTTCTGGACTCTTTTCATTTTATGAAAGCACAATTTGAATCATTATCAGTTTCTGACAATTGCTTCTGCTACTGCTATCTTCCCTGAACAAAAGTACAGTATTGAGTGCAACCTACTAGTGTAGGTTGTACTCACTATATGTACTAGTGTAGGTACATATTTCTCTTGATGAGAAATATGGATACCTAATCTCCTTGAAATCTCTTTTTTTCTGGCTTTAATGTACATGAATACTTCATGCCTCACTCAAGCTCTATTCATGTTAGCTCTCTAGAAATTATTGAATTAACAATTCAATCTAAAATAAAAATAAAATATTCAGAAATTCTATGACAGAAGCAAGATAATGAAAGCATGAAATGCCTGGGGAACATTGATGTCTCCAAGTTCAGGTCCTTCAAACTCACTTTATAGACATTGACTTCCCTCATACTGCCCTTCACCTTTGTCCCATGTTTCAACTTGTGGGAAGCTCTCTGCTAATAAACAGTGATCTAATCAGCCTAGGGCATGTTGCATATATTAGGCAAGAAAAAAATATATTTAAAAGAAATTATGCAAATTATTTTTATCGTCAGATACGCAGAGTTTTTCCAGTTTCCATTTGAAATCAGGTCAGTACCAGTGTCCTGCACAAATTTCATATGGTACAATAGTGATTCCATTTACATAAACTAAGTTTATTAGCTTTGGACTAAATTTTAAGTAGCCAATGTGTGCTTGAGGTTAAGTTGGCAGATGCTTGTTCATATAGTACTCCGTTATTTCATTTGCCTAGATGAAGGCTTGGTGACAGTAAAATAAGAAAAACCATTGCCACCATAGATAGGTTGGTGACAGGATTTTTTACCAGAGACCCAATTTACTGCCAAGAGGAGACAGTAATAACAGATTTGGATAGGAAGGCATGTATTTGTGCATGATTGCTGTCTTTATCAATTGGTGTAGATGTCAGTGGTACCTAATTCTTATTACCCAGGAGAGTTCCACTTGGAAAACAGGAACTAGAAAAAGTAGAAGATTTTGTCACAGAGCTCACACAGGCACTCACAGACACACAGAAGTTACTGACAGGAAAATAATATAAGGATTTGATTTTAAATGGAGAATTTTAACATTCTGATTTCTAGATCATATTTGTGGTTAGTAAGGGAGGAGAGTTTAGTAAGTCAAGTAAGTAATCTTAAAACTACAGGCAAGAAATACAGGCACTATAAAAGGAAGAGACCTGCCTAGGGTTAGAAATTAAAATATGAGAAACAAATGAGAAACAAAGCTGACTTGTCCTACCCTTATATAATATTTTAACCATTATTTGATTAAAATGTCAAAGATCATACAGAGATTATTTATTCTTTCAGATAGAAAGAAACCTTTCTTAGGTAGGTTTTTGTGTGGTTTTTTGTTATCTTTTTTCTAAAGATTGCAAAGGCCTTCAATTAAAGGAAATAAAAAACAATTAAAAAGCCAAGATCCCAAAAAAAAAAAAAACCCAAACCACAGAAATTGAACCTAAAAGCATCTCACAGTCACCCAGTCTTGCCACTGCCAGCAAAATTCTTAAAGTTTTGCAGCAATTTTGCAAACCACAGTACTGCAGTTTGTCACATTTCTTCTGTCTAGATCAGTTTTGGCTGGGTTTGGATTTAAACCTATTTTTTAAAATTCATTTATTTGTAGCTTCAATGTTTTCTAAAGATAAGGTTTCTGATTGTATTTTGTTTTGCATATGTTTGTCTTTGTATGATACAATAATAGGTTTTTTCCCCCTCTATGATAGCAGGAGTTTATTAGAGTTTTTAAGTGTTAGGTGGATAATAGATAAAAGGAATTTAAATTAAAAGAAAACCAAGCAAAATATAATAAAATTCTCAGCTAAATACATTTTAATATACCTAATATCAGATAAAATTATTATTTTTAATAGGAAATATTAAGAACCCAAGGTTTTTAGAGAACTCATAAGTTACTAAAATGCTCTCTGAGCAATCAGAGATAAACATAAAGTAAACATAATGTAATCTGAAAATTACTGGTAAAATACTTCTTCCAAATGACAAATTACTTTAGCATTCTTTATTAACAAGCCATCACACTTTAGGTATGCTGACATAACCCATACAAGTTTTTGAACTTAAAGTTAAAAGCACTATGAGCTAATCTTAAGAAGGAATGGGATGTTTGAAATTTAACGTCCCTGCTGTAACACTTCTTTCTTGACAATCAGAGACATGATTCCCCTATATTTTATGATACTCCTAATATTTTATGATCCAGTAAATTTTATTTCTCTGAATGAAATGAAATTAAGAAGGAAGTGGGCTTGCACAGTAGAAAATGATCAGTTGTTGACACCAGCTTTGGCCCACTTTGATTGTAATACGGAAAATACAAAACTGCAGACAGTTCATTTTCACTTAATCATCTTTAATGTTCTTAGAAGGATGAGAAAGAGAAGTCATGGTCTTGTTTTGCCATTGAAAAAACAAAATGAAAAAAAAACAACAAGAAAAATCAGTTTGTCTACACTGTAGATCTGACCAGTGTAATCCACTGTAACTATTCAAGCTATTTATGGGAGAAAAAGACAGATTTCAGAGAGAAATAGAAAGAGCTGTCTGGTGCTTTAGGGGAATGCTGAAATTCTCATGTCCTACTTATAATGCTTTTTCAAAAGCCACAAGAGCAACATTCTGCACTCCTAGGTACTACCTCATAGTACCCTTGGCCCTTTGGGCCAGTATAGACTTCCTATCACATTTTCACTATTCTGTTTCTCTTAGTCTCCCCAGTTGTGGAAGCCTGAATATGCCTGAACTCCTGCTCTTATGCAAATACTTCTCTCCACTTCTGTTCTGAGTGGTCATGATAGCTATTCTGTAACAAAATTCAAATAAGGATGAGGATGCAGGGAGGGTAAGAGAGGGAGAGGATGGGGCAGAAAGGAACAAAACCTGGATGAAAGAAATTAGAAGTTTTCACTAGATATTTGTGCTTTTTTGTTCTGTCTCTTCATTTTAATTTTGCAGTGAAAACACTGCAATCTGGATTTCTTCTTTGTAAGCTTACAGCAATTCTGTACTTTGGGGGAGGTTTCTTCTAATTAATTGTCTACAGTTTCTGCATGATTTATTTCTCTTATTCATTCAACCTAATTGCTTCCCACCAAGAGCTAGTTGACAGAACTGTCAATTTCTTTATGTCCTTCTGTTAGCTTGACTCACTGATTCATCATCTGCCTTCTTCAGATCCACTCAGCACCATTTTTGATGGGCTGGCAAGC
This sequence comes from Zonotrichia leucophrys gambelii, assembly GCF_028769735.1. Taxonomy (NCBI): domain Eukaryota; kingdom Metazoa; phylum Chordata; class Aves; order Passeriformes; family Passerellidae; genus Zonotrichia; species Zonotrichia leucophrys. The sequence goes on along the minus strand of NC_088170.1, from coordinate 54,854,552 downwards.
AGGAAGATCTGTCACATTGCCAGCATATTTTTCATTCTTCAGATCTACCCTTTCCAGCTCTGTGACTGAAGAAGGTTTATAGATGTTTAGCTGACTGTCCATGATCAGCAAAAACAGCTGATAGAGATAAGACATGAATTTAAAATGTGTTCTGCCTCAGCATACTCAGCATTTTCTATTTGAAACATCAGCCGGTGGTAAACTGGCAGTGTTATACAACAATTACCCTCCCAAGGCTTGTCGAGACAACTACTATGTCTTCCTGTAAGGCAACCTGTTCCTCTGACTTCTTTTAGAAAGGAATTTCAAAAAGATACATGAACAAGGAATAGTTCTCATACTCTCAATGGGAAAAAAAAAATCAGCTGTAACCTGGTTCCCATAATAGAGAGATATAGAAAGAAGTGTCCTTGGGATCGCAAAATTTTAGGTCTAACAATATTTTTTTTAAGGAACTTGCCTTGCCTTGCCTTGCCTTGCCTTGCCTTGCCTTGCCTTGCCTTGCCTTCCCTTCCCTTCCCTTCCCTTCCCTTCCCTTCCCTTCCCTTCCCTTCCCTTCCCTCATTAGCTGACATCGAAGTACAGTCAGTTTTGCACAGTGTGTGACACACAGCAGACCTGGAGCTGGGTTTAGAGAATATGTTTAAGCAACATTCTAAATGACCGCACCGTGTCAGTTTTTGGAGAGGGCTCACAAATGCAAAAGAGCAAGCTCCCAAACGCTGAGCACATTTGTGAACTGAGCCAGCAAACAAGTTTTGAAACAATGCAATTATACATGCCTGATGGAGAAGAGTAACCCACGTAGATTTATTCTGTGCTTCCTCACAAACACGTTTGATTGATTTTTCTTTACTTCTATTCCCCTTAGTTGTGTGTTCCCATAAACTCGAGTTCTCGATCATTTTTACATCTTGTGCTTGTACTGCTGCTTGCATTGTAAGGCAGTCTTGTGTTATTTATTATTCAGATGTAACAGAGATCAGACTCCAGTCATTTTTATGTACTATGCAATATATCTCCTTAGACTTGAGAGCAATAATATAAAATATGCAAATAGAAGACAGTTAAAATCAAAATATGCGAACGTTGTTTATTTCTTTCTTGAAGCAGATCTAGGGAGAAATAAAGAAAAAAATGACAGTGCTGTTAATAAAATCTACTACAAAAAATATTTAGCAGATACCATCTAATGAGCTTTTTTTTTTTTTCTTCCCTGTAATTATTTGGAAATCTAAGTACACTTATCTTATCTAACTGGCTTATAGACACTGTGGCAAAGCATCCTGTAGGCATTCAGCCACTCACAGCTTCAGATGAGCAATTCCCACAAGTCACTTGTGCTAAACAGGCCAATGAGTAGCACCCAGGAAAGAGAGCTTTTCCTCAAATTGTCTCCTGTATCTAAGTACTAAATTCAGAACTCCAACTAGGTACTTTGGAGAACTTAGTGTCTAAAAACTCCTCTGGGAGCTATGCAGTTACATCTTAAAATAAAAGATTATTTTTATGCATGCACTTGTCAGATATTTCCTCTATAAAAACCCTTATGTTTGACCTTTTTCAGCTAGTAACTATGGTAAGTGAAAAGGGTTTTTCAGATATCTTAGCCATATATTCTTACAGTTAATATGGCTTAGGATTTCAAAACAGGCTTTTGGTATTTTCATAAATATAATTTGGTAAGAAAAATATCCCTTCAAATTTTAAATTGAAAGTGCAGAAACACAGCAGATGTTACTGACATTTCTTTAGGAGCAATGAGCTTTGTTCATGAAACATCATAGTTTATTTGATAGGTGTCCCTTAATATAATAAATTTTCATATGAGTCTTTTTTTTTTCCTTAGTGAGAAAGACGTTTGAGTAAAAAAGAAATAGAAGCAGAGGTAAGAATGCAATTATTCACCAATTGGCTGATCAATTTTACAGATGTCAGAAATGCAAATTAGAAGGATTTTCCAAATTTTTCAGATTTCAGATTTCCCTTCTAAGCATATATAGCAGATCTCAGTTTATATTTGGAATTAGATCCCATTTCTTTTATTATTTCAAGGCAAAAAACAATCAAAATGAAAGGGAAATCAATCGTGTTTCTACCACTGTATGTGGACAGGTCAAGATTCGACATTATATTTAAAACAGGATGAATGACAGAGATAAGATAAAAAGACACGGAGTCTTTCTGGAAAGAATGCTCCAGTTAGCCATTGTTCATTTAGAGAAATATGCATTTACCCAGCATATGAAAATATTAGTAAGTTATTGAGACTGAAATTGTGGAAACAACATGAGTCACACTAAAAATGTTAAAGAAACTACCCTCCCCTTACTTCTAAGTTTTTCATGTTCATTATGATAAATGGTTTTGGTTATGAGTTAATTCTGATCATATGTTTGTGGATGAAATTAAACTATGATATTTACAGACCCTAGATACCTAAATGTGTAATTGCAATCACCTTTTTTTATCAATTTATTTTAAAATTATGGTCAAATACTATATATAAAACAAAATGCATCATCTAAATAGCATAATATGCCTTTCTTAGTTAGCTTCACTAACTTGTTTTCATTTATGCAAATAATAATGAGCTTTTACAGTTTTTATAATGATTTGTTATTTCAAATAAAACCAGAAACCAAAACCCGTGGTTAATTATAAGTTTCATGCAAATGAAAAAAAATATTCTTCCACTTTATACACACCAAATTTAAAAAATAAGATAACAACATTATTTATTTTGTTTTATGATGGTAGAAATATGTGTGTCTTTCTAAGCATATATGACATAGTAATAAATCTCTCTGTAAATATTGACAGAACCTGTCAGTTCTAGACCACAACTTAAGCTGAAGGTTTTCAAGTAAGATCCAATTACTCTTTCTTCCATCTCTGTTGCTGTGACAGACTTGCTTGATTAGCAAAACATGTGTGCCTCATTGTAAAAAATCTCCATACTAATATGTGTTTTACTACTCCTGAATAACTTGGGAATAGGACAATTAGATGGTATGTTGTTGGTAACAGTAATATGCATATCTCTTGAGTATTGCTTTAAATTGGTTTATTTTTAGTATACAGGGCCCTTGTTCTGAAAAGATATATTTTTTCATCTGTTTATCTGTAACTCTTATGATGTAAATTCTCTGGGTATAATATGACTGGTGAATTCCACTGATTCTAGTGGAAACTAGGAAAAATCATGACTAACCATTTTTAAGCATTTTATATTACTTTTCTTCATTCTGACTACTTTTGCTTAAATGCAATTCTCTTCAAGAGAATTAGCTATTTTTAAATAAGATCAAAAACCAAGATCTGAGTTAAGTTCCAGAGTGACAGCAGTAAGTGCTCAGATGTACCGGGTTTGTGTGGCTGGGTTGAGGCAGCTGGAGCATTACGGGGATGGCTTCCCTGAGAGGCTGCAGGAGTGTTTCTCCATGTTCTGCAGAGCCAGTGCCACCTCTGGCCAGGGCCATGGCAATCAGGAATCATAGGAATGGCTCTGGGATGGACTCACATGTGAGATGTTTGTGAGAACTCTCTCCTGTGGGAGGCACCCTGTGGCACCCTATGGGATGAAATTACCACAATCACCCAGGTCCCCATTCCCTGTCTCCCTGCCCTGGAGGGGAGGAGGTAGAGCCTGGGAAAGAGGGAGGAGTGGGGAAAAGGTGTTTTTTTAAAGATGTTTTACACTTCTCATTATCCTGCTCTTTGTTAAGAGTAAGTTCATTACTATCCCCAGGTTCAGTCTGTTTTGTCTTTGATGATATTTGATGACTGATCTCTCTCTGTCTCTATATCAACTCACAAACCTTGCACTATATTTTCTCTGCCCAGTGCACTTGCAGAGGAAAGTGAGCAGCTCTTGTGGGTATCTGGTTTCCAGCCAGGGTCAACACACCCTTGTAACTCTCTATGCACTCTTGTAACCTTCCAACACCTCTGACTATATCAAGTTTTGGAATTCATTGGTTAATAGAGAGAAAACTCAACTACATTTTTTTTCTTACAGTAAGACCCACCTAAGCAGCATGCAAAAGGTTTTAGTAGCTTGATTTTCTTTTGGAATCAATTAAAAAATATATATTACAATGTTTTCTATGCATTGTAATTGTTTTGCACTACTCTTGTTGCTTTTCACTGCGCTTAGGATTCACAAAATCCTAAAAAGATTTCTAAAGCTTTCTCACTATCTGCAAACCCCCAAGCCAGATTTTTAATTTTTTTTGTACCTGACCAGTGAGCTCTCTGGAGATCCAAATCCTTAAGAGAAAGAAATAAAGGAAAATGCTAAGGCAGAGTTAAACAACTTAAACAATTCTAATTATCCGCAACTATTGTACAATCCTGACTCAGCTGCAGCAAACACATGAAGTAGCACACAGAAAGATTGTTTTTCTGCTAATAATCCTTGTTTGAGCATCAACACTACCTGAGGTTAACGGGTCAGGATGTGAGACTTCCTCCAATTCATGTGTAGTAGTCCAGCATTCAGGCACCTGTGTATGTACATAAGATGCCTGAGCACAAGGTGTTTTCATTCTTGGCATGGAGATGTTCAAAAAGGGCATCACTGCAGTCAGTGAATCTCAGAGAAAACCATTGGATCACCTTAGATAGCAATCTAGAATTTTATTTGCCTAAGCACAGGGGTAGTGCCATTTTACAAATCTTTTGCCCAGAAAAGCACAAGTAAATCTCCAATGGTTTCTTTGCAGCAATTAATTATTGCCACTTCCCTATCAATTCTTAGTGGGTTTTTGACTGATACTAAATGCCTCTGTATGAGTAGCCACATAAGATTTTGACATTATTTTAAGTGCCTCCTTCTAGGTTGAATTGCATTGCTTCTTTCAGAACTGCATCATCATTTGAAAAAAGGTATATCCCAAATGGGTAATAGCTAAAGAAATGTTAAGCTATGAGATATATTATATGCAGTTTGAAGTCAACAGCAGCCTTTTAGTAGATCTGCATTATTCCTCCTAGTCCCAGCATATATGCATTTATCTGTGTCTTGAGTGTTTAAGACAGCTACACTATGTTGGCAAAAGATAGAAGGAGGGGCTTAGGTTGTGAATTATAACCTGAACATTTTTCTACTCATACTTAAGTATAGATAAGAAATATTTTATGGTGATGTGAAAATATCCTAACAATTCTTTACTTAGAAGATTCTCTAGTATTTGACTAAAATGAGGCAAGAAATTAAGTCTAGATACATTAAAAAACATTTTTTTATGCCCTTGGGCATTATATAGAAATAGACATGATTTATTTCACTCTCTTATTTAACCACTTGGTATTTTGAACTACAGAGCAAACAGCATTTTGTCATGTATTTTTTCTCCAGTAAATTTTTCTGTAGCAAGTGTGACTACTTACTCAGATCACACATAATAAAACAGATGACCCAGTAAAATAAAAAGAAAAAAAAGATACATGAAATTTGGAGACAAATCCAAATATCTGACTGACCTTTACAATAATTCCATAAATTAGAATATCTTTATATCAGTGTAGAAAGGCAGTAAGAAAAATATGTCATCATATTTGAAGTTTCTCTTTCTTTATTATGTTAGGTCATGAACCTGAACCTCCAATGACAAAGCACTGAATACAGAAATTTAAAGTAGTAAATATCTATTAAAAACACTCATTATGCATTTATTTGCAACTAGAAGGAAAACAATCATTTCAAAAAATGTTATTCACAGCTGAAATTAAATGGTGAACTGGCAAGGTGTTATTGGGTAAGTGTCACAGTTATTCATGATCTTGCAATTGGGTGAGAGTGTGTCTGCATTTTAATTAGAAGACACTGCTAAATTCTAACTTACAAACTATAGAGCATTTCTGCCCATATATCATTGTGCTTTTATAAATATAACAAGTGGGCATTCTTATTTCTCAATTTTTAATAGACACTGAGTGTTTATTTTCCTTCCAGACACAAGTTTTCAATTCCAGTATTGCTGGGCATCACTTTCAGTATCACACTCAATGCATGGATCTTACTGAGTTCAAATTTTGCAGTTTTGAACAAACTTGCCAATATAACTAAAATATTTACCCAACAGTTGTTAAGGAAACTTCCCTGTCAGATCATTCAAGAGTCTCTCTGGCAGTCAGAAGGATTGGAACACCTGATCCAGTATGTTATGAACATGCAGAAGAGGTTTGAAGGGTGGAGAAAGTATGCACAACAGTACCAGCCAAGCTTGCCTGAAACGCAAGTATATGACTCACATCCTGGGGTGAAGCGTTAGTCAAGAGATGCAGTTGGAGAAGCAGATTGAGATGCAGATTGAGCTCATTTTAACCAGTCATGTTACATTTATTAAACACTAAAAAAAAAAAAAATCATAATTTTCCCATTAGTAATTCTTGTTAAATTATAGCTGACAAGAATTTTTTATTTTATTTTTAAACTGATTTTTAATTCTGATGGTTCAGTTTTTTATTTTTGTAAGTTCCTTAAATAACATATGTTTCTTTAAATACTTACTGAAATTCTATTCTTAAAAATTGTATTTCTTTCATTTTTACAGATTCAGGATAGTTCATAGCGTAAATTTTTAAATATATGCCAAATTACAGTCATCATTATTAATAGTTGGTCATTGCTTTTGTACGAGTGGATCCTTTTGAGTGTGCGTGGGTCTTTCATTGCGCATAAGGAGAGTCCAAAAAATGTACCTGTTTTTCTAGTTTTCTTATTATGTTAAGATGAAATTAAGATGGGTTTCATTTGATTTAGTTTGTCTCATGTCTGGAATGTTTTTTATAGTCAATGAAGAAAATCTAAGGCAATGGTGTTTGTTTAGCCTGAAGAAGAGAAGGCTCAGGGAAGCCCATATTCTAGCATATGTGTTAAGGGCTCATAAGAAAAGTGGAGAAAGGTGTTTTACCTGGGATGATAGTGACAGGACAAAGGAGAACAGTTTCAAAGTGAAAAAATTTGGTTTAGATTTCCTTCAGATAAGGAAGAGATTCTTGACTAAGAGGGTGATGAGGCGCTGGAACAGGTTGCCCTAGGAGGTTGTAGATGCACCATCATCAGAAGGATTCAAGGTCGGGCAGAGTGGGGCTTTGAGCAAACAGATTTAGCAAAATAAGCCCATGGCTGGGTTGATCTATTTCAGCCTTTGGGGGTGTTGAAGAAGGGCATGGTGATGGTGGTGTGGGTGTGGTAAGTGGGTGAATGTGATGATCTTTAAAGATAGCTTCCAACCCAAACCCTTCCACAATCCTGTGGTTTTGTCTGATAAGAATTCTGGCTGATTAGAAATCTGTTTGATAAGACAGTTCATACAGGACAATTTCTGAATAATTTGGTTTTTTTCTGCAGGAAATATAATAGGATTTAAAGGTGATTACCATAGATTTGCATGACAAGCTTTGTCTCAGAAAGAAAAGATTCTTAGATCCTACCCTAATACATACACAAAAAAAAAAAAAAAGAAGTTGCACTCTGTGTCTACTGTCTACCTCACAATTAAGTTATAACCTAATCTATACATTAGAATTGTCTTCTAAGTTTGAGAGATTTTAATATGAATCATGTTGTTTGTTAGTAAATCTACTTGTTGGGGATTCTGACAATACTTTTAAAAATCTAAAATCTAAATAAACTGAAACTGTATTGAAGCAGTTTGCTAACTTGTTTTTTACAATTTTCACCCATATTAGGAAAAAATTGATCAATACTTTTATTGGGCAATTTAACCTCATCAAAATGTACTTTAATATTTTCATGACGTGAAACCTACTCCATAGTCTAGATGCAAATATGATGAAAGGAGATTTTTCTTTCCCAACCTGACTTAATATTACAGCATGCTTTATCATGGTGTTGCCTAAAAGAGTTTAAATATGTGTTCATCTGGTATTGGGAATGCATCATATGATAGCATTATTTGTCTATACAGGTTAAAATAATTCTTCTTCTAGATAATTTATTTATTTCTAGTTGGAACTAATTTCACCAAAATAATGTTAAATAAAAGGTAAAAAAACTGGTTTAGATCTGGTGTGTTTAATTTTCCTTTTTTAATGAGAAAGTGACCCCTTGCACTCTCCTTCACTGTGGGATAATTACTATCTGCTGTTACTAACACTTCCAGAAATAAATGATCTAGTCAGGATTAGAATTAACAAGCATGGCTGATCAAGCCCGTATGAACATCCCTTCCTTAGAGTCAGTTTCAGCTGATGTTGTTCTCAGTCTCAATTAGGCACTACCTGAGAACATTTACTTACTGAATATTTACTTGCTGATCAGCAATTGCCAGAGCAGTTTCACAGGCTGGAGAAAAGACTCTCAACAAGAACAGGGAAATGTACCTGTCACACTCTGTAGAGACCCTGGTGATCCATATAATAGTAACTTAATAAATTGATGACACTTTACTGAAGTGGAATAATGCAATTTAACAATTTTTTCAAAGGAAAAGTAAAGTGACTTTTTATCATCATATTTTGATTTTAAAATGTAACAAATTGAACATTAAGGCAAATCATTGTTTCTGTTACATTCAGTGACATATACTGTAACTATAATCTAGCAGCTTAATATCTCAGTTTAATCAAATGCCTTTTAAAAATTCTTTTTTCATATGATACATTAGTTTCAGATTGATCAATTAATGAATATTTACTCTTTTGATGAGAGTAACATCATAAGACATTATTAAAAACATGTTTGGGAAAAAAAGAAGAAAAAAATATTTGTTTATGACTTCCAATTTTGTCTCTTTATACCATGATTTTAATTTATTCATCATAGTTCTGAAAAACAACCAGTGCATGAGGGTTAAGGACCAGAGCAACAGAATCACAGAATAATGCCAGATCGGCTGACAAAGCTGCCTTGGTGATTTTGAAATCACTCTGCACTATTCACATATAATCTAGTGATGAAAGTAATGTGTTACAACTTTAAAGTGTACATGTGAAAGTAGGCCTGAAATAGAAATTGTCTGATTTTGCAAACACATTGCTTTTTGGGCTGATGCTATGATTTCATGAGGCTTAAAGTACTATTAGTAGTTGCTATTATATTAGAAGTCAATCTATTACTTTCAGTGACTCTGAGACAATTAGACAATTTTTCTAACAAGGAATAGGGCTAGAAAAATTCAGATCATTCAGATATAATTAAATGTTACCAATGTTATGTAATTTTATCAAAATAAAACAGTAAAACACCAGTCTCAAAAATAAATAGGAAAAAATACGAGAACAAATGTTTTATGAAAATCTCAGAGTTCCCAGAAAGATATTAAAAAGAAGGAAAACAAAACTGTTTAGTGTTATAAGTAGGTTTCAAATTCTTCAGTCTGAAAAACAGAAGAAATATCTAGAAGACATGACAGATGGCTTTTAGCATATATCTGGAGATAGTAAATATGGACCACTTTCCTCCTGCTTCTGCCAATGGAAGAACTATGGGAAGGACTATCAGAGGAAACCAACAGGTAACACAAAAGGAACTCATATCCTGAACTCATCCCTGTCCTGAGCAGGTGGTTGAACTAAACTTTCAATTTTCCTAGGATTCAATGAGATACTCAAAAATCTAAGCCGTGGAAGAACTTTTCTCAGAATGCTGAGAAAATTGAAAGTATATTTGGGTTTAAGAAAAGGTGGGACAAGTCTAGTAAATAAAGCTGTTGAAGTTTCCTAAATTGTTGGGAAACACTGAATTAGGAAGTTGCAAATTACTGTACAGTACTCAGAAAAAAATGTGCTGTTTTGGATGTTGTTTTCTAGCCTAGGCATTGCTTATGCATACTGTTGGAAAATAAATGTTCAGATCATACTGACCTTTCATTTTAACCACCCATATAGCTATAGTGTGTTGTGTTATTGCATGTTACCTTTTCTAGGACTACTGTTAGGAGTATTACTTCTATTAAATGTCCTAATTTTGAAGTAATGTTGACATGGTTATTATTAAAAAGTCTAATTTCTCAAAACTTTTTTCATCTTTTACTTTTCCTTCTTATTTCTTCTCATTCTTTTTTTTTTTTTTTTTTTAATGTCAGGAGGTATTATTGTGAGGAATCACAGAAAGCTCTGTACACTTTTTTCTTCTCTTTTTTCTTTAGCATAAAGTACATTTCTTCAGCATTTATTAAGATTCCTTTCACTGAAGTTGCCTAAAATGCAAGGCATCCTATCTAAATTAGTTCCATAGCTTTTCTCCACAGACAATAGAGAGAGACAGATAGCTTCTCTGTATCAGGTGAAGGAATTTTTTTTTTCTTTTCTGTGCAAAGCTTTCTGGTAATTTCTTTCTGTCTGTTTGGTTATCCTGGGGAAAAAAAAAAACGGATGCAGATTTCCTCCTCAGTTTCTATTATTGCAATACTTTTATCAAGATGGCAGCTAACTTTGCATTGATGATTAAGCATGTTTCTTCCTTGTATCTCGTTACTACCTCCAGTTTCCTGCTGTGTAAGGTCTAACAATCCATTTTCCAGGGGGGCTGCATATTTCAGAGCACTCCCTGGAATTTAGACTGTGAATAGAGACGTGCTGCTGTGGCTGCTGCTCTGTTTTTTACCCAATGGAAGACTTTCCACTCACTGTGGTTATTGCACATGAGCCAAATGCACCTGTGCTGCTGGCTGGTGGTGGTGGTGCTCTCTGTTGCAGGGGAAACTTCCCTCTTGCACTGCAACAGCTGGGGAAACAGCTGAGGAAAGTTGTCACAAATGTGGATCTTAGCAAATCTCTGAAGAGGCTGGAGGTCATAGCTCCCCATGTACTAGAACCTTAGTTAAAGACTTAGCCTGCACTCAAGTAGCCCCTGAAATCATCAGGCCAGTGCATTAAAAGCCATTTGAAAAGTTAACAAGTTCTTAGGTATGCATAAGGCTTTGCATTTATTATGGGAAAGAACTCTGATAATGAGACAGAAAATTATTTGAAACTGACACGTAATGAAGTGGATTGAATACATTTTTATCAGTATATCTTATGGCAAATTAATTAAGTAATAATATAGCAATAGAGAACTGTCTGTTACATATTAAAAGTTGGCTTAAAATAATTAGCACATTATAGAAACTACTTATATTCCCACTAATGATTATGACAAAACTGCCATTAACTTACCAAGAACAAAAAAATTTTCCAGGAGCAGAAAATGTAGGAGCAGAATAATATTTTTAAAGTTAAAAGGAAATAACTTACAAATTAATATGCATGTAGGGAAAAACAACAGAACTAGTAAACTCCTGCATAGTTATGAATGTTCCATTTCAAGCTAAATTGAAGGCTAAGGTGATGATAATAAATCTTTCACATCTGCTTCACTAATTGGAACATGACAAGCAGCCAGACTCCACACTAGGTTACAGAACAGTCACGTCGGCTTCAAGAGGGAATTGAAAGGCAACTGAAATCTCAACTTTGCCATGGTTTTAGAATCATCCATTGCAGCCTGAGAAAGGAAGAAAAATAAATAGGATAAATGTGACCAAGGTGGCACTGACATAGCATATTTTTCAGGCAATCATCCTCACTGAAGAGCCTTCTTTTGGCAGATTAGCCAGATGGAACAATGAAATTCTGCTTGAGTGTCTTGAAAGGGGAAGATAGCTGCCCCTAAAGTGTATAATTTTGAATGCTGATGTTTGCACCTTGCAGTGTATTTCTGGGTAGAAGTTGTCAAGATATGTCAAATTAATTTTTGTTTCTTTAGCAGCTTCTGTTTGATTTTTTTAATTGCTGTTTGTTTCCTATGTAACTGTTTGTATCCCATGTAACTATGAAAACTGGGTGCTAGTTGCAGACATAATCAAATACATACAAATAGGACCAGTTTGAAAATAAATTTTCTTTTGCTTTTATTCAACAGTACTTCTCCATATGTTAAAATTATGCTGGTTTTAAGAAATTCTTATTTGTGTAATTTGTGGAATTGTTCCCTCACAGTTTACTGTACATCTCACTATGCCCTGTAAAGAGATTGCTCTGGACCAGGGTGGTGATCCACTGGGAGAGAGAGGTTGTGGGAAATGGGTGCAGTTTTATAGAATGGGGTTGGTATGAGGGGACTCACTACTGTCAGAATGTTTGCAACAGGGTCTAAGACTGGAGAGCTTCCAAAAACAACAGGTTTCCTTGCTGAAGAGCCAAAATATAACCTTTGAACTAATGAATAACGCTATTTTATCTTAGGTCACAAGACCTAAGAACCATTTTAAGTTTCCAGATTGGAAGGGAACACTGGAGGAAAAGATAAAGTAGTCCAAGGGAAAAGTGATTTCCAAAACTTTCTAAGGAATGAATTTCACTCCATAACTCTGAGTGAAAAAAATATTGAATTTCATGAAGAGGAACATGACTTCAATTCTGATGAAGGTTTAAAGATCAAGATGCTATGTACTTTGATATTATATTAAAATAGTGTTTTTATGTTTTTGTTTGAGATGCCACTTCATAAATATCCAGGTCTGTTTAAAATACAGCACTTTTTTACCCTTTTTCTACAGAAGAACCTAAAATGTCTCCAATGATTTAGTCTAAAACTGGTACCTAAGTTTTCAAGTTTTATTTCCTCATAATTTCATGGTGTGTAAGACAATATGGAATTACTAATTTTACTTACTTGACCCATAATAACATTATGTATTTTAAATAAGGAATACCTTATAAGAGCAATTTAAAAAGCCTTTGTAATTTTATAGATATCTGTAGTTTTTCAATTCATTTTGTCCTAGGAGAGTGCAACTTCAAATGATTTTTTTAAATTATGTATTTAGAAACCAGAAAGTGACCATTATGCAAGTAATGAAATATTTAGACTATTTTTATTTATTTGGTTTTGTTTGTTTGTTTTTCCTAGAGATGTGAGGGAGTTTTAATTTTAATTTAATATTATGATTTTGTAATGAAAGCAAAGACATTTAATATTATATGCAATTTACATGTTCATTAGTGAAATGTACATTGATGAAGAATATGAGTTTAAGTAGAGTCCAACAAACAAGTAAAACTTTCTGGTTTTCAGGCAATAGGAATACATTAAACAATTTTGCACTTTCATAGTTCATAATGTCACTTAAATTCAAGTATTATTTCTATCAAGTATTATTTCAACTTAGTAACAAGCTTTGACTTAAATGAATAGCAAATTCTGGAGAAAATGTAATTTATGTGATTTATTAAAATCCAGAAGATCTCCTAATCGTAGGCATTGAAACTGACTATGCCTAAAACTTGCAATAGAAGTAAAATTATTATCAGATTTAAGATGCAGGTGTTTTCTTTTTAGTTTCTGTTTCTCCCTTTGCTTATTCTTTTACCAGTGACATGTTTAAAATCTGATGCAGACATTCAGAAGATATTTTTTAACTGAATGTTTAAACACTACATTTGTTCCAATGAATATAATTAGAAAAAAAAATTATGCTCATAATTTCCTTGAAATTTTCATATTGATATAAGAAAACTTGAGTGTTTGTGCAAATATTACAGAAGAGTTCGTTTGTTCCTTTTCTTCAATCTCAGTTAAAAAGTCTAAGATTTTTTTCTGTACATTCTTTGTGTATTTTTTAGATTTATTTTTATGTCTATATTATCATTTTTATTACCCTGAAGGTTACCTCAATATATTAACTAAATATTTTAGATTAAAATTATCCTGCTGGTATTAACAGAAAAAAATCAACCTTACAATGTAAGCTTCTGCACGTTTATATTGATTAAAGTCTATATGCTTTACCTTGCTAATAAGTGTGCTATATTTCTGCTACAACAGAAAGAGTTAGCAACACAATTACTATGACTTAAAAATCTACAATAGACATCTGGTAATGCAAAAAGAAAGATTCATTCCTAACAGTGAAAAAATACAGAAAGTACTCCAGAGAATAGAAAGATAGAAATGTGAACATCATCTTGATTGTTACACTAAATCAGAACTATTGACTTTCACGTAAATGCTTTTTTTATCAGCTTTACCAGGCACTGCATATATAAATCTAATTATTTCTTGTATTGAACTTTAATGCAAAAGCACATTCAAAAATTAACATCACAAGAGTGCTAAGAACTTTGCTGAAGTTATTGAAGAGTGAAAATTTAATGCTAAGGCTGAAGCCTATATTATATTTTCAGCAGGAGAAGTTCAGGTTGGACATTAGAAGTAATTTCTTCTTAAAAGATAATTACATATGGACTGACCAGGGGGGCTGAGGAGTCACCATCCCTGGAGGTGTTTAAGGAAAAACTGGATGTGGCACTCAGTGCCATGGTCTAATTGACAAGGTGGTGTTCAGTCATAGGTTGGACTTGATAATCTCAGATACCTTTTCAAGCCTATTTGATTCTATGATCCTGTGAGTCTATCCTTCCCTCATCCTATTATGATAACTTTTTGATTAGCCAAATCTTCTTGTTGCTTTGGGACATTCACTTTTCTTCTATTCAGGATTATTAAAATAATGTGTGCTGCATAGAACACGGATGACTTCAACATTAACAGAGATTTGAGCTATCATCAGTGACCCAGGTTGCCCTTAAAGTAAATAGGACACCACAAAGGTGGATAATATCTTATGTAAATTTTATTATTAAATAGATGTTAGTAGTCAATCTAAATTATCTATTATTCTATATAACTTCAAGGTGTCCTTTTCTAATATTTGAATGCTTTCTCCATCTCAGTGCCTCAAAAGTGTTTATGGGAGACACAATGCATAAGGACAGTAACAGACGAATTTTTATGGTCTGATAGACCTGCAGCTGAGACCAGAAACTTTAAAAAAAATCCCTTGTGCATGTATTAGATAGCATTCTGTTTAAGCACTGCTCTTTTGCTGTGAATGCTACTTTAAATAACTAATGTTGAATGGCTTAATTCTTCTTCAGAAAGGACATAGTGGGTTGAACAAAATGAATATAACTACCCAGTTCTTGTTATCTCACAGCAAAAACAGAACATGTCCTTCTTAAGGACTCTTTGAATATTAGAGAAATTCCTATTTCTCTGTTAGTATATGATCTTATCAGTGTAGCCATGGTGCTAAAACTTCTAACATATTTAAGGAAGCTCTTAAATGTTGAATGAACTTTGCAGAATTGTGGAAGAGTAAAGAGATGTGTTGTGCTTTTAAAAGAATGGAACCTTTATTTAAGATTATCTACAATGCAATGTATGAATATTACTATGCAGTGAAATCATGTATGTAGGAAAATTTACACATGGATTGCTAAAACAAATCACTGTACTAAAATAAAACACCTGTCTTCCCCCCACTCCCCCTGCCCCTCTGCCCCTCCTTCCTCAGGACAGAATATTGAATTTTTATTGTTGCAGGATTCTACTTGTTTTTAAAATTGCTCCTATATTTGCTGGATTGTTTGTCTCTTATTTACATTATGCTTATATCCAGAAGAATATAAACATATGTTTAGGTGCAAATAGCCTTCTGTTTAAAACTTTTTTTTTCATTTATATAATTTATATAAATCCTAGCCAGGCTTTAACCTCCTTACTTGTAACTGTTTCTTTAACTACTGATTAAAACTTATTAGCATAAGCTGTGTGTTTGATGACTGCTACAAAATAACCTTACAAGACACAAAATGTCAACTACATTTGGCTTCAGTTAGTGCTCTTATCGAATGTCTCTGCAAGAAAGTAATGAGCAGAACGTATGTAAGGACTGAGCCATGTGCCATTGCATCAAGCTTTTCACTTTGAGGACCTAAGTTTGGTATCACACAGTGAAAAAGCCTTCAGTTTTATGAAACATCCTATGACACACACCAGTAATTTTATCTTCCAGTAATGGTCATTCTTCACCAGATATTCATTTATTCTATTTATTTTAAAATCCTGAAAGACTCTTTGATCCCAACTCCCTGTTTGAGGCATAATTGAAGAATAGCTGATGATTTAATGTGTAGTTTTCTAACAACACTGGGAACATAAATTTTGAATCTCCAGCAAATGTAGGTATGCTTTTAAGCAGTCAGCCACTAATTTGTATCTAAATTGGGTGTCACAATGGGAGAATTATACCTGCATATTGTATTGTTAACATAATGGAAAGAGTGGAAATATCTAGAACTGTATGGTAGGAGGAGGTCAAATTAGATGAGCCTGAAGTTAATAGTACAATAATGATTAAGCTCTCTAGAAGATCAAAGAAACAGAGAAATCACTCTTTTACTCTGTCTATGTAAACTGTGTAAATAACTGAAATTTAAATATTCATGGTAATGTTTATGTAGAGTTGCCATTCATGAAGATGGGTAAAGAAGCTGATTTATTTTTTATTTATTTTTAACGTTATGTATTATTGCAGGGAAAAATATTAGGGAATCTTAGGAGGTTGAACATCTTATGTTTGTTCATGTCTTGGACAATAATTTTTCCTGTCAAAGCAAAGGAAGAGTTTGTGTCTGCTATGGGATACTGAAAATATTATCACCTGAACTTTAGTTCAGACTGCTAAGCTGGAATGATGATATGTTTGTGTGAAAGCTTATTTTGACCTCCTTCAGAGGCATTGCCCATTGATCTCTCCTAGTAACAAGTGTTCATTTACTTACCAGGTATACTTTAATTAATTCTGCACCTTCCATCTCATTGTGAAAGGAAATGTGATATTCTGTTCTGAATTTTGTAGGACAAGTTTTGTTTCTTCATGAAAATGTGGGCAACATCTGTCTCACATCTGAGTAGATTAGATTATGTTTGGTTCCATTAGTAGAGCAACACTGAAGTTCATACAGCTCTATTTATTTACCCCCTTTGAAGGACTGATCTCATATTTCCAACCAAGAACTATCTAAAAGAAACATATTTCATTGTGTTGAAGCATAAATTTGTTCAATAATAAAAAGTTCTTAAAGTATTCTTTCATGAATAACTTCTTCCACTTATTGTTTCAATTTTGAAAATGTAAGTGATAAAGCTATCAGGAACTCTGGGCAGAACTGACTCTCTCACTGGCTTAGTTTGCATTCAGTGGTTCTGGAGAAATTAAATTAAATTTACAAAAGCAGCAGCCGTTCTGGATTTCATTGGATCATCCTTTATTTATTAGCATTGTGAATATGGCAAGAAGCATGCATTGCTGAACAAAGATAACTGCAGTTTACTTAACTGCACTCAATTATGTGTGTCTCAGCAAAGCTGCAGCGTAACAGAAATCTGTGACATGCCTCAAACAGAGCTGTGCATGCACATTGAAGATCACTGGGACAATCCCTGCAAATGCACTGCGTTCCATCGTGTTGCAGCAAATTATTGTCTCTCTGCTGCATCACAGAAGGCCCTTAATTGCTGCTGGACTTAGATACATGCCTGCATGGAAAAATGCTAGGCTACAAGCTGAGAACCTTCTCAGAAATGTTGCAGTACAGAACAGGAAAAGCACATTGTCATATCAGTCTCATCTTTTATGAGATTTTGGTTTTTCCTTCACTCAATCACTGTGACTTTGATTTTTATGAAAAAAACATCAGGTATTTGAGAAAAGTGAATCAGTAATAACTATATGAATGTCACAAATTTCATGACAAAAAGCTCCATATCCACCAGATAACTAATCACTTATAAAAAGATGACCCCAATAAACTTTCAAGCAGTTAATTATTTTACTATGACAATAGAGGAAAAAGTCTTTTGAGTTCATTTTCTGTTTGATATATTGAAACATTTTTTTTGTATCTTTGCATTACAGACCTTGCTTATAGGATGCAATGTAATGAAAACCTCAGTCTAACAATAACATGTATAAGAAAGTGTTTTATTTGCAGTTTTCATAGTCTGATTTACCCAGGTACATTCTTTGTTCTTTTGAATGATAATAGTGATTTAAAAGAATAAAAACACCTGTGATTCAACAGATTTAATATTCTCTGGTCAAAATTTTATTAGCTATTTTACTTAAATAAACAAAAATATTTGCACATGATGTTTAGTTTAAAAGAGCACAAATGAGTAGAGGACTAGATTTTTGGACAAATTTCTAGAATTTTTTTTCTCAAAACAACACCTCCATGTTTCACAATGTTATCCTGATGTAGTTAATTAAGCTTATATTAAATTTCATCCTGTATGCTGTTTCTATACATGCTAATATCTTTTGCAATATTCATAGAGTTAAAACATTGGCATTCCTATGAATGCCATAGCACATTATTTCAGAGATGTTCATTTCTGTCTCGTTATATTAAATTGTGTGCATTGGTAGTATAGAGAAGGAAAAGGTTGGAAGAATTGTTTCCAATCAAGCAACTGAGAACTCTATGTAATACCTATCAGCCATGAATAGTTTAAGGAAACAAATACTTCCATAAATAATCAGAATGAGAAAGGTAATGTAAGTGTTTGAAAGAACTGCTCTCTGAACCATGTTCAGATATTTCGAGCCTCTCATTAAAATTAGTCCCTATAAAAAATGTTCCTCAAAACCTTAACAAATTCAGAACTCTACATTTTCAAAGTGCTAATTATTTTAAGGACTTGTGATGAGTTTTCTATTTCTACAGCTAAGAACTGATATTATAACCCCTTGATGTACAAAGCCCCACAGATTATCTATGATAGCCCCACAGATTGACTACGGTACTGTTAATCCAAATTTGTATCTGATGGACTAGAAATTTCCCTAAGAGTTTGACTGCATTGCACGACATATCTGAAAGCATACAGAGTGCATCATCTCAGCGCTCATAATCCAGATAAAGAATAAAAGGATACTGAAAACACATGCATGTAGAATAGTAGAAAAGCACTATGACAACATGCATGGCTGAGGTTTTGGAAGCACATACAGAATATGCACTTGAAAGCATGCATTTGAACCTAAAGATTCACCAAATGCATTTTTTTCTTTTAATTACTATGAATTTAGTAGAGAGGGTGAATCAAACCAAAAGATATACTTTAAAAAAAAATTTTTGACCTCTGTATAGAGTACAGGGTGAAGCTTTTCTTTTTGTTTAAGTGCCAACAGGAGCAAGCATTGTGTAAAAGTGTAAAAAGCTCAAAAGTGAAGAAAATTACCAGCTTCAGATTCACATTGTCTTTTAGCCTTAAGCCATAGGATGTTTCTATGAGGTGCAAATTCATATTTTATACTTTTGTTGATTTGTAAGGTTTGAGAGTCCAAGAAATTAGGAATTTATCAGGTGCACGCAGCTGTATAAGGAAGAGTTCTCTCCGACATGACTGAATCTGAATACATCAATGAAACTGTGAAATCTTCTTTAGTTACAGTAAATGCTCATTTAGTCACAGTGGTAAATCCTGGAGTCAATATGGTAAACACTGTAAAAGTAATATGGTAAATCAAAGCATAATAAATACAGTGATAAACTACTTACATTAAAAAAGATGCTAGAGCTGTTTTGTCTGTAAAGCTATTGTCCATTTGAAGTTAGCAAATACCTTAGGCAATGCTAGAACAAATTTGTATTTAGCCCAGGCAAAATGCAGTTAAAGTATAGAAGGCTTATTAAGGAAATGGAATGCTTGCACTGAAAAAAAAAAAAAAAATCCTCCTATCAGAGAAAGCTCCTCATTGGGACATCAATAGCATATTTCCTTGTATTCTTGAAAGATGTGACATGTCCCTAAATACTCATCATAAGTATGGGGAAAAAATATTCTGACAAGAACTGCTGTTTTCTTCAATATAGTCTTTTCCTTAGCTGTTCACAGAGAGAGAAAGGATAAGAGCTCTTCAGAAGCACAGTAAAAATTTCAACTCAAGAGCTGAAAAAACAACTGGACAAGGAAAAACAGTTGGTTATAGGAAGAAGGACGTTGAAAGAGACATTAATTTGGACTTACAAAATGAAAAGATGTCAATAATAAAGTTTATGTTATCTGTAATTTCTTAAGTAACCTATTCCTTCTTATTTTAAGTCAGTCCTTGAAGTCTATTTATGATATGTTTTACTAGGCTAGCACTTTAGAGTCCTTTATCAAATACTGACATCTATCAAGCCCACTGAAACTAGTGAAACTCACATTCACTTTCTCAGTGAGAGAAAGAAATATTTTTATGAACAAATAATTTATAATTTGTTTTTGAGGGCTGGTCCAAGTTACAGGAGTTGGAATCAGAGGTGAAACTGGTGCCAAAAAGTCAGACCTATGCATTTTGAAAAGTGCTAATTTCCACAAATATTTGAGTGAAAGAAAGAAGGTAAAGCTTCCTGCGGAGCTCACAATAGCCTTGGGAGTAAAGACAGCTGGTTTGGGAACAGGCTACGGCTTGTAATGTTTATTTTATTGGCCTGCAGTGAACTGATTTAGGAGAAAACCAGTAGACAAAAATTACGCTTGTGCATAGAATTAGATTTTCTGAGTTCCAGGAGCTACTTTCTAAATGACAGACCTTTGCCACAGATCAAGATGCCTTGGAAGTGGAACAAATAAAGAGAGGAAAGTGAAATGACTGACTGGGGAGCAGATATGCAAAAAAGAACCTGGGGATCCTGATAGACAGAAAATTGAGTGTAAGTCTGTAGAAAACCCTTGCAGTGATGAAAGCTGCCTGAATAAAAACAACAGTGGGTTCAGAGAAGTTATTACTCCCCTCAACCACCCCTGTAGTATGTTGTCCTGTTTCAGCTCTCCCAGCAGAAGAGAGACATTGAGTACTGGAGAGAAACCAGTGAAGAACCAGCAAGATGGTTAGGGAGATGGAGCACATCACATTAAAAATGAAAGGAAGAGTACTGGCTATGTTTACACTGGAAAGTCAATAATCTTCTGCTGTCTAAAAGGGAATTAAGGTGAAGGTTGAGCCAGCCCTTGCCAGATATTCTCAAAAAAATATCATGAAGTGATTGTGATTGTGCCACAGCAAAGAAAACTGCAACTATGTGCTAAGGAAGGATGATTCACTAGAAGATACGTTAAGTAAGCATCATAGGAGATTGCCTAGAGAATGGAGAATCACTGTCTGCAGGAGTTTCCAGAGCTTTTCTGGGGAAGGCCTTCAGAAGCTTAGTCTAGTTTTGAAAATATCCCAGGTTTCTGAGCAGGAGCTTGGACAAAGGTCCAATTCTAACATAGGTCTTTCTATGACTCTGTGATCACACTTGGTGCCCACTGATTTTAAAAATAAGGCAATGCGAATGAATGAAAGATACAGAAAACACACTTAGACAAAAAATGAAGTTCAGAGTATAATGTTATTGAAAAATGGTCTGTCCCTCCTCAAGTTGCTTTCTCTTTGATTTGTGCTTTTTTAAGAGTAGCAGGACTTAGTACATTACTTTTACGTAAATATGATTACAACAATGAGGAGAGGAGAGGAGAGGAGAGGAGAGGAGAGGAGAGGAGAGGAGAGGAGAGGAGAGGAGAGGAGAGGAGAGGAGAGGAGAGGAGAGGAGAGGAGAGGAGAGGAGAGGAGAGGAGAGGAGAGGAGAGGAGAGGAGAGGAGAGGAGAGAGAGAGGAGAGGAGAGGAGAGGAGAGGAGAGGAGAGGAGAGGAGAGGAGAGGAGAGGAGAGGAGAGGAGAGGAGAGGAGAGGAGAGGAGAGGAGCAGTGGGCTGAGCAGCATTTTCTCCCATAATTGAACTCAATTTATGCAGCTTGACTTTTAACCAGCTTCTTTTTACCAAAATAAATAACAATACTATTTCTGTGATGTTGCATGGTTGGAAAACATGAAGTAGTAACAAAGCCATAGTGGTAATAAACTGAGCATGTAGCGCTGTGGTGATGGAACACTAAAAATGTATAAATACATTGTGTTTGCTTGAGATTCTCAAGTCATGAAATTGAATCTTGAAGATAAATCTTTGGCCAGAAGCAAGAAGTGACCATGTTCTTAAGCATAATGAAAATGTCTGAAAGATCATGTGGTCATCAGATGGAAATATTCACCTGAGGGTCAAAACTGAAGCAGTGCTAATCACCAGTAAAAAAAGCAAACATCTCATGTATTCTGTGGACATACAGAGTAGTCTACTTAGCTACATGGTGGTCCAGATCCAACTGTAATTCTTTGAAAGTGTTCTGGAGTTAGCGTGTATGAACATCTGAGGCAGAATTATTGCGAGTTCTGAAAATATCTGCTCATTCAAAAAAGGATATATTACTATATTCATGTCAAAGAGTGTAATGAGAAAAGAAAATAGTATAAAATTAATTCATCTTGTGACAAAGATTATAATGGAAGTGGAGATTATCTTTGTGGAATAAAATAGTCTGGTATTTAATTCTGTACTTATGTGTCTTAAAATAGACATGTGCAATCCAGAACTTCAATTTTAATGTTTGTATTTCTACTTCCTTGAATTTTTATGTGATTTTGCCTTCAGGAAAAATATGAAGTCAAACAAATTACTACCATGAAAACTCTTCTTCAAGATATAATTTCATAAATATTGTTAACAGCATTTTCTTAAAAATATGCTTAAACTATTATTATTTTTTCATGCTGTGGCCATTTTTAGTTCGCTGGTGCAATTTCAAAGCAAGAACAAGCATCAAACCTACATTTGCACCAAAAAGAAAAAAAAGAGCTGCTTGTAATTTTCTTAATTGATCTGCTAAAATCTGCCTATTTTATATTATTTAGAAATGCTGATCATAAAGCTAAAGTGATTCAAGCAAGACTTATGTATTATTTAAATATGCTTTTCATGGTAGAACTGTATTATCTTGTACATTAAAATGTTTTTCTACATTTTAATGTCCTAAAGTACTGTTAGACATTTTTCAAGACTTAGCTAAAATACAAATAAAAGGCTCTTTAAAATATTTTTAATATATTTCTGTAGGGTCCAGAAAAATTTGAAATGGTGAAACCTAAAGTTCACAGACAGGGAGAAATAAACTAAATTAATAGAACCCACTAAGAGATATAGAACCCACCTTCTATCTTCACAGTAGACATCTCAAAATATATGCTTACAGACAACAAAAGTAAAAAATAAAATAGTCAAAAAACTAATCATAGCCTTTGTCTTTAATTACACAATTTTGCTCCCAAATATCTGCTTCATATTGCTTGCAAGACTCCAGTAGCTGTGACCCTTGGGGTTTAATGGAGTGGGTCTAGTCAGCTCTGTGTATATTTTATTTTGTGACATGCTTCCTTTTCATACAAACATCCTGCAAGTTGTGCCAATTACTGTCCAACAACTGCTGTAGTAGCAATCGAGTAAATCACCGAAAGAAGCATCTGTCCCCAGAGAATGTCTTCCAGCTGTTCACGTAAAACATTTTTGAGTTTAGAATTGACAGAAAATCTGAGCTTGAGGGAACACTGTGGATCTGTCAAAAATGCTAATGGTGTAAATACAGCACTGATTTTATAATGATTAGATATTGCAGCTCTTAAAGAAACGTTTCTGATATCACAGGAAATAAAATTAAAAGAAAAAATATTTGTCTTTAAAGCAAAAGCATGGTCAGATAGCTCAGTAATTGATTAAAAATTGTTTATTCCCAATCTCTGAAAGACAAATCTTTACAATTGTGGTCTCCATATGCGTATTGCTTCTTATGAGGCAGATGTTCCAAACCACATGTAAGTATGGGATAGGTTAAGAGAACAAAAATAGTAAGTCTGACCTTGTCCTTTGGTCTAAAGAAGTTCTGTAAATTGGACTAAATGAAAAAGTCAAAAAAGTATGATGCTTGCCCTGTACTAAATATGCCTGATACACAATAAGAAAGAAAATTTATTAATGTGCAATATAACGAAGCTATAGAATAGGTGAACCTTTTTGAGGCCATAGGGTCCACTTCTCAACTTAAGAAATCACCTTTAATCATAAAGGTTCAGGCTTTAATGAAACCAGTCACATATGTCTAATTCCATGTTGTGACTGTACTAACTGCAAGTTACTACTGTTAACTGCTGTATTAAGTACAAGTTTCTGGAAGCCAGGTTCTTCCTTTACATTGTGTTGACTCTTGAAGTTGCCAGCTTATTTCTTAGTATTTTGTATATTGTTGCAAAATTTCAGCAGGATTTTGAAGAAGTTCTTCCTGAAACGAACAAAAGAAGATGGAGGAAGGTAGGCAAATGCAACACATCTTTGATAGCAACAGTGTTTTATTCATATTTCCTGAAAAACATGTATGCCACCAATATATTTATTTGCTGCAATTATAAGGACTTCCTGAATATTTCTGACTCCTTGTATCATGCCACTGACTGCATGATTTTATGTTTGTATTCTGCTCTAGAAAAGCCAAGAAGTTTCAGAATAAACATTGAAAG
Source organism: Zonotrichia leucophrys gambelii (assembly GCF_028769735.1). Classification (NCBI taxonomy): domain Eukaryota; kingdom Metazoa; phylum Chordata; class Aves; order Passeriformes; family Passerellidae; genus Zonotrichia; species Zonotrichia leucophrys. Next base: position 54,830,317 of record NC_088170.1, on the reverse strand, counting down.
CCTGTTGACACAGTGAGCCATAGTTGGATAGGACACAGATCTCGGGGAGTTACAAAGAAAGTCAGACTACAAAGCAACAGCTGCTAGTGTAAGCAGGAAAAGGAGATCATCCATCTCATAAGACATCTCATTTCCACAGCCTCATTTTAAGAAAAGTTATCAGGAAGGGACTGACTGTAGCAACCATATGAAAAGCAATAGACTTCACTTTCCTAAGCAACAGTTAACAGCAAAAAATAATATTTCAAATATCCATTTTGCAGATCTGACTGGGTGGGAGTTTGTAAAAGCAAGAAAATAAGATGGTAACTGAAATTTAATCCACAGAAAAAATATACTTTCATTTTAAAAGCTGACCCCTTTCTTTATGTGTTTTGTGTTTGTTTTAAAGGCAACTACAAGTAAAACTTTAGCACATCCATCTATCTGGGCTAGTCGTATTTTGTCCATCAAAACTGAGGAATAAACTAATTGCTGCTGAGGAATGCAGACAATACTGATAACTTCAGAGAATATACTTTTCCTAGGTTTAATAACTAGAATGTCTTTTATTTGTTTTCTAATGTGTAAAATGCCAAGCAAGCACCTTGCTTTACCTTGGAAAGCATATGTACTTCCAGGAGCACACTTTACAGTCCTGCTAAATGGTGCGTGCAGTAATGTACTTGAGTATGATTTTATTCAGACAGACATTTTTGAGAAACTCAAGGATTTGCTCAGCTAAAGGAAACAGAGAGAACTTTAGACAGGTCCTAATGTCCTGTATTCTCCATGAAGAAAGCTTTTTCTGCTTAGCATAGCAACTTTTTTTTCATGAAGGGATGCTGTACTGGGAACCAGGATGCAAAGAACGTGCTACAAACATATTAGAGAAGCAGCAAAAGGTGTATTCAGAACAAAAAAAGTATAAGAAAAAAACATACTAAATGGAATATCCTGCACTCCAGAAAATGCATGTAAAAATATTTAAATACTAAATACTAAACTCAGTGGTAGTAAGAAGGAAATACAAAAGCTGCCAGCTACAGTCTATGAAGTTGAAAGCAGAAATGCTGCTGTAAAGCAAAAAGAGCAGAGCCTCAGGCACTTTGCTCACTCTGTGGACATAGCACCCCCAGGCTCAAGAAGGCAAGTTTAGTGTATACCAGATACCTGGAAAGGCAGAGGATAGTCCTTCCACCTAGAGATCATTTTTATCAGGTAGAAGAAAGGAAGCTAGTTATAAACACAAAGTCAGTGCTTAAGCATTTTAAGAGCAGAAAAAGTCACTGGAGAGAAGTCAGGAAGGCTTGTATTGCTCTGACAAGCAGGGCAGGAGTGAAGGAGACCATTTGGATCTCTGTAGCAGAGGCTTCCTAAGAGCCTTGTGCTCAAGGTTTTACAACCACAGTCTAAAACATCTATCATACAAAATAATGACTGCAAAGGAGGGCAAAAGAATGAGCTTTCTTTATTTGCTGTACTCTTTTCATCATAAAGTGTAAATATCTTCTATTTCTATGAATTTGCTCATTAAATTCTCACTGACACAGACCTGAAATTTCATCTCACCTTTTTGTAAAAGTGTTGGATCCCTTGGAGGCAGATGCTCGTTTTTTGGAAGAAAGTCAGTCAGGTGGAACATTCTAGGCAGAAATTTTTCTTTGAGAGTGAGAGAGTTGCTTTAAGGACAAGACAGTTTCTTTATTCTAATAAATTCCTTTTTTGGTGCCAGTGACTCTTTTGATTCTTTATCAAAGTCAGACACAGAACATCCTTATAACTGACTGTTATTTAATCCCCTAAAGGAGATGTCTTTAATATTTAAATCATATTAATGTACCACATTATATTTTTTTACCATCTACATTAGCCAATAGTTATTCTCAATTAAAACTGGAGATTATGCTGGGTTGTTTTTATTATAAGGGTACCCTAATTTAATATTCTATTTTTAACTGCTCAGAAGAAAAACCTTCATACTGAAGCAATTTCTGTTCATAAGTAGCTCTATGAATCTAAACACAGATCTTCCAATGGTGTTCCTTTTTCAGTGTGTTTTGTTCTATTTAACGTTCCATTATATATATTTAAAATATATATATAATAGAAGGCATATGTCACCAGCTGAGTGTCATTGCCAAACATCTACTGGGCAAATGTTAAAGACAGCTTGCCAGGTTATCTGAAAAGGTTTTTGGGGCTTATAATGCTATTTGATACTGAATGTGTATTTGTAACACATTTGGTAACATATGGTGTGCTAGAAAAACCATTTGGGAATCCCTGGATACAGCAAGAAATGCATATTTTTACTAAGAAATTCAGAGATATGGATATTGAGGTTGTCAGTTTTCTGTATGTCGTTATTTCAAATGGGAAGCCAAAAAGCAGCTGGGAGAGTTACTGCCATTTTTTTATGTGCCTGTCTTTGTGCTCACATGACCCAAATACAACTTTTCCAGTGTAAAGCTCTTCATGTTTATTTCCTATAAGTTTTTTCCTAAGTTACTGTTATGTCCAACAAAATATCATAAAAAATATTTTGATTTTTAACTTTCTTTGTGGAGGAAAAAGGTCTTACAAATTCCTGAATTGTGTACTGGAATAAAAGCCCCTTACATTGTGGGCTGTAGCTGCATGTGATTACAATTATAATGATCAGACAGATAACCCAAGATAACTGGAGCCTCTTTAGCATTATCCCTTGGGAAAATTATACGTAATGTTGTTCTCTAATTACCCAGAAGGACTCTATACATGCCCAGCTATAAATTGTTCTTTGACCAATCAAATTACTTTCATTGGCTGTAGCTTTATCTGTTGTGTTAGAACTGTCTCTATTTTCTGCAATATGAGTGTGAATTCTACATTTGCCTCCTTCTTAAAGTCTCTCCTTATGGTTTTAGTTTCACTTGTGGCTGTATATTAGGTGTTTTCTCTTCAGGCATTGAGTTCCTAAATCTTTATTTTTTGAGTTCTCTGTCCTAAGAATAATCTCTATCAGAATTCTTGTCCTCTAAACTAACCTCCAATTTACATTTCCCACCCATGTTCTTCAATACAGGCCAGTTTTCTCCTTGATCGTACTTGGATGCTATTGACTTGTATCTCTATTGACCAGACCCTTTCTTAGGGTTCAAATTCTTCTTATTTCTTCTGTCTTTCTTGGATTGAAACTGACCACCAACAGCTTCCTCTGCTATTCCCTGATCTGTACTTTGCTCCTTAATAAGCACTTAGTCATGAACTATTTGAGTATTTTTTTCTCCGTGTCAGCTCTGAATCCATCTTTAACTCCAGTGACACTTCCTTGTCAGCAATATCAATTACAGAAGCATCTTTAATTTGTTCTTCTTTATCTGTCCCAAAGTTGCAAGGCTCAGCCAATTCTGACAAGGGCTTAACAAATGTTTGGTATTATAAATTGAAGTGAATAAAAACACTAACTACATCTAAAGATTCCCTGGCAGAGAATCTTCCAGCAACAGCTCTCAAATAGGAAATGCTCTAAAGTACTCCTTCACTGAGATGATTTAGATGATTATTTTTATTTGGAGAATAGTGCATTAATTTGACAAAGAAAGTCAGAATAGTACACATATGCACAAAATTTCCATCTTGCAAAGCAAGCAGAGTATTAGTGAATCTGTTTCTTTATGCTCTGGTTAAGATGTTTCTGCCTCAGAGCTGACTAATAGGAATCACAGCAGATCCACAAAACCTTTATTCTCAGAGTGGAAACTAATTCAAGGAAGACTTGAAATAACAAGATTTTTAAAATGTTCAGTTATATTATTATCTCATTGTTATCTTAGTTTTAAAGTATATATATATATTATAATCTGTTTGTATTAATTTTTTCATTATCCTGTATAGCTAGACAGGAAGTAATCTTCCTTGCTTCTTTTATGTTGTCAATAATTACTGAATATGATTACTGAATATGATTATACCCTTTGATTTGCAATAATTTAAGCTTAATTATAAGTTTCTGAATAATTTACTTGCTACATAAGCCAGATAGCATGCAATGTGGAAATATATGGGAGGCAATATCTACATTAATGTTCCATGCCAGTCTCTACAATGAGACATTATTGCATTAAAAATATTAATAAAACTATTATATAACTAATTTATTAATAAATTCTTCACAAGTCAGGAAAATCCATTTAAAAAAAAGGGGGACACATTATTATTGTTGCTATTTGAAACCACCTTTTTACATCTTAAAAGCCTTTTGAATGTGTTTCCTCTCTCATATATACATTTATATTGCAGAATAGAATTACAGACCAGCTATATTCCTTGTTTAAGTATGGACACAACAGAAATTATAATTTAATATTTACAGAAAAAAAAAAAAAAGAAGAGAAGGAACAGCCAAAAGTACTCCAAACCCAAAAGCCCCAACTTCAATGTCAATATAAGACATAAATAAGCAATTTCATTAATAAATGCCAGATTATGCATCAATTACAATATTTTTCCCTCTTATATTGGAAAGAAATTGGAATTGACTGCTAATAAAATGATTTTTATGTAATGTGGTCATTGATAATGGTTTTAAAAGAATCATAGGACAAGGCAAAAAATGACTTTGTTCCTCTGCTTACTGTCATATAGATTTAAAAACCTACATTTTTTCTCCAGCTAGTTTTTTTTCTTCTCAAAAAGGATTTCTCCTAAAATAATTCTAAATGTTGGGATGAATCAACATTTAAAAAAAATATCATATGACTTAATAACTGGACATTTATTTCAGTGAGTGAAAAAGGAATTGGGTCTCTTGCTTTATTAGTGTCACATATTAGGGTAAGTGGACAATGATGACCCTCCCATTTATAGGTAAGATTGTCAGAAAGGCAGCAGATGGGGAAGAAAGTAGCCAGGATAAGTATCTATCTATCTATCTATCTATCTGTCTGTCTGTCTGTCTGTCTATCTCTCACATAAACAAGTGTAAGTAATTATACACCAATATGCAATAGAATATGACTGAAAAAATGCATAAGTAGATGCAATAGTGCAGTGTTCATTTAGGTTCTGCAAACCAGTGTCATATTTTCTTAACAATTACACTGACATAGCTGTGGTACATCAGTTCTGGATACAGTTCAGCAGCAAACTTCTCTGTGATTCTGTTAAGACCCATCCATGTATTCAAGTTAAAGGCATCAGAAAAATGTACTTGCAAAACAAGAGTCAAATTCTGTAGTCAGCTGTTCTTCTGACAAACATTTCTGTGTCTTTGTCTGGAAAATATGTCAGGTGAAACTGATGGACTTTTTCTTAGAAATATTGACATATGAATATCAGGATTTTCTTATTTTCTTATATTCTTTCTTCTTTTTTCTTTTTCTTTTTTTTTTCCCCCACAAATTATAGAAAACCAGAAATAATTCTGTCAAAACTCTTGGGTTTTTTGGGGTCTGAATATTTCAATGGCCACATATCTTCCTCTGTTTACCTTCAGTGAAGACAAACAGCTGTACCAGAAAACTAGCTAAAGGTTATCACACTCTCCATCATTAAATCAACTACACGGAGAAGAGAGTTTGCAATAATTTTATGGCTGATAGTTCATATCACACATGAGGTGAATTAATAATATGGATATGAAGAAAAACAATTTATTAATGTTAATAACTCTTCCAATAAAATTTCCAGGAGGACCTATAGTGATAAATTGAATAATTATGAGTATAATTATGACTAACTAGAACCATAATTTCATGCTAATGCAATAATAATGACACAAAAGTGTAGGTCATGAATTTTAACTGCTCAGTTATTCCAAATTTCCACAAAGAGAGGAAAAAAAAAAAAAACAAACCTTCTCAGCCTTACAATCTGATCAAGTTATGCTTTGCTGCTATTGTTTAAACAGATATCACTTTGACTATTTTTAGTGGACTGCAAGAAAAAAGTCATCTCATTTAATTAGAAATATAGTAGTATCTTGAAAGCAAGAAATGGATAGTCTGTGTAGCACACTATGAATCACCTGATAATCCTCTGGTCGTCTCTGAGGAGGAAAAAAAAAAACCACACACAGAGAAGAATTATGGTTAAATTTCATTAGTAACATAGAATTGTCATACTAGCATTTATAACTGGGGAAGAGTATATGGAGGATAATCACCCCAGAAAAATGTGTAGAAGTGTTCAGTAATCTTATCAAGTATAAGCTGTACCTTACAAGGTGAAGGTGAGATTAATTTTTTGCCCAATCATTTTGGGATGGAGGATAGTGAGATAAGCAGGAAAAAGTGGAGTTGGTGAAAGGTTTCTCTAAAACCAACTAGTTTCATTTCTTATAATTCTGTACAAAAGCCAAATAATCTCTCTGGCTTGGGGATGATTCAGAACAATGTAATGCAGAGTCCAAGACAATTGCTGTAGTTTTGGTTTAATGTGTCCCACTGATGGTGTAAACTGTTGTTTGTTCATTAAAACTTCTAGGAATTAGAAATAGTGAAGCAAAACTAATATGTGTCTATAGCTCTCTATTCCATTTGGTACAAGAAAAAAATTTTTATTATTATTATTTATGCTTTTTCTTTATAATATGGAGAAAAACCTTGAATAAAAACATGGTATGAAAATACATATTTGCATATTGCAGGCCATGGCTGTAGTGACTTGTTTTCTCTATCTAAGCACTCCAGCGAGGACAAATTTATAAAGAAAGTGCAGCTATGGTTCAGCTGTGTTTCTCTGATGACTAGCTGATTAACCCAAAGGGCCTGAAGGAAAGAGACTCATGTCTTTTCTTCTAACCACTAATCCTTGAGAACTACTTGAAAAAGCAGAAGTTACTGAGGGCCAAATTTAGGCCAGGGAACATGCTGACACTCTTCAAGGATTTCCCTTAACACTGTTTGAGCCCATCTCCTGGTCCGGCTTGGTTAGAAAAGACATATGCGCCCTCTCCTCTCCTCTCCTCTCCTCTCCTCTCCTCTCCTCTCCTCTCCTCTCCTCTCCTCTCCTCTCCTCTCCTCTCCTCTCCTCTCCTCTCCTCTCCTCTCCTCTCCTCTCCTCTCCTCTCCTCTCCTCTCCTCTCCTCTCCTCTCCTCTCCTCTCCTCTCCTCTCCTCTCCTCTCCTCTCCTCTCCTCTCCTCTCCTCTCCTCTCCTCTCCTCCCTTGCCACTTTGCAGATCAAGACAGGATTGTGGTTGATTTGTTTTCAGATAGCTCACTGAAACCATTCTCCTCGTAGAATTTATTCCCACCATGACACAAATCTGTCATGTTTTGAAGATAAATTTCAAGGAGTACTTAAAGTGCATTTGTGTTTGGAAAGAAACAGAATTGGAAGGGAAAGGAAGAGAGTATTATTTTTTATTTACTGGAAGATACGTAAAAAAGTACAGTTATAAACTGATTATGTCAATAATATTATCAAGGAATTCTGAATATTTTATCTTAATCCTGTGGGGAGATAGAGCAGTAAGTTGGGTTATTTTGTGCGTTTTTGTCTTTCCTCCATACAGACATTTTTGTGCTATCATTGATACTTCAACAGGGATGTGGGAGAAGCAGGATTTTTTGAAGAATCACAGGGGGAATGTTTATAAAAATATAAAGAGAAATGGGAATAGATAGTTATATAAAAGTAATGAATTGCACAGTGCTTCAAGAAAGAGTTTCTAAATAACAGTGTAGGAAGTATCAAAGAAATAAAGTGGCATAGAAAGCAAGCCACACTAGGATAAATGAAGAGGATAGAAACCAGCCTGAGGCATGAACAAGAGGTTGCTCCAAATTCTGGCAGGGATTTAACTCTCATCTGAACGGCCTAATGTAATTCCAAGCTAGAAGAGGGTATAGCTGCATTCAGTTTCCTGGTTCCCTTGAAATTAGGAACACTTTAAAGCATTGATCCCACACTTTCCTCATCAGTTTTCAGCAGCCAACAATATTAAGCTTTAATTTGTAACACACAATGTCAGTATGGTTTCAGCTACAGTGGAACCAGATAACATTTCCTCTTACACAGGCAGATAAAATATAAAAATGAACCTGACCAAAGGTTAATAATTAATATAATTCCCAAGAATACTTTTTTAAATTGAGAACAGACTACTTAAATAAAAATAATAAATTTCTATTTCAATGGCTTTTGTGCTAAGATTAATAACTCTAGTGAATTGAAATGGAAACAAAGTAGATAGCATATGCCTTCTGCAATTTTTTCTTCTTTCTTGCTTTTCAACCTTGCTTTTGGAAGTGAGAAAAGAGAATGAAATCTTTACAATAAAATCATTGAAATTTGGCTTAACCTGATTTTATCTTCAGAAGGGAGAAAAGCTATAAAAATCATCTCATGGGACACTTGATGCATTAGTATGGAGGTTTTTATGTTTCATGGACTCATATGTTTTAACTAAAAATTTTAATATTATTGTCACTATTCCACATTTTATAGTTTCAAACATAATTTGATTTTTTCAAGTTCATATTTCTCGGTTAAATCTTGAAGCTGTTCTTCCACTTGAAAACAACGTCTTTATTCTTGCTTTGAGAGTTTCCTAATTTTCTTCAAGTCTGAAAATTATGTTCTTAATGAATATATGAGGATGGAAGTTAATTTACTTTCACTGAGCTTTTTCTGTTTTTCTCTTAAATAGTTATGAGCAGTACTGAACATGTCCAAATTTTTACACTCTTATTTAGAAGCCCATTTACGGTTTTGAGTAATCCACCTGACTGCGTGACCACAGCAACTGCTGCATCAGGAAGTGCAAAAACAAGAAAACTTCTGGGATTAGATAATTTAAAGAGTTTAAAAAAAAAAAAAAAAAAAAAAGAAAGAGAGAGGAGACAACTAACTGAAACCTCCACAAAAGCAGATGCTGAGGCTGACTGTATATTCATACATACAGTCATTCACTGGCTCCCACAAGTAGGTAAATGTCCAGAGAGTTTCTGAGCAATGAATACCTACCCAAACCCCACCTGCTCTTCCTTCTCACCCCCAAGCTTGATGACACATACCATGACATATCTCTTTGGTAACTTTCATGGGGTAAACTTTCATGGCTGTCTCTCCTCCCAACTTTTGATGCATCCCCAGCTTACTTACTAATGAAGGCAGAGTAAGAAACAGGGAAACAAGTGCTGATATACCAATAGCTAAAGCACTGGTGTGTTATCAGCGCTGCTTTGGTCACAAATCTAAATTAAAACATAGCATCATGTGGCTTGCTATCAAAAAAATTGGCTCCATTCCACTCAGATTCAGTACACCCTCTTAGAACATCAGAAAAATATATCAGTGTTTACAAAAACACCCCAAACAAACAAACAACCCCCCCCAAAATGCCAAACAGAACAAAACCAAAAAACAAAAAAAAAGCCCCAAACCCCATCAAAAGCACCAAACAAAACAATATCCATATTTAAATATATTTATAATAACTTTTCTGCTTCCCTTATCAAACCTGGTCTGTTTAATCCGTTATTCTAAATTCTTTTTACATGAAATTTTTGATAAATGAATATGGTGTAAGAAACCAGAAATAAAAACTAGTAAACATTGTTCTTTTATGACTAATTTCTTTCTGATTGCTGATCAGATAATCTAATTATTTAAGCTCTGATTTGAAAAAAGTATTGCTTAAGAATAATGCATATTTATTAAAAATTAAATCTGTCTTCTAAAAATATTGTAAGGTATTAAGAGTCCATGAGTCCATTGTGAGTGAGGAGTATTTAATTCTATGTAGGTCTAGTACAGTTCTCAAAAGATATATATACAAGGGCTTGAGTGAAACAGAGACAATCAATCAAAGCTTAAAAGTAATATACAAGGGGTTTAACATCCTGTTTATAATAATGTATCCAATTACTGTTGGTGTGTGTGTATTAGCAGATTTAGTGCCTTAGAGCAGGACTTGAATATTTTTTTTTAAGAGACTGTGCAAATAAAATGGCCATACCTTAATTGCTGTTGTCAAGTACTGATATCAGATTTATCGTTTGTGTGTTTTGAGGTACAAATGGAAATGGAAAATTGACAAATGGAAAAATGCTCTGGCAATCCAGCTTTAACAAGAAAGGAGTATAGCAAATGCTTTCATAAGCATGCCTCTTAGCCTTCGCTTACATCTCTGGAATAAAGAAAGAACTGACCTACTTAAAAGTGCTAAACACTTTGAAAGCTGGATAGGTAACAAAATTAATTGTTAAATACCTTAAATTTTACAGATTGTTTTGCAACTCTAATGCTAAACATAAACACGTGAATTTCCCTTCTTTTTTAACACAATTTAAATATGCTTCCTTAATTTTGCCTAGAAGTTGACTAAACACATCATATCAGTTACTGCAGGATGTTTTTGAGGAGCTTTTACACTAGGAATTTCAGTTTCTAATTTTTTAATCATTCTTAAATTTAGGGGGGTTTTTAAAGCAAATTCAATTTCTCATTTTTTAGTCATTATTAATTTTAGAGTTTCTATAGTTTGGTAACATTCTGTCCTCCTTTTGGGGAGATGCCTTTAAAAATTTTAACATTTTGGCTTAAAGTCTTGAGAAGATTTTAACATATGTTTTTACTTTTATAAACATTTAGAAATATTGTGTGGTGTTGAAGCTGAATGCTTAATATATAAATGGGTCTAAACAAATTTTGTTAGAGTTAATAGGGAAAAGCTGAAATTTAATTTTATTTTAATACCACACCTGCTGGAATACCAACAACTATTTTGTAATACCATTTCCATAAAAGGTTTGTGTTCAGGATCAGTAGGTCTATACAATGAGAAAATTAGAAATTGACCTCTTATCTTAGTACCATTTGACTCTAAAAATGCAATTTTTAAGTAGGAAAGAAGTAAATGTGAACAATGAAGCACAAGTATTATTATATGATAATGTAAAAAATGTTAAGAATGTGTATATATAATTAAGCTGCCTGCCTCATGTTACCCAGAAATAGTCCTGCTCTGATATAAACATGAGCTGAACTTGAAAGCTCTGTCAAGTCCCAACCCTGTTGAGGATGTTCCTTCAGGCACACTAGTACTTCCCCATACTGCCTCATGTACAAATTTCCCCTCTGCTGTTATCTTAGATGTATTTGAAGAGAAAAACTATTACAGATAACCACACTTCCACGTATATGAAGGGACCTACAATAATCAGCTAGTCCAATTTCCTGGGAAATTTGGGGCTGACAAAAAGTTAAAACCTGTTACTAAGGGCACTGTCTTTCAGTTTGTAGCAGTTACCCCTTGTCCTACCACTACATGCCCTTGTTAAATGTCCCTCTCCATTTTTCTTGCAGGCTCCCTTCAGCTACTGGAAGGTGCTATAAATGTTCCTCAGAGCCTTCTCTTCTCAGGCAGAACAATGCCAACTCTAGCCTGTCCTCATAGGAGCGCTGCTCCAGCCCTCTGATCATCTTTGTGACCCTCCTCTGGGCTCACCCCAATGATATTGTGTCTAATGTTGCCTAATTTGGGCCCCCAATGGGGCTATTAGGCATAATGTTGTCATGAGACAACATATATATTAGGCTGAGTTGCAAAATAAGGTATTTCATAAATTCAGGGCACAACTTTGGAGAACGGAGTGAAAAAAAGAAATTATATACTTTTAAACTATCAACGGAAAGTGAATCACCCCTTTTCTGTTGTGATACATTACAATGATTGATATTTCTCCAACACAATCAGTGACAATGATAATAGAAATTAATTGTATATGGCATTAATCAAATATCATTTAATCAATTGTTATATAGTTAGAAAACTTAAAAATAATATTTTCACTCTGTTGAAAAAAGTAAGACAACAAAAAGTTAACCATAATGAAAAGCACAGAATTTAAATAAGAAAGGAATATTACTGAATTCTCTGTTCTGTTCGTCATTTAACTATGCATGTTCAAATAAATCTGTGAAATGCTCCATGAGAAACTAAACCCAGTGCCTATTAAAACCAGGAATAAATTTTTCCATGGTTCACTGAATTGCTCTGAGCATGCATCTTCCTGAATTGATTCTAACAGCTGCCATTGAAACAAAAGGTAGTCAGCATTTTGCATATTTAGCTGGGGACTAAAATGCAGACTTTGAAAGCTTTAGGGTTTCACTATTTCAAAAAGGGCTGGTAGGGTTCTTTTTCTCAGTTATGTATGGTCACAAGTGAATTCATTTGTAAAGTGAATTCAAGAGTTAGAGCCAAAGAGTAGTTCTCCTAATGTATGCAAAAGGTAGAATTGAGATTCAGACCTCTGAATCTTGGCAAACTGTTATAATTTAAATCCCTCTTTCAAGATATAATTATAACTTCATTTGTATAAAAGAAAACAGTATAAAATCTTCACTTCTAGAAAACAGAAATTATTCATGTCCTCTGTACTCTTAAAATAAATTGCTTACAGCAAATTTAAGTATAAATGACCATCAAACTGTGATCAAGGAGCTAGAAATTGATTTTCATTTTAATTTATTCTCTTCCTTTCTCAAATTGTCAAACAAGTAAAGGCCATTTGCGCAATGGGATAATTTACATAATTGCGATGGACCTGTTTTCTTCAGATTTTTGCCGTATCTGTTAGGTTATTCCACTGATAACATTATGCAAATAAAAATAATACATTAGATTCCTTCATTGTTTTTGAACTATTTTTATTAAGTTACGATACAGTGCCAGTCATCTAATTGAAGCAGCCAGGTAAAAGCAAAATCATCTCAATTAATCAGTTGTCCAAATACTAGTGTTATATTATTCAAGGGAGAGTCACTTTATTTAATGAATTGCTTTAACCCTGATTGAGAATTAATTTCATATTTTTTTGAGTACCATTTAAGAGAATTAATTGCAATATTTGGGAATGATGAGTAGAGACAAACAGACCTTGTTACTATGTGAATTGTTTAACGAAACAAATACTCGTACAGTTTGATTTCTCACTGAAAGGATATGCATAATCATATATGTATTTTGCAGTCATAGCTGCTTATTTCTTAGGGGAAAAAAAGTCTACATTATCTTTCAAGACCTGATAGAAATCTGAAGGAGTAAGTTAAATTCTAGTGAGGCTTGTACTTCATCTCAAAACCACTAAATAAGTTTTAATTTCAATGACAAATTGTGACCTCATTCTTCACTTTAATATTAGACATTAAAAGATATAAATTAACTCTTGAATTCCAGGATTATTTTGCAAGGCTGGGAGAATTTTCTTTCAACTGAAACTGAGCAAATGTTGCCTTACTAGTATCAAGGATAATATAAACAAGGCATCAACATAATATGATATTCAGAGGAACATATTTTAAAATGGAAATATACTATAAGCATTGTATTTTATCTGCAGAAAAATCTTTGAGATTAGCCAGACTCACAGAAGATATAAAATAAAAGTCCTTTCCTGAGGCACAAATATAATATTCATGGTGGGGATCATCTACTCCTCATTACTGGGATCTGTTTGGTTTCATTTGTGTCACCTCCCCATGGGCTGGTGCCCTCTGAGTGCTCAAAGCTGAGCCCGAGTGTGGCCCTGCAGCCTCCCCCGTTTCAGCCCAAGGGGTTTTATTTTGTTGGGCAGTGATCCCCTCTGTCTGCCGCAACCCTCCCACTGCTTTTTACTGGGAATGGCAAAAATGACACTTTCTGGACTATGACTTTTATTCTTATTTACATGTAAAAATGTATAACCAACAAAACCATGAGTACTTATAAATTCAATATATTAAAAAGCTTTTTCTTTTGCTTCTTTTTGTTTCCTGTATGTTGCATAATAAAATATTTTTGGGAAAAAAATCACATTCATGGTTGCTAAGAAATATTTTTAGAGAAAATAACCACTAATCAGAAAAAAGTCTAATATATTTATAAACTTTCATTTTTTAATGAAAAGTCAATTAAACATAAAAGTTTTCTTCTGACACCAAACAGTTTTTTAAAAGTCTGTTAATATTTTTATAGTACCAACAAAATTTGACACAGTTTTTGGCTTTGTATCCATCTCTTTGGCACAACTTTAAAGTCTAATATAAGAATAAGTTATTACATATTTATTTTAAGTTCACATCCCATGGCAGAAAAAGAAAGCTTGATCACAGAGGTCCATTAAATTCCATTTAAAATGAACAGTTGCAGAACTTTGTAGTGATTAATTTTTAATTCCCCAGTCATGGTGGCTTAACATACAATTGTTGATGTGAAAACATTTTTTGATAACAAAAGTAAGTGGAATGATAAAGAGAAGACAGTAAATTTTCTTGACTATGTTTTTTTTTTTAATTTATATTAAGGTGATCTGTGTGACTGTTAAAGCTGGGCTATCAAGGCATGTAAATACAAAACTAAGAAGGAATAAAATGTTTCAGTGATTATAACTGTAATCCTGTTGTGAGTAAAAGTGTAAAATCTAGGGGAATAAAGAACCAATTTTAAAATGTATTAAAGGTGCTATATTACCTTGCTTCTGAAAATCTTTATATAACTAGCTGTAATGTAGAGCTCAGTTCTTAACTTTCTTTAGCCATATTAAAGCAAATAATAATAGGCTGAAGTAAAGGAAGATATTTTAATTTTATTGTCATACATATTATCATTATCCAAATGGATTTGAAGAAGAGATGATTAAGAAGAGTCCTTATGACAAAAACCATAAATAGTTGAGTTGTCTTTTGTGATTCACAATCATTCTGATTCTGAATCAGAATGTTAAAAATCAGATTCACAATCAGAATGTTAAAATTGTGAATCAGGCTGTTAAAAAGCAGTTTTTCTACTGATTTCTGGAGGTGATAAAAAATCTACGGGGTGATATAGACAAAAAAAAAATCCCTTACATGGGAAATATCATATGAACAAAACCTTATTTTTGTACCATGTGTTCTTGTGACAATGGGTATGAGTCAAAAAACAAAATAGGTGTAGGAAGAGGTGTGTGAGAACAGCAAAAAGATTCCTCCCTGCCAACTGATGGTTTATGGTATACACCTGCTAGTGCATCCTTCCTACTCATGTCTGCAAAGAAACCCACACTTCTCTCATAACTTTTGTTATTAAATGGGAAAAAACTTGGTCTAAAAAGTAGCTAAGACCATTTTAAAAACTGTGAAAAACTCCTTTTAGCATCTATAGTGGCCATTTCTTCTCAGGTTATAGGTCTTCTGCAGATTGCAGTGTAGTTTACGAATGCAGAAAAAAATTTCATGCTCTAATTTGAATACTAGAAGCATGTTAACCATTGCAGCATTGACTGGTTGGCTGGGTAAACTAAGCCACCCAGAACACTTTGTCTATGTAGTTAGACTGACTAGAATGTTTTATGCTTTCTGTACATAAACTTGCCTCAGACGTTTGTATCTGCAGCATAGACACTCTCCTTAGTGCAATCTTTCCTTAATCAAAACCATACTGCAAAGTGGGCAGATGTTTAGTTAATTTTAACTCCTGTAATTAGCATAAAGACATCTAAGTTTTGTTTTTAATTTATAAAAATTAAAAATAGTTATATAAGCTTAAAAGAATCTCCTGTTTTATTTTAAAAAGAGAATTATTTAGAAACATCAACCATACATATGTTCAGCACTACTATTTTCTGGAGTCATCATCAATCCTCATAAAATTCCTTTAAACTGTGTGAAAAGTCTCCCTAATTTGCAAAGTTATACCCCTGAAATTTAAGTGGGCATTTTTGAGTTGGACATAATATCGTCATTGTGAGAAGAACTTGGAAGGGGAGTTTTTATGCCAAAAATGGGGTTTTTCTGCATATTATCCAACTCAACAGATGGCCTCTTTGGGTGTCATGCATTTACTCTTGGTAGTAATAATGAGCAGTGTTCCACAGAGTTTTCCAAAGACAAGAAAGCATATATTATACACCAGAGTCCCTAGATTATCTTAAACTATTAATATATATCTTTCTGTTTACATTTATGGGCATCGCAAGTTCTTCAGATTCATTTTCTTAAGGTGTCTTTCACAGCCATTATTACTTCATTATGATGGAGTAATATGAAGTAATATGAGTTACTTCGTACCCCGAGTGCTGCTCTCGACACTATGAATATTTAGGGCACCTTCTGTGGTTGCTCTCTTAATGCACAGCATGGTGGGAGCTGCCTGCTGTTGTCAGGACACTTTTATGACTGCAGAGTGAAAGAACTGCAGGGGCTATGCTTGGAAGTCAGTTCCTCACACCACCATTAGCTGAAAACCATCTGGAGCATCTACAGATGCTTGGATCTGACTTCTCCTGTTGTTGCCAAAGTGTTGTAACCCTATCTAAAGGGATGTCAAAAGGTGGTGACTTCCTATCAGAAAGATTTATTATCAAGATGTCTATTGATATGCTACCTGAGTTCTGAAAATAAATAAATTTTAAAAAGAAACAAAACACTTCAGTTTTCACTTATATCAAAAGAAATATGTGCTACTGTTATGCATTCAATATGTATTATATTGTCCATTCTAGACTTTGGTTCTAATTTTTTATAGTCTATTAAGGCTCTTCTGTTTCTATTTTATTGTTCTTGACATATAATTTACTTTCAAATTCAGACACTGTTAAACTAATCTATGATTTTTTGAGAATTTTTAAACCAATTTTTCTTTGGAGATTTCTTTAGAATTCCAAAATAAATTCTAGTAAATGTATAACTATAAAGGAAAGTCTAATGCTAAAGTGCTAAGGAGAATGCCTATTTCTTGCCATTAGTTTGCTTTGCTTTTGACTAGGAAGATTTGAAGATTAAAAAGTCACGAAGTCTATTTTTTTTCAAATGTAGATGGTCCTTTCTGTCTAGCAATGTTAATTTATATTAGACTAATTATTATGTCATTTTAAGGTTTTGATTCTTTTTAGCTCTTCAGAGATCTTCCAAAATAAATTACATGAGGTTCCATTTTCAATGACTGGAGAATGGAGAATATCAAAGTAGCAACCTGCCCGGGCACTCAGGGGTTCAGTCCAGCTGGTTTTGAGTACTTATGGACCATGTCTGTGAGGTCATTTTTGCATGTACCAGGGTCTGAGCTCAGTTTTCTCCATCACGGATGGGACCTTATTTACAGATTTGCACATGGACATATCTAGCTTTGTTGTAGTGTGTTGTTAAGTTTCTTGTGTTATTCCCCCAATTTATGTATTGTTCCCCCCTATTATGTGTAAAATGGTTTTGTCCCCCCAGTTTTTCCCGCCACAGCCCTGATGCCCGTTAGGTTACCATGGTTACCCCTGTGTCTGTCACCCAAGTTATATAATTTCTCCTGCCCCTTTTTCCCTTTTTAGTAAATCTTTTCTCCTCCCTGGGCTCAGTCAATCACCCCCCACTCCTCCTGGTTTTCCAGAACTTTCGTTTCTCTGGAGGTGTTGGTTGGCTGGGGTCCCGGGACACCTCCCTTACCTTTTGATTATTGGTTTCTATGGAGTGTCAGTTCTGTGAACTTCATCCCCTCACCTTTCCCGATTGGTTCCACCTGTACCCACCCTCCTCCTTTATAATCCTGTTTCACCCCCTATTCGGGGCCACTTTCCGGTTGGCTTCCCCCCGTTGGATCCCGCTACACCTTCAATAAACCAACGTTAACCCCCGGTGAAGTGGTCAGCTCCGTTCCTCGCCAATACCAGCGGTGTGAGCCAGTCCGCAGCCAGCGCAGCCCGAGGCCATCAGACGCCGAGGGGTGCTGGCCAGGAATTGCAGAGGGGCGTCGGCCTTTCGCCCTCAGCTAGCCGGACTTCGAACTTCGGGCCACGTATGCCCCCCCGCATAGCTTGTAGTGCATATCAACACATACTTAAATAAAAAATTAGTTTAAAATCCTTTTGCATTTAGCCTCCCTAGCTTATACACCATGCTTGTGTCTTTGTACAACTCCATGACAAAACAGGCAAATTCCACATAGGGAGTTCCTCCTATATTTTTTAGTTGGTAGTCTCTGTTTAGCACCTATTATTGCAGAGGTGCTGAACTTGGAGCCCATCCAAATGAACCATCATTCTCTGGTGAGTCATTCTTGATCCCCAACAACAGAGATGACTCATATGAGTCTGTACTTTGGGATGGTACTGGAACCACAAGTGACTTTGGAACTTTTAGCAATGAAGAAAGAGCAATGGAGCAGATTGTCTTAGAAAATATTCACAACTAACTTAAAATCAGATTCAAATATGTGTAGGAAGAAGTACTCCACTACGAGCATAGAAATCTTCCTAGAGGAAGAAGTAAGGATGATTTGTTGTAACTCACCCACACATTTTATTAAGACTTTCTGAGGAAGACCAGCTCACGCCATTAAACTTAAGACTAGAGGAACATTGTGAGAGTCAGAACAAAATGCAGGAAACAGTAGCAAAGATCTAAATATTATTGGAAAAGAACAATTTTTAATTCATTATCATGGATAATTCTCTATACTGGTTACATAATTTTGACTATCAGTGTTAAAATTAATTTAACTGGACTAACAAGAACTTCTTGCTGTATTTTATTCACACTGTAAAACATCAAGTGCATGAACAATAAAGACTTGGCTCTGCACACAGTCGGTGTTCCCCTGTGCTCATAACAAGAATTTGAGAGTGACGGTAACCATCTGCAAAGTGTTGACCATATGGCAGATATGGCAAGTGACCTCCTTGTAATACTGTTGGGAATCCTCCCGACAGCAAGATTTTGAAACAACACAAGGTCCCCACAGGTACTTGAACCCTACCAGCATTTGTGTGCTGATACCTAGGACAAAAAAATGACTAGTGAGAAAGCTTCTGCAACTCTCCAGATTGTTTTCTAACACTGTGCTGAAACCCTGACAGGTACATTGTCAAAAGTAGCATGAAAGTATGTAATGTGCTGTTGTGAAGGATGGCCTGAGTGGAGAAAATTAGCTTTGTGTTGGAAGATGCTTTAAAGCTGGAGAAACGAAATTACCTACATTGTCTGTTGGGTAATATGGGAATACACATCCCTGCAGGTATGATAAGGAGACTAGAGCACTGGAATAAAGCAGTGAAATAACTTCATAATACAGATGCAGTCTGTGATTCATAGAATGCTGACTGTCAAACACAAGTTAATACTATACCAAAATTTGTAGCAAGAGAAGCTTTTAAAATATTCTAAATTACTAATTTTCTCAATCAAAATGAATTGTTCTCAAAAAAGTCACTATGACAAGTTTTTGATTTGGATGGAATATCTATGAGATTAAAAAATAATAAACAAACCAAAACAGCCAAACAACACCTTTTCTGATCAACTAAGCTCCATGCTTCTTTCGCTATTAATGAATAAGAGGTCTTGAAACACTGAAATGTGACTTTGCTATCCTGTTGCAAAAATGTCAGGAAAATTATCACTGGATTTCACTTAGCTCTTCTTCTGCTCTCTGTAGATTCATTTAAGAAACACCTATATTTCACCTCTCGATAGCAAATTGTCTGCAGGGCCTGACAACTAATAACTTGCAGGATGCTCCAACATCTGTGAGTCCTTGCCTCACAGATGTTCCTTTAGCTACATGAAAGAAATCCCTTGTCACCTCTCTCCATGCAATTCCAATTCTCAACTAATTATGAGTTTGTGTATAGTGATGATCACTCCCATGTGTCACTGAAGGAATTATGAATAAAAATTTTATGCAAACGAAACTCTGCTTGTGTCTCTCCACCAGGAGATGGAAGCAGAGAGTATTTTTTTTCCATTTGGATGCACGTACTTCATGGGTTCTCAGTGAAACTTTTCTGCAGAAATATGCACATATGACTGTTCTTTGTGTTCATCTAAGATTTGCAATAAAGGCCTCCTTAATCTAGAATGCCAACCTTAAAAATAGCAATTTTTTTTCAACCAATGCAGCATTATAGCAGCAGAAGGGAATCATTCCTCTGAGTTTAAACATCCTGACAAGAGGTTACCTTTTTTTCTTAGCTTTTTTCTCAAATTCCTAGGGGTATAAAGTCGGAATATTTCAGACTACCTTTATTTTTATTTTCTTGAAACAGCAGATATTGGACTCATACTTTTATTACCTGAAGAATTTCTGAGTTGCAAAAAGAGAAGACTCCTTTTCCCTATGCCTACTTCTCTGTGAGTTTTTGAGACCCTTATTAAATACTTAACTGAGAATATTTCAATTAATTAATTAATTTTAACATGAGAAAACAGTGAGATAAAATTCACACAGAAAGATTAATCAAATAATAAAGGGGAAATGTAGGAATTTTATTTGCTTCATCACCACCTCCAGAAAACACACAATATCACTCTAACACATTTTAATAAAAATATATGATTCATTAATTCATGAAACTCCTGTCTCCATTTCTTAAGGTGTGAATTTTTCCACTTGGGAATCTAGCGCCACATCCTCTGGAGACCTTCACAGAAAAAATACAGAGCCAGGAAAAAAAAAGCTAAAAGCTCATGGTCAAATACAGTGTGTAGTTGCCAGTAATGACAACTTGGATATTCAATCAGAAAGATCATAGAGAAACACAAACCTGACAAGCCAGAAACATGAGCTGGTAAGAGTAAATGGAACACAGAAATGTTTATTTCCATAATATTATCTGATTAAGGACATTGGCAAATGGAATATTGATGCAAAGAAGGAAGCCATAGATAAAATATACAAAGCTAAAAACTAACAGCCAGTATGGAGGCAAAGAAACTGACCTGGTCAGTAGTAGCATTAATGAATGGGCCATCACCAAGGAGCAGGCAAAGGAGGAATTTGCAAACCTGAGAGATTGTTTGAGTGTATCAGTGAGACTGTATGATGAAAGAAGCAAGATAGGGAGCTAAGGGGGAAACACATGGAAAAGGCTACAAAAGTAATGTTGTGTGAAAAGTGGAACTGGTCAGTACAGTTGTGTGACTGAGTCCTGTGTCTGACCACCACAGTCTATCCTACCTTCTTGTAGCTTCTTCTTAAACCTCTGCATAGCATCATTCCCTATCCTCTGTGTGTGTGCTGCAAGGACAATGTGCCAGCTCCTTGTGAGGACTTTGTGTGTGAAAAAAAGCTGATGCAGGTGACTGGGGTCAGATAGAAAGTGTGGGTGCCTCTGGCCTGTGGTCAGCTATGAGAGAGAGTGAAGTCTTGAAGCCAGCCACTGGAGCAGTGGAGGTTGTCAACCTCCAACATTGTGGTAGGAATGGTGTGTATCCCAAAAAACAGTTAGTGGGGTCACTGGTGTGATTGCGGATCTCAGTGCTGGCAGCTGTAGCAGGTCCTCAGGACGCAGCCCATGTGCTGGGTATTGGCTGCTGGAGCTCCAAGCGTCTTTATCTCACCTGGAGTGCTTGAGCTGTCTGTAGGCATTTGCTAGAAAACCTCAAGCTGATCCAGCAAGCAAGAGGAGAGCCTCAGGCTGGGCCACAGATACCAGGTGGGGAGAGGATTCAATCCAGAGCTGTGGGGTGCCTGTGGGACGAATATGCAAGCGGTGTGTGTGCAGCCAGCAGCAAGGTGGATCAGTACATGAGGAGAACCATTAGTAAGGGGGCTGGGCTGAAGGCAGGGGTGCCAGAGAGGGGCTGTGTACTCAGAGGACCCACAAATATGCCTGAGCATCCAGAGAGTTTTATGCCTGTATCAGTAAAATCCAGCCTCTGCCAGCCCAAGAGCAGGGGGTTTTGGGTGTCAGTACTTTTATTTTTGTGAGTCCTGTATGCAGGTACTGTTGACGGAGTGCCTTATCTGTGACAAGCCTGTGTGGCTGGCTGTGCCATTGTCCTGCACGTGTGTGTCTGTGTGTGTCTCTGGGATATGTACTGAAATTCACTTCAGGTTCTGGGATATGTACTGAAATTCACTTCACGTTCTGCCTGGAAACAGGAAAGTGGCAACTGTGTCCCTCATCCTGAGCAAACCCTGGGCCCCTGAGGAAATGGGCTCCAGTGGCTGTCAGAAGAGAGTCCTGAAATAGTTCTGATGGAGCCAGCCTTGTGCCTAACATCCTTTAACAAAAAGTATTAGAGAAACTATAGATTGATGTTTTGATATTCTTCTCTGATGATATGGACACATTTATCTGAATGAGAAAAAACTGAGATGCGTTAGCAAAGTCTTCCATCTCATCTCTTGTTGTTTCTAGAGGAATTTAAGTCACCATTATGCTTTCATACTCTTTATGAGACCTGAATATACCGTTAACCTCACCAATTTATTTGCATGGATTTTTCAATGACCATAAACTTCAAAAGACATTTAGGAAAAGATAAAATGTTCTTATTTCTACTAGCCATTCATAAAGTGATACCATGAATCAAGATAAACTAGAGGACTGTTCTCAGTAATGCTCTTATGGATACACAATTTCTTCAGGAGATCAGGGTAAATTATTTTAGATATAATCATTAATTTAATAAATATGTATCTTTGTAACTTTATATGAGAAAAAATGTGACAAAAATAACCACTCTAAATATTACTCATGAAAACAAATTTTGAATTTTGCCTGTTAATTTGTGACTTCTTTATTTATCATTTACTGCTGCTGTCCAAGTCATTACTGAAATCATCTGGTGTGAGTTTAGTTTTCCTAAAATCTGCAAGTATTCTGCTCATAGGATAATCACAAATATCTTGTTGTATCACCATACTGGGCAAAAGAAAAAAATTACTTGTGAGAAACTAAATAATCACCTTTTTCAAGTTGTACATGAAAATAACTCCACTGTAAAATTGCTTTCAAATACTTGCACCAATACTCAATAAAGTTAATTTTCCAGAATCTTTCCTACAATTTGCAACCAGAGCATGGAAATATTTTGCAATAAAGAAACTGGAAGCATTATGAATCCTCACAACACAAAGTGTTCTGCTTCCTGCCGTTTCCTAGAAAAGCAGGCAGAATTTTTACTGTGACAACTTCCCAATGAGTCATACAGCATTTGGGTAGCTGATACAGTCACATAAATTTAACTCATTTATTTAAAAACTGTTTGTTATACTGAGCAGAGGAAAGCTGGTTTCATATGGACTTGTCTTGCATAATGATTTTAAGATTTACTGTCACATTTTTCACCCATGCTTTTTTCCATTATCATCACAATGGATAACCACAGATACAGGTATACAGGTTTTTTTTTTTTAGAAAGAAGTTTATAGCAGCTGTTATTTGAATACAAAAATTGAAATTAATCCAGAACACATATGGGCAATTATTTATAAATTTTTAAAAGGCACATTTCATTCATTTCTGAAGTTTTGCCAATTCTTAGAGGACGGAATATTTCTCTTCCTATTTGTCAGAAAGAGAAATACCTAATTCCTCAATACTGTCATTCATAGGTTTTTGCTAGCATCCCATTGTGAGAATAAAATGCAGGATGGTCCCTTCAGTATTGATTTTCCAACAGAAGATCAGTACCATACAACAAAGGGTGAAATGGAGCAGTGCTGATGGCCACAAAAATGTCCCATTAAATTGTGAGGAGAGTGAAGGTAAAACTACCTCTAACAACCTTTCTAAAACAGCAAACCTAATCCTAGGTGGTAGCTGGATCAAAGTGACTTTTACACTCTGTCCTCTGATTCTGCCTTGAAAACACCATTTCCTGATGGTATGGAAATGAAGCTATAACAAAGAACAGGAGAGAGGAGGCTTAAAAAAATCTTTGGCAATAGGAAACTGTAGATATGTAATCTCCTTGATATTTAAGAGGGTCTTCACTCAATAACTGTGAGTAAGAATAAGAAAAAACTTCAATTTATAACTCAACATAGTCAGTGATGTCAATATCGCTTTTGGTCAATAACATATACTGTCAAATCATATCATGATACTAAGCCTTTCCTCTATGATCATAGATAAACTGGATGCTGTTGCAGAGTTTTAATTAGTGTTTTTTTCTTAGTAGAAAAAAAAAAGTTTCTCAGTTCAAAAATTGACAAATATAAAAAAAAGGATTTTTATTATGTTAGTACATGGCTTAGTATTGGGACTTTTTCTTCCCAATGAAAAAATGAGTAAACTTCTATTTTCTGACCATGAAATCACTGTTTATATGTCATATACAAATTGAAAGCTACTTTTCTGATTATGTACCTATCTACTTGTGATGATTTTTTTTTATCCTAGCTGTTTTCCTGAATTATTTCTTTTTCTGAGTTAGGAACTGCTCAAATTACATCCACAACACTTCCTATATGTTTTCAAATTTAGTCGATTTTTATTAAAAATAAAAAATTTACATTAGTCAAATTAAAATAATTTGCATCTAATTTTCTCTAATTTGTTGTGATCCATTGAATCTGAAAGAAGATAGTATTCTACTCCCAGAAAAATCTTTTTTTTCAGTTTTCTAGCTCTGTAGAATTTATATCTGATAGTTAATTGCATCTTTTATCCCTATGTTCTAAAATATAAACAATCAACAAAAAAGACTGGTACAAAAGAGAAACTGTATCTCTTGGACTTATGGTACCAGAGACCCATTTTACTCCAAATTTTGTGGCTTTTTGAACAGTCGTGGTAAAGCAGGAGTATTTGGAAATGGACCCTGGAAGGAAAGGGAAAAAGCCCTGTGTTCTGATGATTTTACATATTCTATCTAGTGAGGAAGGTACTGCCCTTCCAGTGTACCTCTTCATGTGCTCAGGAGTGATGTAGCACTCCCTTTCTGTGAAAGGGATAATAATTTCACCTCTTACAGCAGATCTATTCTGTGCTTTTGCAATTTAAAATGTTGTTAGTACTTTGACTGATTTTTATAATGAAGCAAGTATATTTTTTTATGTTTTGGTCAATTTTCCCTATAGGAATTATGCATAGATTGATTCTAGTACTCATACTTAAGGAGTTCTTTACTGTTGCTGATGAATTTAACAAAAAAACCATTAAATATAAATATTAACATTATGTACTTGTATTCTGAAAAGATATTTTTTGCCAGTGAGTATGAACCCGGGGTTAGACTAATATCTTAGAAGTATTTCATTTTATATGTAAACCAAGCACACCTCATTTTGACTATGTTTTCTTCATCCCAGCTCTAAAAAACATTTTACCATCTTTTTTCTTTATTGTCTTCATAGCATAAGATTAATCATAAAGTGAGAATTTTCATTTATTTTGAAGATAGCTGTAATTTTACTTTACTGATTTGACAGATGTAGGAAACATAATGTCTGTATTTTCTGATAAAACCTTTGCATATTTTGGATTTCCTTGTAGGTCCAGTGTTTCCGCTGTTTTTGTAGATAATGCTTGCAAGGGCTGGAAGATCAAAAGTGTGTTCTTCATTTATAAATACAGTTATGAATTTTAATGAGCTGTTAGCCTAACTAAGTAAAGTAATGCATGAGAGACAATGTTGATACTTGTTCTGTGTAAATCCCAGACGCAATATATTCATTCATTAGTGCATGAGTTTATGCCAAGAAATTATGAACATTTTGATTATCTCATACTTGTTTGCTCAGCTGTAAGCTTTTTTAAGGTTTTACTTTAGGAAGGACTTTTTCCTTCAAATATAGAACTATTTGGTTTTTTTAATAGTTCTAACTCAAATTGTTCTTGCAACTGTAGAATAACGATAATGGGAACTAATAAAAGTCCAAATCAAAATTTCCCTACAAATCACAGCCTACATTGATCATTTTTGGAAGATAGAATTTCATACTAGGTCTGACTGGGATAGGGTCTAATTACTTCATAGCAGCCCATAGTGTTGTGTGCTATGAATTCCTGTATAAAATACTGTGGAAAACACACCAGTGATTTTTGACTATTACTGAACAGTACCTGCATAGTGTAAAGTTTTTCTCTCTCCTTTTCCTCTTCTTCATTTCCTCTGCCAGTGCCCCAGTGAGTTGGCTGAGGATAGGCAGGCAGCTGGGAGCATCAAAGCCAAGAGTTCCAAATTGACCAACAGGATATTCCATACCATATGATGGTGTGCTTAGGAATAAATGCTTGGGAAAGGAGACAGGAAAAGGTCATGTTACTGATTATAGCATTTGTCTTCCCAAGCAGCTGTAATATGTGGCCCTGCTTTGCAGGATGCAGATGGACATCTGCCTACTGATGGGATGTAGTGAATGAATTCCTTTTTTGAAGTAATTTCATTTTTTTTTCCCCTTAGCTTTCACACACAGCCTTTGTTTTTTCTATTAAACTGTCATTATGTCCATCCATTAGTCTTGTCATCTTTCTATTTTCTCTCTGTTCTGTGGAGAAGAGTGAGAAAAAGTCTGGATGGGTGTTGCCTGAGGTCATCACACTACAAATTTGAAAAACAGTATTTTCTACTCTATGACTTTTTAAGAAGTTTTTATTCTCTCTGTCACATTGCAGTGTATGCTATTAAAGTTATTGCATTTCATCTGTGAACTGAGAGATTTCCATATAGACAACTTAATCTTATCTTTGCTTCCCATCGAATTTAAAGTGCATGTCACTTGATCCAGCACTGGGAAAAAATATAAACAGTTGTGAACTAATGTGTTTGAAATTTGACTCTGTGTTTTGCAATGCAATTAATAGATTGTACTGATACTGTTCCTCTAAATAAAAATGAATTATAAAACAAAAAAACAAAAACCACCACAAAACCCAAAATATACAAAAGGGGCTTTTTCCTTTTGTTTTTTTTTTCTCCTTTGCATCTTTAAGCACAGGTGTTCCCTAGCCAAGACAGAGTTTTAGATAAATTGAACAAGAAAAAGCTGTGCTTTTAGAGAGGTTTTAATTGCATGAGGAAAGCCTGTTCATCAATTGCAGCATCAGCCTAATGTGAGTGAAGTATTTCTGGAATGAGTGACTTTTGTAATGCGATTTTCATAAAAACTGTATAAGCTGAATTCTTCATTCACTGTGCACAACCTGGATTCTGACATCAAAACATCATAATATAACTAGCGATATATAACAGTTTTTTTCAGAACTCTGGTTGGTTACAAAGGCTCAGGCTCTTTCAGATTCAGCTAAAGTAGATTCCAGGTTTGTCAGAAATAGGAAGACCACCACTTTTTGGTCTGCAACCCCAAATATCACTGCTGTGGTAAGAAAGAAAATCCATGTGCTGTAAGTGTTCTAGGATCACAGTATATGTAATCTAATCCAGAAGGACTGCTGAATAAAGTTGAAGTGTAGATCTGAAAAAATAGCTAAAAGAATGTCTTGTGACTTTTGTTTATGCATTGACTGTTAAACATGACTACCATAAGACAGAGCGGATGATTTTCTTTAAATAGCATCTTGTTCCAATATCTATATCTGGAACATAGCTTGTGCCTACTGAATATTTGTGAGAAAGAGATACTGTTCAAGAAGATCAATCTAATTATCATAAAAAAATTTATTGGGAACAGAGAGCTATGTTCATAATTTTAAAGAGTAAATATTCAGCTCCTTAATGTCGGATCTCAAGATCTCAGTCCTGAGATGCTGAGCCACCGAGACCCTGGGGGGGCTCGGGAGTCCTGGAATGTTGCCAGAAGGGTCTGGTGGCAGGACTTTAACCCTGCACAAGAGACGACAAGGATGAGGGCTTCACAGGGTGAAGGGTGAAAAAGATTAGCTAATTAGAGAGTGAGACACAAGGTTTAGGATTTATGTACAGGGGGGTTTAGAGGAGTAAGATGGAGGAATTGGGGTGTGTCCTACCCTCCTTCTTCTTCCTCCTCTCCTCCATCTTCTTTGGCCACGGTGGCACCTTTGGATTGGTTATTACTAAGAGTACACCGAGTTATAAGAATAGATGGTATTGGGGAAAAATGATAAATATTGTATACGTAACAAAGGGTATAAAGATACGTGGCTGCCCGGGAGGGAGAGACAGTGTGCCCATGGCTGACTGCTGAGCAGATCTCTGGTGGCTGAAAGAACATCTTTTAGATAAACAATTAATAAACATAAAACCAGAAAGAAGAACTGAAGCCTCTTCTCGTCCTTCGATACGCGGGCTGCCCCAAGGCCACCCAGGGCCTTTCCAGGCCCCTCAAACAGCCGAGATAAACCGGACACTTGGCGTTCCCTGGACGGACAAGAACCACCACAACCTTTCGGGGGGAGATTAACCGGACACTTAATATTTCCTAATCACTGAAATAAGATTTTTTGAACTGTGACTTTTTTTGTCTACTGCAACTGTGGCAAAATATATTAAAAAAATAGATATATGCATTAATGAAAATTTGTAAAAGCTTTCAATAATGAATCAGAAAGAACAGTTTTGAAGATGCATTACTTTTGCCAACAAAATACATGCCGCCAATAGATTAGAACTTCCTCCTTCTACTGTCCCTGCAGCTGCTAGATTCTTGCCTGCAGCTACAGCTTATTAAATTTTTAGGGTCCCTAGACTACTGAGTGTTGTAACTTGTCTATATTTAATGCTTTCAGCATGTCATAACTGCACAATGGGATATACTCATTGCAACATTTTTCTGTCTTCTAACACCTTAAAAATTTCACCAAATCAATGTTAATTTTAGAAAATAATGAAAAATAAGGATTTTTATGAACTGGTTGATTGAAACATGTTTTGGAGCTGTCAGGACTCATGAATTATAGTGAAAGGTGATAAAATAAATGCTGTCCCATATGTAAATTCTCCTTGTTATCCATGCTGACTTTAGTGGCCAAGAAAGTATTTTAACTTTGCTATTGGTACATAAAGATTATATTATGCTGATATAAAAGTTCAGAACTTTATGTTTTTGTGGTTATCAAAACTACTCTGCCTATCTGACCTATCTAGCCTTCAGTCATCTCTAATATGATGATAAAGAAAAAGTTTTAGCAGTAACTCAGTATTAAATTCTAAATTCCATAATTCAGAAGTGAATTATGTAATGTAGAAGTAAATTCTGAATCCTCTATTCTGTAACCACTTTTCTGTTTTGAGCAAGTGCACATGCTGCTTTGACATTTCCTATTTTGTAGACATTGAACTATTCAAACATATTCACAGGCACAGCAGTAATTGATGAACATAGGTTCCAAAGGGCTGTAAGGCTTACTTTTTTTTTTTCTCCTTGAAACTGTGGCCCAACAAGGTTTAGTCTATCTAATTATCAGGTCTTTTTACCTAACACAGATAAATGCTGGAAAATATTAATTGCTTTACTAATTTCCTCCCTGTAATATATTGTTTAAACCTTATGCTTTATCCTTTCTAGCTTTTCCCCTAATTACACCAATTTTTTTTAGTTTATTGTTTAGCTTTCTCTTCTTCAAATACAGGACATCATGAAAATATTACCCTAAAGGATGTAAATATTTACAGGTGGAATGCTACTAAAATGATCAGGTCAAATAAAACTGACTTTCTTGTTCTTTCTTTTCCTAATTCATTACTAGACTTCATTTCTTAGAGCAATGAAAATTGTATAAAGTTGCTATTTTCTGTCTGCAGGAACTAATGTTAGTCAAAAGGCCTAAAACATCATTACCCCAGTGAAGTATGATTGTTAAGGAAGATTTAACCAGTTTGCCATGTTTTGCCTTTGGCAATAAATACAGCATTATATTTTACAGATCTGTGACTTCTCAGCTTTCTACCCAAAAGGTTTGAAGCTATTGTTATACATCCAGGAGAAACAGAACTTCAGTGATGTTAGTTTCCCTGTGTGTAAAAAGATTCAGTATACTTACATCAGAAAAAAAAATAAAACACTTGTTAATTTCTTTAAAACCTGCTTTGCAAGGGAAAATGAAATTGTTAAATGTGTTTAACTGGGACAAAGCGATTTACTCAAACATTATTTATTTTAATTTGTCCTTCAATCTCATTTAGTACATGTATTGCCTATGGCTGCAATCAGAGCTGCTTAGCATCCCTTGAACCAGATTAAAGATCAAAATCCTTCTTAGTGCCAGCTTATTGCGTAGCAAATACAAACTCAATGCAATCAGCAAGCTTAAAACAAGACTCAGATGTTAGCAAAGCCAGTGGAGATCAAGAAAGGAGTGCACAAAACAAGGTGACCCAGAACAGAATATCAAAGACTTTTTTTTTCAGTTCTGGCTAAAACCATGAAGTCATTCTTGTGAACATACAATATCCCAAAAAGAGATAGTTGCTGGGAAATTTAAACCTACTTCTAGTTTACAATTTCAACCACTGAATCTTGTTTTACTACTGTTTATACATTACTTCTCTGTGCTTTGCATACGTATATCAAGCATCCTCTATCTAATTTATCACATGAAGAAATTGTTCATTTCTTCTTTGTGTTTTTGTAATGAATAGAGGTTAAAGACAAACAGGAATGGCTCAGAGTTATGAAAGGTTTTGCAGTCTGCAATGAACAGAAAGTTTCCTATTCAGCACTGTGCTATTACTGATAATGTCATATTATTTTGTTAGACCTTTATAAGATTAGTTGAGAAATTTTTCTTTTTAGATGACTTTGGGGTTTCCTTGGGCAGCTTATATTGCAGTGTGTTACATACTTACTTGTTTATTATTTATGAAAAAAAATCCGAACCTAAACACCACAATCTCCAAAAATTATCACAAAGTCTTATCCTGCCATTTATGAAATTAATAGCAAAGAGAATTCAGCTTTTTCTCGCCATTAATTCACAATTTCTCCATCTCATTTTTCTGCAAAACTGCTAATAACCCTGTCTAGAACTTATTCTTTATTACACTCTTAGGAAAGAGGCCACATATTTTTTGGAGGAAAAAAATTTATTAAACATATACTTAACTTGTTAGCACCTTATAAGGAAGGGATTTCTATCATGCAGTTGATACACTTAATATAACAAGAGCTTATCTGTTGGATGATGTGAATTGAGACAATTTGTGTCATCCATCAAGCAAAGGGATGTGTGCCTATCAAATGAAAAGGAATGTGTTTGACAAGGTGATTAATGCACATCTAGTCGTGCAGGTGTGCAAACAGCTTTGGTAGCATGACATACATACATACACACTTCATGAGAGACAGTGTCTTTTTGAACAGCTCATAGCACCTCTGGAAACAAAAGGAATTATTTTATTTGCCTAAAAAAAAAAAAAAAGAAGCATATATCCTTGTTCATTTGGGTTTTTTTCAAATGAAATGGAGAAAAATATAGACAAGCCAGTTCAATAAAGCTCAAAACTATCTTTTGCAAATTAACTCCTTCCCAAGAATTATATGGATAAATGATTGTGTAGCATAGAATTAGGATATTTGAAGCCGAAAGGACATTAATATTCAGTAATCACTGAAAAAACAGTGGTAACTTGGCCTTTTGTAAACTTCAGCTTAATGAAGTTAAGACTTTGTGTGGATCCAGGTACTGATGTTCAGATGTTCAGACATAAAAAAAGAGTTTGCTAAGGACAGCAAAGCAAAAAATGAAATCTCTGTAATATATTTTGATTTCTAAAGTAATTTCTTTTAATCATCTTGTAGAACATTTATCTTAAATTGTAGATACTTTATGTGATTTGTGCCTCATTAAATAAAGACAAAATTTTAATTTTTTCCATGTTCACTTTACTGATTTTTTCCTCAAAATCTTTAGGAAGTGGACTTCAATATTTTATTAATATTCCACTGTATTTTAGTGCCTCTTTAACAACAGAATAATGTTAATTAAAAGAAGTATAAGCTTCAGGCCATAGTAGAATGCAAACTAAGAGCATAAAGACAATATACTCTGGATTTTTTAATAAATATTTTTTTTTAAATTGAAATGATATATAAGACTGCAAAAAAAGTACAATATATATACATATACATATATATATCTACAATAAACAAGAACAAAACCAAAACCAAACCCAACATCATTCTTTGAAAAAACAAACGACCCAAATACTTGAAGTACACCAATAAAGAGGTTTCACTGTATGTATATTTTGGGAGCTAACTCTTCTCTCCTATCAATATCTCTGTTGGGAACTCTGACGGTGTTCACAGGGGTCTTATGTTGAGGGAAGAGACGAGGATTTGACTCCGTGTTTCACAAGGCTTGATTTATTATGTTATGATATATGTTACATTAAAACTACATTAAAAGAATAGAAGAAAAGGTTCTCATCAGATGGCTAGCTAAGCTAAGAATAAAAAGGAATGAATAACAAAGGTTTGTGGCTCGGACAGAGAGGCGAGCCAGCTGGGCTGTGATTGGCCATTAATTATAAACATCCAAGATGGGCCAATCACAGATGCACCTGTTGCATTCCACAGCAGCAGATAATCATTGTTTACATTTTGTTCCTGAGGCCTCTTAGCTTCTCAGGAGGAAAAAATCCTAAGGAAAGAATTTTCATGGAAAGATGTCTGCAACAGGGAACATTGATGAAATCTCACATGATCAAGACCTAACTCTACATGGAACTCAAACAGCAAAATGTTGTGCTGCCAAAAGTCTTGGTTTAGGAAGAAGGATTCCCAGTCCTGGTAAGTTTCAGTGAAGAGTGAGATCTAGGTTTCTAACAATGATGTTCACAGAAATTGACACCTAAAATGTTTGTAATGGGATATGCCCTAAAACAAATTTTGGCACTAACACTAGAATGAAGAAAAACGTCTCTGGGAAATAAGATCCAAAGTCTGTCACAATTTTCTTAATGTAGAGACTTGAGTCACACATTTGGCTCCATCTTGTTAGTCCTCAGGTTTTCTTCTTCTGCAGCCACACAAAGAGGACATGGTAGTGTCAAAGCTTTTCATTAGAGATTAAAAACTGGCATGGGCTATACAAGTTCTCTCTCCAGCTTGGTCTACTTGAACTGAATCCATGTCTTCTTAAAGAAGACTATATTCTGTCTTTAGACTTTTCCATTTTCTCTGCAGCATAGAAGACATTGCTGCTTATCCAGAGTCCACAAAATACCCTATAATAAAAGCATTAAAATACACGTTTTCTAAAATAGTACCAACACTGTTATAAACATAAATTTGAAAAAAACACAGGGATGAAATCTTTGCCACTTAAATACCAATCAGAGTGAGTGTCTGGTACTTAAGTCTGAGACAGAAATTCTCTTCGAGTGCTTATACGTTTTCTGGACTGTTGGATGATTGTTAAGTCTAAAATATTAATGGATGACTGATTTCATGCTCATTCAGAATTGTCTTCCCTGAATAGATATTTGCCTCTGAGAGCTGTATTCTTAACCTTGTCTAGATAGCCAGACCATCTCCTTTCCTCAAATATTTTAAGAGTTAATGGCAGCAACACAAGAGATAAATGATTCTAAAAGTAATGATATCATGATCATAAAAGTTTGGTATCTGGGAAAAGAGGGGCCTTCATATAGCAATTTTAGTCTTTCACTATTGACAGTCAATCAGAAATATTTAAAAATATATTTTTACTCAGTGGTAATCCTGGAAAAGTTGGTTCTGAGGTAATTCCCAGGGGCATGTGTTCAACCACCACAGCAAAGCAGGGCCCCATCTTGCTGAATGGTAAGTTGGAAAGACAAACACCAACACTACAAATATCCCCCCCTTTTTTCTTCTTCACCCAATTTAATATACTGAGCATGAAGTTATATGGTATGGAATATCCCTAGGGTCACCTGTCCTGGCTGCATCTTCTCCCAGCCTCCCCCACTGCCCCGGCATCCTGGTCAGCAGGGCAGTACAAAAAGCTGTTAATGGCTTGGTGCTGTGCAAGCCCTGCTCAGCAATAATAAAAACATCTCTATATTATCAACCCTGTGTTCAGCACTAATCCAAAACACAGCCCCATACCAGCCACTGTGAGGAAAATTAACTCTACCTCAGTCAAGACCAGCACACTAATGAAAATGGGACTTTTAGTTTGTGTCCCTTAAGTAGTAACTATTGTACTGTGGATGCTTTTTATAAAATATTTTGTTTCCATAGACTGCTTGAATTAATCCTGTGACTAGGAAACAACAATGCAGATAAATTGCTGGAACAGCCCAGGCAAAGTAAGAAATAAGTCCCTAATTCATTAAAAGTTTAAGATAAATAGCAGATGCATTCTTTCTATAGTTCATTAAGAGTTTTTGGAGATACACGCTCAGTTATTGCTGTGTAAAATACTGTTACTCTAGTGAGCCTTAGCTGTGTCAAAAGGAAGTTTGACAGCTACAGAACTGAATTTATAAACTCTTAAGCTATGCATTTTTATATACTTTAATCTGTAAGATGAATTTTTTCTTTCATGAAGATATCATTTTAGGTTACTGAGCTTCCTTTAGGCTTTCCTCTGCTGCTTAGCATCTTACAGAAGATTTATAACAACTTACAGAAGCAAGCATTGCACTAGGAAAGGGAATACAATGTCTTTAAATTTGGAGAAGACAAAAGGTTTTCAACCTAAAAGAGAAACTAAAGGAATGAGATTGTTTCATTATTCTACTAGGATTCATTTATGCAATGTTTGTAGGAAGCAATTTTTTAGTTAAGAAATTTTTAGTTTAGAAATGTTGTGTATTCCTATAATTAGGTGATTCACTGTGTAAAATCTAAAGAACATACATATTATAATAAATGAAGGGTTTTTTCTTTCTACAGGAACATAGAGCATTTTTAAACTGTCTTTTGAACTTTTGCATGCTCTAGAAGTTATATTCAAAGTGCTTCTCTATATTTTATGAAATATTGTCCTTCAATATGAAATCATCAACATTTCTAAAAGGGTCAAGGTGACAAGCTTTATCCTTGTCTGGAGCATAGCAGAAAGACAGATGGCAAGAAAAGCAGAAGAGACAAGTGGACAGTACATTTTAGTGTTTTAGAGAGGATTGTGGACTCAGGAACACGCACAAATTACTTCAGCAAGACTCAGATATCTGAACAGTGTCAGTGCAGTTGCTTGCTTAGAAAGGCTGTCTGTTTAACTTTTACATCAAATGCAAATTGCGCATCACTTTATTCTTTCAAAATGTGATGACTTTACCATTATAATTTCTTCAAGCTAGCAGATTTTGCAATCAGTGTGAAGGTCTTTACCTAAGAACCTATAAGTGGCTTATTGAGTAAAAGCTAATTTAAAGACTGTGTAAGTGTCGAATGAATACAAAGTTTCAAAGCAAAAGACAAAGTTAGTTGGATAAGAACAGCGGGATTTTTGCATCCCACTGACCTATTTTTGCTGTGAAGTCATTTAAATAAGTTCATAAATCTAGTCGTATTTTTTTGCCACCATTGTGAAAGAATTTTGATTAAAGAGCTTTACTAAGAATGGTTTTGGATTAAAGTATGATTGCACTTATTAAGATTCTTTTTAATACTTGATTTTCACTAGTGATGTGGAGAAAATTTTAATTTTAATGCCATTACTGCGAATGGATTTTCAGAAAGGAGAAATAAGTTATTATAACAGAAACTTACCAGTCCCACAGGGTACAGTAAAAATGTAGAGTTGGGACCTTACTGGAGCAAGTCATTAATTACTAGGGAAGGTATTAAAACCTGACTTAAGAACATGAGACCTGTTGTGATCACGCAAGGTAAAAAAGAGATGATAGACTAGCCTGTGGCATAAGGTCATTTGTTCTTACATTTAAATTCTTATAAAACATAACCCATTACTTCAATAAATTGAACAAATCTTGTCAGAGGATCTGAGCTGTCTTTAGAAATACTTTCACTGAGCTGGGCTTCCCTGTAAACACTGCTTATCAGAGTTAAAGTGGCAGTGGTTGTGTATGCAGCTGAGGTTCTGTTTAAGTTAAATAGAACTACTGACTGCAAGTTCTATTGAAGAGAGATGGGTGTAGTTTTAAAAGAAATGTCATGAAGCAATTTTGGGGTCTTTAATTTTCTT
Organism: Zonotrichia leucophrys gambelii; assembly: GCF_028769735.1. Lineage (NCBI taxonomy): Eukaryota > Metazoa > Chordata > Aves > Passeriformes > Passerellidae > Zonotrichia > Zonotrichia leucophrys. Next base: position 54,794,650 of record NC_088170.1, on the reverse strand, counting down.
AATTCAAAAACAGTGAATTGAACCATGATTGAAACTGTCCTTCAAACTCTGACCAAAATTTTTATTGACCTCAAGATCTTCGTTTACACTTTTACAATATATCTGGAAAGAGGTAGACACTGGAATCTCTTGAACTACAGATATAACTTTTTTAATGCTAATTTTGCTGCTACTTCACCTGTTACCTTGTACAAAGATTTTAAGGTGAAAAATCCTGAGATGTATACACATAGACATAGGAAAATTCTGCATTTAAATTGAAATTTATGTTCTCAACAAGTGTTCAGTCTCCATAAGATGTCAAAGAGTAAAGAATCCTCACCTTCCTTGTGTATATTATTCCAATGATTAATCACCTTCACAGCAAGAAAAGGCCATACCTAAAATCCTGTTCCTAGATTTGGGCCCCACACTTTAAAAAAGACACTGAGGTGCTGAAGTGTATCCAGAGAAGGGCAACAGCTGATGAAGGGTCTGGAGCACAAGTTTGATGAGGAGAAGCTGAGGGAGCTGGGGTGTTTAGCCTGGAGAAAAGGATGCCCAGGGGTGACCTTATTGGTTTCTGCAACTGCCTGGAAGGAGGCTGTAGCAAGGTGGGGGTCAGTCTCCTCTGCCAGGGGACAAGAAGAAATGGTGTCAAGATGTGCTATGGGAGGTTCAGGTTGGATGCCAGGAATGTACTGGATAGCAGAGTACTGGATAACAGAGTACTGGATAACAGAGTGTTCAGGGTGGTGGCGGAAGTCTTTTGCAACCTTAACATTTCTGTGGTTCTACTCAGTTATTTATAGACAACATATTTTCACCACTTTGAGTTTTACAGTCTTTAAAACATTTTAAAACATAAATAATGTATTATATAGATATGAAAAACCTCCAGCAACAGAAAATGCATTAATCAAGTAAACAGGTTAAGAAGATTATCATTGTCCTGTTTCTCATTTGAATACATAGATATTTTGAAGTCCTTACCCAAGCAAAAATTCCACTGCACATTTTATCTGATAAAAGCTCAAGTAGAATAAGAAGCATTAGTATTGTGGAAACAAGCATGCCAATGGAAAATCTCAAAAAAGTTCAATATAGTCTGTATCACCTTGGCTGTGGATAACAGGAGAAAGCTCATTACAGAGTAGACTTTTTTATGATGATGAGAAAGAAAAATGCTTACTTAGCAGATGCATCAAAAAGAAAAGGCTGTTAAACCCTATACTGCAGAAACAGTGAAAGATGGCTTTGCAGTCTTTCTCACTCTATAGTTTGCTATAAGCTATGCTGAGGAAAGAAAAACAGAATTTATTTTTACTGTTGTGTGCTGCAACTGAAATTTAGAAGTTATCAGTAGAATGGATACGTAAGCATTTCAATATCCAGGTCTCAATATGGTAAGAAAATTTGCCATTCAGCCAGTACATTATAATTTCAGAATAATTTCCTTATATTACAATAAATAATAAAGGGTGGAATAAAGACATTCAGTGTTATTAATTTTAGAGTAATTGTCTTCTTCTAGTATTATAAGAAAATATTCCTCAACATTCTCGCAAAATATTTCTCAATACAAAAAAATATCATCAAGTTTAGGTGTAAGAAAACTATGACATGTATTTTTCTAGAAGATGTTTCTCCTAGAATACAATTGTCTAGAACTATTTCTGCAAACTTTTATGTGACTACACTTGAAATCTCATAATTAAAATAGGTTCATTTCAATTCCTCCAACATTTTTTAATCACCAAGTTTTAAAATAAAAATGCATTTAGACACTTAAATTTAAATGTAACATTTTCAATCTAAGCAATAATTTGCACCTTAAATAGTCATTATTCCCCTGTATTAGAAAATTCCTAAACATTACCTGAAAATGGCTTCAAAAATGGCTTCAAAACTGAAGTGCTAAAACTGTGCAACATCAAGAGGTTAAACAATTTTGTGATCCACTTAATAATTCTTTTTTGAGTTATGAAGAAGGTCTCAAAACTATGCTTGGTCAATTTTGTGAAAAGCTTAATTTCATAACCCCATAGAGAAAGGTGCTTAGCTTCCTTGCAAAATTAACACAATAGTGTGTTACACGTATGTGTATTTTATACAAGGCTATATACATGTGTATGTTGGCATAGGCACAAGTGCATATACCTGCACAAAAAATGACTTCCTAACCTAAGATTTGTAGTTCTCAGTTTTGAAAAAAAATAAAATGATAAGAGCAGGCTACTACTCTCTTCCTTTTCCTTTAAAGGTGACCTTGTAACCTTTTTTCCCATTGAACAGAGTTTCCTTGATCTTTGCCATGGCTGTTGCATTAATCACCTGTGATTGGCACAGGGGCAAGGTGTTTTTGCAGCATGGTCTTCAACTCCATGTTGTGTTATTTACTGTGGCACTAAGGGATGTTTTGGTTCCCCTGAATGAGGAACCAGAACTGATCTTTGCAGTTTTCCTGTGATACAAATCACAGCTGGACCAGTGAGTAAAAAAAAATTTATGAAAATTAAAAATACAAACTCTATCACTAGTTGTAACTTTGGTAATACAGGCCTTTTCATTACTTAAAAGGAAAGGTGTTGAAAAAATGCAGAACTATAAATACAAAGATGCCAATTGATTCATTATGCCTTACGTGCTTGTTACATTTGTCATGAGATAAGAAAGAATATTTAGCAAAGTTTTGTTTGAATCCCCAGTTCTCATTACTTAAGCTAGCATCTAGAATGAAAAAAAAGCCAAATCTTAATGATCCAACAGTGCTCTCTGGTGGTGTGAAAAAAAAGGCAATGTATCCTCTGTAAAAAAAATTACGTAAGTCCAGTACATGAGTCCTTGAAGACAGATAAGTGACAGGAAGTCTCAACATGTTCCCCTGTGATAAGAAAAATAGAGCAATAAACAACTTTAAAACCACCAAGGCATGAAATGTGAAACCTGGCTTAGTGAAATAATGTAAATAAAATATTTAAAATGATATTTTTTTGTCCAGCAGATGTTTTAGACTCTTAATGTTCACAAGGAACAAATTCCTTCGGCATGCAATGCTAATCCAAAAAGTGAGAGAAATATTCTGCATAGTAGTATATTTTATCGGGAAATAATTTTGAATGTTAAGAAATACTTTTTGGTTTCAATTTTACTCTCTTTATTTGGGGAAAGGAAAAAAAGAGAAAGAAAAAAAAGAAGAAGAAAAAACCTCCACGTAGGTAAAGGAAATAGAGTGAACAGAGTGGAGAGGTGAAAGAACAGATATAAACCAGAGTCATTAAGCTGCCAAGTTCAAAAGAAATTCCTTTTCTGTTTTCACACAAAGTTTCGCTCTTCGATATTCATTATATTTTTACAATCATGGGTAGATTTTATTCATACCAACTAAAAATTGTTAGGTCATCTTCTGTTGCACTCATTCAGTTTTCCCTTGTTGATTTTTTTGGGAGGTTTTTTTAGTCAGATTTTTTTTTTCTTTTTTTTTTTTTAACCTTTGAAGACTAAGAGACTTAACACATTATGTAGCAATATGGTAAGAACTAAAGGAAAAGATGGAAAAGGCAGTTCTATGGAATGTAGCCAAAACCCCTGATAACAAAGACATTTACAACATAGAACAATATCTGATAAGCAGTTTTTCTGAGGTTAAAGCAAAAAAAACCAATTCTTCCAGTGCTTTCTGAGATCAGAGTCATTCTGAAATTATTCCGTATGGCTTGAAAAAAAATATGCTGAGCTCCATACTGATACTCTAGTAACATTAATATTGATACTATTGAAATGTTAAAAGATATGAGAAACTGTTGGCTAGATAAAGAAGAAACACCTAAGAATGTTAGTTGGAGCATTCCAGAAAATCAGAACAAAACTGTTTATGCTGTATGAAGAATAATGCCTTCTACATACATCAAGATAGAACATAAAAGTCTAAAGCTACAGGCGAAAGAGATGCAGGCAAAGAACTTTCGCTGCAAGGAACAAAGAAGAACGACTCCATATTGGACCAAGTGTCTCAAGTAACAAACCAGTATAGATACAGGGAAAAAATAAACACTTAATGTGATTCTGATTTTGCAATACAGGAAAAAAGTGTACTTTTAGGAGCAAGCATAAATGGAACATTTTCCGTAGAGTATTTGCTATCTCAAAAGAATTCAAGGCACACTTTTTTTTCCAGGAACTAATGGCTGCCATAGAACACAAAAAAAAAAGAACTTTTTGAAAATTTCTGGAAAATGGATAAGAATTATACAAATTAACTTTTCTTGAAATATGTATTTGAACTGTTCAGTCATATTCTAGTAACATCTCTTCATACCAAAATTTTAATTTATTTCAGTCTATTAACTTTTGGGGTAGGTGGGAAGTAGATGAATGAAATCATAGAGAAGAGTAAAATTACACTGTTTTATGGTCTTTCTTGAACTGGCCTTAGAAAATGAAGAAAAGAAAAATCTTTTAACTGTTTTAAATTTTAATTTTACTCAGACTTGAAAATTATTCTGATTGCATGCATAGTTGGGTTTTTTGGTTTTGGTTTTTTTTTTTTTTTTTCTGTGAAAATATTAGATTTCCATAAAAGGCATAGGATCAATTCTACATTTATCTTTCTATTTTAATGAGTGGTGACAAGGTGAGGACTGGCTTGACCAAACAGTTTTCTGCTGCCATATGGGCTTGTCCAAAGAGAGCCTATCTGTTTTGTACTTTTCTGCAATCCAGAAAAGTGCAAACCCCAATTTTGTAAGGGCTGACCGGATGTTTTTTGGTATCCTGAGGCACATCAGTTTCTCTACTGCTTGTGTTTGGCAAACTGACTCAAGTCTTACTATTATACGGAGAGTTACCTGAAGAAGTTACTGTAGGATGTAGGAAAAAAAAACAAAAAAAAACCTAGCAGAGTTGTGGATTTTTTGAAAGTTTTCTTCATCTTACTTTTTCTGGCTCAATATAATGTACTGCTTTCCTGAAAAGACAGAGGGAGGAAGGCCTTTCCAAAAAGTTTTGTGAGGATGATGAAATAGTATTGTTGTGTTTACTTAAATGGAATATTACCCAATCGGATTAAAATAAAACTGAATGACTAAATTAGGTACAGGTGTTTCCAGTAAAACACTGTGATAGACACAGTCAAGGGCTACAGGCTGTGAAAAGCAAAGGATTTATTAAAAGAAACTTTGAATAGTCAGGGTTTATTGATAAGAAGGACTGTCTTGATCATGTTTGCCTCTGTTCATTAGAGTTGTGTTTTCAGTGCTCTAAGATAACATCTTTCCTAAAACTCAGTTTTATCAGTGAGGAAATACTGTGAGGGGGGAAATTCTGCTTCATAAAAATTTCAGGGAATATTTAATTTTGATGAACTTTTTTGTTTGTTTCATTGTGATGATATTTATTTTTGGAGAGAGGTGGTGGTAAAACTGGTGATATGCAGAAAAATAAACAAAAAAAGGAATAGAAATGAGAGCGACAGCTTAGGACAGTGTTCTGAAACTGGTGTTTTTCTGAACTAGTATGTTAATAATAGAGAGGATAAAATGCCACTGGAAAAATAAAAGTGCTATGGAGACTCTGAATTGCACAAGATTTATAGAAAGTGTGTAGTTATGATACACAATTTATTAAATATTATACGGGTCTTGAAAACAGTGTATCATTCCTCCCTCATCCCCTGATGAAATAGAATTCTTAATTTACAATGAATCAGCCTAAGGCCAAGTAGTGAATGTTTCATTTACATTAAAAAGGTTTAAGAAAAAGATCAACACAAGAGATAAGGAAAATACAGGAGAGGGGAGGTGAAAACAACAAAGTGAATCATTATTTGTGGTACGATACATTTGTCATTGAAACTCAATTCCTGCAGAGAAAAAACTGGGAAACAAGAATATAAGTAAATAAAAACAAGAGAGTGTCAATGTTGAAAAAAGAGTGTGAATTGAAAAGCTTCATTCCAAGATAATTTCCCAAAGGTAGGGAAATTACTAGATAAGTTGTTCAATATCATGGTTTTTTATCATTTTACACTTTTCCCAGTTTTTTTTCTGTTTTATAATCAATAACTCATTTTCTGATCTGAAAAAAAATTAATTTCAGCTGGAGGGCTCACTTAAATTTAAAACAAGTTAAACTGATAGTTTTTGGGCCATCCTGTTTCCTTTAAGTGTTAGATAGAGTTAAACTTGTTCAGCAAGTTAACTTTTCAGGAAATCTGTCTTATGACACATTTATGTGACTCAGTTTCTTATTTGTGAGCTGATATAACAATGTGGATCCCTAGATGGAGTTTTGTTATCTGTGAGACCAAGGCACAACAGAAAATGCAGATGTTAATTCTTTCTAATGTAACAGCAGGTTGCAAAATATTTGATTTATTTATGAAGGCTATTGATAAATTGAACTTTTTCCCTCTTGAAAACCAACAATCATTGTCAGCACATCAAAGAAAAAGTTTCCTAATATATTGCTGTACAATTGAATAGCATGATAGGAAAGAAAAGAACACCACAGCCTACAAATTGCTATACAGGTATTGCTAAATTGCCAGTGCTAAGGACCAAAAGAATTTGTGTTAACTTCTAGATTAGTGTGGCCATATTGATCAGAGAAATAATAATCATATTACCTCATTATATGTCAGGTATTTATTGGTTTGGGTGCATTTTAATTTAAGATAAATCTCTTTAATATGTCTATAAACATTCTCCAACAGATTTGACAAAGTATCTATGCTTGTGTAAGAGGGGAATAAAATGAATAAGTATGAGCAACACCCGAAAACAGATGTTTGTGGATATAATTCATTGTAGAATCCCAGAACCATAAAATTACCTAGTCTGCAATAGACTTCCAGGGCCCATTTGGTCCAGAATTCTGTTGAAAGCAGGGCCTTAAGTTAGTTTTTCCAGGGCCCTGTTTCAATGTTTTCTTAAGCTGAATCTTGAGAACTTCTGGAGAGATAGGTTCCATCATTTCTCCAAGCAACATATGACAATGATTATTGGTTGTTAATGCAAATTGTGCCTGTGGATTTCTGTCCTGTCACTGTGAATCCTTGTGAAAATATTCATCCATCTTCCCTATAATTACCTTTAATTTAATGAGTGTGATTGGAATATGGTTCCCCTCCATCTACACTAGACCAGACTTCTGTTCTCAAGGCGGAAAAGACCAAGTTCCTTCAACTTCTTCATATCTCCCCATGATATCTCATCATCTTGGCAGCCATGAATGGATATATCCATGTCTCTCTTAAACTCCATGTGTGGCATGCCACATGTTGAGTAGTGTGGAATAATCACATCCCATTTTTAAGATTGGCACCTGTAAACTACTGCCCTTCCTTGCTGCCAAGACACACTTCTGAATCATATTGAGCCCTGGGAAAATCCCAGGAACTTTTAATCAGATTTGCTCCTCAACTATCAGACCCTAGCCTTTAGATAGAGAGATTATAATTATTCTGTCCCCAGGGCACTATTTCGCAATAATTTTTTGGTAATTTTTATGAAGTTCTTGCTGATCCATTTTCCAGCCTGCAGAGATCACTCTGTGTGTCTCATCTGTCCAGACTCATGTACTTCTCTTCCCAACTTGATGCCATCCACAAAATTGGTGGATATTCAATTTTCATCAGTTTTGCTATTCCTCTGTCCAGTCCATATCTTAGCAGCTCATTAGCAAAGAAACTGTGTGAGAGAAACTGTGTGATCAGAACAAATGCCACACTGAAATCAAGTCAGATCATATCCTAAGTTCTCCCCTCATCCACACAGCTCGTTGTTTTACCATAGAAGGCAATTATGTAGAGATCAAAAAATATTTATTTTAATCAGGTACTATTATCATGAATTTTAATCATTCAATGATGGTCTGAATTATCAGACTTAATTACCTGATTATGCTATGTTTAAGTATTTCTATGACCTTTTCCTATCCAATTTTCATATCTAAAATTAATTAAATATGTCTATCATGAAGTAACCTTTTACAATGTGAGATCACTCACTTAATACAATTTGTCTAGTTAATTTAAAACTGAGACTTTAAATTTAGTTCTCAGAATACTTGTCAATAGAGCTGTTGTTTTTTGGGATTTTTTTACTTAACACATCCTAAGTGTTAAATATGAAGTTAAGATCTATTATTCGTTGAAAATCACAGACATTTTTATGACAGATAAACTTGTTCTGGTGTTTCTATGTTCCTAAAGGCTTAAATATGTACTTAAAATATTCTGTCTAAAAGATACATTTTTCAAAACTTGCATATATATGCATTTTTCAAAACTTGCATATATGTGCACTTCCTCTGAGCTAGCCTTGCACATTTAGTTTTATAAATTGAGTTTAATTTGCAGCTACCTATAACTTTCATTCTAATATTTTGCTTTTGATTCTATTGAATATTGTCTTGTGGAAAGATCCTGCTTTGGTTACAGTGAAAACAGTGAAATAACTTGTAGTGAAAATTAAGCTTATACTGAAATGATAGTGAAAATGGTAGAGTTAGGAATAGCATCAACTGAGTAGCATCACTAAAATCCCCCAGGGTTCCTCTTTTAGTCCTTAAGCTAACATGCTACTTAAGCATGTTTAACTTCTACTCAATGTTTAAGTAAAAATACACAAGGATCTTTTTTTCTTTCAAAATCCTGTTCTAAATTTCTAGTAATTTTGTTATGATTGGTGAAAGTGTATATTTGTCAGAGGCATGTATTTACTTTTCCAGTTGAGCAGGCTTAAGGAACTCAGCACAAAATTTTTTCAAACTAATCATCTCTTCAGAAAGGTGTGTTAAGAGGTGTGTTAAGTACATCACGATGCTTTGCACTGCTTGATCTCAACTGAATATGATCTAGAAATTTTTAAGGACATATTTTATCTATTTCTACAGGAATTAAACATTAAATTGCGATTTAAAAATACTACAGCACAATTTGATTAAGACTTCTCTAGAGTCTGAATCCAGTAGGGTTTGGTCTTTTAGGTCTATGCAGTAAACACAATGTTTTACTGCAGTCTCTGGAAAATAATAGTTTCTTCTATGCTGAATTCTGAAAGCAAATTTATTATCTTGATTAATATTATAAAGTTGGAATGTTTTAGTGTGAATGTTTAAAGAATCCCTTATCAAATTGTTTTGTAATATGAAGACTAAAAAAAGGGGAATGTGATATTTCATTTTATTGTGCCATATTGCTTCTGATAATCCCCAAACAGTTCAATAAAGGCTGGAAAGCTGACCTAATAATTTTGTTATTTTTGTCTCTTATGACAAGCACAGACCTACGGAGTACTGTGTTCAGTGTACAGAAACCTCAGAAAGTAAAGAGCTCAAGAACATGATCTTATATGGTTGCTTATAGATACAAAATGTCTGCTTTATGTGAACTATTATATTTTTGATGTATCATCCCTATTTCCTCTTTCTTCCATGAAGAAATTCTGATTCCTTCCTTTTAAACCTGTTTTTTATGTATTTGAAGACAATTGCATCATGTATCCCTTAAGTCAACAAACCCAGATCTTCCAGTAACTCCTGATCAGTATTTTCCAGACTCACCCTTAGTCATTTTCATTTCTTGTCTCTTCATAATCTCCAGCAAAATTCTTTCCCAAAGTGCTACACTCAAAGGAGGAAAAGTGTTTCAGGTGAGGGAGTATTGTTACCAGTAGATTAACAACTTCTCCTTGTCTTGGTTTACACATCTCTATTTTTTCAATTGCAAAGAAAAACTGCTTTAAGCATGGGAAATTCCTCTTTAAATTGTTATGCACCCTAATCTGAAGTTTTGCAAAGCTTCTATTTATCCAATCATTCCTATCTCATATTTCTTCAAGGAATTCTGCTCAAGTGTGTGAGAGACCTCATCCCTATAGAATAGCTTAATTTTTTTAGAACACTTTTAAAATATTAAATTTAATTTGAAATGTTAAATTTGTGTTATGATGTGCTTTTTAGTCCTACTCTGCTTAAGATAAGCTTGAAATTTAAAGTAAAAATGTATGTCATTAATTGGAAAGTAAACTAGTAGTGATTTTAAATCAGATTTCTGTTGAATTGAAATGATAATATGCCATCTTAAAAAAAGATCTAACATATTATCTCTTCTATGTCAGTGAACAGCAAGAATCATCAATCAATAAAAAGGGAAGAAAGTATATGATGATTTTCTTCCCAAAAACTTTCTTCTAAAAGTCATTCAGCTGTGGTTTAGAGATTTCCTGTTACATACTTCTGGTCTAACAAGTCTAATGAAAAGAAAAGATTCTTATACATTACATTGTAAATATTGGAAGAATTCTTTCATTTTTTCTTTTGAGATCCACAAATATAAAAAAAAAAAATGCAGTGTTTCTGAACCACTCCACAAATTTCTGAGGGCTGCTTGCCAACATTTATTCTTAGAAATAGTTTGAATGGATTCCAGATTTCTCATTTTCTTAAAGAATATTATAGAGTCTGTGTGAACGTCAAAGACATCTGTGAAAAGCTGATAATAAATATCCATCTTTTATGTAGTGTAATTACTGAAAAGCATTATATTATATTTTCAGGCTGTCTCCTGATAACAGTCATATATATTTTTGCTTTTCTCTTTTAAGACTTGAATTGAAAAAAACACCCTGTAAATAATTTAAATAAATCATTATTTTAAGGTGGCCTAAATTCTATCACTAGTTTATACATATTGGTTATAGTTAATATTGGACTGGCTTTGAGGATATTTGCCATCTCTTTATGATGCCTTTTAGAGCAGTGTATGGCAGCATTTAGCATCAGATAATTATTCAGACTTGGAATTTCGACTGATTGCTAGTAGGAAGACTCTGCTGGCCATTCTGGAAAAATTTTTGCCACGGCTGAAATATTACCAGAAATGAAAAACAATCTCTGACCACCTGGGAAAAGAATATATCATACCTTAATGACAAGGGCAGAATGAAGCTTGCATTATTACCACTTTCTTTCATGAGTAACAGAAAAATGTAAGAACAAAAGTCTTTGAATTAAGTTCTTGATTCAGTAGAAGAAGGGGTGCATAAATCATTGCATTCTTCTTTTCTGTCTTTCTTTTATTTTTATTTTATTTTAATTTAATTTATTTTATATTGATGTGAGGAGCCATAAAGAAGTTATGGTTCAGGTTATAAGGGAAAAAAATAATGAAATAAATAAATTTGCTGAAAAACTGATAGTGCAAATGCCTGGACTGTTAGACTGAGAACTAGGCCTAGGAACCAGAAGCATCCTTTATGAGCACAGCTGGTACCTTTCAAGTACAGTTGGGTACCTAGAAACATTATGGATACATCCTGAGATATCAGCAAAAAGCCAAACCCCATAGAATTGTAACAGTGACTTATAGTCTGAAAAGGAGAAAAATAGTTAGGGAAAAGGGGAAAACATCAAGAGAAAGTAAGAATCAGTAACTGCAACTGGCTGTTCTAAGAGCAAGAACAGGAAAACGGTCTGGAAAAATAAAAATTTTATCCCATAGAACAGAGAATGCCATCATCTATTAGGTTCCAATTAAAAAAAATATAAATTGCCATCATCTATTTGCTGCTTGAAGTGGTACTGTCCTACGACCTCTTATGCCTCTACAAAAAAATTATGATTTATTTTTCATCAAAAGTGGCTCTTCTGTTTCTCAGAACTCCCTGAGCTGCATATACATCTCCCTTTCTTCAAAAGTCTGTGTGAACATTTTATGAGATCCTGAGGCCTCACTGGGGACACCCAGCTGGCTCCAAATTCAAGTGGATTGCTTCCCTTCTGGGACTTCCCCTGGGGTTGGTTCAGTTAGTTCTCCCACTTCTGGGACAGCTGAGTGCCAGCTTATTTCCCACTCTGAAATCTGTTTAATGCACTTTGCTATTGTATACATTCATATAATTAAACTATCGTATTTGCTCTTACATTATTGATAAGTCACTTTGCTGCTGATAAGTTTGTAGTAACCTGTAATTTTCTAAAATTGTTGTTGCTGCAGTTATCTGTTCCTGCTATTATTGCTGCAATACTGTTGATTGTTGCTATTATTGATTACTGCCACACTATTTATTTGTGGTCGTAAAACAGCTGAATATATGTATATGTCTATATTTGGTTTATTAATAATATATATATATATTTGCCAGTGGTGATTTTTATTTTTTACACTTCTGATAATGTCTAATCATGTAGGGAAATTCAGACAATAAAATGTCTGTGTGCTTGTGTTTCCTGGATTCCCATGAACCTACAGCTGTGATGTTTTTCACTAGCAGGCTGGGTAACCCTTTAGGTCGTGAGACCTATAAACAAACTTTATTTCTGAATCTAGAAAAGTAGAAGAACAAGAAAAAAAGATTATTACTCATTTTTGCCAGGCTGGAATTCTTTCAAGAATATGAAATAAAACTTTAAATACATAAGTGGATTTTCATGGACAGGTTTTTGAGTAGAGATTTAATTTTCTCCTATGATTCATTTGCTCTTTGTGCTAGGTTTGTTTGAGGTAGAGTTAATTATCTTAACAGCAGCTGGTATGGAGCTGTGCTTTCGTTTTGTGCTGTTCATAGGGTTGTTAATATAGGGATGTTTTTCTTATTGTTGAGCAGGGCTTATACAGAGTGAAGTCCTTCTCTGTTTTTCACACTGCCACACCCAGGTAATGGAGTGGAATGATGGATTTTGTCTTCCCAATCATCAGAACCGTGATGGGGCCCTGCTCTCCTGGAGATGGCTGAACACCTGTCTTCCCATTGGGGAATAGTGAACTTATAGTGAACTAATTCTATGGTTTTGCTTTGCTGGTGTGCATTACTTTTGTTTTCCCTATTAAACTATCTTAATCTTTTGTGCATTACTTTTGTTTTCCCTATTAAGCTATCTTAATCTAGATCCATGGTTTTTCCATATTTTATCTTTCTGTTTCTCTCTCTGATCCTACTGGTGGGAGTGTGAGTGATTGTCTGTGTGGGGCTTGGTTGCTGGCTGGGGTTGAACCATGGCAGTCCTTTTTGGCACCCAATTTGTGGCTCAAAGTGCTTGAGACAAAGACAGATCTGACTGGGATGTACCTGATTGAATTTGGTTGTACTAGATTTGAATATCTGTTAGTTCTGCTTAGCTAGTAATCAGCAGGCTTCTTTGCTTGCCATGGGCTCACTTTCCTGGGTCTGTATTAGAGTCACTTGTTAGTGGCTACATTTTGCTTTCGCTGCTTGCTGTAGTGCTGTACTCTCCATCACCCTACTGCTTTGTGCCTGAGAAGGTTTTGATAGCAGCCCTGTGCCTGGGCTGGCAGGTGGCCAGGGTACTGCTGTTGTTTCTGTGCCACTGGACTGGACAAGGTGGAACTTCAGAACTGGAGTTGAAGGCACTGTCACGTATGGAAGAACCCCACACCAGAGCAGGTGGGTGCCTGAAGGAGGATGTGACCCTGTGAGATTCCTGTGACAGAGCAGGCTTGCTGGCAGGTCTAGCCACCTCGCAGAGGACCCACTCTGGAGGGGCTCGTGAAGAGCTGCAGCGCATGATAAGGACCCATGTTGGACAAGTTCAAGGAGGACAGTCTCCTGTGGGTGAGACCCCACACCAGAGCAGGAAAAGCAAAGATTCCCTTGTAGCCCACGATGAAGACCATGTTGGTGCAGCTGGGCCCCTGCAGCCCATGGAGGACTATGATATGGACTATACTTATGGTGGACTATTCTATAACAGGAACCTCTTATTGCAGCCAGGCTGGGGACAAGGGGAGGAGTTCATTGCAATGATAAACCCTAAAACCAGGGCCAAAAGAACCATCAGTGGAGATTGTGATAGATTTTTCTTTAAATTTTGGTAAGCCATGATTTGAGTTGATTATTACAGGAATTACTAGAAGAGGAACCACCCAAACCAGCACAGGAGAAGCCTAACAAGAAGCAGTTTCAGCGCAGCAGATCTGACCTGAGCTGGCTTTGGTGTTTAGAAACTCCACATCACACACCACCTCTCTTCTCCCAGGTGACCAGCATAAAAGATGAAGCCCAAAGTCATGGACTAATTAATTGATTAATTCAAGAGGAGAAAAATATCTGATTATGACATTACAGAAGAGGAAGAGAGGTAGTAGGTAGTGATGCACTGGATGCTGTGGGATTTGAACATGATGTAAGTGGTATGGAATAAGGGGTGGAATATGCTGGTTTTGGCTGGAGTAGAGTTAAGTTTCTTCTTAATTTTTTCTTATTAGTATGGAGATGTAGTTTGGATTCATGCTGAACACAGAGCTGATAACATAGAGATGTTTTTGCTATGGCTGAGCAGGGCTTACACAGAGCCAAAGCCTTTTCTGCTTATTGTACAGCCACACTGGCAAGGGAGCTGGGGGTGCATGGGAGGTTGTGAGTAGACAAAACCAGGACAGATGACCCAAATAACCAGAGGGATATTCCAGACCATGTGACATCATGCTCAGTCTATAAAGTGGGAGGAAGAACCCCACCGAAAAAAATGTATAATTGTGCATGGCATTGAAAACAATACGAGAGCAGTACAGGTGTCTCAGTGAATTTAACTAGCAATACTAAATAATCCTAACATAAGCTAAATGTTAGTAGAAATTACTACTGGCAAGCACTCACTAAACTAAAAAGAACCAAAATTTATGTATTAGGCTAAGAACACAGCAGTGAACTGAATTAATATATAAAGCTGAAGCAAGCAAGAGGCGTACTATTTACACCTGAAGATGTTTGACAGACAAGACTGGGGATGATCCTGATGCAAAACTTGTGGTTATGGCAGAAAACTGCTCAATAAAATCAGGAACCAAATAAGATTCCTGTCCTCATATTGCCACATTCTTTAGAGGTTGTGTGCATGAATTGTACCAAGAAGAGCACAGAAGCTCTGGGAATGCATTTGTGCTGAGATAGATGCTGTCAGTCAAGTGTATGCCACTGATAATGAAAAAGAGAAATTACTGTTTGGGAATGATTTGTTATTGAAGTTCTGTCCACTTCTCAGTTTAATCCATAAAACCATTTGACTCTAGTGAAGGAACAATATCCCATGTAGTAGGCTGATAAGAGAGAAAGTAGAAAATACTGTTATTTGCTGTCATGGGAAGATCAGCAGCCCCTGCTTTCTCTTTTTGGCATTGTAACTGCTCAGAGTAGCTCTATCTCTGCCTATCATGCCTGTCTTTTACCATGGAACTATTATTTCCCAATTCACCACTTATATCCTATATCCCTATTTATGAGCTCAGTTCTCTGGAGCAGAGAAATTCTTAACAATGTGTTTTGGGTTTTTGTGGCAAGGTTTTTGTACTGAGTGTATGTGCGTCTGTGTGTGTGTGAAGGGGTAATGTGCAGAGGTGGTTACTATAAGAAAACACCAGAAACTGCTCCCATGTGAGCCACAGCCAGCTCCAGCCAACCCCAAGATGGACATGCCTCTTGCAAAAGCTGGGCCCATTAGTGATGCTGATAGTGCCTCTGTGATAATTTATTTAAGAAAAGGAAAAAAAAAAAACCACTGGAGAACTGCAGTTGTGAGAATTGACTGGTAATGTGAGAGAAACAGCCTTGCAGACACCAAGGTCAGTGGAGAAGGAGGGAAAAGAGATGATCCAGTTGTTGGAGCAGAGATTCCCCTGGAGTCCATAGGGAATACCATGTTGACACGGGTTGACCCCTGCAGCCCATGGAAGATCTCACTGGAGCAGATATTCACCTCCTCACAATGAAAGTTTAGGAGAAATTACGTTCTTCTACAGCAATTAAATAATCAACAGGACCAAAAAGCTCTCAAGAATGTGCTGTTGATTGCAGCATACAAAAGACACTACCAGTAATTCTAACAGAACAATTACTTTTCTTTTGCGGCAGATCTCTGAAGTTTCAGCATGAGTAGCTGCTGTACATGCTCTAAATAAAATAACTGTACCTATATATGCTAATCTCACTACATATGAGTGATGTAAATGTGCTATAGGTGTTTCAGCAGTATAGGATACACTCCATTTATAGAGATTAATTTGATTCCATAGAGGCACTAGGCCCAGACTATAATTATTTTCCTTTTAAATACCATCTCTGCCTGTGCAGTAGGTCTGCAGCTGTTGGTACCAACAGCTCCACCAGCCTTTTTGTATTACAGAACAAATTAGTTCAATATAAAAAGTACAGAAGATAAGCATACAAATCCTCCTGATGATGGCTAACAGGATTTGTATTATTTCCTCCAAACATCCACCTTAAAATATTACTCCTACGATTCTTTCTTTCTATCTGTGGTTACACTGATTGACATTAATACTTAAAGTGTCATTAAATATTATTTTTATGCAGACAACATTCAGATTTAATGCTGCTTTAGGCTGATAATTCCTTGACAATCTTGTTTCTGCACTTTGAGAGTGTTTGATGGTGATTCAGCAGTGGATATATTCCAGCAAGCTGTCTCTTTACATCCCATAGACTAAGTTATTATAATATTTCCATCTGCTTCTAAAAACTGTATGGTGACTTCTGTCTTTGCCTAAAATTTAAATAATTACCATACAACAATTCTTGAAAGAATTATGGTTTAGAACCTGAATTCAAAGTATCAGCTACCTAGAAATACTGTGCCAAGAAGTTTCTAACAAAAGGTCACAGGCTTCAGAACTAACATGTTAACAAAACCAGTGTTATTAGTACATTTTGTCTCTTTTGCAAAGAGTCTATATAGCGAATATGAGTAGCAAAGAAAACCTTTCTATTCTTAGAGATCATCTGTTTCAAAATGCTTAATGCTCTTATTCTCTGGGATTAAATATAGCACTGTATCTGTATTTCATCTTCTCTATTCTTTTCCTCAATATTTTGCTATTATGGATTTCACCTAATGACAGCTGATAATTTCTCCTTAATATTTTTGTTACAAGCTAAATAGAATGAGAAATATACATTAAATCGTTGAAGACAAGCATGCAAAATTTTAAAGTAGCAATAATTTGTTATGACATCTAAATCTTTTTCCATGAGAGTCATTTAATTGACATTTTTAGGAAATTCACAAACTGACCTTGAATACTATAATAGAAAATTCTTCCCTAACCAAGGGTATAGTAGCTAGTAGAGAAAGATTTATCTTTCAGTTTGAGAGAGAAGCTTCCTGAATTTTTTAAAGTGGTCAGTTTAATCCAGAAGTATTTTCAGACATGATGATTCAGTGAGATACAGAACTTTAGTAAATAACCGGACATGTTTTAGGAACTGTTTTGAGTTAATTCAAATATGACATTTGCTTAACTCAGATTAGAAGAGATCTGACCAGAATGCAGTGGAAAATTTAAAAGAATGTTAGACATGATGAAGATCCCATATCGTCTAGGTAATGCTTTGATGTGATCTAAACAAAAGTTGGTAGTAGAAGTAAAACCCGTGTTGTCTTTGCCATTTAATCAAGATATATTAAAACAGAAGTGGCAAAGTGCATTTTAAAGGCAATAACAAAAAAAACCAAAAACAAAAACAAAAAAAAAAAAAACAGAGTGGAGAGGAGACATCAAGCCCAGGTTCTGAGGAAATCCTTGCAGGGAGAAGAACTCAGTGGTTTGCAGCTGATAAACTGAGTAACACCTGTCATCCAGGGGAGAGAGGAGATGTCCTGCTGCCAAACAAACAACTGTGGTGAAATTGCTCTCCTTGGATGAATTGGTCATCATTATCTAATTGTACCATTAATTCACACCTTCATTCCTAATTTACCTACCTTGAAAGTACAACTATACTTCACTAAGTGTGCAATGGTTTTTTAGAGTGATTTTTCGCTTACTCAGGTAATTATGGCTGTCTTGAAATTGGTTTTGTATTTTTAAACTTGCATTATTAGGTTTAGAGAGTTGCTGCATCTTAGATAATAATGACAAATATGAAATCTGCACCATAAATTTTGTTGATAATGTGGATTTTAAGACTTAAAAATGTCACAGAAAATCTACTACCATTGAGGCATAGCCTCCAGTGTGCTAAGACTGAGACAGATATACTGTCTGAAGAGTAACACAGTTATTAACAATTTTAGAAAAACACAGCTTTACAAATATATATATTTCAAAATAATATTTGATTTATGATGAAAATTTTCTGGTTTTACCTGAAAATATTGTGTCTAAAATTACCATGTTTATTTTTCCACAAGCTAGTATTTATCAGAAGAATTCTAGTGAATTCTGTGCAATTTCTTCAAAATAAGCTTAATTATGATTAGGTATTGATCAGAATGGCTAATGCTTACCCAAAAGAAATAGGGTGCAAAAACCTGAAATTGTAGGTATTTAGGTTCTGAAGGGCACAGAAAACCATCAGAAAATCACAGTGAAATCATCAGAAAGAAATCACCACAAAACAGCTCTTTAAAGGAGGCAACACAGTAGATTCAAGTTTTTATACTTTGATACAGCCGTCTTCTCTCTGCTTTTTTTTTTTTCCAAAGCCATGTCATCAGCTTTCTTAATTTTTCCTCTTTTTTAACATTAATACAATAAAACATATTTCAAACTTATATAGGCCCCTGTATATACATGTATTGCTTTTTACTTCGAATAAATATATTTTATAAGCCAGAAAGAACATTTATTGCTGAAAAAAGAAGAGGCATTCCCAAGACTGTACTTAATAACTTTGCAAATCTTCCTGTCAACCATTCTGCATGTCTAAAATACTCTGTATGCAAATGATACTTTAAACCCCCATATATCTAACTCTGATGAAATCTGTTTTAAGCACTCACTAAAGGAGCAGCAAAAATCATTACTCACTGTAACACCAGAGCAGATGTCAGAAATAGAGCTACAAACAGCTTGAGGACAATTGAGTCCCTTTAAGTATAGCACCTTTGGCACTGGTTGGTCTGTCAAGCCTCAGTTATACTGGAAGAGGTATTTTTCACTGATGTCTTTTCATACATATGACTCAAATCTGCATTGAAATCTCTAAAACCTATGCCATTGAAGCTTATGTCCTATGCCAAGAAAGTCAATCAGCATCCGTTTATGCATCATGCTTCTTAAAAGATCAGCACTTATAAAATTCAAGTGCTTAAAAATATATATATTAGTGTATTCTATACCCAGCTCAATGAAGTGCCTTCTCACGATTCTTAAAATCTTTGTGAAATACCCAGTTTTTGGAGATAACTCTATTGACCCTTATCATTAATGCTTCAAAGCTGTTGTTATTTCAGATCTTTGCATTTGTACTGCTTTCTCAGGATTTTTAGTTGCTGAACTATAAAGCTTCATATGATACCAAACACCAGACCTGGGAAGAAAACATCCAGTAGAAACTGCTTTTTATTTCTGGAAGATATTAAATTTTAATACAGTCTCGGCATGAAGTTTGCTAATCAAATGTCAGGAACATCTTAAATCTGTCAATAAAGGCCTTAATTCAACCAGGGGGTAAAATCAACAAGGAAGGTGAAAATTCCAAACAAGAAAAGACCCTTTAAGAATTGTATTTGTAGTGCCATCTGCTTTGGGTTAATTGTTCTCAACAGGCTACTCAGCTGCCATTTAGTTTCTGTATTACTTATTAAAGAAGTGGCGGATGCTTAGAAATATGTCATTAGCATTAGCAAAGTCCTGATGCAGTGATAACACAGCCTGATTGATAGACCTATTTGATTCTAACTTTCTATTCTTCTTTATGGGTGGAATAGCAATAGCAGATACTAATTAGCAAACTTGATGTTTGTGCAGTCTTGATAGGCAGACATATATATAAAAAAACATTGCAACACCTTTGGTGACTCACAGTGATGTGAGCTGGTCTCTAAAACAGCTTCTCTCCAGAGATCAAAGAGCTGCTCAAAATTTCCTATGACATAGAACTATACACTATAGGAAAGTGACACTTAAAATATTGGGAAATAATAGTTTGCACTTGTATCTAACAGTCTGATCTGCAGTGAAATGAATGGAATGGGAATACTACCATTCGTATCAGCAGGATATTGCAAACTGTCTGTCCTCAGAACTGCAGTCTGAGCACAGCAATCACTGTAATGGAGAGGAGGGATCAGAGAAAGCTGAACAGAAAAGAAGGGAGTTCTGGACCTTTCACCTCTATCTGTTTATAGGTGTTTGTCCTTTCGAAAGACTTCATTAGTGTGATCTTAAGAAACAAAAATACATGGAAATGCTTCTATTTATTATTAAGTTTTTTAAAAATTAATATTAAAATAATTAACCCCCCAACCAAGCAACAAAAATTCACTGAAAACCCACAGTTGGCTGTGAATTGCAAAAATCACAATCTGATAATAGACCCATTTTTTGCATTAATTCTTTTATCTTGAAAAGGTCTCCGAACATAGCCTTGCTTAATAAAGTTCTGAACTCTGATCTTTACAACACTCCTTGTTTGTTTCTATTCAGTGTTACAGTCAGTAATAAGTTTTTAAATCTTCAGCCAAATCGGATTTTTAGGGAGGAAAAAACTCTGGTGTTCTCAGCAATGAAGGTAAACTTTAACTTCCAGCATATTTAGCCAAGCTTAAATAAAAAATAAAGAGTAAATACAGTTAAAAAAAAAATTCTACCAAAAGGGTAACAAAAATGAGATTATTAATTACTCATTTGATGCCTACATTATGAGAAAATGAACATGGAACCTCAGACATAACATTGATTCTATTGTGTTCAGTGGGATTAATAATCCTTTTAAAGTTAGCCAGACTTTAGTTTTTAATTTCATCAAGTGTTTTCAATAAATACCCAAAAAGAACATTACAGATAGTCTCTCTGGAGAGTTTGCATTCATCTCTCCATCCATCCACCTACCTTAAGACATACTATAGCTTCCACTGAAACTGTCTATATGCATTTTTCCTAAAGTACTGTGATATGAACAGATCATAATTATCTGTTTCTTGTGCTACCTCTCACCATCTATTTGTGGTTTTTTCTTCATTTTTTTAAAACACACCTTCATTCTGAAAGAAGGTATCCATGAAGCACATGCTTCAGAAGAGCAGTGGAAGACACTGAGGAGGAAAGTAAATCTGACCATGGTGTAACAGCAACTTTTAAGTTTGCAGTGGTTTTCCATTTTCTGATTTTTCTTTGTATGTAGATTTGAAACCTTACCTTGTTCTAGAGGACTACTGTAAAAGATTTAAGTCTTCTGAACACTGACTCCACAATCTTATTTTCAATTGTTTAGCCTAGAAGAAAAGTATATGAAAGATCAAGATTTGTTCTAACACCATTTATCACATTTCTGTGATAAAAACTCAAATATGAAATTGCTTAGCTGCTTACTGTGAAGAAGAGCCATATCTTTAAAAGGGCTAGACGTCAGAGAAATTAACTGTTTGATATGCAATGTGAGCTTTTAAAAAGTTGACAGCTCTGATCTCTGTGCTTGCCACCTTCAAAATCTTGTCATAAGCAAAAGGAAAAACACCACATATATGAATCTAGGAACCCACTGGCAGTACTGTTAATGTTTTAACACTACAGTTCTACAAACTATGCAATTAATGCAGACAAAAGGCTTATTAATGACAGATTTAAAGCTGCTATGCAATCCTTGGGCCCTTCCTGGCATCTAGCTCTTTTCTAAGGGACTGTGCACTTTTCTTGAATATCCCAGGACATCCTTAAATTAACAGGCCCAGCTCCTGAAAGGATGAAAAGAGAAGAAAAAAGACATGACACCCCCATTCTGAGGAATTTGGAATGATGAGTATGAAATTTGGTGAGCTGGGGGAGAAGACTTTCTCTCCTGTCCTGAGCTTGTTTGGATTTATGCTATGCATTTCTTTACCCCAGGCAGCCGCTGTCTGGATGTTCCCAGCTTACAGGAAGAGATTCCCACAGCCTCCCCAGGGGCTCCTGTTATCTGGGCAGTGGCACCTTTGCTATGGGCACTGACACAGCTCAGACTCAGGCAGGGGGGCAGCAGGCGCTTGACCCAGAGGCAGGAGAGCTGCAACCAGCCCAGCTCTGACAAAGTGTTTGACCTACGCTCCCTACCTGGAACCCTTAATGAGTAAAGGAGAAAATCATAATTAATGGGCTGCCTTCTAAGCAACTGGCAGAAGCAATAGTACACAGGCAGACAGCAGACATGGATAAGTGTTTGCACAGGGGTAGAGACAACATGGCGTTTTGGAGAGATAGAATACCTCAGAAATTTTCCATAATTCTTTGACAGATATTTACGTACAGATATAATGCATTTGGATTTAGGAAACTTTTGTACAAGTCTTATCATGGGGAGCTAATCTGTAAGTGAATATGAAAAAATAATTTCTTGGATTACCAATTGGATTAAGATAGAAAAGAAGAAATGGCAAAAAAATTGGTCAGCTTTCAGACTAAATCCAGGTTACTGGTAAGGATTCCAAATATGACACAAGTACAGTATAGTTATAAATGTCTAGAAATAGATTTATATAGTGAGGCAACAATCCTTTATGAAAATACAAAAGTATTCAAAATATAAAAAACAAAGACTGGCTTTGGGAGTCTTTAAGTCACTGGTAGCTTAAAACCAGTGGCCATTTATGAAGTCAGCTCCCTTCAGAGATGTCCACTTTATTTTAATCTAAGTATCCACTGCTGATAGAAAGAGCTATGAAACCACATCAATCTCTTGATTTAATCTTATCTGACTTTTAGATAGATACAAAATTTTATGATTTTTGAAGATTTTTTAGTGTTTTCAAAATGAAAACTAGGATTAAAACAAAATTAATATCTTCTAATTATATTTCTACAACTGACATAATGGAATATAATTCATAATGGAATATAATGCTGGACCCAAAATATAATCTATTTCTATTTTTCTCTTTGTCCTGGATGCTTTTTATCCACAAAGGTCTATAGTTCAGAATGCCACTCTGTAAGTAATTATTTGGCAGTGTGATCTGCAATTTTCATACAGTGCATTTTGAATGAAAATATGGAGGGCTCACAGAAAGAAAAAAATTATGGAAAATTTACCATTCTAACTCAGAAATTTTAATGTGTTCCCAAGTCAAAAGAAGAACTGTCCTGTAAGAGAATATCCAACTGTTTTATTGCTTGAAACTTTTTATTCTGAGGCAGAGCAAATTTCTTTAAGTAACATAAAGGATGTTCTGATCAGTATTATAATGAAATTTAATATTTTATGTTAGATTATTAACTTATAATGAATTTTTCCTTTTATTATTGATGCATGATCAGTATTTTAATCGGGTTCATCAATGATATCATATCTAGAATTCAGCACAGCAGGAAAATTAACTGATGGATTGATAATAAACATGCCTATTATGATTTCCATTTCATATGCTCTTCAGTAAGTGATTTCAAAGGTGAGCCACCTTGTAACTAGAGCAAGCACTTAATGCCTTGCTTATTTAATTGAATACATATTAGTGCATAATTCTATATAAAGCAAAAGGATACATAGAACCAATTTTTTAAAGCAAAAATAGACTTTTTCTGAGAATTTTAAAATATGATTCATCACACTGAGTGCCATGAATTTTAAGATTACATCTTTTGCCAGAACCTAATTTGCTCTTCACTGGTCTATAGTTTAGTGAGAGGAATAAGAAATTGTGGGGAGGGGGGAAAAATTAAATATAGGAATTCTGTATGTTGTCTAGGAATAACAGGCTATATTCAGATTATGAGGATTATTTTGAAATAACAAATCACAAGCTTATTTCCAGCTTTCTTTCTGTTCGGTAGGATATGACATAGACAACAATGAGATAAACAGTGGTGTATTCAGACATACTTTGATGAAGGTCACCAGTAGCTCAGATGTAGAAATTGAAATATTCTTTAAGAACAGAGAGTTAAAGGTACCTACTTTGAGTGTGTTATAAGCTTCATATCCAAATTTTATAAATTAAACACTTATAAACTAGTTTTAGGTTCTATGACTTATTAATCTCAATTCATTTGAGAAGTTAAATTTTTACCAAGCATACTATTTATATTTTCTGTTATCAGTACTTGGATATCTTTACCAGGGACATTGGTAGAAATTAATAGTCTGATTCCAAGGCTATAAATAATCAATCATTAGGCATCTGGGAATTTTCTCTCTTCTAAGTTAGTTCCCTCTCATATTCTCTTGAGATAAAAGTGAGAGAATGTGACTTACATTTTTCATCAAAAGTAGCTCTTTACCAGAAAAAAATATAGTAATTCTCAGACTTTTATTTTCTATTTTGCTCTCTAGCTGACTAATTGCATGATCTATGAACTTCATCATATTGCTAACAATCTGGACATAGATTTCAAGATTCACTCTCTCTGTTTTTTAGTTTACACAACCCTTGGTGAATCATCATTAGACACAATAATCACCTCATACTGGATTAAAATTACCAGCTGCCTCTTTTCTATTTTGCTTTCATTTACAAGTTGCATTTTAAATGTGGGTTAGGTCTTATTCTGGTACTAATAAGCATTTATATCTCAGAGTATTCCCTTATTTTTTTCTCTGAACTAAGAGAGATTTGATTATTAAACACCAAATTTGGGACACTAGTATGCAAAAAATGAGATTTCTTTCTTAAAATGGACTGTTTTTAAAAGAAGACAACAAGAACCCATTGTTTGCCTCTCTTAAAGGGCAACCGTCAAGCCAACTTTCCCATAATGTTCCAGATTTGTTGACAAATTCATTTGAAGGAATATCTGTACATTCTTTCCCCCCCCCCCATTTTTTTTTTTGCCTTTACTTATTTCAGTACCTTCATAAAAGAAAGCAACTGCTAATGTTCCTTAGTGAAACCATACCCCCATATTTTATCTGGTTAAAAACTCAAAACTGGGAATTTCTCTTTTTCACTAACTGCAGCTTTCCTGCAGAAAAAAAAAATATCCTTTTGTAGTTTTTTTTCCAAGTCCCCAAAACTATTTATAATCTATGAAAATTATTATTCTTTCAAGAAAAGTTTTTAATCCAGTCAGTTCTCTCATACCATATGTTGTCTGACAGGAAACAAAAGTGTGAATATTTAAAATTTTCTCAAAGTGATTATTTTAATAAAGGCACATTCAGAAGAGTTGTTAACAGTTTAGGGAAAAAGGCAAGAAGAATACAGTTTGAATGTGTGTGTAAGTGTGAAGGATGTATATAGTCACTCAAGGAATAACTGAACCATAGCTGTGGTCCCTATGCTTTCTGTTTATTTATGCACACAAACTCTTATGCTTATACATGAGTTTCAGTACAAATCTGCTTGAAGCTCTCTTTTTATTCTTTGCAGGAACTGAACTAATCAGTTTTAATCGTAGTTGCCAACTTCTAGTTTGTCCTTCACATTTCACTGGTCAGCTAACCATAATCAGCACACATTACTTGCATACAGCTCAATCCTAATTACTCTTCTCAGCCTACAATGCAAACAATCAGAGATGCATGGCCTGAATGCTGACTCACTTTTTAAGCTTTAGAAGTTTTCTCAGCTGCTCTACAGACTGATCTCCAAATATATTAAATCAACCAGAGGGGATACACCAGACTGACTATAATACAAATATATGGGGATCCAGGGCCTTTATTTTGAGAACAGAACATACACATTCCAAAACTATATACTAATTTTAAATTTAAAGGCAGCATCCATTTCCTTGCTTGGATCTAGAAGGACTTAACTGTGAGCTAGAAGGTTGTCAACATTATTACATTATCTTTGAAAATGTGAAAAGTGTTTGTGCACTTCATCCAGAAGCCAGTTATAAGAGACTAGAACGAGAACTGTGTTAAAGGAATACTTTTTTATATTTTTCTACAGTTGACTTGTCATATCTCCCTCTCACACTGGCCACTGGAATATATTCTGTGGGTTTCATAATTTCAGTTCTGGATGAAAACTCATCAAAGTGCTATTTTTTTCACCGTGTGTTAATTGAATTGATAATTTCATAAACCTTGATAATATTGGGAAACTTGCAATATACCTCTAAAGAGACACAGAAGAATGGCTGCAATGCTTGATTATCTGAAACAGAAGAAATTTCCTCTTGTATATTCTGAGCTGACGACACACTATATAACTGAGAAAGAGCATCAGTCCTGGCTCTGACCAATATTTAACAGGAAGAAATCTGAGGTCATGCAAAAATAAGCATTTCTCAGTTTATGGATAAGAATATCTGGACTGAAGAAGGTATTAATCTCCAGGAAATAGAAAACAAAGCATATAGGGGTGGAATTAACTGACAATTTGTTTGATATGAATTGGAATGAATTGATAATTTGATAATTTGTTCTTTGGGGAAAATGAAAAACCAGTGTACAGCATGATGTGGCTCTTTGAGTTGAGATGCTATTAGAATGGTACTTGAGTTCTGTGGCTTTCATTAAAGACAATATAAATGCTGACATAAAACTGAAGTATTAGCAGCCATGGTCTAATCTTAAAAGGAAGAAAGAGAAATTTCTATAAAAGTTGGAGTTTACAGAGTGACACAGTTAAGCATTTCTGAAGAAAGAATCTGCCTATTTTTTAATGCTACATTCAAAAGAAAAATGCCTGCAATTTAGTTTTTTTAAATAAAAAAGATTAAAGAGAACACACTACGCTTATAATAAATAATTTCTCCTCGTCACAGAATTAGCTTTAGAAACCAAAACAGTGACAGAGACTTATTGACTCAATAGGTTTTCTGGGAACTTTTCAATATATATGGAAAGAAAAATAACGAAAAAAGTTGCTATTTACTTGAGCATCTCACAAAAATCTTTTCCTTGAATTTTCCTCTTAGCTTGTCAGAGAACTTGATTCTGCCTTACAGGTGGGACATGTGAAAGGAAGATAAGTTTTTCGATGCTCTCCCTGTGTTAGTGTAAATATAGAACTACAGGCTCTTGAATGACTCATAGAACATACTGCTCTTCTTGAAAGAAATATCTCAAATTAAAGTTTGGCAGAGAAGTTAAGAACAATTCAGGACAAAGCTGCAAAGACATTGTCTTCTACAGAGAAAATATTACTTGATAGTTCAGAAATGAAAGCAAAGGCTTGAAGAGATCTTCCAGTAAATATGTGAAAGTAGTGTCAGAACCCAGGACATCCGTCTGGGTGCCCTGGATGGCTCGAGCCCCTGGCTGGGGGCTCAGAGACCTTGGCATGAAGCCAAAGACACCTGTGGCTTTGATTTTAACCCATGGAAAAAATTACCAACCTTATATGAGAATTCACAAGCCAGGAGAGTTTAATAGTTTCTATCTATTACAAGATAGAAAAGTAGAATTTTGGGTTTTTAGAATGGGGTTTCAGAAGCCAAGACGGAGGGATTTAGGCATTCCTGGTCCTTCTTCTTTCTTCTTCTTAGCCTCCATCTTCCGGGCGATGGTGGCACTTCTGGATTGGTTTAGAGTAGAAACACACTGTCTGACATAGGTGATAAGTATTATAAAATTATTTTAAATAATGTACACATAGTTTTTAGTCTAAAAAGATAGCACCGTCTCTGAGGCGGTCAGTGTGCCTCAACCCAACCTGCTAGACGAACCTCAGCAGGTCAGAACAAGAATGTTTTAGATAACAAAGAATAAACAACCTTGAAAACCGCAGCTGAAGAATCTTGACTCCTCCTTCAATCTCGGGGCTGGGAAAAAGAGACTTTCCAACACCTTGGGGTCATCTCAACCACAGAAACCCTGAGAGTAGTGATCATTCAAAATTTAATAAATACATTCAGATTCTTTAATCATGTAAGTTGACAAAACCCATAATCATTATTATTCCATATGAGAAATTGTTTTCTAGGAAAAAAAAACTGAAAAAAACCCTTTTTTTGTTTGTTTTCATTATGATTTTTAAATAACATGTACAAACTGAGTTTTTAGGAACCTGGAAAATAAAGAAGCAACACTTGTTCTTGTAAATAGTAGCTTGAAAAGTACTAAAAAAATCATTGAAAAAATTAGTCAGGTTTTCTCAATGTATGATTATTCTTTGTTTCTTTAAATTTTATAGGACCAGAATGATGAAGGACCAGAAAGTCCTGAATTCTGAAGTCCCGAAGGCCTTCTATGCCTCAGTCTTTATTAGAAAGATTAGTTTTTAAGAATCCCAGGTCCCAGAGATCAGAAAAAAAGGATGGAGCAAGGAAGATGTACCCTTGACACAAAACAATCAGGTCAGGGAACATTTCAGAAAATTTGACATACATAAACCCATGAGACCAGACGGAATTCATCCACAATTGTTGAAGAAGCTGGTAGATGTCATTCTAAGGCCACTTTCAATAATCCTTGGTAAATCATGGTGGCTGAGAGAAGTATCTTAAGACTGGAAGAAAAAAAATGCCACTCACATCTGAACAGAAAGAAAGAAGACATAGGGAACTATGGTGTCAACCTGACTCACCTTAATTTCTGGGAAAGTGATATAAAAGCAACTTCTGGAATATTTTTCCAAGTGTTAAGGAAACTTCACTGGGCTGCTGCATCATCATCTGCTGCTGTGTCTCTGAGTGCCCAGCCAACTATCTGTTGCCACAGGTCCTTGTGCTCTTTGTTGCACAAAGTGTGGCTCCAGTTCAGTCTTGCCTCTGGCTTCCAGCATTTCCTGCCATGCAGAGCTCAGCCTGCAGCTCACACTGCAGCCTGCACACCAAGCTACCTGTACGAAATATATCCCTCAACAAAGGCACATGGAAAACAAGAAAATCATCAGGAGCAGTCAGCACGATTTCCCAAAGGAGGAACTCATGCTTGACCAATTTGATAATTGTTTTCACTAACCGATTGGCTTGGTAGACAAAGGGAAATTATAAATATTGGCTACGTGTACTTTGGTAAGGTTTTAGCACTGACATGCATGAGATCCTCAAAAAGAACCTGTTGATGTTTGGGCTGGATGAGCACATGGAGAGGTGGACTGAAAACTGGCTGCCTGACCAGCCCCAGAGGGTGCTGATCAGGGCCACAAAGTCTAGTTGGAGCCAGTGTCTAGCAGTATACACTAAAATTGAGTCTAGTCCTGGTTAACATTTTCATAAATGATCTGGATCACAGGACAGAACGTAGCTTCAGCGAGTTTGTTGATGACACAGAACTGGGAGAAGTATTTGATAAGCCAGAAAGTCATGCTGCCACCCAAAGGGACCTTAAAAGACTTGAAAAAGGGTCTGAAAGGAGCCTCATGAAGTTCAACAAAGAGAAGTCCTGAACCTGGAGGGAAAAACATGATGTACCAGTACATGCTGGAGGCAACCCAGATGGAAAGCAGGTTGGCAGAGAAGAGCCTGGGGATCCTGGTGGTCCCCAAGTTAAACATAAGCTGGTGAAATATCTTGTGAGAGAGGAAATCCTGGGCTGCGTTAGGCAAATTGCTTCCAGCAGGTTAAGGGAGGTGAACCCCGCCAGCTACTCAGCTGTGGAGAGCCCATATCTGGAGTATTTTCCCAGTTCCATGCTCCCTAGGGGTAAGAAAGATGTGAACATATTGGGGGGAATACATTGGAGAGCCACAAAGGTGATGAAGGGACTGCAGCCCCTCTCCTATAGGGAAAGACTGACAGAGGTGGGACAGTTTTACCCGAGGGCTCAGGAGCAATCTTATCAATGTATATAAATACTTGAAAGAAGATGGAACTTGACTCTTCTCCATGGTGCCCAGCTGCAAGACAAACATAACTTGCCAGATAATTTGAACCAGATAACTTCCAGAGGTCCCTTCCTACCTGAACCATTCTGTGGTTCTGTGATGACTGATGAATGGAATGACTGACGAATAACAGGGCTGCATTTTTTTAAGAGATTCAGATTTTACTTTAAAACAGATCAGCTGTAAGGCCTCCTAAGAATCTTTAAATGGTATGGTAAGCTAGATAAATAATTGGATGATAAGACTTTTCTCCTATGAGAAGCCTCAATTGCAGTTTCACTGTTTATGTACCAGATTAATATTAAAGTCAACTCTGACAGGGGTACCAGCAATTCTCAAGTGTAAGCTTAGGAGACTAGTGCAGAACTGTATGTCTGTAAGATTTGCTTTAAACACATGATCATTTGAAAAAGTCAAGACATGCATTTAATTGAACTGTGCTTTATTTTACTTTCAAAAATTAATTTTCAAGGTTGTCTAAATGGCTTAGAAATATGGTGCGAACATTTGCCCTGCTGATATCTATTCTTCTGAAAGAAATTCATGAATCTGGCCACTAATGATTTGAGGACAGCTCTCCTTTCTTATCTCCTTTCTTATCTTGTACTTGTCAACAGGCTTGGGATAATTTCCATTTGTTTCTAAAACCTGTCAAATGTATAATTAGATTTGAATCCCACTGCTTTAGGTGATATTTTGGCAAGCTGTTTGAAGCTATTATGGATTGTTCTCCTTTTTTATCTTGAAAGAATGAGTACAATGTCCAAAAATTTTTATATGCTGCAGGTAATATATTTTGACTGTGATAACAGTATTGTAGAAAGTGGCTGAAGAAGATGCTTAAGTATAGCCTGAAGCAGCTTATATACCTAGAGATGCATCTGTCAGCTGTATTACTGAATAAATGCATAGATTACACAATTTGTCCTTCCAGTAATGTAGGGTAGAGTGGCTCAGTCTTTCAAAAATGCTCCCATTAGTATCTGACAGGGAAGCTGACAAACCTATACAGGATATGCAATTACACATGACCTTTCCAGTGGGTTTGGCATGATTTTGAAAAACTGGCTTCCTCTAAATGGCAAATCTTTACTGCTACAGTGTATTAGAAATAAATTTCTGTGATCTGGGAATAAAGCCTGAACAGGTGTTGTATGATCACTCTAAAAACTGAGACCCCAGGATATACTCAAGATCAGCAATCCTATGAAAAAATTCATATCAAAAGCAGTGAAGATTCCACTTCCTTATATTGCTTTCTACCTCCAGGATATATGGGCTGACTCAGCTGGGGAGGAGATATGTGCAGAGCAATTTGATTGCTTTCTTACAGCTGTAAAAGACACGGAATTTGTAACATAGCCCAATTTCTTTCTGTTTGTGACTTCCATTCTCCATTACCGTGATGCTGGAGGAGGATCTAATTTAAGATATTTTGTTGCCCATCCCTCGCAAGATTTTATGACACCCTCAGGTGTGCTGATTCAGCTGTGTGGTCTTGCTCTAAACCAGACGAGTGTGACAAGCCATTTTAAGAGTAAAACACACTATATCTTTTTTATTTATTTCAGTGGATCATTTCAGGAAATGTAGGTTATAGTAAGGTGACATAGTAAAGGAATTGAAAAGGGATTGTAATCTTTCCTGGGGAACAAGCAACTGTGGAAACCAAAAAGGCAATACCCTGAAAATTTGCAACTGCTGCTGATGTGTAACTAATACAAAATGATTGCTTAATCCAGAGGAGAGGCTTTTTCATATAAAATTCTTTCTTAACACTTGTTATGCTGTTTACACAACAGAATATAAATTTATAGTGTTCTACTGTAGGAGAGGTTTGGTTTTTCGTTTGTTGCAAAGAACTAAGAGGAGAAATTATATTGTTTCTTTCAAGTCTGAACATTCTTCTTGTCAGACTGGCAATAAGTAACAATCTGCCTCTTCCTCTAATAAAAAGAAAACATATCACTCATACAGAAATTCTCTTTCTGGATTGCTTTCTCAGAATTAATAAATACTGGTCCGTCAAAATCATTGATACCATGTTAGCTCTTATTAGCTGAAAATATGGTAGTCTTTTACAGTGAACCCTTTCCTTCTTGTGCTACTCAGGTCTGTGTTTGCTGAGTTGTTTTCCCCCTTTCTGTTGCACAGTTTTGCTGAAGATATATTTACTCAGAAAAAATTCTACTGTTGAGAGTCTGTACTTGATTCTGAGTTTTTAGAAATTCTTTTCTGTGACTCTTTTTTACATATTCTTATGATACAGAAGGATTTTCTTCTGACCCCATGCCCACCACTTCCCTTTAAGTAGTTGAACAGTGCAATGAAGTCTCCCAGAGCTTTCTTTTCTCCAGACAGCAACCCCAGCTCTCTCAGCCTGTCTGCAGAAAAGAGCAGCTTTATTCCTCTGATCATCTTTGTGGCTTCTTCTGGACCCGCTCCAATATTTCCATGTCTTTTTTGTGGTGAGGACCTCACAGCCAAACAGGTGGGGTCTCATGAGAGTAGAGCAGAGGAACAGAATCATGTCATGATAATAATTTGCCTTGTAAGCTATTGTTTGAAAAATCTCTGAGCTCCCAGTAATGATCTTACTTAAACACAATGGAAAATTTTATGAGAACATCATTGAGCAGTAACTGGCAAAATTATGCTAGAAGATTAGACAAGAACATCTCTATTGCACAGGCCATACAGCATTTCCTGGAGAAAACACACTACACACTTATCATTCATGTTTCATACTACTCGAGAGCTGCTGAATGATTAAGGAACGTGAATCTTGTCATAAAGGCAGAATAATATATATTACCACGAAAGTAATTCTGAATATTTATATGTAATGAATATAAATCCCTAGGTTTTATATTCATTGAACCTAGGGAAAACCTAGGGAAGACATCTAAAGTAATTTTCTCTATGGCACCAGGTTTTGGGGTTTGCAGTGTATATTCTCATTTTAAAATGTAAATTTCAAAATGGGCTAAAGATGACCATTCTGAAGCATGAACCTAGTGAAACCAAGCATTAAAGAAAACCAGTATATTATAAAATAAATAGATTAGGACAAAATCAATTCAAATTTATGTCTCAGATTTTTAAAACTTTTTCTGAAAAACACAGGATTTAAGACCTGTGATTAGACCTCATATTAGTACCCTGTAGAATCCTGCTTCTTCATGATGGATAAAAACCCTCAATAAACTGGAGACAGTACCTCAGTAGATGATAAAACATTCTGGTATCATGTTGGTGCAAACTCCATGACAGGTCTCATGACATTCAAAACTATTTACTGATTCACAATGTACTTTAGGAGGAGTCTTGTTAATTATTTCTTCTTTAAGCTTTACCTTCTGTAGATAAAATTATAGTTCCAGTTTTATTAAAGATCATTTGTTGTAAATAGCAAAGCAAAGGATTAAAAAAATATCATGTAGGGCAGCAGAATGACAATAAATTATGCAGTTTTATGGTAAAAGAGATCTAGTTACTTTTTTTTCTAGGTTACCTTTGTGTTTTATTTCATTCAATAAGACTTCTAATTCAGAATAAATGCAAGGTATGATAGTGAAATGTTGATGTTTTTAAAAGTGAGCTGCATCTCTCTGCCATGAGCCAGCACATATTGCAGTTCCTTATGCTATGAACTATCATTCAGGAGTTTTCAAACCTTTGAAAACCAGGCTGACTTTTTTGCTACAGAGGGTAAAAGTAAGTGTTTATAAATAGGTACTGGAGGATCAATTAATATGTACTCAGGAAACAAGAAATAGAGGTTTATAACACAAGGTCAATGTCTCTTGTTCTCTATAGATTTTTCTTTCTATTGATTCATACCATTGATAGTGCTTTCCTTGTAACCTTTTCTCAAGGTAGCCTACAGTGTCAAGATGAAAGTGCTCTTCTCTGTCCTTTTAAAAACACACTAGGTACATGGTCACATCTTCACAAGAACTATGTCTCCACAGCAAGTTTGCACTATGTGTGATTGATTTCAGGGGAATAAAGGTTTTATAAAAAACTGCTGGCGATGAAAAGCATGATTAACATTGCTTGATCAATATTTTACATTTTGCAAAATATCACAATGCCCTTTTAATTTTTGAAGAATATCTTCCTCAACATTCTCTTATCTCTGAATCTGCCTTTTATGTGCATTTGAAAAAGATAATGGAGGTTTGATTTCAGTTGGCAAAGAAATGTGAAATTAACATTTTATGAGATTTTTCTATCTATTTTCAATTTTTCCAAACAATTATCTGCATTGTAGAGCTGAGTAAAACTCAGTGCACAGAATAAGAGAATGGGTTGGGTTGAAGGGACCTGAATGATCATCTAATTCCTGCCATGAGCAGGGACACTTACTAAAAGAATAAGCTTCTCAAAGATCAAACCAGCCTGGCTTTGAACACTTCCAGGGATGGAGCAGGCACAACTTCTCTGGGCAACTTGTTCTAATGCCTCACCACCCTCAGGGCACAGAATTTCTTCCTGGTATGTAAACCAACCCTGCTCTCTTTCAGTTTGAAGCCAATCCCCTCTGGTCCTGTCACTACCTGCTCTATGTGGAAGTGTTCAAGGCTGTGACTGAAACATCTTGTTCTCTCATAATCTAGTGTAAGTTTTAGGAAGTTCACATTAGACTAAAACATGAGGGTGTAAGACCTGGGCAGTAAGTTTTACTGCCATGGGAAGTAAGGTGTGCACAGCATAAGGAGAAGCATGAGGTTTTTAAACACAACTAGAACTGCTCTGCCAAATCATAAGAAAGAAGAAAAAAAAGGGCTAAAGTACAGCCCAATGACCTTCATGTTTGGAAAACATAAACATTTCATATTGCAAAAATATAAAGCTCTGTGAGAGATTTCTGATGTCTGATTTATCATTTTGCCGTGACACACAAATATGACAGTTGTTGGAGGCAGGTAAACAACCCTAATCTTTTGAGGTGTCAGTAAAACTGACAGTATGTATAAGGAGTTGCATCCTTTTCTTGCACTCCAACTTTGATTAAAAATTCAAGGATATTTTCAAAGCTTTTAAACAAATCTCAGTGGAAAAAGTTTACAAAAGATCTCTAATTTTAAATTATTAATTTTTCATCACTTTCTGTTTTCAGTAAACCCACTGAGTTTGAAGTCATATGACATAATTTTAACCATTTAAAAGTTAGGTTTCAAATTAAATATATTTTCCTTCACACTGGCCCTCACCAAGAGAAGGAATGCACCCCAACTAAAATAGGTATCTAAAATACACTTTAGATAACTATTCCACTTTCAATTTGTTATCTTACATGTCTACTTCACATTCAATATTACTGAATTTAAGGTTGACTTTTTTCCCTGCATCTTCTGGAGAAGTTTCTGAAATACATGTATTAAAATAGTAGTATTCATGGTGTGTCAATCCATTTCCATCAAATCATCCTGAAAAACTTGCATAGCCTTCAAATTTTTGCTTTCTTTACTCTTGTTTTTGATAATTTTGTGCTTTACAACACGACAGTGTAAATCATGAGTTAGGAGGTTGAATTCTGACACCATGTGCTGTCGTTGTGAAGCTGCCCTGGGGCACAGTAGATGCCTTCTGGCAGAGCAATACCAAAACTCCACATGGACATATCAGAGATGCTACAACCATCAGTGTCCAACAA
The DNA here is from genome assembly GCF_028769735.1 of Zonotrichia leucophrys gambelii. Taxonomy (NCBI): domain Eukaryota; kingdom Metazoa; phylum Chordata; class Aves; order Passeriformes; family Passerellidae; genus Zonotrichia; species Zonotrichia leucophrys. Next base: position 54,759,399 of record NC_088170.1, on the reverse strand, counting down.
ACACACACAGACACACAAAGTTCTCACCTTAATGGGAAACTCCTAAGAGAAGAGTCATATATTTAAGCACACTTAGTTAGTTATTACAGAAGTGTAAGGCTTTTTTTTTAAGAATAATTTAGGGCATTGATCATGACAAATAAACATGCCTTCTGCACTGCTGTGAAGTGTTTGAAATAGCTCTTGTTCTGCACTGTTAGTAGGTTTAGAAGTTTATGAGTTTGAAGGCCATGCTTACCTCTGTCAAACTTGGAATTTATTTGTACTTTAAAAAAAAACAAACAGCTTTACAAGTTCTATACTGTTACATGTTAATTTAACGTTACTAATGTCAGGTCCAAAAGTAATTATTGTTCCAAATAGGCAGAGTGTAAATGTTAAACGTTGTTTGCATCAATAGTTGCAAAACAATACAAATATTCTCTTTTCTGTTCATCCAACCCCTCATTCTTTGAAGAATTTTCATCTTGCTGTGGTTTGTATTTTCCAGTTGGATGAAGAGAACTGCAGGTAAGAGTCTTTCATTAGAGGCATGTCTGATTTAATTAATCTTTAATTATTGTGCAAAACAAATGGAAGGATAGCTTCGATCAGCAAATTCATTTGCCACATTTATCAGCTAGCTGATCTTTATCACCCACCCAGATGACAGTAAATCAAATGCACACCCCTTTTCAATTCATGAAGCAAATGATTAAAGTGCCTGTAAGAGTCCCTATCCTAACTAAATCTAATTGTGTGTGAATAATCAGTTAAGTTGTGTGATGAATGTGCCATCGTAGAATCTAGCTCATAACCAAATAATAATTTGAATAATACTTGTTTTAAAATGAACTCTCTTAAGTTACATCTTTGGGTGTTTCTTTCTTTTCCTCCTTTACTGATAAATATTTGTCATATTGTTTACATAATTTTGCCTTGCTTTCTCCTTCTCCTTTTATATCAGCTTTAGGGCCTACTTTCACTTGAGCTTTATAATTGAATCACATGCCAAACACATATATATATTTTATTAAAAATCATTTTAAGCACAAGAAGTGTTGCAAGCCCTTTATTAGTCCAAACAATTTTTTCCATTGCACATCTTTGACTCTTAAGATCGATTTTACTTGACTAAATATCTCAACTCAAAATGAAGAAAGCGAAATCATAACTGTATTTGTTTATTGCAGAATATAAATGGTACATGTTCTCCTTCAGAACACATTTCTTGTCATCTGCTATTCTTAAATATTTATGAACCCATTCTTTTTTCACCTGGACTTCTATGATACCATATTTAAGGTTTCATGAGACTTTTGTTCATGGAAAAATTTCATTTATAGGACTTCAATAAAGTTTTCAAACCTTTAAGGATTTTTTCATCACTATGTAATTAAATAAAGAGAAACTAACAGGACAAAGGGCATTTAATCTTATCTAATACCACAGCGTATTTAACCTTTTATGAATGTGCATATATAAAATGAGTTCTTCCCTACTTTTCATCTTAAAAATAGTTAAAGAGATATTTATTTTGATCTAACACATTAAAGAGAGAACAAAAATTTTGTAATTAGTTACATTTAGTTGGTCATCTAAAACCAAAGAACTGACTTCAAGGGCCTTGAAATCACTGAAAAGCAAAAGGTTGAAGAGGAAAAAAATATTTTCTATGCTGGTCCTTTCTATGTACAGAGGTGGACGAGAGAAAATAAGATTCACATACATCCTTTAAAAATGAAAAATCCCAATGTACAATAAAGTCCTGGATTTGTTTTTATTTGTGTTGTTCTTATTACAGTTATTACATTTAATCATCATCATCCAATAGGATCACCTATTTGGAAGATGCCCTTGGTGACAATGCAGTTTTATTAACTACCACTTTCAACCATGGTAATGATAAGTTTGGGTGAAACATGTACTTATCTGAAGCAGGTTCAGTAGCTATCAATGAAAATGCACCCATTGGAATGCTAATCCTTCAAGAGCCTCAAGACCTTCAAGAGCTGGTTTAAATCTCCATATCTGGACTTCAGACATATTTCAGATGACTGGATGCCATCCACAGCCACCCTGCTGGGTCACCAATGGTAGGTCTCATGTACATATGCACAAAAGTAGACAAAGAAATAATGAAAATGTTTTACTGCATCCTTAGGGCAAATACACTAACAAATGAGTATTTAAATATATATTCATCTGAATTAAAAAGATGCTTCATTAATTCAAATTAAGGAATTGTTTATTCGCTGCAATCTGGAATCATTGTAATACAATTTGATTTGATTTGTGAGTGTGATTGTAAACACTTATTTCAAACTAAAGACTTTTAGATTTTCATTACTGAAGTATTTAATAGGAGAGTTTGCCAGGCTTTTTTTTAACAGCTATGAAGTGATCTCATTAAATTATTAAGCAAGTGGTTTAATTATGCCAACTTTCACATCCAACTGAAAAGCAGATGTTTTATTGGAAAACATATTTCTTCATGAGAGCAATATCCAGCCACATAGTCACAGATTGAGACCTAATGACAGTTTAAAGACTAAATACATTTGGATACCAAAACACTTTAGTCACAGATTTATGCAGTTTTACAAATTATACGATTCCCTGTTTTGTGGGAGAGAAGTAGGAGGAGTCACAGTGATGTATGTCGTCCTGGACAGGTCATGGGTTTTTCTGATCTCTCTTCTGCTCCCTGGGTCCTCTAGAGGTAGCAGAGAAGATCTTGGCTCCCAGTTTTCTGCCCCCAGAGTCTGTCAGGTACTCTGAGTACCCTGACACTCTGAATTTTCATGAATTATAGCATTAGATAGGAAGAACCTTGTTAGTGAGTAGATCATTCAAATTATACATTTTTTTTCTTACTTGCTGTTGCCATTTTTTGACACTCACAATCTGTTCCAAACACATCTGGTCACATTTGCACTTGCTAATGATCAAAACGTTGTTTGCATAATTTCATTATTTATTTTATTGAACACACCAAAACCATTCTTGTGCTTGAGGCATCTGGCTGATCATGTTTTATCTACTGTTATGAAAGCAAAGCTTTTACAGCATGTATAAGCAGTGTCTGACTTGTTAATTGCTACAAGTATTGGTGCGCCTTCCTTATGCAGGAAAGTAGCAGATAAACAGGTAATATACCTCCAACTGTCAAGAACCTGTTCAAAATATACAAATGGATGAGTCTCTTTTGTTCTCAAGCTTAACAAAACAGATATATATATATATATATATATGTCTTCTCTCAACAGAGGTTGAAAATCGAGTTTATTTATTGGCTTCTCAAAAATAAAATGAGACATTCACAAAAAGATGGATGGATTTCATATGAACAAACAGGGAAAACCAAATAATTCTTGTAAGGATCCCTTACAAGTATTTTGAGAGAAATATCTTTAAAATGGTACACAAATTAACAACTGCTTTGTGATACTGTGAACTCCATCTGCATGTAGCAGAGATTCCTAACAATCTGCAAAAGAAAGAATATTTTAATCATCATGTTTCCCTTAAATCAGAGTATTTGGGGAGGGGATGTGAGTGAGGGTATCAATTATTTTCAATATAATCTGGGTCGCTGTGATCAAAGTCTTTCTTTCTCTGAAGAGGAAGATTGTGTTTGTCTTCCCCACAACAGATAAATGTTCAAACTTTCCTATCAGAAAAAGTAGTTATTCAACAACAAGTTGGGTGCTTGGGGAAGATGCAATAAGATTTATAGTGAGTCCCCTACAGAAAACCAGGAAATGGATCTCCCCTATGGCCCCTTTCCTGAGTGTTGTGTTAAGGAAAGGAGACCACTCACTTGCTCTTTAACCATTTAACCCTTGTCTGAATAAAAGAGAGGACCAAAGCTCAGCTGGAGAGGTATCTCATTCAGATATTGTCCTGACCTGTGCTGTTTCAATTACAAAATTTAATGTAGGATTCTGTTGAGCTGTAGCCCTTGTGGAAGATCTTTTCACCTTTTTCTTGTTCTCTATTAGTCACAGGAAAAGATAATGCGCACCTTAAAGCCTGTGTATGAGGACTGAATTCCAGAAATATGGGAGAAATTATGAATTCCACAACAAAATAAAAATGAAAAAAAAAAGTATGTTGCTGGAAGCAAAATTTTATCTGTGTCTCTTGGCATATAGAACAAATACAGTTACATGCTTACAGTAGGCACTCAAAGGTTGTGATCTACTGTGACATGTCCACACAGGCATTTTGCAAATGCTGACACTGTGGTTTCTGATTAGCAATCAGACATCATTCTCTGCCAGAGGATCGTTTCCCTACTGGTTTGCTGTCATTTAATAACAGTGAGCTGAAATATACACGGTGAGTCAGACTCAGGCAGCTATAGCTGAGTTTTCACTCATCCTGTTGCATTATTTCACAGAGATGGATGAGAGTAGGAGGGTTGGATGAGTTGAATACCCCAATACAACAATTTAGGCTATCTTCCATTTTAGAGTTTGCTCTTCTCTAACTCAGCTGGATCATGGGCAGAGCGTGGCCTCAAATCTACACCAGGAAGTCTAAGTCAATCTGCAATAGGTTATGTGACATATTCAAGTATCAAAGTGTCAAAAAAAAAAGTTTTACACAAAAAAGTATTAGTTTCATATAACCATGCATATGACCGAAGAAAAAATATATCAGAAGTGTAACCAGAGGAGTAACTTTGATTTTTTTTATTGGAGAAATATGTTCAAAGACTATTAAAGAATATGTTTGATACATTTGCACCCACATCTTCTGAACAAAAATATGTGGTTTTCATAGATAACTGTCCTTAAATTCAAAATAGGCATTCATGTTAATGAAAACCACTTAAAAATAAGCAAGTTTTTCAAAGCAATTGGTGAGCTATAGATATTGAAAATGATTGTGTGAAACTTTATGTAGGGATATCTCTTTATTTTCAAAATACTGTGTTGGTACAATTAAAAATATATATATAAGCAGTAAATAACTGATGGTTCCATATCTTCCCTCTTCATTAGTTTTGCACAAATGTTGCAATCACACAAGGAGAAGCACAGAAAAATTATGCTTAGTATTTGTAAAACTGCCAGAGACTGCATTATTTTCTTCAGAGAGATCCTTCAGACTGACATTCTTAGCATGGCTTCTCCCTCACTTCCACCCTCATCTTCATCAGGAGTGGGGAAGAAAATAGCAAGAGCGCTCATGACCGAAGATATGAAAGATTCAATAAAAGAAGGACTGAGGGGAGAAAAAGCCAAACAAACATACAACAGCAATTACTTTACCACCTCTGATGGCAGATAAATGCCCAGCCAAACTGAGCAACCATCCTGGAAGATGGTTATTATGGTTGTGCAGGACATCACACAGTATGGAACCTGACTTTGGTCAGCTCAGGTTAGTTGTATAAACTCTTTCCCTCTCCTTAACCTTTCCCACATGTAGCCTAATTGCTGAAGTTGTAGGTTGAGTACAGTGAGGAAAAGTCTTGTCATTAAGACTTGTCATCATTCAGCCATAGCCAGAACATTGATGTGTTATCAACAATGGTTTACTCACAAATCCAGTTATGAAGAAAGTTAACTACATTCCAGCCAGAACCACTACAGTCACAATATGTTGAAATGCCTTTTGGAAAAAGCAGTTTCTGCATATTACCATCAGCAATCAAACCAGTGAAAAGGTGGAGGGTGTGAGGTTGGGGATTTTTGTTCAGTTTTGGTCTATGAAAGACAAACAAGTGGTACATTCTACTAGGCAACATTAAGGATTATTCTATTCAAGTTGCCAGGATTGTTGATTCATCACAATAGTTCTGTCAGATTATATGAACCAAATTTGCTCTTGAAGACAGGTACAGTAACAAAGTGATGCTAATGAATAAATTATCTACTCTAGAAATAAATAATCAAATATGAAAAGCTTCTTGACATGCTTTTTGACAGTAAAGGAAATATTATGTGATGATTACACTCCAATTCAATAGAAGCAGAAAACTGATCTATAAAATATTTAACAAACCAATCTGAGTGAAACATGCCCAGTCTCAGTGGTCCATGTGAAAAACTGAATTACTGCCTCTTCAAATTAATCTGAAACACTTTGGTATGCTCTTTTAATCAGGAGGTCACTTTAAAGATGACAGACAAGAGTTCTTTCTATTTGGGCAAATATTTGAACTTACTACCTTGTTGTGTTTATATAAAACTGCGTGCATTGTCCTTGTGTAAGTACTTTTCTCTGTGACCTTTTCAAGCATATAGCAAATAAATCTTTCCTTAGCTTTAAAGTGGCTGTCATAACAACACCACAGGGCTCTAGGCATGCTGACTAGCAATTTCAAAACAGTCTAATCAATTTCAAAACATTTTTCTTTGAAATTAATAGGTGTTGGTATGAAATAACTGATCAGCTTTAGTAGTTACAGTTTGGGAGCTTTACTATCTTTCCCAGTTACATTTCCATATAGTTTTATAAATAAGAAAGCTGTATCAGTTTTTATTATGATGGGATTAAAGCAAACAGTTGCATTAAAGGAAGGACTCATGCTGATATTGTAACATTTTTGGCAAGATTTGTTTTGTTGTTTTGGGTTTTTTTCTCTTAAACTGATTAGGAATTATCTCATTGCAGTAAATTAAAACAGACTTCCCATCAGAGGAGTACCTAGGTAAGAATGCAATCTCATTTTGAAAGCCATTATCTTTAAAGGAAAGGTTCATATGATTTTTACTCCAGCCAGGATTTCCAACTCCACCCAGAATCTCAAACTCAGGCTGCATACTTTCTCTGCTCTGGCCCAAATGAGGTTTATGCTCAGGTTCAGGGGTCCTGGTAATGGGTTGTTTAGAAATAGGAGAGAATAGGGTTTGAAGCACTTAGGCAAGAAGTGAGAGAGCAAATAGAGGGAAAAAATATATCATAATGGTAATCTCTCTAAGCAAATTTGAATCTTAAAATTGTTTTTTTCTGTGTCTTCGTAGAACATTCTCACCTGAGTCATGTTTCAGGATTGTTCCTTCAACATGTGATCACAAGAAATTTAAACCAAAAGGTGAGTCTTCCTCCTGACATTATTTTGATAAGAAAACTCCAGGGTAGTAACTGATAATAGGATACTATCTATACTGTGACATGGATCGTAGGATTAATTGATACTGCCTTTGTGTATATGTGTGTGGATATGTGACTGAATCAGTAATCCTAAAGTACGTACTTAAAATTAATTACTTCTGAAAAAAAAGGAAGTCAAGAAAATCAGTTCTGTTGAATCCAATAATACTGGTTGTCAATAATCTGTCTTATTTTTAGGTTATTATTTTTAGCTCCAGGAGGTGGACATGATGATTCTTGTGGGTCCTGTCCAAACCAGGATAGTCTACGATTATAATTCCGATCTAATTCAGGATGCAACATGCCTAACCCGTGAACAGCACCACGTGTCTAAGAAGTGTTAAAATAAAATAAAACCAAACAACTCTTTTGATATTCCTTAGTGTCAGCCTTACATCCCTTGAAAGACCTGGTATGAGGAATTCTGCCTGACAAATATTAGGTACAGACCAGTCAAAGAAACCAGGAGATACTTGAAATCCAAACAGATTAGTTTGGCTTCGTGTTGAAAGCAGTGCAAAAATGCTGTACACAACAAAGATATGCATTGCAAGAACTTATTTACACCACAACATGAACTCCATGTACTAATTACTAAATAGAATAAGCATAAATAACTTAAATAGTAGTCCACTCTGGTCAGAACATTATTGGGCAAAAGCTAAAGCTTGTTGACAAGTATCAGGGCACTGTGAGGGCTGACGTCCCTCATGAGCCAGGTACCTGTGGTGAAGGGATCTCCCCACAGGATGTCAGGACAGGGCTCCATGGCCAATCCTACTGCCAAAAGCCAAAGCCAGTGGGATGGACCTGGCTGGGAGTCCCTGCTCTGCTGCTCCCAGCCAGGGCACAGAACAGTCCAGGTACCAGTTGGGGGAATTTGGCATCTCCATGGGGATGGAGATGGGCCAAGGATTGGTTCAGGATTGTGCTGTCAGGGCATCACTGGAACAGGGACTGAGAGCTCCACAGGGGAGGAAAAGAGGTACTGGGCCAGGAGCAGGAGACAATGCAGTAGGCTCCTAAGTGTCACTTCCTTTAGTGATGATGAAGGCAAATCTCAGTCTTCATCCCACCCACATCATTAATCCCAAGCTTGCAAACATGATGAGTCTTTCACTGTAAAATAAGTAGATAGGTAAAACCTAGGGAACCTAGGAATAATGAATAGGTTAGGATAAGGAAATTTATCAGAGGCAGTTTTGCTGAAATTTAGACACCTGTGTTTTGTACTGGAAAGGATTTAGAGGAGCTCTGAAAAAGCATTTTGTATTCCGAGGAACTCAGAACACAAGAAACTCACAAATTTACTATCAGAAATTCTTATGTAGTCTTTAAGTTTCTAGCTATATCACTCAACATAAAACTAAGCATAAGACTATTTTAAAATTCAAGAGAATTACTCTAAATTGATTATATTAATGGCGGGATTTAACTTAGCAGGCAGACATTCAGCTGGAATAGCCAAACTACTATGACTACTTCTAATGATGTCCTAAATGGTCAGCAACCTGCCAAATAATGAAAATTAATTCTATACATAGAAGTTTTATCACAAAATATGTGATTAGGTTGTTTTAAATGGAGAAAAATATCCCTAGCAGTTTGTAAACCAATTCTTCTTTCCTTGATGGAATTCTGTGATGTTGAGCATTAACTGAAAGTCCCTTCTGTGGACAATAGGGCTGATTCTGTAGTACATTCTTCCTTCTGCAGCTAGCACATTTGCATTTAATTTGCAAAAGCAAAATGTTCCTAATCTTCTTTTACAGATGTGATTACAGGAGTAGAGTATCAGAGATGGTTTTTTTGTCTTTTCTTCATGAATAGAACAGTATGATTCTGAATTTAGTCTCTGGAAATGTAATGTGGACGTCATTTTCTATCAAAACACTTTCATACCCCTGGAATGGAGCTAATCCTGGGGAAAAAAGTGAAACAAATGTAGCTCTCTAAACCACCTTAATTATATTTTGACCTATGTTTACTATACTGGAGTTTTCTAACATGGAGAAAAAATGTGTTTCTTTTCATTATTTTGATTAGTGTTAATTCAAATATGCTGAGTTAAATGGCTTTATTCCTTATGATGTTAAGTATCACAAGTAAAAATGAGGCTGTTAGGAATAGATTTCCAGTAGACTGGGTATTATTTAGCAATAAATGGTTCAAAGCAAGTAACTCATCTTTCTGTAATTTGTAACACCTGGTAGCTATCTGACTTTAGACTTCATCACATACTTTTTCCATATCATTAACCACAACCAGAAGTCACAGTTTCACAGCAATTGAACCAATGCTCAGAAACAGTGTGAGACATTTGATTTAAAAAATGTATTACTTTGAAATGCTTTGGCTATATTTAATGCCTTCTGTTTTTAAAAGAATTCAATAACTTTTTCTGCGGATTACTGTGGAGGGAAAGAAACACTAGAGTATCAATTTGTATCTGAATAGACCAAATCCATTTTGAAAATGAACTTTGCAATATGAAGATTTAAAATATATGATGGTAGAGTTCAAACTCAATAACATTAGGATAGAAAGCTGTGTGGTATGATCCATAGATTTTACAGTCCAGGTGACATAGAAGAATTCTGTACTGTGATAAGGAGGGAAAGAAACTTCATAGAGTCCAAATCACCCTAAGACAAAGAAAAAACCCCTCTAAAACAAAAAGGAGTCTCACATCTTATGTTAGTCATACTCCACATGAACTGTGGGATCTCAGGATCTGAGTCCTGAGATGCCGAGCCACCGAGACCACCCTTGGGGGGCTCGGGAGTCCTGGAATGTTGCCAGAAGTGTCTGGTGGCAGGACTTTGACCCTACACGGGAGACGACACCTGTATGAGGATAGGAGGACTTCACCGGGATGAATGGCGAAGGGATTAGTTAATTAGAGGGTGAGACACAGGGTTTAGGATTTATGTACAGGGGGGTTTAGAGAAGTAAGATGGAGGAATTGGGGCGTGTCCTGTCCTTCTTCTTCTTCTTCTTCTCCTCCATCTTCTTTGGTGATGGTGGCACTTTTGGATTGGTTATTACTAAAAGTGCACCCGACAATAAGAATAAATGGTATTGGGGAAAAATGATAAATATTGTACACGTAACAATGGGTATAAAGATAGGTGGCTGCCCGGAGGGCGGCACAGTGTGCTCATGGCTGACTGCTGAGCAGACCTCTGTCGGGCTGAAAGAACATCTTTTAGATAAACAATTAATAAACATAAAAACCGAAAATGAACCAGTAGGTTTTGAGGAAATATTTCTTTGTGTGGTGTAGAAATTTGTTGTCCTCTTCTCAGCTCCCAATGCTTAGAAGTCATTCCTTCCTAAACTTCAGCTAGAGGAAAACCCTTAGTTAAAGTGGTAAACGAATGTGGAAATAATGAGATTTACCATACCACACTTTTACATCTTCCCCTCTGTAATGTAAAATATTCTTCAATGTAAAAATTCAGTGAAGAATTTTTAGAACAATTTAGTAGAACAGTTAAACAAGAAGCTATAATCAAATTTCATTGAAACATTTTGAATGCATTACAGCACTCTGAAAATCTTAGTGAGAAAGAAGAATGCCGCCTTCTGGCTAAAAGATGAAAAATCAGTTAGATAACTGGGACTCCTATATGCCCTTCTATTTCTCAACTCTTCATATCTGCAATGGAAGTTAAAGTGGAATCCTTCAAAACTGTACCAAACCTCCACCTTTTCTGACTTTTTAAAAATTTTGTGCATAAGGTTACTTGTTATTTTAATAATTTTTTGTATCCTCCAATCTCAGTACCTGCCAAAACCAAAAAGGCTATACACTATTAACCTGGCCCAAATTCAGGAAAATCTTCAGGCAATATTCTGTGAAATGTTCTGTTCACTCCAGAGGCCAAGGATTTAAACCCTCACAGTGTTTAAACTGGTGTTCACTGGAAAAAAAAATGGCTGTTGCAGGTGCCAGGATATTGAGGGAGCTAACAGGCTCTGCAGCCTCTTCCCCTAACTCCTAGGAGTTTGTCTGTGTTCAAAGTCAACTCTGATTCTGCTCACCTGTAAAACATGGGATCAAACTGCTGTGACAATAATAAGCTATGAGAATTTGAAGAGGGAGCCTTGCCCATTGTCTCTTTCCTCTTTTCCTGAAAGCTGTGTTAAACTCAGGCCCTTGACCTATGCCCATGTGTTGTAGTGTGTTATTAAGTTTATTGTATTATTCCCCTATTTTATGTATTGTTTCCCCCTGTTAAATGTAAATGGTTCTGCCCTCCCCCCCGTCTAGCCCTGCCAGTTAAGTTTTCCCCATGGCAACTCCCGCCATTGGGGGTGTCAGTTTTCTTGGTTATATAATTTCTCCCCCCTCTCTTACCCATATATGTATATTGTTTCCTCCTCCCTGGGCCCAGTCAATCACCCCCGCTCCTCCCCACTTGCCAGAAGCTTCCACTTCCTCGGGGTTATGATTGGCTGTGGTCCCGGGGCCCCTCCTTTGCTTTGTATTCATTGGTGTCCCTTTTATGTCAGTTATGTGAAGTTCATCCTTTCATCTTTCCTTATTGGTTCAGTGTAAACCCCTCCTTTGTACGCCCACCCCCTTTATAACCTCGTTTCGCACCACCTCCCACCCCCCCCATTTCGGTGTCCTTCTGTGGGTTCTTTCCCTGGTTGTTGTCTTGGGTGCTCATTAAACCTGACTTGACCCCATCGACAGTTCAGCTCCTTATTCACAGTCGCGTTGGCGGTGAGATCGGTCCGCAGGTGAGCACAGCCCGAGGCCCTCAGACGCGAAGGGGTGCTCGCTTTGGATTGCAGCTGGGTGTCGGCCTGCCCTCTGCTAACCGGACACTGACCATCCAGGCCAGATACATCCCTTGCCGCACCCATGAGAGAGTTTTGTGGCAGCTCTGCCTGTACCTGGAATCGCACCCCACTGTCCCTGACCTGGTCTCACTGACTTGGCTTCCTGGCCATGTGTCAGACCTGATTTGTCTCTAAAGACAGGGCTGTCAACCACAGCTCTGGTGGCTGACTTGATCACTGCCACCAATCATCTTTTCCTGCATGTTTGCTCTGTAATGGAGTCACCATGCTGAAGCTGCTACCCTGCCTGCCTGCTGCAATCCAGGTCCTGGCTCCCTTCTCCATGCATGTCAGTAGAGGCTTGCCAGTGAAAAGGTCATGTGACAGATTAATGATTTTGTACAACACTGAATTTATTTTAAAACTGGGTATGAAATTATATTTTCCTTTTCTTTTTGACCTTGAGGCTGACACAGAAGATGACTTGTATTGCACACTGAAAGTTCCTATATGTCAGAATAGCTGGCAAATTTTCCCAGGTTCAACTACAATCCTGTGACTTCTTTGTTACATTATGGCTTAGTATATTTGTCCTTTTCATTTTGTTCATTTGGAAGTAAGATAAATAGTGCTTCATATATACATACCATGCTTGCCTAGCTTTTGGGAATGCATATTTGATCTTGCTTGAGACACCAAATAGAGGAAGAACTCAGAAGCCAAGGTTAGATTTAAGTATTTTGATTCTATAGCATGTGTTTATTCCTATTCCCATTTACAGGTCATCCAAAAATTGCTAAAACCCCATTGTTTTCTCCATCAGACAAAAAAAAAATAAATCCCTTAGAAAATCTCTTAGTACAGACTGGATTTTTTTTCAACAAATATATTATTTCAGACACAAAAAACTTCCAGTTAAAACTGAAGGGCACAAGAAAAGAACTACACAGGAGAGTCTTGGCTGCAAACCTATCTGATGACCCCAGGATGCCTCCCCCACAGGTTCCCTTTTATATTCCAGCTTTGTGCCTAAATCATCAGTAATCTCTTTTTTCAGCATTTCATCTTGCTGGCAATTTATGTGTATATAAAACTACATACGTATTTGGCCGCTATTAGACTGAATTCAGAATTAAATACATTTCCCTCATGTAGGGTATAAAATCTTGGTTAATTCAATTTGTATTTCTTTATTCACATAAAGAAGTACAGCTCTAAAGAAGAGACTAAGTGAGACTGAAACTGTTATCTACCATGTTGGGGAAGTGAAACTTTGTCCTTCTTCACATGAAATTACTCAAAATCCCATAGCCCATTCCCTATTTCTAATGCCTTCTTTTGCATTGTGTCTTGCCTTTTTTTAAGGTTTTAACTTTATTTGGGTGGTGAAGGGGGAAGAGAAGTTTTTGGTTTTGGTTTAGAGATTTTTTTCAGGGAAGAATACGATGACTTAAAATGCGTGTGTCAGGTTAAATGTTTAGAACAAAACAACCAACACCATAATTTAGAGTAGCAAGCAAATTAGCTGAAACAATTAAGAGTTACATATAACTTTAGCATGGCATAGATTTTTGCTGACCTAAATGCTCATCCAAAAGTTAAATCATTAGTTAAACTTGGTTTTCTTTGACTTCAGAATTGGTACAGAAATGTAGGCTGAAAATGGAGCAAGTGTAACACTTTGCAGAGATCAGGAAAATGAAGCAAATCTAACCTTTAGTGTTGAACCTAAAAAGCAGGAATATTCATCCAGACCTGCCTGATAGGAGTCCTCTTTTGTTGAATTTGACGTAGTTCTATGGAATTTAGATCACACACAAACCTCCCAGTGTCTTGGCCTTTGGAGACATCACATTTCCACCAGTGTATTAAACCAGGCAGTAATATTTGCGGCTATGGTTTGTTTTCCTGGGGTTTTGTTGCTTCTTTCATCTATGCTTTCTCTGATTTCTGTGACTTTTGGGCTGTTATTTTCATTCTTTTGTGGTATTATTTTGACAAAACTTCTATACCCTGGGAATATATCCTGTGAACAGTTTTCATAATTTCATGCAAGAAATGGCCAGAGTTTTTGTATCATTTGAATGGTAAATGTATTAAGATTAGAAATAAAATTGACCAAAATAAATGTGCAAGCTTTCATATATACTATATCTGATTCCTCTAGTAGTGAGACAGGAAGGCTTTTTATTTATGAGAAAAAAGAACGACATTGTGTAAAGTACATGTTCATTTGTCTCTCCAGTTGTTGCCAGTGCAGACAGAAGCTTCTGACACCTCTTAATTAAATTGTATACTGCTGGATATAGTTAATATTCATTTGCCATCAAAATATGGAAGTATTCCTATAGTTAAAAACATGTACTTACCATAATGGTAAGAATTTAGTGGTGACGTTCCATGACTGTACATATCGGCGCTACCCATGCATGAGCTCTGTAATCCAAATCCATGCATCCAATATATTTTGTGTGTAAGTTAAACATTAGTACAAAGGGTTAACTACTTAATTTAATAATTTTAGTTTTAAATTTTCTGATATTTCAGTCTTAACTCTCCCCTCACATTAGGCTCAAATGTGACAATATATATATATTTATATATTTCATGTACGGACATACACACATACACATTTATGTATGTGTTTGTACATATTCATATATAGATATTTCACATTTGTAAGATCTCTTTCCCAAGTCACTAATAATCTTCTTAAGAATCTTTTCAAACTGTGATCCGTGTTCAGTCATCTTATGAAGGAAGAATACTCATGTATTTTTTACCACACTGTATCTTTTAGCTCTTGAAGCTTATTATCTTTCCACAAAACTCATCTACATGCCTCAAAATTCCTTTGAAGATGGAAACACAGAGCAATTATCTAGAATGTTCAATTTCTTTGCAGCTTCAGACTGACCATATAAAGAGATTTTTAATGATATTAATTTGAAACCTTCTTTCTACATAGGAAGCAATGAATGAATCTGTTCTTCATCTCTTAGTTTGCTTTTAGATGTAATTTATTGATTTTTGAAAACGCATTCTGAACAGAGCTTTAGTCCAGTTAAAATATTGATGAGGGATGGAGGCCAGATCATCTATCAGTTATGTTTATAAAAATGTTTGTAATAAGTAGTAAGTAATGATTAAAGAAAATAATATTTTCCATTATGTGTTTTAAGTTTGGGTTTTTTCCTTGCTTCTGTTTTACAGGATGCTATTAAAAAACTTTAAAAATTCTAAATGCTGAAGGATATTAATGCCCTATTATCGTGCCACAGCAGTGTTTTTAGCTTAGTTTGAGCTCTGTTCATTTGCAATGAGTTGATATTGTAAGACTATTTTTTGAATAATGACATTTATATTGAATTTTTAGAATAGCGCTTCACTGACTGTGATTGTTGTCAAAATGTGTATGACCATTCTTAGAAAAAAACCCAAATAACAGTTGCATTTTAGAGTTTATTGTGCTTTGGTTGTGATTTTTCCTTGTTTATGGTTTTTAATGAGATTTACATGGCCCTTGACAGATTATAGGTCAAGGATATCCTGTGCTAAAACAGTTAAATTTATGGTTAATAGGCAATCTATTTTAATTTTCATTATGCATAGAAAACAGTAATGAGGAACGAACTGCAAATTATTCCATAGTTTTTTAGAAAAATAGTAAGATATTTTCTTAGCTCCAGTGCAGATATTTTCTATGCTCCTTATGGCATTCTTTAGGTGGGTGTGCTGTGCTGTGTTTATTAAATCATTTTAAATATTTTTAATATTTTTAAAATATGACCTAGTGAATATTGTTGCTACAAAATTGCAGGAAACGTAGCAATTTTGGATGATTTGAGTAATTTCAAGAAAAAAAAATTCTTTAATTAATTTTCTCATTTACTTCTTTAGAAAAACTAAATACACCAGACTAATACTTAGAGATTATTTCGGAAATGTCTGTTCAATATAAATAATAGACAGTGTATTTAGCAAGCTCCACCAGACTCATTCTTAACTGCTTGCCTGCAAGGAGATAATTTATTAAAATATTATTGTTTTCTATTCAATTTCTATTTTGTGTGCCATGGGGAAAACTTTACTTACTGTAAGTTAGGGAAGTTTTTTTAGTTTTTAATTCATCAGCGATCATCTTGGCTGCTATGTTGGAAATTTGAGTTGTGTAACAATTTAGACATGAATGGAATATTAATAATTCAAAAAGTATATTGCAAACAGAATGAATAATTAAATATTCTAAGCTTGACAATAAAGGCATATTCTACAACTCAAAATTAAAACACCTTTATTGATTCAAATTTTAGATATTTTCATCACCACATTCATTTACTGAAAGAAATATTTGATTAATAGTATTCCGAAGTATAAATTTATAAATATAAAAGAAAATTTGTTATATTGTTGAATAACTTCATATTCCCTTTTCTCTATTTCATTTCTCCTTGTACTAAATGCATGAATATGGGTTGACTGCAAATCAAATTATTTTACCAGGGCAAGTTAACACATTCTTGTTAGGTAAAACAGAACATTTGATTTGTTGCATCAGTAAATACAATAAGCAAAAGACACTCTTGAAAATATTTAAAGAAAAATGCTTTCTTTTTCCTTCTTCTTTTATTTAGGTCATTATTATTTTTTATTTTTAATTTTAGGTATCTGATGTTTCCAAATTAATTTTTAAAGGAAAGTGAAGGCTGAAAAATAGGACCCATAACTCATTTTGTTAAGCTGATAAAAAATATACTTATAAATGAAAAGAAACAGCAATAAATTATTACTTTTTTGATTGATGGATTACATTATGTTGTTCAGATACAGTAGAGTATAAAATAAATCATACTTTAATAACTGGTCTGCTGGATATTAGTATAAATTTTCTAATTAGATATATATATACATATCTTTTACTACCAGAAGTGTGATTAACTCTTAACATGCTGAGAAAATATGTTACCTATGTATACTTTGAGATCTCCTGAAATGAAAAACATGATTAACTAAACTTTTTTGACAAATTAAAATTCTTGTTTATGCTGCAACTTTTACAGCAATCAAGATGAAGTGTTAAGGTGCAACCACCTGCTATTTTGCATGTAGTTATTTTCAAAATGACAAGGTCAAAATCCAGTTAAAATCTTCATTGAAATGTTATTTTATATATTGCTCCTCACTGGCTTAGTAAGAGGTTGCATTCAATTTTTTTTAATGGTTCCTAAGTTTAAATTCATCACTCAGAGAAACTTAAAAAAATTTTTGACTTCGTCACCCTTATTTCATTTACCAAGGTCACAAATGTTATTGATGCTGCACAATTTTGGTGCAAAGATGAAGATCTATTGGGTTTTACACCTGGACATGACGTGATAGTTCTGATTGTGCACCACCAAGTCTTTTGCATGAAACCTAGGACAAGTGTAAGATTCTATCCCCAGCATTATTTGACATAGAACTAACATGGATAACTATGCACTTTAGTGTCACTACAAATTCAGATCACTCATTTCACATTAAGTTAGGATGAATTTGAAATCAGAACTGGGAACATTTTTTTTTTCCATTTTAAGATATGTATTTTTTTTAAATACACTTATTAAAAGCATTGTCATAGTAATGGTTAATAAAATTTCTCTGATAATACAAATGCCTTACTAAATTAATTAGTCTTTTAAGGCAAAGATAAGCAAATGATTTTTATTATTAGAAATTTTTTTTCTTGCTTACAAAACTAATTTGGCTATCTCTTTGTTACTGGTTTCTTACAGTATTGATTGCAAAAGTTTCGGAATTTTCCAAAATAAAGGGTTTTATTGAGTTTTGGTTTGCAACATAAACATGTTATGATTTCTGTGTCTCATAAAGATAACTCACCTGAGACATTTGGAAAACAGACAGAATTAAAATATTTTAGAAAGCAAGAAAAAGAGTGGAATTTCTTGCAAACATAGTCCAAAAGAGAAATATTAAAAATAATGTTTTATACTTTCTTATTTTTTTTCCAGTGGTCTCTAGGTTTTTTAAAAAATATTCATTATCCTAAGATTCTGCCTTGTGGCAGAACACACCACTGCCTTGTGGTAAAACACATTTGTCTCACTATGCTATGTTTCCATACTTGTGCATAATCTCTATTTCTGAGTTTTACATCATTTATGGAGTTCTACAGATAGATATATCTGAGACTCAAGTTCCTTCTCTCCCTAAACATTAAAAACATACACTGTAATCCTGAAAAGCCTTTTGCTATATTTGAAAATTTTGGCATTTCTTTCCAATGGTCTTGACAGAACTTTATGAAATATGATGGCACTAAAGTCATGAGATCTCAGCTTAATGCCCTACCTCCCTACCAGAGACACCAGGGTTTTAGGTTAAACCCAGGTGAGAGTGGTACGGCACAGGCCCTTTTCGGCATGCATTTCTGACTGACAAGTTAAAAATAACCCGTACAACTCTGACATAAAGAGAAGTACATAGTTTGAAGGCAGAAGGGGTTATGACACTGATGCTGTTGACAGTTTTTATAGTATTTTCTCTAATTCTTTAATACAGTTTATATAGTGACAAATAGAGTTTATTAGCTCCCATAAATAAGTTAAATATTGAAAGAGAAGACTGTAAAGCTACAATGAGATCAAGACAGGCAGCAGAAGTGACAGAGGAGAACGATGGGAAAGGGAAAGATTTGATAGAAGGTGTTGAGAAAGTGTGAAACAGGAAAAGGCTGCAAAGAGGTGTGCAGAAAAGGCAATAGGAAAAGAGAGCGTGCATGAAGGTGATGGATGAGAGAAAAGAAATTTGAGTGAGAGAGCTTGGTTGAAGACAAAATAAAAGACAGTCTGCACATCTGTCACAACTTCTGTCGCTGCAGGATTGGGGAAGAGTGGCTGGAAAGCACCCCAGCAGAAAGGTCCATGGGAGTGCTGGTCAACAGCAGCAGGGCACGAGTCAGTGTGTGCCCAGGTGGCCAAGAAGGCCAATGCTGACCTGCACTGTATCAGCAACAGCCTGGCCAGCAGGACCAAGAAGTCACTGTCCCCTGTTCTTGGCATCGGTGAGGCCAAACCTCAAATCCTGTGTTCGGTTTTGCACTCCCACTATAAAAAAGATATTCAGGTGCTGAAGCATGTCTGGAAGCTGGTAAAGGGTCTGGAACACACGTCTGAGAAGGAGCAGCTGAGGGAACTGGAGGTGTTTGAGGAAAAGGAGGCTCAGGAGAGACCTTATCATCCTCTGCAATTCCCTGAAAGAAGGTTGTAGCCAGGTGGGTGTTGGTCTCCTCTCCTAGGCAACTGTCGGCAGGACAAGAAGATGTAGCCCGTCACAGACATCTTTTCATTAAAATCCTTTCGTTAGGATTTTTCCTGCTGAAGCTGAGAAGTTTCAGCAACAAATGTAAACAATGGTTATCTGATGCTGTGGAATGCACCAGGTGGATCCGTGATTGGTCTCCTGTGGATGTTTGGATTTACTGACCACTCATGGCAGAGCTGCTCTTGCTTTCTGCAGGGACACAGATCCTTTGTTATTCATTTTCTTTTCTATTCTTAGCTTAGCTAGCCTTCTGAGAACTTTTCTATTTCTTTTAGTATAATTATAATGTAGTATATATATCATAAAATAATAAATCAAGCCTTCTGAAAATGAGGTCAACATTCTCGTCTCTCTCTCACCCTGAAGACCCTTGTGACCACTGTGACAATAGCCTCCAACTGTGCCAGGTGAGATTTATACTGGATATCAGGAAGAATTTTTTTCACTGCAGCTGTGGTTTAGCATTGGAACAGACTGCCCAAAGAGATGGTGGCATCACTATCCCTGCAGGTGTTCAAGAAATGACTGGGCATGGCCCTTAGTGCCATGTTCAAGTTGACAAGGTAGTACTCAGTCAAAGGTTGCACTCAATGATCTTGGAGGTCTTTTCCAACCTTAATGATTCTGGGACTCAGATTTTCTGGTATTCTTTCTTTGGTCACTAATCTCTTCTCATTTCCTATGAAAGGTTCTGTTTCTCCTTCTAAAATTTGTCGCTTCATTAATATAGCAGGAAGCTAAGGAATGATCACAGAGCATGTGTTAATTCTTTTCGAATGCAACGAGAAAAAAATTTAATAGAATTGCTAACAGCACTTTTATAGCTTGCTTTCTCTCCTTCACTCCTCTGTCTACCCCACACTATTTTTGGGGTGTTTTTTTTGGTTTTGTTTTTTCTTTTTTTTGTTACAGTAATTGGCTGTCTGAGCCTCAAAGGCTAAAAATCGTTTTTCATCTCATGCATGAAGAATTTTAGTCTGATTGATGACAGCTATGGAACCTTTCCTTAGTCACTAAGCTGCACTAATTTGCAAGCTAAAACAATATTAGCAAATTGTTAATGATCCATGAAACTGCAGCAGCAGCCTTAAATGTTATGCTCAGAACTTTCTTACAACTAAAGCAGCTTACCTAAATTCCCACAATGGACACAAAATGAGATGACATTTACAAAACAACAACAGTAGCAACCAAAATAATAATTGTGAAAGTGACAGGCTTGGCTAATGTAGTACATTAGTGTGAATAATTTGTATTGAGGGCATGTGAACAATTAACATTAAAACCCAGACCTAGTTTGTAGCAGTTTGGATTTAATTTTCACATTGAGCTAAAGCTGGTGCACACATTTCCTGTCTGCACTTAATGGCTGCAATTTTCCTCTATTTCTATAACTGTGTTGCTGGCTTTTAAGATGAACTGGAAATCTTAGAAAAGAAAACAGAGTTAATTTTGAAAATAACCTGTGTGTATCACTTTGCATATTGAAAGAAGAGGATTTTTTTTTCCCTAAATGAAGCTCAAAATGCTGTTAGATGATTTATTTTCGAAGTGCTTTCAGAAATTCTGTTGAATGAGCAATATTCAAGCTGTTTCATGTTATTAGTGCAAAAGGCTAGTTCCCAGTCAACATGTCAGTGTACAAGGAAACAAACATTATTTTCAACTGTGTATTTGCCATCAGCAAAAGGAGACTAATAATGAAATATGGCCTTGTTTAGCATCTGTGTAACATGCAACAGCTTGCAGGAAGCGTTTAAACAAAAGTATTGCTCCTTCCCAGGTCACGTGAAATTTGTGTGTGCATGTGCATGTCTGTAAAGTGATTTATAAAGCATATTATTAACATGTCTCATATGTAAAAATGTATGCCTTATATAAAAAAATCAATGTAGTGCAATGTCAAACCATTCTGAAATGCAGGAAAATACATTTATCTAATAAAATAAAAAGAAAAGAAGCTGTTGTAGAGAAAGAAAAATGTATATTTCTATATATCTTCATAAAGCAAAACAAAATGGCAACAGAAGAATTATTCAAATATTCATGGATGATACAACTGTGAGAACTTAAATAAAATCTCTAAGTAATTTTTCATTTTCTATTTTTGGTTTAATTGAAAAAGGGAGAAGAAAGAAGAAAGAGAAAAAAACTTAAAGTTTTAAATTAATTTTCTTTTTCCCATATACTTTGAGAAGATAAAAACATAATAAACTGATTTTACCTAAATAATTATATGGATTTTTACTGTGACCTCTATATATCATTTACTCAGGCAATGCTTTCCATAAGTGAGCCAAAGATTTTATTCTCAAAGTTTACAACATACAAACATACAGTAAAATCAGAAATGCAGTGCTGCTCATAAATGTCCTTCAGTAAGTTTAACAGTGCATTTGGCAGCAAATAACATTTGGAACCTTACCTCCAAGTCCTTTTTAAAGGCCAGTTTCATTATAACTGAATAAATGCTTCTGTCAGCATTTGTAGACAGTGTTAACAGAAGCTCCTCCAAAATCCAACATTCCCCTAAAAATCTTAAACTTGCTATTATATAATGTTTTGATTCCTCTATTTTTCCAGATGCATATTTTTCTCAAAACAAAGTATGGTAAAACCTATATATGTATCTTTAAAACCTTATAATAGCTGTAATATTTGATGGAGCCTGGTACCTTTTATGAAAATGTGAGAAAATATTCTTTTTATTTGCAAGGTCATAGTGTTTCCTTAAATGTCTTTCCTGATTCCTAGACTGATTTGAACTTTTGAACAAAGTCCAAGAAAACATTTATGGAGACTCATCCATCAATTGTTCAAAAACTTTAAATTTGAAAGAAATTAGGTAAAAAAAAAGCAAAGAAAAGAAGTTGGAGAAAGTTGTTTGCTTTTTTTTTTTTATATCAGGTATGTATGAAAGTTTCTGCACATCTCCACCAGGGCTGTAATTCCCTGATTTAGCAATGTACTACTTGTGATAGTGATCTTTCATTGTGACTAATATGCTGCTTACCAAAGTGCTGCAATGCCATCAGTCACTTTGTAGTTTCCAAAGATGAAACAAATTAGAAAACTTTCTTTAAACCATAACTCTGTGGAAGTATGAAGTTGGTGAGTTTGCTTTATAAAGATTTCTAAAAGCATTTTTTAATTGTTAGTGCGTACCACTAGGGATGAAAAGTCCTTGACTTTTATTTTCTGTTGAATATTTAGGAAGAAGAAGTAAGTCAAATCAGAGTTAAGTGAAAAATTTGATTTTTTTGGAAGTGCATCAACAAATTAGGATGAGTTCCCTAATCAAGTTTAACCAAAACCCAATCACTTCAAGATTACTTTTGAGTGTGCTGTTCAGATTATCAGTGGAGCTATCAGTTTCATGAGGACCAAACACCCCTGAGATTCGTTCAGAAACAAGATGATATCATCTGACCCACTGAGTTAAACTTCTCTGGCTACATTATTCCTCTATGTTCTCATGGGCTCTGAGACAAATTTTGGAAATTTCACTGAGATTCCTCCTGGAATGGTGCAAATCTCTCTGCAGACACATCCAGGTGCATTTGATTTACTTGGCACAGTTTTGGTAACACGGATGTGGCAGAGGTGGCCTCTGGGATAAGAGATTGTGGCTGCCCTGTGGTGCACACAGACGGTTCCAGGCAGCCCAAAGGGACCCATTGCAGGGCACAGCTGAGCCCACTGGCTGGGCTGCTGCAGCCTCTGTGAAAACACATCTAAGGAAGAGTAAAAAATGTTATGCAGCATCTGTGATCAGTGAGGAAGGAGGGAGGGAGCTGCTCCATGTGCTGGATTTGAGATTCATCTCCGGCCAATGAAGAATGTCGCTCCCCGGCAGTTCATGGAAGAATACGGTAGAGATATCCATGCTGCTATCTCTCAAGGACCTTCTTGAAGGAAGCGGCAACCCATGGAGCATCCATGCTGGAGCAGGTTCCTGGCAGAACTTGTGGCCTGTGAGGGACCCATGCTGGACCAGTCCACTCTTGAAGGACTGTACCCCATGTACAGGACACATTCTGGAGCAGTTCTTCAAGAACTGCAGCACATGGGAAGGACTAATGTTGGAGATGCTTGTAGAAGGCTGTATCTCATGGGAGGAAACCTATGCCAGAGCATGTGAAAACTGTGATGAGGAATAAATACAGAAGTGAGGTGTTATAAACTAACTGCAACCTTCATTCCTCATCCCCCTGTGCTACTTGGAGTGGGAAGAAGAAAAAAAATCATGAAAGAAGTTAAGCCTAGAAAGAAGTGGAAGGGGGATGAGAGGTACTTTTAGTTTTTGTTTGTTTCTCATCATCCTATAATACTTTTAATTGACAAAAGTTAAATTACTTTTCCAAAATGGAGCTCATTTTGCCTCCTGTGATAATTGGTAAGCAATTATCCAGGTTTTAAGGCTTTATGAGGTGATTCCACTCTGTTCTGCTCTGGTGAGACTCCACCTTGAGTACTGCATTCAGTTTTTGGATTCCCAGCACAGGAAAAACATCAACTTTTTGGAGTGAGTCCAGAAGAGAGTAAGCAAGATGATTAAAAGGATGGAGAACCTCTCCTATTCAGAAAGGCTAAGAGAAGTGGGATTGTTCAGCCTGGAAAAAAAGGCAGCTTCAGGGTGACCTATTAGAGGCCTCCGACTACCAGAAGGGAGCCTACGAGAAAGAGGGACTTTCTTGAAGGGTATGTGGTGATAGGACAAGGGGGAATAGTTTCAATCTGAAAGAGGATAGGTTTAGATTAGATATTAGGAAAAAATTCTTTACTATGAGGATGGTATGGCACTGGAACAGACTGCCCAGGGTTCCTCCCTGAAGGTGTTCAAGGCCAGGTGGAATTGGGACTCTGAGCATCCTGGAAAGCGCCCCTGCCCATGGCAAGGGAGTTGGCACCAAATGACCTTTAAGATCCCTTCCAACATAAACCATTCTATGATTCTGTGATTCTATGAATGTTGAAATGCTACTCTCGAGCCTGCAAACACTATCTTTTATTGTATTCCATGAGAGAAAAACAAAGATCTTAATCTTTGCCTGAAGTGTTTCCATAACTTTTTCTATTAAAAAAAAAATAACCCACTTTTGGTAAATTTTTATAAATATAATGGAAGGAAATTTATTAGAAATTGATTAAAAATAATGAGAATTCAAAAATACTAATAATTTTAAAAAATCATGAGCAAGTCATTAAAAAATTGCTCACAAAAGCTAGCCGAAGGAGATCAGAACTTTTCCAGGAAGGGTTTATATTAAGATCTGAACATTCAAAGTCAAAATCCATTTCCAGTTGGATTATAGCTCTATGCTACCTGCAAGAATTTTGTGTTAAAATATGGAGGAAGAACACTTTAAAAGTTACAGGGAAAGCAGCATACAGTATTTAGACTGACAATCTTAAAATGGGACAAAAAATCAAAGTAATTTCACCATCCAAATAGGAAAGTAATACCTAGGATTTAAAACTTATCTCAAACAGTGACTTATATTTTAAGGTGTTAACATGACACATTTTTCCATGTGCTATTACAGTTGATTCTCTTTCCTTTTTTAAAACTTGGAAAGAGATATTTTGAGAGAAAGTGTAACAGCAAAAAGATGTGATTTATTGAAAAAGTATAGCTTTTACCCTATATAAAGGGTAATGACTTCAATGCTGGCATATTATTCCATCACTCTTCTCTGAAAAGATAAATCCACTTGTGACCCTTTGATCCACTTATAGGTGACAATAAATCTATCACTCTGCTGCAATCTCACTGATTTGATTTGAATAGCAAGATAATTGTTGGGAACTGTGCCTTGTAAATTCACCCTTGATAGCTGTCTTTTACAGTATTTTGCAACTGTTAGTGTCATATTTACAGTTACTATATTCCTGAAATCAGACTATTTTATATCAGCCATATTTGGCCATACAAAGTATATTTGGGTTTCTTTAAAGTTTTAACAAACATTGTACAACTAAAAACAGTTTAGATCACTTTTTATGCAAATCAAATCAATTATATTCCACAATCAAAATTAGACTAAAAAATGCTAATAGTGGCAGCAGAAAAATCTTGCAAGAAATTCTGTCACTTTGTAGGTTAGCATCTTTTAACAAACTGTAGTAATATCCATGTAGAATAACATTGCTCAGACATGTCTGGCTTTTAATGGCTAAAAGAGACTAAAGAAAGCAAATCAGAAAGCAAATCATTCTTGATCTCACTGTTCTTCCTAAAACCTGAAGTAAAACTGACACTATCCTTCCTCAATATATTTATAAGATTTTAATCCTCACCCTGTGAGATTTAGAGGTATAAAGAATTTGAAAACTAGGAAGTTTTATTAACATCTCGTCAAGATGTTATATTTATGATTGAAAACATTTAAGTCTTCCTTATATGCTCCTCTACAATGAAAAAATAACATTTTCTTTAAAAAAATCTTTAAAATATGTTAAAAATGTGTACACTGAAAACTCAGAAATTTTAAAAGCAACAACATTCTAATCACTTGGAAATTTTGCATATTATTGATTAAATATTTGATTGGAAGGTTCACTTATCTGGTTTTTTTCTTTCTTTTTAACTTTAGTGATCCTCTTTTTTTCCATTTCTCCCCTCTCTATAGGAAATTAGGAATAGCTTGTTGGAAAAATACATGCAGCCTCACCCCAGTAAATGAAAAAGAAAATGACCCTACTAGAATTCCTATATTATTTTTAAATATGTACAATTACTGAACACTTAATAATTTAGTGGCCTGTTTGTATACAAAAGTGCAAAAATTTGCAGAAACTTTATTTTGTTCAAACATCCTTTGAGTTTATCATGGATTTCTGTTTTGAGACAATAACGTTTTGCATAAGTAAGTATCACATTTCGACAGTGTCCACTCTGCACTGCAATATGGTGATCTTTTATGTCATATTCTCTCCCCTGAACTCTCCCATTTGTTGGTGACAGAAGTGCAGAATTTTCCTTCCTTGCAAATAGTTTCTCCTTTTTATGCTATTTCAGAAGCATATGGCATTGTAAATTCTGCAAGCTGCAGAAAAGATATTTGACAAAGTCACTGTAAAATCACATCTTTCCCAGTGGCTTTACCAAGAGGCAAATCCAAATGGCATAACTGTTCCCTGATTTCCTTCCCGCTGTTAAGTCAGTCACCTTAACCTGCATAAACTTATCAGGAAAACAGTAAATAATTTTTACATGCAAGTCCTTTTTTACAGTACCATGGTCAAGCAAGCTGACAATTTGATTTATAGAGTCTTCATTTCCCCCAGTTTTTTGGCCTCTTTCTATTAACAATGAGAGAGCAAACTTCTAATTTAATTTCTAATTTATTGAGAAATCTCGTAACAATTACAAATACCCTTTTATCACAGAAAATGTTCATGGCAAGTATTTTATTTTGGTGTGAGTCACCATTTATTGAACTTTGGTATTGGTTTTGATATATATCCATAAGAGCATAACAAAGCATTTCAAGTGACAGAGTTGTTGGGTTTTTCCCTCTACCTTTATTTGACCAAGATTACAATGGGTTACATGAGTTAAATAAGTACATAGACATGTCATACAAAAGAAGCTCTGGTGAGACCTGTCTTGGAGTGCTGCATTCAGCTCTAGGAAGGACATCAACTTCTTGGACCAGGTTCACAGGAGGGTCAACAAGATGACTAGAAGGATGGAGAACCTCTCCCCTGAGCAAAGCCTAAAAGAATTGTTATTGTTCAAACTGGGAAAAAGGAAGGTCCAGGGTCACCAAATTGTGACCTTCCAGTACCAGAAGGGGACCTACAAGAAAGATGGAGCAGAACATGTAGTGATAGGACAAGGGGGAATGTCTTCAAATGGAAAGAAGGTAGGTTTAGATTTACCAAGAAGAAATTCTTTAATGCGAGGGGATGAGGCACTGGAACAGGTTGCCCAGAAAAGCAGAGTGTCGCAGACATCTTTTCATGAAAATCCTTTCTTAGGATTTTTCCTTCTGAGAAACTGAGAGGCCTCAGAAACAAAATGTAAACATTGATTATCTGCTGCTGTGGAATGCAACAGGTGCATCTGTGATTGGTCTCATGTAGATGTTTGGAATTAATGACCAGTCACGGCAGAGCTGGCTCTCTGTCTGAGCCACAGACAGACATTTGTTTTTCATTCTTTCTATTCTATTCTTAGCTTAGCTAGCCTTCTGAGATGAATCTTTCCCTTCTATTCTTTTTAGTATAATTTTAATGTAATATATATATATCATAAAATAATAAATCAAGCCTTCTGAGCATGGAGTCAACATTCTTGTCTCTTGCCTCACCTGAAAACCCCAGTGAACACTGTCACAGCAGAGTGGATGCTCTGTCCCTGGAAATGTTCAAGGCCAGGCTGGAAGGAGCTCTGAGCAACCTGGTGTAGTGGAAGATGCCCCTGCCTATTGGAATATGAATCCCAGTATTACCAGTTAGATTGTGCCTGGGCCAGTCTAACCCCCGCTGCTGAGCCAAAGGCGGCTCCTGTGGTGGTTCACCTTCAAAGACACCTTTAGCTTGCTGGTGGTTTCAGCTGGGCACTGAACAAATCCAGGCTTGTTAGGGACTCCGTTTACCTTAGGAAGAGGCTTCAGGCGAAGGTGAAGACAAAAAAGGAGGGATTCTGCCGGAGGGTTATATGCAGTGGTTTATTCCATGGTTACAGAGGTCTAAATCCTGGGAAGAGCTCCAACAGAATGGCGAGCACATGGCTGGACTCACCTTTTAAGCTCAGGGGGTGGAGAGGGGAGGGGACAGGTGAGCCACCAACCAGGTGGGTGGGGCGGGGTCTCAAGGGACGAGGGACACCTAGACAGGCCAATGACCTCTGGGCCTGAGGGGCACCCTTTAAATTCGACCAACCACACGACGCCTTTGCGGGAGTGTTAAGCCTGATTGAGAGGACTCACTCAGCATGGGGGCAAGGGGGAAGGGAGAGGCATGTAGGCACACCTGGGAAGGGACCCGGGACCCGGAAGTCTAAAACAGGACATTACAACACACTACAACACCTGCCCATGGTAAGGGAGTTGAAACTAGATGATATTTAAGATCCCTTTCAACCCAGGCCATTCTCTGATTCTTTGATAAGAAGATGCCAAAGATGATTAAATAATACTAAATATCTCAGGCAAATGAACAAGAATGATATAAAAATAATTTGATTAATTAAATACATAATTTTGCGACTGTGTAAAAAGATAACTGTGTAAAGCAGCTGGTAAGCTAAACCAGCAACAGTGAAGCTGATACACCCTTCAAACTGAGTATACATTAATTTGTCATTTTAATGGAGATACTGTTCAAACTGAATCTGACAGAAAGTAAAAAATATTTCTGTTCTATGAGCAGACTTTCTGGTTTATACATTTGGATGACATGAGGCAACTTGTGAGGTGGATATAAGTAAATTGGGAAATTGATTTTTTTCTGACTCTAAATAACTGCTGGAGTCAGTCTGGGAGACAATAAATGAAAAAACTAGGACAGCAAGGTACAGAGAGGCAAAGAGAACAAGCAGGAAAGTGCATAAAGAAAAATTAAGATATTGTAATTATAAAAAGAAAACATGCAGTCAGTGTAAATAATTCTTTAAGCTGATATGATAAGGTATTTTATTCTTGCATCCTTCAATATCTAAAGCTTTCCATTATAAAGCCAATTTTGCGGTATTGTCCATTGCCATCAGCAAAGTCAGTCATAATTCTTCAAAGTGATCCAAGCCAGGGTACATATTTAGCAGCTCTTTAGCTTTCTAAATGTTATATCCCGATTAGTTCAACATGTAGGCTTACTCTGAATCAATCCAAATTAAGAAACAAGAATAGATACTTCAAAAAGAACAACTCACTCCGTGAAAGCTGTCCAGAGGTAGTCTGATGAATCAAACACTGGAGATATTGCCTTTGTCGCACTGAGTTCTTAAAGGCTGGATTAATATAGGCATCTCAATTTTAGGTGGTGAATATATATCAAACAGGAAAAACCCTAAATTTCTGATTTACAGTATAGAACCCTTAAAACTTGCAGAATCAATTGAGTATTTTCATTTATTTCAATGAATTTATATTCATTCTCTGCACAAGGAAACTGATGTATTGCTATGCAGTGTGAATAAGATTCAATCATTATTCATGAATAAAAGATTAGGGATCATAGCATCCTAACATAGCCCAGGTAGGAAGGGAAATCAAAAGATCATCTGCTCCAACATTTCACAGTAGAAGAAACCCAGATGAGATTATCCAGCAACACATCCCATTGCATTTTTAAAGCCTCCAGTGATGGGGACTCCATGACATCTCTGGGGAGGTTGTTCTAGTGAATGATTGATCTCACTGTGCAAAATTTCTTTCTTATGGCCAGACAAAACCTCTCCTGCTGCAACTTGTATGCATTGACTGACTTTTCTCCATGTGTCTCTTTGTGAAGAGAGAACTTCTCTTTGTAGGCACCCTTTAAGTATTTGAATACTCTGAGGAGGTCCACCAAGGTCTTGTCTTCTCTGGGAGAAAGGAGTTAACTCATTTAGTTGTTCCTCATATGGCAGGGTATTCGGCCCTTTGGTCATAATTATGGCCCTACCCTGGACCTGCTCCAGCAAATCTACATATTTTTGGAATTGTGGGGATGGGGACCAGAACTAGACAAAATATTTGGGGTTAGACCTGACAAGCACTGAAAAGTGGGATGATCATCGTTCTATTTCTGTTAGTAATACCCCTGAAGATGCAGCTGAGGATGTGCCTTGCCTTCATTACTGCAATGACATCCTACTGACTTTTATTGTTGCTGCCATGAACCCACATTCCTTTCATCAAGGCTGTTTCCAGCCACAACTGATCCCAGCTTGTTCTGGATTCTCAGTGCAAGCTGTCAGCTAATTCCCTACCCACCTCACTGTCTACTTATCTGTGTCTTGACAGCCTTAGGCCAAATTTAAGAAATACTCAATCACAGAATTTTTGAGGTTGGAAAGGATCCCATCCAGCTCCCCAAGCAGAGCCACCTAGAGCCACTTGCCCAGGACCATGTCCAGATGATATCTGAATAACTTCTGGGATGGAGAATCCTCAACCTTCCTAGGAAACCCATTCCAGTAAAGTGGACCATTTCCTGGTTTTGGGTGTACTTATTGTCTCTGAACACCACTGGAGAGAGCCTGGTTCCATCTTTACAAGCATCCATCAAGCATATATATATACCCACAACATGGTTATGTGTTTTAGGGCATCCCAGAAGTTTTCTGCATTACTAATTTTCACATGTAAGCTAATAAACAATCCTTAGTTCCAATATTATACCGTAGCACCATTATTCTGAAGAATTACCAAATGCAGAGTATCTTCAAATTCTTTAGAAATGTCAAAATATCTACCTACATAGAGATAAAATAGGTTCCTTTAAAATTCTTCAATTTTAAAGAATTTTTTATTTTATTGAACTTTTATTGAACATCTATTATATTGTTTATATCTGATTTTGTTTTAATTGAGTAATTCTCAGTAAATAAAACCTCCATGCTACTTTTTCCAATATTAAATTAAATTGGCAGTCATTAAGTGAGATAAAGTATACTCAGGAAATGTTTATTATTTTCTATCAACTACAGAGAGCTCCCTGATGATTCATATATGAGAAGAGACAATATTTGTTAGTTTTAAGTGGATTATATGGATGCTTCAAAAACTTCAAAAGTACATTTGCGAACATGTTTGCTGATTTCTACTACCCCCAGCCTTACTAGTTCTTTAGCCAGTAGGATCACTGTGGTGGCTCATGGATCTCTCAGTCTGGAATAGAATAGAATAGAATAGAATAGAATAGAATAGAATAGAATAGAATAGAATAGAATAGAATAGAATAGAATAGTTCTGTTGGAAGGGACCTGCAATAATCATCTCGTCCAACTGCCAACTACTTCAGGACTGACCAAAAGTTAAAATGTGTCCTTAATAACTCCTTAACACTGACAAGCTTGGGGCATCAAACACCTCTTTAGGAAGCCTGTTCCAGTGTAAAGATATGGTCAGTCCCCCTCAGTAAAAAAAATGTTTCCTAATATCCAGCCTAAACCTTTCCTGAATCAGCTTTGAACATTCCCAGCTGTCCTATCACTGGATTCCAAGAAAAGCTCAGAAGCTGCTCCTCCATTTCTCCTTCTCAGAAAACTGCAGAGAGCAACAAGTTCACCTCTCATCCTCCTTCCAAAGTCATTGGTGCTCCTTTTAGGAGACTAAGCTCTTTGAACCTTTTCACCAGCCTTTCCACCAGCTTTGTTGCCCTTTTCTGGACTCTTTAAAGCACCTTCAAACCCTTCCTAAATTGTGGGGCTCAGAACACAGGCATGATTCAAGGTGAGCCTAAAGCAGTGCTAAATATAGCAGGATAAACATCTCTTTTTGTGGCTGGTTATGACTCTTTGTGGTTATGAGTGGTCATGACTCCAGAATGGGAGTGCCAGGGCACACTGTCAACTAATACTGAGCTGCTGCCAGCCATCACCCCAGATCCCTTTCTGCAGGGCTGCTCTCCATCCACTCCTCTCCCAGTTTGTACTTATGTCCAGTATTACTCTGTCCCAGGTGAAGAGTCCAGCATTTTGACTTGTTATATTTTATCATAACCAATGTTCCAGCCTAGCTAGAGCCCTCTTCAAGGCCTCCTGTCCTTTAAGAAAATCACTTCATTATCATCAGCAAAATTGATAATGATTAATTCAACTCTTGCATCCAATACATCAAAAAATACATTGAAAAAACTTGACCCTAGAATTGAGTCCTGAGGAGCACCTTCAATGATCATTCATGAGCCAGATGTAGACCTATTCACTACAACACCTTGATCCTTGTCTTTCACCTAGTTCTCCCCCCAGAACAACAGGAAGCCACTCATCCCACAGTTGCACTTTTCCAGAAGAATGCTGTGAGCTTCAGTATCAAAAGAATTATTAGAATCCAGGAAAAAACTACATCCACTATCTTCCCTTCAATTACTATTTTAAAGTCAATTAACCCCATTTATAACAAACTAAAAATAGTTCTTTAAGTCCCTAACTGCATCACTTTGCATGCTCACCTATTAAGTTTCATAGCTCTTCTATTAATTTTGCCCTATCATGCAGTTGTCTCTTTATGATATTCCAACCTTTCTCTGTACAATATTTACATGTATGGTTATCTGAAAATATCGCTGTATCTTTTCTATATTTTCTTTCAAAACTGTTAATGAAAATATTAAATAAAATTGGTCTCAAGAACAAATATCAGAGAACTCCCTTAAGAAACAGTTGTTGTTTTTTGTTTAGCAGTTTCTTTTCCTTGGCTGTTAGCCTTTTTATTAAACTCCATTGCAAATTGAATGGACCATACAAGCCTCTTCACTGAATCCTTGATGAAGTGGATCTACTGTATTACTTTTGTCTAGAAAATCAGTTGTTTTATCAGAGTAATATCATAGCTTTCTTATTGATCTGGAGGAAAGAATAAACACTAAATTTATGAAAACAACAGTTAAAGTATAAAATTAATCATGTGAGTGGAATAAGATAAAACTATAAACATCTGTAAATTTTATGTTTAGAAGACAGGGGAAACAAGGGAGGTATCAGTGCTAAGTCAAGCTTGAGATTGAGGTGATGGAAAATTAAAGACAATATCCAATGGGGCTTGAAGGTGAGACGTGACAAAGTATTGTAATGAATAAGATGTTAACTCTGAATTTTCTTTAAACAGACGAACTTCTGGAAATATATGGACAGATTGAAGACAGGTTAAATAGGAGAATAAATAATATGAAGGGACTAGAAGAATGGTCTGAGAAATAAAAGAAATTAAGATAATTAAAATAATAAAACATTAATAACTATAAGGTACTCACACCAAATAATCAGAAGAATTACATATAAAAAGAGTAGTATGATGGAAGCAAGGCAAATATATATTTTGATACCACAGAAAACATTACAAGAATAGAGTCCTTCTGACAGAAATTTTCTCACAGAGAAGTGAGAAAGTGACATATCTGACTTCTAATAGGAGATTCTAGAAGGCTGAAGAAAATATAATCAGTTGTTGATTAATGGTGAAAAAGATAATCTGATATTGGAAATTAATTCTGACTCTTTTCCATTGTCTTGATATCTTATTAAGTAGGACACAAGAGGTAAGTAATGCAATTTTTATGCACTTGTAGTGTGAGGAACCCCCTAAATTTGCTCCTCTATCTTTCAAGGAATTTGTGATTCTGTTTTTGGAATTCAGCAAAAAAAATTTCCCTCTGCCTGAGGTTCCAAGTTCTTGTCATGTTCTGATCAAACCTGGTTTGCTTTAGACTGCAGAGTATAAAGTCGCCTATTTTCCATATAATTGTGTATCTGCTGCATACAATATTTCCTCAAGAGCCAGGAGCTTCAGTTTTTAATGGTCTTCTACTTAAACGTGTTTTGGGGTCAATACCTGTATGGTTGTCGTGGTTTGACCAGGAAGGAGTGGGAATTCTGGGAAGCTGTGGTCAAACCAATGAAGGTTTTGGGTTTGAGACTGGCGTCCGGTGTGGCCAGTGGGGTTTGGACACACCTCCGAGAATACACAGGGGTTAAAAGCAAGGCACTGCCCTTGGCACTTCCTCTTTTGGACATCGTCGGGCGAAGAGGTCAGATCTCTTCCCCCGCCCAGCCCGCTGCTGCTGGGCGGGGGAGGGGCGGCCATGCGGTAGGCCTGGGGCCTGGACAGAGGTGGGGTTGAGGGGCTTTCAAGGATGGAAGGGTGGCGGAGCCCCAAGAGACATCGAGACATCGGGCGGCCAGCCCCCCCCCCCCCCCTCCTCCGGGAGGGAGAGCGGCCGGCCGCAGCAGCAGCACGTGTGGGAGTATCATCTCGTCCCAGGACAGACAGAGACTGAAAACTTTTAACCCTTTCTTGCATGATTGGGGCCTTGCAAAAATGCTAATCCTCCTCGAAGCTGAATAAGAAGGGAGATAAGAGATGAGATAAGATAAAGACCTGGCCCGAAGAATGTGGAGATGATTGGATGGGGAGAGATGATTTGGAGTGGCCTTTTGGCTGGACTTTTCTCGTGGCTATGGACTCAGTTGTTCCTGTGACACAGACTGCATTTAGGGGGAGGCAGTGCCTCAAAACCAGGAAGGTTCTTCGTGAGGACCCCCCGGCCCCAGGGGGTTGGAAAAATATGGGGGGGACAGATGTCCCAAAAGCAGAGACTGTGCCTTTTTGGAGTGAGACAAGGCATCCTTGAAAGACAACCCTAAAAGCAGCTCTGGCCATGTCTCAGTGGTGAGAGCACTGAGCATGGAAGGAAGATGTCACAAGCGGCAAATGGACTTTCCGGGCGGTGCCGAAGTGACAAGGAAGCACACGAGGTTCTCAGTGTGTTTCCACGAGAAGCCTATGGAACGAGAAAGACTCCTTTCCTCTTCATGAACTGAAGTTTGAGTATACTAAAGTGTCGTGCCGGGCTGGGCAGTTGGTGTTTTTTGGGAGAATGTATCGGATTGGGAAAGTCAGGGAGTGGGGAGGAGGAAAGTTTTTTTGTAAGGTTTTCAATTTCTTTTTTTTTCTTTCCCTATTTTTCTGTAGTTTAGGTAATAAAGTGTTCTTTATGTTTAAGTTAGAGCCTGTTTTGCTTATTCCTGGTCACATCTCACAGCAGACACCAGGGTGAGGCATTTTCATGGGGGGCACTGGCTCTGTGCCAGGCTCAAACCATGACAATGGTGCAAGGCTTCCCTGAAAACCTGATTAAGAATGATTTGGGAAAGACACATGTCAACCGGATTTGCTAACCCAGATCCCAAACTGACTTGATCCCAAACTGACTAATCTGATGTTAGTTCAGATTAATTACCACACTCTACATAACTACACATATCTCCTTTTTATCAAGATTTCTGGGCTAATGCAAGAGGAAGAATTTAAGATAAATTCCTTTACAAGGATTTTATTTCCTGGCTCAAAAATCTAGTCAAATAATTGTTTACACTGATATGACTCTACCTATGCACTTGCACTCTGTCTCTGTGTGTAGAATTAATCGCTTCATTTTATTTCTTTAAAGATTGCACTAATTACACCCTAGTGTTTCTGGTAAATGTCTGTGCTCTTGCACATTGAATATGATAGAAAATAATAATAGTTTTTAAAAAGTGTCTATGTGATTCACGTTTTTTGTGGTTGTCTATTTGGTTGTTTTTTTATTTTTTTATTAAAGCATAAAGAGCTAGTGCAACGGGCTATTGTTGAGTGGCTCCCAGAAAACAACCAAGACACTTACAACAGGAAAAGGGGAAAAAATAAGATTAAAGAGCTTTTCAGTTAAGATAAAGACAAGGATGTTTTTTACCAACTATGATCACAGGCAAAAGAGGCTGACTTGAGGAAATTAATTTAGTATATTTCCCACCTAAAATAGAGTATGATGGTGAAAAAACAAAGACAGAACTAAAAACACCTTGGCTCAGCCTGTAACCCTCCACAAGCTGCAGAGAGGATATCTTCTCCACCTTTATCCTCCATGGGTGGTGCTGGTAAGCTTCTCAGCAGTGTCCTCTCCATTGGCTGTAGGGAAATCTCTCCAGCCCCTGGGCCACCTCCTGCCCTCCATCACTGACCTTGTTTATCTTACATTTTTCTCACACCTTTTTCAGGGATGTGTTTGGATGGTGCTGTGTTTTTAACCTTTTCCTAAATATGTTTTTATAGAGGCACACCAGCTTAGCTGATGGGCTCAGATTTGTGCAGAAGCAGATCCATTTTGGAACTGTCATGGAGGCAGCCCATGACTTCTTCTCACAGAGTTCTCTGCTGCAGCCCACCCCAAAAAACATTTTGACATGTAAACCCAATACAGCTTTACATAGCAACCAAATTATAAAAGTATCTATAATTGTATTGCAGTAACAAATTTTTTTTCCTGACCATGGTAATCTGATTTTTTTTTTTAATCTCATAAATCAGTCATATTGAGAGATTTCACCTCAAGGCTAATTACTAAGTTCTTCTGCCAATGAGTGGTAATAAAGCACAAGAGGTATTATGGCAAGAGTATTATATTTAAAGAGCACTGATGAATATTAAACTAATATGGCATTGAGCTTTCACATCAAATAAAAATATGGGCATTTTTTATCAAAGGCATTTTATGTATTTCATTGTGGGAATGTGGCTGTAATTCAATATACGTATTCAATGGACACATGGCAATTAAAAATCTTCATTGAGTAGACAAACTAAAATAAATAATATTATTATAAATATCCAGAGCTTTGACATGTCTATGACAATATATAAAGGATTTAAACATGATGATGTAAAAATGCTTTCTGTAGCTGTATTTTTGGGTACTCAGAGGGGTTTGTAAAACAAAATATTTCCTGGCCACAAGTGATCAATTTTAGTATTTATAGATAAATAATAATACTCAATTTGACTGTCAAATTTAAGATTATACATGCAGAAAGATAAAAAGAACAAATTTAATAAATAAACAAACCTACTTATTTATGTAATTCATTAAAAAACTTCATTTTTTGTGCAGTATATTAACAAGTTTGCAGAGTGCAATCTGCCATAGCCTCAATAACAAGGTTTTTTCACTCTTTAGAGCTCACTGAGCCACCTGCTGAGTGCACTTAACCCAGTCTGAAGTTCTTAGGGAGCTTTAAGTGCTTAACCCTTCACTAAGTACTTAATCAGTGCAGAACCACTGCAGCGCCAAGCTGTCACTGCTTTTTCCTTCATCTTCCTTCAAAATCAAATGCTAGTCTGTCAGCACTTTCAGTGGGCTTCTAATCTATATGCATTAATTATGTGGCTGCTCAGGCTTTTCAGCATTTTTCTTGAAGTCTTTTCTCTTTCCTCACATGATATGGTATGATTGGACTTCAGTTTGTCTAGGATCTTACCTCTTTGCCTGTATTAAAAAAAAAATAAATCAATATATCCAAAATGCTTTAGTCTATTCACCTATGCAGCATTGTCCCTTCTTGCTGCTCCTCTTACTGGTTGCTTCCCAGAGCAGAGCACTCACATTCCTTTTCTGGGAAAGAAGTGACCTCCTCCTCACATCAGGGCGGAGCAGTTGCATAAAGCAAACTGTCTGCAAACAAATTAGAAAGCTCTACCATCTATAATAAATTATTGACTCCTGGCTTTTATTCTTCTGTATCCTTGGTTCTTTGTCCCCCTCTCTTACTTCAGAGAGAAGAGTTAACCCATGCTAAGCCTTTTGTCTCTACCCCTCAGAAATACATACCAGAATGTGCATGACCCACTTAATTTCCTCCACAGAATTCCTGTCATTTTAACCTTAGCTTTTATTTCAATACTTTCTTTCCTTCAAGTCATCCTTGTTTCCCTCATCCAGTATCCTTCTCTTGCTATGCAAGAACCAGCTAGTGTCCTCTGAGGAAAAAAAACAGAGTATTATTATGTGACCTCACCTTTACTTTCCTCCTTCACTTGTCTTTTCACTTGTTTTCTTTTCCTGTCACTTAAGCACTGTCCCTACTTTGCTTTTTCTCTGACATGCACAAGGGTTCTACAGGGACTGTTTTCTGACATCAAGAAGTGAAATAAATTTGTTAGGCCACAGCACTTGAGGATTTTAGCCCCATTATATATGTATGAATTCTTTCCACAGTTGATTTGACTTTGTGGCTAGTGTCTCAATAATCTTTGCTGAACACTGAATCATTTTTCATTTTTTAATAGAAAGTGGGAAAGCAGATTGTTTGAAGATGCTGCAGGTTCTGCATCATAACAAGACCAAGTATGGAAAAAGTTACTCCACCTCTTTTGTTTTTTTTTTTTTGTTGTTGTTTCATGTTATATTAGTGATTTCAGCAGTGCTCAACAAAATGATTGATTAGTAACAAAATACTCATGCTCTATAAATCATTAAAAACGATTAAAAAAAAAAAAGTCTGATTTTTGCAATTGTTTTGTCCACTCAGGGATTTCCTAGACATAAAAATCAGACATAAAGGAGTTGGCTTGTCTGTACATAAATGTGCCATTTCCAAATGGTCTAGGCTATCATGTGATGTCTGCTGGCAGATGCAAAACTGTCTTCATGGGAGACCTGTGCCATCTGAAGCTGCAGCTGCAGCACTGGCAAATTATTCAACAGAACCTAAAAGAGCACTAAATGTCTGTGTTTAGACAGCTGAAAACTTCTTAGCCTTATTTCAAGTTATTTCTTCAGTTAAGGTCTTTGATGTATTACAGCAATATATGTATGCTAAGAATAGAAGAAGAAAGTCACACCAAAGTGGAGTTAACTACAAGAAATCTGTGTTTACACTGAAGATTTCTTCTCCAGAAGCCAGAAGAGGCTGAGTGAATTTCTTAAAGTTAGAGCACAGAAAGGAGAAAAAAATATGATGCTGATTAAATGTCGGTTCAAGGTGCTCTAAGTTCTTCATCAGCATTGCTCTTTATCTGACAGAATCACCCTTTTGCCTCAATTTCTTTCCCAAAAGTGATTTACTTCTGGCTTGTTGGAACCTAATTCTCATCTAGCCTGTGATTCATTTTGGGGTTATATGCTGGATATCTGCATCTGCCCACAAAACACATACTGAAGTATTCTGCTACTGACATATATTTAACTGTGACGGCTGTAATTCTCTTTCCAGTTTTATGCCACCAATTTAACTTTTTATGACATGTAGTTTGATCATAGATAATAATACTATATTTGTCACTTAATCTGTGCTGAAATGATCATTATCTTCCCATAATTTATTGCCTAGGGAAGTTTCCTGGCCAATCATCTTGAGAATTGTCACTGAGGATCTCAAAAATCTTGTTTAAATTATTATGGGAGGAAATAATTTTCTTTTCTCTCTGTAGCTCTTTCCCTTTTCCTATTCTATTGCTCTAATTTCCCATTATAAAGACCCGAGGACACTGTTCACACCCATTACATATCCAAACCATTCTGTGAATCCTGCTAAATTCTTGGTTACAGGAACTACTTGGTTTTAATTAGCTTAATCATATTTTGAGTGAGAACTAATGTTTGTTGATACATACATTTTACTTCTTTTGAAGTACATCTATGATCTTCTGAATGCCAATGAAATGAAAAAATACTGCAATGCTATTTACATAATGATTTTGAATTTGAAATAAAAATTCAGAAAGCAATATTCACAGTGCTTTACAGAGCTCTTGCCTACTTCTCTTTGTGTGTCCAAACTCTAGCAGTATATCCCCACATCATACATAATTTGGTTTTGCCTATTCATTTTTTAATACAATATAAAATCCTTTTGTCCATGACTTAAACACTTATATTTTTACGTCATTGATTAAATTGGTTTATTTTTTCATGGGATCTGGATTTTTATGTTTTCCTTTTTGGTGAGTTTCAGTGTGCCTGCAGGCCAGTTAAGAGTCACTACTCAGTTTATTTCTTCCATCAAACAGGAATTCATCCAACTATCTTTATCACAGATTAAAAAAAAAAAAAAAACCAACAAAAAACAAAACAAATAAAAAAACCCAAAACAAACCACTTAAGTTTTTTATTCAGCTCTCCAAAATCCAAGACATTGTTCTCTCTATATATGTCTAAAATTTACCTTTCATTTCCTGCTGCTTGTTTTAATTTATGAGGACTTATTCTGTACCATGAGGTTCTGTTCATCGTGATTCCTGTAAGAAAGGCACTTGTGTTCCATAAGGTATGGTTTATGATGCCATTTCTTAACTTTGTTAGCACTATAATTTACAGTTATCATATATTATAGCCACCACAGTTATCAGCTATAGTTGAAGTTTTAAAGAAAGAGAGGATGACACAATATTATTCTCCTCAGATGCTGGAAAGCCTTAGTTTGGAGATGTTAAATGGGCCTTTAATTAAGGTGTTGGGAGCTGTGCAGATCTCACCCATGGAAAAGTTACCCCATCTCTTGAGCTCTTACAAGATTTTCTTATAAGAAAACATGGTTTCTACTGTGAAGCTGAAGAGATGGCCTTGTGAGAGTTTGTGGCAACACTTTTACATAAAGAGAAGGTCATGTGGTTAGAGTAGTTGGCTGTGCTGAGTGGGGGCTGCCCACAGGCTCCTGTGTTACCCTCAGTGGGCTCAGGTTCTCCTGCAGCCACGGCATGCACACAGCACTGCTGAGGTTCTCCTGCAGCCAGGGGATGCACACAGAGCTGCTGAGGTTCTCCTGCAGCCAGGGCATGCTCACAGCACTGCTGAGCTTCTCCTGCAGCCACGGCATGCACACAGCAGTGCTGAGGTTCTCCTGCAGCCAGGGCAGAGCACAGCACAGGACAGCACAGGAGTCATGGCACAGTGACATAAGTGAAGCATAATGCAGCACAGGCATCACCTGCTCAGCTTAATGGTTCACTGGGCCATGAACACCTCAGTGTGTGGTGATAAATTTCATTAAAGGAATCATGCATGTATTTTAATCAGTTCCTTACTTCATTAATCTAATTCATATACTCCAATATCCTCCATTATCAGTAATATCTATATCTTTTGATGCCATACCTAATTCTTAATCTACACATTCCTATTTTACACTAATATAGGCGTGTCTTGAAGAACTGAGGCATCCTACATATTGCATTACTTGCAAAGTACTGATCACTTGCATTCCAAAGGACATCACTTCATCTGTGTATATACAATAGCTGAGCTTCCTGCATTGTCAGTCTTAGCCTTATAATCATTTGCTTGAAAGATGTATATAGTTGTAAATCAAGAATCAGCAAAGCATGACATCTGCACTGTGATGTTCTTGTTACTCTAAAGTGTACATTCAGTAGTGCCAGGATTTTTTTTTTAGTAAATAAATTGTTTGCTGTTTGCTAGTGTTCATGATACAGTCACAGATTAGGTTTGCCTGTAGGTGAATTCATAGTATTATTTACCTTTTTCACCTATTCTTGTAGTATTGAACACAGACTCGAAGGATCTGTCACAAGATCAGTTTCAGTACTTTATGTTAAATCATTAGGGAGCAAGAGTGAAAGGTGAACATAAATATATGAAGCCTCTGATGGCCCCTGTTTATTGCAGTGAGCACCCCTACACATGCATGAAAGATTAGCATTGTGAAAGGTATTGCTAAAGAAAATGACGTGCTGTCTTGCAAGAGTTTACTAGGTGATAAAGTATATGCAAAGTCAGATTTGGTTTCATGTTCCTCTCCATGCTGACTGAAGTTAATTCATTGGTAAATTGTGCATCTTTGTATTGTGCTAGAAGGCCTGAGCAGGCTCCGCTCACATTAGCAAAAGATGTTTTAGAATAACTTAC
Organism: Zonotrichia leucophrys gambelii; assembly: GCF_028769735.1. NCBI lineage: Eukaryota > Metazoa > Chordata > Aves > Passeriformes > Passerellidae > Zonotrichia > Zonotrichia leucophrys. The sequence continues at coordinate 54,717,858 of NC_088170.1, read as the reverse complement.
TAGTTCAGCAAAATGACAAAATTGTTTTAAATGGTTTTATTACTCATCCTCCTCCTCAAAGGAATCTTAAAAAATGCCATTACCATTATGCTGAATTTCACTATGTACTCTACTGCAGCCATTGGCCATTCTATTAGAAGCTTTTCCCTGAATTTCAAACAGGATAGGTAGTAAACTTAGTTCCCTTCTTAACTTTTAAAATAGCAAAAAATCTACCTTCCTTGAATAAATAATTTAAAAATGTATAACCCTGAATAATGTGGAAGCATATGAGAACTTCTTGTGTCATTTATTTTAGTCTAATAGAGAGAGCTAACAGCCTTTAGAGACACAATTTTCTTTGAATCATTCTTTAGTGCTTCATTCAGCTAGACACGATCACTGTCACTTGAAGCTTTCTAATCACTTTAAATATTCTCTAATCCATAAAAGCTGTTCCAATATTAGGAACAAAACCAAGGTATACCTGTTTGATTGTTATTAAATGGTAAATATTTTGCCTCAATTTTTCCCTGCTTTAGTTTTTAAATGGAACCAGCATTAAAGGTGACTTAAGAAAACAAAAGGGAAGGAAAAATAGAGAGAGAGAAAATAAGTAATGCATTTCTTCTCTCAACTGAAAACTAAATTGCTGTGCCTGTTATTGGTTATGACTAATTAGCTGAAACTTGGCCAAAAAATTCAATAGATGTTTTCTAGTTCTGAAGTTTTCAGTCATTCTTGCAGAAATATCTCCTTAAAAGAAAATTAGTACAATTTGCTAATTTCTCCCTGCTGTTCCTGTGCTGTTCTGTAGTTTAGCATATTTCATTCATGCAGAAATACAAAGGAATTAGTACTCTGTAACAAGGATTGCCATGACCCAGCAAACAATCCAAACAAACTGCTTCTCATGAAGCCTATAGCCGAAAAGTAGCTGATCTGCTAAAAGGAACTGGGGATTCACTGGAAAATAATTTCTCAGAGAAAATAACGTGTGTCAGTTTGCTTTCTCTTACAAATATTTTTAACCCTCATTTGGTCCTCAAATATGGAAATTTACCAAAAGGCCTGTCCAAATCCCATTAATGTATCAGCATTTAACAGTATATTTTTGCCTGAAATGCCCCTTACTGTAGTTTAAACTGGGTGATATTTCAAGTTAGATCATTACCAGCATTTTGAAAAAAAAATTGTAATGAAGTCTTTTCTTTTCAAAAAAAAATTGTAATGAAGTCTCTTCTGTCTCTTCTCAACTAAGACTTTGCTAGCTAGGTCTTAGTACATCTCACATATCTTCATTAAAATCGTGCCCTGTGTATCATGCTAAAACTATGACAACAAGCTCGTGGCAGTTGGACAAGGTTCAGGGAGTTGCTGACTCCTGCTGAAGCCACATGTGCAGCCTTGCAGTACTGAAAACATACCCTGAAGGCTGCCTCGGGGTTGCCTTGAGAAAAAGACTATAGGAATGTACACCAGAGTGTTTAAACAAAGGAACGCTGAATTACTGTGCTTTGAGAGTCATTTGTCATCCTATAATCATTGATCAATACAGAACTTATGATGGCAAATAATAGTCTCCGTGGTCCAAAACACAAAGGAGTTTGAAACCTGTACTTGAGAATTTTTTTTTCTCTTCCTCACATTAGGGTGTCTCCTTGGGAAATGACACATTTTCAAGTACTCCTGCTACAGCTGAAAAATGGGATAAACCTCTGAAGATTTAATAAATGAAAAGTAAAGAGATAAAGTATGCATATACAAGAATTTAAAGCATTGAAAGCTCTTAAGACAGAGAATTTTGTTCTTCTAGTATCCAGAAAGAATAATTTAGTTATTAAACCCCATTCCTTCCTTTCTTCAGGTTAATCATTTAATTATACTATTTTGCCCTCCTTTTGTTCTGAGAATTGAAATATTCCTCCTTAGACATCCTCCTTTGTTTTGATTCACTCTGCAGGTTCCCTGACTCGATTTTGGTGACAGTTTCATGACAACAGTGTATGAAGTCTTACCATAAGGTTGTCTCTTTCTGTAATAGAATTGGCAGGTCTTCCTATTAGTGGTCTTCACTAAACATTGGTATGTCTCTGGGCTCCTTGATCACCTGTCTATCCATTATATGTCTAGCTTTAAATTTTGTTAGTTTAACACAAAAAAAAAACCCAAACAAAACAAAACAAGCAAAATAAAAATCTTACTTCTATCTGTTTTCTCTGGAGATTTTAGCCATCTAAGAGATAGCTCTAAATTTCACTGCAAAGTGAAATTTGAATTATCATAGTAGATTGCACAAAAAAATTATAGTAGATTGCACCAGAAGAAAAGTTATTTTTCTCACCTGAGTCTAGAATATAACCTTTTGCTTAGTCCTGTCAAAATTAGTTCTGTTTCAAAATCAGTCTAAACCACACACAATAGTACGCTCAGGTTTTATTTCACAACCATTATCCTGACTGGTTTTGAGACAGATTATGAGATAACAGTTTGACTGTCTGGGACCCACAGCCCACATGTGAATTACTGATTGAATTTTAGTATATGACTTAGAAATCCTTCAAATAATACCAAGAAATTCCAGACAAGTATACTATAAACAGTCCCTATGAACTTATTTGTATCTAGCAATGAAAATACACAAAGTAATAATACACTTCCAAAAGGGTCTGAAAACAGGAGAAGAAATGACAGAAATACACTACCTATTTTATCCAAAGCTAGTCTTCCTTGAAGTAAAAGAAATTTTGTGATTGCAAGAAAAAATGATTTCTATTATTTGATAGTATTTCTTCTGATCAGACAATGAATTCTGTATTTGAAAAAACAGAAAACAAAACCAAAAACCAAAAATCTTTTACCGTTTACCTCACCCTTTTTACCAAAAGATAAGCGAGTGGTAGAAGTCATGCATGCAGAAAATTCTAAAATTTCAATAGTTCTAACTGTTTTGAAAACAGTGAATTAGTGAACATTTGGTAATTTAGTTTAGCAACAGAACATTAAATGTATTAGGCATGAAAGCTGATACTTATAAAGCTGATACTTATACTCTAGCAGTATAATCTTATTTTTTCAGATATTTCTTTTGAAATATTATTCTAAATGACCTGGAGTTACTGCTCAACAGAAATAGCAATTCTGGTGAAGGAGCATTAATCACACACCTTCAGGAGTGATCTGGCTATCCATACATTGTGCAGGTTATTGCACAATATGGAAGTTCTAATGCTTCTGAGTACAAGATTTTAAAAAATTATACAGGACAACTAACCACAGTTTTTCCTTCTGTATTGAGATGGAGACAATGTCTTGCTGCTGTGATGTTTGAGTGTGTTGGTATACTGTTTGAAGAAAGTTACCTTTGAAAAGGTATTAATACATTTCTTTACCCTAAATAAATTTTGAAAAATAAAATGTTAAACTGATGCATTGGCATTAGGATGGGGGATACCAGAACTCGGAAAATATCACTGGACTCACTCCTCAGAAAACACACACAGACACTATGAGAAACTAAGTACACTGTATTTCTTAAGTACACTAGAAAGACTGGTAGAAAAAATTGATGACTCAAAAAATTAATAAAAATTTTGAAAGTACTAAACCCAATTCAATTTAATAAAAGAAATGGATTTTATCTAGGGTTTGCCAGCACTGAAAAGAAATACAAGTATGTATCACTGCCAATTTGCATTGCCCCATCAGTAACCTGGAGAGTGATGAAGTCAGAACTGTAATATCTGTGAGATTATACAGGTCTTGATTATTAGGAAGAAAACCAAACCAAATCAAACCAAAAACCCAAAAAAACCCCATCACTAAAAGCAAGCCAACAAGTAAAACTAGAAAAGTGGATTAATGAACATGCAAATGTGGGTTTCAGTGGGTGACTTAGAGTAGCAAATCTTTCGTTATTGCTCATGTTATAGAAAATACTACTAATCAGATTATATTTTGTGTATAACAATGAAGGACTGCTTGAGAAGTGCTTTAGGATAATCAAGTAAAGGGAATACTATAATTTCCTGTAAATGTAAAGTAATGTAAGTTGTACTCAAAAACTTTCTGTAGGATGACAGTGGTTTACAAGCCTGTTTGTGCTGCTAAACTGGGAATGTATTTTTTATCTTGGGAAAAGAACAACAAAGCCACAGCCTTTGACTCCTCACAATCAATAAAAAGTAACTGATGCAAAAATAAACTTTTAAATTGAAAAAGAGACAAAAGAGACAACAACTACAACAAAAAATAATGTATCTAAAAGTTAAATGCACAGTTAAAGAGAAAAACAAATAGTTTAACCCAAACATTGCAGACAAAATTATGAAAATGTAGTGTCAGCATACACAAGGCAGAATGTATAATTTTCAGAATATAATTATTTGTTCTTGTACTTTTTTACATAACCGATGATAGGATATATAAAGGCAAAAAACTATTTGTGCCTTTCTATGGTAATTTAAATTACATTATTTACACACATGCTGAAAAAGTGTTTGGCAAAGCAATGCCTCCCCATTGGTAGGTGCCAGTGAATGGCTTGAAACCCTGATTAGAAAATTGACAAAAGAGACTTAGAAGATCTGTCTGGAAATTAATATGGTCAGATGTCTATTTTAGATCTTATCTTTATTCTTTATGGGTGTGATAGTTCCTTGGGAGGCTGGAACATTTTTTATGTTTATCTTATTGTACCTCAATAAGCAAATTCAATAACCACTTCTTCAAAATTCATAAGTCTGATTTCTAATTTATAAATACAAATTCTAAGCTAGCAATGTTTTCAAGAATCATGCAGAAATGTAATGTTTCTGTCTCAGGAGGGCTATGAGGTGACTATACAGAGAAAAAGACTCTGTTAAATGTGCATAATAATTACTGATTCTGGAGTAGTGAGTTCAGGGTGAAGCAACATGAATTTCTGATTTTCCCTAATCAAATAGCTATGAAGTCTTAACAAATGTGGTTATAATTAGCCAGAATTCAGGAGTGAGCAAAACAATACTGATGGAGGATGCAAATTATAACCTCTAGAAGTTCCTTTAAGTGCAGTTAAAGTGCAGACTTGTTCAAGTCTAAGTAGACACTGAAAATTAAGGAAACATGCTTATTGAACATGAGCTCACATGTCTTTTTACACTTGCAAAATGAGTTGATATAAAGTAAATTATGCTTCATGTAACAATAGAAGTAATAAATAGCTTCTGGGGGGATGAGAAGGAATAAATGTATTCGAATGTTTTTAAGAGTGATCCTACTGATCAGAAAAAAGTGGCAGACTTTCTATTATTCTGAAAGGATATGAAAACTGTTGGCTCGAAGTAAGTGAAAATATTCTAAATCTTTTACATAGTACATCACAGTTTCTCTTTGCAGAGAAAGCACTTTCTTTATAACTGCTCCCAAAATCCCCACCATTAGGAAAAAAGCTGTCAGACACTGAATATCAAGGAAAGAATCAAGGGTGAGCTGAGAGAATAATACAAAAAGAATTAAGATCAAAAATGTACATCATATTTGAAATAATATATTGTACATATTTATGGAAAGAGGTCGTGTTGGATAATTTTTTTTCCTAGCTGTCATCTTCAGGAGGTCATATGCTGGCTGTCTTTGAAGTATGACACACTCTGTACTGCTGGAGAAAAATAAATTATATAAACATTAAATTAAAAAATGCCAGCTAAAGCACATATCAAAGACATCCTTAGGCTGTTATAAAAACTGCCACAAACAATGAGATGAATTTAAGAATGGTTTTCTTTGGAGGCAATATCTTATCTTATGTCCTTTTTTTTTTTTCTTGAGATTGTTATTCTTCATGTATCAATAATGAATGAAAAGGATAAGAAGTAATAAAAGTGACTGAAATTTTTGCCAGTTCTTGGTGATTTGTCAAATCTTCAGAATTCCTCCATACTGAAAATTCTACCAAATCACTATTTCAAGTTGATTTTCCACAAAATGGTATTTTTGAGATACACAACCAAACATTTAATTTTTGTAATTGGTAGGTTATTTTTGGAAATTATGTGTTTTCAGGCATTAGAAACAAGAGTTTTGAAAGAAAAATCAGATGAGAGATCCATGAGAAAAATATAGAAACAGCCATAAAAAGAGTAGAAGATAGCTGTTATAGGGTGGGATGGGCTGGAAGCTATAAAAGGAGACAACACTGTTACCTTTTCTCATTCTTCTAAAAGTTGATGAAAGCTCAGCTTCTCTCATTCACTTGTCGCAGGAATTCCCCCTTCTTGCTTTGATTTATTTTGTTTGGTTGATTTTGGTTTTTTGTTTTGTTTTGTTTGTAGTCTTGTCTCTGTGCTCAGCCTTTTGAGAGGGGAGGAAGTGTGTATGTGTGTGGGGTTTTGAAAAAAAACTGGATTATTGCAACTGCAATGGTTCCATACATTTACTAATATTGCTTATTTTCAACTGGTTTCATCCTTCTGTGGAGGAATTGATTCAGATTCAGAGCATTTTTTGGAATAATATAGGGAAGACTGATACACAATTATACCTGCTAGGTAAAGTTGAGAAATTTAAATTAAGCTAGATTGTCTTATTATAAGAGTATCTTGTTCAGCATTTATCCATCCTTGAAATACAAGAAGTTATTAACAGATTAAGCATGCAGTATACAGACATATTTTCCATGGGGTTTTTAAAAAAATTATTTTATTTTGTTTGTCTTGAACTAATGTCTTTAATGTAATTTCAACTCTTCTGAGCAACTCTTAGAGCATTTTAACCACTCAGTAGGACAGTTTTGTATTAGGTCTCAAGATGGAACAAAACTTTAGGGGCAAAGGAGATATAAAGGATATATTCCTTCTTTACACAGCTAATTTGAAAATCATAATTGTTTGTCCAAATACAAATGCTTAAAGTTTTTAAAAGTTCAGTAATGTAGGGACATATTGAGAGAGCAAAATCCATTAAAAATTTCTAGAAAGCAAAAGCCATCAAATCTAGCTGAGGTATGTGCAGTGGATCATTAACTCAGGTAACTTCGAAAAATATTCTGGAAGAGTATCACTTTGCTCATATTTATAATTACCTATTCTATTAATAATAACTGCACTGAAGAGCTCTTTCTGAAAAACACAAGTTCTTTTTGTCATGCAAATTTTCATATCTTTTTCTATGTTGATGTAAGCTTTCCTATGATAAACTTTCATGTGTGCTTCGACCATGCAAAGAAGAAGAAGGAAGTTTTGCTGGAGGCTGGTCATAATGAAAGAGCATGGAATTACAGAGGAAATAGGTCTGATGTGCGTCCCTCCTGCTCTAGGACCTCAAACCCTACACAGAGGTGAGTAGACAGGCAGCTCAAAGGACTGGAACATCCTGTTGGTAGCATGAGATTGATAAATGTCATGATGAGGGATACATTTGAAAAAAAAATCTTATTTAAAGTAATTGCAGTTTTTAATATATTTTTAAAATTTAATATATGTCATTATCATGGTTTTCCTTGAAGAAGATAGATAGGATTGTATCTTCAACATTCTTAGGAAGTCTGCTTACAGAAAAGCCTCAAAATTAAAGGCCACTATGCCTTAACATGAAACAAACTACTTTTTGACAAAACCCAGAACATGACAGATTCTAAAGAATAAAATAACCTTCTAATATAACTCCTACAACTTTCTTGGAGTCTATCTCATCACACTGAGTATTGGGACAATATCTTTATTCAGCTGTATTGTCTCTCATACTGTTCTGGATTACTCAGGTCTAGACTGAGAAAGTATTTTTGCAAACAGAAAACTTTCTTGAGATGAAGAAGTTAAGTGTCTGACACTTTGCACATGAAAACATGTACATGTTTCTTCACCACAGAAACAATACCACAATCTGGTGAAGAGACAGGGTAGAGATCTAAAGGAATATTTAAGAGAAAAAGAACCTGTCATGTATATATCCTCACCTGAATTGTCAAGTTCCATCATCAAGTCAATGGCATTGTGCTGTTTTGTGTCTAGTACAGGATCTTAACAGTGTCCTGGTCTTGTAGAAATATGAGTTTCTTACTTTGTGGCTTAAGTCATGTTATTTCTGCACTGTTAAATTCAGGTTTTAGAGAACAACTAAGTTTTTCACAGATGCACTTTATGGGAAATGGGAATAGTTTTGTGGTGAATATATATGACTTATCTCCACTTGAACCTGAATTTAAGACATGATATACAGCTGTGGAATTTAAATGGGATTGTGCCAAGAGAAAGAAATAAAATAAATCAAGGTCTTGATTTTTGAGTGACAGAAATTACAGCACAAATCAGAGGTTACTATATAAGAATTTATGTTAGAAGTAATAGAAAGAGTATAATTAAAAATTTATAATTTTTATATACATATCTCCACTGTATTAAATCAAAAATAGTATGTGATAATATCTGTTACATACCAGTTGATTTCACATACTGGATGGCATAGATAAGTGCCCTTATATGAGCCAGAATAAAAAAATATGTAGTTTTGATCTGACTGGACTAGGAAATGAGAACTGATCAGGATAGTTGTAAAAGTCCTTTTACTGGTGCATTCAAGATAATAATCACCATAAACCCAGCAATGGTTTAAAGCATATCTCAGGCAGCCAGTACAGAGCCTCTGTTTATCTTATTCGTCACATTGCCTCAAGTGAGAAAGTTTATGTACAGCTTTGTTCATAGACTAAAATAAATGCATTTTGTCTTCACTGCTTTCTCTAAGTCTTAAACTGGGATAAAACTACCAGTATTCTATGAATACTGTATTATGAAGGGAGATTTAAATGGAGCTTGATTTATAGTAACCAATTCTCCATGCTTTGAATAAAATAATTTTCAGAATGTCCTAGTATTTTAAAACTGATGGAATTCCAAAAAGGTTACCTTTTCTAGCTGAGCTTATTCATTCTGGTTTAATCATTTTCTGAGGTGTCTGAAGTTGTGTGTACAGCACCTGTTCATTTGTACCATGTGATTATGTTGATTCAATCACTTTCAAGAACTTGAAAATTATTGATAATTCACCAGCTGCTTTTTGAAAACAAATTTAATCTTTTAAAAGAAGGGAGGAAGAGAGGAATCACGCTTCAAGGTCCTTAACAAACTGCAGAAATGAATCAAGCTGTTGATACCATGAACAAACGGCAGAACAGTTGAATGACTCAAAACTGTGAATAGCATGGTGTTGTTTTACTTGTGACAGTATTACTAAGAAATCTTTCAATAGCAACACAGGAAAATTGAAATTTCCAATATTTTCTTTGTTTGAGAACTCTTCATTTTTTAAATGTCAAGGTTCAAAACCTACCTGACTTACCTATTTCTTTTAATTTGATATATATACTATTAAAAACAACTTCACATGCTGACGATAGCTGTTTAGAATATCTAATATCATGCACCTAGGCCTCATCTCTCACCTAGATAAAACAACCTAGATTCACAAGGGTAGTGAATGATCACCATCTTCTGGTTTCAGATTTGCATTAATGTCATGATAAATTGCAAAGTATTGTGTCCCAGCAGTCCCTTGTAAGTCACCTTGAAAGAGGCAATTGCTCTTGTCGCATACCTCTGGAACTTGACAAAGAATTTATGGCAACAATTAAATTATCAAGGATACACATATTATGCTCAATGGCATGTTATATTTGGATCCAGGTTCTGCAATATTCTCTAATTAGATTGTAATTAGATTATAGTGTTTTATAAAGTATGAAGTATAAATGAGTTTGTAATCAAACAGATACAAACTAGAAGTCTCTTTCAAACACACAGGAAGGAAGAGCTGTTTCTTTCAGGTTTTTACATTTAATGAGCTTTAAATAACATCTCATAATTATAAGCCATGCAGTGTAGCAGGTAATAATTAACTTCTCTGAATAAAAGCTCATGTGGTACTTAAAGTTCAAGAAGATTAAGAAAAGTAAAAAAAAAATTCTTTGTAAAAAGAAAAATTATACAAAAAGTCTGTTTTCAGTGTCCATATACTCTGAGGTGGCAACTCCTATACACACAGTATAATCTGTTATGTATGTGAGGTTTCCCAACACTTGACTGTTAAAGTTTAAAACGTATTGTATGATCCTTTGTCTTCTTTAAACCATCTTTTTTAAAGGGAAATTATTCAGTAGCCAAACAGCTTGAGTACCTTTTCTGCCTTGCAGCCCTCATACTTGTCCATATTTGGAGGATGCTATTGGTGACAGAGATTGCTCTTCACCAAAGACAGTAACTACAGCATTCAATAACTTCATTCTTGTATAAGTAAAGTGAAAAGTGAATATTCAAACTAACAGACACACATTAAAAATACCCATATTTTCTACTTATATTTTTTTTAAATTCTGTGTGTACAAAATTGCACTGCCACAGCATAGATTTTTAGAATGTGTACTGAAGAATATTAAATTAATGCTATAAATGGATGCACCTAGAATAAAAAAGAGGATGTTTTCCTCTTGACTTTTTTTTTTTTATTTTAACTTAGCTTCCTTCTCTGTTGACTAAGCATTCAGTAAGCCATTAGCAACACATAGCAAAATGAGAAATTTTCGTATGGGAGCTGAAAAACAAAAAGCAAAAAACATATCATTATAAATCAGATGTTGAAGTCTGGTCTTCCACAACCAAGCTGGTTTCTTTCATATTGACAATTACCTTTATAATTTTTTGTTTTCAGTTATATTTCAGATAGCAAAATTGACCTATCTTTTTGTTTAATTAAATAATGGAGATTACTTGAGCTCTGTATATTGAGTGGCTCCAGGGTAAGTCCTAAATTTACAGCCAATTATTATCTTTCTGCAGTGTTACCAGAGCTCTAGCTATGTCCATTTGTCTGGTTTTGTCCATAAGTTTTGTTTCTCCTTAAGTCTCAGACCCATATTTACAAAATTATGACTATATTTAATTTTAAAGTTGATGAACAGAAAAATGAGCAAAAAAAACCAAACAAAAAATCCACCAAACAAAAAGATAAATTATTGGAAGAGAAAAATAAAATTAAAAAGAAGCTACTTCTTATGTGTTTTGTATGAAGATCTTGGATGGTGTTATTTCTTTAGCTGACATCCATAAACTTTGTCCATGGGTTACAGAAACTCTCTATGTAAATCTATCAAGTCATCACAATCTAATCCACCAAAACCTGTCAGATTAAATCAATTTAATCAGATTAAACCACTTGCCACAGCCAGTTGAAAGAGAAATTATATAAAACCTGACCATTAATAACAAAGTGTAAGACAAAATATATCTTAATCATTAGTATAAGTCTGGTTAAAATAAATTTCCTTTTTTTAACCTCATTGGTGATCAAATAAAACAGTTTTACATTAATATTAATCAAACTTCCAATAAATTATTATAATTTTTTTTAGTGGTAGTTCATTTGATGAAAAAACCTGGTTAAAATCAACACATAATCTATAGTCTGCAATCTATAATATATAATCTATAATCTGTATGTAAGTTTTTTTTAATTAAGACATTTTTTTACTCTGCTTTTTACTCTTCTTAATGTCTGTGGTTAATACTTAACAGAGGCCAGACATTTAATATCCTGTAGAGCACTTTGCAAATACGAGAGACATTATAATTTGGTAGGAATCCAGGGCTTTAAATTAAACTACTTAAAGATGGCAAAAAATTGAAGTAAGTTTAAAAAGCTAGCATTCAAAAGGATAAAAAAAAAGGGAGTTAGTAATTGAATATTTTTAGGAAATCTGTATGGTTGTCTTTGAATTTTGATCAAAGTATTATTTAAGCCTCAAATAAATTTTGGGGTTTGCCCAATATGTTTAGTCTTCTCAGAACACTCTTCACATTGTTATGTTTGTGTACTCCCAACAAAAGGAAACACTTTTGCCTAATAGTGATTGAGAAAAACCTGGTTTACCACCTTCTTTTCTCATAAACACTGTTTAATCAAAGATGTGTGTCTTTTCTTAGGCAAAATTTATTGCTTAAATAAAGCTATCTGAAAACTAGCAAAAGTATGGATTCAGTAAAGAGATATACTTTCTTTTCTAGTGAATATTTAGACTATATTTATTTATAATATGGTTTTCATTAAAAACTGTAATTAGATTGTTTCCTTACATTAATAAGAATGAACAAAGTTTAAAATTGGCATGTTGTCTGCTACTTAAAAAAAAACCAAAACTGACCAAAACCAACAATGTTTCACTCAATAATTTCAGGACTTTTTTTTAACATTCATCTTACTGAAACCCTAAACTGAGTAATACTGAACATTGGTCACAGACGTACAGAGATGGATTTGCCTTAATCTCTCTAGCACTGACAATAAGCTCCACCTACCAGAGCCAGATATATCTACTAAAATATAAAACATTCTGTTTATTTAGAAAACTTTGTCAAGGTTGGGTCTGCTTTTGACATAGAATTGAGGAACAACTTTATGAAAAGAATGCCTAGACTAAATTAAGGATGTGTGAGGCTTATAAGAGTTGATGGGGCTTGTTTTCATCATAACAATCACTGAGGGAAAAAGTATAGGACTGGAATATGGAAAAAAATATATTCTTTATATTGAAGTTTATATCCTTTATTTACAGAATGCAAATCAAAAGATGGCCAAGTAGTTCACCTAGTTGCATATAATTTATCTCTAACCAAATTAACAGGAAAACAATTTAAAAAATAAACCAAGAGGATCTGTGAAATACAAATAACAGTTCTTTGACTAAAAAATTCAACTCTTTCAGCACTCCTTGAGATTGACAGCCTTTCCAGTAGGATCCATGTTCTCCTATTTGTAACCCTTTATAATGCTGCTGGCTCTGCTGACATTTGCCTCTGTTGATACTTCTGTATAATTATATAAAATATTCCTCAAGGATATCAACTTTTCAATGGATTTAGCGGAAAACCTCCTGCTGATAAAGTAATCTTGCTTCCTGCAGAGTGAAGAGCACTACAGCAGCTGAACAGCAATGGATATGTTGGTCTTTTGGGTATGATTATGTCTGACTCTAATGGAAGAGACAAAAGATACTCAGACTAGATTTAATGAGAAAAGAGCTGAAAGAGAAAGACGATTTTATCTTTTTTTTTAGTCTTTTTCAAAATAAAATTAACATACTGAGGCACATATAGAGGTACAATAGTGAAAGAAATCAAGGTGACTAGTCTAGATTTATCCTAATATAGCTACTATTGAAAAGTGTCCCATCATGCTTAGCTTTACCTACTAGGCTTTGATTGTTGTGAGAAATTGAGATAATTCTTCAGCCATTCTTCCAAGAAGTTCTGAAACACACATAAAAATCTAAGAAAACCTGTTTCAGTGTTACATACAGCACCAGGATCTGAAGAAAAGTATGTGTTTTTTGGTGAATTTTATTAATTGTTTCAATATTTGCTGTTAAGAACACTTGAGTTAAAGCAAGATGTAGCTGCCACATTCCAAAAGTTTTATTTTTTTCTCAAACTAGAAGTAAAGTGAGTGAAGTGAGTGGGAGTGCAATCACTAGTCAAATGTCATTGATTTGTGTTTCATTTTCTTCTCTAAGACCTCCAAATCACATGAAAGTTATATGGGTGTGAAATGAATTACTGTTGTTGCTTTTTAATGTGACACTGAAATGTTTCCCACATTAGGAGTAGGGTTGGTTTTTTTTTACAGAAGTGATAATTAAAAAGATAGTTAATATTTTACAGTTTTTCTAAATAAGAATACTTCTGCTAGGTTTATAATTTTATATAATTTTAAATAGATAAGAATAGTGGGAGGGTTCTACAATGATCATCTACTCCAACTCTTTGACCAGGTCTGATCAGTAGTAAGAGCATGTTTTAAGGGCATTGTCTAAATGCTTCTCAAACACAGAGGTGCCTGGGGCAGCAGCCACCTCTCTAGCCAGCCTGTTACAGTTTTTGAGCACCTTCTCAATAAAGAAATGTTTCTTGTTGTCACATGTGAATGTCTCCTGATGCAGTTTTAAACCATTTCCCCACATCCTGTTGCTGGTTATCAGGGAGATTATGTCACTGTCATATTTTCTGAAAAATCCTTTCACCAGGATTTCTTCTCCTGGGAAGCTGAGAAGCATCACAATATTATCTCCTTTGCTCCTCCTGTGTTTTGCTGCTTTGGAATGTGGTTGGAGATTGTTTATCCAACATGTGAATTGTTTTTACTTAATGACCAATCACCATCTGGCTGTGTTGGGACACTGAGGAGTCAGTCATGAGCTTTTAATTAGTATCTTATTAGGCCTTCTCTTTGCATCCTTTCTCTGTTCTTTAGTATAGATTTAGTATAGTATTCTTTTATATAATATAACACCAGAAAATAATAAATTAGCCTCCTAAGAACACGGAGTCAGATCCTCAATTCCTCCTTCGTCCTGGGGACACCAGCAAATGCCACAAGATCAGCACCTCCCTCTCCACCTCCCCTCCCCAGGGAGCATCATGCAGAATTTATACACCACACAGATCTGATTGCAAGAATGGGATATTGACCAAATCAAGGTACGTCTAACCCTGGACAAGAAATTAAATAAAAGACTATGACACTGATGGCATTAAATCAGATTAAAAGTACACACCCAGCAACTTTTTCCTACTAGCAGGAATAAGCAGACACTGCAGAAGGAAGAATGGAGCAAGCGTATATGAAATTTCCTGAATTACTTCACTGCCTTTTAGTGTTTAATTTTATTTTTCAACTTGGGAAATATCTTGAATCAGATGTGCTCTGCCTATTCAGTAATGCTTAATAAACTTTTCTTTCACAGAAGTATCTAATATGCCCTTGGACCTATTTACATTTTTACAGTCTACAGAATTCTTTGACAAAGAGTTTCATTATTCCACTACATATTATATGGAGGAAGAAAAGCTCAAAACACCTAAAAGTTCACCCTTTATTCTGTATCTAATTCTTCTTAGCTTTATTTGATAGTAGATAGGAAGAAAACAGAAATGATTGATCTCAATCAACTGTCTATAGCACTTGTGATTTTGTGGATGTTTATTAAATCCACCACCTGATTTCTGCCATGTGTTGGTGGTTTTTCATGAATGGCATGTGGGTGCTGGGACATGTTCCTTGAGCTTTATTGCAGCATCAGCCTCATTATGTGTTGAGACAAGAGAAAGATGGCAACAGTTCACATCCTGACAGCAGCAGCAACCAAAGATTTCTTTGTTTTAGAGAATTTTAAAAACTTTCTAGCCAATAGCGTATTCCTAAAATTTACAGACAAGTGTTCTATCCAATCCCTAAAGGCACGTCTACACTTGCTTCACACAATGCTTGCTTGTATGCTTTCTATTAACAATGCACAATACTTCATTATTAAGCCTAAAACGTTCTACTATCTTGCTAAGCATATTTTTCTGCAGTCTTAAGGTCTATCTTAACCCAGCCTAAAACTCAAGCTATTGTTTCATGTCCTTGCTTGATGTACTATTGTACCTTTTTCTACTTCCAGACTTTGCAGCTGCATCCTATCTCTAAGTTTTCTGTTCTTTCTGTTTCTAAGTCCTGCTCTTACAGCTTTCTGGAAATTTACTTATCTTTACTATTTCCCACATTCCATACAGGTTCCTGTTTTGTTCTGCCTTGTTAAATCATTACTTATATGGAAATGTTTACACATTTTTAACCAGAGGTTTTGCTCCTTCGTGAACTTTTTCTAATTCTATTATATCATTTTGAGGTGTGGAGACTAAGGTTGTGTAGTATTCAAAACACACCAGAAACATGAAATTATACAATGGAATAATGAGATTTTCTGTTTCATTCTGTATTTTTTTATTACTTTCTAACAACTGATCTCTTCTCACATTTGCCGAGCATTAGAAATGACTGTCACAAAACCAAAATCTTCCCCCAGGTAATATGGCCAGCTCAGTGCCCTTTATTGGTTTCCCCATGTAGATTACTTTACATTTATCATAATTTATTCTATCTCACATTTTTTTTTTAACATAGTCATTCAAATTCTTACTGGCTTCATCAAAGTTTTCAAAGCTGAACTCTCTCCACCCTGCACTGAATTACTTCATACTTGGAAAGACTTTGTCGCTTGACTGTTGATCTCTTTTCTTAGGTTATATACAAATGAGTGTAAAAAAATATTCTGCCAACACAAATCCATTACAATCTAAATGCTCTGCAAGAGAAGGCTGCTTAATTTTGCCTCCTCTTTCTAATTGTTTATTTGTTTGCATATTCAGGTATAATTAGTGTGTGTGCCCAGGTGCTGGTTACTGTCAGAAGATGTCAGAAGCTGCCCTCATGTTGAACAGAGTCAGTTCCAGCCAGCTCCACGACAGTCACACCTCTGGCCAAAGCTGAGCTCAGCAATGATTTTGCCTGTGCCTCTGTGAAAACCTGTTGAAAAAAAGAGTAAAAATGCTGTTCAGAAACTGGGAGTGAGAGGTATGAAAATATATATCTCTTTATCCTAGCCTCTTTAATTGGTAATAAATTAAATTTCACCAAGTCTGTTTTACTCATGGAGATAATTGCTGAGTGATCTCCCTACACTTATGTCAACCCACAAGTGTTTAGTCTGTTATTTTATCCCCCTGTTCTGTTGAGAAGGAGGAATGATAGAGAGGCTTGTTGGTCACTTAGCTGTCAACTATGCCACAACCTGCCACAGAGAGACATTTTTCAGATCTCCTCTGGCATCACATTTATCATTTCCCCGTCCTAAGATGCAACAGCAGTTTTGAAGAGAGAAGTTACACACTACCATTAGTAATTTAGCTATTTCATCCTTGAGTTATCTTAGAACACTTGAGTGAATGCCATGTAGTCCTTCCAATTTGTTACTGCTTATTTTGTCAGTCTGCTTCATAACCTCTTTTCCAGCCAATTTCAGGCACAACTGCTGAGTCTCCAATAAAAAAGAGTTCCAGTGAAAGAACCTCCCTGATTTTTCCACAGTGAACACTGATGAAAAAAAAAAAAGACATTTTGCTTCTCTGTGGTGGCTTTGACTTGTTTGAAAGAATGTTTTATATCTAAATTGTCACCTGAGTTCTTTGTAAGATTTCATTGCAAATTCCTCATAGAACATCTGTTTGGAAAAAAAATTATACAGTTATTTAGGAAACTTATTTTGAAGTTTTTTAATTTTTTTTCCCCCAAACTCCTTTTTGGGATATCTTTGAAGATGTGCAAAAAGTCAGCAGATTATTAATCCTCAAGCATTCTTTAGTCAAAATGCATAGCCATTCATTTAAAATAGTATGCATTCTCGAGTTCTGTCTGTTAGAAGGCAATGTTCCATAGCACTTTCTTGTTTTGTGCAGTTTCTAACCTCTGGAAATTTAAAACATGACAGTCTGGGAAGATTTTTTGTGCTTGCATTGCCGCATTCTAAACAATGGAGCATCAGGCCCATTTTTGCTTACATTTACCATTCATTAGTCACAATTGTTTTGCACTTTTGAGTACGATTTTTCTTTCTGCCTATCTAGTTATATTAGTCCCCTGACCACAAGTCATGCCATTATTAAAATTATTCCCCAAAGAAATTCCTGTAGTAAACAACAGATCTGGGATTGCTACTTTGCAGAAAATGAATCAGGAATTCTGGCAATAAAATGACTGTGAGCTTTCTGCCAATTTTGCTGAATATTGATGAAGGAATGATGCATCATCCCATGTGATGGACAGCAAAAATGAGTTGTGATAAAAATGTGTTTGGAATCCTGAACTTCTTCCCTTCTTCCCTTACTAATTTAATTTACCAAGCTAAAGGAAGTTGGCCATTTTTAATTGCTTAGTCTCTCATACCTAGTCTACCTGAGCATTTCACCAGTCATAGCACCTGGGGGCCAGTGTATCCTGCCTCGTCCATCAGAGGCCTCACATGGCTGCTACAGGTTCTGCTGCTCAGTAATGGAGCATAATGAAATGTGTTGCCAGAGAGATGACTGGAATGAAGCAGTATATCCCCCTTAAAGGGAAAGATTCTGAATTCCATGAATGTTACTTCTGGTATACTGATACTATGAATGTTACTTCTGGTATACTGAATATATTGCTTTAGAAAAAAACCAGCAATGGCTTGGTGATTTTTTAGTAGTTGGAAAAGCTACTACCTCAGAAGGTATACTGTCTTACTGATATCTACCAATACAAAAATAACATAAAATTCTGGTTTTGACACACAGAGTAATCAATATGTAGGGGTATTGCAGACATCAAGATACAAATGCGATCTTTGAGTACAAATGGGAAATTTCTAGTAAAATTTATGTTGACACCAAAGAAATTTGATCCAGTACAAGTCTGTATACAGTGCTTGCAATCCAAGATTTTGGCAGCAGTTCAGCTACAGGGATGGCGAAAAGAGACCAGAAGTTTTCCCTGAGTTCAATACAGCCAATACCATCTAAGGCAGAGAGATAGAGCCAAGACAGACTCATTCCTGGGCAAAGCTAAGGCTGCCAGTGGCTGTGGCAGTGCCTCTGGGATGGCCTGTTTAAAAAGGGGAAAACAAAATATTGGAAAGCAGGAGCCAGAGAGAGGAGTGAGTATGTGAGAGAAACAGCCTTGTAGAAACCACGGCCAGTTAAGAACAGGGAGGGGATGCTCCAGGCACAGAGATTCCTCTCCAGCCTGCAGAGGACTCCATGCTGGAGTCCTAAATGCCTGAAAGGGACCATGACCCCATGGGAAGCCCATGCTCAAACAGGTGCCTGGCAGGACCTGTGACCCTGGGAAGGAGAGGAGCCCAGGATGCAGCACTTTCAGAGGCAGGACTTGTGACCCCACAGGACCCACGGTGGAGCAATTTCTTTCCATGTATGGGATTCTTACTGGAACAGCTCAACTGGAAGATCTACAACCTGTTTGAGGGACCCTACAATGGAGCAGAGGAAGACTGTGAGGAGGAAGGAGAGGTAGAGACAACATTGGATGAACTGGCTGCAGCCCCCATTCCCTTCCCCTCATGCCACTGAGAAATCATGAGTGGAATCCAGGAAGAAGAGAGGGAGAGGGGAAGGTGTTTTAATTTTTTTTTTTAATTTCATCTTACTCTATTCTGATTTGATTGGTAGAAAATTAAATTAATTTCCCCAATGCAAGTCTGCCTTGCCCACGTTAATAATTGGTGAGTGATGTCTCCCCATCCTTCTCAATCTTTTCATAAAGTCTTATCTCTACTTTTCAGCTGACAAGAGGTGTGGCAGAGAGACTCTGGTGGACACCAGGCACCCAGCTAGGGTTAACCCACCACAGGAGTCTGACTTCAGGAGTAGGCCCTAGGTTTCTTTTATTTTCTTATAGATATGTGTCTGATTTTTTATGTTGGTACTGGTTTTGGCTGGTATAGAGTTATTTTTTTTCCACAGTAAGTAATATGGATCTATGTTTTGGATTTCTACTAGAAATAGTGTGGATAGCAAAAACATGATTTGTTATTGCTGAGCAGTGCTTAAAGAAAGCCAAGGCCTTTTCTGCTACTCACTCCATCTAATCAGTGAGGAGGCTGGGCAGGCACGAGGATGTGGGAGGGGACACAGCTGGGACAACTGAGCCCAACTGACCTAAAGGATATTCCAGACCACGTGGCATCATGCTCAGTATATAAAGTTGGGGGAAGAAGTAAGGAGGAGAGAAAATTTGAAGTGATTATATTTGTCTTCCCAGGTCACTGTTACATGTGAGGGGGCCCTGCTCTCCTGAAAATGTCTGAACACCAGCCTGCCCATGGGAAGAAATGAATTCATTCCTTGGTTTTCTTTCCTTATGTTTGTGGCTTTGTCCTTCCCTATTTAAGTGCCTTTATCTCAACTCACATGTTTTTCTAGCTTTTACCATTCCGATTTTCTCCCTGACCCTACGGGTGAGAGCCTGAGTGAGCGACTGGCTGTGTGGTGCTGGGTTGCTGACTGGGTTTAAACCAAAACACCTACACTACAAAACACTGGATGCTGTT
Organism: Zonotrichia leucophrys gambelii; assembly: GCF_028769735.1. Classification (NCBI taxonomy): domain Eukaryota; kingdom Metazoa; phylum Chordata; class Aves; order Passeriformes; family Passerellidae; genus Zonotrichia; species Zonotrichia leucophrys. The sequence continues at coordinate 54,697,937 of NC_088170.1, read as the reverse complement.
ATTACATCTAGGATACAACTAATTTGATCACTCCTGAATCAGTTCAAAACCTGGAGCAGTTTTCAGCCCATTGTATGCTCAGTGTAAGCATACTGAAATACAGGAGATATAACAGCCTCAGTTACTCACTTTTAATTCATTGCTGGAAATTTCATGGAGCCCTCAGGAAAGTCCTCAAGAAGGAACTCAGGCAAACAATGAAGGACAGAAATATCCAGTTACCATGAAAAGAATATTTTTCATAAAAACATACTGCTGCCTATATCTCTCCGTCCTTGAATGAGCTCAGAAAAATAACTTACTTGATGAGCCTGGAAATTGTAATCCATAATTCCACTTTGTTCTGAAAATCATGGATTCAATAAAAAACTGTTTCTATGACCCATTGCAAGCTCCTCTACATGTCTTCTGACAGTTCCTGTGTATTCCAGAAATGTAACTACTTTGATATTTTCCCCATAGGCCTTAAAAATGTCTCTTCTTCTACCTTAATTCTCTTTAAAAAAAAAATAAAACACATTACATGTTCATTTACTTATAAGTAAAATACCCATACCCACAATAAAAATAAAAAATATTATAAATTGGTTGGCAGCGACTTGTAGCTTGGAGGATGTTTCCACTCATGTTTTGGGTAGAAAACTGGAGCCTGGCCATGTGTATTTTTCTCTACATCATCTGTACACCTGAGATCTACAGTGATGTTTAGACTCCCAAGTACATGTGAATATCTACATATACAAATTTAAGTTTAATAATCCTAATCTCAAAAGTGATGCCACCCTTGAGACTTGTTTCTTTTACTCAGATAAAGCCAACTAGTACCATTTGAAATGTCCTTCCCATGTATTAGGCATCTGCATTGAACTCAGATGACCAAGAGGTATTTTCATTCTTCAGCAACAAGTGAAGACCAGAGAAAATAATTTTCCAGCACCTAAATTAAATTGAATTCTTATATTTAGGAAACTGACTCATGCCCAGTATGTTTACTTAATACGAAATTTTTATTTTTATCTCACAAATGAAAAATTCAAATGCAAAAGAATCCTGGTGTATAGCTGCTTCTTAACGCAATGAATATCGTTCTTTGTTCAATTTATCTCAGTCATTCCTGCTAAGGATATTTTTCAGGATAGACATATCCTTGCATTATGGTTCAAGTACTGCAAACCTATGGAATGCTTAAACAGTCGAGGAAAACAAAAGGAATGTTGGATAGTTATCACATTTGGGTGAAAGCTACAGGAGGAAGCTACTAATTTCTCTTGATGTGAAGCACTGTGAGAGATTAATATAATATGGATTAAATTCTTTTTATACCTTTGGTCATTCTGTGGGATGGTGGGGAAAATAAGTGGCAAAAAGCTCTGTCTTCCCCTTCAGAGGGTCATGCACTTTTAACACAATCCCTCATGGGTCCAGAAAGTGAAATTTGCAATGTGCCCTCTTAAAAGTTTGCATACTATTATAGAAAATGTATGGTAGTTATTCCTGATTATGCATATTAAGATATTGTCACGTCTAAATGTTTGTCAGTCTTGAATGATATTCAGAGATGTATACAAAAGAAGACTATTCTTCCAGGAAATTCTAAATCTCTGTGGTGTGGGATCACAATTATCCTTGGCATTATAAGAAAAATCCTCACAGACTTTATTTTCCAAGAACTGAGGCCTTTTTTCCTGCTCCTTCATCTCCTTTTTTCCTTGTTTTTGCTTTATTTTTTAGTCAATGCTTCTTAACCTTGATCAGTTTGAAACAGAGCTCAATAGTTTGGTATATTTATTCAGTGGATTCTTTTATAGATCCTTTTATAGATTTTTTATAGTCAGCAATTCTGTGAGACCTTAGCAAGAAGAAAAGAGCGAAGAAATATAAGGTCTTATAATTAGCAACATATAAAAGAAATTATAATGAGTGTACATAAGGTGAGAATGCAAATCTTCCCTACGTCTTTGTAGATGAAGGTGTTGGGAATCGGTAGCTAATCCATGGAGAGTTTACTAATGAGCCAACAGGACTATAACAATTCAGCAGATATTTAATAAATACTTAAAATATGTTTATACATCTGTTGCTTTCTCTTTTGTGAGTTGTAATTAAAACAGCGATTGTGTCTCTCTTGGGTAGAATTGTTTTGAAGGCAACACATGCACTGAGAAAAATAGAAGAGAATGAATTGCTGGGTTTAGGAGATTTGCTCTCTAGGTAGACCTCACACTGGCTTTGCTGTAGTTTGGAGAGTTTTATTCTTTCTTGCCTCAGTTATTTCTGCACAATTATCTTAAACAACCTGCTGTCAACAATTTGTAAGCCATTAGTCATGGATATTTTTTATAGCCATTTCATTTTTCTCTATTTTTCTAAAAAGTAAATCAAAAGAGTCTAGAAATATCCAAACAGAATGTTTCATCAAGAGTTCAATATCTAGAGAAAATCAAATTAATTTGATCAAAAATACTCCTTTAATACCCCAAGAATGGAAAATGGGAAATTTAATCATTATCTTTCTTCAAGACCTTTAATGAAGTTCTTGTATTTCTAGTTCTCCTAGCACTTTCAAAACAAGAGCTTCAGCAAAAGAATATGTTGACCACAGGACCTTTTCATAAATGGTTATTTCTTACCACATTATAGTTCTTTAAAAAGTTTCTCTATTCTGTGTGTCAAAAATTGTCAATATAGAAATTGACACTCGGAACTGCATGAAGATTATTTCCTTAGCTATTGTCTTTGCACATTTGACCTCAGTTTGATCTAGAACACACAATTGAAATTATCATTAAAAAAAGTGTCTCAAATATAGCATCAGCTGACAATTATATTTAAACCAGAAAATGCATTAGAGCAGAAATATCTCTTTTAGTATTTTCCAAGATAATAGTCATAAAAGTGCTTCCTTCTGAATATCTATATCAAGAACTTCATGTGCTATTTCTTTCAAGAATACTCCAACTTAAAGTTAGCAACTTTAGCGATACTAAATTTTACCTTGAATTTTGTTTGTTTGTTTGTGGGTTTTGGTTTTTTTTTTTTTTTTAATTTTGGTTTCGTTTTGTTTTCTTAAATATATAGCCTGTCATTCTGAATGGCTACCATTCTCTTTCAGGTAGATGTGAATTTGCTCTGCCACTGAGGAACTGAAACTTTTCTCAGTAGTGGTACAGTCACAAAATCATCGGGACTCATTACAATTTCTATTTTAATCCTTTTCCTTATAAAAGTATCTGACCATCATAATTTTTTGCCTCAAGGTCTGAGCTGAAGGAAAAAATAATTTAGGAAATATTTACTGGGGAAATATCCCTTCTTTACCTTTTTCACACATTTTTGGGGTCTTTAGATTATTTTATTTTCACCGTTAGACTATTTACATATCCTAACTGGAAGTTAAAAAATTTGGTTTTCAATGATCTACTCCACCAAGAAATTGGTATTCAGAATTTAGCATTTATATGGGAATATATATTTCATAATCTTATAATTATGAAGTGGCTAAAGAGATTTTCTTCTAAGGTTCCAGAAACATTTGCTTTAGGAAGGAAGCCAAGCATGAGCAGAAGTAAACTTTAAGAAGTTTGTTTCATTAAGTCCAAAAAAAAATTTAATAAGGAAGGAGGTCTATTATACAGCAAATTTGAATATAGATTTTATTGCTATTGAAAGCTGTCACTTTAAAAGAAAAATGTGAATTTCATTCCCAGGAAAGAACTAACTTCTTCATTTAACCTTGATTTTTAATGAGAACCCATTTCCCATAAATAGCAACAATTATCTCTCAATAACTGTCTTCCACCTTGATTCTGAATGCGACAGCAGATTTTATGTGCAGACAATATCTATATATATATATATTATTTAGGCATAATTCATGCTAAAATGTTTCAGCTCCAATAAATCTGAAATGTAGGTTAAAATACAGCTTTAATCTGAAAAAATGACTGCACAGATTGATGGTTAAATTGACTAATAGTAGAACAAAATGACAGAAGATTTATCATAATAAATGCACATAAAGGATCCAAAATAAAGATAATGCAGCATAATGAGACAGAGAAAAAAGGATTATGATGGAGAAGGAAATAATAGGCAATATATTTAGTCTCAATTTCTCTGTTATCCTCAGCCTCTCATGCAAGGAAAACTGAATTTACATTGTAAACCATCCAAATTACAACTTTTTTGTTGTCTGTTTAAGAATCTGAAGCATTGTCTGCATATAGATGCAACAAATCTGCATAAACTCAGCCATCAACATACAGCCTTTAATACAATAAGGACTTTCCTTCATGTCTTTTCAAGACTTTTTCATTTTTCATTTACCAGGACAGTGAAATTGACAATATGCACCTGTCTATTTGCTGTTCATACAATGAGGTAATGCTTTTTCCTCTGCAATGAAGTGTTCATTACTTCAGAAAGAAGCATCGAGAGCTTTCATGAGATCCTACTGGAACCACTTGTTCCCTCTCCACATGTTATGAACAGCTGTCTGATTTGGAGTCTGCTTTCAAAAAGTTCAAATCATGTGCAGTAATGAGGGAAAAAAGTAGTAACTTTTGCTATGCTGTGTGATGTTTGCAATGAATAATTTATTATTTTTTTCAGAGTTGTTGATTTTCAGTGTACTGTTGTTCACTGCTTGTTCTGCACTTTGCTAAACTTGTGCTATATTCTGATCTTACAGTATTTTCACATAGATCCAGACTCCTTATTTACACTTGCAAAAAGTCTCTCTTCAGCTTTCTTGCAGGCTCTCTTTGGATACTGGAAGTCTGCATGTAGGTCACATCGAAGACTTCTTGTACATAATTTTTCATGACTCTTATGATTATTACTTTTTCCAGTTTTCCGCTACATCTAGGAAACTGCTGTCATGCTTTTCTGGGCATGATTTACAAAGCAAAAATTATTTAGGTTTTTCTGTGTTTTTTTCTTTTGTCACATTTTTATTTTGTTTTATTGCCTAATCTGAATTATCTTCATTCTTTCCTATCTGATTTAAGCATTCATATTTTACTTAAGAAATAAAATAATTTCATAAAATCATTAAGTTAGTTTTCTAATGCAAAGGTTTTTTGATCATTCTGTCCCCTAATACATTTAAATGTATCTGTTCCTTTCATTACTTTTTAAGTAATGACTTTTGGCTTTTTTTTTTGTTGTGGATTTGGTTTTGGTTTTTGTTTTGTTTTGCCTTGTTTTGTTTTTCCCAGCTGTATTCAACAGAAGAGTTAAAATATAAACAAGCATCCTGTGTTATGTCAGTTGAGGAAAAAGACATTGTGGGAGTTCATATCTGGTCTGACATGAGTTTGAAATTAGGATGTCTAAATGTAGATACTTACATATGGAAATCTTCCTATATTCTAAATGTATTGTAATAGCCCAAACAAACACACTTCATACATTAAATTATATATAAAAAACAATACACTTATTACCAAGTTAGATGCCTAAAGGACAGGCAACAAGCTCACTTGGCTGTCCTTATCTTGAACTGAATCCTGTCTCTGAGCATCCACAGTTATAAGAGTTGAGGCAAAATGAAATTTCATTGCTGCTCAAAATCAACTACAAGACAAAATCCATTCAGAAAGAAGATTGAATTAATGTTATGCTCCAGGAGTGCTGCTGATAACTTCCTGACATGGCTGACCAAGGAGCAAAAAATACAAAATTCTCTTCTGGACCTGATACTTACAAACAAGGAGGAACTGGCCTTAGATGTGAAATCTGGGAACAGTCTTGGCTGCAATTAATGTAATATAATGGATTTTAGGGATAAAACCAGAAAATTGAAGGATCACAGCCTTGGATTTAAGGGAGCATATTTTCCCCCACTCAGGACTCTACTTCCCAATAATCCCATGGGAGATGACCCTGGGAAGCTGTCTGACTTTCAAGGATCGCTTACTCCAAATTATAGCACCCCAGCTCTACCACCTACCCCAGAGGCACAAAGAGGCAGGGAATGAGGGCCCCACGGTTTCTCCACAGCTCAAGGTAAGCAGTCGTTCTCTCACTGCACTGTGGGATCCCTGCCACAGAAGACAGTTCTCTGTGAACTTCTCCAAGATGAGATCAAGAGTTTCCTGCCAACTGCTGCAATGGGAGACCATCCCACAGGCTACAGTACCCCTCAAACTGCTGCAGTGTGGGCCACTCTTCCATGGTGGCAGTCCTTCACAGACAGGCTGCTCCAGAATGGGGTTCACTCTCCATGGGCTTCTGTAGGGTCAGGGCCTCCTCTCAGACATCCATTTGCTCCAGCATGGTGCTCTCCATGGTGCTGAGGGTCGATCCCTGCATCCCCATGGATCCCCATGGGCTGCAGGGGCACAGCTGCTTCATCATGGTCTGCACCAAGAGTTGCAGGGGAATCTTCGCCCCAGTGCCTGAAGCAGCTCCTCCCCCTCCTCCTTCACTGACCTTGGTGTCTGCAGAGTTGTTCCTGTTAAAAGTTCCCATTCCACTCTTCTCTGGCCGCAATTACAACTGCAAAATTGTGTCAGTACAGTTAGTCTGTAGCTGAGCAAGATAAATCTGGCCATAACAAATCCAATTCAGCCGACTTTGCTCATTCTAGAGAAGAGGTAACTGAGACTGCAACCAACCCCGTTCCAGCTGAGGTGAAGATACACCACTGGCCAGAGATCTGGGCAGAGAGGTCCCCTCCAATCAGCTGCAAAGCCCCATAATAAACTCATGGCTGTTTGCTGATGATGATCTGTGTGTTGTATTGTGTCTGTCTCTTTTCTCTTTCTTTCTTTCTTTCTTTCTTTCTTTCTTTCTTTCTTTCTTTCTTTCTTTCTTTCTTTCTTTCTTTCTTTCTTTCTTTCTTTCTTTCTTTCTTTCTTTCTTTCTTTCTTTCTTTCTTTCTTTTCCTTTTTCTTTTCTTTTCTCTTTTCTTTTCTTTTCTTTTCTTTTCTTTTCTTTTCTTTTCTTTTCTTTTCTTTTCTTTTCTTTTCTTTTCTTTTCTTTTCTTTTCTTTTCTTTTCTTTTCTTTTCTTTTCTTTTCTTTTCTTTTCTTTTCTTTTCTTTTCTTTCTTTTCTTTCTTTTCTTTTCTTTTCTTTTCTTTTCTTTTCTCTGTTATCACAGAGGCATTACCATCATCTCTAACTGGCCCAGTTTGGACCAGCAGCATGTCCATCTTTGGACCCATGAGGGATTGTCTCTGCCACATGTGGAGGAAGTTTCCAGCAACCTCTCACAGAAGCCACCCCTCTAGTCCCACCTGCTACCAAAAACCAGGCCCTGCACACCCAATCCTTGTTCTATGAAGCAGCTAGCTCATCAGGGGAGGAAGGTGCAGTGTTGCTTATCCTGACTTCAGCAAGGCTTTCCACAATGTCTCTCATATCATTCTCCTAGATAAACAGATGAAATATGGGTTAAATGAGTGATTGTTTTGAATGTACCTTTCCTTTGTTATGTTTTAAAAATTTGTTTTTATACAATAACAAAAAAAAAAGCTTTTGGGGAGAAAATACTTTTTTACTATTTATCATCACAATGTACCAGTTTCTCCCGAGGGGTGTCTCAATACCTCAGTTACAACAAAATTATATGTGAAATTTTTCATACATGGCAAATACTCTAAATGACAGTTAACCCATATATATCTTCTGTCATACAGACTCACTAATTTGATCTGGTACCTTCAACAGAAACTGGAAAATAAAGCCCCAAATTATGCTCAAACTTAATATTGTTGCCATGTTCCTTCCATTCTCATATATCCATGTCTTGATCTTTTCCTACCTGCATGATGATTTTTCTCTCAGAGTTTTATTAGTTTCAATATTAATTTCATTGTGAACATTGTCATGTTACCTCCCACAGGCCTTCTAATAATTTCTGTTACATGAAGGGAATGTTTTTTTATTGCATTTAATGATTCTAAGTTCTAGACCTATTAAGCAAACTAATTCCATGCAAGGCGATGAGCCTATTTTGTTTTGGGCAAATGCCAAATCCTTTCAGTGAGAGACTGTTATATCAGACTTCTCAGCAAGAAGGAAGCAAAGAAATTAGTGTGTGTCTGAATCTGAGATGAAAATTAGCTATTTTGAAAAACAAATCTCTGATAAATACAACAAGGATTTATGACTAAAATTGCAGCCAGCACAGATGGTATTTGATGACATTATCTCAAGGGGAAAAGTATTATTTTTTTATGTTAAAAAATCAACTGTATAGGTATGGGATTATTTGGCAGAATGTAACACTCCACTATGTATGCAATCAGTTCATCTGAAAACTGACAGCTAGATCCTGATGGCAATCTGCAAGATATTTCAAGCATGTACTGTCTTTTCAGAGCAATTGCAGTCGCTTTTCTTAACAAAGCAAGTTAAAGATCTGTGTTTAAATACTGAAAAGTAGCAGTTGCTGATCTCAATCAAGTTATTTAAATCCTGGGTCTGAAAGTTTCTGTGTCATTTTTCGTGTATGTATGATTATAAGGGGGGTGAAGACAGGAAAAACCCAACGACCTTGATTTCACAAATGCTGGTTACAGCAATATGATCTGCCTCATTCACTCTCTTTCCTCCTCTCCCCTCACTGTCCTTCCTTCCAGTAAGAGTTTCTGCAGAGTATTCTTTGATTGTGCAATTTTAAGGTATCCTCGTTACTCAGGATAATAAATCTCTGGTCAGGCAAATTGATTTTCTTATATAAAGAACAATCTAAAAACTAAAAAAAAATAATCCTATATGGAGAGTACAGAATTTGAGATTGTTACTTCATGAAGAGTCCTTGCTTTTCTAATTCAGAGTGTAGTTTCAAATATGAAATCAATAGAACATCTTCTTAGGTTCACATCTCTCTATGTAAATTACAGCTGGAGTGTAGGTGGTATTCTAGATGTTTCCCATATCTCAATTAGGTACCAGAGAGCAAATGTAACTAACATACAACTTCTTTCCTTGTTTGAAAATAGAACTTATACAAACTTAATTAATGTCCATATGATCTATATCATTGTGCTTCTGTAAAAAAAAAAAAAAAAAAAAGAATTACATTTTTCTGCCTTAAATTAAGATGGGATTTTCTTTCTCACGGTCAAAAATGTCTCCATTACACTCATTGACTCATAAATTTCTTTGTTTGTATCAACTTCTTTAGTACTAACAAAAGACAAATAAATATAGATACAATTCAATCTTTTTTAATATCAGTAACATTCTCTTTTACATTATCATTTTAGCTTTCAATTATGTTTTGATGTGGGAAATGACATATTGGGATCTTTCTTGTGTTCAGATCAGATCTCCCTGCAATTTCATGTTCTCTTTTCTACTTTTTAAATCAAGTAGGAGCCTTTGGGAAACTGATAGTAGAATGGAAAACAACATTATGACACTACAGACATCCTCCAGGCACCTTTATTTTATGGGTTTTTAGACCTTGTTCTTTGTCGTCAAAAAGGTATGGAAGCAGGGAAAGGTATGGTATCAGAAGTATGGCAATATGTCCAGATCAGTAGAAAAAGAAATTAACTGGAAATCTGAAACCTGAAGAAGAGAAAGCATTCTGCTTAACATCTATAACACAGATTGCACACATAGGTTTGGAGAGGTTTTCTCTGTCTTAAAACAGGTCATGATGCATCAAATTAAACTTGTTGAGTATAGTATTAGCCTTCACAATTTTCTCTATATCAAGTGTTAATTAAATTCTTGATTTCTGATGATTTTCATGAGAGTTCATATATTTCATACATTCAGCTACATTTTAATGCAATAAGACTCTGGTAAAGACACTTTAAATTGTATGGGTTTTTTCACACTGGATGTTACTAATTCCTACTAATTCCCTCCTGAATGGGACTAATCATTTATGTGTCCATAAAGACAAGCTTGAGTACTTTGCTACACCAAAATTCTCATTGACAAGCTAAAATGAACCCATACTTAGCCAAAGCGCGTCTGCTAGAATAAAAAACTGAAACTGAAGGTCACTAAAGTGATTTATTACTTATATGGCATATTACATACTGATAGCAGATTATGGAAAACAAAAAACGGGGTTTTTTTTCTATAATGCAGGTTTTGGTTTACTCTGTTTTTAAACATTATAATATTTCTCATAATGCATCACTGAAGTTTGAGTTACAATCAGTGAGAAATCAGATTTATAAGGATATTCTATGGCTCAACTTTTTTGTCTTTGAAATTTTCAAGTAAAACTATCAGGAATTTCCCACAGTGTTACAATAAGTTAACTATCTAAATGTTTCAAGAGTTACTCAAGAATTAGAATGAAAAGAATTCAAAATATTTTAACTTTTTCTTTTTTTAAGAGGAGTTTTAAAACAAAATAAGTATGTGGTTTTGGAAAAAAGCCTTTCTTATTTTTTGCTTGCAACTTCAAACTTCCCTGTAATTTGCTTTTTTATGAGGTAGATATCTACATTTATTTTGCTAGATAGAATGAGCATTTTTGGAAGGAAAACTTAAAAGACTATTTTTCTGTTTGTTTTAAAAATATAAGGAATAAAGCATTAATAAGTATTAAAAATATAAGGAATTTTCTTATTTGTAGTATTGACAAGAGATTTAAAATTTGAAATGGAACACCCAGAGCCTGAAGACTGAGGAAAGAATGGGCTTGAAAAAATTTAGGAGGGGAAAAGTTCATTTTCAAAGGATGTAATTAATTGGTTGCTTTGGGACTGAAACTAATTAGGAAAGGAATAAGAGCAGAAAGACTTTTTTTTCAGCCTGTATGTAATATTTGGTCTGCTGTTCATGTAGTTTTTATGTGTATTTCTAGGACTGAGTGTTCAAAGAAACTGTAGAATATATTGTGTGCTTTAGCTCTATTTTGACCCAGACACTGTGGTATAGCATAAGTTTTTTTACTGTATCTCCTGGGCAAAGCATCATAGCTTAATAAAACTAGACAAACTAAAGAAATACACCTGAATGTAACATCTCTGGCACCAATTCAAGGAACAGATATAGCTAGAACAAGAAACTACACTTTCATCCTGGATTTAAAAACTAAATCAAGCTGAAATAGCTCCACAAGAAAGGCATTTCAAAGATGTTACATATAACCAATGTAATGTCTTACTTCTACAGTTTACAAAACATCATTGGGGAAAAAAAAAAATCACATTTTCCATGCAATGATCACCGGTGCAATGTGTATGGTTAACACAAAATTAAAATGACAAAAGTATCATTCAATTACTTTGAGTCACTCGTAATATGCATGGCACACCTGATAATTATTTTTTAATTGTTCTAGAAATTCATACAGAGAATAATCTCACCACTAAAGATGCAGTTAAAAAAAAAAAGCCTTTCTAAGATACTGTAGGGAATTCATTCTCTCTGATTAATGTTTGTTACTGTTTTGATGATGTACTGTGTACATCAATATTTTGTTTCAGCACAGTAAAAGAAATCAGCATAATAATGAATTGTGTTTTGAAATTATCATTAGTTTTGTATTAACAGGAGTGAGTATATATATGTATTTAGTAGGCAGTTTAAAAATATTTTTATTTTTTCATTATTTTTTAATGCAGTGCATCTCTAGTGCATCACCTGGGCTATTTTGGTACTAATGACAATATAAACTTAAACATCAGCAACTTAAAAGCAGTCAAAATATATATTTCCATTAGTGGGGATTTTTTCCTACTTTCACAGATTTTTCTTAATGAGGTTGATTGAAATAACTGTTGTTCAAACTGGTATATAAAATTAGAGGTCTTTCTCACCACAACTGGTCTTTTTATAAGTATCACTTGAAAAAGTTGGGTTACTCCTCCATTAGTATAGACTGCGGTGGAAAAAGGTAGGGAATTTGGAACATTTTGCTCATAACAGTTTTATGCCAGTTTTCCAGTTGCCACATTTATTGCACTGCAGTCCATATTTTTATGCTGAGAACAAAATGATTCCATTGTGTTTGAAATACAAAGAAATTTATGCTGAATTTTCTCTAAGTTCCAGCCAAAAGAATATTCTGTTTCACACAAAACATTCAAAAGCTAACAACTCTAATTGCAAAAAAAATGGTGTATCTCATTCTTTCAATAAAATGAAAAAGAGTTACGAAGGTTTAAATCATGAAAATAGTTTAGGATCTTAATCCTTACATTTGAGGGAGAGCAAAATGAAGATCCAAAACCCTGTCTTAACTTAAGTATAAAAATTAGAGAGGAATTGCTTATTTTCTTTATCCATAATAGAAAAGTGAAGGCTGAAAAAAAAAGATTAGGTGTTAAATGCATTTTTATTTAAAGTTATTTTAAAATGTGTTTAAAAGCCTGACAATAGCTGGTTGACTATATCCACTTTATTGTAAAGGTGAAAATGTAGAAGGCAAAATATACTGAGGGGTAAAGCTGAGCAAACTAGCCAACAAGTCAATGAAAAACTGAATGTTATATCAGCCCAGTGGCTGGTTTTGAAAATTTTTTGAGAAATAGTGGAACAGCTGTTCACAACTGAAACTATTAAACATCTTGCAAAGGAGGTCTTTGTATGGCAGTCTACAGGGAATTCAGAATAATTGTTACTCTAAGAAAGAGTAATAGGAATGTGATGTAATATGAAGATGATAGTTACTTCCTGTACTCCTTACCTTTTGAAAACCGTGAACATATTTTTGTCAAAAATATTTTTAAAAATAAATTGCTAACATCTAAGAGCAGATCACATATTTATTTAGGCTCCTCAAAAATATTTTTTATTTCTTTGGGTAGGTCATTCTTTGTGCACAGCTGATTAACAGCCCAGTGTGTATCGATGATATACTGGTGACAAGAGCTGATTTTGATACATTTTGGCAGTGGATGCCTCTCATCTCATGCAATTTCTTCTGAATTTCTTAAGTTATCAATTAAACTGATTTCTGTCATGCCTAAAAATCCAAACTGAATTTAGAACTGTCTTTTCAGACTTCACTGTTTCATCAGTTATGATTTGGTTGGGAAGAGGATTGTTACAATGAACCTCACCTTCCTATAAGTACTGTTGGAATCTTATAAAACTCAGTCTTGTCAAGCTCATTATCTATATTTTCCTTATTTGTAGAATTCTTTTCTTCTCAATGTCTTCTAGAGACGTAGAATGATTTTGGTTGGAAGGAACCTTAAAGATCCTCTAGTTCCAACCATTCGGCATGAGCAGAGGCACCTTCCACTAGACTGTGTTACTCAAAGCCCCATCCCTCCTATGGCCGAGGAGAGACCATCCACAGCCTATCTGGGCAGCCTGTTCCAAGTCTCAGCATCCTAGGAGTAAAGAATTTATTCTGAAAATTTTATCTAAATCTGACTTTGTTGTAAAGTCCTACAACCATATGCCATAACAAAAAGTCCCTCCTTCCCTTTCTTTTAGTCCCCTTTAGGTACTGGAGGGCTGCTAAAATGCCTCCCCAGAACCTTCTCTTCTCTGCACTAAACATGCACAACTCCCTGAGTTGTATATGGTGACACTGGTTTTTTCAAATTCAAAAAAGGGGTTTTCACCTTTTGTGATGTAAAAGATGAAGAGTCCTGAAGCAAAATTTTGAGCTGTCAAAATTTCAACGATATAGCAGTTAAGCCTAGACTATCAATTTGCATATTGCATGCAGACAGGAGGATTTTAATGGGAAGGAGTACAGAGAGTGAATGAGCCTGCAGTCAGTTTGGTAAGTTAAAACTGAGTTTTGAAGATTATCTGGGTTTTCTCAAATACAGCAGAGACACAGATTTTATTTTTACATCACAGAATCACAGGATGATTGAGGTTGGCAAGGACCTCAGGAGGCCATGTCCAGCCCCACCTCTCAAGCATGCACACCTACAGGTAGTTGCTCCTGCTTATGGCCAGAGAACTTCTGAATATCTCTGAGAAGGGAGATTCACAGGCATCCTGGGGCGACCTGTACCAGTTCTCAGTAACTCTCACAACAAAAGAAGTGGTTCCTTATGCTCAGATTGTTCCTTCTGTGTTTTGGTTTATGATCATTGCCTCTGGTCCCTGGTTACTAGGCACCATTGAAAGGAGCATGTCTCCAACGTTTTTACATTCTCCCTTGAGATATAATTGATACATTTAGGTAATGTACCCTGAATATTCTCCTCTCCAGGCTAAACAATCCCAGCCTTCTCAGCCTTTTTGCATATGAGAGATGTTCTAGTCCTTTCATAATCTTAGTGGCCCTTCTTTGGTTTCTCTCCAGTAGTTCTATCTGTCTCTTTCATAATGTGAAGCCTAGAACTGGACGCAGTGTTCCCCACATTTGGCCTTGCCAGAACTGAGTAGAGTAGAAGGATCACCTCCTTGACCTCTGACAATATTCCTCCTCATGCAACCCAGTGTCTTGGATTCTAATTAAATTTGGAGCAACCATTTCAGAAGAGCAAAGAATCCAGTATTCCAAGTCACTTATATTTGATTATAGGAGACCACTTAAGCTCTGGTCTTTAGTTTGGCCCCCTGTACCTAAAGAACAAAGCACAGACACTGGGTTTGACTTTTTATTTCTTCCTATATGAATCCAACAAAGTGTGTCATATTTCTCCAGCAGTGTGTCCCAGTGCAAAGGGAAGCAGGTCAGTTTAAATCACATTTACTTTGGGTGAGAACTTGCACCACACTCTCACATGAGAGATGGGCAATTGACATCTGTGGCTCTAATGGTAAAGTGGCCTCCTGTACTTTGTACTCTACCCCACTCCTTTAGTGATACCTGAAGTAGACCTGAACTACTGCTCAGGAGAGATTTTTTTTTTTTCTTTAAGACAGGCTTTGATACTGCAAAAATTGCCAGTCAACAGATATACTCTGAGATCCACAGCTGGTACCTGGCTAAGGAAGTGGATGGCAGCACCAGGACCTCTCATCTGCCTATGCCATATAAATTCTTCATTTAAGAAGAATTTATAAATTCCACATTTCCACAAGTAGTTCCTGCCCTAAACCAAAGCGTTTACAAACTGTGATGAGTCTCTGCTCAAATGTAGCGCAGTACCTGGTATGAAGAATCTACTTTATCTTCAAGAATTCTTTCCAGTTAACATTCTTCTGTGATTCTGAGCAGTGAATTAGGGAAAAAACCATGGGTTTAAACATATATCTACAGTTAAAAGTAGCTATAAAGTTACAGAAAGTAAGCCTGTAAGCCTAGACTGCACTACATTCTCTGTAATGATGAATTACTATACACAAGGAACTCATATTTGTGTGCTTTGGGTGACCTGCAGACCTGTCCCAGGCAATGTGTTACAGGCATTGTAACTGCAGGGAAGTCAGAAGAAAGTGGGTTGGAAAAGGGACAAACTGACATATGTTCAGTCTAAAGATTTCCCTGTCTCACTTTCAGGGGTAACAGTCATCATCAATAAGTTTTACCTGCTGCAGTAAAAAATAAAAATCTTATATTGGATTTTGGATCATATGGAACAATATTTGAGTGAAAGTTTCAGACTAATAACATGTGTTTTCATTTCTGGTTCTGTTTTTGTAGAGGAAAGTATTGTCAAAGGTATTCAGATACTTTTGTGGCCTTTGACCTTAGTGCCTCAGCTGTGGAAATAGAAACGAGAACAATAAATTTAGGAATTATTTTAGTTGGTAAGTTTTCAGTTTTGTTGGTTTGGGTTTTTTTGGTTTTGTCTTGGGGTTTGGGGTTGGGTATTTTTTTAGACTTTCAATTTTAAAAACATTGTATTTAAATGCTTTGGACATTTACTTTGGGGAAGTACATAGATATTATAAATGATGAAAAAAGAAAGGAGTGCTACCCAATATTCATTTCCCAGTCCAGAGGTACTAACTGTGACAGTCTACAAAATCAAAGAAAAACACTTATGTAAGTGAAAGGATGTCTGATTGAACACTGAATTGTATTTATTGCTTCTGGGTGGAAAAGAGATATTAAATCCCTGTTCGGGAGCAGAGACTGACCTAATGCATGCCATGGCAATTCTCTACAGTCCTTCACTTTGTTTATTCTTAGTGAGTGCATTACAAAGGTGCTCCTTTATACATTTTTACATAAAGCACTTTCTAAATTCAAGCTGCACTAATGCGATTACCGGGAGTATGAGCACACAAAGGCTGGTTTCTTATCCCCACATTTAAATTCTATATACTCTTTCTTCTGCTTCATTTATATTCTGGTAAGCATCTATGTAATTCTTCTTTTCTTTTATCAAATGTATGAGCAAACTATAGCAAAATCATATCCAACATACACAAATCTTCCTTAGCAAATCAAATCTGAAGTCAGAAATACAAATGATGAACTAGAAACAGAAAAACATATTATGTTTTTTCTCAAATAAAAAGTGCTCTACAAAAAACAACAAAAAAGACATTTTTCACAGTTAAAGCTTGTAGCAGAACCATTTTTCTTCACATTAACAAGCAAAGAGGAATTGCAAAGGATATGTTCCTAGATACTTGAAAGAAAAATTGGTGGCCTATTGGTTGCTTTCTGGTACCCATATATCTTCCTGAAATTATGGAATGTTTGAAAGATAATTTCTCAATTTTTTTATTTCTCTTCCCCTGCCTCTTCCCTCCCTCATACTTTATGAAGATTTTTTTGCTGTACTTACACAGACATATGTCTCTGACCTAATTTTGTTCAGTTTTCACTTTTGGATGTGTAGTCCAATTTTTTTTTTTAACTGCACTTTTATTTGATCAGTTTGCTTAATCACAGCAAACCTATTTTAAAAAATTTAAATGTTGAGAACTTTTGAAGTATTACATACTGATAGAATGGCAATTTGCAAGAGCTGCCATCTGCAAGCCATGTTTTCAAACAGTGGTACAAGCTGTTAGCCTTTTGGTCTTCACAACCTAAGCATAACCTCAAAAACAATAATGACCTCTCACTACTGAAAACTGTTCTCATTTGTGGCAGAGAAATTCTGTATCTAGGAGGAGTTTGATAAACTGGGTCAAGCACATTGTAATGTTACTTAAGTAACAGTCGTGCAGATCACTCTCCTGGGATGGAGTGGGACTGGTGAAAGAAAGAAGCTGCAATAGGATAAAGTGTTAACAACAGTTCAAGTGAGATCAAAGTCAGCATTTCACCCTTAATAATGCGTTGACATTAAGTGGTTAATTTTTAAATACTTTAGGGTTACGTTTTGCAGGCACAAATCAATGCAGCAATTGATTTACTGAAAAATGAGTCGATCTACAACCACTGATCCATTGTAAAAGACAGCTTTTAAATTTTGTTCTGAGAAACTGAGCTTGGGGCACCAAAACTTTAATGTTGTAAAATACAGTCTGCAGGCCATTGGTGACAAATTGATTATGAAAATTAGATTTTTTTTCTCCAATACTTTTGATCACTTTTTAAAAAGTGTTTGATTGCTCAAAAAGTAAAAATAATAAAAATAAACATGTTTTATTGAGAAAATCAATTCCATATAATGACAACTTAAAAGATATTGGCATTTATTATCATAAATTCAAGCCCTTAGTAGGTAGCAAATATCTTGTATCAAACACCTGGTGGAAATAGTGACATTTTACATGTGCATATCCCCAGAGAATACCTTACAATCTAAATGCTTGTAAACATTACTCAGGATGTATTTCAGTGTTCATGATGTATTCACGTGTTCAAGGTCAGGTGGGATGAGGCTCTGAGCAACCTGGTGTAGAGGGAAGTGTCCCTGCCCATGGCAGTGGGGTTGGAACTAGATGGCCTTAAAAGTTCCTTCCAACCCAAATGATTCTATGATTCTGTTTATCTATTATTTGATAGCATAATCTTACTTTGATTTTATATGAGTATTTCAATAATCTGTCAAAAAAAATTCTAAGCATTTTATATATTTTTAACCTAAAATATGCTTATTTTTTACTCCATAAACCATTCAAACTAATCAGTCAAATAAGATAAATATACAGTTTTAACATTACAAAATTACACTTGAGGTCTTATAAAGTTGTTATCATCATTCCTTTAATTATTTTTTTTTTAACAATTGTTTATATCTTTTTATACATGATGCATAGCTATTGTTTATAAGAACCTTAATATAAGAGAAAATAATGCAGGAAAAGTGGATATTCTTTGTTTAAATAAGTGTTTTAATGTATGAAAATAAATAGCCAGTGTTTCAATAAAGTGTAACTTCATCAGCACTTTTGATGTTTAAAATAATTTCTTTATATGACAAAATTTTTTTACTAATTTTTTTCTTAACACAATATTTGGATCCAAAAGTCTTTAGAATCTTTTGTAATTTGTAAGTTTTTAGGTATATAATTGGCAAGGGTCTTTTGCTATGATTTTTAAAGTAATAAAGTACCTAATTCTCCACAAAATCAGTAAGAATTTTGATGAGATGCTGAATTATTTGAAATTGAAAAAGGATTCCTTCTATTCTCATAGAGGAATATTTATAAAAAACCATATTTCAGTATTTCTCAGAAAATATTCTTATTATTTCAAAATTTATTTCCTAAAGGAATAAAAAGTTTCAAATTGGAAGCACAGTTTGGAGAACTAGAAGATAGGTTTTTAAAGTTATTTTAGGCCTATGGTTTCTAGAGCTCTAGATTTGTCAAGAAATCTTTGTGTACGACTATATTAATTCATAAATCTATATTTTGTTGAATAAATGTATTGGTCTATGTAAACTCAAGGAAATAACTTATAATTGGGCTTAATGGATGCAAAATTAAGTCCTACATATTTATTAACATTGAGGGTTATGGTTTTAATCTGGGTTGCAAAGGTTTTACCAATTTTCAATAGTTAATCTCCAAGAATAAGTTGATGCTGGATATAAAGCAAATTATTATATAACCAGATACACAAAGTCATCTGGTAAGACACAACATTAAGCAAATTACAAGGGATTTTAATTGCATAGATTAACTGGTAATAGATAAAATTGTCATGGCTTAAACTTGAGAGCAACACTCTGAAAAATGTCTGTATAACTCCAAGTAGAAACAAGGAATACTGAAAAAGGATTAAATCAATGTAAAGGCTGGAATATTTCCAGGCTGGCAAAGTAATAATTTGTGTTGTAATTCTTATTTATTATAATAAATAATGGTAGGGAGGATGTCAATAGTTAATAAGTACTACATATTTCCATAAAAAGATTGGTTTAGAGATCCCATAAGTGATTTGTGTAGCAGTGTAATTGCATAAAAATTGCAGACATTACTCAGAAACAAACTAAATCACTATAAAACAGTATTTCAAGGACAAGGGTAGCTACATGACAGAGCTAGAGGCTACTCCAAAGCTGCCAATATAATTGTCTGAGGAATTTGCCAAGGAAATAGATGCTGCTGACAGAAAATAGTGTTCCACTCCTTGACGTTTGGGTATAGCAATGCTCAAACCTAAGACAAACATAAGTGAAACTGTTCTTCATTCCCATGCAATGTCTATGCATGGTGTAATGCATCTACTAAATGTAAGCACAGCAGTGTTTTCCTGGTTCTCTTAGACAAATGAGAAATTGACTTGTCCACAAAGAATAAACTTTTCAAACTCTGCTATGAATCTAAAATTTTACCTGTACTGCAACACACAGGAGCAAGGGATGACAGCTTGAGAGAGAACAGTTTTAGCAGAATCATAGTGATCTTCACAACTCTTAAGTCAGCAAGCCAGGACTAATAGTTTCATCTTTGTTGTTCTGGTATTTTGTTCCTTGCACAATTCCAGAAAGAACTGTCTTGGTTTACACTATACAGACTCTGCTGGAGTCCAGGAGATAAATTGAAGCAGAAAGTTCTGTTCACTCTACCACATAATGCTGAAGTGATACGTCAGGTCAGGGGAAGCCCAAGCTGGAAGCATATAAACTGTAAACCTGCCACCTGAAATTCCATTTTAGAATGGACCATATTGCTGTTGATCATCAAGGGCATAGCTGATATTAATCTTCTGACTTTTTGAACTTAGGAAGGGCAAAGGCTCAGAGTATGCCCTGAGAGATTGCTCTGTGGTGAACACACAGACAACATGTTCATTAGTGAGAGAAAATGGAGTACAGCTGAGAGCAGGAAATCTACTACACGTGTAGACATTGACTACAAAAAAATCTCAGGAGGAGCACTGTTGGAGAGGCACAAAAGTTGCCTTTAGGCTGACCTACTGAAGAGTGAAAACCAATAAAGAATTTAAGAAGAATACAAAAGCACAAGTCCTGTGTACATATAAGTTGTTTATTTGTATTTTTATTTGAACTTTGAGTTTAGTGAAGGCTGCAGAGAAAAGGGAAAGGACAGTAAAATGCCAAATAAAATGCAATACCTGTTATTCAGATAGGAAAGGAAATTCTGGTTATCTAAAAAGTGTGGTGGGTCTGAAGATCTTGGAATCATGGCAGATTTATTTCTTAAATTGAATTGAATTAGATAAGTGAGCATCATTTCTCATATGGTTAAACTGGCCGTCACAAATCATTAAGAAAGAAATAAAGAGTAAACCAGAAAATTTCATTATGTATTATTCCATTAAGTGGAAACCCTTTATTCTTTCACTGCCTGTAAGATTCCATGAAGTTCTCATCCTTCTATTTCAAGACTTCTTGAATAAAATACAAATAGAAAGAAAATAGAGCAAAGAAAATTAAAAAATATGTTAAAAGGTTGTTGTGTGAGGACTGATTAAAAGACTATAATTCTTCTCCGTGTCAACGAGAAAAGTTAAAAACAGTAAGATTTGAATTTCTAAAGTCACATAAGGTATTTAAAAGAAGAACTCCACAGGTTTATTACCTAGTTTTTCTAGAGAACTGAAGCAGATGAGTACA
The DNA here is from genome assembly GCF_028769735.1 of Zonotrichia leucophrys gambelii. Classification (NCBI taxonomy): domain Eukaryota; kingdom Metazoa; phylum Chordata; class Aves; order Passeriformes; family Passerellidae; genus Zonotrichia; species Zonotrichia leucophrys. The sequence goes on along the minus strand of NC_088170.1, from coordinate 54,677,160 downwards.
GGATTAGGCAGGAGGTTTAGTTAGTATATTTTCATACAAGACATAAAAATCTTTAGGACTAATTGAAAACATAAAGAGGCTCAAAGATCTTAAAAAAATAATGGCATAAAAGGGGTTTTTTGATAGCTGAAGGGTTATACCTCTCTGTGGTGGTTTGACCAGGAACAAGTGGGAATTCTGGGAGGCTGTGGTCAAACCAATGGATGCTCGGAGTTTGATATTGGCACCTGGTGTGACCAGTGGGGTTTGGACACACTTCCGAGAATACACAGGGGTTAAAAAGCAGAGCTCTGGCTCTGGCAGGCTCTCTTGAGACGTCGAGGCGAAGAGGTCAGATCTCCCTCCCCTGTCCAGCCGCTGCTGCTGGGCGGGGGAGGGGCAGCCATGCGGTAGGCCCGGGGCCTGGACAGAGATGGGGGTGAGAAGGCCCTCAAGGATGGAAGGGTGGAGGAGCAGCCCCAAGAGACATCGGGCAGACATTTCCCCCCCCAGGAGGGAGAGAGAGGGAGAGTCGGCGAGACGGAATGTGATAGCAGCCGGCCCAGGAGGAGAAAGGGGGGAGAAGGGTGCAGCCCGGCCGGCCGCAGCAGCAGCGCGTGTGGGAGTATCGTCGTTCTGAGACAGGCAGAGACTGAAATTTTTAACCCCTTTCTTTCATGATTGGGGCCTTGCAAGAATGCTGATCCTCCTCGGAGCTGTCTAAGAAGGGAGATAAGAGATAAGATGAAACAAGGACCTGGCCCGAAGGACGTAGAGAAGACTGGCTGAGTGAAGAGAGAGATGCTTGGAGTGGCCTTTTAGCTGGACTTTTCTTGTGGTCATGGACTCAGTTTGTTCCTGTGACACAGAGACTGCACTTAGGGGGGGGGCAGTGCCTCAGAACCAGGAGGGTTCATCGTGGGGACCCCTCGGCCCCAGGGGGTTGGAAAAATATAGGGGGGACAGATGTCCCAAAGCAGAGACTGTGCCTTTTTGGAGTGAGACAAGGCATCCTTAAAAGACAACCCTAAAAGCAGCTCTGGTCCATGCACGGTGGTGAGAGCACTGGGCATGGAAGGAAGATGTCACAAGCGGCAAAAGGACTTTCCGGGCGGTGCCGAGTGACATTGGAAGCACAGAGGTTTCAGCGTGTTTCCAGGGGAAGCCTATGGAACAAGAAGGACTCCTCTCCTCTTCATGAACTGAAGTTTGAGTATACTAAAGTGTGGTGCCAGGCTGGGCAGTTGGTGATTTGGGAGAATGTATCGGATTGGGAAATTCAGGTAGTGGGGAGGAGGAAAGTGGTTTTTTGTAAGGTTTTCAATTTTTTTCCTTTTCCTTATAGTTTTTCCCTATTTTCCTGTAGTTTAGGTAATAAAGTGTTCTTTATGTTTAAGCTGGAGCCTGTTTTGCTTATTCCTGGTCACATCTCACAGCAGACACCAGGGTGAGGGCATTTTCATGGGGGCACTAGCTCTGTGCCAGGCTCAAACCATGACACTCTCTTTTAGCTGTCTGTTTTTACCAAGTACCTGCCAGAGTCTCATATCTGATAGAAGGCCATTGATCATTTCATATAGTCTTAACTTGTTGTTCTTTATGCTTTAGTCATCACAAGAGAAAATAAAAAGGGGAATCAGAACTTATAATATAAAATTTAGTATAATTTTCATTGTTTTTTCATTATATTTTTCTTAGCTATTATTTACAGACCTTGATGTCTTAGAAGTCACAACTATGACATAAGAGAACGTCTTGTCCTATGAATTTACTTGTAGAATGAAACCACAACACAAGCATAGCCTAAAAAAATAAAAGTTGGAATTGGTGTAGCTATCTAAATTTACTTCTGAAGGAATGATGGTAATTCAAATTACCCTTACCCTCTCCCATCTTTTATACACTTTTGATACAATGTTCTTCCCTTGGCTTGCCTTATCTTGCTTTTCTCTGGCCATGGCTTTGAGTCTTTTGTCTTACTGTCTCAGTTACAGCTCCAAATGTAATTGTGTCTGCCATACCAGCTCCATAGGATGTTCAGAGTTTAACAAGGCTTCAATTCTTTCAACTGTTATGGCCCATAAAGTGATTGCTAAGAGAAAGTCTTAAGGTGAGTCAAGAGCTACCATGGGAGCAATCTGTCCTAACCAGGCTACTCTGCTAAGTCCACAAGGGCTCTGCACAGTCATTGGACTCTGGATCTGAGCATTTAAATGGAGAGATAGCTGGCAATAACTCAAAGCAGCTGTTCTCTTCCCTCTCTCCCTGCTGCCAGGACAGGTGGTATCTCAAAATTATCTTGGTTTTTGATAAACATATATAAAATTGCTTTCACTTGGTTGCATTTGGAAAAAAAAATTAATACTTCTGCCAATCTTCATCAAGCCCCTACTATTTATAAGGTTGCTATAAGAGAACACTAAACTGGCAGGTGCCTCATACAGTACTTCTGAAAAACAGATCAGATACATTGGACCAAGTCCTGCTAATGTTCAAGTCCAGCTGAGTGTGTGCAGTCTTTAAGACACTGTAGAGAGTTTGGGTTAAGTTACCCTTTTCTGCTTACTCTTTGCAGTGCCAACCAGGTGCTAATTTCCAAGACATTTTGTCCAAGACAGCTTGGACTTAGGAAAATACACCCACTACTAGACAATAAGCATTTTTTAGTCTCCTAGATTTTGTCTCCTAAAAATAAAATTGGCAACATCTCTTCACTCTTAACAAGTATTTGGTCAACTTTTCTCTAGAAATAAAATGACATTTTAGATATAATATGATATAATATAAAATGATATTTTAGAAATAAAACAAAACATAGTCCTGTTATTTTTTTAAATAAATCTCCCTGGAATACGCATTTTATTTCTTTGGCTTCCAAATTACTGTAAATTGTTTAGCATGTTTCTTCTAATAACCTCCCTCTGATGGCTCTTTTCTATATGCCTCGGGAAGTTAAGTCTAATTAGAGTAGCTGTAGATCTGTTTGGCATATGTCTCATAAAATTCTTTACCCCCTGCCCTCCTCCATACTTAATACTTCCTAATTAACTCTGAAATGAAAATGAAAAAGAATTGTCACACATACCAGTTTTCACCTGGACAAACACAGTAGAGGTCCCCACAGAATATCTTTGAAAACCACACTCACAGAGAATGAATAAATTAGTTTATAAAACAGAGAAGATACTTTTTAAAATATATTTATATGAGTTTCATTTCTAAAATATATCTTTTTGTCTTTAGAAAGTCTTCACTTTCTAAAATATATCTTTTTGTTTATTGATAACCCAAGTAGGTCTCTTTAGATCAAAACCTCTTACTTTCCAAAGAGAGTTCCTAAATTGGTGTCCTTATGTATATAAGTTTTATAGTAATAAGTTAAAACTAGTTTTAACAAAACACATATTTCATGTGTTGTGAGAATAAAAAAGAAGCAGTTAACAAAGGACCCAAAATTATTTACTGACATAAAATCAGCTGTTAATATTGATGGTCTGAAGAAGTTGAATATCTTAAACTTATATTTTAAATTTATACAGATTTAGACTCTGTTGCTCATGATCAGGAAATTGAGAATATACTCCCTGAAGTTCTAGTGTCTTTTTTTAAAACTGATTTTTCTCTTTCAGATTTTGAACTTCTAGAGACAGTGAATATATTTTATATGGGCATCAGGTTTTACAGTCTTAGTCTACAATTGGAATGGTCTTGTTGGGCCAGCAGTGGCTAACAACCAGACTGCCACTCAGACACTCACTCATTTGCCTCCATTCTGCAGGAAGGGAGAGAAAATAGGAAAAAAAGCAGTAATGAGAATTCTCATAGGTTGAGCTAAAGACAGGGAGATTGCTTACCTGTTAAAAGTGTTGGCAAAATGGATTGAACTCAGGAAAAAAAAAGTTGCTAATTTGAATAGATTTGGCTGGTGAGAAACAGAGTCAAACAATAAAACAGGAACTTTACAAGCCCCTGTCTTGGTTTAGAACTATACATCCTAAACCATACATCAATAATTATACATCACTAAAATGAAACTGATCCACATATGCAGTTAAATGCAAAAATAAGACAAAAAGTATCATTGAGGTCATATACATAATTTTACATATTTTTTTTATTCAGGTTGGATTCTTTTAAATGAATGAGTCATTCAAGGTGTTTTGCTTAGCTCTCCATCTCACCCTTGTGACTATAATGTTGGCTAGAGTTAGTAATATCATCATTGGTATAAAAATTCTGTTCATATTAACCTTATCAATCAGCTTTTTTAATGTCAACATTATGATATCCTCTTTAGATGAATTTATATCAGCATTTAAAGTAGCTCAAAAGCAGAGCAAATAATCTGAAACTTAATAAAAATCAAGTGCCAGCAAGAGTATAAGCCTAGAACAGATTCTTTTTCCAAATCAAATATATTTTTCTACCATATTAAACATATATCCCCTATGTTTATATTTGCGAGGCTTTTTATATTTGGTTTATCTACCTCTTAGTGCAGATAATTTTATAATAATAAATTAATTATATATATAATACTAAAACTGTCATTTGATAATAAGCATCTTATAAAGTTGTCATTTGATAACAAACATCTTATAAACCTGAAAACAATGGTCAGTTTTTAATGTTACATGCAAACAGATGTAAATGCTTAGGTGTTGTGTGAAGAGAAATGCAAAAGATATTGTGTATGTCTACATAGGCTTGATGCATTCTTGCAGCAATTCAATGTCTTTCTGCAACCATCCTAAATTTGCCAAATGGGCCCTAAATTTGCTATTACCATGGGGTATTATTCATGTGGGAAGGAGGTGGTTTTGGCAAAGGTAGAATGAGCAGAAATAGGGTGAAACCTGGGTCTTTGAATTACCTAACTCTTTTTCCATGTTATTCTTTGTGCTCCCTGTAGACCTGACCCAAGTGTTTCCTTGCTATCCTGATTTAGACTCCCACAGCAGCTCAATCACAGTTTCAAGGCAGATCTTATGAGAAAAAGATTTTTAAAAAACCCAAAATATGCTTTTTAGCTACTACACCTATACATAGCTGCTGACACTATTCCACCTCTGTAAAGACAAAAGGATTCAGAGATCTCTTACCACAATTATGACAGAAATGGACAGTAGAATCTGAGCCTGAGGTTACCAGCACCATGGGTGATCCAGAAAGATGTGGAAGGAGCAATGCTGATGTCATGCCATGCTCCCTTTGGAATGTTTGTTTTTCACCTCAGATTTGAGCATTCATTTGTTTTCAGGTCAGAGATAGGATTCAGACAACCACAAATCTCTAGAGACACTGAGACTGGATAAGGCATGCCAAGGGGACCACAACACTGCACCAATGTTGCTCCTTCCACACTTTAAACTTAGACCACTCCTTCTCCTGGGGATCTGGTCTTCAGCCCGAGGCCATTATTGGGGTTAGGGTTTGGAAAACCACAAAGCCTACAGCTCCAGACACAGTGGAGCTGCATAAGGCAATCCAAGAGGAGCGTGGCACTGCACCCACATTGCTCCTTCCACACATATTTCAGCTGACCCGTTGTGGTGGTCAGCACCAAGCCATTATTAAGGGTGAGGTGAGGGTTCAAAGAACCACAAAGCTTGCAGCTCCACTGATATAGGGGCTTAAAAATAAACTGCAGTGTGTGCAGTGACCCAGATCCATATTGCTCTTGCAGAACTTATTACATATATGACATTTTTCTTTCAGAATTGTGCAGATTTTTAACTTAATCCATACTGTTTGTCTTTTGATAATTCTGTAAAGTAGAGGGCTCTTGGTATTCCTTAATTTTTCTTTTTCTTTATTTTTTCTTCTTTACCCATTTAAGTCCTATTTTTAATCTCACAAGGATTCATCATGGTAAAGCATGGAATGGACAACAAAAGCATACAACTTTAGAAGCTGTCTCACCAAAGACTGCTTTGCAAACAGAGTAATCTTCTAAATTTAATATTCATCTTCTAATATTGTCATCTAAATATTGTCATCTTCTAAATCTAATATTTTACACTCACACCTCAGCTGGGAGCAGACAGAGGTGAAGAAATATTCAATGATAGAACAAAGTTGACCACTAGTCTAGTGAGAAAAAAAATACCACCATGAACATACATCTACAGAAAAGATCTCAGGATGTCAAAAACCTTGTCAATTCCTCCCTTGAGGACAATTGTTGACCAAGAGTCAAAGGGACATGGATAGACGAAGACAATACCAGAGTACAGGAGTTGGTACTGGAAAGGTTGCACTTTTTTAACAATTTAAAGAGTATGAAAGAAGTTTTCTTGTATTAACGGGATCATTTGGATGACTAGACTCTTATAATGTTGATTACACTTACAGAAAAAACATAGCACATGTAATATACTCCTTTCACCCATAAGAGCATTATGGGGGTAATAATGGGTTACATGTAGTTTTTGAGGACAATTGATGTGATATAAACATATTGTAAGAAAAATGCACATATACATATATATGTAGACATATATGTATATTAAGAAGCATTTTCTGAAAGAGGTTTGAATTGGTCATAGTCCTGCTCTTTGCCCTAAAGAAAAGGTCATTCAAAGAAAATTCACTATTTATAATTTTTATTCTTAGTGGGGAGTGGCAAGCTCACATATGTGAATGGAAAAAAATTTTAGTCAAAAGAGATTCTGCCCTCACTTCTATCTATAAAGACCTAAAGTCAGGGTATAGCATCATTGAAATAGAGAGTAAAAATTGGCCTCCACAGCTGCCCAAATTAATATTAATAATAGCAACATTTTAGATAAAGTGTATTTTAGATCTCATGAAAGTTGTTAACTGTCTTAAAGATTTCAAACCTGCTTCCTGCAGCAGATCAGATAGCCCAGGAGCAACACCAGGGAAAGCTGCTGAAATTGATTTAATCATTGTGCCTGAGTACTGGTGTAGTGGGACTGCTTCTAAAGGAGGGGCTTTATTTCACTCAGTTGGGATTGGTTGAATTATTTATTGCAGTTACTGCATTATTTATTTCTGTTCACAAATAGGCTTTGATTTGTATAAATGTATTTGACAAGCATCTTTGTTCAATCAGTGTAGGCAGAAAAAATCCAGCTTTTGGGTGCCTCAGTGTAGATTCAGTCCTGCAAGGCACTTAGACTTGTCATGACATTTTTTGTGACATGGCATTTTTGCTCTTTGAAATATTGACTGAAGGCTTCAGGACATTGGTGAATGACAAATAACAAACAAGACAGAGCAACTGGTTTGTTTTGTTAACAGATCTTCACACTTCCATACGGATCATCCTTAAGGACTGCTCTCTCTGATATTTATGATCAGGCAAATAACACCCTCATTCTTTTTTGTCAATATAAAATAAAAAGGGTCAAAAATAAACACTCAACTAAAGGGCTTTTAGAATCTGAACAGCCATTCATGCATACATGACTTTACGAATCCCATATAATTTATAGGTCAAGAAAAAAAGAGGAAGAAATAGAAAAAGAAAATATAAATTGCATTCAGTTTCTTCTACCTTGAACTTCAAAACCTAGGCAAAATGGTTTACCATTATGCTACCATTATGTTACCATAAGTCTGCAGACAAGACAAGATAAAATAATTCCTCTCTAATTTGCTTTCTCTTTCCCCTTACACATTTTTCTTCACCTTCTTTGAGCTGTCTCTGGAACTCATAACATCCGACTATGAGCTGATTTGTCACACAAATTTGGTAAAAAATATGTATTTGTATACAACTAGATCTCTATGTTGCTGGCTATTTTATATGTTAGAACCACTTAGGGAAAGGCTTGATAAGACTAAAAGTAGCATAAGGCAGAGGGCAAAGGTGAAGAGGGAGATATCATATAGGCTAGGAACTGCAGGTTGATCCAAATGTATCTGAAGTCTAAGTTACATACTGTCATGTTATGATCATCATTCAGTTTTGCTAACAAAGGGGCAGCATTAATGTCTCTCAAAACAGTGAAACAGATACCTGCCATGTGACTGCACGGAGGTTTAAACACTAGCCCACCAAATGGATGACCTAGTACAGAAATTTTAATATCTTGTGTTTGTAAATTAATTTTTTTTTAATATTATTTTCCCCTTACAACTTCACACTTAACGAAAATGAGTAATAACTGCCTGACATTGCAGGGTGTAGGATGTAATCATAATGATGGCAAAAGACTGGAATAAATGACTTCCATGTGAACAAAGAGCTTGCTGCAAGGACAACCAACATCCTCTTTACCATTATGCTATACTTTCTTTATATGGCAAATCCTGTTAATCACTGTTGAGAAATATTTTCAACCTTCAGTAAACTAGAAGAGGTGTGTGCAACACTGAAACTTCGATACTAAATATATATGCATCATGTTATGAGATTGCAAAAGGTTTCATGTTAACCAAAGATTGGGCTTAGGCCTGTTTCCAAGACAGCAGGACAACCTGTTTGCCTATTATCCAAGAAAAGAACATAACTACACCATTAAAAAGAGATGGCTACAGGATTAGAACTTTACTGTGTGAAAAGAATGGCTTGAAACATGTATGTAATATCAAATTAAACACTTTGAGCCTAGTGCCACATGCATACAAGGGAATTGTTTCTGTATTTATATAACCCAGTAAATGTGATCTTTGACATTTCTAGTAAAAGACCACACCATCCAAACCACTTATTCATGACAGACATAAAGAACTACAAGAAGAATTTTAAGTTTATACAAGACCCAACAAAACAGGGCCTATCCTTGGCTTTTGGTGTAGAGTGAGCATATATAATAATTTCCTATTGGACTAATTTAGTCCAGTAAAAAGAGATTCCTCTACTCCGGAGGGCATTCAAAGGAGACTGTCTCTCCTCTTTAGGAAAATATTTGTTTTAGTCTTTCAGGATTCTTGCACAATACCATTCTTTGCAATCCATTCTGTAGGAACATAGAGATCCAAAGTATATTTCACCATACTTAAAAAAGCTGTTACCTTCTTTAATAAGACATATTAATGTTTTGTGAAATGTTTTCACAAACTTTGACTATATATTTATGAAACTTCTCTTTTGTTGCAGTTTTACTTTCTTTCTGAAAAATTTTGCAAGAATATAGGATCTTTGTTCCTTTGCAGCTGATCCACTCTTTCTATTATTCTCCCACTTGAAAATCATAATCCTGAATTTGTGACATCACAGTTATCTCCAGGATGCATTATTATGTTTCTTCAAATGGGGAATTCTATCATCAGATGGAGAATAAGGCATAAAGTCATGAGTAAAAATAGAAAACTCATGAATCCATTCATGACAAGTACTAAAACTAACATTGGAAAAATCATATCATGTTTTATATATGTATACAAATGTTTTGACTCAGTGATTAAAAGTCATTTTCTATTTTCAAATGTTGGAAAGTGAGCAGTTGAAAAATATTCACAAGGGTACTTTTAGTCTCTAATTTCTCTAAAGACAATGCCCTGTGCTATGTAATCACTCTGCAGCCTGTTTTTACTCAGGTAGATTCCTCTAGGAAGTGTTTCAGAACTAAGTTGCCCTGAAACACAACCTTGAACCCTCTATACAAGGAGATCAAGAGCTTGAACTAAAGACAGATAGAAATTATGAAAAACTGCCTATACAAGGATTTGACCACTCTTTTAAGCATCAAACACTTGAATGCCTTTTTCCCTTCATTTTTTTTGTCTTGTATTTTTGCATGAATAATAGGATTAACTTACCATAGGGTAAGAAACAAGATCCTCAAAAGTTCTGCTCCTAATTTTTGAAAAAAACGCAATACACTTGACTCAAACATTGTTATATTATATCTATTTGATTCAAACCTAACTACACGTATTTCAAGCTCTGGGTCTGCCTATAATTGCCAATTGTAGGCACAGGTCAGAGTGAAAAACAAGCTATTAGTGAAAGGGTTATCAGAATGTCACGCTTTAACATTAGCCCACACCTAAGCACCACTCAGCCTTTTGCTCACTCCCTGCCAGTGGCATGGGGAGAGAGAACTGGAAGAACAAAAGCATAAGGAGTACAGGTCAGAGTGAAAAATAAGCTATCTTTGAAAATGTTACATGTTACTTACCAGGAAAAGAAAAAAGTGGGTATTTTATTCTGGATAATAACAATGGACCTTTTCTTCTGGTTCTGACACAACTGATATGACACAGCACCCCTTTGAAGCTGAGACCAGAGGTTCAGAGCTTTTAAAAAAGGAGCCCCTCATAAATGTTTTGTCAAACAAAAGTTTTATAGGTAGCCAGTAATATGTTTGCTACTGGTATTTTAGTGTTCCTAAATCTGTAGCTATTGCTCTGAGCAATTTGAAAAAACCCAGCAATGACAATTGATATGTTAACCTTAGGGAGTTCACTGATGGTCCATGAAGGCATGAAGGTGCTGGAAGATCATGGAATGTCTTCATTTACATTCAATGACAACTCATTCTGATACCTTCAGTAAAGCAGAGAATGGTAACAAAACCTTCTGCCACTCTGTAACTAGCGCATGAGTTCTATTCTATTTATTCTATATTCTACTCTGAGTGTAACTCAGTACAGTGTGTTGGCACAGCAAGATCTCAGTGCAAGAAGATTCAGAAGGTCTCATAATTTTTTCTTAATATATGTACTGGTTATCTCAGTATGGTTAGGCAAAAAACAAGCACTTGACATTTAAAGTTCATAAATAAAATAATCTCCCATCTTACATGCACAATGCATTGCAAACAGGAGATTTACCATAAAGTTCTGTGAAAGTATAATGACTTTTCAACATGAGTAGAGTGAACATATGTGACCACTAAATATTGATGTCAACATAATATATATTTAATTAGATAAATGTAATAAAATATAAATGCTCTACTACACTATATAACACAGTATATATAGACATAGATATTCACTTAGTATACAAAAAATATTTTCTATGTAAGTGTATGTGCATATGTGTAAAGAGACTTCAGGAACTCTTTAGATGCAGTATATTTTTTTTTTTCTTTTTGACAGGAGAATAAGTCAGTTTAAAAACAACCCACCTATCAGTTTCTATCACTTCTGATGAGTAGTCTCATTTCAATTGCTACTATTACTTATCTATATGAACTTACTTTGCCATAAAATATGCACGAAATTAGAAGATATGCTACAATTCCAAAATATAGTTTTATGGATTAGAAATAAAGATTATTTAATAAACTACTAATCTCTCAGATTTTTCAGATCTGAAGGCAATTTTGGTCATGTGGTCAGTAAATAAAATTATTCTGTTTCATGTATTTATAGAAGAATTTTATTTACTGTACTTCTTTATTTACATATTAATTCAAAGATAAACTGCAAGTCCATAAGAAGTCACAAAATAGTGAAAAAATTTATATAAATTATTATATAACTGTCTCTTAACACTTTGTATCCTCTTTGCATTATTCTTTTCTTATGAGACATTTTAAAATAATATACAATTTGGGTCTGCTGCAGAAAGAAGGTTTATTCTTCTAGAAGGTTTGCTTAAAGTGTAGAGACAGAGTAACTGTTCTTAATATTTACATTAACATAGCATTTATAGTGTATTGTAAAAATGCAAAATTATTTAGATTTAGATTATTTATTAGCAATTTATATTCTATTGATTAAGACATAGCCTAATGGAGGTGTGGCATAATAAAAGTAATAATTTTTTATCTTGTAAACTGACAAGCTGTTTACATCTTCAAGGCTTCCCTTTTCAATACTACAGAAGGTAAACAAAGGTAAAGAATGAACTAAAGAAAAGTTTATTACTGTCCAAGTACATGAACAGAAACAGAAGGGAAGAGACTTGGAGGGCAACTGCTTTCTGGGTCCAGCCTCCTACATACACCTGACAAGAAAGGGGTATATAGATGACTTATCTGATAAGCTGTGGGTAATCATTTGGATGAATTGTGTTCATTTACGTTTGGATATCTACATCTTATTTTCTTGCCTTAGAGTCACACCACAATCAGAATATTCAGAGAATAAAGTTCAAGAATGTCTCATTTTACCTTGAAGGAGATATTAAAAACTGGTCAGATAATCAGTGTAATGAACAATGGTAATTTTCTTCCACTAACAAGCAAAAGAACTACAAAAAACCCTACTTCATATGTAGTCATCATAATTTTAGATATCTAAATCTAAATCTAATTGATTAAAACAAATAAACAGGCTAAACACAAAGGAACAGGAAGTACAAATTTTAATTTAAGGAAAAAATAGGATCTCAGTATCTGAAATACACTGACCATTAAAATTTGTCATGGTTTATAAAAATCCCATCCTACCCTAACTGCCTAAATGGTGTTAAAGGGTAATTATTTTCCAATCTACCTAAATCAGGAGAGATATATATCTGATTTTTTAAAAGATGACTTTTCAAAATAAAAAAAAATAAAATTTTTTCCTCCACAAACATTTTAACTGTTGTGTGTTTTACATTTACTGAAATTCTGTGGTATATGCTTTCCTCATTAAAAAAAAAAAAAGACACCCATTGTAAAAGAAAGTCAAAGTTTGTTTTCTCATTCATTTGCGTATTTATGTAAAAGTTGAACATTTAATGCAGTAATTCATAATAGTTTGCAAGAGTCTGGGATCTGGCTTCGTTATTTGTGTTTGACTTGCATTTTAAATTAAGTTAAAGTATTATTTTAAATTATGAAGAAGATTTGCAGACCTAAGCAACTGTTATCAACCACAACATATTTTGAAGGATTGGCAGTGCCATCAACCGTCCCTTGTGCAAAGTATTTTATTAATTGCAATTATTATTATTCATCCAGGCACTTTCAGGTTCCTCTATCATGAGTATATTCTTTGACCTAGGACATGACTCTTAAATCTGCAAGTCAGTATGAGGAAAGATGTGCACTTACAGCCTGGTTGAGATGTATGAGCGTAGCTGCCTGTGCGTGACTCTGAAAGTTTAATCAGTTTCAGTAAATCTCTTGCATTCAATTATGGGTCACTGTGTGCTATTTCTATTGACCTCCTAAGTGAAGAAAGCTATTAAAGTGGGTATGTTTGTGCACATCACAGTACTGTACCATGAGCAGTTACAGTGGCATTCAGGGGAAAATATAACAGAAATGGAAAAAAAAAAACTTGCATAATTCAAGACCTGAAAAATATTAATTTATACAGTAACTGTAATTATACTGCAATAAAGAAAACCACTATATATGCTGTAATTTCTTAAATCAAATATATGCTGTACTTAACGTCCCTGTCTTTGAGAAGCAGGTCAGCTTGCTACAAGTAATGGAAAATATTTGCTACAGTGATTTGAGGTTTTATTTCAGACAATCATCCTGGACTACCTGGTGGTTCTGAAGATCAGCTGTCAACACAAAGGATGGATTAATAAAAGATACCCTCACCCCAGTAGAGTAGTAAATATCAGCACAGAGGGGTGCATGCTCTGTTTCTAAAGCTGTGTGGAGAGAGAACACCACTGTACAAGTTAGTGGGGTGCTGCCAGGTGAAAGTTTCTAGTCAGCAATCTTAGCTAATTGAAACATCCACAAGAAGAAGCAAAGGGATTATCTGGTATTACCAAAAAAAAAATCTACATGGAGCTGGGCCTAGGTGTTGCAAAGTTAAAATGGTATTTGGAAAGAGTAAATAACACATGACAAAATAGAAACAGATTCTAATGTAGAGCTGCAGCTATGCTGCAGTGTAAAATAAATCTACTGACTAGGATAAAATCTGCTTGTGACTGCATTTGACAAATCAAAAAATTAGTTAGGAAAGTAAACAGGAATAAAACTGAGCTAATGGACTAAGCCCACTTACTAAGTTCTTTGAAAGGGATTCAATGAATAATTTTACTGTGGAGGACCAGTTGTAAGCACATTTTGTCTCAAACATTCTGACTGTTAAAAAGGTAAAGGTATGATGAAAAGAGAGGGTCCTGTGGAGATGGGACAGTGCTGTTCTGAGCCAACTTCCTGCTCCATCTTGTCACTTGGGCTCAGCTGCCCTCTGACTCCCTTCCTGTATGCATGCAAGAAAATTTAGTTTACATAGGAGCTGTACACCAGATTAACTAGAAAAGAAAGCAAATCAGGCCCCCTCATTCTTTTTTCTTCTCTTTTGCTCTCATTGCTTACCCCAGCTGTGGATCATCCACGCAGCGGGACAAACATGGGATCTAAGGATAGAATGGTATTTTTTGTTCTCTCTCTCCCTTTACTGTCATTCTTTGTCTCCCTCTTTGCTTTTCCTGGGCAAAGCATAGCTATCATATTCTACCTTGTATACTTCAAGCTGAACCGTGTTGTTGGAGTGGGGAGCTTGTGAAAGCATTTTGGGTGTTGGTAGCCAGCACCTTTGAGAAGTTCCTTGTGAGGAGCTGATGATGCCTCAGGTGTTAGCTTTCATATATTTCAGATTCTGTGCTGCTTCAGTGCATGTGTCTTGGCTTCATATTAGGGGATAGTAAGCTCTTTTCACAGAGTAGGTCGACAAAACAATTCCTTCTCTAGCTGGGGACCCGAGGACAAGAGATCCAGATCTCAAGCCCAAGAGCATAAACAACAGTGGACTGAACAGAGAAACACAAGAAGGATGGGACTTCATGAGCTGAAGCTGTAAGGGGACAATTAGCTCCAGTATGCTAATGGACCAAAATTTATAAAAGTGCAAGACCCCTAGACCGCTCGTCCATTTTGTGACCATTTTGGGGTCACCTGGGTTATAGCCCTGGCTGGGCTCTTGTGCTGCCCAAGTGGATCCATTGAAACCTTCTAATAAATACTTACTTTATTCTTTAATTCTGTCTAGCCTCTGTTCTAGGTCAGCCCTCATGAGGCATCACTGAAGGCTTATTGAAGTTTACTATAGAAAAATTAAGGCTTAACTTCCACTTGTAAAAGTGGAAGTTTTTTACTGTATGAAGTTAATGGCTTGTTATCCAACATCTTTTGAGTCTAAACAGTGGGCTAGTTGTCAGAATTATGGCAACTGTACAATAAAATCACAAAATTCCCTGGTAAATGGTCTTGTGTCTATGTTTAGCTTGACAAAAATTTATAACAAACGTGGCCTCTAGCAATGGGTTGTGACAGTCGCATAAAAGGAAGCACTGGTGAGCATAATGGTAAAGATGCAACTGTTCTGAGCTCTGCAACAGTGAGCTGCACGTCTTCAGTCATGAAGGGCAATTGGATTCTTGCTTAATACATTGTTTGCTCAGGGTAGCTTCCATTCTGGCTTCTTCAGACATACCATTACCTTCATCGTTATTATTATTAAAAATTTATTTTAAACCTTTGTAAATATAGTAACATCTTCTCTGGCAGTTTAAAGCCACAGGGGCTGAAAGTGATACCAGCCCTCTGGATATTAAATATTATATTTACAAATATTAATACAAACAGAAAATTGAGCAACATCTGATTTCAATACAATCAATATTATTTCATAAAAATTATGAGCTATGACTTCCTAATATGCCTTCAAAGCCTTCAAAAATTTAGTCCACCTGTCTACCTTTAGATTAAAAAAGATGGAGCATAATTACCCCAGTTTCAAAATACTCATTGCACAAAACAGTGGTTCTAAGATAGAGTGTGTATTTGTTTGGTTGTTTTTCCAAATGATTTTATATTATTATTATAAGACTTCTTTTCCAAATCACCCATCTTAGGTTTCTGTTTTAAATTTGGTTCTGAACATCATACAAATATTAGAATATGAAGCCTACAAAATCTAACAACTTTTTCCTGATTGAGTATGAAGACCACAGCAAATTAATTTTATTTTTTTTCTAAGCTTCAAAAGTGATGCAGGCAATACATATCAGCTACATCATAATATTTTTCAAATGGCATGCCCTTCCAATTTTAACTATATGCCTTACACATAAACTACAGAATGAGTAATGTAATTGATTGCTGTGGAAATTAACTGTGTGAGAAAAATCATTATTATTTCAAAACTGTGGTAAAAATAATTCTTTTGTTGCATGCTAGAATTAGCATTTTAGACCCATTATGGGACTGTAGACCTAAGGAAGCTATCATTTCCTTTTGTGCTTTTTTCCCCTATTTTACTTTCCCCCAGAGTTAATATACCTGCCTACAAATCAATTTGAATATTGTAATAAATATTCCCATGATATTTCACTCACAAAAGCAGTCTGGGCTGACAATATTGGTATGCTTCTAAAGAAGCAAGACTTCCACATAGACCAGAAGTATGAAAAAAAAAAATCAATTTTCAGCATAATACAAACAAAAGAAACCACTGAAATGCAGTCATTGCATCTATTTGCTTACCAGCTCTTTTGAACTACCATGAGCATTAATTACAGTCAGGAAATTATACGTAAAGAAACATACCACATTCATGTCTAGTCCCTATCTAGGTCTTTCTTTCTCATTCAATCTGTGAGTGCCATGAAGTGAAACCTTCAGTTGCAGTAGTTGAATATGAGCCCTTATCTAAACAAGGGGACACTGGTTGCATGAACTGACACTTCTCTGTTTCAAAGGATGTTAATCTCAAAGTTGGAAGGGTGATGTTTCTCATCCTCATTCTCTGATATCCTGGGGGACACTACTGCCCTTGATTAGCAGACATAAATCTTTTGCCTGTCTCTTTTCAGAAGCTGCAATGAAACTGCAGCAACTGGAAAAGTTTGATTTGGTACTACTTTTTTGGCTATAAATTGATGCTTTTCTATTGTTTATATACTAACAGATGAACCTGGTGTATAAACTTTGTAAACTGGGAACTTAATTATCTGCAATGTTTCAAAATGTTTCAAATGTACCAAAATATTGGGATTGGATTTGCGAGTACAGGAACTATGATGTTCCTCCTGGAAAGCACAGGGGGTTTGAAAGCTGATTGAGATGCTGCTAGCAAGGTGTGTATGTACTCTGGACATCACCACACTTGGAGTTCTGATAAATGTTCTGTTTTGAAAAGTAAGAACCAAGATGTCCCTTTCAATATCTTTTGATTAGTCCTGAGTGCTGTCAATTTTCTTTTGTCACAGCTGCTATTAGCTACTACAGGCTAAACTAGAAATTGGTCAGAAATTTAGCTGTTGGTGATGTTTTAATTTAACTTGTAGGTTCTATACAACATTGGTTCCCACAGATTAAAAACCTTTTTGTATTATCTAGTAAATTTATCGATTTTTTTAATCTGAAAGTGAAAAGTCCTGACTGAAGGATTGTAAGAGTAAAGAAAGCTCTCCAGGGAAAAAAAGAAGATGTGAAAAATGAGGTTTGGAGATGATTCTGAAAGACGTGCTTTTAAAAATTACCTTTAGTGTAATGTCATTCTCAACATCCTTTCTCAGATGCAATCTAACTTTGGGAGCTCCCATAATTCCTGAAGCACCTGCAGTTTCTCAGTCTTACATTCAGGTTAAATATCTGAAGATATCGAAGTTTAACAAACAGAAGCAGGGTTATTCAAAATATTGTCTATTTATGGAAATAGAAACCTCAAAATCACATGAAGACTCTGCCTGACAAAAGAAAAGCAAAAAATCATTTCAGTTCAACTTCTGATGCAGACATGTCACTCAAAATTGCTTCACATTTCACTTCATCTGACAGTTTTTATTGGCAATTTGACACTTACCCTCAAAAGTGATCGCTCCAGCTCATGGATCAAGCTTATCAGGAGGGAAATCTCTTCATAGCTGTGACTGAGCCCTAACTGAGCTCTGACTGTTTCAGGGACATCAGAGGAATTGCACTTCAAGGTTATAAGTACAGACACATATATTAAAAAGTGTATAAAGAGAATGAGAGTGCATATATGATATCAATTGAAATGTCATTACATAAAATAATATAAACAGTGTACACCTTGAAATGATCTCAGTTGTATTTTGCCGGTTAATAAAATTGTTCATGCTTCATTATTTTGATTTGCCTCTACTTTCTAATGTTAGATAAATTGACTTCTTTATTCAGGTGCACAGTACCGTGACATATTAAAGCTGGTTTTGACATTTCTAGAAAGAATAGTGAGAATTTGTGGATGGGAAATATGGTATCTTTCATGCTTATTTAGAGCGATGCAGCAAAGTGCAAATTGTTGTTCTACTACATTCACCTTTCACTTCATGTGTTACAAATATTCCTGGAGACAGACATTTTCACACATTAATTAGCAATTAAAAACCTTATAAATAAAATCAGTTCATAGCAACTTGTCTTATTAAGATGCAAACTATTATTCCAGATGACTTTTAAATAAGAAATGAACAGAAATGTTGAAGACAGACTACTAACCATGCAAGAACACCTTCAAAAACAATTTGTTGAATATTAATGAACTGAAAATGTCATTTCTGGTCCAATTACTACAAGTAATTAGGTTTTTTTTAATTATGGAGGAAGTGGAATTTTAATAAGGTCAATTTTACAATTACAGATTTGAAAAAAATCTTAATTGTATTGTCATCATCTTATATAAAAAATAGAATCAATTCAATAACATCTGCTGAACTTAATGTAAGGAGAGAAAAAATACTACGCTAGTTCAGTAGGAACTGATATTTTAATGAGATGTGGTTTTTTTATTAAAGGTGGAAAATAAAATAGTTTACCTATGTATTAGTTATAGTATAAAAAAAACTGATAGCATTACATTCAAAAATATTTTATGCTAATGATTAATCATACAAACATTTAATTTTTATTTGAAATATTTATTATACAACTGATAAGTTTACTGAAATCAAAACATTTACTTCTTAGCTTGGAGCAATACTAATTTTTACTTATGTTTGTTCTAACTTCAGTTTTTGTGGAAAAGTTCAGTTCCTTGCTATAATAACAATTCATCAAGATTGTATTATCTCTGAAGATTTGAAAGCTTAAGGGTCAATACATTTATGTACCTTGTTATTTGTATTTATCTTTGAGAAAATATATCCTTACTGAGGTCTTCAATGTAACTTTAAAGTTGGTAGCAATTCAAGCAATTTTTGCCTTTAACCCAGAATGGGAATTTTATTGAAGAGATTGAAATTTCAACGTTGCATTGAGCTAGCCCAGATGCCGGTAGCATTGCCATTATAACTAAATTTTTCTAACCATGTACAATATCTGCTCTCATTAGCTACAGAATGGAGACCACTTATTACCCATAAAATTAGAAATTTAGGACCATAACTTTTTTTAATGCAACCGATCATTCTGTGAAAGGAATGAGTCAGTAGATCAGTAAATATATATACTGTTGGTTGCACTTCAAATTGAGGTTTTCAGTAATTGTACATCTACACTGTTTTGTAGTTCTCTCTGTATGGAAATGTCTAATAAGAAAAAATCACAAAGTTTTTTGTCTTTCAAAATATATTATATCTGTCTCTTAAACTCTTCAAGACAGAAAAGAAGTTGTTTTTTATTTGTTAGTATTCTGGAGAAGGAAAAAATCGGACCGTAGTAAGTTAATACTAGGTCACAAAGTAATAGATCAACATTTGTCTTTAATAAATACAGGAAATTCATTAAGAAATTAATCTAAGAATCATTAGCACATAATCCCAGGATTATGTACAACATTTGTCTTGCAAAGACAGCATTTTAATCAAAGATATGTAAACAGTATATTAACCACAATAATTTTCTACTCTCTGTGTGTGTGCATTCATCTGATATCCGCACTCTGTTTATCCAATCTGGTGACTTCCTCATTAAAATTAGGATGAGGTGTTTTCTCAATTACAGTTTTGATGTCCTCTAACCATAAAAGTGAACAATGTAGCAGGAGCAGCATGCTACCACAGCTTGAAACTTGTTGTGCTTTAATTGTTCAGCTAGGTCAAAGTGACATCTTAGTAGCATAAGTTTCCAGCTTTCCTAGCTGAAGACCATCTCTATTTGTATGTTTTAAAACATGATATCACATTTTTCATTTATCAGCTATGATGGGACCTGTTAAGTCCAAATATTTAATCAGATGTCTTTATGCATTTGTGGTGAGTGGTCTGTTATATTTGAAAATAAGACAATAAAAAAGCAGATTTTAAAAAGAAAAATGTAGATGAATTTTTTTCCCTTTAGAAGAAAGAGGAATAAAAACCCAAAGAGATTTTTCCCTAGTGACTCCTCATGCATCATGGAGACAATGTCAATCTGAGATACTGCCTAAATGTCTGTGACTGTGAATCTGAGGATTTTCCTATCAGGCTTTTTGACACAAAATTAAACAAGATAAATGCTCCAAACTTACATATATATATATATATATATATATATATATAAACTTGCACAAAGTGTTAAATCTTTTATTCTCTCTTGAGAGTTTTGATTTTTTCTTTCTTATTTGTCTATAAAAAGATACCTAAAAATCACATACATCACTTTTAAATCGCTTAATGACTCTACTAATTAAGAAGATACAAATCTAAACCAAAGGAGAACAGAAAAAATAAAAGGCCGAGAGATTCTCCATCAAAAAGTAAAGGAATACTGACTATTGGGGAAAAATAGGAAAATAAAGGAGGAGATATAAGAAGTGTAAATGTAAATTTAAAACCATTGTTTTTTTATATTGCTTTTTTCATCCCTGTGTCTATAATCTCCTTCAATGAAGTCTCACTTTTGGATGTCAGAATATGGACCTTCAAATTTTTGTATTCCATTTTTTTTTGTCCATTTTCTTTACATGAGATATGTACATCCCAAATTTTCTGAAAGAGTTAGCTGTTGAAGTAAATTTCCCATGAGTAGGCTAGTAAATAATAAATTTCCAGTACCAAATAAACCTCACAGAAATGGTGTGGTTCAGTAGGTACTGCCCTTATACTCTGGAACATTAATAGCCTCATTATGACATCTGAAAATCAAGATGCTGGGTCATGTCAACTCTGGTCTACTTTTCAAAGAAAGTTTAAAAACTTGGGCTTTTTTATGGTAGAAGATAGTAAATTATTTGTAAAATAATGTGGGGGTGAGAAAGGAGGTTCATTGAACAGATATAAAATGCTATATTCTTATTACTGTTACTTCATCAATGGCGCTGATTTGACATGTAAAAGCTGTCCTCATGGAGCTGGAGGACAACACAGAACCACAGAAAAAACACCAATTATGCCTGGTTCTGGCCTAGGTCCTAAATCCTAAATAACTCTCTATGTACTTCCTGAGGCTTCATTATCCTTAAAGCATAACTGATAAAGATTTCATTGATCATAAGTTTTACAAAGTGGACAATATAATTATTTTTTGGTTTTTCCACATTATTCATTAAAGAAAATGCTGAAATTATGAGAATCAAATGAATAATTCATCACAACAGTCACTAAACTATTACAGGTAAAATTCCATTTTGCCTTACAATATTTGTTGTTTGATAAATCTCATCGGGGTAATCTGGTCAAAATACCAACCAAGTACAATTGCTACCTAATCTTCAGAACAGCACAAAAAGGTAATTCTTTTGAATGCTGACAGTTTCACAGATACAGTTAAGGTTAATGTAAAATCATAGACAGAAAATTAATTTCATAATGAAGTATGCCATGAAAGAGAAACTAGTATAGAGTATAGCACATAATAGATGGCAACATTAACCCACTGAAGGGACTTGCAACATCCAAAGACTTGCTGAGTACCTGGGATTAGCATCCTAGTTGTTCATTTTAACTACCTCATTCAGTGCATGACCTTGTGTTACTCCAGTGATTAATTCTGAATAAACATTAACCTGTAAGTAAGTGTCTGGTGAATTGGATATTATTCAGAATGATTTCTAATAGGTGCTTAAGCTGCACTAACTTCATTTTAAGGTTTACCACAGTCAGAGATAAGCCGATTTTAAAAACATTTCATTTAAAACCAATTTACTTATTAACTGCATTACTCACAAATTTGATGATCCGAAGGACTTTATTTGAACAGCAGGTGCATGGAAAAATTGTCACAGATATGATCATTTTTCTCCTGGTAAATTTTAAGCTGCCAAAGCCCTCCAAATTGCAAATGCCACAGTGACTCCAGTGATCTCAATAACAGATTTCTCAGCAGGCTCGCTGGTCTCAGTTACCAGGAAGGTTAAACAAGCCCTTATGACTAATCACCAAAGTGGGAAAAAGGTTATACATCTTCAGTTCACTCAGAATGCAGAGGGCACAGGAAATTCCCTTTTGACCAACAACTTTTGGTATCTAGATGGTTGGTTGGTTGGTTGGTTGGCTTCCTGACACTGTGCTAAAACAGAATGAAGTCTTGCCTGGTAAGAGATTCTTCTTTCTGTAATTCAAGTTATAGAGTCTAGCAAATATTTTGAGCAAAGACTCATTTAAAGTGTTTTTTACTTTAGAATTCTTTGCTCATATTTAGCTCAGGAGCAGTGCAAGCTTTGAGAGTGGAGAGAGAAAATTGGAATTTCTCCTTAGAGTAAGTTTTACTAATAGAGGTGAGCCTTCTGGAAGTAAAAGGATTGATTTTTTATGAAGAGGTTCAAGACCTGACACTTATTTTTCTGTTTTGCTTTTTTATTTTTTTCCATGTTTTATTGGTTGGTTGTTTTTTGGTTTGTTTTTGTTTGTTTGTTTGATTTTGTTTGGTTGGGGTTTTTCGGGTTTTTTTTTCTTTGAGTTTTTGTTGTGGCTTGGTTTGGGATTTTTTTTTACATTTTTCAGAATGGATGAACTTCATTGATATCCATGTATATTTCACATGTGAAATGTGAAATATACATGGATATCAATGAACTTCACCCATTGTTCTGACGTGTCATAAAGACATCTGAGTGTACATGTAAGGGGAGGTAGGGAAGCCACTTTGAGGAGAACCTTTCTATAATGTATGTATTGAAACAATAGTATTACTTTGAAGATGCATTATATTAACAGAGGCCTCTGTATATACTCAAAAAATAATGTCTCTTCTCATTACTAATCATTCTCATAAAATGGATACATTTCAAAGGTGAGTTTATATTGAATTTGAATTAACTCATTAATGGACTGAAGGAGGAATCAATTCTGAAGTCCTGTTAATAATTTTTGTGATCATTTATTCTCTAACAATATTTTTGACAACAATGTCCCAAACTCAGGTTTTTTTCTTATTCAAAAGATAACGTAGCCAATGAATCATAACAGATTCACATGAAATTCATGCTAGATACATTTCATGACCAATCTGTTTTATCTCAATTTTATTATGAGTGAAATATCATAGACAATTGAAATAAATCCCCCCAAAATATTTTATCTAAAAAAGAATTTTCATTATGTAAATAAAGCAATGTACACTGCTACAGTACACTGTTTATAACCAATAGCCATACTACTTTTTCCCTTTTTCCACCTAAATAGAGATGACAACTGAAGCCATTGAAGAATTGTGCAAGTAGAACGAAGAAAATGAGATGTTAAAAGAAGAGGTAATTTTTTTTAAATTATGTCTATGTTCCAATAAAAGAATGCTTATAATTTAGCTATATTTACTTGTGGCTATGTCATGAATTTCCTTTTCCTTGTTACAAAAGTGAACTGTTTTGTTCTGCAAGTTAAAAATTCGCATGTACCTCTCAATAATATAAATGTATGAATATTTTATTGATGACCTAAATTAGACCTTTTATTCATACATTGAAGAGAGGCATAATTCATTCATTTATCACTACTAATATAGTTAAAAAGCTTCATATCTAGCAGTAGCCACATAATTATGTTTTTAAGCCTTTAAAAATTATAGATTTAGACATAATGGGCTGATACCAATGATGATGATGAGCTGACATTTCCTCAGATGTTGTGCATACACCACTTGAGTTAATAGTGCGTAAGAAGTTACTAAAGAAGGAAAGAAAAACCTAACAGAACAAATTTATTTTATTTTACAAAATATTCATTGGTTATGTTTACCTCCAAGATTTATACAGAAGATGAATACCTTCCAAAAGTCACAGATAATATCTGAGAGAAAAATTGAAACCTCTTTCTCCTTTAGCCATTAACTTGCATGTAATTACAGATAACCTGGAAAGGAAAGCATGGTTTGTACTACTTTCATAACTTAAAAATCATGGCTAAGATCTCTACTTGCTGGGAAGCACAGAGTAAAAAAATAAAAAAAAAAAGTAAGCAAGATCTAATGTAGCTCCTAGCAGCCACGAAGGGAGACTAAATCATAAATAATTTTTTTTAAGTTAGGAAAAACAATTGCTCAAATTATCTCCAGAGTTTTTGTTTCTTATATGTTAGTCATGAGTGTAAGATTAAAATTTATAGTTTGAAACCTGGCTTTTATTTTTTTAATGGAAAGTTGTTTTGTTTGATTTTTTTCTTTTCACAGGGACAAAGGAGCAATGATTGCCACATGCAATTATGGCCATTTAGTAGAAAATTGTTACCTGTCAAGCACATGAGTTTGTGTTTTTCAATATCTATCTAATCCTTATGATTTTAAACAATTCTTTACTTTTTAGGCTGTAGAAATCTACTACTGGGTAAACATGTCACCCATGGGCTCTGAAGAAAGGCGGAATTCTGGAAAACTAATTTTTTTTAACATTTCTTAGTGGTTAATCTGCAGCAGAAAATATCTGGATGTTGGGTCCTTACCCACATGACTCTATACCTCTATGGTATATAAATTCTATGTAGCTAACTTTGTCTTGAGAATTTCACCCAGAAAGAGGAATTTCAGGCCAGGATCTAAAAATCAACCTGTAGAGACACCAACAAATGAAAAAAAGAAAAGCGTAAAAAAATAGTTAATACCATCTAGGCTACATCTTATTCAGTTTTCATATCTTGAAAGACATTGTGAAAAGCAAATTACATTTCTTTCTTTCCTTTCTTTTTGGATGTGGAATATGATTTCTTATGCTCGAATTCCATAATCCTAGGTGATTATGAATATGTTGTACTAGCTTTTGTAACACACCAACCTTTGTACCAATTAGTTCTACCAGAATAGAATACTATTTATGGATGCACTCAGACATGACAGCTATACTGCTTTGATTTTCTGTACCTTAAATGTAGCGTAAACACTGTTAAAATCACATCAGAGCAATGTTCTCTGAATAACTTGTGAACTCCCCCTTTCAGCTGTGTTAGTCTTTGCTAGAGATCATAAGGAGAAATGAAATTTTTGAATGAGAGGAGACTTGCCAATACATGTTAAAATATAAGACCTTTAGCAGATAGTGTTTCTTCAAATAATTGTGGAGTATTTTGATGTAAATCATTTCAGGAGAGAAAAACCAGAAATAGCATGGGTATTTTACTCTAAAAATTTTCTCCACCTGTCTCACATAAAATTCCTTCAAAGGCTTCTGCCGTACAGTCAATTAAATATAATTTATTTAGTCAATTGAATGTAAACAAAAGGGGCTTTCTAAATATTCTGCTAATTTAATTGATGACAAATATATTTTTATTCATATACACCTAAATAATTACAGTATAGGATTATTTTTACACTAAGTGAAGTATACTTTGCCTAACCTTCAGGCATTCTTCTAGAACTGAATCAAGAATTCAGTTGGACACTGAGTCACAGGGTTTCAGGTTGGAACCTTTTCTGCTTCCAAGAGCCTTGCTCCCTTTCCTGAACATGGCAAGGCTTCCAGAAAGAGTTCTTCAATACAGATCCTTACTTGAAACAGTCACCTCATGATCAGGAGAATGCAAATCATTGCAGAGACTTTCACTTTTTCTCTTCTATTACTCCAGACATGTAGAAGGAAGGTACACTATTATATGAACTTCTCTAATATCAGGAATCTCAACTTTACTTTTTAGAGGGTATCACCACCTTAAATATTTTGCATGGTCTTTCAGTGATACTGGCATCAGGTTTTTGAGATAACTGATCTCAGGAAGAGAAGAGACTGAATAACTAAAGCACTTTCATTCAGAATTTTTGGGCTTAGGCACCTCTACAGGAAATTCCATTGAAGACACCAGGACTTTTTTCCATCTAGCTCCTACTGTCTCTTTATCTACAGTTAATTAAACATTTTTTCAGCTTCTAGTGACTACCAAAGAAGCAAAAATGTAATTATGAAAACACTTTCCAAGTAAGAAACTTCCTTTTATTTTGAGGATCTCTGCCCAAGGAAGATATTTAAAATATCTAATATCTAAAATATTCAGGAGTTGGACTCAATGATCCTTGTACCTTGATCCTCTCAAACCCAGGATATTCTATTATTATATTCTATTTATCTATCATTTATTGATCTGTCTATTTATTTATCTACTCATGTTTCAGTATTATCTCATTATTTCATTGGAAGAGCATTACAGTGATTTTATGAAGGTCAGAAATACATAGGAGGTAATACGTTATACTGTTTCCTGTAATTCATAGCATAATGCTGATAGACCTTGTTTTAAAAATCAGAATATCCTAACATACTTGTTTTATCAGGAAAAAATTACAGAGAGAAAGGGAGAAAGAGAAAGAGATTTTTCCTGTACCCACATCTGACAGCAATTCATATCTTCACTGAGATTTTCAAGTAGATCTGGCATGAGCCCTAGTTTTGACTGCTTATTACACAGTTCAGATTTACTTCAGAAGCTGTACTCATGGGTAGCAATGCTTATGAAATGCTCTGAACAGAGACATATTAAAAAGTCATCATGCAAATCCAACAATTTGAGTGGCTCTCTAGCTACCTGAGTTGCATGACATTCTTTTACCCAGATCAGGAACATTTCCCTACACAATGAGTAGCAAAATTTTATACTGAAAAATGTGTGGGTAAGTGAAAAAAATACATCACTAACTTTCCTATAAAGAAAAGTACTCAAATTTAAAATTCTTCAGAAAAAGAAAAAAAAAGTGTTCATTTTTTCTCTGTATGATTAATATAACACTTTAAAGTAATTATCTTGCTTTATACCTTCACAAGGCATGACAGAATGAATACTATTGAAATTGTGGTCATGGAAACAGATTGCACATTATTTCACAGCTGGAATAAAAACATCCTCCGGGCAAAAAAGTACTGTTTTTTTTTTTCTCTAAATTAGATTTTTCATTTGCCAAAATAAATGAGGGTGGGGTTTTTTTGTTTGTTTGTTTGTTTTGAGGGAGTAAGTGAACAATATGCAAGTAAAATTGCTAGGTAGTGAAAAGTGGATATTCATATATAATAATTGAAGATAACAGTGAAATCTGGGGTTTGGCATCTAACACCTTAAGTAATGAAAATATTAAACTATTTGATGACAGTAAAACAGCAGTGATAACACAAAGAACTGAAAATGAGACAGAAAAAATATCTTTGTCAGACACAATAATTCAATGCGGTATTCTGCTTCCAATGAACAAACCTCAAGGGTGTAACTATTTTCCTGCAACCAGGGAATATTCAGTAGTTATAAGTCCCAGTGTCTCTTTTAACATAAGTGGCAAAATAAATAAACTGGGGGCAGAACATGGGATACCCGAAACCAAACAAACAGAAACTCCATATGAATTTAATTAAGAGATTTAGCATTGCTCGCTTGCCCTCCAATAGAGAAAATTTATTTAACTGAATCCTAAAGCATTGGATGTTCTTATTAAGGCTATAAATAATGTGTAAATGGCATGCATTCTTTTTATAAGCTATTTTGCTATAATTTTTACAGAATTTCTCAGTAGTGCTATTGCTCTGTTTTCTGTAATCAGAAAATCTGCTACTCCTACCCTCTGTAATTTTAAAAAAGCAGAGACTTTATCTTTTCTGAAGCCCCAAAGAAGCTTGGAAGTAGCCACATATTGAGATCTTTCCCAAACAAAATTCTCTACAGGAAACAAACATAATATTCTGTGAATACAGTACCTCAGTAAAGAAAGACTTCATTGATTTTAAGAAAGGACAGAAATTTCCCTGGAGTAAAGCATTTATTGTTACATCCTTACATGTTTACTGGGCAGCTGAGTAGAATCTTCCCCAGTGTCCAATAGATTCAATGCCAACTGGCTCCAAGTGGGAATGCTGCTTGCCAGGACTGAGCCCATGGGTAAAGGGGGTGGTGCCTCTGGGGTAATGCATTTAAGAAGGGGGAAATACTGCTGTGCAACAGCAGCTGGGGACAGGAGTGAAAATATGTTTCTCTCAACAGTGCTGCAGACATCAGTGAAGAGGGAGGGCGAGGGTGCGCTCCAGGCACCAAAGCAGAGATTCTCCCACAGTCTAAAAATGAAAATTAAAAGGTTCTGCATCCTGGGGCAAAGGCTGCAGTATAGATTCTGTGGATATCAAATGCAGGAGGCAAAGGAGGATGAGATGTGACTTGACTGTAAGTTCATGAGTTTTTGTTCCCCAAAAAAGAACAAATGAGTTATCATGGCACATGGGTAATTCTGGACATTTTAGTTTTTCAAATAACAATGATTTAACATGAAGTGCATGACTTTTTCAGAGATCAGAAATTAATACTTGCATAATTTTATACCAATTTTAATTATTAGGGGTGCAGAGATTTTCTTTGATGTGATTTTAATTCAGCAAAAGAACATGGAAAGCACACATATTTGTGAGATCTCAATGTCTACCAGCATGCTTTTAAGATAAGGTAGCAAGAGCTAGTAAACCAAGGCAGGCAGGCGAAGAGCCAAAGATTTACTTACATGTGAAGGTACATGAGCTATGATGTTACAATGAGTGTGATTTAGTTGTTCACAAAGAGATACATTATTTGAGATGCAATAGATTATCAGAGATATCTCATAGTACAGTAGTTGTTCGTAGTATTTCACAACCTTCAGGAGATCTGCAGCCTGTTAGAAGGACAACTGGAGGGCAGATAAGACAACCAAGGGGATCTCACTAACTCATATAGTTACTATATTTATATAACCAAATTAAGCCCAACATGTCAGCTCTATTTCAGAGAAATCAATATTCTGATAACTTCTCTAGATTTTAAACAAAAGCTATCAGAAAGGACTCCTGAAGGTTTAGAAGGATGTCCCTGCCTCTGTGAGTCAGAAAAGATTCTGTCAGGAAGCAGGTAGGGAAACTACAGGCCTATCAGAAGTCTAATATAGGTAGCAGCAGGGCTGATCAGGGAAAGCCTATTGACTTTGGATATCTACATCAGGAGCCACTATTTTTTAATTTATTGAGATCATATTTACACCAATGTTTTCCATATAGAATAATTTGCCTTTCCAGAGCTGGTGGGCTTGTGCTAAGAAATGTACTTTATGGGGGTTTAGCTATTTTTGTATCTAAGCTGCAGGACTATTTAAAGTTTTGCCGTAAAAATTCTGCATAGGTACTGAAAAAGGAGAAAATGAAGTTTCATGCCATAGCTGTAAAACCAACCAAAAACTTATCAAACGACATTTAAATTACTAGATACAGTCTATTGAGAAAAAGTATCCTAAACAGAGATAAAAATACATTGATATAATGCTATTAAAGCCACTAGCTAATTGTACTTCAACTTTCAATTGAATTACATCCAGAAATGAAAAGTTACATATTACATATTATGTCAGTTTGTTTAGTAGCTTTCTTCTACTCTTTGGGGATATGTTTTCTTAAGGCATATACAAGCTGAAAAATTGATCTGTCTGGTAACAGCACTGCAGGAATTAATTATCACCTTTGTTTAAAAAACTGTTAAGAAGCCAATTCTCTGCTGGCCTAGCTTCATTTGAAGTCATTGAAATAATGTTCAGAGAGGATGTGGCAGTGGTTTCAAATGTATTTTGTGACTATTTTAACAATCGTTAGATTTTTTTTTTTATTTTAAATATATTGTTCCAGATCCTAGGGGTTTCTTTTCCATAGCAACATTTTATGTTGAATGCATAGTTTCTGTATCTTCTTTTCCTACATAAACATAATATATTTCAAAGGATGGTTAATTTTTCCTGGCTAAGTTATGCAGTCTTGCAGGATGCCTGTAATGTTAGATTTACCGTTTACTTACTTTCTTTTCCTTATGTAATTACATCCTGCCTGATTTCTGTTACTTTCTTTGCACATATAATGCTAAAATTTTCAAAACAACTTAAAATGCAGAATTTTTATCCAGCTAAACTGAGGGTGGTTCTTTATTGGCATGTACAATGATAAGTGGTGTACCTGTGTCTCTCAGAAGTTTTTAGAAAAGCAATTCCTCTAGCTGCTTTTCTAGCATGAGTGTATGTGTGTGTGTGTGTCCATGTTTCTTCCTAACTGTACAATGTGATTTGAGCTTTAAAGTGTCATCTCATTAAAGGCTAATAGCATTGAGTGTTGGCTCCAAACACCATTTAGTGATTATGATCCAAGCTGTATACTATATAAATAGCTAATTGTTTAACCTGACATTTCTCATCTACATGAAGGAAATGGATAAGAAATCTGACCCTTATTTGAATAACAATTTCATTAGAATTTCCCAGACTAATTACCATCATGTCATACTATTTTCTTCTGTTGTGTACTTACATGTAGCAGCAACAATGGGAATAACAATATTTGTTATTTTCTAATTATGTTTCACTCTACAAGATAAAACACCAAAAACATCTAATAAAGCATGTAAATCATCAGTATTCTAAAACTAACGACATTTATTTGCAGTCCATTCCAGGAATCATATCTGATCTCAGTGGTCATTATCTATCCTCATCCTATGTTTAAGGCAATTAGGGCTTTTAAAGCAAACAGACAGAGCAGTTTGTGGAGCAGTTCCTGGGCTCTGCTTTGCAATCTTCTAGGTCCTGTGGGAACTTTGTCCAAGATCACTGTAAAATTTGTGGGAGGTCTCTGAGAAATATCAAAGTGTCTGCTCCTGACAGAGAAGTATTACCTTGGGGTGCCGTGAGTACCAGCCCCCAGCAGCCTCTAACAAGCTCTGTGAGCTGCCCTTGACAACAGGGGACTGCTGGTGAGGAATGGTCAGGCATCCTTGCAGCAGGTACAAGGCAGGGAGCCACATAAGGTCTGGTTTTTGAGCATGGCTCACAGAAGAACCTACACAGATGTAGCCTTCTGTGCAGAGAGGAGTCAGACCTCTGCTCAGGACAGGGGTAGGGGATCAGGCACTGCAGAGCAGCCACTGCAGGAGCTGTGCCTGTAACATCAGAGACTTGGCCCAGACCAAATTTCTGGGGGAGGACACAGCTCAGCACTAGAGCTGTAAGGAATGTCTGTGGCAAGGAGGAATATTTCTTGTCTGCAGGAGATGGGCAGGCTGGTGGACTTCTTGTGCTGAGAATAAAGAAGCTGGAAAGCAGTGAGTTGTCTCATCCCTGGTGCTACAGAGATGGACTGGACCTTCTCTGAAACATCACAAGAGCCTTTTTCCTTTCTGAGAGGAAAGAAAAAGATAAATAACACAATCAGAGCTCTGGGCTTTAGAGAGAAGACTTCAGCCTCTCTTCAGTTAGAGTTCAATAGCAGATGTTGCCAGAGTGAAGGAGGGGTCAAGAATGCTGGTTTATTGTATGGGTTTTATGGGGGTCCTGCTCTTGTGTATATATGTATAGATTCATTTTCAGGATCAAGGATGGTTCATTGTGATCACTCAGTTACCAAGCAAAGGTGGCACGAGGCCTGCATGGATGAAAAAAGTCATCCTCAACTCAAACATAAGTTAAAACAAAAGATGTGGAGGAAGGAGGAATATAGTGACACTGTCTGGGCATGTGGGTATGAGATTTAGGAGGCTAAATGAAATAGAATCTGACAAAGGTTGTGAAGGGCAGTGAGAAGGGCTTCAACAGGTAAATCAACAGTAAAAGGGACTTCGGAAAATGTGGGCCCTGGGTTGTATGGGGCAGAGGAAATGATGCCAGAGGAATTGGAGACATGGAATATCTCAGCTTGTTCCTTCACCTTGGCCTTACTGCTAAGGTTTTCTCCCAGAAGTCTCAGGCCCCCGAGATGTGTGGATAGGTCTAGAACAAAAACAGGATTGCAGGAGACTTGGACTGGATAATCAGAGGCCCTTCTAACCTCAACCATTATGCAAGTCCAGTATCAGTTTATAAGACAGTTAATTCCATAAGAGAGACAAGTTGCATTATCACAAATATTTTAGTTATTTACATAATTATGTTCAGGTAAAAGAAAACAGACAATTTTTGGATTGAAAAATTTTTCTTCGAGAGGGCTCCAGACAAAGGTACTGGAATAACAAATGGGAATTATATTTTTTTAACAGCTGAATGCTTTTCAAGTCTCATGTTTTAGTATTCATATATGACTAGCTTCTTGATAGATATCTTTGCTAAGAGTTTCTCTAGTTTTATCTGTCACTTCATGACCCCTTACAAAATACCTGATGTAAAATGAAAATACATCTCATTGTTGAAAACTGGTGCTTATATTTCCAAAGGAATTTATATTTAAATTAATTGAATAAATGAAATAATCATGGGAAGTAATTTTCTTGCATGTATGAAAGAGGAAACTGTTTATTATGGGAAACATTTCCTTGATACGTGTTTTCATCATTAAATAATTAAGTTTCAAAATTTAATAATTTTGAATTATTAAAGTAGAAATAATTAAAATTCAAAACAGCTCTGTCAAGAAATTTCTTTCAAAAATTGTAGAATCTTCAAGACATAAAAACTTACATTAGAGAGCTTTTCATAAACCTCCTACAAATATTTAATCAGTTTAATGAAACTGTTAGTCAACAGTTTTTCTTGATGGGCTATTTATTATTTTAAAATAAATAATTACATTTTTATAAGTCAATGCCTAGTAAAGATTTTGGCATGCCATTTTGTGTTATTTTGGCAATGACTGTGATTAGATATACAGAAAGCAGAAATACTTTTACAGTTGCAATGGTACTCATGGAAAAATAGTAAAAAAAACTTCTTTCTGCATTTAGGAAAAGAAAAGCTAATTTGTAAAATCTGCAGCCTGCACATATTACCTTAATGGACAAACTATATATCTAGTAAGATATTTTTAATGGGGATGAGAATTCAGGAGGAAAACACTATTGTCTTTAACTTAAGTTTCCTAAGGAAAAAGATATGTTTAAGTACTATTAGAAAATTTTTTTATTCATTAAGTTTCTTTTTTGTTTGTGTGTGGGTTTTGGAATTTTGAATTTCCTAATATGGTTGATTATATGTCTTCTTTTTTGGAGAGAGGTGGAATTAAAAAGTTCACATAATTAAAAGTATATCAAAAACAAGTGGAGAAAGTGTTCTCTGGCCTTATAGAAAAAGGCAGTTAAAAGAAGCAGATCTCTTTTCCGCTTATTTCATTCTCATGTAGGATCTGCCCACATATCTAAACTTTCTTTCTTGCTACTAGCTTTTAATCACAACCTTAAGGGAAGATATATTGAGATTATGTCCTTCAGGGATATAGAAGGATTTTGAAGTTTTGATGAGCACACACTGACATGTAGATTCAGATAATTTGATTTTTAAATTAAACTCTATTTAGTTAGGTATTTATAAAAATTAAAATTGGAAATTAAAAATTAATTTAATGATAATTAATTTTACTTTTAAAGAAAGGCTAGCAATACAAAGCTTTGGATATTAAATCTTCATGCTATCTGCAGTCCTGATTCTGTTTAAGACCAGACTTTAGGTGAGACACAAATCTAAAACTGAATCCTAATACATATCTGCTCCAAGAGAGCCTGAATTACATTATTTGGCAAGCGCTGATGTAGCTGCCTTTGAACATTCTGAGAGGAATTAGCCTCCTACTGAATGATGGTACAATTTGAGGTCTTGCTCTCAATCACCCTCTGCATTGGCCTTATTTAAATTATTATTACCAATCATCTACCTGATGTTCTCAACCATACATAAGAATACATAGATACTACAATTTACATTTTTTATCTTTGAAGCATGAGAGAAAAGCATAAAACTCATTTTATTAAGCAGATCTAGTAATCTAAAAGCATAAACTACTCTTTCCAAAGTCATTTGGAATTAGTACTCCCAACACTGTCTCCATATTCACCTTTGCAAACAGAAGTGGAAAAGAAGAGAAAGAACAAACCCAGTCAAATCCAGATTGGTAATTTTTGGCATCAGTTTTCACTACTTTTAAAGGGGACTTAACATTAAAATGAAGACTTTAGGGCAGAAAAGCATGTTTCCCTTAGCCTGCCAGGATAACCAGCAATTGTATTAAGTGCAGTGGCCACCATCAGAGATTCACATGCTTAACTTGTTCCAAATGTCTGAATTATACAGTGCAGAACTAAAGGCAGAATTACCCCCAAAAGATGCTACTTTAAGAGTTTCTGCCTTTCAGTTGTGGCAAAAGTGATTCATAGTTTAAATTAAGAACTTCTAGAACCCTGCAGGGTGAAGCTACCTCATTGGCTTCTGTGATTCTCAGATGTAATTTTTCTTTCTCGGTCTGTACTATAAAATCCATCCAGAATTAAGCTTTCACAGAGGATTGGGAGAATAAAACTTAAGTTGGGGCAGCTTTGAGAATTAAATCTGGGAGTAGGGGAGAAAAATGTTGCTAGAATTCCTTTCACAAACTATGCAAAAATATTCAAGATCATTTTCATCTTTTTCTCTGTTTTGATTGATTAATGTATTCATTCTTACTACTCCTCTGCTTCCTATATTCTACCCACAACTAAGATAATGTGTTCGCTTACCTTATTGGCAACACAGTGCACATGAAGACTGATGTCTTACATAAATACTCCAACAGTAGCAATGGAAAATATATCTTTCAGTCCTGTGCTTTGTTATGGCCTCTAAAAAAAAAAAGAAAAAGAAAATTTGCTCCAAGCTCTGACTTTTCGTTTGTGAGCTTATGAGCTGATCCTGTAATTACTTCAATAATTTTGTATCTGTAAAAATTTATTATCTCTCAACAAAATTTATTGGAACAACAAACTTTAAAAAATAGTAGTCAAATTCAAAGCAATTGATTTTTTTCCCCATATGTTTATAAATATATTGTTCAGTAGGATATTATTTAGTATATGTTTATGAAAAACACACAAAAAGAAAGAAGGTGACTAAATTGCATTACACTCTTTACTATCTGCTTTGAAGACATGCATTTGTCCATAGGGGTTAATCTTCTCCACTGGCAAGACAAAAAGTCTTGCTTGGTAATAAACTGTGCTTCCCTAAAGTGTGTTTGGGAGACTGGAAAAGCCATAATCATGAAAATTCTGAGAATAACTTCATCCTCACTAACTATTATGCAGGACTATATGGGATAAGAATATTGCTGGGATGTTTTCATAAAGGTTCAAATAACAGCTGTTAGCATATGACAATCTCTACACAATAAAATGGGGAGTTTAATGAAGAATTAGAATAATAAAGCAACAACATTTCTAAATTATACTTGCTAAAACAGAAGTTCCTAAATGATGTAGAGTTTATTCAGATAGATATCTGTCTTTTGAGTCTTGTCTTAACCTTTTAAAATGATCTTAAAATGGTTTTTAGTGCTCCTCATTCAGTAATTAAATTTAAAACAGCATGTTCTGGGTTGTTCTGTTGACTCATTCTTTTCAGACAGCAGAGCCCTAATAGAGTCCCATGATCTGGACATCAAGGAATTGTGGCACATGATTATCACAGCACTTTTGGGAGGGCAAGCCTGACTTTGCACAGCCACTGGCACAGAACCAGAAGAGTGAAAGCTGTAGTAAAAGGCTACTTTGCCTTTCACTCATTTCCTGCAAAATTATCACTGGTACCATGCATGACCTTTGAACAGTGAGTGACTGGACAGGATGAAGTGCAACAGAAAGCTTCTCACAAACAGACACATACACCTAACTCATGGAAAGAAGATACACCACCAACAGCACCAAAAAGCCAAAGTCCTGACCTTTGCCAAGGAAACAGGGACACAAATAGCCAAGGACCAGGCAGAATTTTCTGGGAGTATGCAGCACAGTCAAATTCAAAAAAAATGATTTTTTTCTTTACTACTACATTACTTTACTAATGACTAAAATAATGTTAAAATAATTAACAGAGCAATAGTAAACATAATTAGAATGTTGTACCTTAAAATTGTCAGTATTAATACACAGTAGCACTTTTAATTTCAAGTTCTAATAATATTTATAAT
This sequence comes from Zonotrichia leucophrys gambelii, assembly GCF_028769735.1. Lineage (NCBI taxonomy): Eukaryota > Metazoa > Chordata > Aves > Passeriformes > Passerellidae > Zonotrichia > Zonotrichia leucophrys. Next base: position 54,641,154 of record NC_088170.1, on the reverse strand, counting down.
CAGAAGCTTCTGGCAAAAAGAAAGCATGATTCTTTATTTTGGAGGGCATTTTTTAATTGGCCTATATAATCTCCTTTTCCAGTAACTTTGTTATTTAAAATTCATATAATTTTTTTATCAAGTTTAGCTACACCAGAGCATGAACGTTTTATAATTCATACATGAAATATTAGCCTGCAAGCAATGCCATATTAACACAAGCATTTATACTGTGTGAAGACTAAATTATTGATATTAAAATGAAGAAAGAAGAAATAAATATCATGAGACACAACAAAATATCATTTATCATGTCATTGTCTTTTTAGGCACAAAACATCTTCTTGCTTGTTATTTGCTCTGTTTAGAATAGTTTAATAATGTTTAAAAGAGAAGAAATAATTGCATTTTTTCAACTTTTTTTCTCATTTATAGTTAGAAGTCTGGCCTTCTACTGAAACAGATAACCTTTCTTTCCTGAGATAATATTAAAATAGTATTCTTCCCACTTAGAGGATGTGCACATTTAGACATCCTGGCCATTGTACATTCACTTGGAATTCAGCTATGAAGTCATGCGACACACTAATCCTCTGGTGAAAGTCATAAACCAACAAGGTAGTGAATAAATATCACTGTGACATTGAGTTCAATAACAGAGAAAGAAGATGATGAATAAACATTTTTAACATCTTCCACATGCGACCCAATTCTTCATTTGTAGTCAAAAGTAGAATGGTTGTGAGTTGTGGATGAAGTTGTAATTTAATTGCAAATATAATTTATGCCTGAGCATGGGCTGCTGAGGACTTAAGGATTTACATTATTTAAAAAAAAATACTTAATACTTGATGTATTCAACACCTTCATATTTTGAATCCATTTGATTTCAAATGCATATTAAACTGAAATGTTTTGGTTCACAACTTTATGTGAAAGATCATATAATTTTCAGAGTGAACCTGTTCAACTTCTTCACATCCTTGTTCATTTATATATTTATATCTAGAATATATGGTAAGCAGTGGTAAGAGCAGTAAATTCTGAGCATATTACTTTTTTGCACTGTTTACTAAAAGGGATTTATATAAATCAGCATTTCGCCACAGATTTTGGGTATTCATAATCTATGTAACATCTTAGTACAGAGCAAAAGGAAAAGTACATGTTTTCTTGGACAAATGACACGTACGCACAATTGGCAAAAGCCCAAAAGGCATCTTGAGGCTTTTCATAGGTAAAGAGGAAAAGTGGTGAAATTCTCTACACATTGCTCTCAGTGGCATGTCAGAGCTGCCTTCTAGCACAGGCAGTGAGACAATGATCATAACAGTAACTCAACTTTTTACAACATGAAGAAGAGCGGGAAAATTCTGTTGATAATCTCTAAATCCATTCACCTCATCACCACGATTTCAACATTTGCAAGGAATGATGAACATTACTGTTTCTAAAATATGCTTTAGTAAGCATGGCTTTACACAGTGGACATGTGCACAGGAAGTCCAGAGGAAAGTGCCCAAAATGCTGAAAGGCCTTGAGGGCAAGACTTGCAAGGAGCAGCTGAGGTCACTTGGCTTATTCAGCATGGATAAGGCTGAGTGGTGACCCCATTTCAGTCTAGAACTTCCTGAAGGTTGGCAGCACAGAGGGACATCTCTCTCTCTGTGGTAGGACACAAGGAAATAGGGTGAAGCTGCATCAGGAGAAGTCCAGATTGGACATTAGAAAAAACTTTTTGCTGAGACAGTGGAACAGACTCTCCAGAGAAGGGTCATGACACCAAGCCTGTCAGAGTCTAAGGAGCATCAGAACAAAGGACTTAATCATAGGATTTATTTTTAGCAGTCCTTAGAGGAGCAGGAAGCTGGACTCAATGATTCTTATGTGTCCCTTTCAGCTTGAGATATTCTATGACTCTCTGTTCTGTAGATACTTATTTACTGGGCTGTCAGTCAAGAATAGCCGGAATAAAAACCAGAAGGCATTTATCCATTATCTGTTATTTACACAGAAATGTAAAACATATCAATGAAGACAATTGAAAAGTAATTTTTTTTAACTAAAGGGTCATTAAGAAAGAATAGGATATCAATGTACCTGAAAGACAGATGGAGATACTTCACACATTTTTTTACAAAAATATTTTTTTCAGTGAATGTTTTGTTGAAAGGTTGCTGTTCAGAAAGAAAGCTCATTGGTGAAGACAAAAGTAATTTTCCAACTGACTACAGCAAAGTTGCATTTGCTCCATCTGCAGCCTACGAAACATATTCACAAGGACTTCAAGACTGAGGAACACCTGTTTTGACTTGCATGATCTACATGATTTCATATACCAGACTCATTTAATCAACCCCATTATCTGCACACATATAAGTCATCCATAAAAATATTTTAACTCTCTCACATCACACTGTGCAATCCTGTAGAACCTGAGCATAATGTATTGTCATTGAGATGATATTCCTTGCTAAATCTCTTCTATAGCTATAGCAATTTGCAGAAAGTTACAATCAGTTATTTCTTTTGAAAAGCAGTAATATTGTTCAAAAATTAAGACGATAGTTTATTTCAATTGTAAACTGGTCTTATATAAAAAGAAATTATAGTTTTCTGTTTCCAGAGAAAGACACATTTGATGCACACTGAACCTGCTGAGACAGTTCTACTAGTTCAGACTGCCTTTACAGTAGAAATGCAGATTAGTTATATTGGAGTTGGAGATTATTAAAGTAACACAGCAGGGTAAAATGCCAATGCTGACTTGACATGAACTTGCTAAAAGCAGCTCTTAAAGAAATTCTAATAGGTCTCAGACATTACTATTTAGAGTACCTTTTAGAAAACTTCCCTTCCACAGAGAGCATCAAATGTTCTTACTTATATTCAAAATAATGTGTTTGCACAGGAAAGGAGATAGACTAAATGCATAGTCTGGAATCTTCTCTATCTGCAATAAAAATGCAGAATTAAAAAAATAGAAGATTGTCAATAATTCAGTACCTTGTGACCAGCCTATAAATTCACATTTAAAGTGGAAAAGACCTGCATATGTTTTGACATTCATGTCATATTTAGTAGCACTCTTTGGTGTCAAGAACACATAAAATGAGAAAAAAAAGAACAATTTTCCTTTGCAAATCAAGTATTGCAAGTGATTTCTCAGTTCATGAACGGATGGCTGCAAATGCAGCAGTTTTTAAAACCTGATACAATCCTTTAACCTCATCAGGATCTCTCAATGTTTCCCTTACTGTATAAGAATTAATTTTAAGCCTTTGAATAAAATATCTCTCACTTAAAATGGCTAAAATTTCTCTAACACATAAGGACTATTAGATTGACTGTCAATTATGTGAGCCAACATGTTTCTCAAACGGGACTTTTCCTTTAATGTTGTTATTTTTATTAGCAGAATTCAGGTTTTGCTGATACAATAGTGTTTTAAAATTATTTCCACATCTTCACAAGCATAGCAGAAAATCAGTTTTAGGGTGTGAAGATCATTGTGCACAATTATGCAATCCAGCAAGTGTTCAGTGGGAAATAGAAGTCATATTTGATGCAGAAGGTTTACCCAGGAAGTTTCAGTAGCTCTCTGGATTGCATCCAGGTTTAGTACATTGCAAACCTCCAAAGCATTTTTCCTAGATAGATTTATGTCAGTATAGAGACTGTTGGGCCAGTTTCTGGAACTGACTTGAGAGAATGAGAATGGCCTCCTAAGACAGTAAAAATATTTAGAATACACATTGTGTATTAGTGCAAACACACTATGCTTGAGATTGCTTATATCCTCTCAGCCACTTCACATAGCTGCTGATCAACGTGTGTGATAACTACACCTTCCATTTTTCTAATGTTGATTACACCAGTATTTCCTGCAGAGTTTTTGGGGTTTTTTTTCCCTTTACCCTTTCTTTTGCTTTTTTGCTTTCTTCCCTGGATTATGAGGTTTGGGGGTGGCGAATTTTTTTTTTTTCTTTTTTTTAATAGGATATTTACTAAGTGATCTGTATGTTGTTTGAATGTTCCTGCTTTATTCTGTTTTAGGAACATTGCTTCCATGTTTCAGTTACAGCTTTCTCCTGGAGAATATGTACTCTGCTGAGTTAGAAACTGGCTGAGTGCTCGAGCCCACAGAATGGTGGTGAATGGTGTTACATCCAGCTGGCAGCTGGTCACAAGTGGTCATGAGAGACTGGCTAAAATTATTACTGGCTCAAAACAACTGAAATAGAAGATCAAATATATGTTCTTTAACAAAGGAAAAAAATATTTAAATAGTTTTCTATGAGCTGATTTCAAATTACCTTAGCTATCATACTTCTAAGCTAGTATGTGATAACTTCCTTCTAGGCAGCAAATGGAGTTTGGTTGATTCGATTCTACACACGTCAGCAAATTTTATCAGATTTAGCAGGAAAATTTACATACAATACACAGAACTATTTTATGCAGTGAATGGGCTATATTCTTTTAGCATCTGATCAAGGAAACATGTAACTCTAAACATTCTGCCACAAGGCAATGTAGACTCAGCACACACTTGGATGCCTCAGGACTATTTTTTCCTATGACTGGTCACTCTGCAGATTTCAAATATCCTGACCCGAGCATTAAAAATGAAATTCTGGACTCATCATTTCTTCACAGTGTAGCAGAATCATCTAATCAGTCCAGTTGTGTAAACAAGTGAGAAGAGTAAGTTATTTTCTAAAACATCAAAAATACTACAGGTGAAAACCTGCAGTAATCACACTAGCCACCAAGATCAACATATTTAAACAGATCATTCCTTTTTTTTTTATGTAGAACATTTGAGTGTGTCTCTTTCATATTTTCAGCCAAAAAAAAATCCTTAATATGATATCTACAGCTTATAAGAGCTGCCAGGACAAAATGATGACTAAGAAGGCTGCAAAGTCATACAGCTCCATCCCATCAAGGAGAAATTAATGTTAAAATTTTCTTAGCTACTTCCTTTGCAAAGCTGACTCTTAGTTGAGAAACCTGTTTCACAGGCCACGATGCCTTCCCTGATGCAATCTTACTGGCTCAGTGTAAGCCTATGCAGAAAACTGCTCCATGATGTGGGTTTTATTTTTTGAGAAAATATCTGTAGAAAAAGTGAAGAGCATCATCTCATTGGTTGCACACATACTCTCACAAAAGCCAAGTTCTAAATTTTGCGATTTGTGTAAGAAAAGCCTTCCAAAATAGGCTTTCCAGTCTTCATAATTTATGAATCTCTATTTAATGTTACTTTAGTTTGCATAAATTTTATAACTATTTGTAGGACAAAAAATAAGTAGTTCTGAGATTTTTTTGTTGCTTCTATGAATGTTATTCACATTATGTGAGGCATTCTAATATATGTGACTGCATTTGCAAGTGGAGGGAGCAGGAGATACCACATTTGAATACAAAACCAACAGCTGAAATGTGGTCTAAAAATAAAATAGAGACAGATGGGGGCTCCTAAGAAAGAAATCCTGGTAAAATGTCATAGATTTCTGTAGATATTTTTGTCAGGGATTAAATAACTCTTTGCTTTTTGACTTTCAGTGAGTTTATATTACATCTTCATGCTACCAGTATAATATGCACAGTCAACAGAAAAGCTTATTTGCATGTCTATTTGTGCTGCACAGCAAATTTTTTAATATCCAGCAATAAAACTCAGATACTGCAGTCTTGTATAAAGGTAGGTGTCTCTGAAGAGTTTTTTATAATTGCAATCTATATTTGAAAAGATTAAAATATGTAACAAAATTAGTTCAGAGAATTAAAAATAAAGGCAAAATCCTAGACTGAATAATGAAGTCAGAAGCTATCAGGTTAAAATAAAGTGATAACTTATTTCTCATAGTAATTAAAAGCCATACAAATACTTAAAACATAAATAACTAAACATTAGTCCCAGAAATTAATAGTTCAGCAATGACAATCTCCAAAAAAAAAAAAATACAGACATGATAAGAAAAAAAAAGTCCTAAATAGAATGTCAGAAAGAAATGTCAGTTTTATAAAATAATTAAAGTCTTTCTGTTATGTAAATATTTAAGTGTTCCTATTATGTTGAACATACTTTCACTCCCCTAAAGAAATTAATTTTGTACTTGAAAGCCTAAATGACCCCTACTCAAGCAGTACAATTGATTATAGGCATACATTACTTTCAGTCTTCAGCAAACTAATTTCTTTGTAGAGTGACACTATTAGAAGCCAGGAGTAACTATCTCAGCAATTCTTTGAGTTGTGGACTTCAGTTAAGCTTGCAGAATATGTGAAAGCACATAATTATTCTGATTCTGTTTCTAAATAATTTTTACAGCATTGCTTTATACAGAGGCTAAATGGGAGCTGTTAACTGAAGACTGACACTTATTCTTAAATATTATTTTTATATTTATATTTAATATAAATATATTATTTGTATTTCTGTGTGTAGAAAGTAATAAAATCAAGGGCGAAACATCAAATAACATAGAGAACTTCTGGACTGAAACTAAAATGTCCATTTCTGAGGAAAAGTGAAAAAATAGGGCAGTGTGAATTGAGATGCCTTGTAGAATAAAAAATACGTCTATTTTTAAAAGATCCACAAAACCATTAGCAACAAAAATAAGGAGAAAAAACCAGGAGAAAAAAAAAAAAAAGAGATAATCCTTTCTTGTCAAAGGTGATGCAAATATGGAACATATCTACTTTTGTTATTTTCCATTACCTAAAAGTCCAAATCAGGAGCTTTGCATCATAGCAGACAGTAACATTTTAAAATTCCTACTAGTGAATATTTATGTTAATTTTAGGAAGATGGGAAGGCATCCCACTGTAGCTGTAGTGCCAAAATAACAGACCTCTGGCCCAGCCAGCGCCTTTGTCCTTTTTACTCTTACACTCACTCCCATGCATAATAAGTAACACTGTAGAATATTGTGTTCTGCGGTTGACACTTGGTATCTTAATTTCCACTGCTAAGTAAATTTCTTGCTGCCAAGTTGTAAACCCTTGAAATATAGGGTTTGTATTACAAGTGCTGCTACAACCTTGAATATAACTGAGAAAATGACACAATTATAATTATGCTCTATGGGAAACTTAATAATGTATTCTGAACTCATAATTTGGTCATTTATTTTCTATAATTGCATTTTTACTTTCTCTTTAAATAAACCTTTATAATTTTATAAGCAACACAGTCATCTCTCTAAAACTTAGATTGGCTTCTTGTTTTTTAGCCCTGAATTTCTTAGCTGTGTACACCCTCTTTCTCTTACTCTAATATTTCTGCAGTGACTTGAGACTGTATGACACAGAAGTCTAAGGACCAGACTTCCAACTTCCAAGTACAGATTTCAACTCCTCTAAAGTGAACCTCTAATTTCACCTGTACCTAAGTGTCTAATATATTTCTAAAATTAAAATTAGAAAAAAAACCAAACTGTTGAAGTCAAAACCTAATTTTAACAGATACAGAGAGGCCCAAACCAGGCGGTGGGTTTTTCTTCATTTAACTTCAGCCAACCAAAAGCAAAGCCTAAAGGAAAGATAATTGTCACTTTCTCTGAATCATCTCCTGATTAATGTGATTTCAGTGTGATTAATCAACTTAGATGACACTTCTCTTTGCTGGAAGCTGGAAAATAAGAAACTGTATGAGGGAACTCTTAAGGAAACTTCCCAGCGAGACCATTCTCGAGCCTCTCTGGCAGTCACAGTCCCAAGGCCAGAGGCTTTCACTGCTGGGCCTGGAGTCCCTTGGCAGCAGCTCCAGGGCCTGAGGGGAGCCCCCCTGGCTCCCTGCACCCCCCACTCCAGCCAGGCAGACCAGGTTCCCTCACCCCTTTGGCCCCTGGGTTCCCATTGCAGAGTCTCAGGTGTCTCATTCCATAAAGCCATTTATTCACAGGGCAGAGACACAGAAACAGCTCCAGCTGCTGCTGCTCAGGAGGGACCCCAACAAAGGAACCCCATGGCTTTTACACCCTCACAGTCTGTCTGCAGGTCTTGCTCTTCCTCCTGGGGCCCCTCTCCTGTCCCTCTCCATTTCCATCCTGACCCCTAGTGCCGCCCCTTTTCACGCCCTTTGTTATCCAAAAGATGGGTCCATTCACCTGGCTGGCACCATGAATCCTCGTTCCCTTCAACACCCCAAAATTTGACAGTTCACAGCCTCTTGTCTCAGGCTCCCACCCAAGCCCAGTCTGCACCTCCATGTGCAGCTTTCCAGCCCAGCTACCAGATCAGGTGAATTCCTCAGCAGCAGATAAATAACATTGGGAAGACTACAGACTATAGGATGCTGCTTTTCCTGAAAGAGATACTTTTAGTGAAAATTCTAAGCCCTCTCATTAGTCTCATTTGTCTGTCCTCAGTTTTGTATTTTGGCTTGTCAGGTGCAATAATGGATTTCAATTTGTAGTGACAGAAATAATTAGATAGTTTAGTCAGACCTTATGTATAATTCAGACCATGAAATATCTGTTACTTTTTCTTTTAATAGCTATGAAAATTTGTGCTCTTCATTTATTGTAAACAAAGTTTTTTTTGAGGGGAAAAAACCCATTCAAAATCTTTCTATTTTTATATAATAGTCCTGATTTCAAACCTGACAAAGCAGCAGATACTCCCAGTACTCCTCAATTAACTCAGAAGAAATGAAGTAAATAAAAAGTAAAAGCAAACAAACAAACTAGAAAAAGAGTAATTTATTTGAGCTTGTTTATTTATATCTATCAGTATCCATAACCCTCTCTTTTCCTTAGGAAGAAGCAACACCAAAACAGGATGTAAATAGTCATGCTTCAGCAGGCCCCCAAAAGATGCTCATCTCATTCTACACATGATCCTTTTCCTCTGACAGTAACTTTGACATCAGGTATTTCCCAGTTCATACTCTGGAACTGTGAAACACACTTTTTTGCCACTACTAATGTTTGCAAAACTATGTTACAGATCTGATTAACAAAACACCTCGAGATGAAAGGACCTGTGAATAACAGCTTTGCACAAAAAATAGGTGATATTTTTCTGAGAAAAAGTTTATTACTAACTTAGAGGAGTAGAAGCAGTGATAGAACAAAATGTATGTGTCAGTCTCAATTTTCTTAATACTTGAAGTCTATAGAAACTTCTTAGAAATATATTTGCAAAGTTCCTCCATTTATGCAGGTGCTCTTGTACATATTCCCAACAATTACACCAAACGACATGATGTATTACTCAACAGATCTACAGATTGATCTGAAAAGGTCTAAATTACAGTTTTCACTTCTCATCATGATTTTAAAGAAATGTGTTCCCTATTTTGTCAAAGTAATTTCTAAAATTACCAGCAGACTAAAAATGCCAGTCTCTTTTAAATACACTCCCAAATTCGACAGGAATACAGACTGAATGCTTTTAATCATTTAAAGCTGTAATGCAATGAACCAAAATAAATATGATCTGAAATTTGCCTTCAAATGCCTTTCTCTTCCATTGCCATTTAATAGAATAATTATAATGCAGTCTCAGAATTTATTTTTTGACTGCAAATAACTTTCATTCTAAAACATGAGCAATCTGCATGAGAAATAAAAACAACAAACCACATGCACACACAGAAAACACACAAAAACCCAACTAAGCATTGAAACAAGAAACCCCTCAACCTTTTTCAAACACCCCACAATATCCATGCAAGGCTGACTGAAAGACATATAGAAAAAATGTCAACAAATTTCTGATAGGTAGGAGTAAAGGAGATAGAGCCAGATTCTTAGTCACACCCAGTGACATTACAAGCATAAATGGGCATAAATTAAAGAAAATTCCAGTCAACCATAACAAAAATGCTGTTATAGTGGTCAAATATTGAACAAGGCTGTGAGAGAGGTTGTATCATCTCCACCCTTGGAAGTAATCAAAACCCAGCTGAATATGATCCTGTATTGAGTAGGAGGCCTTCAGAAATGTGCTGAAATACTTGTATGATAATAATTATCTTGAAAGGCCATTCATCATTTAATTAATTTCAGTTCAATAGCCAGTGACCTTGCTTATCACCCTACCCTTTACTCCCTCTGAGGTTAGAATGAAATACCTGAGAACAAGTCTATCAAGTGCACTTAAGTCTCTTTGAAAAAACAACATTACATTAGTGGACTCGAAGGGGTGATGGGAAGATCAATTTTTGCTGAGGTTGTCCAATCAGTCATATGCAACTGCATTAACATTGTTCCAGTGTTCTCTTTGCCTTTTCAGTCACCCTATGCACTGACTATGAATGTGGGAAAACACTGACTCAGAGGCAGGAGATCAAGAATAGCACAGTACTTCATCTGGAAGCAGGAAAAGAGGCAGCAGTAGCAGTTTATTCTGATGCAGAGACATGTAGTTTATATTGATTAAGTCAGGGAAGCCAAGACTATGTGACCTTTTAAGGCTGAATGGCAGGTAACTTTCACAGGGAAAATGGCAGCAAGAACATTGTAAACACATTCTTTAATGTAGTACATTCAAGTTCCACCAAAAAACTTGCTTAGTATTAGTTAAATATGAATGTGGATTTCTATTTCTTACAAACATAATCAATCATTTATTATCTAATATTTGGTGATTTGAAAACAAATGAATAAAAATATTCCTTTTTCTTACCAAAATCTGAAATCATACAACAAGGCACAGTTACCTGTGTCTGATGGGCACTTCTAATTAAAAGTTAGAAATATGAAATAAAATCAGCTTGTTAGCAGTTTTAAAATCAATTAATTCTTATTTAACAAGGTCTTACTTCAGCTTCTCCTGTATATATTTTAGAAAGAAAACTAAAGAATTTTTTGAAAGAGCACTAACCAAATGGGCCCGTGCACTTTAAAAATACAGTTCAATAATTGCAGCAAGTAATCAACAAAGCTAGGAAGGAGTTTTCCTGTGTCTACCTGGTATCAATCAGCATGGTATCTTATGAGCTATAAAACTTTTCTTAGCAGTAATTATGGTGACAAAGAGAGGAAAACAGAGAACCAAATAATATTATTCAGCTACAAGCACTTTAAAATAAACATTCTTAAAAGCTCAGGGCATTATTTAGGCTCTCAGTCTTTTGTAAGTTTTAACTGTTTTGACTTGTGTGGAAAAGAAAAAGAAAGCTGCAATTACCTAAAAGTACAGACTCACTGCTGTGCTAAGCTTCAGCTTTCTTCTTTGACAGTATTGCATGTTACTAATTACAGTTTGACGGCCAAAATAAACTTATCAGGTTTACTGCCTTTTTACAGGGAGTAGAAAGAACAGAATTTTTGGTGAAGTGGAAGATATTCTTGTGAAATTTCTAAACAGTCTCCCAACTGCTATGGTAAATGGCTTGTAAATTGCCTAAATTCCCACTGTGTAGTATGAATGTTCAAAATTAAAGTGGTGTTTGTTTGAAAAAACATTGAAATTAAAAAGGCTGAAAATGTTGGAGAGTTAATTTGTGTTTCAGTGGAGATGATTATGCACTGGAAAAAAAGTCTATGACTAAGTAAAATGTAGAAAAATTAAAGGGTTTTTTTATTTTATTTTTGACTACATCATTGTCTTAGTTTAAAAAATGACTATTTTAAAAGTTGCCAAGTTCAGAGGTAGGAATGTAAAACATTTCCATAGCTGTATCTATGTGTGACACATGCATTATGTAAAGATGCATGTCTTCACAATTACTCAAATAGGTTACATAAATATATAGATGCTGGTAAGACAAATGAAAATGATATTTTGAAATTTACACATAGCATAATTTAAAGTATTTGTCATTGGAAACATTTCCTTATTTAATGATCCCTCCTTGGAGAGCATGCCCTTGACACATTTGGACAGTATGGACACATTTTTCCCCTTTTTAAAATTAGTTTGCCACATCAACTCCCTTAAAGTAAAAATCTAAGTATCTGAAGCAGTAAACTATTATCAGGCTTTATCAGAGTGATGCCAACTTTTGCGTGCTGGCCCTAACATTGAAAATGGAATGTGTACCTTAAGATGTGTAAGTGTGTATTTTCAAGGATACAGACTTTACATTTCAGTTTGGATGTACAAAACACAATAAAGGATGATAGAACATGTTTTGTTCCATTGTCATATTTTTCAGAGCTGCATATTTGAGATTAGAATTGGCTGTGATTTATTTATCCCAATTTCTAGAAAAATGGGAGAGATATAGTCTGTAGAATTTTTATTTTCCTTAAAGATCATTAGGAGCAGAATTCTTTTTGTGTGTTGCAATATACTTAGTCAACACCTTAAAAATTGTCCTTATAACCATTTTGAAAATATATCAATGACACAGAAAACTATTAAAGATCCAGTTGCTGATTTCTGTCTGGTTATTTGAAAATTATATTAGCTAACACAGAGTAACTCACAGCTTGTGCCTCAGATGCAATAAGCATTCAGCAAGAACTAATGACTTATATGAAGGAGCAATGTGCAAATGGTCTCACAGTTTCCAAAAATGAGAAGAGAGCAGGAAGGGAACCATCATGTCATCCTGAGTTATCAGGGGCACCACATTGTCCCTCAGTATGGCACATCTTCAGAATCTGAGCAGTCAATAAATCCACATGGGATCGTGTGCTAATGAAGCGTGCAAAAGCAATACAAATCTGTAAGCTCAGCAATAGGCAGTGTTATTGAAATTAACCCAAAAGGTGAAGTGGAAGGATATTCACAATTACTTTTTAAACTCTGACCACTTAGTTTCTGACATGGAACAAGCAAAGCATGGGACCTGATGCAAATGTGATGGTGTTGGCTTGCAATTACATTCTGGAGCTGGAAAAGAATAAGGAGATAAAACATCTTGCTTGAAGTTATTTTCTACCTCAGCTATTTATATCTCCTCAAGGGTTTAATATACTGCGTTTGCAAAACCTCTGTTTTGTGAAATCTACCCCTTCTCTTTGTATGTATGTATATACAGATAAAAATGCACACAAAAACATACACACTCTGGTAAATCTTAATCATATCAGAGTTTTTTATTTATTTTTTTAGGCCGCTGTTTGTTCTATATATGGGTATTCTGGCACTAATTATAGAACAGATTGTGTTGGGATTTCTACAGGACTGCACTATGGCAATACAGATTAAGCAATTAACCTTGATGTCACTGTAATTATTAAGATACTTTAGCAAAATGAACTAATTTCCCCACAGGATGTTCTGCTGAAATCAACTTCCACTCTTTTTAAGATGCCAAAATAGAAAATGGTAATGGAAAACCATGTTTGTAGTTTTTGTAGAGTGCTGGGCCTTTTCAGTGGTCATCTTTTAGTGTTTCACACAACAAAATCAGAAATATATATTTTCATAATAGATAACTAAAAAAACACACAATAATATTCTATGGAAGTCATTGAAAAACTAGGAAAAAAACCAGAACAGATAACATCCCTTCACTTAGTGCTTTTACCATGCAACTTCTAACCTTAAAATTTTGAAATATACAGCCAAGAGAAACTGGCTTGTATTTACATTTTGTACACTATCCAGGTAATAAAACTGCTTGCAGCCAAAATAAAAACCATATGTACTAAACTCTACTACATTGGAAACACAATAATATTAAATACTTTGCCTTCAGATTTACATATATATACTTACAATTTAAATTACTCATAGTTACCTTAGTACTTCAATTTAATAAAATTAAATTTATCCCAAATATTACTTTGTTTTAAATAGCTCAAATATGAAGTAAATATTAATCTAAAAAAAAGATTTTAAAAAAATCTCATTATTGTGGCCTTTAATATAAATAGAGCAATATCTATCCTGCAGAATTTTTTTGTAAAAAAAAACCATTTTCTTGAGTCAACACACAATTACCTTCTGATCATTATAGGTAATGATATTAAGACTAATTACAAAAGCAAGATAAAAGGGATGAAAAGCACTCAAAGGAAAAACATTAGGCAAGAAGCAGGTATTATTTTACTATATTAAATTGTTTTTTAGAAAATTTTTTGGTTTTTAATCCTTTTTTTGAAGACAAATTTGAATGTATCTCAATTAATATATAAAATTCTGAGTAATTACTTGGTAAACTAATGAAATACACATTCAGAATAATTATTACCATAAAATTAATTGTATTTGTATTACAATAAAGTATAGACATTACTGTTATTATGAGGTTTCATTTACCTTCATATGTAGAAGTAAAACCACAAAAGAAAAATGGTGAACATGATGACAGAAAAAATCTTATTTTTTTTAGATTGGATAAAACCCCATAGTTTGCCTTTTTTATAATTCTTCTAGTGCAGCACATTTGCATAATACTGAAGGCTGTTCAAGCAGCTACTTCAATTATAAATGGAACTGGAGCTATTATCAGTTACATTGGTAATTCTTCAAATAATGTCTTTTTTCAAAAGAAGGAACAGTCCTTGAAATTCTGCATTCTCTATTTCATAGTAGAACCATTTTCTTCTTTTTCTTCAAATCTTGAAGGGAAAAATATTTAGAAAATATGTAGGCCTTGTCAGGCTGATATTTCTTGGGTATACCTATTTACAAGAACTCAGAACATTAAAAAAAATATTTTGTTTTAATGGAAAAACTTGTAGACTTCCCGGGATTTGTTTTCTTTTGAGAACAGTGGAAAAGTTACCGTCACTTGAGTAGACAGAGATGCAGCTACATTGGAGCCATTTATGCAAAGGGTGTGTAATGAAACAAAAAGGCAAAATTAAGAAAATCTTAACTAACCCATTTAGGATACTGAAGAATTTACAGTGCTCTAAAAAGAAAAGCAAATTTAATTTGCAGATGTCTCTTTCTACAACAATCACTGTTTTGATTGAAAACAATAGGACTGCCCTAACTACCATATGTCAAGAAGGGCCTGTACCTGATTGCTCCCAGCAAAGGGCAAGCTCATTTCTCTCTTGCTCTGTCCTGCAGGAGTCATTGCTGAAAGCAGCAGATTCAGTAACAGATTCCCCAGAGATGTCAGCACAACACAGCAATTCCCTGCTGACTATTTGTGGCCATTTGTCTTTATGATTTGTTCTAAATTATTTTCTTTGGTAACATGTTTTTTCACTTGACCATACTTCACTCCTTTCCTCTGATTTGCAGATATTTGTATTAATGGAAAACTTGTCCATCTAAAATATGTTAAAAGTTTGTGTATTTTAATGTGCTTGTAATATCCCAAAGAAAATATTCTATAAAGCATTTAATTGTGAGAATGATTTGTTAGTAGTTCTGATAATAAGCTGGATATTATTCACATGGAATACTTAAGTGCTTTGAAGGTGTTCCAGCTATGAGGTGACACCTTCCAGACAAGTACTACAAATACGGGAGTTATATGGAGAAATAGGAAAATTACAAAGAAGTTAAATGAATCACTGGGATCCCTGCAAGAGCTAAATGCAGGAAAATAAAGTTATAAAAACCAAAAAGGAGACAATGTACAGAACTGCTCTGAGGTGAGTTATAGTGTATTGAATAAACATAGCTATTTAACATTTCATATGTTTAGTCTTTTTGTTGTTGTTGCTTGGGGTTTTTTTTTTGGTCAGGTTTTAGTAAGTATAATAGACACATTTACAAAGCTGCTTTTCCTTCTCATTGACTGGCATGAGGAACAATTTTATTACGATCAATTATATATTAATTGTTACATTTACCTTCTGCAAATATTTCTAAAAGTGTCATTTCCATTTCTGTAATGTGTGGCTATGTGATTCTGTAACATAAGAACTTTATCCTTGTCACCGCAGGGTCCAAAACATAATACTTAGGTCTCCTTTCTCCTTTCCTGGGATGTTTTTCCCCATTCTTTCTTTTCTCTGTCTTGTACCTGCCAAAGATCCTTGTCTGCTAGCCCTTGCCAATCATTCACGTGGGGAAGGGGTGGTCACAGGGCCATTTACAGGCGATTGAAATGTCCCTGGGGAGCACAGGCAGGAGGCAGGTGAGCAGGGGAGTGGTGAGCACAGGCAGGAGGCAGGTGAGCAGGGGAGTGGTGCAGTGTGCACAGGCAGGTGAGCAGGGCTGTGGTGAGCACAGGCAGGAGGCAGGTGAGCAGGGGAGTGGTGCACAGTGTGCACAGGCAGGTGAGCAGGGAGCACAGGCAGGAGGCAGGTGAGCAGGGGAGTGGTGCACAGTGTGCACAGGCAGGTGAGCAGGGGAGTGGTGCACAGGTGATTTCACAGGCAGAGGGTGAGCAGGGCAGTGTGCACAGTGTCACAGGCAGTTGAGCAGGGGTGGTGCACGTGTGCAGGAGGTGTAGGGAGGCACAGCCCTGCAGTCTGCTGGGGTGTGTGTCAGGGTGTGGTGTTTTGGCTGGAGGCTTTTTTGTTTGGTTTTGTTGTTTTTTTTTTTTTTCCCTCCAACTTGACTAGACCTAGGAATGGTTTACAAGATATCAAAAGCCATTGCTGATGCTGCTGCCAGCACGAGTGTGCTAAGCCAGCCAGAGCCCCCAAGCACCAAGACATTCAGGCCTACTGGCTGCAGGGAGTGCCTGAGTTGCTGCCAGTACCCGAGAACCACACAGGGGACACCTTTTGCAGAGTGAGAGCCGGGGACAGGGCTGCTTTGTCTGGTGGCAGAGCTTCAGGAAGGAACGTAAAGGCTAAGGAGCATTAGGGAGCATGAAAGACAAATGGGTGGAGTTACACCTTTCCAATCCTGAGAGAAGCTCAGCAGGAGTTGGAGGAGCTCTGCCTGTCTCAGTAGCGTGCTTTCCACATAGTAGAAAGGGGTAGCTCAGCCCAGAGGAAAATGGCTCAGGGGAGACCTTATCCCTTTCAACAACCTCCTGAAAGGAGGCTGTAACCAGGTGAGGGTCAGTCTCTACTTGAAGGCAATTCTCAGTAAGACTAAAGTACACAAAAGCTGTGCCAAGGGATGTTCAGGTTGGACGTTAGGAGGGATTTCCTCACAAAAAGGGTGATTCAGCATTGGAATGTGCTGCCAAGGGAGGTGGTGAAGTCGTAGTCCCTGGAGGTATTTTAAAAAAATCTGGATATGGCATTCAGTGCCCTGGTCTAATTGATGAGGTGGTATTAGGTCATAGGTTGGACTCTGTGATCTCAAAGGTCTTTTCCAACCTAGCTGATTGTGTGATTTTTTCGTCCTTTTGTCAAAGGTCCTTGATTTTTCCTTCATGTACTGACATTACAATACAGTTTTTCTTTTAAATAATCAATTACCTATTTCACAAATGGCTGCCCAACAGTGGACGAGCAATTTGTTTCACTGGTTTCTGTTGCTCAGAGCTGAAAATGCTGTCACCTTGTTTTCTTTATTGTGCCATTTGAATTTCTATTTAGAATCAGTAAAGTCATAACAGGGCTTCACAAATAAGCATATTCAACAAAGCATTTTCCTCTCTAAGCGTTTCCATAGTCAATACATTTCTGACATTTATGCAATATTCTTTTTATATGGGCAATGTAATCAATGTATTACAATGGAGAAAGGATAATTTCTCTGACATTCTCGGGATCAGAAATGGTGAAGAATCAGGCTTTTGAGAAGTAAATATTCATAAAGCAAAATGACACATAAAACTGTAAAGGAAGATGGTATCATATTGTCTGTATCAGGAAAATGAAGACCTTATTAACTTTTTTAAACTAAAAATTACCTAATTACTTAATTCAGACCTAATAGTAATCAAAGCAAAATTCAGAAATGCATACTTCCAATTTTACTTATTAATTTAATGACTGTAGGTACTTTGCTAAGCAACCTACAAGTCAGATGTACAGACTCTCTTCAAAAGTTATTACTTTTGTGACTTCTACCAGTGTTTGTATGAATACCACTGCGCAGACTTGCTCCTAACTGAAGCTTTGATAAAAGAATTTTGAATAAACAAGAAGTAATGCAAGAAAGAAAAGAGATATTAAATGCAAATAAATTATCTCTGGTTCATCAGTCTGTAAAATGCAGATGAGAATGCTAATCAAATATTTTGAGAAAGTTACAGGCAATATAAGAAAAAAAAATCAATTTATCATCTTGCATGTGCTTTTGCTTTCTGAAACCTTTTGGAAAGGTTTCCAGAGGAAATCTATAGGTCTACCAAGAAAACACCTAGAGTTTGATGTAAATTAAACCCTTTAGCCTGACATTAAGACTTATTTAAACAACGATGAAACTGACAGGTTTAAAGACAAACATCAATTTGTTCTTCATTACTTTCATAATTCTCTAAGTTATCTTTTTTCTTAAGAACTAAAGCAGACTCAAAACTGTTATTCTAAACCAAATCCAAATGAATAGAATCTCCAGAATACTTATTTCTGAAGCCTTTCATGAAAGCAAGCAGCAAGATGAAGGAAAGGAAAAAAAAAAACCCTCAAAACATTAAAAGGTTCAAGTTTAATATTTTTTTTCTTTTTAAGGCTGCAGGAGGTTTTAATCATACCACTGTGTTAGGGAAAAGAGAAACCATACAGTACTAAACTGTTTGAAAAAGGTAACAGGAAAAACTTTCACAATATTTTCTTTTTCAAGTATGTATTTTATGTAAAATACAAAACGAAAGAGAAATTACTTTGCTTAGCCTAATTTTAATAATTAGTTCTTTAAGGCATACATACTGCCAATTGAACCAGAAGGAAAACAATTGTAAAACAATCACCTCCACAAACTGTCCTTATTCTTCTCTCAACTTTGATATTGTCTTCATAAATTTTAAGATATATCTCTCAACTTTTCTGTATGACATCAGCTTCTCTAGATCAGAGAAAGAGTTTGTTAGATGTTACAGAAGTTAATGTGTAGAAATGTGTGTTATCTAAGAGTATCTCTCAGCTTTGCAACAACGTTTGTATTTTTCTGTCATTCATAAAGTTGCATGAGAATAAAACCTCTCAAAGTATATTTTGAGCTCTTGAGGACATATCTATGATGTGTACATATAGGTATTATTTTATGCAATAATCTTTACAACCCAGCCTTTCCTAGGATATTGACAGTTTGGGGCTGTTGGTTTGGGTGAGCTGTTTTTTTGGTGGCTTGTTTCGATTTTGAGCATAGAAGGTCATAGAAGAAAGCTGGTTCCCTTTTTTTTGCTTTCCCCTACATGTCATTCCCCAGTAATAAAGGAAACAGCTAAAAGGGATCAGCTTTTATGAGAAAAAATTCCACCCTTAATAAAGACTGCACCAGCTTTTTTAGAAAACCAAAAGCTTAAAAAATTATTTTCTCACATTGTTAATTTACGAGGATATCCACCACACTGAAACATTTAACAGCCAAGGATATGTCACCTCCAGTGCGATGCACAAGAAAATATTGATTTTTAATGTAAACACACAATACTGTAGTGGCATTAGCAAGTTCCTAATTTTGTTTATGTATTGCTGGCAAGTGTGGAGAATGCTGTTTAGCCTGCTTGTGAGTTGATGTAACCTTTTCTTACTGAGGAGCCATCACTAATAAGATGGTCTGACATGTTATAACTAGATGTTCACTAGACTAATGCGAATGCATTGATGATACGGCTTTCTTGAGCCTACTATATATCACTAGTTTTCTCCAAGTCAATTGAAATCAGACTGTTGGTCATAAAGAACTCGAAACTTGTGTCATGAGAATTTGCTTTTGACAGGTTTCCTGTGAAGATGTATTTTCATGTTCAAATCCCTCAGCTTACTTATTGCCTCTTCCCTCTCTCATTAGCAGATAGCTGCACAAGAACTATACTTTCCAGTCATTTCTCAATTCATTTGCATAATACCACAGGGTTTTCTGAACTTTTCATTTAATATCTGACCTTATCAGTAATATTACTAGTAATTTTTGCAGATCCTTCTCTCCCTTATGATCTCTCACCAACAGTATTTCAACATCATGAAAAACTATAAAATTAGAAATTGTCACCTCAGATCCCATTTGATACCTGCAGGGACCCAGTAGTGGAAAAGGATCCTTAATGTGAGGGAGAACACTAAAACTTAATTATACCCTACAATGTTCATACTTTAAAATAAGATACATCGATTTAGCTACTTTCTTCTTCTTTTCTAATTCCTTCCTCCATTCATTCTTTTTATTTCTTTCTTTTGGAGTAATCACCCTAACTTTTTGGTCCCATTTCATATCAACTTTTGAGAAAATTATCTATAAACTGAAAAAGCACTCAGAAAAGATGGCATATTCTGATATCTCCTTCAGGGTCACACTATAGATATAAATTCTGTATTTGAAACTTCCACAATAAATTTTTACCCAAAGAGATAAGGGCAACTTGAAAAAGTATTAAAAAGTCTTTTCCTAATATTTTTATATTTGCTCTTCAAGAGGTTTACAAACTGTGCTTTTTTGGGGTGTTGACCACACAACCTTCTTCAGGCTATTTTCTATTCCAGTCAAAAATCACAGAATTGCAGATTCCAGGATTCAAAGTGAGCTGAAAAGATCACCTGTAGTCCAGAGATGGCTTCCTTGGAAATACAAATCTTTTGAGCTAATTGCTGCATACTCAAACCAACATTTCATTGGGACAAAAAAAATCCCTTGAGCCACAGGAATATTTTCACATGTTTGATATTCATTTGAGTGATAAATCATTGTGATGACTAGGTCCTTAGAAAAAATAGATTAAAACCTGTGGCTTCCAAGAAGACTTAAAGCTTCATTATAAGGCTGGCATGAAAAGTTTTCCAGTAACAGGAAAGATCTGTCTGCTGCAATGAAAGGCAGAGATGACAGGATTTTGAATAAAGTTTACTTTCAAGATATTGATCTTCAGCAAATTACTCAAATTCAGAAGAAACTGTTAAATATACAACATAAATGTATACTAATTTCTTGTCAAAAAATCTGGCATCTTGAAAACAAAGTAGTTATTGCAAATGCGTCAAAGCAGAATTTTATAGGAGAATAATGCACTATTTTTCTTTTAGAATAGTGCCATATATGGTTATGAAATCAATGCAAAACTAATTTCTTATATTGAAATTTTAATCTTATTTTGGAGACATCAAAATACTTTGTAAGAGGATGATTTACAAAGTAGTACATTATAGCAATTTATGATGACTTTAATAAAAATCTATTTAAACCATAATTTTAAAAACTTTTTACAATGCAAAAAGATAGTATTGGGTGCATCTTATGAGATAAATTGAAATTAGTCTTAAAAAAAATTGTAATTTTGAGAAGTTACAGGACATCTATAAAGAGTGGAGATATGAGATATACAGATATCAAAATGAAGAGCTTCAAATCCAAAATTTTGCTTTTACAACACTACAATATCACAAAACCAATGGAGTTTCTTTTTATTACTTTTAAAAATGCTATTGGAAATTGAAAGTGGTGCTGTGTGAGGGCAGCAGTGTGCATTTTGCAATGGTAGACACACAGATGGTGTAATCTCTTACAGTCTGACATACCAAGGGTGCTTACCACCCTACCAGTGCTTAGGTACAGCCTATGTAATCGCCTTTTCTGGAACTCAGAGCCCAGCGGGTACAAAGCCACAGGTAGGCTTCTCCCTATAGTAGATCCCTAAATTCATCACCCTCTCATGGAAAGAAGTCTATGGAAAAGAGTATGATTTCTTCAGGGCAGGAGAGACTGCTACCATGTCTTGCAAAAAAAAGAAGAGGTAGTACAACAGAAAGCCTTTTTAATTTCCTATTTATGTACTTTAGAAGATTCTGTTTCTGCTGTCACTGTCTTAAGTTGGAAGTTTGCTATAGGCAATGAACAATATCATCTATTCTTTACATCCATTGGATTTTAGACTCTACCAGAACCTGCTAAACCACAATCCAACATTTATTTCATCTGCAATTTCCTCTTCTTTACATAAACTTTTATTGGCTTATCCACCTGTCCTAGAGCTCTTAGTGTGATACTCTGATGTTATAAAGTGTGGATGTAGCAAGATGCTGGCATTATATAATGAATTATGAGTTAATATAGTGTTCTCTGTGTATCTTCTTTTATTCTTAAATGTAGGCATTTTAAAAGTCACATATGGGGAAAATAAAAAACATCAAAAGCATTTACATAGATATCCTTCACCTGGGAAATTTTGCATAGTTCTCAAGCAATTTTCTTTATTTCATTTAGTACTATATTTTATCTCTTATTACATTCTAAGATGCAAAGAGCACCTCATTGACTTTTTTAGGTGTACCTAAATATTTTACCCCTAATACACATTAAAGGTATAGAGACACTTAATGATGCAAATATGAACCTAGTGAGAATTAGAAGGATTTTACCTGTCTTCAATGAAGAAACTTCTTCTTTAAATACTTAGTATTTCAGACTCATACATGTCTATAAACTTTCAGGTATCTACTTTTCTGTGTATAAAAAAATCATTATAATACTTTTAAGAAAAGAAAATACTATCTATGTTGATCTCTAAATATGAGAAGCACAGATATTTTTGTGAACAAGCCTTAGAAATCTTTCAGCGAACCCTTGTTATGTTGATACAACTTATGGTACAATCCTGTGCTGCCTAATTAAAAACTAAAGACCATTGCTCACTGATGTGATTTTTTTTTCCTCACATTTTTCAATATGGGTAACTACCATTCAGTAAAGGCACATATGTGCCAGCTCAGTACAAGGCTCACATCAGGCTGTGTGAGCCCACAATGTTCACAAACCTGTTTCTGTGGTGCCCAACCAATGCAGCAGCAATGGGGTGTCCCTGTGGGCACTTGTCACACTCTTTAGTGAGATAGTTGAGACAGCACTTTTAGATATCTCATTTTGCTGTGAGAGATCTTATTCTTCTCCACAAAGAAATTCATTTGTACCTCAAACGTGAATTAACTGAATACCTTTGGACACTGTACTCACCTAGGTCACAGTTCAGTCCTTAGTAGGTAGTCAATGCCCAGTGTTTTTACATAAATAAAAGCAGAAAGTGATGGGTTTATGACAAATATTGGTCAAATCAACCTCCCATTAAAATGCTGTTTTGCTGCTTAATCCATCAAGAAAATAAATTATTCATAATCCAAGCAATAGGACAGAAGGTAACAGGCAGAAACATGCACAGGAACTGCCTCCTGAATATGAGAAAGAACTTCTTTCCTGTGCTGATGGCTGTGCACTGGAACAGGTTGCCCAGAGAGGCTGTGGAGCCTCCCTCTCGGGAAATATTAGAGAACTGTCTGGACACAACCCTGTGCTTTGGAATGACCTTGCTCAAGCAGGGAGGTTGGCCCAGATAATCTGCTGTGCTTCCTTCCAACCTTATCCATACTGTGGTTCTGTGATAATCTTCTTACACCAACTAGCAGTCAAGAAATATTCTTCTAGGAAAAAAAATGGCCCAACATTAGGCAAGACTCTCATCAGGAAAAACAAGTACTTGACTTTTATGTTGCATGTGGAAAATTCCCCAGGCACACTCTGTGAGGAAATGGAATATGAACTATGTTTTTCAGAACCAAGTGGGAAAATAACCTACTAGAAGCAAAGTCTGCAAGACTTAAAGCCAAACACTCAAAGCTCTTCATTTTGCAGAAGAAGTGTAATTGCAACTCTCATAACAATTAGGATACTGATCTTACATATACATTTTAAACTAATCCAAATATTCCTATTTACTTGGGTTGAAACCAGATTTTTCCCCACAGCAATAAACATATCATTAGAGATTAGTATAATTGGAATTGTTTCCATTCATTTAATTACAAGAGCACGTCACTTATTTTACCTTTGACAGAAAGAAACAGAATTGCTGCTGACATCAAAGCAGGGCTGCTACTTGTTACTGTAACTCTAGATATTAAAAAAACAGTTCTAAACAGATTTTCTAAGTTCTTGAAGGAAAAAAAAAAAACTTTAGGCAGAAAATAAAACATTCTTGACATCTTATTGCAAAAGTCCCATACCTTCTTGGTGATTTCTTATGGATAGCTCTTCATAGCACTGACTCCTTCTTTTTCAAGGTACAGCCAACAAACTGCAACCCTCTCACAGCCAACAAACTCCATCTCCTTTCTCACCCAGCTGACCCACTCTTTTGTAGCACTCATCCTTATTGGGCACAGCTGTGGCCTATTAAGGGCAGGCCTGTTCCTAATCTTTGGTGATTGGTACAGCTGCACCTCCTCAGGTGTGAGATTACCTTCTGCACTATCTTTATTTTCTTACATTCTACCCCTCCACAAAACATTAATTATTTCTTGCTCCAGGATGCTCAGCAAAAAATTTATGCCTAGGTAGTTGCTGCTAATAACTGCAAGGAATGATTTTATCTATTTTAATGTTTATCCTCTTTGCACTTGGGTCTTATTTTCCAGATGCTGTCAGGATTTGGTAATAAGGAAGCTGGCATTAATGAACTCAGAACTGGATCCTAGTTAGCCTGGAAAATGAAAGAAAACAAAACAGCAGCTGAAAATTACTAGGAGAAAACCTCTATTCTGTTCCATTCCATGCTCAGCAATGCTGTGCTATGCCATCTACACTATGTCATGATATTCTACTCTGTTACCTCATTCTTTCTTACTCTGTTTGGGATAGTGGTTTTGGGACAGAATTGGTGATGCTTATGCTACATGACATGATGCCACCTGAAAGCTGGAATGGCTGCTAAAAGGCTGGATATTGATTTTTGATTGCTAATTAATTCTCATAAATGTTTGTTCATTATCTGTCTTAATCTCAATCCTTCCCTGAAACTATGAAAATCCATAAAAGAGCTGAAACTCGTATCCTGACACTGTGTACAGTACTGAAAGGAGGAACATAGAAAAGAATTCTTATTGATATTTAATCTCTGTACACTCTCTTGCCTATGAACTGAAGGCAATGCAAACATTGCAGGGGCAATGGGCAAGAGGGGCTGGATGACAACTGCTGAAATTTCTGTGAGAAGTCTTTTAGTGTTCTCTTCAAACAGAATAAAAATGAGTTGTCATGAGTTTTACTGCTTGCAGTATATAAAGATATTTTATTAAATTACTATCTTTTATTCATGTTTCTGAAACATGCATGACTATGAAAGTTCTTAGAAGCACAATTGTATTTCTATATTAAAACTCAGAATCACCCTCATAAATAAAAGCAAATATTCTAAAAGAATTTTCTAGATTTCACTTCTTAGTATCATACAGATTATTTTTCAGTGATAGCCCTCATCTTCCATAGTAAGGTAGAATACTGTCATCTTTACAACAACAGAGAAGCAAAGAACTAAAATACTTTAAAAAAATGAATAAGATCTCTATGGAAACTTGTGGCAGGGATAGTTTTTCCAGCTATTATATACCAGTAAAAAGTAATATCAAGGAGATTAACATGGCTCCTGAGAAATTATAGGGAAATCAGTCTTTATAAAACTAAATAAGACAGAAAGGAAACACATCTTTCTTCAGCCAATAGACTCAGATCAAACACTTATCAATTCTTAAATATAGAAACTCAAGAGTTAATACCACCTGACTCAACAAGCATTCAAAAAATCAGGAGACTTTTGGTTCAGAGACAAACTAACCTTTAATTGTAGTACATAAAACTATTTTCAAGGCACCCACAATCTTTCTTAAATATATTTGGATTTATCAACTAATTTTATTTTAAGGTTTATCTTAGTTGCATATAGAACTAGAGAAATATATGGGATTTAATAGTTATTTTAGAACACCACAGGTCTGCCTATATATTTCTTGAAGTGGCCTTTCATGGATAAATCATGTTTAAACAATCTGACTGGCTTCCATAGTGAAGCAACTGGCTAAGTGAATGAGGGGATGGCTGTAGAAGTCACTTGATTTTAGCAACAGGAAGTTTCAACAGCATCCTTCTTGGCAATCTGTTGAGGCATGGACTGTATAGATAGACCATAAAGTTGGTGAAAACTTATGCAGCTACCAGGTTCAAAGGTGGTTCAAAGGACCAGACAAAGCGGTCATTGGTTAAAAATGGAGCTCCTCTGACACATTTTCTTGTAAAACCTTTGTTTTCCTTTTTCACTCAGTCATATGACTTCTGATAAAAGTAAAGTAGTATTTTATTCTGAAGCAATGGGCAATGGTATGTGTACATATAGTTTTGTTTATCCTGAGAAAACTGTTTGCTTTTCCCATTGTTTGGAAGGATGTGATACAAAACTGTGTATTTTACCTATGCCAGGAACTTAGAAAACACTGTTTCCTGTGAATTGAAGACTTTGGTATGTAGAGAAGACATGCTTGTGGTGTGACTTTGCTTCTTTGCTCTCTCAATGCAAAGCTGCAGCCTCCTCAGGAGGCCTTAAAGCCACGAGTCGGTGTGCAGACCTGGATGGGCAATATGCCAGTCATCTATCCACTGTTTGTCTTAGTGAGTTTATTTCTGTTTCTCCTCACATCACCACTGAAAACATCTAATATTTCTCAGATTTGTGTAGCATCTGTCACAGATTTGTAGCAGCAGTTGCAGACAGAAAAGGAAAGCTCAGATCAATGGAATCACATCTTTTTGTACGTACCTCAGGTCAACATTTGGCTAATTATTGTGGTCACTTTTATATTCATATATATGCTATGCTTTTCACCACAAAACCAAATGGAATTATCAGCTGTGACTGTTAGGTAAAGCCTATTTGATAGAATATTTCTCCTGGAAAACCTGTATGAAAACAAATCTAAAAGTCTTAGAATCACAGAATCATTAGGCTTACAAAATAGCTCCAAGGTCATTGACTCCATTTGGCTTTGATATTCTGCACCAACCACCTTACCTGTTTGCCTTATGTCTAGTATCAATCATATCTTGCAATGATTGTTTTATCAAAGCTTTTATTCAATGTTTCAGTTTAATTGCAGTCATCTAATGTCACTAAAAGTAATGGTTCACATTAAGAGTTCAATCAGACACTTTTTTCAAGCTGTATAGATTTATCCATAGTTTAGCTTTTCTCAGCATTTAAGACATTTTTCTATTCATCTGAATTTTATCTTTATCTTGTAGCACAATGATTTTCAACTAAAATAGCAGACTGAAACTCTATGTCTTTGTATGTCAAAAAGGATTTTGAAACAATATGGTCTGAAATGCTTCATCCCAAAATCCTGCTCTGAAGCTTGCATAAAAGAACATGTGAAAGTCCAGTCTGAGCTAATCTATAAGAATGTATTGTGACCTGAATAGTAAGGATTTCAGTGGGGGTTGCATTTGTCTTTGCTACCTACACGGATTTAGTGGTGAGAGCCAGTAGAACACTTTATTTCACAGAATTATTGATTATGTTGGCTATAAATAGTCTTAAATAAAGTCTTGCTCTTAATCATGATATTCAAATCCCACATGATTATAAAGAATGAGGGTAACAAATAGAATGGATTTACTGTATCTGCAAGGACATTTGTCGTACAAATTCAACAGGTCATACTTTAGAGAAAGGGATTTTTGATGCTGACGTCCCCTGTCAGGAGAGCACAAGCTTTACATTAGGAGAAGATGACAGGGCTGAATAAATGGAACATCAAGGGACTAGAAATACACAGCAAATAGGCACAGCTAGGAGGTCATTTGGAAAAAGAACCAGCTGGATGCAGTTGTTGTGAGGGCACAGTGGCAAATCTATCATCTGTCCACCAGCAGAGAAAAGACACAGGAGACTGGACTGACTTCAAAGACTGCCTGTACCAGTAAACAGTTTGAAAAGGGATAGCTGAACTGGTATTCTATCTTCACTTTATTTCTCAGCCCTTCATCTCCACTCTTTATTCCCAAACTCATCCTCTCAGTTTCAGATATTATTTTATAGGTGCTTCGGGCTATGAAATGCAATTATTACTCTAAAAATTGCATAAATATCTGCTGTGATTACTTTGTTTCTGACTAGTGAGAATTCTGGAGATATTTTCCTTTCCTGAAGTTACAAGGACAGCCCAATACTAACTAACTAAACATCTCCTTTGCAAATGGGAAACCTGTCACAAGGTGGTCCTCCAAAGATCTGGTTTCAACACTGTCTAATATCTTCGTAAGTGACTTGGATGACAGCATTAGGTGAACTCTGAGAAACTTTGCAGAACACACCCAAATGGGAAAGTGGGCACTTTGTGAGAGTCACTTTGAAAACCTAGACAGGCTGGAATAGTGGGTTAATCTTATGAAGTTTAACAAGGACCTGTGTAAGGTTCTGCACCTGGGAAAACATAGTCCAGGAGTACACCACAGGCTGGGATCTACCCATCTGGAAAGCAGCTCTGTGGAAAGGGTTCTGGGGATCCTGGTAGACAGCAATTTCCATATGAATGACCAGTCACTCTCTGCAGCAGAGAGCCAACAGGATCCTGGGTTGCATCAAAAAAGGCAACCCTAGCAGAGATAAAGTATCCCGATCTACTCAGCACTTGTCAGGTACCACAGGGAACGTTTCGTACAATTTTGGTCCCTGCTATGCAAAACATATGTGGGCAGGTTTAAAGGGTCCAAAGAAGATCCACAAAGATAATCAAACTCTTATGAAGCCTGTCATATGGACTGGGTTTGTTCAGCCTTTAGCAAAGAAGGCTTAGGGGAGACCTTATCACCATGTTAAAGTATTTAAAGGATGGCTACAAAGAGGAGGACTCTGTTTACAAGGAATCACAAGTAAAAAACAGGGCAATATGTATAGGTTACTTCTGGTAGATTCTAATTAGACCCAAGAGAAAAAAAAAAACAAAATGACAGTAATGAGAGACTGGATCAATTTCCCCAAGAGAAGAGGTGGATTCTTTGACACTGGACACTTTTAAGATTCAGCTGGACAGGATGCTGGACCACTTTACCTAGACTGGGCTTTTGACAAGAAAGGTTGGACCAGAAGATCACTGAGGTCCCCTTCCTCCTTTTTATTGTATAATTATATGAAATTCTATCTTCTTCCATGATTACCATGAGCTGTTGACCTGTCCCATGTTAATGAATTTTCAGTAAATTTTCAGTGAACTGCACTGATACTCTGTCTGTGAATAACTCACACTGTCCCTATGGTAAGTACTATTTCATGGGTAGCCTTAAAGAAAGGGTGACTTTATGGCAGATTTAAGATCACAATCCATTTCTGTTATAAAATAACACATGGTCTGGGTCCTTTCATTCAAAGTTGATCTGTGATGTTTTGCTGACTACTCAAAATACACTTTCTGGAAGAAAAATC
This sequence comes from Zonotrichia leucophrys gambelii, assembly GCF_028769735.1. Classification (NCBI taxonomy): domain Eukaryota; kingdom Metazoa; phylum Chordata; class Aves; order Passeriformes; family Passerellidae; genus Zonotrichia; species Zonotrichia leucophrys. Next base: position 54,612,050 of record NC_088170.1, on the reverse strand, counting down.
CATCTCCATTGAGTATATTTTTACTGAATATTTATCTTGAAATTTTCATTTAATTGTCTCTTGGATATAAACCTGACTGGTTGGCAGCCCATAGTTTATATTGTATTTGTATATACAGAGTTTATATTATATTTGTTTTCAGAACCAGTGGAGGGTTCTACAACCTCTGCTGCCTAAACAAATTAGCAAAATGCTTTGTTAAAAACCACCAAAGGAACATGAACCTCTGTAGATCTGCAAGCTATAGCTAATAAAAGATAAGACACTAAGTAATTCCACTGAAATTACACTACTAACAGCTTTTTGGATTTTGCTCTAACCTAGAATTTTTCTATAGCAATGAAAAAAAGGCAGATTTATATTCAGTTATTTGGAATAAATTTTAAAATTTTCTTTCTTAAAAATATAATTTAGTATACTTTAAAACATCATATAATTGAATATTTGTCATGCATAGCTCATGAGTTGTGTGGTGCAATGGCCAAAAGCATCTTGGGAGATATACTTTATCATTAACAGCATTTGCTACTTACTTATGGGAATTGTCTTTATTTATGCTACCAGGCATCTATTAGCATGCCAGGAATGGTGGACAGCAAGTTAAACAGGCCTTATAATCAACATCTACAAATGCAACTCATTTATCATGCCCATGTCAAATTTGTCAGAAACACAACCTTTCTGGAAGAAAGAAGGAGCCACAAGAAAGGTTAACAGATTTAGAATGCTGCTGAAGTCTTAAAAAGTAAGCATATGCAACAAAGAACTTATTTAATATTTGCTATTCTTTGTTGTCTCTGCTGGTACAGAGTAATTGAATAATCTATTTGCTATTTACTATAGCTGCATGACATCCTATGGTGCAACCATTTTCAATATGAATAACTGTTCTTGATAAACATTGAATGGAAAAATGCTCTGGCGTGGAACCAATAAATTGAAAAGCTCATTTAGGACCTGATTCTGTGAAACACAAAATGAGCTCTGTAAGTGGCTCTTCTTGCAGTTTGTATTTCTCTGAGAGTTAAGAGGCTGATTATCACCAAATATATTCAGTATCCTGGAGGATCAGATATTAATCATCAGTGATTCTGGCAAATGAGAATGTCTGATATGAAAATGTCATTAAAACTAGCTTTCTTCATCCTTTCTAAAATGCTTTTTTCTGTGAAACTAAGTTTGAAAACATTAGAAAAATAACTTATGGTTTTCTGAAGCTAACTCATATCTGTCTAAACTCTACTGTTTATTTTCATTGTCACTGTAGATATATATTCAAGATGTTACTATGATTTGTTGCTTTTCTACTGACTTTTATTGTTTGTATTTTAATTAATGATGGGAATGGAAAGTATTTGTAATACAGCACAATACAAAGACAGATTGTTAGATGCATCAATCAAGCATATTTTATTTCACTACTATAACCAATCTTCTAATTACCAAATTTAGATCTGCATGCAGAGGATCATATTGAAGAAGAACAATTTGATGGGAAACATAATTTTGAAAGTTCATGTCATCAATAAATGAAGACTAGGAGTAAGATGCACAGCATTCTCAGTCATTGTATTATTGAAAACTAAAAATTTTGAAAAAGAATTAATGTTGCATTACTTTTATGAGATCTGTGAGATTGCATGTATGGTACTATTCTTTTAATTAGTGCATCCTTATAGAAGAAGAAACAATAATTAATGGAACATCACATTTATCAAGAGCTCATTGAACTGCATTTTGATAGTTTCTATTATGTTTTTTGTTATTCAGGTTTTATCCAATAGATGACTCTCTAGATAGGAATATGCAAGAAGAATGTCTGCATTCCACAGGTAATGGAAGTACCATACATTGGTAAATGTATAAATAAGTGAGTGGTCCTGTAACTGTTTCATTTTGGTTAGAAATTAAATAAATAATTTTGAATCTACTTTTAATAATATTCTCAGGCAAGTGTTAGGCATTTGGAGCTCCTAAAGTAAAATATTTTTGAAAACTCTAGTTTAATTGCATCCACACAGAAGTTAAAAGAGTTGTAAAGAGAGTATAATCATGGGGGGAAATAGGAATTTTAGCTGATTATTTAGTATAGTGAAAATAAACTAGATTTTATCAACATCTCAGATATATAAGGCATATTCACAGGCAAAAACAGTTTGTTGAAAATGTAGTATATCATGGGCAGTTGAGAATGTTTATTTAAAATAATATCATCAAATCAAAATTATTTTTGACTTGTCATTGCCTTTTAAAAATATTCTACATAGATATCTTGAGTCTCTCTCCTCATCTTGACTTCTGAAATTTCTGAAGATTTTTATTTTTTAAATTAATCTTTATTTCCATTGAAGTTAGGCTTTTCTTCTTTATTTCTGTGCTGTTCTTTAACCTCAGCCAGCAACTAAGCCCCACATAGCTTTTTGCTCAGTCCCTGGTGGGATGAGGGAAAGAACCAGAAGAGTAGAAGTGAGAAAACTTTTGAGTTGGGATAAAGACAGTTTAATAGGTTAAAAAAAATATAATAAAATCAAAAAAAATGTGTGCAAACCAGCAAAGGAAAACAAGGAATTCATTTGCCACCTCTCATGGGCAGGCAGGTGCTCAGCCTCCTGAGAAAACAGGGCTTCATCATCCATGACAGTCGCTTTGGAAGATAAAATGCCGTAACTCCAAAAGTGTCCTCCCTCCCCCTTGCCTTTCTGCTATTTTCCTTCAGATTTTACTGCTGGTCACAGCATCATATGGCATGGGATACCCCTCTGGTCAGTTGGGGTCAGCTTTCCTGGCTGTGTCCCATCTCAGCAACATGTGCACACCCATCCTTGCTGCTGGGGTGAGGTGAGAGGCAGAAAAATCACTGACCCTGTGCAAGCCCTGCTCAAGGATTGAAAAACATCCCTGTATAATCAGCACTGTTTCCAGCACAGATGCCAAACATTGTCCCATGCTAGCAAGGAGAAAAATTATCTCTATCCCAGCCAAATCCAGCTCATTCTGTATTGCTTATTTCCTCAAAAATTTTTTTTTTTTTTTTTTTTGGTTTGTTTCTCATTTATTATTTGTATATTCTTGGAATGTGTTTCTTCACATGCTCTTTCCTTGAAGAACTGCAAACTGTTCATGATTGGTTCTGTCTAGCCAAAGTCTGTTTTTTCTGGAGTCATTGCTTGTTTGACTGTTTGTTTTCCTATTCATTTGAAGCGGTTTCTGTAGAAGTACTCCACAGACTCTGTTGAAAGCTAATCAAGGACCAGCATTTTTGTAAAGAAGTCTTTCAGCCCAACACAAAATTGGGTGCACTGTTTCACTGATGAATTCCCTATGATGGCTTTTTAGTTGACAGTTTTACTCTTCTTTGAGACAGAAGTTATTCACCAACTTGACGTCAGAGAGCTTGCCAGCATCCTTTCCTGTTTTGCTTTAGGAAGAATCAGAGGTCTGAAATAGAAGTAAAAAAAGTGTTCCACTTTACCATTATCATCCCAGGGCCCAAAGGAGAGAGCTGTCAGTGGGAGAGCTGCCTCAGAGTGACATCTTTCTTTGAAGACCTGTAGAGAAGAAAAGGAAATTAGTGAGAAAAAATGGTTCCTGTGAACCTCCTGCCCCACAAATTCCTCCAAAAGAAGGTAACAGAAGTAGCAGACTTTGCATAAAGTTATTAGGGGTCCCTGAAAAGTGTTTATCAGAAAGTGTAAGGTGAGATGCAGAAGAGAGCAGATGAGGCTCTGCAGGAGAGGCGATGGTCTCTATTCAGACAGGCATGGTAGAGATAATTTTTCAGAAGTCACTACAGTGACTATTGTTGGAAAGAGCCCACACAGCATTTCCGTCCAAATTTTTAGATTTAGAGGATATAGCACAGCCCCTACTATTGAATTTTACCTCCACAATAAGATAGTAAAGTAATGATTCAAATTTCATTTCCTTACTTGTTTCATGACCATTTATTTAAAAATTTATTACATTCATATAATGCAGTGTTACCTCCTGGGAACACACATAGTACCTCTTTCCTTTAATATAAATTCTGGTCTTAAAAAATATTTAGAATTGTAGAGTTACAGGGAACTTTTCCATTTCCTTGTTCCCTACAGAGAAGCATCATGCTTTTATCTTCCTCAGTATTTCACTTCTCAGAAGTCATTTAAGTTTTTGGGTGCCTATCTCTTTTCCAGTTAAAAAAAGCTGAAAGGTTTGCTCTAAGTAGTTTATTTTAAAATATCTTTAATATTTTAAATATGTTTCCTATGCAAGTTTTTGTTCAAAATTGAATTTTGTTTAAATAATGTGAAACTATGAGATAAGTTTCCAATTTCCCAGCTATATTTTTTTACATGGAGAATAGATTCACCTCTCAAATTTGATCTTAGTAAGTGTTCATTTTCCTACCTATAGCTAATTTTATGTGTTTTCAAAATGTACAGTTAGAATAAGTTACAAATATTTTTCAAGAATTATTAGAAAAATAGAAATAGGAAAATGTTTCTCTGATTTTGAGAACTGTTGAAAAATGGAGAAATATTTTAAAAAATATTTTCCTGTGTAAGGGGAAGCCAAGGGGGTTCTGGTTTCTAGCTATAGCTTCTGATAACTTCCTTTTATATATTTTGAACTTTTAATGATTTAATCTTCAGTGTAAACTTCTGCATAAAGGAGTATTTAGAAAAGAGAAGAGAAAGAATGTAAAGGCATTAAAAATTATGTAAAAGTTTGGCTGGTTAATGTAATGCATCAGTCTCGAGCTGATAATCTGAGATTCACTTCACTGCTGTGCTTAGGATAGTCTAAGCCAAGAAAACACCAAGAAGAGAGAAAGGTGGAACAGTCGTGAAAATCTGAAACACAATAATAATGAAACATCTCTGTGTTTCCTCTCAGATACCTTTACCCATGAGTGTAAACCTGATGTAGCTAACATTCATTGAAAAGAAAGACAAAACAAACAAGAAGCAAAAGGAGTATCACTGCAGGCAACAAATTTAGTTTCTTGATGACAAAATGAGAGAAAATGTTCTAATGCAAGTTTACTGGGCAGTTTAATCTACATTTTTAGGTAAGGTAAATATTTGTGTGTACATGCGTGCGTGTTTTAATAAACAGCATTTTCACATAGAAAAACAATGGAATTTAATAAAAATTTTGTAGCTGCTGATATTATTTAAAACTACCAGATGTATATTAAAAGCAAATTAAACAAAATAGACAGGACCACAGCTTTTCCTATTTTTTCAAATTTGGTGAGCACAAATACATGATTTTTTTACATGGCCTAAAACTCACATTTAGGTAGAACATGATGTTTCCATATATAAGCAGACTACTCCAACTGCAATTCATTTGCACCATAACAGATAATAATTGGTAGAAGTAATTATGACATTAATAAGAATGGTGATATGACTTTTAGATTGGTTCTGGATTACTACAACAATTTAAAATGACTGAGAGATTAAATGTCACTAAACTCAGGCAATCTCTGCAAAAGTTTAATTATTTTAAAACGAGAATGAAATATTCATGGCCATCACAGAAAGTTGTGGGAAGTGTCTGGCCAGGTGGCAAACTGATGCTCCTGCCTGATCAGTCCATTTTGCCCCCACCCTGAGTGCCACCACAGCCATTGTCTCACCTGAGCACCTGGTCTGTCTGGTGCCATGAGCTCCCTAGAGCAGGGGCTACCACTTCCAGTTCCTTTTTTTTTACAGTGTGGAAGAGCCTAGGTCATTGATTACTAAACGTTATTAGGATGAAACACATTGAAAATCCAGCAGGGAATTTAAGCACCATCTCTATTTCAAAGGCATAAAAATATTTAATGTAATAACTTCTATGAAACAGTAATAATGTTGTGCTTTTTAATCACATAAATGTTATTATAATTAATTGAGGATGGACATTCTGAACTTTTCTAAGAAAAAAGGCCAACTTAATAGCAGTAGATAATAGTTTTTCACTTTTTTTATTTGCAAAGTCTTCAGGTCTTTGTAATACAGCTAGGCTAAGAGAGAATTTTGATGTTTTCAGCTTTTATTTTTTAAGCCTATTGTTTTTGTCATCTTTCCTGACATCCCTATGTAATCTGCAGCTGTGCCAATGCTGGTGTGACAATTCCAAATAAATGTAGTGTAAACAAAAGAAATTGGTTCCCTAACAATAGGATCTGTGTGAATTCTTTTTGAATAGCTTCATCCCCCAGTCAGGTTTCCTTCAAAGTAGGAAACCATCTCTGAGAGAGAAAATAAAATTTAAGAGATTCAAACAACACTGAAAGCTAATGAATGGACTAGATGGAATGCAGCAGGGAGTTCAAGTGTTTATATTAACAATACTTCAAGGTACTGAACTCCAGAGCAGTGAATTTACAAGGCTGCTTGTAAATACCAGACATATTAATATTTTCATTAGGGTAACAGAAATGGTCAATTATAAAAAAAAAAGAGAAGACAAAAATGAGAGAACACATATTTAACTTTCTGATTTAACCTACAATTTAAAATCTCCTTTTCGTTTACCTGCTCACATTAACTATTTAGACTTATTCAAATCCATTCTTTCATGCATGTATCCATGTATCTCTGCCCATGCATATAAAATATGAAATGTGTCTTTTTTACTATTTCATTGTTTATGTAAGATCCATGTCCACATTATTTACTGAACCTTTTTAATATTTTGTCATCTCTTACATGAAGAAAGTCTTAGAGATTATTTTTTATTTTGTGGATTTTGGTCAACAAGAAATAGATTGCAATAAGTTTTCTGAGTATCCATTAGTAATAAATTAAAAAGTATGAATTTATAACAAACTTGCTTGGGAAAAAAAAAGAGGAGTAAGGAACACAAATGCTTCTTTTATTTCTAGTTTTCCTAATTTTAAAATGTAATTTTAAAATAGAAAATGATAGTCAGTAAAGGTAACAGTTCAGAGCAGTAATTCCTAGTGTTTCACATTTATAAAAATGTGAAATGAATATTAGGTTTCAAGTCAAATATTTACACACGAATTAACATGAGTATCTGGTATCATTAAGCATTTGCTTAATGATAAGATTATACATGGTTATCTCTTTCTCAAGCCTGGTTTGACTGCAGAATCAAGTGATTAAAATACCGAAACAAATGCAGACACCACACATTTTCTGTTGCAGTTTGGTTTGCAATTACAGGAGATATCCCACCCTAACATGTGGCAGTGTCAAACAGCACCTGTGGTTCAGGTAGGGCTGCTCAGCTGCTCTAGCCCTGTGAGATAATGATCTGACCCAGAACAGCCACACCATCTGCTTCAGTGTCTGACCACACAGACACTCACACATCCAGGCTGTGCACAGATATTGGGAAAAGCTGGAAATTTCGTTTGAGGGCTGACAGAGAGCATGCTCTAGAACTCAGATAGCTGCTGCTTAAATTGCTATGAAAGAGCCACAAGAAGATGCAAGAAAAAATCTTAATAAATTAAATATATTTTAGGGAATTTATTGCCATTATTATTCTTGCTAACAGGATTCAGCTTCTGGTACAGACACTTTCTAATAATTTCTCCAATAAAATAAACATTACCCATAAATTTATAAATTCATAAAGGGAATAGTATTAGTATTTGTGGAGGTCCTCTGAGCAGGTGTTGAATCTATACATAGCAACAGTACCAAAAGGATAAGATTTATATGAAGTCTCTTAATATTTTTCACCTTCTGTCTGGAAGCATTATTGAGGGCCAGCAGATCCCTTTTTCTGAGTTCTTAGTTCTCCTTATCTTTCCATTGAAGGCAGTCTGAAATTTGAGCATATTTTTCTGCAACACAGAATTCTGTCTAGAAGCAACTGAAATAGACCATTTTTTTCATTTCTCATAGGCCAAAAATCACTCATCAGACAGTACTGACTGTGAGGCATTGCTGAATTTGATTTGATTAAGACTGGCAAATTAAAGATGAAAGGCTCTGCACCACAGATGAATTGGTTTTAGTCTTCTTTCATAAAGTTATTATGAAAATTTAAAAATCATTGTCAGTGTTGTTTTCTGAATATATGTTTTTCTGCTGGTCTTAAGGCAGAGTGAATGACACATGCTGGGACTGATCTTGATTTATAATGTAGATATGCAGTGAAAGGTTGGAAAATGAAAACCAAAAGGAAACCTGAAAGGGGGCATTCATGCTTCTCTGCATATGGCCTTTGATTCTGACCTTTTGCACTGAAAGCCTTTACAGAGATAGGACATGTCCAGAAATCTTGGCAAGGAGGCCATTATATTGTCTAAAAAGAATTTGGAGTTTTAAAAGATCAACATGTCTCCCATATTAAAATGGACTGTTTCTACATGGAGTTGAACTAACCATGCAATAAATAAAATGTCAGCATATTGCAGAGTATTTTTAGAAACATTATAGAAGAGTGAGTGCATGTGATTAAATGAATTTTAGCTGTATTTTTGGTAATATTTATCAATAATAATATCTCATTAATAAAAAAAATGTTGAAAGCCATGGAGGGTATTGTTCTTAAAAAGATAAATGCTGTGTAACTGAGTTTTCCATTATATAGCACACACTTAGATTTATTATGGCAAGAGATGCTTCAAATATTTTGGTTGAGAAAACGTCTTGAAATGGACTCACAATTCAATACCTGGTTCTTCAGTAATTAAGCTTTTTTACTTTAAAAATTTCATATTTCAATTTTGGATGCATTTTTGTTGTCATATAGGGATGGCAAAATAAATGTAGTAGAAGTTTCATATTAAAACATTTTCTAAATTCTATTTTTAATTGATTGAGAAGTTCAAAGCTGAGAGGTATTTCTGATTTGACATACTTATATTTTCTAATGATTCATATTATATGTCATGCTGTCATAAAGTTTCATGGGAAAATCAAAGGGTCTTAAATGTTATTTAGTGAAACATACTGTTTCCATCTTGATTCTAAAGTTTTGAATTGTACCACTGATGTAATTATGATTCAAAGTGAAATTTTTCAACCTGTACAGGACTTTCTTTCTCTCTGAAGTTGCATGTATACACAAATCTAACTCATGGAATGAAATTATTCTAAATTATCCTTAACCTATTAACTTTAATGAATTAATCACAGTAATAATTATTGCAATTATTACAATATTGCCATAATAGTCCAAATAGTTGGAAGGAGTTATTAGTCATGTGTTACATTTTGAATGTTGCAATTCAGTTTTGTTCTGATTATACAAAAAACATCAGCAAAATATAAAAGCTCCACATTAATTTAAGTATCACAATACTGCAGTAATTTATTTAAATTTTATAGCTAATGCATCACTGTATTAGATGGATATCTCTCAAAAGTTTTATGTTTATATATAAGCATATTTTCATAGTGGTATTTTTCCTTTCTTCATAAAGAATTTTGTGTTGCAATTTTGTTTTTATTTAATAGAACTAAGAAAAGTCTATCAAAAGGTTTTATTTATTTTACCTCTGGATAATTTAAAATTATATATATACATGATATTTCATTATCTAAATTTTTTTACTAGTGTATTTTAATGTTGAAATTGAGGGAGGAAAAGGGAAAATCATCATGTTTTGCTGATGGAAGGTTCCTTGAAAGTTGCCAAAAATGAAGCATTATTTAGAAAGTTTCCTCTTTCCAGCAACATCTGACCTTGATTGTTTGTATTTGGGCAATCATAATTAAAATAACTCCAAAAGAGAACACAATTTAATGATATTGCAGGATATACCTGCCTGAAATTTTCTTAAGCCTTCCTAAGGCATACATCTTAAATAGGAAGATGTTTTTACGATGATCTTCAGTATTAAAGAGAATAAAAGAAGGAAAAGTTAAATTTTTAATTTAAAAAAATTAGCTACATTTTAGAGATAAGAAATTATTTTCTAGGGCCAAACTGTATGCTGTTCTCAAGATGATGTGCAACAGATGTTTAGGGCTAAGCAAAAAATAAGTATATTAAGATTTAATATTATGTCTTAAATTTATTATATCTAGGTTCTTTTGAAATTGGAAGATTTATCTGTGAAAAAACAAGGAAAGAAAATTTACTTTTCCATTTCAGTTATCACTTCATGTGTCTGAGTTGAATCTCCCATTTATTTCTGTCTTTCAGGTTGATTAATCTTATAGCATTCGGTTTATTTAGATATAAGTTACTTCAGATTTAATTAAAGGATGAGACCTCATGCCCTGAAAAAGGTAGGTATTAGGACAACATATGACCAATGGAATTCACTGTAAATAATTGCAGGCTACAACTAAAATAAGAATTAAAGAGAGAAAAATGAACATCAGTTCAAATGACGTTTTTTCAGAAAAGAACAGAGATGGAGATGATAAAGCCTAAATTCTCATAAAACAAAAAAGTGGTGTTTAGTGTTTTATACTTTTCAGATAAATCCACTACTGAACTGATTTACCTAAAACTCCTTAAAGGTGACAGATAAAAATTTGAAGAAACTAAGGGAGAAATTCTTGCTCTAGAAAAATTGCCAAGACATATTTTGTTCAGATCAGTCATGAATATTTATGGTTTATTCTGCAGGGATTTTTCAGACAGCAGTTAGCAAATAGGTTGCTTTCTTTGTTCTTTTGATGATGTCAGTTTTCAGACCTGTGTGAGCTTTGGTTCTCCAAAGCTGTAAACCTCATCAAAGTGGTCATTGCTTATAAACGTGGTGCAGACAAGTTGAAAAATCTTGAGCTGACTTACATCCTACTCACCTCAAATGGATCATTTGCTTTGAATGTTAAACCAGTGCACTGTTGGCTCAAACTACTGTTTCTGCTAGAGGAGAAAGTAATAAAATTTCATGCTTATATTATTAGCGAGTATTTAATGGATATTAAAGTGGTGGAAAGAAATACATCCTACACTCAGAATTTGAGTGTAAAAACTTCAGTTTAACCACTCAAACTAGAGTTTAAAAATATCAAAGTGTGATAGTAGAAATGTTGTATGAACACTGGTGAGATCACACCACAGCTGAGGCTCCACATCTGTCTATTGGCATGGTCCTCTGAGTAAATAGTCATGAAGAAAATCACTTTGGAAACGTGCTCCAAAAGAGTGGGGCTTCTGCTGCCCTCCTGTTTCACTTTGATCCTTTCAGTTCTGAGTATTTCACTTGGTTTTTTTTCTCCATGTAGCTCCTGCTGGTTTGAACTTTGATCCTACAGTTGAATTTTTGTAGCTTCTGCATCTGTAAACCGTGTTAACCTCTGCATCTGAATTGTCACCAAAAACACAGTTTGGACTGAGCTTTGGCCCTAGGTGGGCTGCAGCTGGTGGCATTTCTGTGTTCATTCCCACTGCCATGAATCTCCTGGTGACTACTCAGACCCACATAGACAGAGGAGGGAGAGCAGAGAAGGGGCATTTCCAGATGTTGGTGAGCTCACTTGACTCTCTCTGCGGACAAAAGAAAGATTGTTGTTCCAGCAACAATGTGTTCAGACCACATAAAGCTCAGTTGCTATTTTGCCTTGCCTTGCAGGGACATGTCTCTCTAGTGAATGAAAGTCCAGGAAGAGATTAGTTTAGGTTAATGATAATGAATACCAAATATAATAATAATTTTTTAAATTGAATTCCCAAAATCTACAAAGATGTCCTTTCTGGAAGTTGTATTTTTGTCTGTGTGGAACAGGCTTACCAGGAGATCTGAATGTTGTCTTTCTGTCATAGAACGGTTTGGGTTGGAAGGGATGTTAAACCACCTAGTTCCAGCCCACCTGCCATAGGCAGGGATGTCATCCCCTAGATCAGCCTGTTCAGGGAAATCTATGTTTAAATGTTTCTTTGAAACTGCTGATGCATTTGTTCAAGAGAAGGATTCGGAATTCATCCCAGTTTAAATTTCTTTTTTGGTAAAAATATTTTTTTCGTGTATGTTATAGTCTAATTAAATGCATTTTAAGGATGTAGGATCAATATGACAACTGCAATCATGTTTTCCTTTAGATAAACAAATAAAATTTTACTTAGATTTGTAATTTATTAATGATCAGAGAGCCCACAGCCTTGAATTCCTAAAGGTCACTCTATTTAACAAAATGCTAAGCCTGGTGGAAAGTCAGTTCATTACAAGTAAATTCATTGATCTGCCATGGCAAGTTACAGAACAGCTTAGGGAAGTTTTGTAGGTTGAACTCCTGGGTTCCTTCCTCTGATCACAGATTTTTCCACAGTCTGTCTTCCAACCAGCTGTAACACAGCCAGTAGTGAATTGCACCAGCTTTTAGACTGTGATAACTTCTGTGCAGGGCCACAGATGGGTGATGAATGTTTGCTGGCACAAACTCCAAATGATTATGTATTAAAAAAAGATAATTATAATTATCAAAGCATTTGGGAACTCTTCTTTCTCCTTCACTTGCCAGAGGATTGAAGATAGTTCCTGATCACTGTTACTGTGAGGGGACAGGTGGAGAGTTCTGTAATTTACAGTTGTTTCTTAGGGGCTTTTTTCATTAACTCTAATTTAAAATATTGCTTCATAGTACTCTATATCCTAAAATCCATACTTCCTCTCTCATGTCTGGAACAATTTTACTTACTGCAGGGATCTCTTCATGCAGGTTAAAACTTAAAATCAGATTAGTATTCTCTCAGTTATCCATATTGCATCATAACATTTTCCTATAGAAAGCAAGGAAGGACTGGCTGAACTACAGCAAAGCCTGAATGGCATATCATCATCAAGATTAACAGCTCTGAACTCCTTGAGTAGTAGTTATATTCAACAATCTCAGATTTTTGGTTCTGAAAGTAATTGTGAAATGGTTTTAATGACACAAAACATGCATTTCCTTTGTACATGTCCGATGGATATTTCAGTTATGACAGTTACAAATGTATTCCTGTGGAAGTTATCTTTCAGTTTTGCAAAAGTATTTAAAATCTCTAAATGTCTGTAAAACATTCATTTTAACAAGGATATAGATTTTAGATTCTAAATCTGTTTCTTAGGTGAAATTTCACTTTATTGAGAATACAAAAGGTAGAATTTGTATAAGTTTTATATATGGAAGTAAGATATCAAATTTGCCTTGGCCATCAATTTTGTCTCCTTAGATGTCAACATAGGAAATCTTCAACAGGGCAATTCATGTTTATTTCAGTGTGATATAAATCACCCCATCTATTAATTATATGTACAGTTAGATCATATTCCCAATTTCTAGTCTTAGTAAGAAGGACACTTATCCCAGTAAGTGAGATATTTGAGAAAGATAAACCCCATAAAAGTTTTACTAGTGAATTCAGGGTCAGTGAGTTCAGGTAGATTTAGGGGTTTGGCTTTTTCTTTTGCCTATCAAGGTCCTTTCTTCAGTGTTTCAGAAGTGAAAATGAGGGTCTCAAAAATATCTTGCTTTGTTTCTTTTATCAATTTCTTATCTCTTATTTTAAGGACAATGTGACCCAAAAGCTGAATGCACTGAATGTCTGATTTCCTTCTTTTATGAATACTAGTTCTAAAGGCTCACAATGAGCAACATAATGATGTTTTGACACAGGAATCTATGTCCTTTTGAGTACATTAAAGCAATGGATTAAAAACAAAAGTTCCTTTGGATAACATTGGAACTGAATGATTGTCTCACAAACCTGTCAAACACTGCCAGGCATTTAATTGAAAATATTGAATTAATTAGAATTCAGTCATCACTGTTATATTTTTCTCTTATTTCCAAGTAAAGCAGTGGGAATTTTGCCACTACTCCTTTTGGAACAGGAACTAAGAGTAAACTCTTTTTTTCATGCATTTTTCTAAATATTCTGTCCAAGTTCATTTAAATGAAAAATCCTTGTCAGATCTAATTTTATCACCTCCACTCTTCTTACTCATAATTCCCTAACAGATAAAATTTTTCACTCACTGATTTAAAAACAAACAGCAAAAAAAAAAAAAAACAAAACAGACAAGCAAACAAAAAACAACCCACATATTAACCAATCAACCAACCAAAAAAAAGCCCCAAAGAAAATCCCACCCAGAGAGAAAAGGAGAAAAATCTAGCCAGATTTGTTTAAAAAATATTATAATCGAAAAAAATCTGACACTCCTGTTTAAAAGGAAATGTATCTAAGTGATATTGTTTTTCTTAATGAACTCCCTATTAGCATGGGATCTCTTTTCATACCATATGGAATTTTAAAAATATATAAATATTTACATGTAGACCTTAACTATTGTTATATTTAGATTCTTAACAATACTGTTAAATATTGTTACTAGATAAGGTATCTGAGCTCTACTTTGGCTAGCAGTTTAAATGATGTTTTCCATTTTGTTTTTCACCAAAGACTATGCTGAGGTATCCATTTTTTACTGAAAGATTTATTACAATAGAAAAAAATTCAAATGTATCAAGAGCTTAATCTTTTGACTACAAATCTATGTTTTGATTGATTATAGCTGTTGGAGAAATGTGTAAAAATTTATTTTTGACTTGCTGTAAGACAGCAAGTTATTTTTCAATGTGTCATGTACACAAATAGAAGAAGTGACAGCAACTTTAAACTCAAATGTGCCTTTTTAGTTCAGTTTTTATCTCAGTTGTAGGTGGTCTTGAAGAACAGAGAAATGTGAATTTTGTCTGCAGTGCTTTTGAACAATTACTCCAACAAAACTTTAATCAAGCTGTTAACTTTGTAGGAACAGAAAAATTTTGAAAACACACAGAAAATGTAGCTTACTGTCCAATAATTATCATTAGTGGAGATTGCATTGCACATTCTGAAATTCACCTGGTGCTGCTTTTACTATACATTGTAATGAGAATGTCTTTTCAGTGGATTATTGTGGGAGGGCTGTAACAAAATGTTATCCATTGCCCTTCAGAGGTGTGATTGAGGACTCTAGAAAAAATTTGTCTGTTGTCATATCTCTACACAAACTTCTTTAAGCTCCAATTTCAGTTTTATTTACCTTGTTCTTAGATGAAGTTTGAAATCATCAAGACTTGACTGAGTGCCAGTGCAATCTTTCAGATAGGAGTCAGTTCACATATTTTTCTTATTCTTTGTGTATTCCTTTGTGAGTCCATCATCATCACTATGATCAGGTTTCATGTTTGACATATGTTATGACACACTAGTGTACATTAGAAACATGTTGTACATTTACCTTAATGGCACTGGGTCTACTGTGCTAACTGATGACATTAGGCAGATGAAGTGCCAAGATAACATCATTTAAAAGACAACAGGATAACATCTTATTTTAATAGCATTTTAATTGATGCTTCATTATGCAATGGTATTGTGCAAAGTGCCCAGTGGAAGTGTAATGCTCCCTCTAACAAAAGCTATTCAAATTTGCTATTACAGAGTATGTGTTAAACTGCGTTTTCAGCCTCCTGCTGCTGCCACTGGTAGAAAAGTGATATTGTGGAGAAGAATCCCAGGTATAGTGTCATTAAGTGAGCATTATCCACTCTGACTGGAGAGTCAAAAGCTAAAGTCAAAACTGTCCCAGACTTCAGCATGCAAACATTGAATCTATATAATTGTTTTTCTTGAATACCTCATTTTATACAATGTGACACTTTAAGGTGTCATAAAATGAACGGGATTTCATGTACACCAAATATTTGTGAATGATATCATTTTCTGCAGCTTCTTAGAAGAAAACAAACAAAAAATTCTCAAACCATGAGCAAAAAACCCTGTGTAGGTAAAAATAAAGAAATTTTACAATTCCTCTACTCTTTCTAAGTAAAAAAAGAATACTTGTGTGCAAAGGGAAAAAGAAAAATATTAATTTAAGAATAAATGCCACTTACATTTCTATATGTATTATATGACTTCTATCTATGTCAGTTGGATTTTTTACTGTGCAGAAAAGAGTTGATAAGCATGAAATGGTGAATAGAAAGCAGATTAAAGTAATCTAATATAGTATAAACTATGGTAAAATGTATCTGTATCAGTATCATAGGCAATGCTCATTTGATTTTACTGAATACTGAAAACTGACAAAATATTTGGTGTCATGTATCAGGAAACTTCAATGGGCTTCAACAATAATAGATTCCATGTCCAGAAAAGAATAAAATTATTTTATTCTCATATGTTTGTTATAGAACATGTTACCAGTACATTCCCTGTATTGTGATCATATTGAATTGGCAAATTTTTTTTAATCTTCCAGACTGCCAATAATCTTTCTGTTTAGGAAAGTGGATGATAGGTCAGTCAATCTCCCAGACTAATCACCCCATAAAAATGTTAAAGGTTAGTATTTTGCTTTTATTCTAAATTTGTTTGCCTTTAGACTTTTGTCACTGATTCTGGCTGTGGTTTCACCTGTTACATCATGTTGGGTTGCCTCATCAGGCAGATCTAAGCCAATTGCTATGTATTTTGTAGAATCTACAAAATACATTAACTTATATCTACAAAATACATTTAATTTATGTTGTTAAATGCAGTTTATAAAATTTAATTATAAAATTAAAAGAATTTCCAGCTCCTGGTATAATAATAAAAAACATTATCTATTTCCCTAAATTGTTTCATTTGTATGTTGAACTCGGTTTGACCTTCGCCATATCTGTTGTGTAAGTCATATACTGCTACTAAGCATTTATTATTAAAATATTGATGTGAATAGTGCAAAAAATGTTAATGTTAAAAAATGTTAGTGCGGGCAAAGGGGGTGACAGAGTTGAGCTGGAGAAGTATTGGTATCCATTGCTTCTAAAAAGATTAGGTCAAGCCGGCAAACCCAATGAGCTACATAGGCGCCATACTCTTTTCTAGTACATTATCATTCTTTCTGCTATGAAATTTCAGCACATTTAATTTCTAAATAAAAGCTTGTTACTGCATTAAATTAATGAAAAACAAATCGATATAATACTGCTTATAATTACTGGTTTTTGTGTAAATCAACAAATCTTCTATTAATTAACCAGTGATTAAAGTCAGCTTGTGAAAATTAATCACAGCCTGGAAAAGTCATTTGTCCTTGTGTGCTTCATTAAGATAGTGTTTGCCCTTCAGGCAAGAAATCAGCAAGTAAATGCCAAAGAATGAGCTGATTAAACTAGAGCTGCAGTGAGCTGTTTGCCAGAGACTCCAGTGCCTACAAACATGCCTACGTCTAACTAAAAAGCTTTCTGTGATTTGCCTGTCGGATAGGGCATAAAATAGTAAATGAAAGTCCCTCTAGATCGCCATAACATTTCAATATCATCTGTAGAGTAAACAGTTTGCACTGCGTAAGACGCAACAGTCACGTATGACTCAAAATGTTGTGAAAGTGGAAAGTTGTAAAGCATTCCAAAGGTGTGCAGACCATCTGTCAAAATAAAATTTCACATAAAAGTGAGCAGCTTTTTTTCATTTTAATCTAATTTCATAATTGTCGAACCTTGATTAAAGTATAAGACATTGATTTTTGATTCATACCTACAATAGTCTACTCCAGAATATAAATATTATTGAATATATTTGATTGAGGAAGGTAATCTGAGAGTTATTACATTCAATAGACAGTAGGGGACCTAAGGCCCTGAGATCATGAATTCCTGCTTTCTGGACAGAGAGCAGTCCATATGAACTCCTTCATTAAAAGAAAAAAAAAAAGAAGAAAAAGAAGAAAAAAAGATATGTGAGGAATTACTAGAAATAACAAAAGAACCTACACCATTTGAAATAGAAATTTACTTTACTGGAAGCAATTCTACTTCTTTACCTATTAAGACTCAAAAAGTCATAATTAATAATGAATAAGAGACATAGCTTGATATAGTTTGAGCATCTTGAAAATTAATTAGGAAAATAAAGTTTCCCTTCTAGAACACTGTCACTCACA
Source organism: Zonotrichia leucophrys gambelii (assembly GCF_028769735.1). Lineage (NCBI taxonomy): Eukaryota > Metazoa > Chordata > Aves > Passeriformes > Passerellidae > Zonotrichia > Zonotrichia leucophrys. The sequence continues at coordinate 54,594,229 of NC_088170.1, read as the reverse complement.
CCTCCTTTCTCTTAATAAGAAATTATATCAGCTATACAGTAAAAAGTGACATTGATGAATCCTAATTCAGTCTATATAGAATTGCATTCTTTCTCCCGACAGCGTGACGCTACCCCTAACTAGTGCTCTCCCTGGACTACAGCTGCTGCTGTTCAGTCTCATACTGTGTTTCCAGCCCCTCTCCCATATTCTGTGTTTCACATAGGAGGGTTCACACAGGTCTGACCTGTCCTAACTGCTGATGCTGGTCTGGATTTATTTACGATGATTAATTGATATAAAGAGAAGAAAACAAGGCCTTTGAAGCTCTTTGGTTTTCTCTCGAGAGGAATAAGAGCAGAGTGTGTCCCCTAGGCATATTGTCAACTCTCACTAAAATTGTAAAAATTTAGCGTTTCTGTTTTGCATTCAAGTTCAGTATTAATCTGCTTGAAATATTTAAAAGTTATAGTGACAACCCAAATATGTATTTCTGCATAAGCTTAATTTCCACTGGGAGTAAGCTAAAATGGCTAGGGCACAAGTCTTATGAGGATGTTGAGGAGAAAGTTGAGGTTATTTTGCCAGAAGAAGAGGAGCCTCAGACATTACTGCTTTCTGCAATACCTGAAAGGAGGCTGTAGCAAGGTGGGGCTCAATCTCCTCTCACACAAAAAAAACTGACAGGACAAGGTAAATCCCCACAAGTTGTACCAGGAGAGGTTTAGATTGGATATGAGGAAACATTTCCTCACTGAAAAGGTGTTCAGGTATTGTAAGAGGCTGCAGGGAAGTGGTCAATCACCACCAGGTCACCGGGTAAGTGGAAATTGCCAACCCCTCACAAAACATGGGGATGTGATACTTAGAGAACAAGTGGAGACATGGTGGTCAGTTAATGACTGGACCCAATCTTATAAGTATTTTCCATCTAAGCAATTCTATGACTCCATTCTAAAAACAGAGGAAAGGAATAATGTTTCTTAACATTATTGTTTGAACTGGGATGAACAGTGGAAACTCTAGGAAACCAAAGAAGTTAGGGCAACCCTGTGTAAAAGAGCAGAGTTGGGATCCATGCGACTCACTAAGCAAGTACACTATGATATCTAATAAATTCAATCTGCATGGGATTGTGATATGAGTGCATTGCTTTGCTGAGAATAATGTTGCAACTATTCAAAGATTTTATTTGGCTTCTGAGACATTAATACCTATATTATATAAAAGTGAGTCCAGGTATAAAGGTCTCGTACAAATACAAATAACATTAATCATAATTTGAGAAGTAGCCCTAGAAGCAGATTTGAAAGAGTATATGTACTCAAAGTTTGGTCAACACATTCCTTGTCTTTGAAACACACTGAAATTAAGGAACAGAGGCAGTCTTCTAATTTTCAACTCCAAAGGCTCAGAGTCCAAGTATTTAATTTGCTCTTACAGCTTTATCTTCTTTGCTGAACACTTGATCAGCTCTTTTCTAGGTATTTCAAATTCCAATATAGAGACCTTGTTTAAATATTAATTTCTCAGTGTATGCATATGACTCAAACTGACCCCAAAGGCTATGGAGTGCTGTCAGACTCCATAAATTAAGAACATTAAACTCTATTGAGTATGGTTTGATTTGAGGCTCAGAGCAAGAGTACTGGATGATTAAACACACCACTGCATCATTGAATTGTTGTGGTAAATAGTAAATAATTTTTCTACAGTCCATATTTTTGAACGATAGATACAATGGAAATATGGAGAATACTGCTGGCATAATCATGTGTCTTCTTTCCCATTTTTTAGTACTTTCTATAAATCTGTATAATTATTATCTTTCAGTATAGAAACTATGATTGACGTTTTGAATTGCTTCCTTAATCCCAAATACTATTTTTTTTTCACTCTGAAAGGAGGCCAAGGAACCTCCATAGCATTGGAAGAATATAATTTTAAATACTTTTAACATTTTAAAAGTAGCAACAAAAATATGCAATGTGATCAATTTTGTATAAATCACATGCACCAAAGGTACCTGAATGCTTACTTTTTAAAAGATACATTTTCAGAAATGTAAGGAAAAATAAATAGCAAAAACCTAGGTTAAAGATTTTTCAGTGTAGGGGTGACATATATCAAATATTTCTTTAAGCATTTTAGAAGTTTACCAAAATTATCAGAAAGAGAGGGTGTTATTTAATTCTTGGAAATAAGTTGTACCCTTTGTTCCGATTTTGTAAAACTAAGCTGTAAATTTTCTATTTAATCCTTGAAGAAGAAAAAATAAAAAAGCTTTTTCTACTTGAATAATTTATTATTTAATGAATTTTAGCTTTAAGCAAAGTGACTTCACTTTTCCCATATACCTCAGAGAAAGCAAGAGAACAAAGAGGACTGAATAATAATTTCTTCTTATGACATTGTATTATTTATTATGTTTTCCAATTAATTTTTATACTATTTATATTCTTTAATATTTATGTCAATTATTAGTTCTGCATTTTTATTTTAATTTATTAGTTTAAATAAAATCTCGCTCCAAGATTTCAAGTTTACCACAGTGCTTCCAGAGCCTCCAAATCCCACTGCAACTTTAAAGACTTTCCCACGGAGTAGGTGTTACCCTGCACAGATACATTCAATCATTAGGACTGGGACATTATCTGAGATTTAAATTGCAGGAAAAGATCATTTGCTTGATGCTAGATTTACCAATCAATTCAGAAAGAGTTTAAATCACAAACAAACAAAATTTTACCATGAGAAGGGCAGAGACAATGTGTCCCTCTCCTCTGTTTGCATGGAAATAAAAGCATGAGGCACAACAGAAAAAAAGGCCTAATAAAAAAGGCTGGGAAAGAGATCTTCTCTTCTTCCCTCTTTACACTGTTACCATGGTTTTTTTCTGATTGATGGATTCAATCTCTGGTGGGTTAGTAGGGTCCAACACTGTCCTTGTAGCTCTCGTTCCCATCTGTCACCTTTTACAAGCACACTGCTATACTAAAAAGTTTTTCTGCCTATAGGGTTGTTTTGGCTTCAGTAAAGCAGTGCTTATTTAATAATAGATCATGGATTGTAGATAATTTAATATTGGAATAATGTTCCAAAGATGCACAGACATAAGTATGGGACCAGTGGAGGGCTTACAAAGGAAAATGATTTGAAGTGGATTAAAGGCAATGGGGATATCCAGGAATCCTCTAGATCATGATTTAGTGAATGAAACAATCACTTAAAACTTTGGGGATACTGAGGAACACTTGACAGATCAAAAGAACTTCTGAATGCTGGAGTTTTCAATGTTTATTTTTGTTGTTCATGACCTTGAGTTTTTCACTTTTGTTTTTGTTTGTCTTTATTGAAGTATAATGAATCTATTTTATATTGGAGGGGGGGAAAAAAGGAAGCTGTTTTCAACTACATCAGGAAAAAGCAATCAAAAGTAACTCAGTCATCCATTGCCTAATGCATCAAGCCTCTGATGGTAATAGAGATCCTCCAAGAGATATGACACATGACACACTATGCTATTCATAGTTTGATTTTAACCTATAAACTGAAAACTCTGAAATGGTAATGATTTCCCAAATGATATCTCAAATAAACTACTTCATTCAAAGAGAAGGAACCATAGAGAAAAATAAAGCTGTAAATTCACGTGGTAGGGTAGACTTTCAGATTGCAGATTAACAACTACTTCTAAAGCAAACAAACACATAAATAACTACAGACAAAAACTGGTCAAAGGTGAGAAAGAAGAGAAGAGCAGGAGAGTGTTCTGGAGTTTGTAGAAACTTCATACATTTATCCTGACATACCATGATTCCAGTCTTCTTTAGGAATTTCTATGCTAATAAAACTTTTGTTCAGTAAGGACACACTGTCTAACATATTTAAAAAAAAAAGAACAAATTACCTCCAAAAAATTCAAATTTTTACAGAAATCAATCACAGAGTTTTAGGTATTATCCTGATATTGCTAAAAAACTTTACCAAAACTTTAGAGGACCTAGAAAGAAGGCAGAATAACTGTCTATGTAGCAGAAAAAAATAATTGTATGGAATTTCAAATTCTCTTACTCTTTAGCCAAGATTTATTGTAGTAAGTAAAAATAGATATGGTAAAGCATAACATTATTAAATGCACTTGAGAAGGGAGAAGGTAAGTATCCATTTGTCTTCTTCTTCTCCTCATTTTCTGCATTTACAGATCTTCAAGTTCAGAATATTTTAAATGTCCTTGTGACAGGTCAGAAGGAGAAAACCAGGTGTGAGAAATCAGAGTCAGCAGAACCTGCAACACACATGTGCACCATGAGAATGTGGTAAACGCAGATGTGGGTCCCCTCTGTACCAATGTGGGTTCTGAGGGGACCCATCTGTCAGCCTGACTTACTACCCTGGGTTTGGTTTTTTTTCCTGCTTGGGTCTCATACCTTGGGGCACATTCTCTTCCATGAACTTGCAAATCGTAGAATGCCTTGGGTTAGAAGGGACCTTGAAGATCATCTAATCCCACCTCTCCTGCCATGGGCAGGGACACCTTTCAATAGATCAGGTTTCTCAAAGCCCCATCCAGTCTCATCTTGGAACACTTCCAGGGATTGGGCATCATCCACAGCTTCTCTGGGGAACCTCTTCCAGTGTCTCACCAACCTTGCAGTGAAGAATTTCTTGTTGTCTAATCTAAACCTACTCTCTTTCAGTTTGAAGACATTTCCCTTTGTCCTGTAACTCCATACTCTTGTAAATAATCTCTCTTCATCTTTCTTGTAAACTCCCTCCAGGTACTGGAAGACTGCAATGACACATCTCTGAAGCCTTCTCTTCTGCAAGATGAGCAGCTTCAACTCTCAGCCTGTCTTCATGGGAGAGATGCTTCAGCCCTTTGGTCATCTTCCTGGCTCTTCTCTGGAGTTACCCAAACAGGTCCATGTCCTTCTTATGTTGGGGACTTCAGACCTGGATGAGCCCTCCAGATGGGGTCTCATGAAAGCAGATGAGGAGAATCACCTCCCTCAACTTACTGGCCTTGATTCTTTTGACACAGCCCTGGATACATTTGTCTTTCTGGGCTGCAAGTGCACATTGCTGCCTTTTCTTTTGTGACTAAAGATTAAGGAAAGGGGATAGTGAAAATAAAGGTAATTTTCTGATCACATCAATAGTTATTTCTTTGCGGTATAAAGTATGTGTTTACTGTATCGTTACCTGAAAATTGTACTTTTTTATCAAACCTTACAGCTTATTCAGGACCTGTACTTGTTGCAGTATGGCATAAATCCTGTCATGCAGTCTTATATGTCAAAGACAGCAAGAGCTAATCAAAGAGAATGAGCTTGACACCTTCAAAAAAACTGTGAAAGTGGGATAAAAGCTCTAACATGCAGTGGTATGAGACTGCAAGTACAACCTGTGTATTGGATAGGCTGACATCTTCCTACCGGCAAGGATTGACCCTCAATGTATGAGTTTATCAGGAATCATTTCTAACCAGAGGACAAAAATTATTTCAAAGAGACAAGAGTGGAATATGGATTTCTTTCACATGAAAAAAATGATAAGATGTCTCTGACAGCAACTGCTGTCTAAATCATTACATAATTGAAATGTTAAAGTGATGTGATGGATTTAACCTGTCTGGATGCCAGATGCCCACCAAAACTGCTCTATCCCTCCCCATTTTCAAATGAACAGAGGAGAGAAAATATAACGAAAGAGTCATGGGCCAAGAAATGGACAGGAAAATATCACTCGTTAATTACTGTCATAGGCAAAACACACTTGACTCAGGGAAAATTAATTGAATTTATTACCAATCAAATCATAGTAAAATATTGAGAAATAAACCCAAATCTTAAAAACACCTGTCCCCCAGCCTTCCCTTCTTCTCATGCTTACCTCTCTTCCCAAATTCACTAAAAAACTATGGCCAGAAGGGCAGGGGAGCAGGAAAAGGAAATGAAGATTGCTGTAAGGTCATCACATTGTCTCTGCCACTTCTATTCCTCAAGGGGAAGACAACTCATACTGTTCCCCTGCCCCCTAGAATGGGGCCTGTTCCATGGGAAACTGTCCATGAACTTGTCCAGTGTGAGTCCTTCATAAGGACTGCAGTTCTTCACAGACTTCTCCCCTGAGGGTCCTTCCCATGTTGTGCAAGCCTTCAGGAACAGCCTGCTGCAGGGTGGGTCCCCCACAGGGTCACAAGTCCTGGTAGCAAACCTGTTCCAGTGTCGGTTCTTCCCTCCATGGGTCCACAGTTCCTGCCAGGAGCCAAGCCATGGTGTTTCTGTGGTGTTACCGCCTCCTTTGGATGCATTGTCCTGTTCCAGTGTTGGATCCTCTATGGCTGCTCTGTCCCACCGAGGACCTCCATGGGCTGCAGGGCACAGCTGGTTGTGCCTCACCATAGTCTGCACCATGGGCTGCAGGGGAATCTCTGCTCCAGTACCTGGAGCATCTCCCCCTCCCTTTCTGCTGACATGGATGTCTGCAGAGTTATTCCTGTCTTGTGGAGCTGCAATTTGCTTCTGCACAGTGACTTTTTCCTTGTCTTAACTATGCTATGCCACAGATACAGCTACGTCCTCAATGATGGGCTTGGCCTTGGCCAGTCGTGCTTTCTTCAGGGAGTCTGCTGGCTCTGTTTCCATTGGACTTAGAGGAAGCTTCTAGCAGCTTCTTACCTAAACCACCACTGTAGCCCCCCGCCACCAAACCCTGGCATGAAAACCCAATAGAAGTACATTCTTTTTGAAAACTTCATATGTTGAATGTGGTGGGAAGGAGACAAAACTCTCAAATATTGTTGAGAGTTGTTCATCTGGCTGTGAATGCCCCTAAAAGCACTGACATGAAAGCCTTTGTGCTGAGAAGTGGCCTCTGATCCAGTCTAGCTGCCTGGATTTTTGCCTGGCTGGATGGCTCCTTTCTTCTTATCTGTTTTATCTCCTCACAGATTCAGCAGTTCAGCAAAAGAGTTGAGAGAAGAGAATACTAAGGCTCAACAGAATAAAGGGAAGGGATTTGGAGAAAAAGAGACAAGTATAACACACATGATAGGGAGAAATTCAAAGAAAATGTTCCTACAATGGAACAATGGAGTGGGAAGTAAGATATGAAAAAAACCCATAGAAATATATAGAGAGTTCTTTATTGAAAATAAAATAAGTCTGAACCCCAGAATAATATAATTTGTGATTATAAAAAAATTTGAACTGATTCTGTATGTACAAATACAAATGTAGTCCATTTCTTCATATGCCAATTTTTAAGTATGATTTTTGCTTACATGCTTGGCATTTCTGTTTTCAGCTTTTTTCCCTCCCTGTAGCACTTGTCATGGTAGGGGAGATTTAAAAGGCAAAATTTGTTGGTCTTCTATAATGTCTATACAGAATAAGGAAGAGAATTGCTGTATTAGGCCCACACTAATTAATTTGCACTGGATTCTCATACTATTTGCTGCTTCTCTTTCTGGAAACCCACATCACCTGTCAGTCTCTCTGCATTTGCTCTTTATCTTGCAAAAGAGGAAAGGCAATTTTTCTCTTGTCCTCCTTACAGCCTGTAGGCCAACCATCAATTTAGAAGAGATACTTTTACTATTCTCAGTCCTTGTTTCTGACACTCAAGCTCCCCTAGCTGCTGTAAAAAGAATCTACAGACAGACCAGTCTAGTTTCTTCACTTGTGCTGGGATTCTTTGTAAGAGCAGGGTGTGTGCATGCTGGCTGTAATAAACCCACTTGGGTCTGGAGCATCCCAAGTACAGATGGATTCTGAATAATTAATACACCAAATCTCAACACGAGTCATTTGAAAATTTCATAGGCTGTAATCTTGCCTAAGTTTTGGTTGAGTTTTACAGCAAGAGCAGAAAATGGTTATTCAAATAATCTTTTAGTACAATTTCACAAATTCTATTATCATAGAAGAAAAGATGCTACGAGGCCTCAGGCCATTCTCTCAGTAACAAAAAGTCCCAGGCTATTCCTTCTACTTAATGTTTGCTTCCTTTCTAGCATTTTCTAAATCATGTTTCTAAATGTACCTTGCTATTACACTGGGCGCCTCACATTACATCCTATGCTTGAAAAAGGAAAGCCAATATATTGTTGTGAGTAAAAGTGTAAAGGCATTTATTTTACTGAAATGTGAATTTAAATAAATTAGGTTTTATATTTAAAGAGGCATCAATGAAACAATTATGTATCTTTCTCATCTATGTGTTGCTGCTGCTTGGCATCACATTTATTCAGTACTCTCAAATCCAGACAGCTTCTATGAAGATTTACTGGAAGAGAAAACTAATTCAAAGGATGTGTCTACATTAGTCTCAACAGTAGTTTTTATCAGGGTGTGGTTTTCAGGCAAATTCTCTAATTTATTACCACACTTCCTTTTGCATCACTGCCTCATAACACAAACTGAAGAAGAAGAGGCACTCCAGAAATGCACTCCACCATTGCATTCAGTGAGTACTGAGCTAATAAACCAACGAATTCTCAAAACAACATGTAATATAATTAATCTTTTTCTGTATTAAATAGACTGAAGAAATTAGGACTCTTCTGGGTAAAAATAGAAGAAGCTTTAATCAAAGCTACTAAGAAATTAATGCTAAAAGATTGGTGCTAAAATTCAAGGTTTTTCTGACCTCAGAATTATTTTTATACTTTTTTAAAATTGATATATATACAGGCAACCTGAAATACATTCCAGTTTGTTTATGTAAGTGAATGTGACTAGCAGTGGGATACACACAATTAGTTTCTTCATAAATACTGCTGTAATTTCAGGGAATTATTTCCATTCTTATGATTAAGTTAAATTGCAATTCAATTGATTTGAAAATATTTTATTGAGTCTGAAATGGACCCTTTTAAATGGAATACTTCCAGAGAAAGTAATTATGTACATATTAGAAGTCAGAAGATATTTCCAGTTAATAGAATATCGCCTGATAAAGGTGTCAAATCTCAATGAAGACTTGCCACTTAAAAGAATTACTCCAAAGAGAAGCAAGAAGAGAAAAATATTCTTAACTTTTCTTGGAATCTCGATAATTTCATTTTCAAATGTAACAGCAATATCTGTAGGCAGTGAGAGGATCACAGGGTAAAACATTAGCAATTCTTCTTCTACTACTTTGCTGTTATTTTTAATTCTCATTTTTTATTGTCAGAAACTCCAGATAGAGGTTTTATTCTTAGGTATTTGCAGACCAACATCTGGGGGAAAAAAAAAGCATTATCTTGGTCGATATATAAAGCCCAATTTCCCAAAGAGTTAAAAAATAATCAGGCTCTCTTCTATGCTAGCCAAAATTAACACATATTATAAAATACCCTATTGATAGAAAAGTTCAGTAATTCTATTCTGGGGAAAAAAAAAATTGCTAGTTTTCTTTCAGAAAGCTTTTGGGAATTCCTCCTGTCTTACAGTGGACGGTGAGAAGGGCCTGGAACTATCAAAAGCATCTCAGCAACAGGAATGTTCTGCATTTAATCCAAGAGAACCAGAACAGACTTTTTAGCCCATATTCTAAAAAGAGGGAGATGAAGCCTTTGAGAAGCTTAGTCAGAAGTCAGACTTTCAGACTGTGTGCATGGACTTGAAAATACAGTAAGCTTGTTTTCAGCCTGACATCACTGATATAAAGAATTCTTTTTTAAGTTTCTGGGTAGGTAAATTAGCAACATGAGATCAGGTTTCCTAAATCAAATGTCTGGATTCTCTTATCACTAACACGTCATATATTTTAAAAAAAGTAAATAGCCTAACCAAACTACAAGATAAATAAGAAATGAGACAAAGTCAGCTTTAGCATCATGGAAGGAAAACAAAACAAATTCTTTTGTCTGTATTGTCATTAATTCCCTGTTTTGATAGTTGCAAACTCCCATTTTGGTATTTTCTTTAGTATATTGATCAAAGTGCAATACAAGGAACATGATATAGAGAAAGTCAGTTTTCTCACAGAATAGACAGAATGCCTTTGATTTAGCAGTGGTTCAATAGCTCAAATGAAATCCATAATTTTTTTATATAACTGGACCCCCATAAGACCCTCTAAAAAGACACTTAAGAGACAGAGATATATATTTCTATTTAATAGTATGTTTAATTTCTCATGTTGAACTGGAATTTTGTTTTTATGTATTGTGCACAAATCAGAGAAAACATGAGGGTACAAAAACAAAGCCAGAAAAGATCTCACACCAAAAACATTCCTCATGGTGCAGTTACCTCTAAAAATTATAGATATGCTTTTTTTTCTTCCTGATCATGAGTGTACTGCAAATATGAAAAAGTGCCTGGGTATGAGAACAATTTTTATAGCAAAGGAGCAAAGAAAATTATTTTCATTTAATTCAAATAATCATCAGAACTCAATCAGAACTGTTTATTTATTAAGTGACAGGAATCTAAAATTAAGAGGATTTTCACTGCTTTGACACTGAAAAATATTAAACTTTGTAGGTTTGTAGGATTTTGAGTAAGTTTTTTGCTTCTTCATAATATTTAATTTAAGGATCCAAACATAAAAATCTAGAGAACTCTACCAATTCTTTAAAAGCTAGTCAAAAGGTGTCTGGATATTGTCCTTGGGAGCTCTGCTATTGTCCTTGGGTGACACTGCTAGAGCAGGGGGCTTGGAACAGAATAATTTGAAATTTTCCTCCGAGCCTCAGTCATTCTGTGATTGTGTGAACATTTCTGGTGATGCATGCACATGCAAACATACAAACACACACAAATAAAACATTTAAAGATTGCATAATTTAAAAAAATTATTTGATTACTAATGAATGAAAAATCAGAGAAACTAGAGAGGATGGTGAAATGATGGAAACTTAGAATACTTGTATGTGCAAAGTTAAAATACTATTATATCAGAAAAAATTGCTATAAAGTTAACAAGTTTATTCTAAAAAAAGACTTTCACAAAAATACTTGGCAATGTCAGGTTAATGCTTCAATAAAAACCAAAGATAAAATTTATGGGCTGTACTCAATTTACATTTTAAAATTCAGAAAGCCTCTCTTATTTTATGTATCAAAGTTTAATCAAAATGCACAGTACACATCCTGGTCTCCGAGATCTATATAATAGCATTAGAACTTGGGTTTTTATTTGGAGCTATTTAGCTACTGAGAAAAAGGAGAAGATGACTAGGAAAATTGTATAAGATTAACCTCAATTCCACCATCATTTGCATGAGGAAATGGAGAATTGAAGGTAGAAGTGAAAAATATAAGTCCACCACTACTGGAAAATTTTCATAACTTTCATAACTGTCTATCCTCCAAAAGGCCATTTATTAAAGAATAAGTTTCCTTCCTAGCTAATGTAATTTCCTGGCTATCTTTTGCCCTCTGATAGTTTCTCCATAGGCAGTAATTTCATCATTTTATAATGTTGAGAAACAATCTGGAAAGGCTGTACTGGAAATAAGTAAAATGCACTGAGGTATTTTAAAGCTGGCTCTCCATACAGCATTGATCAGAATAGCAAGAAAAATAATAAACAAAACCAGTGCTTGGTGTTTCTTCTGTCTTATCTGAAAGTAATCTTTAAAGATCATAATTTTCTGAGAAGGAAGCCTATGAAGCTATCAGAATAATTTAATCATCTATATTTTATTAGATTCAACACAGGATAATTTAGTATAGAAAAATTCTTTCACATATGTTCATAAACCTGTCATTTCTGTGCATTCACCATTGATTGTGTTGTGTTTGGTTTACACTTATTCAGTACTAATCATCTTTGGGTCTCAAAAAACTTTGTGAACATTAATGAAAGAATATAATAATGAAATGTAAGTTGTTTCAAATTATTTTTTCTTTCATATTGCCATCTGCACCTGCTAAAAGAAAGTACACGGCCACAGTGTGGTTTTGTAGAACAGATTTTTGGTAATAGTACATCTAATATTATGTTAAATATTGTTTTAATTTTGCTTAGTGGTTGTATGATAACACTGAAAAATTCAGAAGTTTTAGATTATGTTTTTCTCAGGAAAGTGGTGTACTTAATTCAGAGCTTTAAAGCAACCTCTTCTTCTTTTGATCTCATATAAATCTTGGATTCCTCCTGGTTTCAACAGTGTGATGGAATCTTCTATTTTCTATCGGAGAAAAGATAAAGATACACACACAAACACACATACAGATAACCATATAAAGAGAAAATTATTGCAGAACCTTTTACCGCCACCCATTTTCAGTACAAGTCTTACCAAAGAAAAATAATATCGAGAATTAGTAGTTCTTAATCTGATGAAACTTGGACTCATGTCTTTCATATTTCAATAAAATTTTATAAACAGCTTTTTAAATAAAATTATTCTTAATATTTGGTCTTCTTGTATATTTTGAGGCACATCTCTACTTAAACGTTCATTTGAGCAGCAAAAAGGGATTTTCCACATGCAAGGTGCCCTGATGGCCAATGTATTTTGCTGAATGTTAAAGGAAATAAAAATTACTGCAGTCATGCCTGCAGGAAAAATAAATCATGATTTCTATTATACTTGAGTCAGAAAATATTTTGGCTCATGTTTAGAAAGCACAGGCCAAGGTTTCAGTGTATTCACTGAAAATAGTGCAAATATGCTGAGCTCAGTGGGATGGCATAGTTTTCTGAGAGCAAATTTAGCTCTTGGGGCTACTGTGCCTCATAAAAAATAAATATATAACTCATAACAGAGCTGTTGTACTTGATTGACAATGTCTAACTCATATAAATTTAGATCTTTAAAATATCAAAGATATTTTAAAAATTACTTTCAGGGCAAAATGAATGCATATAGGACAAGCAGTTCCTATATTGGTTTTCATAATTATTTGCATTTGGTGATACCTTCTTAGCTAGCATATTTAATTAGCCTATTAAGAATAAAAGAGATGTGAGCATGCCTATCTGACTTCTAACTCCTAGTAATATGCTTTTTCAGGATGATAGCAACTGAAAATACAGTTAACAGCCTATCAGTAAACACAGTGATTATTTTGACAACTCCTGCTTAGCAATAAAACATTGCAAGGTTGGAAAGTCAATTCTGGACACCATATTAAGATTGCAATGGAAGATTTATGCTGGGTATTTTGTTAGTAGACCTCACCTAAAGACCCAAATTTTTACATAATCATAGGATTGTACAATATCCTGAATTGAAAAGAACCCCCAGAGACCAGTAAGTCCAATGCCTGGCCCTGTGCAGGACAGCCTCAAGAATCACACCATGTGCCTGAAAGCATTGTTAAAGTGCTTCTTGAATTCCAACAGCCTTGGTTTTGTGACTACTTTCCATGGTTTAAGTGCCAAAACACCCTCTGGTTGGAGAATCTTTTCCTAATATTGACCTAAACCTTCCCTGATATAGTCCCATAATGAAAAACACAATGCCAGATACCCAATATTAACCAAGTTGTAAAAATTTATAGTGGCAGCTTTGAGTTACATTGGCCGCAAACAGTTAATTTACAAAGATTCATCAAGCGAATTAGATATTTTCTTTAATAATTAATAAGTTCTGTCTTACAGTCTCTGTAATGCATTTGATTTCATTAAATGCCCTTGTATAAATTTTAGGTTAGAAACTATTGCATCCTATTTTATCTTCTGCTAAAATCATTATTTCCCTCTTTTCCCTCTGCCTTTTTGTTTCTTATTGATTTTATGTTACATTTAAAACAAATTTTTTGCATTAAACCTCTAAAACAAACTGGGTTGGGACATTTGCATTGGTTTTCCATTTGAAAATAACACAGGTGTGAATAAGACAATTCATACTTAGGAAATTTTGAGCTAAATGCCCAGCTGCAGTAAATGTGTGCTCATTAAATTAAGCAGAGCTCTCTTCACAGAATTATAAAATTATTCAACTTGGCAGGGACCAAGGATGATCATCAAACCCCCTGCTCAAGAATGTTCACCTAAAAGAGGCTGCCTATAACCATGTTCAAACAGCTTTTGAATGGAAACTTCACAAGCTCCAGGGACAACCTGAGCCAGTGCTCAGTCACGTTCACAGTGAAAAATTGTTTCCTGATGCTCAAGCAGAGCCTCCTGCATTTCAGTTTGTGCCCATTGCCTCTGATCCTATCACTGGATACCACTGACAAGATCTTGGCTCTGTCCTTTTTGCACACTACATACTCATGAGAAATGAAAAGGAAAAGGAAAATAAAAAAAAAAATGGAAAAGGAATATTTTCTGCTTTTAAGAATTTAAATATGTTTGTTTATGGAAAAGGAAGAGAAAAGCTAAAAAGAGGTAAAGAACCATATGAAATTGCGTATACATGAACTAGAGGAACCATATCTTTGTGTGCAAATGACCAGAACAACAAACAAATTTTTGTTGCAATTAAAGCCCTTCTGGGCATGAAGGGTAAAAACTTTAAACATCTTCTTGTGGCATTGTCTAGATTTTCAATTCTTTCAAAATAGTGTTACTTTTTCAAGCCAGCATCTATATCAAGATATAGAAGGAGACATTGAAATTATTGCCATTTTACATGACTTCAAGTTAGAAGTTAGTACTTCCAGGATTTTATGCTCCAGAACCTTACATTTTGAAGGATCAAATTATCTGTTATGTGTAAATGTTTAAGCATGGGAGATTTCCAGTGCTAGGGTGCCTGCAGCAGTCCATTGTGCTTAAGCACGACAATTTGAAAGAGGGGATATTTGATCTGATATTAGGGGAAAAATATCTGTAGTGGGTATAATCAGATTTTGGAAAGGATTTCCCAGAAAGGCTGTAGAATCTCTACTCTTCGAGGTATTTGAAACTCAGCAGAGCAAAGGCCAGAGTGACCTCCAAACAGCCAGTTGAACCAGATGACCTGGTCATCTGGAAGTCATTCCCAGGTTATGTTATTTCAAGATTCTCTGTTGAACAAGCAACTATTTCAGCATCTATGGACTTTTCAGTTCCTAAATTTAAATATAGTACTTGCCCTAACCCTAACCATAACAGTCTCGCTATTGCACACTGAATTTTTTCACAAGATGGACCAGTTTTAAAAAGTGTGTGAGCTTTAGAATGGCTTAATAATTGCAGTGTAAAAATTATTATAGCGTTTTTGGTACTTCCCCTAATTATCACTTCTGGAATATATTCATAAAAAATGACTCTCATATATTATTAATTTAACTCTTCTAATTATATTCATACATAAGTAATTATAAATGTTAACTTTGTTCATTAAACTGAAAAGATTGAGAGAATTGCTGACATTCAAAGAAGTTTCACAAGATTATTTCAGCAGCAGCTTAGGTAAAAAATTTATATTAAAAGCTACAAAAATACTGATATTTAATTATTGTGTTTATTTCTTGAGATACCTTCAGAATAAAATATGTATAAAGCTTTCTGGTTTTATTAGGCAACCTTCTCTTAGAAAATTCCCCACTTCATTCCTAGAATAGTTGATAGGTTTTCCTTTTATGGCAATTTTTATGTTTTTGGCAATACTTTTTGGCAATATTTTTCGGCAATACTTTTCCTACTGATTAATTAAATACAATCTTAGAAATCTTAGCCACAAAATCAGAGGCTTAAATTGAAGAGAAAAAAAAGAAATATAGTCAAGGACAAAGATGAATATAGCATATGACCATTGTACTTCTCTAGACTCTTCCATAAAGACAAGGCAAGTAGTTGCAGCTAGAGCTGTGGTATTTAATGCAGAATTTCCTTGGTTTTGGTTCAGAGGTGTAAACAAGACAAAGCAGTCTTCTTCCTTTGTCAGTGGAAGAGGAGGTGGTGGTTTAACACGAAATTCCTTGTTGTTCCTCACATTTCTGACTACATCATCAGGAACAGTCAAGAATCCATCGCTTTTGACTGGCTCTGTGTCTTCCTCTTTGCTGAGGCTGGTGCAAGCCATGAGACTTCTGTTTTGTCTCCCAGGAGAGGATAGGAGACATGGGAATTTGTGTAGGTATTGGAGTGCAGAATAGAGCCCTGGGACACAAGTTTAAAACAAAGAAGGGGAAAAGAACAAGGCCTACTTCAAGAGAAAGTCTGACTTCATCTTCCTGGAATATACACTGACATATCATCCAAGTCCCATTTCTAGAACAGACTTTCCTTTTCTAACGTGCTCAGTGGATGCTGACGCTTCCAACTCACAGACTATGAAACTTGATCTGATAGTGCCATCAAACAAAATTTTACTGCCTCTGTGTTGGAGAATTTTGCTCAGACATGGCTTGAAGGAAAAAAGGCCATGAAAATATACAGCTGATGGAAAAGTAAAAGGCAGCTCTAAGCAGCAATTCTCAAGCCTGTTTCTGTAAACAACAAAATTCTCAGGCACGTTTCTGTAAAAAACAGAGTTCTCAGGCTGTTTTTTCATAACAGGTAAACATTCTGTCCTTGGTTGCTTTGGGAAAGCAAAAGTGACAAACATGGAGGCCTTGAGAACCATTCATATCAGGGTGAGAAAACAAATCTTGGTTTCAATAACAAACCACAGGTATTGAAAACAAAAGGAGGGATTAATGTGTAATCTATAACCTATGATGAGCTTGGGTTTTGCAATATGTATGAGCTTAATTAACACTGTTATAAAATGTGCCTGGTGGATCAATAAATAGGAGTTCGATGCTGATCAGAGGATGGGTCGTCTCCCTTTGCTTTCTACACCTCTGTTGGAAGGAAAGAGTTAAAAGCTGAAGAATGACAAGGAGGATGGTAGATTCACTCAACTGACCCTGCAACTGAGAATGCCAAGGCCTGGAGAATAAATGTGGGAACCCCCCTTTATTACGCCTACTGCTCATTATCCTCTCTTTTAAAAAGCAGAATTTCTGTGTGAAGATAACAGGTGATTGTGGAGGCATTCTCATGGGTGTGCTTGAGCTCCCTGTCTTGGGATCATAAAAAGCACAGGAGAAATCAGAGTATGATGGTAAACTACATGTGTAGAGGCCTTCAAGAAATGTATGCAAACAGCAGCCTTACCAGATCCCAGGAGAGAATGCTCCTGATTGTGCTGGCATTCCCACTCATCCTTCTCCACCTGGGTGCCGCTTTGGGATCCTCCAGTTAGTGAGATAATTAAATACATTTACTTTTTGCATTTCAGTCATGTTTTTTTGGCTTTTCTGGCTGCCTGCCTGTGTCAACTCATACCCTCCAAATATTCTGATTCTTACTTATTTCTACTGTTCATATACTCAATTCAGCAAAGGACCACTATTTCAGTGTAAACTTTAGCACATGTTTAAATTTAAGAATACTAAATACTTACATAGCAGTTAGCTCAAAGTAGTGCTTTAACTAAATATCTGCTGACCTCTTTAGCTTAACTTCTGCCTGGGAAAATATTCCCTGAAATTCAGCAGGGTTCTACTGTGTGGTAAATGAAGTTAGTATTTGACTTTGATGGAAGACTGCAAAGAGGTTGGAGAAATAAATGAAATGTCTGACTCCTAAGAAGTCAGAGAAATAAGTATATATAATGGATGAAATTCTGGATTCACTAAAGTCAAAGACAAAATTGCTATAGAATGCAATAGAGTAAGAATTTCATGTCACATCTTTAGACTCAGTGTCCTGGACAGAGCATCAGGCATCTGACTCCTCTCTTCTCCCTTGTGTTGAATAGTACTTTATAAATAGACCAGATGTAGTCAATAGCACCATTTGAAGAAAGGCATCACTCAGCATGAATAAAGGTAATCGAAAAGCAGCTATTTTTACTAATGAACATGTTTTAACTGCCAGATACAGAGTTAACAAAATTACAGTAAATAGAGGATATTTTTGCAAATGGAAGTAATCATTTTTAAAATCTGCTTTTGCTGAGGGTAACTAAAAATATGCAAATATGCATTTTTCACCCTGCAAAACTATAAATAGTAAGATAAAATACTTTGCTCCACTTCTCAAAAAAGCTAATATAAAAAAACCATTACATAAAACTATTATAAATACTATATAATCTATATATATGTAGATAATGATATAAAACTAATAGATAAATGGAATAAGATATATGACATATGGGATATATATATATATAAACAATATGATTTGAAACTATTATAAAAACTCTTTTGAAAAGAAAGCCAAACTTCTAATATAAAATACAAAGGTGAGCGCCACGTCCTGCACTCGGGGAGGAATAATCCCAAGTACGAGTACAGGCTGGGGGCTGAACTCTTTAAAGGCAGTTCTGCTGAGAAGAACCTGGGAGTATTGGTGGAGGACAAGTTGACAATGAGCTGACAGTGTGTCCTTGCAGCCTATATTTTAGCAATGCTAGATTTAATTAGAAAATACTTAGATATATATAATATCTCTAAATATAGAAGAAATGTTCCATAAGTACAAGAGCCCATGTTGTCAACACTGAAGGTACTCAACTCTTAGCAGGTTCCATGGTGTCCAACATTTTGTGCAATGTTTTATACATTTCACTCTAACTGAACAATTGAGCTACATCCATAATATTACCATTGTGTTGGCTTGAAATGGGACTCTGATGTCATTATCTGAATGAGGGAGCAGAGTCCCCTTAATGAGTGTGCTGGGGATGCAAAAATGAGGTTTGCATGCTGATTTGCCATCAAGGTCGTGCTGCCATCCAGGAGATCCCAATAAGCTGGAGAAATGGGACAACAGATTTCTCAGCAGGAAAGTTGAACAAGGTGAGCAAGGCTCTGCATCTGGAAAGGAGCATGACATGAACCAGCACAAACTGGTAAAACATCTTTGTAAAGAATGCCCAGAGGGTTCTCCTGTACACCTAGCTGAACATGAGCCAGCAAAATACCCTTGTGACAAAGAAGACAAATGGAGCCTGAGCTACAGCAGTAAGAGTGCTTCCAGTAATGTTCAAAAACTGACTGGACGCTGTCCTGGACAGTTTGCTGTTGGCAGTCTTACTTGAGCAGGTACATTTGACCAGGTGACCCCTTCCCAACTCAGCCATTCTGAGATTCCATGATTGTGTTATAACACTTCTGAAAATATACAAAAATAATATTTATATCTATTACAGGGTACATATTGCATTATTTATTATATAGCATATATTACATTATACATTCTAGAACATATGTACATGATTTTAAATATTTACTGCTAAAATTATTTGATTTTATTATCTTTTTGCAGAAATTAAAATCCACACCGGTTGTTTGCTGGTTTTGTTCCTGTTCTGGAAAGTCTGTACCACATTTTCTTCTACAAATAAATGTATATATGCCAATGCTACTTTATATTTTTCCTAAACTCACACATCTACAAAGTAGCAAAGTGGTTTCTTTGTCTCTGAGGTTTAAAAAGAGGAAAAGCTTTAAAGGAAGATGAATAGGAGTCAAAGAGGATCATGAAGACAATAGAAACAAAGACAATGCTTTGCTATCTTCTCTAATAGTTCTAAAATTGAAAGAGAATTGCAAAGAGTAGGAGCACTATTCCCTTCATAGTAATACATTAAAGTCTTATGAGTTATTTTCTGTCTCGATATAATAATCAAGCATTTTAGTTAGCACTGTGAAAAGTAAAAGATATTTTCCTAATGAGAAGCCCCTATAGTGTTATATAAAGAAGAATATTAAGACAATATGGAAATATCAAGTGATGGGAAAAAGACAAAAAATAAAACTTTTTTTAATTTTAATTTTCAGTAGAAACTGCAGTGAACTTTAAACATTGCAGATCATTAAAAATCTACTCTAGCTGCATGAGTGCATATGAACATAACACTGATATGCAATATTGGGCTAGAAGCCCCAGCAAAAAAATGGTTAGGGCTTAGTTCATCTCCCTGAAACAGCCAACAGTATAGAAATCTCAGGTTTAATTTACTATCTGATTTATTTATTATGATGATCAATTAAATTGTTTTTGTTGGGTTATTCATTGGACTTATATTTTGGACATATACCTCGTGAGAGGATTCGGTATAATTTTGAAGGCACTTTCTGGAGATATTGGTCAATAAAGCCAGTGCTGGTTGTATTAAATATTAGGCAGAAAGTATAGCAGGAAAAATTGAAAGTAGTTTCCTTTCAATCCTTAGTATTTTTTTGCCTCAACCCTTATCCTGTCAACAACTTTTTACCTTTGCAGTCCAGCCCTCTTGCCTCCTATCTTCTTGGACCTTGGTGAAGTTTAACTTTCCTTAGCCTGAATAGGTTTCTAAGGAAGACATAAACAGTTAAAGACAAAACAGTTGATATTATTGGTAAGATCTGATAGATATTTATAAACTTGTTTGGAAAACAAAGCCATGCTCCAAATCTATTTCCTGCGTTAGAAATGATGGTAGTACCAGACTGAACAAGAAATAACCCTAAGAGAGCAGAATGAGCAAGATTCTAGTTATTTGTGGCTTGATTGTTTGTTTAAGACAAAGAGGTTTTGCATGCACAATGGTTTAGCACTTCCAGAAAAATGCTGCATTCTGCCTCCAAGGGTATGCCTTGAAATAATAAAATGTGGTGAGAAAAATATCCTTCTGCCTGTCCTTGAAGTGATACGGTCCACAGATCTGTTACAATGAATACTTCAGTTTGCTCACAGGCTTTGGGCAGAACTAGACCTGTCAATCACCTGTCATGAAAATCTTCCCAAAGCATAGAATAATTCATATCTACTTTTCTAAATTACAGAGGTTGTTTTATTATATGCTGCAGAAAATACACAATAACAACTTCTACTCTAAAGCATGGTAACTTTCACCTAAATATGTTCATAAATCTAAATATTTCAATAATGTTTCTAAGTTTATTTTGCATTAATTATTTATATGGAGAATACAGTGTCTCTGTAGTTATTCTTGCTTACAGAGAAAAAAATGCTTAGGTGAGCACATCTATATTATTCTATATTTTATTATAAAATCCACAGACACATTGTAGTAGAATTTTTGTGGGAATGATGTAATGTCTTTATGTGGACTCCTAATCTTTAACTATGGGCATGTAAATTCCTTAGATAACATAAATCTCTCTTCTACTTTCTCATGAGCACTAATGTTCGTGGAAGAATTCTGTTAAAGGACAATAAACAGAATAGGTTAAGATCAGAAGATCAATATACACATACTGCTGAATTAATAGGTATTTGCTAGCTCTCAAAAGAGGCCACATAATTACTCTGCTTTAAAGAATGACTTTAAAGCTCAAGTGAAGGAGAAACTGAATCTGCTTATGTAATCAATGCTGTAATACTTGCAAAGGACTGCTTGTCTAAATTAAAAATACAAGATCACTGCATATCTCAATTTAAATAAATAGACAAAAGTTTTAGTTATAATGGTGCACAGATTGAATATGATTCTCCATTCACATGCCACACAAAAATGCCTGGCACAGTGTGACCCATGGTCCTGCAGACCAATTCTCTACCTCACTGACAAATGCCTAAATAGCACACTCAATGTACCTAGTAGGGTTGGTCTCTAGTCTGCACTAAGTTCAAACATTTCCTGTGGGATTTTTCGGACACAACTAGTTGGTCAAGGTCAAAATAATAACAGAGGGCAAGGTAAGAATTAAGCAGTGTGAACAATCCACACCAACACTCCATCCTGTTTAGCTTACAGTTAAAGGTATAAATGCGCACATGCAAGTCTATTAGGATGCTTGTCATAGATAAGTATACAAACACATTCTGTAGAGATTTTGTTATGTGCAGAATGACTGCCCAAGGACATACTGCTTAAGCTCAGAATTTTGTTAAGTACATGCTCCCAAGGTAAATATGTTTGTAAGGACTGTGTATAACTTTGTTTCTTTACTAGGCTGAAGACATTATCTCTGAAAGACATGATTTTTGCTTTGACACTTCTGTGTAATCACAGTGATGTCCTTCTGGAGAAACTTGAGTTCATTTCTTTACTAATTTAACAAGGTTCTGCTTCAGCCAGTGGGATATGTTCTTTTTATTGATTTACCTTTTGGGATCATCAAATACAGCAATTACCACAAACACTCATAAAGGCACAGTATAACCTTTCTGTAATGCTTGGGCATATAAAGCTGTAGAGTAAAGCAAATAAAGCTTGAAAACAATAGCATTTAGTGTTAGAAAGACAGACAGGAACTGACTTTCTATTCCAATCTTTCATATTGTCCAGCTGCTCTGCTACAGTCAGATCCTACCCTGAAGGATAAACAAATCTTTTATAGACTCTCTTAATGAAATTGGGAGGTGAGATGATGTACCTTCACAGTCTGGTTCTAGGCTCACATCTCTTGCACCTGTGCTGGACCTAACTGGGAAGGCTATGCAGGGTAGATATCATTTGGAAATCTCTCTAAACACTGGAATCTCAGGGCAGTAAACTGAGGCTTTTTAAAGAAGTGCACGCTAAATCTGTATGGAAGGGAACAGAGAGTCCTAACAGCTAAATTCTGTAAAACTGAAGAATGCAGTCCAGAAAAGAAAGAAAACTTGATAAAGAAGAAATCTAAAAAGTACTTTTCTATATCACAGTACTTTTCTATAGTACTTTTCTATATTGTTTATGTTCAGTTTATTGTTCAGTCCAAAATCATAATTCTCAATATGAATTTTATGTATTCAAACTCAATTTACTATATCATCATAGAATCAGAAAAATTTACATCTGTATTTTGTTGACATCACCAACACGCAGGAATGTGGATGTGCAGGAGCTATCTAACAGAGTGTTTTCATTAACCATGACCCCCAGGCAAACATTCTTTGTTGGGTAACCATTTTCTGACCCTACCAATCTGAGAGACATTGGCAGACATACTCTCCTATGTAGCCCATTTTCTGCAGCTGATTTACAGCAAGATTTCTATGTTAACTCACTGCCTAATTTAGAGATCCTTCTGGATACCCTTTAAGTGTCATTACACCTGTATGAACACCTTCTCATATCTATAGAAAAACCTGATTTAACTTTGTCCTTAATGCACTGCACAAGTTGCAACTTGCTTTCTATAGCTCACATCATCCTACAATGGCCGATTGCAGTCTTCTCTGCCTCTCTTTGCAAATGAACTTCAAACATAAACACATTCCTTGGACTCATTTTTAATCATTCTTAGCAATACAGCTGTTTGCAGGACTAGCTGTTGTGATGTTTCCTTGTCATGTTTGTGTCTGAGTCCTGTAGAAATGTTATGTAAGCTCCAGACTCATCCTTCTTACCTTATTTCTGTATATGGTTTTGATCTAATAGTGTACAGTACTTCACAACTCTATCAGAAAAGCATGAAGGGACATTTATTTTAAGAAATGCTGTAAGTATATTTTCAGTTATTTACATGAATTCATAATATTCTTTGAAGTTTTATCTCCTTAAAAGTTAGGAATAAGAACTAAGTCTAGGCCTCTGCAGAATTATTTTGGCTTTAGTTCTTATCAGAAATCCAACCACTTTTTTAAAACTAACATTTTATTGTATTTTGGGAGTACTGGTAGAACCTTAACAATAGCACTGTAGCTGTGGCCTATAATTATTGATAATTGCTACTGCTTATATATAAAATTGTCTGTTCATAAGACACAGCAAAATCTACAGAAATAGGTTTAATATGTATTGAGTCATTGAGGCTTTGGATCAGTAAGAAAAGAATAAACCCTCCTTCCCCCAAAACAGGTCTGTAAAATTGAACACTAATTAATGGTACTTTCTTGCAAGGTTCAAGAGTTCACATGCAACAACATTTTTTAAAATAGTCTTCATATCAAGGCTATATTTAAGACGTGTCAGAAAGTATGAATCCATTAAACTAATATAAATATTACACTGTCTTTCCACAGCATTTCCTGACATCACAGCTCACTGGTACTTCTCTGGTGGGGCAAGGTTAGTCAGGTCTGAAGTCAGCAATAAGGAAGTTCATCCCACTGCTGAGAAAAACACTGATCTGATTGAAAACCTGTTCCACCACCCCTTGTAAGGAAGATCAGATAACTAAAGTTAATATAAAGAGCTGGGTAATAGCACATGGTGGAGAATATTACTATTTCTCGAACACAGGAGAACAAGGAAAGAAGAACTCTTTGTATCTCTTCCCCTCCTCCTTCCATTTTTCTTTATCTTTCCCTTTCTCCCTTTCTCTTGATCCTCATTCTTTTGCTTCCTTCAAGCCAGGGTAGGATTTTGTATTTCTCCCTCCTCTGTTGCCACCTAGAGGAGAGCAGAGCGAAGAGCTGGTGCCGGAGCACAGGCGGATGAGAAGGGCAGGAACTGATGGGATTTGGGTGGATGAACTCAGGTAGGGATGTGGGAGCACATGCGCTGGTGGATGCTCACATGGGAACAGCCCCCACAGCAGAGGCTTTCAGTGCATAGATTCTCCAAAAAGTCCAGACAGGGAGAACTCAAGTATCAGCTCCTCATCTGTTCATGAATAATAGTATTGTTCCTGAGAAAGCTCTGCATGCTTGCAGCAAAGGGATTGACTTGCATTATATACATTACAGTTTTAATCTAAGATATAGACTTACATACTGATATGTATGAGGACTTCAAAGAAGCTCTGCAACAGACTTCTGCTGCTAGCAGCATGCACTATAGGTTAATACTCTTAAGTAAAGACAATAGATTAATTTATAATAAAAAGGATCAAGATATTCCAAGAAAATCAGGAATCATATCAGAGATAAATAATCCTACTTGAATTTTTACAGCAACTGGAAAAAAAGTCTTAATTACTCTGTTTTTATCACAAGAAAAGATAATTTGAAATGCCTTACAATTTGAAAGTATCCACCAAAGAAAGCATTCATCTTCTGTCCAGATTTCAAAGGCAGAAAAATCAATGAATGTGGATACCACCAAGATACGGTAAAATGCCTTCACAACACCAAAAATATAAGAAATAACAAAATCCCCCAAACAGTGAACAGCTGAGGAAATGCTTTTTTCTACCTCACAGATATCAGAAATATCTCATATAATGAATGTATGAAGCTGTATCATGTGCTCATTAAAAAAAATATATATAGTCAATATGTTGCATTCATTGGTTTGAATATTGAAAAGTAAAATTCTGCTTGATTTCAGATCTTAACACTTTCCAGTTTTGTAGTGGTAGAGAAAGCCATGCTGTATTGTCACTGATGATGTGATATTAATTATTGTCATTTAGTGGAATCCATTTTTAAACTGCAAGTTTTAAAATTCAAACATTTTGTACTTCCACAAATGGTTTTTAATATGCATTTGCTATTTTCAAGTCCAATTTTTTCTCATCTCTTAATCTATCATTGAAAATAAAATAAAGATTAGATAAAAGCTTGAGTACATTTAACACCCTTTAAAATTTTGAATAAGCCTTTCAGATTAAAAGAGGGCATTCAAAAACCCTATACAAAGTAATCTCTATTTGATAAAAGTGTGCCGTGCTATGGGGGGTGTCAAACACTTTAAATTCAAATGTCTGACAGGAGTGTTAATGGGTTGAATGCCATCAGATTTGCAGTTTATGGTAGAGAGGCAAGTTTGACTTCTTTTTTAAAACAAATTGATATTTAACCTTTACAGCTATTCAAGGCCTCCTATTGCTGACAGTTGCACTTGTTCCACGTTGGCTGAATTTTAAGCAAGTCTGTAATACTTCAGGTTTTATCGCAGCTATTTACCAGAGTGCAAACAGTGACCTCCACATGACAGCAGCAGAAAAATGCCTTTTTGAGACATTGATGCTGTATTGTACACACTATGCTCAGCTCCTGAAAAGTACTTTGGAAGTTCAATAACTAACATTTTCTGGGCTTCTTTTTTTTCTTTTTTTAGTGGAGTTATCAGATTCAGATCAGAAGCTAAAGCTCCTTATGAGATTTGTATGTTTAATACAAGATTTGTGAACAACTGATTGTCTAGGTATATTATCAAGGACAAATAAAAAAACAACAAAAAATAGGCTCAGTTTATGGAACTATCACGTTGAATGGTGCTTAAACTTACAGCAGTTCTGAGTTTGCTCCAATACCTCAGACAACTCTAAGCAAACTACAACTTTTTCACAGCATGATGGAATACAGACATGACACCTCAGTCCTGCATTTGGCCTGGCATCAGGCTTGTTAGACCTTCCTCAGATTTAGTTTCTTTCTGAAATAGTTTTCTAAAAGGCCAAGTAGAGTAAATAACGTATTAGAGTGGAGGTTACTAAATTTATGAAAGGAACTTTGCACAGTTGTGTCTGATAATGAGAAAGGACACTATTTAATAGTCTAAGATCTACTTTCCTTTTGAGAACATCTGGCCTGTGACAGTGAATGCTCATATGACTTTGCTAGCCCAGATTAAGTCATTACTAGGGGTTTTTTTTGAGATGTCTTCAATGAGCCTAAAAATGCCTAAGAATTAGGACCTCCTGGCATGACAGAGGAACGAGAATCCCATCCCTATTTGAGCTTTCTAACTGAAGTTCTGGTCTGTGCTTTGCCTAAATACACTACTTGACACCTACCTGGTGATTGGAGCAAAACAGAAGAACAAGTATATAATTCCTGATAGCTTTTTTCATAAGAGTATTTGATAATCTGATTCTACAAATAATTTCTCCAAAACAAATGCCCAATTTCTGTATCTCAAAGACAAAAAACACAGTACAGTGTCTGGGATACATTTTTCAGGAAATCAAACACCAAGTCTTTTCTTGAGAAAGACATGTCTCCAAAGAGCTACTTGTGGCTTTTACATGCTGAACAAGGGATTATGCATGGCCAATAGGACAAACATTGTGGAAAAGTGTATTTCCAGCTATGTTTAAGGCTTAGGAGTATTTTTTAATTGTTTCAGTTGTGAGTAACTTTGCAAGATGAAGAGAAAACCATCTATCCTAATAATTGGCCCTTTTTTTATTTTAAGCTTATGAATTTGGCTTAGACTTTTTTATTAGTGACCCCTAGCCAACTATGAGCTGGACTCTTTATCCAAAGTAAGGGACTTAAAAAACACAGTTCACTTTTTTATCCATCACTGCTGCTGCATAACTACTCCTCTTTTGAATAGTTAGAACACTTGCCCAGGAAATCAGAGATGTGTTCAATTTCCTTTTCAGCTTCATCTCCTACTTCACAAGGTCATGCTCACTCTGGTGGATTATAGAAAAAGACAGACTGAAAAGGAAAAGACAAAATGGAATGTTCATCTTGTGTTAGCTCACTGTGCAGGCAGAAATGCAGGATTTATGAAGACAAGAGAAGATCAAATAAATGTAAGCCTAAACATCTGGTTGTTAAAATTCTGAAACCCCTCAGGTTGAATTTAGGTGCTATTAATATGGGTAGACTTCTACAACTTGGGATATAACTAGAATTAGGCCTAAGTGGCTCTGGAAGTTTTCGTTCATGATGGAAATTACTTTTGAGTGCTTGCAAGTGAGCCTGCCTGTAGAGCAATCTGTGTAAAATAGATACCTTGGGTTTTTGGGGTTTTTGGGGGTTTTTTGGCTTTTTTTTTTTTGTAGTTTTTTGGTGCTTTTTTGTTGTTGTTGGTTTGGGGTTGTTTTTTTGCAAATATCTGGGTTACAGATGTTATGACAGTTAGTGAGTCACAGGCTCACTAATAAAGCAGCATCTCTGCACAGGAGGAAGCCCCAGTTCTAAAGGAAGAACAGGTGGCTGCTAAAATGACTGCACTTTGGGACTTTGCCTGTTGCTTTCAATTCTGTATTCAAAGGGCAGCAGCATTTTAATGCCAATGCAGATTGATGTCATCACTAACAGGATAAGCATTTTGAGTGGCACTCAGTGAATGATTGACATTGGGTACACAGCAAGTTCTTATTCTGTCAGGATCTGGCATGTTTCTAGGTGTCACAGTTAATCCACTGCCAGTTATTTGACAGGATTGTACTTAGTGCCGGATGCCAATCTCCAAAATGTTCATGATTAAGGCTGCATACAAATGCTACTTATTCAATTGAATAAACAACAGTTCCACTCTTACAAGAAAAGGTGGACTCTCCACACAAATATATTATTTCCTCACAAAGCAGTCAGTCATAGAATAACATGGGATAGCAAGGTGTTAGTGGTGAGTATGTGAATTGGCAATCACCAACACTTCAGGGCTGACACCTCCTTTGTGGGGTGTAATGTCACCAGAAGGGCTCTTCAAACATAGCAAGGAATCAGTAACTACCCTGGCTGCACAAGGAAAAGTATGTTAAGTTCTCAAAACCTTGGCCAGCACAGAGAGTGTTAGGACCCTAGAATTTCTCTATGGGATTTTTGGTGCTCCCACAAGTTCAACAGCTGAAATCTCATCTTTCAACTAGCTCTTGAGCACCTGCAATGTAAGAAATCTTCTGAAGTGATGCCCAAGAAGGAAAGATAGGGATGGCATCCTACCTTTCCTCCCCATGGTTTGGATTGCCTGGGTGCATGCATTGTGCTGCACAAACATTTCTACAATGTTTCTACAGCTGGCATAACTAAAACAAGCCTGTGTAAACACATTAGAGTTGTGAGTCAAAAGAAATGTAAAATATGAATTGTGAAGTATGAAATACTCAAAACCTGATTTCTGTATAAGCACAAACAGACTTTTTAAGGTAACTGTAGAAACGTTGGTCAATGATATCCAAGACAGTAAAGCAGAGAAGTCAAACTATACAGACACAAGGAGACCAGCTGAAAAAATGGGAATGCAAAAGGACAAGAAAGAACATATTGAGGCATAAAATTATCATCAGAGAGCAGAAAATGGAAAGGATAAGGTGAAAAAAACCCAATGATAATATAAATGGAAACTTCTGACAATGAAGATGAAACTCTCTAGATGGACATTTTCATCTTACAAGTAGATATTTATTAATTTTTCCTCAATCTCTGGAAAAATAAACATTACTCTTTGGCTTCTTTCTTCCTTCCTCATAAAGTATGCAGTCTCATTTGCCACTGGTTGTTGGTTGTAGTACTTCCTAATCTTAGTACCAGAAATGAGGTAAAATTGGAAGACTAAAGATGTGGGTCTGTTTTTTATGGCCTCCAGTGGTAGCTATAATTTCCCCCTTTAGCAAGCTACACTTGATATTCTTAGACACTTCACAGGGTAAATTTAGTATATTCTGGTCAGAAATAGCAAAGTGCTGAAAAACCACATCCAGAACATGTTCATTGATTATCACTGTTAGCTTTTTTCCTTTCCCTTGTTTATTCCTTGGCTGGGTGATTTTTCACTTGTATAATAACTCTTTAAAAATGCAGTATAGTTTCCCAAAGGAAAAAACACAAGTTATAGGGTCAGATCAGTCAAATGTTTGATATACATATAAGTGGACCAAATACTGTGCTAAATGGAAGTCTTTTTGGTATATGTGTATTTAGTATATTAGCCCATAAAAAAGGGAAACACACTATATACATGTATGCAGCCAAAAATGATTGTTAATCTAATATTGTAACAGCCTAACAGTTAAAGTTAACATAGAAAATTCTTACCAAAATACAAACATAACTATTATGCAGAAACTTCCTGTTACTTGTGCATTGTAATCAGTGTAGCTTCTACCCTTGGAATGTCCCTCCAGGTCCTTAGATTTGTGGTCTCTGTCTTCCTGAAGAACTAGAAGTGACAGTCACCATGAGCCATCAACATCCTGAGGATTTCAGTGTAAGGAGTTTGATATTCCGAGTCAAAGCTGCTTCCTTAGTTTTAAGATGCTTGAGTGTATTTTTTTTACTACTGATTGATTCCCTCTGGCTGCTCACAGCTGAGTTCAAGGGTGCTCCGACAATCTTCACATGTTCAGCCACCCCAGAGGCTCTTTTAGACAGCAACTATGGAAAAAATATTCTGAACATTCCCACAGAGTCACTAGCAGAGCTCATGATCAAGCAGGAGAGGCAACAGTTCCTTAGGGAGGAGCTGAAACCAGCTCAGCTCAGCCCAGCTCCGTCAGGGTAAGCCCCTCAGCACAGGACAGAGCTTCTCTTCAGTTGTCAGACACAGCTTAAACTGGTGGGTTTCATGGCACTGATGGATTTGTCCTTTCCCCTGGCTGGCAGGTGTGGCTGCAGCAGGTCAGTGTGGGACTGTGCCCTGGCTGGCAATACCTGTGTGCTTTCCAACATGCACACACTCAATACTCAAAACATTCAGATAAGCCACACAGATACAGAGCATTGTCTTTTCAAGTACCCACAAAATCACACAAAATACTGATACAGGTATGAAGAAAACTTTATCGATAGCTCAAAGTCTTATATTTCCATTTAATATAATCCTAAACTTCCTTTGAAAATAACTCCTTTTGTATTGTAATGAATTCTGAAGAGACTTATTTAGTTGCCTCACCTTGGCATGAAACATTAAAAGTAGTCATTTCAGGTATGCTTCATTTTCACAACTCTGATTATTTTCAAGATAACCAGAGTTGGTTCACCTGTTGTACTACTTCTGATATTTGGTGCTCATTGTATTTGCTGCAATTATATTTTAATCAAATAATCTAATACTAACAATGCCAAAATCATGTTTACTGAGCTACTGCAGAAGACCCACAAACTGAAATATGGGATTTAGACAAAAAAAGAGAAAGGAGCCAACATAATGTAAGGATAGTTTCCCAGGAAGAATGTGGAGTCTCTCACCTTTGAAATATTCAAAGTCTGATTGGGCATTGCCCTGAGGAACTTGCTGTAGTGGACACCACTGCAGTAGAGCAGAGAGGTTGTACTGCGTGAGCTCTGGAGGTGTCCTCTGATCTCAACCACTGTGCGAATATGCAGAAGTACCATGAAGAAGTTAAAATTTGAAATCTCTGTGACTATTTTTTCACTTGAAGGAAGACATTGATACAACTCACCATTGAATCTTCTGCTTCTAGGAAGTTAATTTTGAAAGCTAAATTAAGAATGCCTTGTTTCCTTCATAATTTTTCTGCAAGACTGTATTCCTTTGTATTTTCTGATTCTCCTATAGCTCATAATGAACATGCAGTTCTTTTATGACATCACATTTATATTTTTAATATTATTTACTTTCTTACATAGTCAGGGGATCCACTACTACTGCTTTAGCCAGAAGTTTGTGGCTCTCAGGCATTTGACTCTGAGAGCTCATTCTGGCTTGCAGAGACAGCCTTTTGTGTTTAAAATAAAGAACCACTGTATTCAGCACATTCATTTAATGCAACACAGAAACAATCCCTATTCTGGGAGCCTAATACTTAGCTGGACAGCTGAGAGATATTGACAACACATCTAACAGGTTTGTTAGAAATAGTTGCATAAAGTTGCAAGTTCTGTGTTTTTTGCTAAACATGCCCAAACTTGACTAAAAACAATTGTAATGACTGGGAGGATCCTTTTCTTTTAGGAAATATGCTTTATAGGTGATGTAAGTTCTTTAATTTAGAAGTCATCAAGATGTCAAGTTGGAGTAATCTGGCACGTCCCATTTCTTAGAATGATCATTTTCTAAATACAGGTTTGTTGGTGGATGGCTTGTTTGAAATAGAGTGACCAGAACATGATAGTTTGGGTGCATTCCAGACTGACCATAACTGAGAAATTCTTTACAATGACATTTTAGATTCTGTTGAAGAAAAAAGTTTTGTTATCATCATTACATTAATGGAAGAATCTGACTCAAATGGAGTTCTGGTAAAATTGGATTTTACAGGAAATTAAATCACTTAAGAGGACACTAAAATGTGCCTTTGTAGAATTCTATACTATTCAAATGTTTACTCAGCTAAGTACATCATTCTCATTTATAAATGAATTGTCTTTGGGACAACCATATATGTAAGCAATGCGATTGTCATAACTATGTGACTGGTGAGATGGAGGAACTGGGTTTTTGATATGTAAAGATGAATGGGTGACATTTGAACCTGTAAAGAGGTTCAGATCAAAATTTTGATCTAAGAAATGTGGATAACTGAGCCAGAATTAAGTAAATCCTTAAAGGCTGTCAGTTCACATGAAACCAATATTACCTAGTTTTTGAATCCACTTGGATTCAAAAGTGACAAATGTTTTAAGAAAGTCGTGTCTGCTCCTTTTCAGATTTGTTGAAATTCAAGAAAAAATATTTTGAAAATCCCCCAATCTTTGTATTGAATACACTATTTAAAGTATGTCTTCTAAGTGTTGGCTAAAATAGCAAACATTAAAACACTTTGATAAATATTCATTCACCTTATCCTTTAAGCATCATGGGATTTTAATCAAGTTGCGCCTTGAACAGCTAACATCCCTTTTATATTTTGTAATGGCTTTAATTTAAATTTCAGTTGAAATTCTCTAGAAAAAAAATAATGTTATAAAAAAATTTAAACATTTTTTTGCTTATGTTTATTACTATATTAATAGGTATGTAAACTTCTAACTGGCAACTCTTTCATGCTAGCAAGGGGCAGAACTGCTTTGATCTTGTTCTGTTTGGGGGTTTTTTTATGTTGTTTGTCTGAATATTTGAAAAGATGCTGATGAAATCTGCAGGCCAAGTTATTTGCATGGCTAATAAGTTTAAATTTGATGCCATAGCATTGATGGATGATCATTTTCAAATATCTATCATGTATGTAATGGTAAATGTCAAGCAGTACTTATTAAGAAAAGATCTTTCTCCTGAGAATTATTATGATTTTGAGAAGAAGAAAACAAAAATAAAGTACAGCAGATATGTCACCAATGAAAAATTATTGTTTCTGAAGACACATGTTAAAAAGGCCCACATTTTCCATTTTATGACTATATTCTGTAGGAGAGGCATTTAAATTTCTTCCAGTTGCTATGTGAATTTATTGACAGTCACAGTTTATATATAAAATGGAACTTCACATAGCTTATAAATAATTAATACATGAATAAAACACTGATAATAAACATTAATTCAGTTAATATTTTATAGTCTGACAAGAAAATAGGTGTTCATTATATGTTTATAATAATGCAGCTTTGACGTTATTAATACACCTTTGCTACTTCTGTTTGCAATACCTTTATTTTTATTAATAAATAGAATACAAAAGGAAAAAATGCCTAATTATTTCTACTATAAATTAATTTCAATGTTTTAAAGATGAATATACCACTATGTGAGGTATTACACAAATCCAAGCAGAATTCCTCACCCAGAGCATTGGTATTTTTCCACACCAATTTAATATCATTCATTGTTCCTGAGAAGTCACATAATGAATTCCAATGTTTATTAAATCCATTAAATCCATTAAACTTCTGAAACACTATTTGTTTACATATTTTATTTTTTGCAAAAATCCTTTGCAAGAAAGGTGTAGAAAATGAGGCTGGATGGAAGTACAAGCTAGGTGTTGGTAGGATTGGGAGAGTGTGACCGTAGAACAGATACTGGTATTCCCCAGCTGTTTTATTATGCTCAATGCTGCTCAGATTCTGGCAATATAAATATGTTATTTAGATTGTTCTATTGGATTTTCATGACAAGGTTCTGGAATTGGGTCAGCTGGAGGGGTTGTTTCTATAAGAATCTACTAGAAGCTTCCCACATGTCTATGGAGCCAATGTCAGTCACCTCCAGGATGAAGCCAAGGCTGACACAATCAGTGGTGGTGGCAGCACGTCTGGGATAGCACAGCCAGGTCAGGGAGGAAATAGCAGGTTCATTCTGGGAGACAAGCTAGAGTATGTCAGAGAAACAGCCCTGCAGGTGCCCACATCAGTGTGGAAGGAGGCAGAGGAGGTGCTCCAGGCACCAGAGCTGAGATTCCCCTGCAGCCTGAGGTGCAGCCCATGGGGAAGCAGAGATGCACCTGCAGCCCCAACACCAGAGCAGCTGGATGCATCCAAAGGAGGCTGTGACTCTGTACTGAAACACGTTCTTGGCAGGACCTGTGGATCCATGGAAGGAGGAGTCCATTCTAGAGCAGGATTGTTGGTAGGACTTGTGACCCTGTGGGGTCTTGCGCTGGGGCAGTCTGTGCCTGAAGGACAGCACCCCATTAAAGAAGAACGCTGGATCTGTTTGTGAAAACCTGCAGCCTGTGGGAAACACCAAATGACCAGTGTTGGAGAATTTTGTGGAGAATTGGCCCCCATGGAAGGGAAGAATGTGAGCACTCCTCTCCATGAGGAGAAAGTAGCAAAAACAATGTGTGTGATAAGCTGACTGCACTTCCCATTCCCCATTCCTCTGCGGGAAGGAAGTAGAGAAAACCAGGAGCGAAGTTGAGCCTTGGAAGAAAGGAGTAAGCGGGAAAGGTGTTTCTAAGATTTGGTTTTTTTTCTCATTATCTTACTCTGATTGCGTTGGTTCTAAATCAAACTAATTTTGCCATGTCACATCGGTCTGCCCATGATAGTAAACCTGTCCTAATCTCAAGCTATGAACCTTTAATTCTATTTTCTCTCCCTGGCAATCTGAAGAAGACGAGTTATAAAATATTTTTAGTGGACACCTGACATCTAGACAGGATCAACCTAGCACCTATTAGCTAAATCAGAAAGATTCTATATCCCATATAATTATTTGTATAAATAGTTAGGAGATTTAAAAGCTACTGAAAAGGATGCCAACTTTATTTTAAAAGATCTTTTTACTATTTAAAATATAAAGACCTGGTGAAGGAAATGAGAAAACTCAGATCTGAGCAGGTGGTACTTGATCACAATAACTTCAGAGTAAAAAATTAATAAAAAAAAAGTTTAATGCCTTTTAACAAAGTTGAAAAAACCTCTAGAATTTAGCTAATTTCCAGTTGTCAGGATCTTACAACTAAGCTCACTAACTAGTCATTGGAGTAACTGCAGTGTTCAAATGAGATTGTTATTGTGACTGGATGGGTACCACTATCCCTGGACAGTTCCTCAGATAGACATGGGACATATCCTAATCTAATGCGATATACTTTGAATGAAGTGGAGAAAAATCTTGAAGGTTATTTTGCAAACACAATTTTCTGCCTTAGCATTGTGGCAATTAGAAAGGAAAAGGATGATCATCTGCAACATGTTAAAAGATTTGTCAAGGATGACCCTTTATATGTGGTAGGTTGCCTGCATCTCAACACAGTGTTAGGAACCAAATGGTATTTATTCCTCATGGGGTGTTGGTCCCTCCCCAGTTGAAACTTTCTTTTTCCCTTAAACCAGGCATATTCCCTCCTGATGACACCTGGACTATGAGAAGGACCCAAGGAGAAGGCTGAGCCCTTTGAATCTCTCTGTCAGATAAGGATTTGGTAAGCAGCAGGGAAAAGGAGAGCTTGTAAAACAGTTTCATTTCAATTTATATTGGCTCAGAGACAAGAGGGTTGGAAACAAAATACCAGAGCAATTATATGTTCTTTTCAAAGAGAAATTGAGATGCATAAAATTGCCATAATTATCTTCACTGACTCAACGTATTTTAAATTCATTATTTTTTGCAGTTTATCATGAGTTCAAATGTGAAATGACATTATCACCAACTGAAAATTATTGAGGTTAGATGATAGAAATTTATTCTTTTCTTTAATCTCACTTTTTTGATCAGTTGTTAAAGATACCTCTCAAAGAATGTAAAATTATTTGCAAAGGGCTTGTAAAAAAAAGCCAGAGAAAAACAAAAGAACAATTTAAAAATAGAATTATCTTCATCAATTTCTTAATTCAAAGCAGCAATAGATATAAGCATACAGTAAACATGCACACTTGATTAATATTGAATCTAATTCTGCACTTACTCTAAAATCTTTTATCTTGTACTTGCAAAAAACAAAAAGGCATCAGTACAATGATGCAAACAGACATCAGAGTATTGTGATTTGAAATACACCAGATACACAATACTCATAACACATATAAAAGATTCTTTAAATAATCTTCTTCATTTTATTCTTTAAAATGTGTTATTCCTCCTTTCCTTGCTGCTTATTATCTCATGAACTCTTTTTATGTGCAAGAGACAGGTAGAGAAAGGGGACTGATAGTGGAAGTTGAGGAAGGTGGAAATTATATAAAGAAGATTTTAGCTTTTTTCTTACATAAAAGTGGGGACAATAAAACCCTTAAATCCCCAATATAGAAACAAACGACCTCCCTCTCACAAACCCCAAGCCCAAACAGATCCCAAACAGTTAATCTCAGCACTTACACTTAGGGTAATTATTTACCGTCTTTGTGTGGCACTCACTTTACTGAAGTGCACTTTTTTATTCCTTTTGAAATGTGTAATGAAAACCTGTGAAAATGCTAATTGTGGAACATTAGCTGCCATTTTGAACCTGGGAAATGCCTGACTTAATCTTTTGTATTTGTTTAAATAAGGTATCCACATACCATTGCTTTCCCAGTGGCAAACACGGTTGCTCCTGCCAGTTTTGAGGTTCCATATGCCTTTGTTACTGTGGCCTGGCAGTAATGAGAAGTTGTTATTTATAAAGGCAATTAGACATGACCAAGAGACCTATTCAGTTGCAATGTTGTAAAATTACTCAACATGAGTAGTTGGCCTTACAGGAACACAAGACTGTAAGAAATATTTGCAAATAATGTTTTTATTTCTTGATGCCATAAAAGAAAAGGAAAAAGAAATATGCAATTTTTATTTTTTTTTTCTATAAACACTAGACGCAGAATTAGAGTGTTACTGAAGTCAAATAAAGTACTGTCTGAACTGGTAAATAAGTTGTATCAAAAACCACATATATTTCTCTCTCATTGAATTAAACGGAAAATATCTGCATGAAAACTCCAACTAAACTTGTGACACTTGGATATCAAGTGACTGTGATTTATGTCTTGGAAAGGCCACATCTTTAAAAATTGAATTTCTGAAGCCTGCATTATCTTCCAGATACAATGGCTTCTGCTGAAGCCACAATTGTGAAAAGGGATGACTCTAGTATTCATAACATGCTATAATTAACTGAAAGACTGAAACATAATTTTAAATATTATACCATTTAATGAGTTAGTCTACGATAACAATTTCATGCACTGATATGCTCCAGCCCTGGTTTTGAGCTAAAATACAGTAGGAAGTCAAGGGAAGTGATACCCTGCTTGGTGCTGGTGAGACACAGCTGGGCCACCATCTCCAGTGGTGAGCTCCATGGTATGGCAGAGATCCGTAATACAGATTTATGAATTCTCGATAAAACATTAAACTTGTATCAAGGAGAAAATATTTTAGAGAAATAGTTTTAACTTTTCTAAATGCAGTAGCAATTTTTTTAAACACTACCTTAAAATATTTAATTTTAATTATTTATAGAAATAAGCAGAAGAATTAGATCAAATCAGTAAATTAGTATACAAAAGGAAATTTATTTTAGAAAGGAAATGTATTTAAGTAACATACAATTTTAAATTATCAGAACTTGTTACATGTATTGCCAAACACACAATTTGTCATTTGTTTGGCACAGACTAGGCTGTTATTTGCACAACATAAACAGAAACCTGCACTGGCATTTCACCAAACTGAACTGAAACATGTTGTGTGATATATGGCATAGCTTTCTCCAAGTGTCATCTAATTTTCTCTTCTGATGCTCTTCCCTGAACCACAGAATACATTCCCTGCCTTAAGAATACATTTGAATTTACTTTCTAGTTTTTGGTTTTAGGACACTATAGATAACAGCTTACTGAACCACATTTTTAAGAGTAAATGGGAGTTTCTAGTCTGGCTGAAGGTTTTTGCTCTTTACTGAACCAATTTAGAACTGTGAAGAAAAAGCATATTCAGAGATCCAAAGGATAGGAGTAAGTTAAAGCAATCATGAACTTCCAAGGAAGAAAGAAAAAAGGATTTTATAATGAAGAGCAGGGAAAATTAATCAAAACTTGAAAGTGTTTTCCAGCATATTTTCCATCTTGGGTTGAAGATTAATCTCTGTATAATACAGCCAGAGTATTATGCACGCTGTACACCAACTAATGCATTTGAAAAATATGTATAAGTAGAAAATAATGAATTTGAAGGCTGTCATATTATGTCTGCAGGTGACTACAACTCTGAAAGCAGAATGAAAAAAATTACATTAGTATATTATTCTATGACAAGATAAATGAGTTACTTCATGTTCCTTTCTTAAAAATTTATCTTTAGTACTCAAAAAAGAATTTATATTTGCAGAAATAACTATGAAATTAAATAGTATTTAAATTAATTCATTAATTTGCCAAATGTCACATCATTGTCTTGGTCTTCCCAAAGAGAAAGTTCTGCACTAAAACAGCAAATGAAGTGAAGCATCAGAGATACTGAATATGCACAGGGCATCTAAAGGATCTCCTCAAAATCCATTAATTATTAAATACTCTTCTTACTCTGCAGAGTAAGTGAAAAAAGTGATTAATGCCTTCTCCCAGTAAAAAATAGGGAAATAAATTGTAAGCAATTTCTGGATTTAGTTTTGGTTCGTTTTTTTGTTGTTGCTTTGGAGGTTTTTTAGAAGGCAAAACAAAAATCCTCAAAGTACATATCCCAGCAAATCCAATAGAAAACTTATTAAATATGTTTATACTTATGAAATATTTGGACCTCCTACTGGTATCCATGAGTGGCTTTAATGGTAGAAGAGTAGCATATTTAATTATGAC
Source organism: Zonotrichia leucophrys gambelii (assembly GCF_028769735.1). NCBI lineage: Eukaryota > Metazoa > Chordata > Aves > Passeriformes > Passerellidae > Zonotrichia > Zonotrichia leucophrys. The sequence goes on along the minus strand of NC_088170.1, from coordinate 54,555,754 downwards.
CCCACTGAAATCAATGAAAACACTTCCATGAGTGCCAGGGTATAAAGATTTCCCATTTAAATTATTCACAGCCCTTCAACTTACCCCATAACAAAAACTTAATACCTGCTTATAATGTTAATTCTTCTTTTTAAATTTTAACTGTGTTTCATTTTACTTGATTTATATACTTTCAATAACTTTGAAGTTTTAAATGACTAAGTAAAATTAATTTTTATTCCATACCAAATACAGAAATAGATTCTTAGAGAAAAAATCTGCTATACTACACAGGACTTCTACAAAGTATGTTATGTGTTATAGAAATGTTTCTGAAATTAATTCTGAAATTTTATTTTCCATTCTCAAATACGGTTAAAAAGCTTTTTTTTTTGTGTCTAAAATATCCATAACGAGGAAATAAAGTATAAAGCCATGATTTTTACAAATTAATGGTGGTACTACTACTACTGCTAGTACCACTAGTCATCATAACTGCAGTAGCAGTAATAGTAGTAGTGGTAGTGATACTTTCATTCATGATTAAAAAATCAAAAACTATGGAATAGTAAAAACAATACAGCTAATTCCAATGAAAACCACATTAAATTTTACAGAAGTATGAAATAATTCAATTGAAGACACACATTGTCCTTATTCCTCTGCTGTAGCAGTAAACACAGATTTGAAATTGTCCTATCTGTGCAGTAGTATTTTATTTCTATGGTCCCCACAGTCTTTATGTGAATAATTCACAATCTGTAGCCCTTAGGTGATATAATTCTGTAGGATAACATCCACTATCAAATTTTTGTACACTGTAGCGTGTTTGAGATGGAAAGCCAATTTTAAACATAGCCTCTGTGAGTAGCTACAACTTTCTGTCTCACAAACAATAATGCTACAATGCTATATATTATAAAAAGAAATATCACATTGCTGAATAATTGCTAACATTGTAAAAAGAGGAGGATGGGCAAAAAGAAAATATCTTTGGCATGGGAAAAGTTAAATCTTTAGGTATAATTTTCCATCCAGCTTAGCCTTCACACACAGCCAACTGTTTTATGTAATAGCTGCATGTACTGTATAAATAAAAACCAAAAGATCAAAGAATAGACCAACTAATGAATGTTAAACCAATTTTGTGCAGGAAATGTGGTGGAACAGCACCATCTGCAGGTGTGTCATTATAAATCTGATGTTCTTCGGGTAGTTAAAGAGTTTTAGTGTCATCTGTCCCTTTTTGGTACAGATTTGGTCTTTGCTTTAGGGCAAAATCCAACAGCCAGTGAAGACATGGATTATTTTGCGGACAATATGCTAGCCCTAATAGAATGCTACCATAATATAGAAGTACAAAATCAAAGATATGTTTTATCAAGCATTTCATTTGAAATAACTCTCTAATGTGAGGCTTTTGTTCTTAAGAGCAGAACAGATCTGTTTAGACATGTTTTGTATAGTTATATCTTATATGCTGTTACTTGATCTAAACAGTTTCTCTGTGTTGCAAAAACTTATTTTTATCTTTGTAAAATATGATTCTGAATCAGATCAGAAAAGAAAAGGTCAATATGATGCTGTAAAATAACATGCTTAGGAGTTACATCAAGCCCCTTTATATTTTATCAATTAAAAGTATTACTGCTGCTTAAAAATAAAAAAAATAATTGTATTTTACTTCCACTAGAAAGTTGCATGTCCTTGAAGACAATATTTTTGCTTCACTTTCTTTTATCTTCACACCCTTCAACCCATTGTATGGAGTGGAAACACTATTTATTTTTAAAAAATACCCAAGTAGTTATGTGAAAAAATTTGGAAGAGAAGGTTTTGAATAATCCTCATTTGTGTGAGGATTTATTTTTCTCTACATTTTTAAGGAACTCTGAGAACTCTGATTTTTGTCCAAGATAATATATTTAGCAGTAATAAACCTTGAATACTAATCATAAGTATTCAAAGGATGTGAATAATTATTTTTAAACTGTTTTAATGCAAAGCTTTCCATGAAAGTTCAAAGACATTCAGAAAAAAAAATACAATTATATGCTCAGATCCTAGGTCTGTATACTTACATGTAGATTTACATCTGTGACTATTTAGTTTATACATTTGTGTCAGAGAATATTCTTCTGGCTATTCTGAGTGGTTTAAAATTAAGACCAAGCCTCTTACCTGTTTGCTCTAGATTGTGTATCAGGTGTTTGGAAATGCAGAACTGTTTTCTGACATATTTGTCTAAGAGTTCCAGCAAGAGAAAAAACACTTCTAAGAACAGGTGTAAGAAAGCATGCTGCTGGGGCATTTTTCTGGGGAGTTGAGGTTTTTTTTTATGGAAAAATATTAACCCATTAAAATGGAAACCATGGCTATAAATACATAGAGTGGGAGACAGTTCAACTGGGGAACCTCATTACTGATGTCATCTCTAATATATATTGTTGTAGTTCTGAGGGATAAAATGTCTCTTTCTTCCTCTATCAGCATTCTATTTCTCCATCTGTCTCCTCTCCATTTCTTCCCCTTAATCCCTTTGTTGGCAGAATATCTTATCATCTACCATTGTAAATATTAAAACAGTGCCTGTTTTAATATTTACAATAAAACCCTCACACCAAAACATCTCATTTCAAAAACAGAAGCAGACAAGCAGACAGACAAAAAAGGAAAGAGAACAATCCTCTGGTAGTTCGGGCATTCTGTAAAGATTCAAAAAGAAAGGGCTCTAGAAAGTGAGGGAAAGAGGAAATTCATGTTCTTTCTATTCAAGAAATTCAAGTCTCTTCCAGGACTATTTCAGGAAAGGAATGTGAAAATTTTATCTCAATATCTTGTGTGCTGATCTCATCTTAAGAGTCCATGTGCAATGTATAACGCTTAAAATCAGGAGAAGATTCATGGGAAGGGCAAAACCTCCTTTCTCTCAGCCCTACTAGGAAAGAAAATATTACATTTTTATTTTATTATTTTCTTTTTGGTAAAATTTCTAAAACATGGTTAATATGTTGAGGTTTCAAGATTCAAATAAACATTAAAGTTGAAAGAAGTTTGCATTTTTTTCGATATTACACTACAGCATGTCCCCCTCTGCCTTTTTTCAGGATTTTTTACTTTTTCTCTGTCGTGGGGTGACAGCCTTTATCCCAATATCCTGTGTTGTGTCTGGCAGCTGTGCCTTCCCCCCCCCCCCCGGCCATCTAGCTGCGGCGGGATGGGGAAGAGAGGAGGGGGGGGGGGTGTGACCAGGCACTTTTGCTTTTGGCTTTTGCTGCTTGGCTTGGCTAGCTGCTTGCTTGCTTGCTTTCTGCTTTTTTGCGCTGTTTTTTTTTCTTTTCCTTTTCTTTTGTTCCCTCTTTCTTACCCTCCCCTGAAGATACTGGACCGGCTCCGGACCTGACCTGAGAGCTCCAGGACACCCGGAGCCTGCGACAGAAGCTCGGCGCCCTTCACAACACAGTCTGGTCCCTTTTCTTTTCTTGTGTTGGGGAGTGTTCTTTTGTTACTTGTAAATAAATAGGTTTTGTTTTCCACTTTGCTCCTCCGAGGAATTCCTTCCCGAACCCGGTGTTGGGGGAGGGGTGGTTGGAGGTTTGTTTTGTTTTGGGGGCTCCCTTTTGGAGATTTCCCCTAATTTGTCCTAAACCAGGACATTCTCCAAGTGAATCAATTTGTATGAAGATATAAATCTGAAGCTGCTATTGTATGGTGTTTTCAACATCCCCTGATAGAGACTTCCAATTACTTAGCTTTTTATTTAGACAAGAAGTAATTTAAATAAAGAAGTTCTTTTTGCACCATGTACTTTATTTCTTAATTTTAGAATGAGAATAAATCCTTGCAAACTTGAGCTGTATTTTATTAGGGAACTAACTGATGTGCTGCAAGCAACCCAGACATGAAAAAATAAAAAAGGTGAAAAAATATTTCAGGGAATGATAATCAGTTCTTGGGTATTTATGTCCATTTATCTTTTTTTTCTGATTACAAATTTAAAGAATTTTAACAAATGTTGATACTTTTCAGTTTTTAATTTAATGATTTTTTAAATTTAAGTTTTAATTTTAAAACCATCCTTTACAAACTGGCTTTAATTATTTATCATTTATTTATCATTTATACCTACTTTTTAATAAATACTTGGATTTCAAAGCAGGAAAAACTTTTGTTTTAGAATGCATCACGCTTAATATCAGAACATTGGCTGCATGCAAGATTACTTTCATATGTGGCTCAGAATTGACAGACTGCCTGATGGTCTGGAGGTATTGAATTTTCAATGTGTTTTGAAGTCAGAGGCAAAGTACAGGTAGCCAAAAAATCTGTGTTGGGCCTGGAAAAATCTGTGCTGCACCAGCCTAATTTAATATCAAATGTCACACAGTATTTCTTTCCACAGTTTTGAGTTAGAAATATAGCACCTGAAACTATTCATTTGCCAGTGCATGTAATGCAGTCTCAGTGCCTCACCTTTGCAAATGCTCTGTCGGTGGGGAAAAGAGGATAATGAATTTGTGTCCCTCACTGTAGGATCTCATTACCTCAGGACTGAGGTGCCGAGCCACCGAGACCACCCTTGGGGGGCTCGGGAGTCCTGGAATGTTGCCAGAAGTGTCTGGTGGCTGGACTTTGATCCTACACAGGAGACAACACCTGTATGAGGATAGGAGGACTTCACCGGGGTGAATGGTGAAGGGATTAGTTAATTAGAGGGTGAGACACAGGGTTTAGGATTTATGTACAGGGGGGTTTAGAGAAGTAAGATGGAGGAATTGGGGCGTGCCCTGTCCTTCTTCTTCTTCTTCTTCTTCTCCTCCATCTTCTCTGGTGATGGTGGCACTTTGGGATTGGTCATTACTGAAAGTGCACCGGACAATAAGAATAAAAAGGATTGGGGAAAAATGATAAATATTGTACACGTAACAATGGGTATAAAGATAGGTGACTGCCCGGAGGGCTACACAGTGTGCTCATGGCTGGCTGCTGAGCAGACCTTTGTCGGGCCGAAAGAAAATCTTTTAGATAAACATTTAATAAACATAAAAACCGAAAGAAGAACTGAAGCCTCTTCTCGTCCTTTGATACGCGGGCTGCCCCAAGGCCACTCCGGGCCTTTCCAGGCCCTTCAAACAGCCGAAAACCGGACAACTGGCTTCCACTGGGTGAGCTCGAACCACCACAAAACCTTTCGGGGGGGGGCAGCCTCAAAGCCCTGAATACCAGAAGACCGAAGGGAACAGCTCCGATCTTAGACGAGGTCCCAGGAGAGCACTGATAACTCCTGAGGAGAGAAGCCTGAAAAGAAAAAAAAAAAAAAGAGAGAAGAGGAGAAAAAAAAACAGCCAACAGAGTCTGCAAAAAACAGCAGTCACTGAGAATTCCATCTCTCAGCTTCTGCCGAAGACAATTCGTAGCAGAACAGCCCGGACCGGAACCAGAAAGGCGCCCTGGGACCACCTCTCGTGATCTGCTGGACAGACACTGAGACCTCCGGACTGCCCTGACGATAGATTTGGTAAGAAGGTCCAGAAATAAGAACATGGGGGGCACACTTTCCCAGGAACAACGGGAAATTTTGTCCGCCTTACAAGGCGTGACACAAGCATACACAGAAGGAATTCCAAAGAAAGAATTAAAACAATTATTGCTATGGGCAAGGCTAAACTACCCACTGGCAGAAACGTGCCTGCTATTCGAAGTGGGGTTTTGGCAGGAGATAAACAGACATTTATATTTCTTAGCCACTAAAAAGGATAAGACAGCGTTAAAGCTGTTGTCTCCAGCAAGAATAATGCTAGAAGGTATTTCTATGCAAACGAAATGCCAGGAAAAGCAACAGATGCAGCAGACATCTGGAGGATCCTCAGAAAGAGGGGGGGAGCGAGGCTCCGCGAAAAAATTAGCTCTGGCCTTAAAAGGCCAGGAGGAAAGCGCTCTCGAGGAAAGAGGGCAGGAAATATTATTAAAACACCCGGTCCCAAAACCCAGAAACCCCAGAAAACCCCTAAAGCGTCTGGAAACTCCAGAGAGCATGGAGGACTCAGGAGCAGAAGGGGGGGAGCAGGGGGGAGAGAAGGGATCGGGGGGGGCGCTTTCTCGCGGCCAGGCTGCGACAGAGCAGGCGGGGAGCGCGGGTGAAGAGAAAAGAAGAGACACGTGTTTTCGCGCGGCTTTCCCTAGCTCAGGGCCGGGGGCGGCGGCGGTCCCGGCCGGCAGGGATGCAGAAACGCACGCAGCGGGCGGAATTCGCGAAAACCCGGGGGGAAAGCCACAAACCAGCGCCGCGGCGTCTGACATAGGCAGCGAAATTGGGGGATTTGCACAGCCCCAGAAGGCTGCCATGAGGAGACGTAGGAGGCGCACAGTTGTGATGTTGGACCCCATGCGCAGATCAACCCGAATCGCGGAACGCGCGCGGGTGCCGGCGGGAGGGAGGCTGCACACAGCAGCAGGAGGAGTAGACACAGCGTCGGAGGAGGAGGAGACAGAGTCAGGGGCAGACCGAGGGGGAGAAATCTCAGGGGTGGAACAAGATGGAGACAGTGAAAGTAGTTCGGGAGATACAGGGAGCGGCTCGGAGAGCACGCAGGCGCAGAGAGTAGAGCGAGGGCGGGAGCGGGCCACACCCCCTGTAACATCCCGGGCGAGGAGGGGCCATGCCAGGGAGTTCATATCCCGGGGCCCCCCGCCTTCTCCAGACTTGGTGCCCTTGGTCAAAACCCTCAGAGTCCAAGACTCACCCCTTCAAGAGAGACGTTCTGGTGTTCAAACCCCAATTTCAGCTGAATTAAAAGCCGAGCAAACACGGTCTCAAATGGGACGGCCAGCACGGCCGCCGACAGGAAGAGGACCAGTCGAGCACGCTTCGTCATCCGAGCCAGGGAGGCCGGTGACAGCGCCACCTGGTGGCAGGAATGACCGAAGTGCACGACATGCCAGATCGGTTCGGCGGAGCCACAGTGTCACCTCATAACGAGTCTGCAACAATGCAGCGATTTTTCTCAACAATATATAAGAAGAGACGAATACTTAGACAAAAGTCGGGACTCAGACTGCAAAGGACGACTCAGAAGAGAAATAAGAGGAACGAAAGACTCTGGGGGGTTCTCTCTTTAGGGTCTTGAATGAAAAACATAGCAATGGTTTTGTACAAAAGTGAGGTTATGAATTTCATGATGCTTATATGCATCATTTTTTCATTCATTGCAATAGGCAATGGGGTAAATTTACCTATTACAGAGAAAACTAACAAAGGATCATGGATTGATCAGCTGGTAGATTTCTTTGACATCTCTCCCATTTGGAGAGGAATTTTAAGGGTAAGGTTTTATGTTTTAATAGTTCTCCTAGTCCTCATCCTTGTCGTCCCATGTGCCATGAATTGGATTGTAAAAGAGGTTTCCTTGGTGCAAACAGAAGGGGAGATGTGGGATCTCAGCACCTCAGGACTGAGGTGCCGAGCCACCGAGACCACCCTTGGGGGGCTCGGGAGTCCTGGAATGTTGCCAGAAGTGTCTGGTGGCTGGACTTTGATCCTACACGGGAGACGACACCATTCACCAGGGTGAATGGTGAAGGGATTAGTTAATTAGAGGGTGAGACACAGGGTTTAGGATTTATGTACAGGGGGGGTTTAGAGAAGTAAGATGGAGGAACTGGGGCGTGCCCTGTCCTTCTTCTTCTTCTTCTTCTCCTCCATCTTCTCTGGTGATGGTGGCACTTTGGGATTGGTCATTACTGAAAGTGCACCGGACAATAAGAATAAAAAGGATTGGGGAAAAATGATAAATATTGTACACGTAACAATGGGTATAAAGATAGGTGACTGCCCGGAGGGCTACACAGTGTGCTCATGGCTGGCTGCTGAGCAGACCTTTGTCGGGCCGAAAGAAAATCTTTTAGATAAACATTTAATAAACATAAAAACCGAAAGAAGAACTGAAGCCTCTTCTCGTCCTTTGATACGTGGGCTGCCCCAAGGCCACTCCGGGCCTTTCCAGGCCCTTCAAACAGCCGAAAACCGGACACCTCACCACTATTTTTAAATAAATCTGATAAACACTTACATATAATGTTCCACCAGTCCTTAGACCTGTTTTCTATCTCACTGAACACCCTGTGCAAAATCCCACAAAAAACAGAAGGTGGAAGGACAAAGCACAAGGTTTAAGTCATGATAGTTAATGGCTGTCATAGTTCATGTAAATCATAATTCTCAGTAGGGAGGGAATATTTGATATCTATGTTGGTCTTTAATTAATATATTACAACAGACAGAGTGGGTGAGAATGGGATGGTAAAGGAGATAAGGTAATGCTACCAATGAAGAAGTTAAAACCAGAAAATGGAAGAAATACTGAGAGAAGCAAAGGACGATGGAGAAAAAAAGGGGCATTTTATGGTTCAGAACTATAGCACTGTAGAGATACATAGAGATTGCATCAGTAATGAGTTTATACCACCTTGCTGAAACAACTAAATGTTGTAGGCTAAAATATAAACTAGAAATTATTTTTGTAGACATCTTTATCACATCATGAATCCCCAGCAAACTTTATAAGGTCCTCCCCTGCATTGATGTCTAAAGAAATTATTTGTATTGATCCTCAATACAGCATTGCACCAATGTCTTCACAAATTTGCATGTTCACTGCTTAACTAGCTTAGCACCTTAACATCATTCTCTATTTTAGATGACAGAACTTTGATAATTTTATAACTGTAATTAAATCAGAACAGTTTTACTCTAAGCCTGACAAGAGAAAATGCCAACAATTTAGTTCAAATTACTGGAATAAGGGCTAAAGAGAATTACTTGCTATTTTGAAGGTTAAAACAAAAATATATATTGAAGGATGGAAAGATGGTGAGGAAAGAATATCATACATGTATATGTGTGCATAGACTAACAAATACAAAATATCTTCTGCAAAAATGCCCGTGTGTAGGTATGCTCACATACATGTATTTATATGTACATATTGGTGGCTGCTTTAATGCTTTACTCTTGGCAAAAGGCCTCTCAAAGATCATTCTCCCAGAGAAGACTATGGATGTAGACACTGAATGAATCAAACAGACCAGGCTCTCTGGAAGGGCCCCCAGATTGATCCTGTTAAAGACAAAGGTGGACATCAGCTGAGTTAAGCAGTCATTGGTAGTTGGCCAAGAAAGTGAACCAACTAAATGGTCACCTTGAAAATCAAGATAGGAGAAACAGAAAGATCCATTATAGAGGAGAGACCTGGAGAGGGGAAGCTGATGGGCCAGGCCTCTCAGTGCAGGCTGTGCAATGCTGCCTTCCCTGGGTCACCCTGGTGTGCTGCCCCGAGGAGGAGGCAATGGGCACCCCTGGGTACCCCTGGAGCTGCATTGTCCCACATCTGCCACGCGGGATGCAAAGGGACACTGCATGGCACGGAGGCGATGGGGACGCTGCAGCCTGTGTGTACAGCAAGAGCAAGGAGGGAAAAGTTGGGTAATTGGCAGTATGAGAAAGGAGGTAGATGGGCTATTTTAAACAATGGAAATATTTAATACTTCACAACAGTCTAGTATTGCAGTTTATTTGCTGACATATATTTGGACTCACTGATTGCCCATTACAGAGACGTCATTAAGAAATCAAGAAACCACTTTCATTCTGACTTGGTTTAAACTGCATGAAATGAACAATGCAGCACTATTTGGATTGGAAAAGCTTAAAATAAAGACCAACCTCAAACCAAAGAATCCATCTCAACTGTAAGTTTTATCTCTGCGACACTCTGCCTAGGAAAGATATTAAACCTGTAAAACCGTTGCATACAATAGAAAAGTCAAAGCAACTCTTGTAATATGACTGTCACAAAGCTGTTTTCTTGTGATAGAAATGCAGGCTTTAGTTCTAAATCTCTGGTCGCTTCCTTTTTGACTACAACTTATTATACAGGTAATCCTGCAAGCAACATACATAGCTTGTGCATCTGGATGTGTTATGAAGAGAAATGTCCTTCAAGAGGTTCTAAGCGAATGATACTCCTACGTGAGCATCAAGGACAAGATTATAAACAGTCTCAGTTTAATGAGTACTCTTGAGGCTTGGACATTGCAGCTCTGTCTCTCTGACCCTTGTCATTTACATAAAGAATCAGTTTTAAAATTGAAGGATGTGCCAAGCCCTGAAAAATATGCAATATCCAGAATTTCTTTCTTTGGGAGAACACACTTGAGTAAACACCTCTCAACTCATTTATGTACAAGGGAAAAATTACAACTTTCACAAATAAGTAAACTCTGCATAAAATATCGATAGAACCACTTTGACATTGGCACTAAGCCATTTTAATTTTCTATAGAGATCTTTATTCATTTGCAGCATCAAATTTATAATTAAACACTATTTTCAATAAATTGTAAGTATACTTAAATATTTTTACTATGTTTCAACTGGGAAACTAATGTTGTAATATATCACACTATAAGCAAAACTAGAACAGATGATAATCTTACATTTTCATAAGGTACCAAATGGATTTCCCAAGCTCTCAGATAATCAGATTTGGAAGAAGGCTGATGAAGATAAAACCATATTCTGTACACTGGGAGGGCAAATATAATTAAGCAATTTTTCATAAATATTCATAATAGACGATTTTTTATAATTACAATAATTTCTACTATTTAATTTGAAGTTTGAGATTTTATCTACACAGATTTTTTAGTAATTTTTTGTATATTAGAAAAATTCTTACTCTGCTTGATCTTGACTGAATCCTTGGGAAATACAGAGGATAAATAACCCAGATGAACACTCATAAATCAGAATGTAAGTCAGTTGCTTCACTCTGTCTAGTTACTTGGAAATACTTCCTCTAAGATCGGATAATTTTCTTTAGGACTCTAAATCACCTTTCTAGAATTTAGTTCTCCCTGAGGTTTTTGGGTATTTTTGCAAATAGACCTGTATTTCTGAGGGTGTTTTGATATTATGAAGCGTACTACACCTTCTGTTGTACGCTTTAAGTAATTTTCAGGGTACCTGAAGAGGCTGTTTCAAGCTTCATTTTCTATTTAAATACTTATGTGTGTGTGTGAGGCTATGTAGAGGTTTGTATGATTTCATTAAAAAATGCTTACAATAGTGGAAATATATCTGGTATTATCAGAAGTTATTACTGAATTAAACAGCAGTTAATAATTTTTAAAATAATATTGCCTATTCCCTACTTAACTATCTAACCATTATGTTTTAGCGGCTATTTAATACGTGCCTAAGGTATTATATTTCTTCTACTGCCCTGCTTTAATTCACTGTAATTCACTGCAAGGTTTTTTGTCTCCCTTTTTTAGGTGAACCTAATTTTTTGCCTTACAATACTAAAGGCAGTGGGAACATTTACATTGACTTGAGTAAATGTATGACTGATGTTCAGAATCATAGAATCACAGAATGGTTTGAGTTGGAAGGGACCTTGAAGATCATCTAGTTCCAAATTTCTGATATGGATAGGGACAACTTCCACTAGATTGGTTTTGCTCAAAATCCCATCCAACCTGGTCTTGAACAGTTCCAGGAATGGGGCAACCACAGCTTCTCTGGGAAACCTTTTTCCAGTGCCTCGTCACCCTCACAACAAAGAATTTCTGCCTAATATTTTATCTAAATGTACTCTCATTTAATTTGAAACCATTCCACCTTATTTTGTCTCTACATGTCCTTGTAAAAAATTCCTCTCCATCCTTCCTGTATGTACCCTTCTTTATATACTGAAAGGCTTCTCTAAGCTCTCCCCTGAGCCTTCTCTCTTCCAGGCTGAACAATCACAACTCCCTCAGCCTCTCCTCATAGGCTCCAGCCTCTGATTATCTTCATTGCCCTCCTCTGCATTCCCTCTCTTCTACTGAACTGGAACAAAAAGATGTTAGACATTATGCTTTGATGGCAGTAAATAGATTTTAAGAATAATCACATTGGAAATGTACTTTTCTATTCCCAGAAGATACATTGTAAAAAGAAGTCTGTTGGAAAACATTACTGCCTTATGCAGTAATAAGATAGTTACTGGGATTTTTCTGGTTAGGTTGTTTTAGTTTGAATTTGTGTGTGTTTTGATTTGGTTTCATTTTTAACTTTTTGTACTGGTGAATGTGAACCAGGAAAGCATCCTTCATGAAATCAATTTCTTCTGCCTACTTTGTTCTGGACTTGAATGCTTTATTCCCTTTCAAATGTGCCTCTTTTCTGCGATTCAATTGATTTTGCTACAAGACAGCTCTTCAAATCTCTCTCCAAAGATCTTTGAGTTTAGGTCTCTGCATTTTGTTTCTGTCAGAGCAGCATTGTTGTCTCCTAGAAATATCTAATTTTCTCCTTATAGTTCTCTTTTTTTTTTCCTTTCTTATGTCTTCTCTTATTCCCAAATTTATTTCTGAATGAATAAAATATGTAAAAAAAAGGAAATACTTAGTAATATATTTCTATAGATAATTAAAATGCCTCAGATAATTTTCTTTCTTGGAAAAGGCCTGGTTTTCCTTTGAATACGTTATGAGGAGCTGTCATGTGGCTGGCTGAAGAGAAACAGACAATAGCTAATCTGAAAGCTGTGTATAGATACTTTAAATTTGGAAAGAAAGAATGTGCTTTCATCTCGCCTGATAGAATACTACAGAAGGTTGGTTTGTGCTAGCCTGTATAAGTCTGCTGGTAGTTTTCTTCTGCACTGTATTCTTCTGACAGATGGGAGGGACGAACTTTAGGTTGATATTCTTACAAAGGTGGGGAAGTAAAAACAGCTGTGTTTTTCAAAAATTATCTTTGGGTAACCATAGTAACAACATTTTGGTACAGCTTAAGCACTGAAAATTGGAAAAAAAGGAGGAGCACTGAGAGGTGGAAGTAAAAGAGCTTCATTGCTGGGAAGCCTGCAGTCATTTCATTGGAGTACTAGAGGGACTGAAGAGTGGCAGAGCAGTGGTTCCTTATAGTGCACCAGAATTTAGAACTGAAGCATTTTACTTTAGATTTACATGTAAAGCAAGGGAACGGTGTCTAGAAAAGAGTAAATCTTAACTTCTTTCCTCCTTTCTCTCCTGTGTTACTACAGCCTTCTTCAATGAACAAAATTAGCATATGGGTTATTTTATGGAAGCTTATATACACAGCTGTGCATAACACACAAAAGTGTGGCAGATTGTATTTGCTATCAAACCAACCATCAATCAAATTTTCAGAGGGATTGCCTAAAATTGTTCAGGCAGAGAGAGTGAATATTTTATCACATCCCTTCCACTGAGAGTATATTTTTAATATGGCTTGCCTAGGAGTTTATAGGTATATTTCCAAGAACGACTTATTTATTTATCTCAATTCTTTTGAAATATTTGTATTATGCATAAGCATGTCTTCCACAAAAAGCACCAGTAGAAGTAACAGTGTGTTGAGTGTATGTTGAAAGAAAAGCAAAACTGAACAAAACCTTGAAGTGCCAATAAAGTCTAAACACCAGATTATTCAGTGTAAGGTAGCACAAAAATTCTTCTAGACTTCTACACACATCTTATGGAGAAGTCACATCTTTAGCCATATATGTCTTCATAGCAAAGTGTTACACAATTTGGCTTAACTGGAAAAGCTATTGAATTACCTGAAGCTAAACAGAGACTAATAGTCTGATTTCATTTAGATACTAATAATTTTCTTTTTTTCTTAATTTTTTCTTTTTTCTTTTTTCTTTTTCCTTTTTTCTTTTTTCTTTTTTCTTTTTTCTTTTTTCTTTTTTCTTTTTTCTTTTTTCTTTTTTCTTTTTTTTCCTTCTTTTCTTTTTTTTTGTTTCTTTTTTTCTTTTTTTTTTCTTTTTTTTAAATTAAAGTCAGAGAAAGCTGTAACCCATTATTCAACATGCACTTTATTCATGTACATTAGTCATACCTGTAGTTATGGTCAGAATACACTTAAGGCTTAAAACGTCCTGTTAATAGAGCAAAATACAAGAACTACATATCCCACCTTGAGAAGATATGGCGAAATTTTGCTTAAAACTATACACAATGAACCTACGCTCAGTCAGTCAGGTTTATTAGCCTTTTACACAGACAGGTCTGCTGGATCAGTAATATAGAACAAGGCATCATGCTCTATGAGTGGCCTGACTTTAATAAGATATATTTATGCAATCAGAAATTTTTTATTTAAGCAATTCTTACCAATTTTCACTTGAATTTGTAGGGAATTTCACTGCACCACGCAGACCAAGTATTGAGCATCTCCAAGGGTACCTCTCTAGCTCATTGTCTTTGATGGCAAGGTGCAACAGAAGGCCAGTCTTGGGGACACCTATCATGGCACCTGTCTTATTTACTGTTCCTGTAAGGACTTTAGTACAGTTCTTTAAAAGGTGTAAAGCCTCTTAAATGAGACATTAAGACTTCAATCTCTGCTTCAGTTAATTTAGACCAAATATTTAACTGCATAATTCGACTTCTGGTTTTCTGTTATCAGAGTGTAGTGAGCAGAAAATAGACCAAAAATATCTTTCCGGAAGACAGTGTCATGTATTTGTCACTTACACATCAACTGGAAAGTCTGATTAAGAATCCAGTTTCAGGCTGAAAGCCAAGAAGCACAAGGTGGTGAACACCAAGTAAATCTTTTCTTGGTGCTGGGAGGCAGCTCTTCCCTTGCTTTAGCATAAGTCTTGCAGTCACTGTCTGGGCTTTTATTTGCACAGCTTCTAATCCAGTGTTTTCACTGAATATTTTTCAAAGATTGTCAGGGCTTCAATAACTCTTCTACCTAGTAACACAAATATGTGTCTCCACACCACACTCTTAGTCATTAAAATTAAGGATATTTTTTCTCCACTTCAGAAAATGTGATGGTAACTTGTGACAGGGTGAGATTCACTGATTCAGCCAAGCTGAGACCAGAACTCTAACTGTATTTTGCTTAACGATACATCATCTACAGGCTTTAGTTTCCTCTTGTGATTAGTTTTACTGCAGCAGTATTTATACTCTGGCATACAGACTGCCTTAGAGGATTCTTGCCATCTGTTGGCTTATTCACATGTGGAACTCTGCTTTGAATTGCATTTCATAATATTATAATACTCAAATGTGTATATTCTAAGCATATAACCAAAGTTGGATACATATATGAAAATAATTGATTTTATTTATATGCATACATATATATATATGCACCCACATTTCATTTATACATGTGCGTATGAAATATATACATGCATATATGCATTCTATATATACATGCATAAATGAAACTGATTTTTCAAATAAATGTGTTGCATTTATTAAGAGTTTAATTGATTTTTTTTACCTATTAAAAATTACTTAATCCTGAGAGTAGTTGTCACTTAATGGAAGGATTAAGACTTTTTGATCCAGAATGTCTTCTGATGAGGGCTTCCATTTATGTTATAATTGGCTACGAATATAATTTATAAAAGATAATTAGTCATCACTACATCAAAAATTGTATTATAAGTGTAGGTATGAATACATTCCTTTGGTGTGAATTCACTGTGCTTCCTGATAAAAACAAATTTTGCTGTGTGAGCTTCTGGCTTTATCTACACAACTCTGTACTCACATAATTCCCTTTGATTTGTGGAAACGTCAGCAACCAGGGGTTTCCAGTTTTCTAAGGTGCAGGTGTCTGTAAGCATTTGCAAGAGTTTGTTACTGACATAATGTTTTTTCACTGTAGCATTAATGGGAAAAGTCAATGTTTTTGTAGTGTTTTTCCCTGATTATTAGGCTAAAAGCATCATTCACATTTCTGGACTTTGATCTGGGACTGAATAGAGGTTTTTCTTCATTTCCTCAGCTGCAGCTTTGCAAGAGAGGTGCTCACTAGATGGGACCCACTTTCTCTGTGCAGTATGACAAAGCAGGACACAAGCTGTGGATCTCTACCCTCCAATAAAATAAAATCCAGACCATATGTTTTAGCTAATTTTTAAAACTCATGCAATGTTTTATTCAGGTAAATGTCTCTACTTAAATCAGGTTCACTTAAGCAACTTCATACTGAGAAGAAAAAACCTTTCATAAATGTGCAGATAGGACAGTAGAAACCAAAAAAACATCTTCAGAAACAGAAAAATTAGATATTTTTTCTGTCCTTGTTCAGACATCCTTTTAATTCTAAAAAAAACCCCTTAAATTCAGATTGAGATTTTTAATACCATTTAGCATTTAGCATTTATATCTGTTAGAATTTATGAAAGAAACTGTGTTGATAGGAAGGAAATTTTTAAAGTTATTCTTTTTTCTACTTAGATAAACTATATGTAGAAAACAACAGTCTGCTATATTAGAAACCACTAAAATTAAGACAGTGTCTAGCTCCTAGAAAAATGGGACTCAAAGAGTAAGAAAATCATATCTGAAACAGAAATAAAATTAAATTTACAGAAGTTCAAAGGGTGAAGGGAAGCAAAAATACCTCTTTGTTCTCTGTCAAAAAAATACTTATGCAAGTATAACTGATCACAAAATCCACTACCTATTGTGCATACAAAGAACTCCAAGAGATTTAATTATATGTAGACAATGAAAAAGCTTAAAAAAATCATAGTGATCATGAATTGCCCCTTACAAGCAGCTATTAATAAGTGTATGAAATAATATAAGGCTTCTAGCTGAAGTCTTGCATTTCCATGAAGAAAAGAAAGAATAATGACATCATTACTTTCAAGTGCGTGTGATTTGATGTAGGTGATATCTAAACAGTGAAGGTGTTTTGGGGTAAAGAACAGCTTTACAACTCACCCTACTGGTCTCTATTTGTTCACTGTTCTCTTTTTCTCACAATTCTCTCTAATGACTTGATTCCCTTAAATAGCTTGAAGTAATTTCTGTAATTAATTTTTAAAAAGTAGTATGTGAGAGTGTATTGTATAATATATGAGCCAAAAATGCTTCTTAAAATAATTTTAGTCTTGAGCATCAGAGACATTCTCTGGTTAAATATTATAATTCAGGTTTTCCTCTTTAAGTGAAGGGGGTTGGGAGCTAGCATCATTAAAATTGTCTTGGTTATCACTGAAATTTTATGAAGCCTTGCATGCTCCATTCAGTCTTTGTCTCAGGTACTGAGATCTGTGCTGCAGTGCTGCTAAAAGTCTTCAAGACAATGAAATTTGAACAAAGAAGTGGTGTTGTAACACAAGGTCCTGTCTCTGACAAGGGGAATACTGTAAGTAGGTAAAGATAAAGCAATAATTTCCCCAATAAAAAACATGGTCTCCCAACCTCTGGAAATGAATAGCTTTGAGATTTCCAGATTAAGAAATGGCAGTTGATGTTTCTCTCGGAAAATCATGCTGTACAATCCTCCATAAGCCCTAGACCTTAAAACTTCTCACTCCCAGGGTTTTTGATTAACTGGTTTTCTTTAAGACAAATCAATGTTGGTATTCTGGAGACAGTTTACTCAATAAAATATACCTTTGAGTCCTTATAGACAAAACTCCACAATTTTCTCCTTCTTCTAGTATGTAATGGTACTATCTCAGTGCATGTTGTATTCTCACACAACAATATTTCTTTTTTCATGCCACATCCTCAGCCTGTACTCTCACCAGTGCTTTATCATTTCTGATACTTGAACCCAAAAGGCTTGGAGAGAATAGAAAAAAATTGTCTAAAAGTTGATAGTTATCTTGGAGCCTACTGAATACTGACTGCATACTTGGATAAGCCCATTCCAAATGGGTTTATCAGTCCACTTGAGTAATTTCTAATCCTGAGCTGTGTGAATGTGTGTTACTCTGCATTACTCGTTTGGAGGACCACAGCTCATTTCCTGAACAGGCTTTCTTTGTCTCTACAGGTATAGCTTCCAGGTTTAATAGTCCCTGAAAACTTTCTTCAACAAATTAACCTAGTGCAGCTGCTAAATGCCAGCTGTAGGTGTAAGAAAAAGATAGTAGGAAAAAGCTAGGTTTATTGCAACTGTGGTTAGATATACTAAGAGTATGCGTTAAAAAGTGAAAAATAAATTCCTGAGAGAACAAGATAGAAATCCATACAAGCCATCCATTACCTTCTGTTAGCATCACAGACTTTGAAATTACTCTCTGAGAGTTTGATACTTATCAAGATGTTTAAAAAATTCTGGATTTTCTGTTTCAAATATGTTTATTGTTAGGATAATTTTGTTTTCCTTTTAATTTTTCTTTGAGTTGAAGAAGATTCAGTAACACAACCTGTTCTCAAACCAGCTCCTCAGTGGAGCACTACATAGTAAGACTGAATAATTTAAATTCTCAATTCTATTTAAAAAGTATCCCAGAGATATTTTAACTGCAAATATTTTTAGTCTTCATTGTAATTTATTATAGATCAATTTTTCATATTTGTTAGATTATTTTTTCACCCAAAAAGAGGACTTTATATTAACAGACATTATTACAAAATGATGCAGCAAAATATTTGGCCTAAGTTCAAAGAGCTGCTACAATTGCAAGGAAGTTAGTTCTGCACCACGCTACAAATCCTTTACAACTGAGTGGGCACCTGCAATATCATGGATTTTTTTGGCTAATTCATCAATACTGTCTTTTGAGAAAACTGCATCTTTTCAATCTGGACAATTTTACATTATGCTTAAGTGGGCTTTGAAGTATCTGAGGGATGAGCAGGATTGCCATGGCTTTTCTCTTTGCACAATGTACACAAGTGCAAATATAAGTGACATCTTTGCTTCACCAAATAGAAAACTTCAGCATTCAAATTTCAGTCGCTAGAGAGTGCGATGGGACAGCCACTTAAAAGATCAAGAAGATTTAAAAGATCAAGCAAAATATTTAATCTAGGCATTCAATTTAGAAAGCTTTTACATTCTGAGGAAAACTGAAGATTGTAACACACATAATATTCCATGATATTCCTAAAAGGGAGAAAATCAAGCACATTACAAGTCTTAGAATGTGTATGCACTAGTATTTTTTTTAATCTTTAATCAGTATTCAATATTTGCCTTCTGTTTTATTCTTTCATGCTTAATTTTGCCATGATGAGAACCATCTTTGCATTTCAAGTAAATGAGAGTACAGATTTTCCCTCTAAGGGCAAAAGGAAGTGGTTTGTGATCATCACATTGCATGTGAGAACTTGAATTTTTCCATGACAAAAGACTTGCCATAGAAATTATCATTGTTAAGATTATTCCGTCAGCAAAATATCAGCCTATTCCCACCTCAAATGGAAACCTATCACAAACTTCTGCTAAATTGAAATTGCAATATGAAGAACATTTCTTTCCTTGACATGTAGCTTTGGATATTGAAACAGGCAGAAAAATGTCTTTTCAGAGGAGAATTTAAGATTTAATAGAGTCATCCCCAAGTCAGTTAGTGCATATTGTTATTGTTAAAGGCAAGTGGACATGCTTTGTTCTAATTTCTGTTGTATTGTATTTGACACACATTATTTAGTTTAATATGTACTATAGGTATGTGCATGCATACAAGTAGACTTACTAGTGTGGAAGCACACTAGTAATAATTATAACTGTGATGATAAATTTTTGATTTAAATTTTCTGAAAGCTTCTTTGAACATACATGACTTTCTTTAAACAAAGCACAAGAAGTATTGTGGTTTATATTTGTTAAATTTTTCTTTCATAATTTAGACTTTACACATGTAATGGAGTTTGGCATGAAGGAGTGAACAAAGAAAACATGCCACAAGATTTCTGATGCCTCTGAAGCTGTGGGTAGTAGTAGTAGTCTATACAGTGATATGCTGTTTGCATTTGCTTGTTTTTTTTCCATTTTTCTTTTCCCATATACTAATTTTCTCATTGCTTGATAGTTACCCCCATATGAAGGAGATTACCATAATGGTTTCTGCCCCCTGGGCTGCTAGCCCAAAGCATATGGTCTAAGAAAAAATATACTGTTTAATTATAAATTCAGGTGTTTGAATCAGAAATGATGTTTACTCTGGATTCATTGAAAGATTTCCTCTTTGAGATTGCTGAGTTTTTAGCTTATGACTTGAATACTTTCAGTTGGGGAACCAGAAACTCTCTGGATGGATCTTGTTCAGTGACTTTGAATTAGTGAATATATATATGAAAACCAAACTTTGAATGGAACACTAAGCATCTTCTGTGCTTCAGATTCAATTAGCAGTTCAACATCTTCCTAAAGATACATGGAACTGTTCACATTTAATGAGCTTTTATTTTTATGAAGGTGCACACATGGGAGGTATGTGTGGGCATGTGAATCCAAACATACAGTTTGCTAATTGCATGATATTAATTTTATTTTATAAAATAGTGATCTTACTATTTCTCTCTATTGGTCACTGTTACTTTGGCATTTGTGAGGTGATCATTTTGTCAACATTACTAGGTTTTGATCTTTTTTTTTAGTATATGAATTGGCATGTAGAACCAAGGAGGGGTAAACAATCACAAGTATTTTAAGCTACATTTAAAATTTATTTGGATGAAATTCAACCTAAACATTGTTTGTGCCACCATTGAAATAGCAGATTTAAAAAGCAAGCTAAAAAAAGGTGAGCTAAAATTTACTGTTTGAGGTAATACATTCATGCATACTGCCTTAGCTGACTTTTTAGTATAAATAAGGCAATACTTTTATAACTACTTCATAAATAAAACTTACAATAAGGCTTTAATGTACCTATCTCCCTAGAGGCAACCTTTTCATTCTGCACAGAATTTTATTTCAGGACTGCATCAGTTTGAGTTCTGCTTAAGTGTCAGTTTACTCAGGTTGTCTTTATGAAAATGAATGATAATGTTTAAGTAAAGAGAAAAAAAAGTTATAAATGCCTCACCCAAAGGCTTTTTCCTCTCTCATTATAAGTCACCTTTGGGGAAGTATAGCTGCTTTCTGTAAGTGATATAAATTACAATATACTTTGTGAAAATGACTTTGCGTTCATAGCAGAATAATGCAAACTGTTTCACATTGGTATTTTTTTGCATAAACTATATATATGCAACAAATACAGCCTTGAGAAAGTAGAATGAAATTCTGTTCCATGCCCAGGAAATTCATCTAGGACACAAAATGTGAGAGGTGGTTGAGTTATCATGATGATAACTAAAATGTGTGGGATGGTTGATGATCATAACTACAACCTGAATGACCAAAATCAAGTATAATTCTGTTTGCATGAACACTTCTGAATCAAAGCAAGTGTTTTTCAGAAGCAGACATACAAAACCTCTTATATTAAAATAATTTGTATTAACGCAGGAAACAAAATTTGGCAAAATCATTGTCATCCCCACAGAATCCTAATACAGCATAAAAATAATGAAAATGTAAGGTCAAACCCATTTCAAGTATAGATAGATGTAGACATTTAAGTATGAGAGTTTAAATAACTAGTAAATACTCAAATTTCTGTAAAACCACAGAAACTATGCTCTCTGAAGTTAGCATAAGGTATTGAAATACTGTTAAATGGGAATTCAAGGTGGGTTGTTCATATAGACACTTCCATATTAAGGGACATTGTCTATCATGGTGCTTCATACTGTATAACGGAGACTGTACTAACTTGTATCACCAGAAGCTGCAAATAACATCTGACCTATTTGTATGATGCAGCGTTACTTATTGGAGGACCAGCTTAACATAGTTTTGTTTTGTTTTGGTTTTGGTATTGGGTTTTTCGGTTGGTGGGTTTGTTGGTTGATTGGTTGGTTAGTTTTTTTGATAACAATAGTTACAGGACATGAATATAATGAATGTACAGGTATTTCCTATTATATGTTGCATTTTCAGCACTATTAAATATCCTTTTTTGATCACTGTCAGGATTTACAATGAACTTACTTTACATGACAGAGTTAAGCTAGTTTTGGTTTTTTGGGCTTTTTTTCCTAAATACCCTTAGTCTTTTTCTAGTTTGGTAGAACACACCACCATAGTTTTAATTTTGATTTCTTAGAAATCTCAGTTACTACTCTTATTGTTTGCTCTTGGTATGTATTTTCCTTCTTCATGGAATCCCAGCTGTCAGCATTTACTGAAGACTGGTTATCCAGGACTCATTTTCATCTAAGACATTCCACGACATCTAGATACATGCCTTCTATCTGAAATATCTTTCCTCTGAGTAAAACCATGTAGATCCTTCACAAGAAAATGTATGTTTATAGCTTCAGGCATGGAAAAACTAATTTTATACCAATCAAAATTGTAAGAAACTTGGTTGATCTGACTCTAGTATGATCAGGTTATTGAAGGGTTCGTGTGGTGGAGTTCTGATTGTCTCCAAGGATGGAGTTTTCACAATCTCTATGGGCAAGCTTAAACCACTGGCCAAGGTTTCCTTTGTGCCTTTTTTTTAATCATCAGATTGCTGAAAATAGCAATTCAAAGCTCTCCTGTAGTCCTCATCCCAAAACTGATGGACCAACACATCTTTAATCAGCTATAAATATTTTTCTATTGCTAATCATCATAAAATTGCATATAGAGCTGTACCAAAGAAGTAAGAATCTCATATTACCTCTTTGGCATTTTTTTCAGAATTTCCATCTCTACCAATTTTGTTCATTGCCTCAAGCTGCTAAATAAAGATGCTCTTTGCTCATGTTCCCCACCAACTTATTAATAAGGAAAAATTAACCACTATGCTCTAGAACAATTTACTCAGTGCTTCATGACCTTTGCATCCATATCACAAACAATCTTGTCTAACCTGCCTGAGAAGAAACCATTACAGCCATAAAATCTCCATTGAAAACCAAATAATTGGACAATAAATAAAAATAAAAATATCATGGCCTCTTTTCTATGCTTAAACTCCTCACTTTTGCCCTGAAAGCCTCTCGTATTTTGTTTATACTTCACTGAATTATTTTTAATACCTCTTTGCAGATGTATGACTGTTCATGGATTTTGGATCTATTGCAGATTCTCTGGATACTCACACTGACAGTAGCTGCATTCACCTGGCTTTTCCATAGAATTTTTTCTCACCAGAGGTTTGGGAGGGTTTTGTGGTTTTGTTTGTTTGTTTGTTTGTTTGAAATGAAAGCTGTGAGTGATGGAACGTAAAGTGGTGGCCGCAGAAAAAAAAAAATCTAGTTTGATAATCAGCCATAAGATAATCTATCCAACTTTATGTCAGTCAATGATTAACCCCAAATAAAATTATTGCATATACATTTGTATTTTAATTGTCTTTTTTCCCTTTTAATGATAAGAACATAAAATATTGCAGAAGTGTGAAGAACAAAGCTAATTGAAAGATTTTTTTATAACTGACTGAGTCCTAATGTTACACAGCAGGTGTAATATTCTTGTCAACTACTTAGAAGGCTGATCATTAAATTTCTTTTTGTCAGCCTACTTGTGTATGGCAGGCCCCATACACAAAATCAACTTTAATTTGTTACTGAGCAGTCCATGAATGTGAACACAATGGATAATTCATCATTTTCATGAAAAATATTGAGCTAACTTTTAAAATATTGTAATGTCCATACTTATTCTTCTATTTTATGTTATTTGGTTGAGGAGAAAATAAATTTTTTTCTAGACTATATTTTTAAGTCTCAAGATGTATTAATGATCCATGAGGTCTTGTGAGATAGGCGTAAGTATTTTTAATTAGGTTCAAGAAAGTTGCAATTTTCCCTGTGGAGCAGAAACTTTACAGTATTCACTTGAGTTCTACTCTGTGCTGTGTACTTTCTTCATGCACATGCACAGTGCAACTCATTCCTTCGGCACCAAGAGTCACACAAAGCTTTTTGCTGTGCTTTGGAGCTTTATAAGGTTACAATGAGATGCATTCCTTGAGATGCAGTTAGGCTTATTTTCAGAAAAGTGTGAATACCCCCATCACAAATGGATGCAGTTACACACCAGCCACAGTGCACAGGAGTCACCTGTCAGTGAACATGAGACCTTACATCACTTTCTAAACAGGTAAGGCACATTGTGTTCATAACATGTTCCAATAACTTTTTCCTTCTATATACTCCCAATACCTTTTATGTTTGAACTTGAGAAAAGTTCTTTTCTTTGTTCAAACTGTACTAAAATGTTAAAGCTGTTATTTTACGGTTTCAGACTACTATCCCTCTCTCTTCTGTACCTACATAAGTTGCTCTAATTTCTGAGAGTTGAGAGTTACGAATCTAATAGGTTCTGAAAAGCACCAGCATGAATGAATGAAACTTTATATATCTTTTCTGTGGGCAATGGAAGGTGAAGTTTTGCTTAATTACTTTCTCCTTTCACTTCTGTAACAAGGTTAAGGTAAACTGCTAGGGAGGATAGAAGCCTTTACCTTACCTAGGAAGCCAACACTCTTGCACTTATGAGTCAGGCATGTCTAATTATTCAATATTCAAGGAATTTCAGCCACAGAATGACTGCTAATCCAAAACTGCAGTAAGCAAAAAAGTAATTACCTCTGCAAGATCAGAGCATTTTTAGCTTAGTTTGATTTCATTTTCCATATAGCCTGGTAAAATATAAGACTGAGTTACCTTGCTCCACAGACTTCTGTGAAAGGTTCTTTTTCATGGAGATACAACTTAAACCCTGATTTTTTTTTTGGACTAAAAAAAAGGGTCATTGGATGAATAAAGATAATTTTTAGATTTCAGATCTTTCCATGAGTGTCAGTATATTTTGTCTTTTCAGGTGTCCTGGAAAAAGTGTTAATAAAAGTGCTTCATGAACTACATGTTCATGAAAGTGCTACACACTTTTTTGTAAGCTCATAATCCTTATTATGATGGCAGGCATTTTAGGCTGTACATTTCTCTATCTCTAAATGCAATGCATATTCTCTTCTGCCCAAGCTTTACTTGATTATTTTTTACTTACACAAAAAGAAAGGCACCTTGCATGTAAACTCCAGTTTTCAGAGTAAAGGATACTGAATGAGGAAAACATGCTATAACCATTAAAACCAATGAATGAAAAGAATCTTTTTCTTTCTGTTAGCTGAAAAATCTCCACTTTAGTAATGTAAATAAAAAAATGATGATCCAAATTACCATTTTCCTTCCACCATGGGGAAAAATACCCAAAAAATTATCTGCAAAATTTTTTTTATAAAATTAAATTAGAATCCGTTCTTTGTTCCTTACTGAGAGGGAATTCCATACTTTTCTGAGCTGTAGTTGGCATTGTACACTCACTTCATAAATTTTTCTGTTCAGAAGAATCCTAAAGTGTATTGAAGTTACCAAAAAAAAAAAAAAAACAGGGAGAGAGTTTCAGAAGCTTTAGTTTTGTAATGAAATGCAGCATGCATTCTTTAATGTTGACTTCATCCAAAACAGAAGATTTTACTTATTTTTTTGTGTACCTGGAAAAATTCATTTAAATTCTCTTTTAGAGAAACACATCCACTTCAGAAAACAAACCAAACCAGAAAACTGTTTTGGAAATTAGTACTCACATCTGAGGGGCAATTAGGTTCAGAAATGCCTTGCAAGAGAATAGAGCACTAAATGAAAAGTTTGTTTATTAATTTATGCTATTCCCATTTCAAAAGTCAAGAAAATTGCAGACAACTACTGTTGTTCAGGCTTGCATCAGTGCCTATAAAGATTATGGAGCAAGTTCTCCAATAAACTACTCCCCAAACCAGGCAGGATATGGGAACTGACTGGCTCTGTGGATGACTGTGTATGTTTACCTTCACTCTAGCAACATTTTTGTAAAGGATCTCCAATAGCACCACAGAAATGAAAGTGGTGGCAAGAATAGGCTGAGTGGATTACAAGGTGGATAAAAAATTCTTTATCCATTAGGCTTAATTAGCTAATGGAAAACACTTTGAAATCTAACTGGTGTCTAGTTACAGTTGGCATTCCACTTAAGATCATCATCATCAATAACAGAACAACACCATAATGGAGAGTGGTTCTCAGAGGAAGGGAGGATTTCCATTCAGAGGGATTCCAAAACACTGAAGGAATGAGTCCCTGGAAACCAAGCAATTTTGACAGAAACAAATGTGAAAGCCTGCACTCAGGAAGGAAGGGTCCTACACATCAGCGTGGGCTGGGAACTGTCCAGCTGTTTCTCAGCCTTGCAGGCAGTTGCCCCTTCTTTGTGCAGGAGATTGCTGACTTTCACAGAAATTTTCCACCAGGTTAGGTTGGTCATCTGTAAGCAGTACAGGTAGAGCTGGGGAGGAGACTAGGTAGTGAAGAAGAGCAGAGAAACCTAACAGCTAATGGCAAACAGATCATCTGGGTATTTAGTTTCTGAAGTAGATGGCAAGAGCCAGTTACACAAGTACCACTCAGAGCGAGTGAGGTTGTGTGGTCTGGTTTCACCTTGCCTGTTATGAGGTGTCTGGATTGTGATTTCTGTACAAGTTACTTGTCTCAGTTAACATTGTGACCAATGGAGGTTTAGTCAATACAGCCAGGGGGGGTCGTGAAAAGTGATTCCACAGGAAATGGAAGAAACTTGGGCAAACTGACATTTTACAGTTTGTGTGTAATTGTTATGTAATTGATCTCTCTCACCTTTTCATGCATTTCTTTCTTTCTTGCCTATGATCATGCAGTGCTTAACAGTTATAGTAAAACTGCTTCTGAGAGTGATAAAAGCAAAAAATTTAACTCTCCATAAAAATATAAATATATTTTTATAACAAATATATCCTTAAAAAGAATTTCCACTGACACTGCTTTTTCAATAACACAGTAAATCAGGATTATTTTCCTGAATTCTATAGTGAGAATAGCAATTGTCTGTAGTTTAGCTATAAGAGTATGAGCCACCTTTAGGTGTTTGCAAGGTTGGAATTTCTCTTTTCCCGAGATCACATGCAAAAATCTCAAAGCTTCATTGGCCAGTGTCCATAGACTAGCATGGCAAATGCCGATCCTCAGAAAGTCATGATTTCATGCTAAATTTCATAACCATTAAAGAGCAAGGTACTTAGCTTCTTGTGGAGGACTGAGAAATTTGTCTCAATTTTCCTGGAAAACCCTGCACTCTTACATCTAAGACTATGAAGAAATTATGAAATTGTTAGACTGGAGATAAATATGCTCATAAATAGGAATAATTACTTGATAAAGATGAGGAACAGTATCATCTGTAACAGATTACGTGACATATATAGCCCAGAATATTAGTTTTAATTAAAATGCAGACATTACCTAAACTCAGGGGTTTTGCAATCTGTGCACATAATCTTTCAAAAATAATCCTCTGCTTCTGACAGTAACAGGAACTGTGGTGAATCTCATAGTCGTTAATGTCTTATTGTCTTGATGTAGAAATTACTGAATTAAACCCTATGATCTCCCCAACAAAGGCCATCTCCCTACCTGACTTTATGGCTATATTTTCCAGATTAAAATGTCAACATACTAAGTGAAATATCTTTAATTTTTTCTCCTTCTGCCAATTAACGTTTTCTGCACATATTTTCCTACAGCTGGGTACTACTTCAGGCTCAACCAAGGAAGGTAAACTGATCTCTTAAGACCTCTTTCTTGACAGAGAGCTACTAAATAAAAGGTCCATAACTCAGTTCATATCAACAAAAATGTGTTAGGAGTGGAGGTTAGAGGACTGATAAGCTCTATTAGGAGGTCATAAGGAGGTGAAGTCAAAATGGTAGCAGCCTTCCTTAGCGTATGGAAAAGGACACATGAAAACAGAATAACGGGAAAACAGAATAACGGGAAAACAGAATAACACTAGCATGCATGTTCAGCTGCTAATACAATTTACTTTGGATGAAAGGGATACTGAGATACAACATGAAATATGTTCTCTGCCACTTTAATCTCCAAATTTGAGTCATATGGTGTTAGGATTAGGAAATTTACTGTGATGTCCTGAGCTGGCTTTCTTGCAGCTTTGTGACAAGCCTGTAACTGTATGTAACGCCATCCATCTTTCTGCAGCAGATCTGATGTACAAGGTTCTTCACATATTGTATTTATAACAGATGTTATTGTTTGAAGCAAGAGTAAGGGTCAATGTAGTCTTGCTTCACTTACATAACAAGATAGTTCTAAGGTTATTGCTGTATGCAAGCTGTTTTTAACAATGAACTGAATTATACAATACTGGTAGGGACTGAAGGGGAAAGTAATTTCCTCTTAAACACCTGTTCATTTCCTGTGCAAGTAACAACACAAAATTAAAGCCTGACAGCATGTACCACAGAAATAAAGGAGGACATGTGCAGATTTGATCACATTAGAATCTGATTAGCTATTTCTAGGGTAAATGAGCTATGCTTTTTTCTGTTTTTAGTTTTCACTGCATCAGGAATTGCACCGTCAGTAAATTCATTGCGTGTATGACAGACAAGAGTTAAAACAGCAGAAGTTTGACTGCTTTATTATTTTACACAGTTATCGCTGAATTTAACGTTTAGTTGTTTTGAGCTCTGGATCATAAGGATTTAAATGAAAATGATAAGCATTGTAATTAAGAACAATTAGAAGCACATAAAATAAAAAACAGCACAGGAAGATGGAGAATGAGGGTTGTGGTCAGTTCTTCACGTTTTTTCTGCTGCTGCTCAGGGAGAGGAGCCCTTCTTCTGCTTCACCATGAGCACATGGAACAAGCAGCATGTGTGGAAGCTGACAAAATATCTGTATTAACAAAAAAGGGATTTTCAAGGTAGCACAACTATCTGAAATATTTCCAGAATATTTCAACAGAATAACTAGAATGTTTGGAACATTTTTATCCTGGAGCTCACTACTGTGAGATACAAAAGTGAATTAGAGCATTTATTCTGAAAACCTGACAAAGTCTACACATTGATATACAGACCTCATTTTCCTTAGGTATTTATTTGTTTGCTGGAAGAATTGCAACTAAAATTTCTGTGAAAGAAAAATGTAATGTGTTCCATTGTAAACAATAGATAATATTACAATTCTAATGAAAGTGGCATCATTTAAGAACAACTTCAGTTGGAGGTAATGTATTCCAGAAGAAGTAAGTCTTAAAAATAACAGATATGCTGAAACTACCTTTTGTGCCACAGAAAATAATTCATTAATTTCTTGAGAAAAAATTAAAATGGATATTTTTATCTTTCCTCCCACCAAGATGTAGGCAACCCAGAAAATAATTTTTCTTGAATTATTTTTGATATCCACAGTTTCCGCAGAAGATAGTTGGGGTCCATATAAGGAAAAATCAGATGTACTTCAAGCTCCAGTAGGGTCATCCCACAACACATTGCACAGGGTTGGGTCTGGATGGTTCTTGAATGTCTCCAGTGGAGGCGACTCCACAGCCTCTCTGGGCAACCTGTTCCAGTGCTTGGTCACTGCCCAGGACAGCAGTTCTTCCTCATGTTCAGGTGGAATTTCCTGTGCATCAGGTCCTGCCCTTTTCCTCTTGTCCTATTGCTGGGTACCACTGAGTAGAGCCAGAATCCATCTTGGCACCCTCCTTTCAGATATTTTTAGACATTGATGAGGTGCCCTCTCAGGTGTCTCTTCTTAAAGATGAACAGTCCCAGCTCCCTGAGCCTTTCCTTGTGAGGTGCTCCAGTGCCTTAATCACCTTTGTTGTCTTGCCCTGGACCCGCTCCAGGAACTCCTTACCCTTCATTTTTCTGCACAGATTTTTTAACAGAGAAGAAAGCATAAAGGCATTGGTTTTATATCACTGTAGAGTTATAAGTCCAGCCTGTTTACTTCTGTGGAGGAACTTTGAAACTGTATATGAAATTCTTAATTGTTAATTAGTGTTAAAGTCTACTAACTTTAAAAGATGTGTGATCCTTGTAAAGAACGAATCATTAAAACAGAGCATGTGGCAAATATGGAGATAATGATTAAAATTATAACTTCTGAGGAGGGTGTCAGTGGAGGAAATTACTCCAGACCTTTCTAGGGCATGTTATTTGAATTGGATTACACAGAAATGACATTTTGAACTGACAGAATTTAGAGTAAACAATAAGATTTTTTTGGTGAATTTTTAAAGGCATAGCCAAAAGGTTATGAAATTGAATGTGTGTTATTTGATTGGTAAGCAGTAGTGGGAGTTTCTCTGGACCTTTCAAAACCAGATGGAAATTTGATGTTATGCAAATGGAAAAGTATAATAAAAGACAAAATCAAAGTTTGGTACATTAAATAAAAATTTCAAATACAAATCAAGCCAAACACACACTGGTCTGTGGAAATCCTTCAGTGATTTTCTATTTGATGCTAGACTGTATACAGAATTAAGGAAGAATTTGAAAAGCAATTATTTTAGCTCTGTAGTTTAAGTAATCTGAACTTTGTGATTTATTAACAGCTAGATAACAAATTCTTGACCAGAAAATCCATACTTCTTTGATAAGAGTAGTCAAGGTATACATCATAGGGCTCTGATATTGCATAGCTACAAAATGTAAAATATAATATTATATATATAAATTAATTTTTATTCCTATATAAATATATATTCCTTTATAATACTCTTTTATAAAAATATAAGAGAGATAAAAGCATGAATTGGGCACATAGAATGTATAACAGTGCTAAAAGGAATTTTGAGAACATAGAAGATCTCAAGATAATTAGCCACTTAAAAACTCTAAATTAAAGAGAGAAGCTTGATATAGAAGAAACCTAGTAAATATGTACAGAGAAATGTGGTAGAATATACTCTTTGGGATCAACTCTCTATTGCATTATTATTGGTGCTGTACATTTACATTTGCTTGGACACAGTTATCTCCTCCAAGAGAATGACCCTTCAGCTCCACGCAAATCCCAAAGAATAGTTTTATACCTACAGTGTTCTTCTTTTCCTTCCTGAGAGCCTGGGCTGAAGTTCTTTGGGAGCTTTTTCTGTGTACAACTGATACTTGAATTACGCTGAAGAATTGTATGGGGTGGAAATATTAAAAGTAGTATAGATTTACCCATTTTGATTATAGGGGAATCTTTCTGATGGAATTAGCCCCAGAATTGTGGAAGTTTCTTGTCACGGGAAGAAAAACCTGGGAAAATTAGCAAAGTATGTGGGTGACCAGAAATGGGGGCCTAAAACTGAGTTCTAGTGAGATCAAGACATGAGAGGAGCTAAGGTATTTGGCAGGGTTCCGTTACCCCACTGCAATGATTGACACTCACTCCAGTGCACTTATAAAGTACCTCCTGAATAAAACCTGTTATGATTTAAGGGTCATAAGACCTAAGTCACTTTATTAGAGTGAATGAAAACTGGTCATGGAGAAAAAATTTTTTTCAAAATATTTTTTTTGTGTTCTGACATGCTGGCAGTTGTCTCATTAATACAGTAAATAATACTGTAATATGTACAAAATAGAGGTGTAATTATTCTGGAATGCTTTCTCAAACAGAATAGGAAAAAAAAAGCCCTGAGGAGTTTTTTTTTTTTTTAACTCAGAAAATATTTCTTATCAATGATTCATTATATATAAAAAATGTCCAAGATTGTAAAATAAAACACTAGACTGATTTAAATATCTTTAGACAGAAATGTCCAGATGATTTAGTGATTATAGTCCCATTTCTTTTAGAGTGAGAGTGGTATAAGACCACTCTGATGGGACTTTATTGTAAGGAACTATATTGATTAAATCTACTTGGGGAGGGAAAATAATTGTAGAAAATAATAAAATCACATATTATCATTTGAATAATGATTACTGACCTATTTAATACATGAATTAATCAGTCAATAATTTCAGTGAGTTTCTTAAGTTTTCTTGATATATGTGGATATTAACAACAGATGAAGTGCCCTTAAGTTATGCTTTATTAACACTTTGATTCCCATCAGCTGAAGATCTGATCACAAAGAAAAATCTAAGTGGCAGGAACTTTATAAAACACCAACTATTGAAAGGTTTGTTTGAGATCTCTACACCTTGATAACTGTATAATTATTGCCAAAAATCTGCTATCATCAAATTTTAGAGGCACTGAAAATATTGTTTAGTGTGAGGAGGCAGCAATGCAATTGGGAATTTCAAGGGGATAAATGCTGATTACTGATAAAGAGAAAAGAATAAGAAATAGAAGGAAAATTTTTCAGGAAGCTGGAACAAATTCCCAACACTTACTCTGAGTTCAGGACATCTCCTTGCTTGTAATCCCTACAACAAAATAGAAACAGCAGAGATGCACAAAATCAATATGAATGTTACTATATTTCAGGTGAAAAACAATTAAAAAAACAGCTAATTTCTATTTTTAGTACCCAGTGATGAATATCCTATTTAAAAGCGCCTTAAGAAGACTGGGAGTTAAAGATCCTTTAGCACAATTAGATTACAGCTTTACAGATGTATGTATTTTGCTCTCTTTCATGGCTCAGAATTCCTAGTTATTTCAGCATTATAATAAAAACATTCTTACCTAAATATCTGAAAAAAAATGGGAAAAAGACCTTCATTGCTCCTAGTACCTGGGAAGCCCAGGCTGCACCAGCTATGTGTAGTTCATTTTGCTATGACAGAGCTATTTGAGGAGTGAAAGTTCCATCATGAGAATTACACCACATCTTTTAATTCAGGATATCATCAGGAGACTGGTTGCAAGTTTTCCACTGAATGCTTTTATGCTTATTGTATGTATTAGACAAGTGTTTTACACATAAATCCTAATCAAAAGCTTTTTCAACCACCAAAACCAGAATTCCTTGTTGTAAATTCTGAATTTCTGTGTAATAGAGGACACACAAGACAAGACCACAAAAACATTCACAAGACAAACTCACTCTGAAACAACAGAATTTTCTAACCCCATCACTCTGATGACTGGATTTGTTTCTCCAGGGGCCCAGTCTATACTGTACCAGATCAGAACTAAACAAATTGTAAGGAATGACTAATGTAATCATTTAATTCCAATAAATCTCTCTTATTTGGCAATGGGACCTCCATAGTAAATTAAAGAGCTTATGAAGTACTTGTGAGCATTCAGTTTACTTCTGTTAATCAGAATTTAGGGTTTTCACAAAGAACAACTTCAGAACTGTTGCCACTGATATGAAGACATAAAATTGTAGTGATTAGAAGTGAAAAAATAAATTTATCAGCTCAAGTTTACTCTAAGTATGAACTGTTACCTGCAGCAATTTTTAATGTTTTGATCAATCAAGACTCCTTGCATTCCAATACCAGAGTTCATCAATAATACAAAAAGCCATTAGAAATTGAGTCTACCTGTGAGCTCTCCTTTTCAAACAGTTTTTCCTGTTTTAAAGATGGAATTTTTTTCTTGTGTGAGAGCAGATACCTCTCTTCACAGGGAACAAGATACCTTTTGGTTACTCTGCCTCATCTGATTTCTTTTGCACTCTGGAACAGCAAAAAAATGACCAAAAAAATCTCTTTTAGGTGACCAAAAACTGATATATAATAAAAACTTCTTTACTGTCTTTGGCCTCCAACACTTTATCTACAGTCTCTGTGCCATTACTCATTTAATGAAGGCTCACTGTTGCTTTGGTTTCTCCTTAATTTACAGCTTCATCTCTTCTACTTCTTCATCTGCCACAGCTGAGATAGGAGTAAGACAGCTGTTCTGGTTGGAGAAGGGGTTTATATTGTCCGGCTCAATTAATTTGGAGGCTAACACGATATGAATTCAGACATGCGTACCTGTTTCTTTTAGCATACTATATTTCACAGACTCATATTTCAAGAACAGTGGACAGTTGGTATTGAAATGTCAATATTCCATGTGACAATGCAGACAGAAGCGTCCCTAGCTCATTTTCCCTTTCAAAGAGAATACATGACTGCTTTCTTCACATGCTGAAATGTCTGTAATTTCACCAAATAAATTTATGACTGTTTTGTTTTCTTTCAATATTTTCTTCAGTGATTTACCAGGGACATAATTCAGCATCACAAGTTGTTGGTTATTCATCTTGTTTATATTATCTTTTTTTTTTAAACAAACCAGTAGTTCTTAAATTTTTTTCCATTAAAAACAAGCATTTTCATCACCTAAAATAGGGAGTACTACAGGAGATTTATTTCCTAATTCAGTAATTAGATAGCAATTCAGTAATTCCCTCTGGTTTTTCTTTTTACCTTTCTACATGTTTTCTGTCTTGAGGTTTGATAATGAGTCTCATTCCCCATATTCCACATAGTGGCTGTTATTGCCCACCAGTGCCAAGTTAGACCCTTGTCTCGCCTTCCTTTCCCTTCTCTGCTGCTAAGTTCTTTCCATTCCAAACACAAGAGTTAATCCTGCAACCAGTCATGAGCAGCAGAATCCCCACAATTAGATGGAAAACATATTACAGATATATGAGTTGTCAGAGAGGCAGAAAAGCCAGTATCTATGCAGCTCATTGCTAGTTCATGGTTATAAATCTCAACTGTTGTCTGCTGTTTTCCCATTATTGACACAATCCTTCTTTCTCCATATACCCTCTGATAGCTGTTTCATGTGATGTGATAGATGACTGTCTCGCAATTCTCCATTTTTTAAATGGTGTAGGAAGCACTGGGAAAAAAAATAATATCCACCTTCTTCACATATCTCATGCATCCATCTTATATACTCGCTGCTGCTGCTGCTGCCTTCATGGATTTTTTCCCCAAAGCTGACAATGTTTCACTTCTCTGTTTGTCAAAACTATTAAATGTGCCATATACACACTTGGCGAAGTAGGGAAAGTGCCTTTACTTGCAAAGCAGCAGTATCAGTAAAGAATACACCTCTTATGGTAATAAAGCGCCATAATAAGGGGCACTGCAAAGAGAAAATTGATGTATAATTTGGGAGAAAAATAAAGCACCTACAGAATTCAGGATTTTTTTATCCTGGGTGAATAATAGCTGAGAGAAGACAGGTAGATAGCTGTGCTTGTTTTCACTTGGGTAGCATTAATTTTATTTGCAGTGACTGGTATGGGGCTAGGTTTTGAATTTGAGCTGAACACAGAGTTGATGACATAGAAATGTTGTTGTTATTGCTGAGCAGGGATAAGCCAGAGCCAAGGCCTTTTCTGCTTTACATACAGCCATGCTGGTGAGGAAGTGGAGCATGCAGGGGTGGTTGGGTAGAGACACAGCCAGGACAAGTGACCCCAGATGACCAAAGGGATTTTCCAGACCATGTAGTTACACATGGAGCAAGTAAATCTGCAGGAAGGAGGAGGAAGGGGGTGGACATTGGTGGAGTGATGATATTTGTCTTCCCAAGTCACCATTATGTGTGATGGGACCCTGTTCTCCTGGAGATGGTTGAACCTCTGCCTACTAAGGGAAATCCGGGAAATAATTACTTATTTTGCTTTGTGTTCACAGCTTTTCCTTAAATGTCTTTATCCCCACCCATGAGTTTTCTAGCTTTTACACTTCCAATTCACTCCATGATCCTGTTGGTGGAAGAGTGAGGGAATGGCAATGTGGGGTTTGGGTGTTGGGGTCAAACCACAACAATAGGGTAAAATATATAAAAGAGTGTCTTGGTTTGGAAAGATAGGATTCTGCTAAGGAAGGCAGGAGCCTCCCCTGGAGAATGTAAACCCTCCCCACCCCTCCGAATTGCTATAAATTTTAAATTAAGGGGATCTCAGGCAAAAATATGGGAGCAGGAAATAACAGTTCTTTAATAGGGAAGAAAAAAAAGGATAAAATAAACAATGAAGTACACTAGAAAAACAGTGACAGAGTCAGAACCCAACCTGACACCCTGTGGGTCACAGTGTTGGTAGCAGTCCAATTGGAAGTGTGGCTGCAATCTTCCTGAAGTGCCAGGTGCGGTTCTGTTGGAGCAAGGGGGTTCTGTAGAGAAGGATGTATTCTTCCTCTGAAGATCCAGTGGAAGAAGAGACAGCTGCTGTTCTTCTGGGGAATCCAGTGGAGAAAGCCATGCTGGTGCCTCAAAAACTTCTGGACTATATCTGGGTAGCAATGCTTGGCTCCTCCCTCTGGGCGGAGCATTTCACAATGTGATGTTATAGTTCTTACCAGCCATGCAGTGACATTCAATAGCTGTTATCAACAGATGTCCCCTCTGGAGGGAGGAGTGACTGTGGTCACTCAAAGAGAGAGATAAGGCAAACTGCCCACTTGACAAAAGATAATCTGCCATACAGATGGTAATTGAAAACATCTTGCCTTGCAATCTGGAACAAAGAGTAGGAAAGAAAAGGAAGACAAAGTGCTTATATTAATAATACCTGGTTAGCTAGCTAATAAGGAATCCATGGAAATCCAGATAGAATTTTCTCTAGCAGTCAATCAAAGTTTAGTTTCACTGAGAATTTGTATAATTAAAGAGACAGAAAAAAGAGAAAGGGAAGGAGGAAGGGAAAGGAAAAGAAAGAAAATAGGAATTTAGGACAGACAGGATACCTAGGCTAAGGTTTAGGCCTTCTCTCAACAGCAATCTGCCTAAGGAAATACAAATCTGTGCTTAAATTTTTTTCACCCTAATTTTAATACTAATTTGAATCTATTATCAGTTTTAACTTACTATCTCAAGCATTCCTATAAAGCAGTAAATTTTTAACATTTACAAAGAGGAGTATGAAAAAATATTATGAAACATAAGAGATAATTTTCTGCTGATTTTCTTCAATAACATTGTAATAATTACAAATAAACTAGAAAAGGCAAGTTTGCAACATTAAGTTTTTGCAGAAGTTTGTGTCACAGGTATCACTCATGCTAAAAAGGTCTGAAGAGATTTTCAACAGCAAAGGGAAATCAAGATACAGTTTGGATGTCCAGAGTATTTCTCTTCTTTGGTTTTTGCTACATGGAGTAAATAAGTATTTCAACATCTTTTACTGATCTGGAGAAAATTGTTAGTTTATTGCTGACTGCTAATAATATTTCAGTTTCCATTAATAATGTTCCTTTAGTTATGACACTGAAAACAGACACATATTATGCAAGCTAACTTAAATTCAAACAGTGTTAGGAAACAATTTCTTGACACAGAAAATCAAAACAATGGTGTTTTTGTGAATGTCTATATGTATGAGCATCTAACATCAGAAAAGAAGTTTAAGCAGAAGAGAGGTACAGCAAAGACTAATAAAATTCCTACACTAATTAAAATTTATATAGTAATACACTGAAAAAATAACACGTCTTGAGAAATAAAACACTGGAGGAAAAGGCAGGAAAAAGAATTTTAAGGTTTTACACTAATTACAAAATAAATTTTAGGAAAATAAAGCAAACAGGAATTGCTTTTGGCCACTGCAAATCATTATTGCTGAAATTATAAGAGAATAAAGAAATATCAACAAAATGTTCCTGGATTCTGATATCTTGTTTCTGTAAAATAAGAAAACACTCGCATTACTTCAAACAACTTGGATATAGAAAAATAAATCACACACTGTATGATCTGTAGAACACTGACCTTCAAGATGGTTCTCTATGTACATTTTTGTTAATCAAAGACTGATAACTGGTGCTAGTCCTTGCATTCCATTTGGTCACAAGAAGACAAGTTTTAAATTAAAAATACAATGTTACAACTGATCAAAAAGGAAAACAAATCACTGAGAGTTAGAGTAGGGAATAATTTCAGCTTTCAAAAATAAAAAAGAAACTTAGAAACAACTGTCGGTGTTGTTGAAACAGATGAGCATGCTTGTTCCATCTGATTGTACAAGTATGACCTTTTAGCAGAAAGGTTGTGAAAAAAGACTCAGGTGAAATGCTGCTTTCTGTGACACATTAACCTCCCCACTGATACCAGTTTCCAATTATACTGTCAAGATGTCCGATAAGGGGTGGTGGAGAGTCAGACTTTGGAGAGCAGGAGATGGATATTGATGGACGCGGAATGCGACAATGTTCATGTTCCCTTGAAATGAAAGGAACTGTGTCCTCTTGGAATACGCAAAATCAGATACCCCTTGCAAACTGAGTGGTGCTTCAGGAAAGGTTCTTAGAATAAGCATAGTTCATCCCAAAAACTAATCAACTTTTTATATTTCACTGATCTGAAAACCTGTTAAAGCCATAATAATTTGTAAGGCTCTTGTCATTCCAAGTTCTACAAACAAGCTCATGAATATCTTATGTAAACAATGAAGATTTGAAATAAATGTAGCTAGAAAATAATGAAAAGGTACATTAAATTAAATTAATGCAAGAACACACAACACAAAAATTGGTGGAATCATGTATTTTAATATGTATATTTTCAATAAAAAATGAAATGCAATGTTTTTCTTTTTGTAGGATACTTTGGCTTTGTTCAGTGATTTAAGGGTATAACATTAGTCATTCTGTCCTTAACCAAGTTTTTTACTAGTTAATTTACTTTTTTAATTTTAAATTTTGTCAATTAGTTCTTTTAATTGAGTTTTGCTTTTGATTCTTTAATGTACTTGATTTATAATTCAAACATGCTGTATTCTATACCAGATTGCTGCCACCTGTGCTATTTAGACCCATAGTAAGAACATGCAAAATATCTTTGCACAGTTTAGAGGTTTTAGGTTTTGAAAAATGAAATGAGTCACTACTTGTGAAAGAAACTTAATTATGGTAACGAAAAAATATAATTATGAAATTTTTATATAATATAAAAAACATAGATTTTATGGAAGACTAATTCATAGAGGTGCAATGGAACCAAGAAAAACTGAAACAGAAGGAATTGCAGATAATTCAGTCGCAGCAGACAGGTTTTTTCCTTGAATTTGCTTACACGGAAAAATGTGAATAAAATCACACATTAAAAATGGTTATCAAAGTCTTTAATTGCTTTTAGGCAGAATAAACCAGTTTAAATTACAGTAATACTAGAAATTTTGTTTCTAAATGCATTTCAATTTTACAAAGTTCAGAAATATTCTAAAAACTCTCCCCTTCTCACAGGTATGATTCCTGTACTTACATGTTCCAACGCATTTTAAAACTAGTACAAGAAACACCTCATAAATTTTCAAGCTTAATTTCATTTATGGAGAAAGAAAAGAGAAATAAACAGTTTTTACACAAAATAAAATCCTTAAATTTTATATTATATTTGTGACAAAACTTCTCAAAACTTTGTGTTTGGGGTTTTGCTTTATTTTTCAGTTGGGTTTGTTCCTTGTTTCCTTTTTCTTCCAGATTTGGGAAATCTTTTAGACATTATTAAGAATACTCTCAGCCTGGCTCCTATTCACATGCAGAGATGCCAAGCTGAAAGATTTAGGTCTTGAGTGAGCCTAAGAAGAATCATCCATCTCAGGCTAGCTGAATCTCTCCTGAGTACCCATTGTTTATGATATAATTAATGGCAGGACGGTGGAAACTGACTGCAACAGAAGGAAAGTAATGGAAGAGAAAAATTAAGAGAGCCATTATAACATCTTTAAACAGTTGCTTGACCATGAAATAATTGTGTTTTCTTCATTCCAATGTAGCTTATACTTAGACATCTATGGTGAAATCTTCATGTATCAAGAGGAGAATCCCAACCACCAGAGCATTTTATGAGCTAGGAAGGGTAGGTTTTCTGGCACTAATCCCTTAGCAAGTCCCATGTCTGAGACCTTTAGTGGCTTCCTCTCCTTTACAGGATAAAGGTGGAGAGGTTGTGCTTAAGTATTGACCAGCACTGACCCAGGACCTGCAGCTAGAAGGCAAAAAAATATAATGTAGTATCGTAACTCATGCACCAGTTTTTTCTCCCCTAAATCAACACAGTCTGAGCTTTTTATTGATTTTGATACCTCAGGAGGAAGAACATTTTGTCTTACAGGTTTGTTTATCATCCAAGCTCCTCTGACAAATGCCAGAAAATTCCCTTATTCCTATAGTACCATGAAGAAACACTTAATTCCTTAAAAAAAAAAATAAATCCAACAACAGTAAAACAAAAGCCCATATAACATTGGAGTATTTTTCCTCTAAAAATGAAGCTGTTATTTTGATCTGTCTATTTGGGACTTCTGGAGAAAAGGTATCCTGAACATATGGGCTTGTAAGAGATGCAGTTCTTAGCAAAGCAGCGCTAAGGAGGATACTCATTGCTAGGCTGCCCACATTCCTTTAAAATTGTTCCTGGGTTTGCCCAGTTCTCCTCAAGTGTAGACTTTTACAAATACAAATGGCAAAAAAAGTTGGACTTTATTCCTTGCTTATTTTATATTTTCCAGGTTCTGAAACACTTCCATCTGTGTTTCCATGTACAAAATTTGGTCTGAGGAAACTTTTATTTCTTTTTGCTTTTTCTTTTCTAATTCAAGCCAAGCAAATGCAAATTGTTTTCGGTTGAATACTTGTCAGTGTATCAGGTTTCTGTGATGCACTTCAATGAGATTGTTCTTTCAGATTCCAATTAGATGTTAGGAAAAAGGGGTTAATTTCCTAACCCTTCTCGTAAGGCTTCATGAATGGGCAAGATGGTATTTCTGTTCCCTCAAGCTTTGTATCAATTTTTTAAAGTATCTAGGGAAGGCATTTTTTCTGCATCTGATACTTTTCAATCTATCATGCTATTACACTAGGAAGATTTAATTATTCTAATGCTCCCTAGGCATATCTCCTATTGCTGTTCTCACTTTCACAGATCTAGAAAGGTGTAGATCCTAATTACTATTTTCAAATGCATCACTGTTATGTAGAGATCTACAGTTCCATTTTCAGCCAGTAAAAAGGGACCTAAAATTTGTTTATTTTCAAAATATTTTTGGAAAGATGAGATTTGTTCATTATTTGATCCTTATTTAACTATATCTAAAAGGTTGATTAGAAGGAAATGGATTCATTAATTTACAGATTATTTTGGTTTTTTCATGGCAGCGCTTCAGATTCTTCTGTCAAACAAAAGATAAACAAAAGATTAGGCATGAATGGAAACTTATAACATTAATGGAGTAAAAGAATTAATTGTAACCCTAGGTGCTTTCAAAATGAGACTTTGCATTCTGTAATTAAAGATATTTATTCTTATGATAAATTCTGAAAATTAAATTGGAATTCTTCCACTGACTTCAATAAAATCAATATTTATTCTAAAATATCAAACTTGGGTTTTACTAATGGTTTTCTGATAAGCGCTGAAGTGGTTTTTTTGGTTTTTTTGAAATAAGTAGAAAAAATCAACTGCATTAATAATTAAATAATGAGATATTCAACATTAAAAATAGCAAATCATCTCTGGGATCTTTGTTTTTACCCTTATTCTAATTCATTACTTAAATATAAACACATGCAGGGATGTACACATGCATTTTTTTCAATTATGTTTCAATTCACCTGTTCTACACAGAAAGATACCACACATTATTTTCTGTTGCATACAATTTAATAGCTCATTGGGTCATGTTTATATTAGAGAATTTGTTAAATTTGTAAATTTGGAAATTATGTACAGGCTCTGGAAAACAAAGGGAGAAAGTGATGGTTAGAAAGTGAAATGTAAGGATATGACATCCCTCTCCCAAAGCCATGACAGTCACACAAATGACACAAACCAATGCTGGTTGTGTGCTGCTGAAGGCTTTTTTCCTATTGTGGCATAAAAGCCTGAGGGAATGCAAGAGTAACCATGAAGAAGAATCAAACCATGATAATTTCATTAAGAACACTGATTTTAAGAACCAGAATTCCAAACACACCTCATAATACAAAAGGAACTCCACCATTGCATCATATTTCAGGGCTATGAAATGTGGTGAACAAGCATGTTAACCAGGATCTACACCTAGATCATTTCCATATACTTGGGGATCACTGACTTGCAAATGCCATTCCCTACACCTGTATAAATTTGTAGCACAGTGAGTGAATCTGTACAGGAAAAGAGTTCATGTTGAGGACCTTATTTCCTCACAGTTCATTTGGTTTATTTTAATTTTTTACTTCAAATTATCCCTAGTCTGATTCTGTGATTGTACATTGAAAACAATAGAAAAACCCCAAACTCAGAAATCAAGCAACAAAAAGACCAAACTGTACCAAACCAAACACAAAAGTCAAATGAAAACTAAAAAAACCAAACAACCAAATAAAACCTACAATTGCCGACTGGAGAATAGAAGGTGTTTTTACCAACTTTATCTGCTGACTTGATTTCATCTGAAAAGAACCAGCTTATACATTTCAAGAAACTGCACTGAAATTGTATCACAATTATTTGTGATGCAAACAATTTCAGTGACTGGCATCGCTCACTTTAAAGGTGCAGTCTTGATCTGTGCAAAAAATGCTGAGCACTTTTGCTTTTCCTGTACTGAGGAAACAGTGACTGACTCTCTCCCCTTTACATTTCCTTGTCAAGTCTTAATTTTACCCAGAATTATAAACATTTCAATACCTCATAACATAGCAAGCAGCATCTCCAAGGATCAGATTCATTCACTTTAAATGAACATTGTTCTTTTTAAGCAGTTGATTTTGTAGGTCAGCTCAGGCAGATACTCAAGTACTAACTAGTGCGTACACCTTGGTCTGAATCCATAAAGTTTTTCCAGCAGTTGTGAATTTCGACAGCCCCAGAATGACTAAATGGAAACAATTATCTGCTTGTGGGTTTTGGTTGGTTGGTTGGTTTTGTTCTTGTTTTGGTTGGGATTGGTTTTATCTCCATCTTTGTTTGGTTTTGTTATAATAAAACTCAATTACTCAACCAAACTAAAATTCAAAGTATAAAGAGGATTATACAGTGTTTCCAGTGTTCTTTAGTTTTGTATTATTAAGTCTGTATGAGTGTAAGTATGTACCATGCAAATATCAACATATATATCTGAGAATTTATTTATCAGTGTCATACAGGGTTTAATTTTCAACA
The DNA here is from genome assembly GCF_028769735.1 of Zonotrichia leucophrys gambelii. Classification (NCBI taxonomy): domain Eukaryota; kingdom Metazoa; phylum Chordata; class Aves; order Passeriformes; family Passerellidae; genus Zonotrichia; species Zonotrichia leucophrys. The sequence goes on along the minus strand of NC_088170.1, from coordinate 54,513,052 downwards.
TAAAGGATAAAAGGTAAGAGTTCTTCATTTTCTGACAGTTTTGTCCATTTGTTAGCACCAGGATCTCAACAAATGAAGCTCGATGTTACAACAATCTCTTTCTAATTCTTTAAAAAGGTTTTCTCAATTTGCCATTACAGAAGGATGTTCTCTACAATTTCTACAGCATAAATATCCTTTCCAGAATATAGACAAGATTCAGATAAATTTTTTTGCTTCTAGAAGTCTAGGAGTAGATAAGGTTAGTTAAATACAGGTGCTCTGGTACTAATAAACCTTATAAAGAAGCTATATTAAGAACTATGGTGATGGAGCTGTTAAAAGGTTTGGTAAGAAGAAAAGGATTTATTCCTTTGCTAGACACCTCTAATATTATTAATAATCTGAGATTTTCTTAAGATAATACTTCTATTGTCTGGTTTTGGAAGCAGATTATTTATCAAAAGAACTTCAAAAGAATCACAAGTGATTCAAACAATAATATATCCATTACATCTGCTCTATGTTGCTGAATAATTAAATTGACATCTTCAGAAATGGGAATTCTGTTTGATCAATAAACTGAATAAGACCTTATCAGCCTTGTTGCGTCATGTAGACACTTTTATTTCTTGTGACATTAAGATTCAGTGCATACACTTGATATTTTTCCCTTTCCTCTTGGTTCTGATAGTACTTAATTATCAATAATTATTATTTCAAATGAAATCAATGGAAGTAATAATTTGGGGAAGAGGAAGTTTTCATTGCGCTGGTTTTGTAAACAGGGCAATATGTACTCCAATTCCAGTATCTTGGTGGCTTTTCTTGTTTTATAATTCATACAACTTATCTCCACAACGGTAGATTGGTTTCTTTTTAGCTATTAGATATTTTCATGCACTTCTATTACTAGATTAGTAGTGCATGACAATAAGGTTTTAAAAAGATAGATAGATAGATAGATAGATAGATAGATAGATAGATAGATAGATAGATCAACAGACAGACACTTCAGTAAAAATAAATGAAAGAAAAACCTAAGAAGCCAATACATTCACTGCTGTGAAGTCAGAAAAGCAAACATATTTTAAAGTTTACTGCTAGCAATGGCAAAGAGATTGATTCAAATTGTAATTAGCACTGGCTTGAAAAGAAATACTGCTATTGCTCTGTGCAATTAAACAAATATGGTGCATGTCTACACTACAAAGAGTGCAAGCATCCTTTCTTTGTCTTTGTATATTTTTATCCCCTGATAGGGAATTGACCTAAGTTAATTCCCAGCAGAAAATGACAGAAACAATTCCTCACTAGGCTCTTGTGTCAATTTACTACTCACTTACCTCGCTTAAGGATCACTTACAGATTCCTATGAGCAAATTTATTTCTTCTGAACTGTCACACAAGAAATAGCAATTATTAGCAAAGATCACTTAGTCTGAATCCCAGTGCTTTCTAGATTTGTATTTACTGTTTATTTACACCTGAAAATAATCATAGAATTGTGTAGATTGTAAAAGACCTTTAAGACCATCAAGTCCAACACTTAACCTAACACTGTCACGTCCACCACTTGTCCCTAGGTCCACATCTAAACATCTCCAGGGATGATGATTCCATCAGTTCCCTGGGCAGCCTCTTCCAGTTCTTGGAAACTCTTTCCCCCATTTTTGAATATCCAACCTAAACCTCCCCTGATGCAACTTACAACCATTTTCTCTTATCCTGTTTCAGATTTTTGGGAGAAGGGACTGACGTTTCAGGTAGTTCTGGTGAGTGTCCCCTGAGCCTGCTCTTCTCCAAGTTAACAACGAGCTACCTCTGACACTTCTCACATGACTTACTCCCTAGAAACTTCCCAGCTCTCTTGCCCTTCTCTGGACATGCTCCAACACCTCAATATCTTTCTCGAAAGTGAGGGGCCCAGAACTGGACAATGAACTTGAGGTGTGAGCTCACCATTATCAAGTGCAGGAGGACAGTCACTTCCCTGGTCCTGCTGCCACACTAATAATGAAAAAAGCCACGATGCCATTGACCTTCTTGGCCACCTGGGAATAATGCTGGATCATGTTCATCCATCTGTTGAACAGCACCTCCAGTTTTATTTTCCACCAGGCAGCTTTCCAGCCAGTGTCACCTAACTGGTAGTGCTGCAGACAGTTGTTGTGACAGAAGTGCAGTGTGACGGTGGTCACAAGTGTCTTATGCTGAAGGAAGAGACAAGAATGTTGACTCCAGAAGGCTTGATTTATTATTTTATGAAATACATTACATTAAAACTATAATAAAAAGAATAGAAGGAAAAGTTTCATCTCAGAAGGCTAGCTAAGCTAAGAATAGGATAGAAAAGAATGATAACAAAGGCAGCTGCCTCAGACTCTCTGTCCAAGCTAGCTTCACTGTGATTGGCCATTAATTACAAACAAGCACGTGAAACCAATCACAGATGGACCTGTTGCATTCCACAGCAGCAGATAACCATTGTTTACATTTTGTTCCTGAAGCCTCTCAGCTTTTCAGGAAGAAAAAATGTTAAAGAAAGATTTTTAATGAAAAGATGTCTGCGACAGTGCAGCACTTGGCCTTGTTGAACCTCACACAGTTGTCCTCAGCCCATCAATCCCTGATCTCTCTGCAGAGCCCTCCTACCCTCCAGCAGATCAATACTCCCACCCAGCTTGGTGTCCTCTGCAAACTGAGGGTGTACTCAATCCCCTCATCCAGATCATTGACAAAGGTATCAAACAGAACTGGCCTTTAAACTGAGTCCTGGGGAACACCATTTGTGACAGAACACCCACTGAATTTTGTGACTTTTACCAACAGCAGGTGGAAAACAAAACAAAACAAAATTTGGCATTTTCATGCTAGAAGTGACAGGAATGCCTGTATTAACAGCACTTACCTAGTGTCTACATTTGGTGTATTTAATACTCCATATTTAATGTGTTGAGTATAATCCTTTGTCTACTTATCATTGTCAAATATTGTGTAATTTGTTGTGAGGACAGAAAGGGAGGTGAGAGAGGCATGCTTTGGCATGTAATATTAAAGCACAGAATTGCAATCCATTACGTTCCATTAAGAGCAAACAACCTTATTCATAATAGAGTGTTAACTGCCAATTATCATAAGCTCTCTGCTTATTAATTGACATGCGTTAGCAAGCTTTTAAAAAAAGATTGAGATTAATTTGGTCTGACATACTGATTCTTTCTGAGGTCTGAATATGTGTTATGAAAACCTGCTACTTTTAAACGAATTTAATTCCCAGTGAAGTTTATTAAATCTCACAGAAAATTGTTGTAACAAATATATACTAACATTTTGCCATAGGGGAAATAATGTGGAAATATGGAGATAAAAATATCTTCCAAAATGTGCTTACTTCTAGATAGGTCTTTTACACCATATCGTTGCCCTGACTAGAATGACTAGCTTTTTCTTCTATTTCAGTCATGAGCACAGGTACCCCTACTTCAGGGACCTACCTTCTATCTCAAAAACCTTCCCATTCAGGGCTTGAAGGTCAAATTACCCCTACAGCTTTACCTATATACTGCAGTTCTCTTTTGAGATAGATACCTTCTTTGTGCTGTTGCATTCTGGTTTCCTCTGAACACTCCAATTTTATTTTTTGTATTAAGTTTTAATCTATTACTTGAAATGTTTGAGGAAATATTTTCAAGGTTTTCCCTTCCTGAAGTATACTTTTAAATTGGAAGTTTTCCATGAAATAATCAACCAATCAAAAAAAGAAGGAAAAGAAGAAGATACCCTTTTGCCTTGCTCCTCTAATTTTACCCTAAACCCACAGAGGAAACACCAGCAGAAGGAGATGACTGATGTTATTTCAAGCCACTCTCTGTAATCTTTGAGAAGTCACAGAGAGCAGGAGAGATGCCCCAGGACTGGTGGAATGACAAAGTCTCTCCAGTGTTCAAAAAGGGTGAACAGAGGGACCCAGAGAACTACAGGTAATCCATCCTCACCTAAATCCCTGGAAAGGTGATGGAACAGCTCATTATGGATGTTCATTCTACGCATGTGGATAAAAGGTATGTTTTCAGGGTAGCCAGCATGGATTCCTAAATTAGAAATCATGCTGGGCCAATTCAGAACTCTTCTGTGCTGACATGACTGGCTGGATAGATGAGGGGAGAGCACTGGATGTTGTCTTCAGCAAAGCTTTTGATACTCTCTCCCATAAGATGCTCCCGTGTAAAATCAGGTATGGGATAGATGAGTGGACAGTAAGGTGGATAAAGAGCTGGGCAAATGGCAGAGCTCAGACTGCTGCAGTCAGAGGTGCAGTCTAATTAGAGGCCCATTTCCAGTGGTCTTCTCCAAGGTCAGTACAAGATCCTAGTATGTTTGACAAGTTTGCTAAAAATAGAAAACTTGTAGGAGTGGCTGATACACCTGAAGGTTGTACTGCCATTCAGCCAGACCTGGACAGGATGGAGAGTTGAGTGGAGAAGGACCTAAGTTCAGTGAGGGCAAGTGTAGGATCGTGCACCCATGGAGGAATAACCCCATGCACAAGTGGACACAAGGGCCTGACCTGCTGGGAAGCAACTGCTGATGCATTAGGAAGAGTGTGGCCATCGGACCAAGGGAGGTGATTCTGCCACTGGGGAGGCCACATCTGGAGTGCTGAGTCCAGTTCTAGGCTCCCTAATGCAAGAAAGACAGGAAACTACTGGAAAGGGTCCAGCAAAGGGCTATCAGGGTGATTGGGGAACTGGATCATCTTTGTTACGAGGAAAGGCTGAGGCAGCTGGAATAGTTTTGCTTGGAAAAGGGATGGCTTTGAGGAGAACTTATAAATGCATGCCAATACCTTTGGGGTGGCCATCAAGAGGATGGAACCAGATTCTTTTCAGTGGTGCCTAATGACAAGACAAGGGGCAACAGGTACAAATTTAAAACCAGGAATTTCCATCTGAATATAAGGAAAAGCTTATTTCCTTTGAGGGCGACAAAGAACTGGAAGAGCCTGTCCAGAGATGATGTGGAGACTCCTCCTTTGGAGATATTCAAAACCTGCTTGGAAAATGATCCTGTGCAATCTGCTCTAGGTGAACATTCTCTAGCAGAAGAGCTTGGACTAAATAATCTCCAGAGGTCCTTTTTAAACCCAACCATTTTGTGATCCTGTGATTCATTCCCTGGAGAAAACCAGAGATAAATTTGGCCTACTTACATGCAAAACCTTAAAATCTGAATATTCTTATAAAAATCTATTAGATTAAATAGAAACCAGTAATACAGAAAAATTCTGTGACATTTTCATCTGAGTTGTGAAATGGCTGCTGTTCATCCGAATTGTTAATAATCATGTTATTAATACAGATGTCAACACATGTAGTTTGCAAAATGAGCCTGTACCAGAGTTTATTCAATTGTCTCTAGCAATAGACATTACATGCTTGTTTACACTGAAAAAGATGCTCAATTAGTAGCAGAATCAAAACAGTCTGCTTATATTACAGTGATTTTTTTAATTTACTGCTGCTTCTTTTATTCTAACAAAGGGTAACATTCATACACTGTTTTTTGTAAGTGTCAATGCTCAAACTTTCAAGGTACATTTGCTATTTTGCATAGACTTCTGTTTAGACTTTGCATAGACTTTGCATAGTCTTCTGTTCTTCTGACTACACATTACCCAGAAAAAAAAAGTCAAATTCCTTATGTAGGGAGCTCAAAATTCTCTGTTAAGCATCAAAAAGAGAAAAAAACCCTAGGTATGGGACTTCTGAAATTATTGCTTTTACTAACAGTGTTGTAAGTATAGGGCATACTTAGTACCACCATTCACTTTGATACAAAATGTTTCTTTTAATGGAAAAGTGCAGAAGAAAAGTTCACGAGGGGCTCCCTGAGGTGTCTTTTGACATGTCATGGAGTCGGGGGCAAGTTTTGCCATGTAAAAATTACCTAGGTAGCAGGATATTTCAGTTTTGCATAAGAACTTGGTGACCTCCCTCAGGTGCAATCCTCATCAGTGTGCAAGTAGCAAAGACTGTGGCTACGATTAATTTTACTGTGTGGATACTGATTCAGTAGCACAGCCTTGATCTATTTATAACAGTTTGCTTAGCCAGTGGCCATAGTAAGTTGTTAAGTCACAAAAATGTAATTAGTCTCTGTCATGCTGCATAGCATAAATATTCAGTCATTGATGCTATTATTATTTTAGTCAAAACCCAAGTTCATTTTATTCCAGAGTTATCATGGACACAGCTGCAAAAAACCCAGAGACCAAGACTTCAAGCATATACCCTAAAGCAATAACACTTAGTCCCTGAGGTTATTAGAAACTCTTTACATAGATGTAGAACAAAGGTGAAAATTCATCTGCTGAGATTAGCTTTCTCTTGTTAACTAACAGCTATTATGCACGGCACTCTGAGATTCATTCTCCATTGTGCTACTGTATATAAAATAAAGGCTGATTGAGTGATTGACAGATAACAAGGCTCAGCTCAAGTAGACCAAACTTTTCCCTGGAGAAGTTTGAAAGTGCTTAATGCTTTATTTTCATGTCGAGAAATTCTAAAAGAGAAAATGAAGATTTTGTAAGGAAAGAAAAACAAGGGAACCAAAATCTGAATCCACAAAGTATTAGAATCTTTAATGGAAAAATGTTACAACCTACAAAATGTTCTAAAGAATCAATTCTATGCAGACAATATCATGGAGTGAGTTAGATATATCAAAAATGGATGGAAGTCTGCAAGACAAAGAATTGAGTCCTGTAGCCTAAACCTTACAAACTTAGGCAATTTCTAAGAAAAGACTGTGTAGGAATTTGGGAGAATTGAAACTAAAGCAATAAAATTAACTCAAAGCAACTAAGAAAAGCAATTGGCTTTTCTGTGAGAAATCATTCTTATCTTGTTAATTTCAGCATTTCATATGTGTGTGGAAATCATAAAATCTTTCTTCCTACTCATAAGTGTAAATCAAGCACTTTTCGGGAAAAAAAATAGGGGAAAGAAAGGAGTTTTTTGAAGCCCTAAATTCAGGAATATTGCTAACATATTTTACTTTACATTAAACAAATTAAACTCAACTTTTTTTTTTGCTAGAAAAGAAGGATAATAGTTGAAATAGAATTAGACACATAATTGCATACATCTTATGAGTCACAAGAAGCTAAGGTATAAATGTAAAGATTAAAGAAGATGAAAAATCCAATAAAATTCAAGAACAGTAGACTTAAAATATCAAGATATGAAAATGTTCAAGAGTCAAGAAAAATAAGAAGGGTGAAAACAGATAGAAAGTAGTTCTGATGAAAATTATTGTATCTGATGTATAATTACTTATTACTTCTGATGAGTGCATTTAAAATTCTTCAGGGTGGGATAATTATTATTCTGATATTACTCAATTAATTTTCTCTTGACCTCAAGTTCACCAGTGCTTGAATGCAACTTTTGTGCTGTGGGTTTATTCCTCTGATATACTAGACCATTTTGGGTCTAGTGCTTGACACAGTGCTGTGGTTTGTTGATCATGATAGAAACTGTTCTTTTTTAGTGCGTGTATCTACTGTTTTCCATCCATAAAATGAGGCTTTAAAATTATTAAAAAAAAACCAAAAAACAAAAAAAAAAAAAAATAGAGCTTTTGTAGGCTGCAATCCTAGTAAACATCTATTTTATTATTTGGACTTGTTGGTTCTGATGATTTAATGGACATGTAACTAAGGGAAATACATTAATTTTCGCTAAAATCTTGTTTGAGTTTGAAAATCCACATAATCATAAGTGTTCACAGAAGTCCTCCTTTGCTGCAGTCAGTCCTTCAGACAGAATGGCAACAGGCACCTCGAGGGGTGGGACAAGCCAAGAGACCAGAGATGACAGATGAGTCTGAGAGGCTGAGGTGACAGGATCCGTTAGCATTTCCCAGTTGTGACAGTTAGTCAGCAGAAAACCTGAAACTACTCTACAGACATTTATAAAACATCATCACAGTGACTGTTGGTAAGCCTGAAGGCTTACAGCATTAAGATTTCAGATGAATGCCTGAGGCATAAAGAATTTAGTATAAGAAAACTTTTTAAAGTAAATGAATAAATAAAAAAAATATGTGGGCAGTCTGATGCTGAGTCCTAAAGTCTCATTTACTAGCATGAATTTTTTAATAGTATATAATACATTTTTTAATTTAGTTTTTCTGAGAGTATTCTGTTGAAAATTACAGCTGGATCTTTAGATTTCTCTTTTAGGCTGTGATTGACAGGATAATTAATTCAAAAACTCTGAACACAGGCTCAGAATTATGCCAAAAGCCATGACTGAAACTACTGCTCTTTCATTATATTTCTTATTATTTAAATGTATGTATGGTAGTAAATGCAGAGCATAAATTACAACTCTATCCCTAGACAATACCATCTGCTGCCTTCCTGTGGTTCTTTCTACATCCAGCACTTCTGTGACCATCAGCAGTGAAGCACACAGCACAGCCAGTACTCACTCTTGCCTGTGAACAGCTGAGGTGGGAAAAGGAGTTTTTAGATAGAGGACATATCTCCACAGGGACAGGGTGTTGCATTTTACTCCTAATCCCATCATTAACTCAGTTTAATTTGGGACACATATATTCCTTAGTTTCTATACTGGTATAAGCAGAGATGCTTCAATATTTTTTTAAAAAAAACATGTTTAATATGGAGATTATTTTGAACATAATATTTTTTTTCCTAAGAACAAAATCGTTAATCAGACACCTCAATTTCATATGGTTTCCAAAAGAGATTAACAATAAAAACTGGTTTATATCCAATGACATTAAAAAGAAGAAAAAGTAAAATCAAATTAGGACATTGAGTTGGGTTCCATACTTTGTTGCACAATGCTAGTTATTTGCCAGGGAGGCTCAACAGTTTTCAGGAATTATTTTCATTATATGCAGATTTCTATTAAATGTTTTGTATTAGTGTTTTATGCCTTGTGTCTACTCAGCACAGACATTTGTATTTCCCAGGGGCAAATTTCTGATTAGTAGAAAATGTAGAACTAAGAAAAATGCCAATTCTGGTTCATTAATTGTGGTACAGATGGATAGCTGCTTTCATGAAATGCTACAATATTTTTTTAAAATATAATCTGAAAGTTCATATTATCCTAGAGAAATATCTGTGCATTTTTGCAGTCAGAAAGGACAAAAGAATGAATAATTTTCAGTCATTTGATGAGGTATAAATAGAAATATATTTGTGGAATAGAAACCTTCATATGTGACTCATTACCTGGAAAGAAACATAATCTCTGTTGTTTTTACCATGTTTTGTAGAGAAATAAGCTCAAATGGCTATTGAAAGTCTCCTGTTTCCCTCCCACATTGAATGTTAAAACCAATTTCACACAAATTAATACATATATATTTATATAAATCTATATACACAAACTATTTGTTGTAGCAACATTTCTTCCATACTAAAAGATCCAGTGGACCTTTTCAAAATCATCCATTTTTCAAAAAGAAAAGCCAAAAATATGCAAAATACATTTAGTAAAATGCCAAATAACAATTTATTAGCAAGGTGAAATTGCCCAGAAAGAAAAACCAACCTCTTTAAATCTTCAAGAAAAGAGACAGCTTAATTATTACGGTACTGCAAGTGTTCCTAAAGGCTAATTTAGGAAAGTTCAAATGTTCACAGTCCCTGTGGAGGCAGGGATGAATCTTTAATATCCCCCTGCATTTTATAAGGAAAAACATATCCAATTTATAGTTACTAAGGTGCTCTTTTTTGAATGTTCATCACATAAACAATGTGTGATCTAATATAATCCAGTTCCATCTTTCTCACTGATCACTTGTTCTAGTTTTGCTTGCAAGTGCCAAAAAGAGAGTGGAGCCTAGAACAGCATGGGCATGTCGATATTTTCTATTCTATACCCCATGAATAATTTATGGGTAGAGTGGCCTCAGAGGGAAGAGAAGGGAGAGCACACACGAGGAGTGGCCACCTTTTGATCTTTTCCTCCTCTGGGGCAGTTGCTGGCAGCCAGCACTGTGGACCCCATCCTCTCCCACCAGAGGGGGTGGGTGGATGTGGAGCAGTTTGTTTGGCGTTTAATCCCCAGCTGATTTTGAATCACCACATTCCTATTGATGGGTTGACACTTCTATAGCAAAATTTCTCTCTTCTTAAATCCTCATATTTTGAAAAGCTGTAGTGTAGTTTGAATGTCTTTGAGAAAGATATACCTGAGTTAAATGCACATAATTGGGCTTGGAGGGCACAGTGGGTCACATTAGACTATCCAGTATCCTTTTTTTGGCATAAATGTAGATTATAGATTTATATTGTGCCTATTATATACCAGACAAACCCACATAGTACATGAAGATTAAGTCAGCAGTATAATGCTAACAAAATTATAAAAGGAGATAAGGTTACTAGTCTACTATTACTGAAGACTTCTTATTTACCCATCAACTGCATTAACTAAAAGACCAACAAGTATGATTTGTTTGGAGAAAAATACAAGGCAAATCCTACTATTCAAGGACTTTTCTTCTCCTCAAGACACTTACACCTCAGATTTTTCTTTTAAAATATGATCTGAAGAGATTTCTTCATTCTAATTAATGTCTGTAGTCATTCAACAAGAAGTGCATCATGCAGAGCAGGAAGGGTGATAATATAACTTCTATGTTTGGGATGTTAATTTGGTGTAAGATACCTTGGTCCATACTTTTCCAGACCTTTCTGCTCTGATGGGATGGCTCCTTTGGGGATGGAGCAGACAGTCACTTCATCACAAATTTTTCAATATATGTAAAATTCTAGTTCTTACTACGTTTGCAAAAGTGAGCAAAAATCTCTGAGGAATATCACGAAGCCATCTTTTTGGTACAGAACATTAATATAGCTATGAAAGTCTTAAAGAAAATCAAGAAGCCTTATTACAAATGTCTTGGCAACTTTGAGAGAAAGGTGAAGTAGCAGAAGAAGAATGGGAAAAGTAGTGAGGAAAGTTGGAGAAAATTAATTTCCTTGTATATGATAATGAAAAAAAGAAAGACTTGAAAAGAGAGGAAAGAAATTTTTAAAAAGATGAGGTAGAAAACATAAACATAGGGAGAAATGATGCCTGACTTTGGTACTGTTAAAAACTTTAACATTTATTGCACTGCTTTGTCCTATTGTAATTTAGTTTTATTTTGCAATGATGCACAACAGTAAGGTGGTTTTCTGTGTGCCTGAGAATAGAATACTATTTCATCTGTCTATTTTCCAGTAATTATTCACAATAAATGTGATCTATGTTTAGTAAACTGATTTTGTCATAAACTTTGATGATTTATAGCCAAACAATCCATCAACAAAGAAGCAGATTCCTAAAGATTTCACTGCCATTCACATTTCACAGTCTTCTTTTTCTCCCATCCCTTGCCCTCATTCCCCTATCCCCCCCTCCAATTCTCTTTTAGGGGGATAAATTTTGCTGCTGAAGTGTATGTGCAAAAAATATTCATACACAAGAGATCAAGGCCATCTGTTAATTTTCCGTAGGGACACGGTACAAGCATTTTGATTTAGTTCCACCACTGGACTCTAAAATCAAAGACCAGAATATGCTCTTGATGCATGCAGACATTTTCTGTAAACATGTTTCTAAGTGTTCCAATCATTACTGTCTGGTTTTCCTTGGTGCGATATTCTAGACCCTAGGATATAAACTACTCTTCATCCCATTTGAATTTGGAATTCAGTTTTCACATATGTTTAGGGGCTTCTTTTTCCCTGAGGCAGAGAATTTAAGTTCCCCTTGAATCAGATTATATTGATAATTGAACACCCAAATGCCTTTTGTTCCTTACTCATTAGCCCAGCATGGGGGACATTATTAATTACTTCATAGCTGCTTGCAGTTCTCTCAGAGTCAATAAGAATTCTAGTCAGAAGGATTAAAAATTCTGATTTCTGATGAGCATTAGAAATTCTGGACTCTGTATAAAACAGAACGTATCACTGATAAGCACGTACTTGAGAAGAATGGAGCATGTAAACACAGTATGATAAGTCATAAGTGTGTGAGCTAACACCTAAATTAAACTTTACAGTAATGGAGAATACAAAGTATTATGACTTTGTGTCCAATTTCCAGCAGATCTTAAATCATTACACTGAAAAAATACAAACAAACAAGAAAACACAATCTAAAATAAGATGCTAAAAACCTGCAAAAATAACAAAGAATTATAGGAAAGTGGCTTGGTGTAAAAACTTGTTAATTAATTTCATTTTTATTTTTAAAGAGGCACAAGCTGTCTCTGAGAAAAGCTAACCAAAATTCATGAGTTTAAAAGATGTATTTATAAGTAATATTTTCATAATATTTTATTTGCAGATTGTTCAAAATACAGTTTTAGTAACCTTGTTACAAACCCTTTATCAATCCTAAACATTGTCAGCTTACAGGCTTGTGTCATATGACTAACAGGATTTTTTTTACAGTTGCAGGAAATTTTCCTCCTTTTCCTAAGGTGTAATTCAGTTGTTGCCACAAGATTATTTTCACACAGTGATTGTGAATTGTGAAGATTGGCTAGGAGATTTTGTCATAAAAAGATCCATGCTCTAAGGGACTTTGTTTGGTCAGGGAGATTGGACTAAAAGGCCTCCACCTGACTCTTCCAACCTCACTTTTTGTGATTCTCCTTAACTAGTCAGTGTATGCTTCTGTCTTTTGGAATCCACATTAATATTTCCTCTTGTTCCTACTGTTGCCAGTTCCTTACTGTGTGTGTAAGAAGAATTTTAAGCATGTAAAAAAGGCTTTGAATTTATGTAAGGGAAGGGAGTTGCAGAAGGGAGCTGATAGAAAAATAGGCATGAATGAACTGCTGATCTGAATGATCAGGAAAATACTGATCAGATGCATCATAGCATGTGGTCGCCATAGAAGGGGGAAAACTGTGACTGAAATCAAGATAAGCCTTGGTGTGGCATTTTCTAATACAAAGGCATTTGTAATTGCACAGATATGGATTAATTGAAATACTAATTTCTGATTTGTTTTGAAGACCTGACTCCCCAAAGGATCATTCTCAGGAAGAAGACATGATGGCCAAGGACTCACCAGGTATTTCCAGACTGAGTAAGAAACTCAGCAAAATAACAATCAGACTGCAAAAATGGAGAAATAAAGAACAGAATAACAGGACCAATCATTTAATGGGATAAAAGGCAGCTTAAATGACAGATAGGAAACTTTTGATAACAAGAAGTTCAGCACTGCAGGTATCAGTGTCTGCTAGTCAGCTGCTGTTGATGATGTTGAGGACATCATCCAAGACACCTTCACACTTCAGTAAATGCTGCTGGTTCACCTGTATCATGGATGTGAATTCTAAAGTACAAGATAGGAGAGTTTTAACTTAAGCTTATTGGGACAACCCAGGGATTTGGCACTGAGGGTACATGCCATGTCCATAACACCATTCTGATAATATTTTAATGATATGATGTTGAACTTTTAGCACTTATATAATATTGACATAATTTAATTAATTATTTTATGACAGCTACGATTATATCTTATACTGTCATTTATGTCAATATCTTAGTGCAATTATTGCCAGCTATTATGTGCTGCTTTGTCCCAAAGTTGAACGTTTTTTAAACAGTAATTTTATTTACTGTTTCGATGCTTGTGCTGGAATTTGCATACAGTTCCAGTCAACAAAAGGTATTAAACATCATAGATTCTTCCTCACATGATCGATCTATTTCCTTTCTGGATGAAACCTCTGCATGCTGCTGAAGACTCTCCTGCTAACAGCTTGCCCAATAAATTCAACCTTCTCTCGTCAAGGTTTTCATTCAGACTGCCTTGCTTGTTGCCCTCTGACCTTCACTTGTGTCTTTCCATTAGTGCTCAAATGCTTTCTAGTAAAAGCGTCATTTGTGGGTTCTATATCTAACCTTACTTCTTCTTCTACAACACATTAATCCTTTTATTTTGCAGAGACCACCTCAGTTCTGCGACAGTACTAAAATTTCTTACTAGATTATATCCATGTATATTTGCCTGTACTTTTCAATTCCACTCATAAATTCCTGAACAGCTCTCCTGAAATTAGATTCCTGTTTTTTTACATACCTTTTTTAAATATACCTGTTTAGATTAGATACCTGTTGCTTTTTTTTCATAGGTCTCAATTTATACCATGTTATGTGTTTTCCTTGAAACTGAACCTCCTATGCTCCTTTGAATCTCTGTTCGTTTGCAACATCCAGCTGCAAAAATGTCCTTTCTCATGAGTGAATTTGAATAGGATTGTTTGCACCCCCAGCTTCTCCTGCAGGCTGGACACAAATGCAGCCTTGTTGACTCGTTGTTCAAGAGGAACAAACTTTTTGCTGCAGCCTCTAATTCTGACACAGAGATTCCATGATGCATGAATATCTGCTGAGACCTGGCCAGAACATGCTCAGTTGAGATGGAGTACTTAGGATGGAGCTGTAAAATTGTGCTTTCCAATTGAATATGTATGCATTGCTAACTTCTTAAAAGATGTGTAATTTGGTTTAATTATAGGGGGTTTTACAGACTTGGCAAGAAATCCACGTTTCCTGGTAAATTTCTTTTCTACAATTTAAAGCATAAGGCAAAAGGTCTTTAAAGAAGTTTCTAATCATCTTTAACAGGGAAAAAAACTCAGATATACTCCTTCAGCCTATTTCAGAGAAATCTCCAGCACTGTACGCTTGATTTTTCTTTTACTTTTCTTATTTTTTTACACCAGGCATATATGTTCTGAAGCTAAATGTTCAGATGATCATAGTTTAGCTATTTTTGGTTAAGTTATCAGTAAGGTAGAAAAAAGGTGTTACCCTTGCAAATATAAATAAACCTTATAGTAAATAATGCTATCACCCCTAATTGCTGTAATTAGTACCATATTTAATTATTTTAGCAGTTGTAAAAATAGTCATATAGTTCAATAAAATCATGTTTACATAAAGTGCACAACATCTATCTTGCCTCTTGTAAAATTTATTGTAGCAGTATCCTGGTCTTAATTTGATCTGAATTTCTAAAGGATCTGGCAACATTTCCATATAATATGACTACAAAAAGCTAGTGAAGACAGGATTTTTATTCAGTATGAGTTTCTCTGCAGAGACTCTTCAGTTCTTTGTTTCCCATCAGAAGGATTTGTTTGCACATTGCAAACACAAAGAATTGCTTTCCCAGCAAGCAGTGGTATTATGTTTTATCAAGATGACAACATGTTTGAGAGACAGAAATTACTTTAGAAATTGGTATCAGTGCCCTGGTAACTAATGTTCATTAAGAGATCCCAAGACATTTTTATAAGGATAAGGATAAATGCATTTTGCTGGTAAAAATCCAGTCTCGGTAAGTTGATTCTCTGTGAAACACCTCTGTATTTCTCTCTGGAGAGGTAATCAATCACTTCTCTTCTTAACAGTCTTTTTTCCTGGAAAGTCGTTGTTTGTTTGGTTGGGGTTTTTTAGAAGTTTTTTTATAGAGGATAACTACTATGCTACACCCCAGTTCCTCTTCACACAGCTAAAAGACCTATTGAAAGACTAAAAAATTTAAAACAATGAATGTAAATGGAAGTTGCTTGCATAAAAACTAATGGAATACAGATAAACTCATGTGGAGTATACCTACATAAAGACAAGAAGAATTATTAGAAAAAGAACAATAGATCATTTTGGGATGATATTTTAAGGTAGCTTCTTGGTACTCCTCAGCCAGTTTCCAAAAGTCTTTTGCAGATATGATTTGAATTATGCTGGCTAATCCTGTGGGCAGTTGCTGATTCTTCACTCTTCCATGAAAGACATTTGGGCATAAATATTTTTTTATTTTAAGGAAAAATCTTTGAGAACAAAACAATGACCTTAGGTAAAAGTATTTTATCACCAAACCCAAGATGTATGCATTGATGGTAACATAAATGTTTGCCCATTATTTTGTTATCAGAGACTAAATTATCAAAGAACTTCTAGAACTTGGAGGACTGGAGGGGAGTCATCAGGTTCTATTTAATATCTACATGCATGTATTTGCATGAGTACAAAAACCAAGGAAATATGATGACAGATACACAAATAGATTTCATATGCAAAAACCTCTCAATTAATACATATTTATACTTTAGAAATTATCACTGATTCATTTAGATGTGACCTATATTGGAACAATCTCATACTCTGACACAGCATCAAATAAATTTAACTGAAATAGCATACACTTGACAGAACTAAGTTTGCTATCTGTTTTATGACTTTTTTATGCAAAGATGTCTTAAAAGTGCTTGTATTTTAAAATAATTCATATGCCTTTTGGTGCATGATGATTGCTATGGTTATTATCTGAATTATTGGCTGATATTTTCATATGCCTGTTATATGCATATTCACTAATGGAAATCGGTATTTCATCTCTTGAAAGCTATAAAGAATGTAAACTTTAATGTTGTTTCCAAGCAATTACCTGAGAATCCCATAGTAGATAACACTTATAAAATATAATCACGACTCAGAGAAGTAACCCCCTGAAAATTAATAATTTCTAAGATTTATTGCTAAGCAGAACCACAGCTGGTTTAATGTGAAGGAAGTACATTGGAAATTTATCAAGACCCAGCCAAGCATTAGAGTTGCAAATGTAAATAGAAGCAGGAGCTGAAAGCAGTTAACAGCAGAATAGATGTACTTGCAAATAAAGAACATACTTTAACAGAAGTGTAAATTTAATTTTAAAGCATCTTAATTCTGGTGAAAGAGAAAAAAGAGTAGAGAATAGTTTTGTTCAGAACTTATATACTTTGCTCATTTCCTACATTTTCCCAAATGTATTTTCTTGCTTTTTTGAATTAGCACACAGTAGCTTCCAACTGATGTGCACTTAATGAGTGAAGAGTTTCCATTAACTTTCTGACATACTGTTAATATTTTTAGTGATTGAGGGCTGTCAAAACACATGCCAAAAATGGATGAAGGTAAAGAAATATTTTTCTGTGCTGCCACATAGAAGGTGTCCTTCTCAGGTCTTCCCTTTTTGACAATTTGTTCTGTCTTATCCAACAGAAAAAAATATTTATGAGCAGGAGAATTTTAGGTTTATGCTTTGTTACCTATTGCATGATGTTCATGGTCACTCTCCATGTTCATTTTCTAGAAAAACTGTACTATTAACAGAAGATGAGCAGTCACTGCCAATCAATTTTCTAGTTACAGGCAATAATTATGTGGAATATCATGGAATGGTTATCAATCTCCATTTTATTTGTGTGACCAGCCAATGAAAGAAGGTTAAGAGAAAATAGATGTAGTAGGTTAAGATTTGTTGGCTACCAGATTTCCACCAAGCCACTGCATCAGTCTCCCTCCCCAAAATGACTGGAGGAGAAAATGTGAAGAAAATGCTTGTAGGTTAAGATAAAGATGAGGACATCACTCTGCATTTACCATGATCAGCAAAGAAGACCTCAAGCTGGAGAAAGAGAAATTAAATTCTTCCCAGCAAAAAATAGCGTAAGATGGTGAGAAAAAAGGACAAAACTAAGAATGCTTTCCCTCCCTCTTTCTCCCGAGGTTCAATTTCATATTGTTGATATTTCACACCAAACTCCTTTTTTCCTGATACTTCTATCTCCTCCCTCTGAGTGGCAGGGGAGGGATGGGGAATGGGGATTGCCATCAGCTTGCGATACTTTACACCTGCTGCTCCACCCTCCTTACATTTCTTCCTCTGCTCCAGCATGGGGTTCCTCATGAGGGGTTACAGTCTTTCATGAACTTCTCCTTCACATGGGCAGCAGTTCTTCAATGGCTGCTCCAGTGTGGGCCCTCTCCATGGAGTGCAGCCCACCAGAAATGCACTGTCACAGCCGAGCTCTGCCATGGGCTGCAGCTCCTGTCAGCATCTGCTTCTGCCTGTGTCCCTGCAGGTTGAACCTTCTTCCAGTGTTCCTCCACCTGCTGGGACCTCCACGGGCCTCAGGGTGGATCTCTGCTCCCCTATGGACCCACAGGAGCACAGCTGCTGTAAAGGGGACCAGAGAGGGGCCTTTCCTTCAAGTAATGGACTCCATCTGTTGATTGTGTCAAGCAGTTGTGTAAATGGCCTTCCCTACTACAGCTAATATATGCCCCAGCCAGTCAGTCCTGCGTGGGGGTGTGAATACATGGTTCTCAAAAAAAACTTATAAAACAACAAAATTAAGTCTGAAGAGAGTAAAGGGCTTGAGCTGGCTTTAACTCACATATTCTTTCTGGAGACTGAGAATATCCAGCGTCATAATGGTGAGCTTACAAAGACCTGTAATAGGAATCACATCTCTATTACTATCCAACTGCATGTTGTAATTGCTAGATTGTGTTTGTCTTGTGATTTCATTATATTGCTGTATTGTTCTGCAAAGTCAAAGCCTCATGTAACATAAAATATTCACCAGAAAGTAAATTTGGTATTAAAAATTAAAACCTCCTTGTTTGGAATATTTGAAAGAACCTAGACAGGCAGTACTGGCTTCTGACAATTAGCAATATTTCTAAATATAAAAGTGGGAGTGAATCGTGGAGAAAAAGACCCAGAGGTAAAACAGCATCTCTAAAAATGGCAACAGAAAATAAAAAAACTCCAAAAACCCCAAACTCTTTTACACAATTGTATTTATAAAGAATGGAAGTTGAGAAAAAGGAGGAAAAAAGAGGACTTATAACTCTATGACTACTCTGGCTTGTCCATTAAAATAAAAGCACTATTGTTAAAGTTTGAATTTTAAATTGAGTTAAGGAAAGGAAATAATTTCACTTTTTGTACAATTTGACCAGTCTACAGAGTGTTATTAGTATGGTGATTCATGTCTTCAAATCACTAGACTGCATTATGCACGCTTGCATATGACACTTGCAGTTTTTCAGGAGATCAGTAAGAAGAGAATATTTACTGATTTGATATCTTATAGTTTATTTCTTATAATTAACAATGATAGATTTTATAAAATATTCAGTTTTTTTATTTAAATATGTATGTATGTTTAGGTCACTATGAATAATATTTAAGATTTTGCTTTCCACTGTATTTTCTGTTACTCAGATTTGCAGGCTGGACTGAACAGCCCTTATTTGAAAAAGAAAGATGCTTGAAACTCTTTTTTGAAAGAACACGCTGTTAATCATTTGGTGTTTAGCTTTGTTAAGATGTGTCATACTGGATTAAAAGCAAGTACCAAAAAATGAATAGTGAAGTCTTCACTCTGCCAAACAGCCAATATATGATGCCAGTCACTATCAAAACAACCTGTGAATCTTGGACACATCTCTCCTAATCACAGAACAATTTGGTCTGGAGTCTTATGAGAATGAATGTGTCCTTCATCCAGGTAAAATATCAAGTCCATGGATATTTTATGGGCTGTAAACAGCTGATGAATTAACTCCCTTGCATTTGGAAATGCTACAGAAAGGCTCCCTTGCTTCTCTTGGAGCTTTCACAGATAACCCCTTTGCTTTTTAGTAATTCAAGGGAAAGCCTTTCTCTCATTGTACCACAGTGTAAGATACAGTGTGTTGAGGGGAAGTCTAATTAGATTTGACATTTTAATTGAGGAATGATAAATGCCCTCCACCAAATTTTGTAGAAACTGTTCACAGGTGGCTGCCTACATGATAGATTTTGTTCATGACAGCCTTAAGGTATGCTTTGAAATTCTTTTTGGATACAACTAAGAGAACTAAGTAAAATATTTTTTTAATTTTGCCACTTCTCACTCTATTGTGAAAGTTAAATACCCTTTGGCATTATCTTCATTATTGATCAGTCAGTTACTTTTAATGCAAAAGCCATTTATTGGTACTTTTGTAAAGGTTTATAAAGTTCATATATGAAAAAAAGTTCAAATAGTATGTAGGAATTAATAAGAATATGGTAGAAGAAATTATGGGGGGGGTGGGGGGAAAGGGGTTTTTTTTCCTACTAGAACTGTGTTATAAATATCTCTGTGCCTATTTTGTTTAAAAAAAAAAATGGAGGCAGAGCAGTTATCTTCCTGATCAAAATGACTCTGAGTGACCAAGACTTATGTTTGTGAATTCTCTATATATTGTGCGAATAGTGACATGTCTACAGGCCAGCAGATCAATTCTTGGGTGGCTTTGCTATATATTCTACATGCAACAATTAACATTTTCCAACCAGTAATTAGCATATTCTGGGTTGGCTGGAACTAGTTAGTATGTTAGAGTTACCTCAGTCATCCAGTTTTCCAAGTGCGTCTCTTATGCTGAAAATGACAGTTCAAAAGTTACTGGGTATCAATAATGAATTAGTGGGTTAAATTAGTTAATTACCAGAATTTCTGTGCTATTAACCTAAGAACAGCTAAGTATATCTATGTGGATCTAGTCACGGAAAATTAGGGATATCTGTAGTTTCTGATTTAATCCATTTTACATTTGGTTCTCAATTAGAATCTCACATTATGAAATTCATCTCAGTGTAAATAAACTGATTCTATTTGCTAAATATTAGAAGCACAAATAAATTGTTAAGGAATTATATACTCCACAAAATATTTTCCAGTTCTGTTAAATATCCCAATGCCTGACCAAAAAAAAATTATTTGCTTGAGGGTGACAATGGTCGTTATCCTGTGTTTTGGCAAAGGTGTGAGACACATATTTGGAGTACTAGAAGGCTTTTGTATGAGCAATCACATGCATATCAAAAGCTTTCTGAAATGAAGAATATTCAGCGCAGCAAAAAGTGACAGATAAAATGTTTGAGGTTAGTAACTTTACTGCAAATGACATCCTGCTTAAAGTGCATATAAATTATGACAATGATAAAACTAGCTGACAAAGCCAGAAGTTTAAAAAAAATGTTCCTCTACTGAAATTATCATCTCTTTAACAGCTGTATCAAATGTGACTTAAAATTATAGTGGAAATGTTTAGTCATCACTTTTAAAGTGATGTATATCATTACTCTATAAACTTTCTTCTTTCATCCTTGCTAATGGAGATACAGTAGCAGAAGCCATGAAAAATCTAAGCTAAAAACTTCTTCCTTTGCAGACCAGAAAGGTAAAACAGTACAAATTAAGTCCTTAGATTTAGATTCACAAAAGTATTAATGAATTTTAAAATGCAACATAAATTACATGTGAACATCAAAGCCCAGCAGTGCAAGGGATGAAAATCTATTTTTTAGTCAGTTGAAAGTCTGATTGCGACTGACCTTCACCAGTAAAACTTTATCAGTAAAGCTTCTTCTGGATCACACTGTGTATGGTTTCCGGCTTTAAGTCCCGCCAAAGATTGCTGCCTGCATTCATCTAGTTGTTGTGTGAAAATTCCAACACATCTGTGTGTTTTTGCATTTCTGTGCAAACCCAAGTCAATCCATGCTTAAACTACATCAAACCCACACTCAATGGCAGCACACCTGTCATAACTCTTCTCTCAAGAAGAAAACATTGTGGTAGAAAGTGTTGTCTTCTCAGTATGCAACAGCTTACTTCTGCAATATTCCCAAGGAGGGAGAGATCTCAGCGAGTTCTGTGCTTCCTGCAGCTGGGAGAAATCAAAATTTTTCTACTTTGTTTTGCAATATCCTTTCAGAAAGAAATATTTTCAAGAGATATAGATGTCTGTAGAGTTCCTATGTATCAGAGAATAATGACAAAGTCATAGAATGGTTGGGTTGGAAGGAATTTTAAGGACTGTCTAGTTCCAACTCCCTGCCATTGACAAGGGCATCTTCCACTACACCCACTTGCTCAAAGCCCCACTCAACCTGGCTTTGAGCACTTCCAGATATGGGGCATCCACAGCTTCTCTGGGCAACCTGTGCCAAGGTCTCACCACCCTCATAATAAACAATTTCTTGCTGCTCTCTAATCTAAACCTGCCCTCTTTCAGTTTAAGGC
Source organism: Zonotrichia leucophrys gambelii (assembly GCF_028769735.1). Classification (NCBI taxonomy): domain Eukaryota; kingdom Metazoa; phylum Chordata; class Aves; order Passeriformes; family Passerellidae; genus Zonotrichia; species Zonotrichia leucophrys. The sequence goes on along the minus strand of NC_088170.1, from coordinate 54,491,110 downwards.
AATTCATCCCCGCCTTGTCCTGCCACTACTTGCTCTTTTCAAAAGTCTTTTTTTTTGTCAGCACCTTTTAGGTACTGGAAGGTGCTGTAAGTTCTACCCAGAGCCATCTTTTCTCCAGACTGAACAACCCAAACTCTACCAGCCTGTCATCATAGGAGAGGTGCTCCACTTCTCTGACCGTTTGTTTTGCTTCCTCTGGACTCCCTCCCTCCGACAGATTCACGTCCTTACTTTGGGGGCTGCAGGGCTGTATGCAGTACCCTAGATGGGGTGTCACAAGAGCAGAGGGGCACAACCACCTTCCTCAACCTGCTGTCCACACTGCTTTTGGTGCAGCCCGGGATATGATTGTCCTTTAGGGCTGCAACCCCACATTGCCAGCTTATATCCAACTTTTCATTCAGCAGTATACCTAAGTCCTTCTTCATAGGACTCTATTCATTCTTTTCCCATTCCATATCGATATTGGGTACTGCCCCAATCTAGACACAGGGCCTTGAACTTGGCCTTCCTTAACTTCATGGCATTTGCACAGCCTGCTCCTCAAGCCTGTCAAGGTACTTCTGGAAGATACCTCTTTACTTAAGAGAATCAACTAAAACTGGGCGTTATCAACTCAGCTGGGCGTTATTAGATACCTTTCTGAGGATGCACTCAAATCCACTATATCAAAACTTTTATTTTTTTTTCCTCCTCAAATCCAAGGACCTGGAGATGAAGGGAAATTCTGGATTAAGAAAGACTTATTCTTCATAGAAGAGGATGGGATCAGGTAGAACTTAAGAAAACCATCCATACATAAATCCAAGTGTCCTGATGGGATGCACCCATAAGTACCTGGGGAGCTCGTTGGCTCCTGACTGCTTCAATAGGTGGATTGAACAACATGAACTGCAAAGTACTCTGCCAATGTCAGCCATTCCATGGTTCTGAGATTCAGAGCCAAGTAGATAAGAGCTGGAAAGTGACAGGAAAGGTCTTGGAAACATTTGAATTGTCATTTCCATTGCTCAGAAAGTAAAAGAACAGACTATCATCCAAGACAGTCTAAAAAGAGCAGGGATTCAGGTAAAAAATGAAAACAGAGAGGAAAATTATCCAAAATCAGAACAGCTAAAGGCAGAAAAATGGAAGAACAAGAACATATAGTTTTAACATTGTGGTAGGAAGTCTGTGACAAAGGTGTAGAGTTTTAAAAAATGTAAAAAAGCTCTGATTTTCCAATTGCTGTCTATAGTAAGCATTGTCAGACAGACATGTATTTCCAGTTCTAGGGTTGAAGATAAATTTGATTCACAGATAATTTATTTATTTTTCCTTTAAGCAATTTTCAAGGAAGATGTGGAGGGAGTAATTTGAATTTGAGGTAGGAGGGTTGCTCCTTTTGTTATGGCTTTGCAATTTATTCACTTCATAGCTTCATAAGTGATATACATGTATTTTCAAAGACAATATGGTCTGAGAGTTTATTCTGCTGATCTCCAAATCTCTTGGGTTTTTCGTCTTACATTACATTATCCGCAGAACAATAACAGGAGTAGTAATATTAATAATAACAATAGCAATAATGTGCGGGAGAATCCATTTGAAACAAGACAACAAAAATGTACTTTTTATATTTTGTTCATTGTAAAAAAAATGTAACCATAAAATATGGTATTTTTTTCAAGTCTCTCACAAACAACTTTGAGCAGCTTTGTTCATTTTCACATTATCCCACTGTTCCTATTATTATCTAATCCCAGACCCATTTGCTTAAAAGAATTTTGAGAACATCTGTTTTCTTCAATGAATGTGAACCATCATGATTATGAAAATCCTTAGGCTCTGAGTCAGACTGAAGCCCTATGGTGATATAAAATCCACAAAAACAAAGTAGAGTTTTGCACCTGGCACCTCCCATATAAAAAATGTACAATTTTAAATTACTCTGCTTTTCTGTTTTTTTTTTCTTTTTCATCCTGCATTTTGAGATCAGTGATAGTTCTAATGATAGATCTCGTGAAAGGCTAAGATTTTAATGTACTTTGTCTTGATAGGATATATATGTGAGTGGTTGCATAAACCTTTTGAGGTTTAAACTTTTTGAGGGCCATTTCAGATGTGATCAACCACTTGTGAAGCCCTCCTGGATATGTTGCAGAATTGTATCTTAAAGCAATATTACAGCAATTGTTTGTGAGTAAGAGTAAGCGATACTCTTTTACTTAAAGGTTTTAAGATGACACTTATAAAAAAAGAATTTGACCCTTTTCTTGGATTTCATGTGATGCACATACTCAGGATCATGCAGTAGTTTTTTATATACATCTCTATATTTTTCAAACTGTCACCTTTGTAAAATTTGTAGTGTAGTAGAATCGAAATAAAACTTTGAAATACCCAGAAATTTGGATGAACCTAGAAATATGTTTTCTAAAATTTCTATCTCTTTTTTTTTTAAGTGTACAGGCACAGAAAATTAATATTTCACTTTGGAAATATTTCTCCTCAAAACACACCCTATCTAATGAAAGGTGTGTTTCAATATCAAAATTTTAATGCTCTGCTGCAGTTGTTACTAAACTGCCTTGACTATGTTAAAGCCAGTGCCATTAAATTTATTCCTGTTTCTACTCTGAATATTAAAAAACATTCTTCATTTCACAGTTTTCCTGATACAATCTCTCACTACAATGTTTCTAGACTGTCTGAAAATATCATGCAAGATGTAAAACCATTGAAGCAAGCACATGAGTTTCCATTAATGTGATTTTTGTGTTTTCCATTTTTTTCCCATGTATTTCAATTCTTTAATACTTTTAAAATCAACATTTTTAAGTGCTTTGGTTAATTTTACATAAGTCACAAACTGGATGTCCTTTGGATAAATCTTTCAGTAATATATTAGAAATCCTATTTTTACCATCAATAAAAATTGTAGATTTCATATATGATTATCTTGTAATAATCAGAATTCATACTCACTCGTTATAACGCAAAGCTATTCCTAATTGAACAATATATTATTAACTTATTATTAGAACAATTCATAAGAAAATTGTCTACTTACTAAAATATTTGAGATAGGGAGAAAAAATTTAGTCCAACTATAAAATATTCATGAAAGAAGAAAAATTCATTATGCAAACCCTATGTTTTGCTCTCAAAAAACTTGTGAAGAAGAGTATTCATGTGATTATAAATTATTTTCTAGCTTTTTTGTATTATTTCTCTACTCAATATTGTTCACTTGGTGTTAATTAGTAGCTCCAGACAGCAGTTAAAAATTTTTGTACAAATTTTTATTCTAAAATTATAGAAGTTCATTATTTTGAGTAATAGCTATCATGGCAATTTTTTTGAAATATTGACACAAATAATAGAGGCACTGTAAGAAAATATTTTTTAATCACTAGTATTTCTTAGTACTTTACTGTAAATGGTCTCGAGCCTTCTTTTCTCTATACACCAAAGGGGTCAGCCAAGCTACCTGGAATAAAATCAGTCAGAATATTTTCTTCTTTTTTTTTCTTGAATTATTTTTTAAAATAAAGTTTCTGTTCTACTGTTTGACTCAAGTATCATAACAGAGAGTTTGGAAGACTGATACACAATGTGCAATAAACTTTCTTTATGCTTCTCTTTTGACAGTGATACCTGAAAAATATATTGCCAAGAAATTATATTTCTGATTTCCACAATATATTTATGAACAATTATAGTGAAAAATATACCTGACAGCTGGGTAAAAGTGATTATAAGGATATTTAAAACATTTGATATGAACACTAGCCCCATTATTCTCTCCTTTGTGCTGATTGAACTGCCTTATAAGACAGATATAGTTACCTGAATCTTCTTTAGAATTAAGGAAATGGAGCTAATTCATACACTAATAAATAAGGTGTATTTTCATTGGCCTTTTTAAAGTAAAGTAATAAATCTAAAATTTCTTGATTCATGCTGTAAACAAGAACATAAACCACCTAGGTCTAGGTTGCTCCCTTCTGAGGAAAAATGTGATTGTGAGGTGGTAAGGTACAAATTTTTCCAGACTTCTTTCAGTGTGTTTCCAACCAGTGAAACACAGGATATTGTCTCTATCCTCATCCTTGTCCTGTATGGGACCTTCCCAAATCTTGTCAGTTTCAACAGAATCTAAGAGAATATCATATTCTACCTTGAAGACCTCCGGCCTGAACAGCAGACCAATAAACTTCAAGTGTTTTAACCAAAATTGCTATAATCTGAGTTTTAGAAAAAATAGTCTTCACGTGATTCTGCTAGAAACTTCTGCCAAGAAATAGAGAAGATAAAGGAAAAGGGAGGTAGAGATCTGCTGTGTTCATCAAGTAATATAAAATTATATTTAGATATTTTTCTTCTGTTATCAATCCAAGCAATATAAGAATCTAATAAAATCCTGTGTATCATTTTTCTTTACCACCCATGTTCTTCAGCGCTATTCTTTCCTATGTTTTACGACACTTACAAAATTAGATTTTAAAAAAGTTTCATAAAGTTTTGAGAAAATAAATTGACAACAGTCTGAATGTATGTTTTTGGTCATTTTAGATACCTTAGAATATTTCAAATGCCTGTACAGGGATGGCGACCTAAGGCTGACAAGGTACAGCCTAAAGCAGACACATATTCTCAACCTCAGTTTTAGGTCTAGGGTGACTATACTAATTTTGATTTTAACTTAATCATATATGAGATATAAATGAAAACATGTGCTACTAAAATGGTATATATAAAATTGCAGTAAGAGACATTTAGCAGTAATTTTAAAACTGGTGAGGATTCAGCAATTAGCTTGATGGGATAGAAACACTACATTAGATTGTTGAAATAATACTTCAATGAGTTCTATAATTACAATTTCTTATCAAGATTATTCTTGTCCTGTGTGGAACACAATTTATCAGAATAATATTTAGACTGCAGTAATTAAAGCTTCAGAAAAAAATATTATTTTGTATAAAATAGGGAATAAAATTGAACTTCTGCTCTACAGCATCATTACATCCATGTTGTGGTAAATTCAGTGCTTTGAATCCATTAACTTTTCATTGTGTAGTGTTATCATCCACTGCTAAAGATTAGCTACTGACACATTTATCAAAGGATGATAAATGAGCTGTCCTTTCAGATGTCTGATTATCTGACCTTTATTCAGTTAAAAGCACAAGGGGCTGACAGTGTTAAGTGCTTGCTAGTTTAGAATGAAATTGAACCTAGGAAATGAATGTCTGGTATTCTCTTCAATAACACAAATTTATTACATCAATTTATTTTTAAATTAAAGAAAACAACATTTATTATAAAGCTCTGTGGAAATCACCAATTTCCATAGATTTTTTTTTAAATTCGTTATTTCATTAAGAGTTCTTAATTCTTGAAGTTGCATTTAAGAGAGAATGGTTTTATCATTTTCCAGTTGCTTGTAGATAGTGAGGCAAAAAGCACAGAGGGTTGCAGAATACTTTCAAATGTCTAGCAAAAATGTGCTAACTTTTATCTGTTTCTATGACATCCAGACAGCTGCTGTCATCTGGATGGCAACAATTCTAGAAATCCTCATCATTCATGTATAGAGTAAATTCACTAACATCAGATAACTAATTTTAAATGTTTACTAAAATTAGTCTGCACTTGCATAAACTGTGAGTGATGAAGTGTGAACGTTAGATGAAACTTTTAGATTGCATGAAACAAGTACAGAAAAATAATCAATGTTAAATAAACAACCAAAAATTGGTTTTGACATTCCAAATGAAATAAACTTTGCTAGAAATTAGAATCAGAATAAGAGCTCCAAGCTTCCAGTTTAATGTGATTTTGCACATGTCCAGAGACACTCTGGAAATAGATATTGCCCAGCTAAGCTCCATGTTAAATTCTGTCATTGGTGTGAACCTGAAGAATAGTGCTGGGCTAGGAAACGCCAATATAGCTTCTTATAAAAATATTTTTATTCAGTCCAGCCATCTGCCTTGGCTGCTGCTCACTTCTGAAGCAAATGAATGGCTAGGCAAAGTGATAATAATCTCCAAACTATAAGATTTATGCAGATGTATTCTTGGTATAAAAAGCTTCAAATTAAAAAGCAATATGAAGAGCCTTATTGTGGTCCTTTGCTGTACTGAGGGTTATAGCTGGTTTTCCTTCCTAGGCAAATCTTGATAATTATATTCTCCTTCCATGCTGACAGGACGTGAACTGTCCTTAACTAGTAGTCAAGATGTTGAGATTGTTAGCATAAATGTAAGACAATGTTCTTATCACTGTGACTTACTACCATGAAATAATCACTTTAGGATTATGGCAAGTTCATCTACTGTCACTGTCAGGAGTGTAAGCAGAGAAAGAACGTTTCTCTTTAAAAATATGAAGCTGTCCTTCATAGAATCTATCCTTGTTCTACACATAGAAGATGTGCAGCCATTACAGGGAGGTTTAAGACTACAAATAGATGAAGGCACAGCTGAAGTTTTGCTTATACCAAGAATTCTTATCATGAGGACAGAGCAGTTTTAGGAATCCTTTAATTTTTAATGTATGAATCAGTGTTATTAAATAGGTATACCTTATCCAAACCTTGTTGAGTTGACCTATATCAGCCAAAATGTAGTTCTGCTCCAATACAGTCATTGGCAACATGACAGTGAACATCAATTTAATCTCTCTCCCTTCCCTTACTCTGTTCTAGGTTAGTTATTTTTGTCTGGTTTTGCACTAGAGTATTGTAGAGTGATGCCATGACACTAGTTAAATTTTTAAATATCAGTAGATATTTAAAGTTGGTCATCTGAGCTTTTTTCCCCTGCAAATATGTGGTTGTCAGAATGTCTTACTCTTCTGTGAGAGCAACTGTTTTCAGTACATATTTACCTCCATAAATTAAATTTAATTACAGATTAGGCCAGGCTGAGTTCAGGATTTAAATCTTCCAGATTTAGCTTTCTACACATGTTCAAGTCCTCAGCACTGGTCAATCCATTGCATGGGTCTAGACAAAGATTCAGCATCTGCCAGGTGCCCAGCTAAATTGCTCTCTAAACTCCCTCCGCCAGATTTCTACTCACTATAAATCAAAGCTTAGACCTCAGACAGGTGTCCATGTCTAGACACATGGATCTAAATGTCTTCATATCAGATTAAACCACAACCTCAGGTGTTATTTGCACAGGCAGTGACACAGAGTATTGTTCCTGTACATACACGTATATTCTCGCTGTCTCTCCCAAAGGATATGGATTGGTTTAGGGTTTATTGTGCTTCACATCCAGCTCTGCAGCTATTGTACAGAGTCATCAAGAGCACTGGAAACTGGCTCAGGAAATGAACCACAAAACAAGCGACTCTTTATGAGGCCAAAGTAAGATAGGATGAAACCCATCTTTGATTTCCAATTATTGTTTCTTTAAAGAAGAATTGACTGCAAAAATGGGACATGGGGTTTCATTAAGATTTTAAGGAAAACATTTTCATTTTAATTACAATAAGAACTCTTTTCTAGAACTATTTGTAAACAAACTAATCTGCATTTAGAAAATAACAGTTTTCCCCAGAAATTGTCCTCCTAGCACAATACACTAAACCTGGAAGAAATTATCTCATTTTTGTTTACTTTTCCTCAATGAAGACTACATAAAGACTTACATGGAGTAAGAATGGTATCGGAAGAAATAGCAACAACCATTACTTTAATTGTTTGTCCTTTATCACAGTATTACTCAAGCTAACTTCTTTCTTCTCAACTCATCTTGTTTCATTTTATGGTTGAAGTTAGCATCAAACCTATTTTTTTCCTTCTGTTTCCAAAGCATCAGCCACTTTCTCTTTAAAACCTCTTCAAAGTTAAATTTAACTGATCTTTTGACACTGCTATTTGAAGGTTAGCAAGTTACCTTAATATGATTGCTCAGGTCTAGTCTCCATAGGTTAAAAGGTAATCAGCAATAGGAAATCTTTAGAAATTGAATAGAAATATTTCAATGTTGAAACATTCAGGACTTCCAGATACGATCTCCTGATTCGATGAAAACATTTCTCTGTCCCTCATTCTCTCTCTCATATGAGTTATGTGCCTGAGACATTTTTTCATGGCAACTTCATTTAAGCATTGTAGGTGTCTTTATAAGTTTGCAAGATTAGAGTGGATGCTTTCCTCTTCCTTTAACCATCTGGCTGATGGTGGTGTCATGAGTAATACCCTCTAGTGACAATCAAGTATATTAGTCTGTTTCCATTCCAGAAGACTGGCTGACAATCCATCATAATCTAATAGGCTCCTGGGAAATTCATAGGAATTATCTGTCAAAGTCTTGATAACATTTAAAACCTAATTACAATACCTAACGGTGTCTATTGACTTGAATATTTTTAAACTCTTTCCAAATTATCAAAATGGTTTTGATTCCTTTCCCTACCCTTTGTAGTTTTCAGTCTCATACAAATAGAGAAGCAAAATAAAAGGACTACTTATTTAATTTCTGAGACCACTAATGAAAATTATTAGTAACTGTTGTCCAATGCAGACAAGCAGAAAGTGTCACCTTACTCATCCTCAGGTGGCAAAGGACCCCTTCATAAAAGTATGGTTGGTTTTTCCAACTTTTTCTAGTCTTGCACCCATTTATGAATGTGCATCCTAACATTTTCTCTCAGTTTTCTTACAGATATCAAGTATAGTTTTGTCAAAAACTTTTCCATGATTACAGCATATAATATTTCCTAACTCTCAACTCTCAACCTTGCCATTCTACCACATAAGAAAATTAAATTGTATTGACATATTTATTTCTGATTAATCCATACTGACTGATGCTGAATTTATTTTCTGTGGAAAGGCACATTTTTTCTGTATATTTCTGAGGATAACAGAAAAATTGACAGTCTCCTTCCATTTTATAAACAAATATAATTTTCCAGAATTTCACCCATTTTTCATCATTTCTTCAAAAATAAATGTTTGCATCCCTTCTACATGCAGTTCTTTAAATATTTCAAATTAATTTTTGCTACATCTAGTTTGTTTAAAGCCATAAAAATTGTGACAATACTTTATAATCTGCTTTTCTGTGTTTACCACTCTGTGACTGCAATCAATGGCACTAGATACCTCCATGCCATAAGAATTACATAATTTTCATTATATTCCTGTTCAGTATCCTTCCATATCTTATTCTAGCTTAAAATTTATTTTGATTCAGTTAATATTTTTTTTTGTCTTTAGAGACAGGTTCTTATTAGTCTCACAAAGCATCCTGGTGTGAAGCACTTGCAATGAAAATAATTCTTAATAGAGGATTTTAAAAAATAAATTTGAGTAAAAACTGATAATACAGAATCATTGAAAAATAGAAAAAATAGGAGCTTCAATGACATTTAAGGTCAGAGCAAGGTTTTGAAATATCTACTTCAGAGAATGATACTATCAAAACCATTTTGCATTATGCTATTCTGTGGCCTAAATAGGAGGAACTTACTCAATTTAAATAACTTGGGAACAGAGAGGTAAAATAACACAATGAAAGAAAATTATTGTTAATAAGACAACAAGATATTGGGATATTTTCAATGTGTGCTACATTGGTGTGATGGAAACCAGGCAAATACAGATTTATCTGTGCAAAAAAGATGAATGAATGCAATATGGGAAAGTAACTTTGAGTAAGAGCTAGCAAGTCCAATATGATTAAAAATACCTGTACCTGTATCAAACAACGCTGTACTTGTAATCTAGTGCACAGACTGTTCAATGCAGGAGAACAGGGGAAAATAGAATTAATTGCAGAAACTGAAAAGAAGGTATGGGAACTGACACATGGCAGAGTAACTATTAAATACAAGAAAAGAAGATAAATCTTAGGAAAATCTGGAAAAAAGAAACAGTAGAGGATTAATCAGAGTTGAGGTGACTGATTTCAGTAAATTGAAACAGTAATAACTGAAAATTCATTCTGGAATAACATGTCATAAGAGAGGTCTGTCAAGGTGAAAGGATTGGCGGAGATAAACTATAGTTCTTATAGGTGTTTATGGTGCTTTAATCCAGATTTTTTTATGGAGAAAAGACAATAAATCTTCTGTGTGGAACTAAGAATTTATCGTTAATTACTGTTTTAACAGTTTAACAGTCCATGTTAACTGCTACAGAACAGTCTCAGTATTTACAGAATCATAGCATGGCTTAACTTGGAACTGACACATAAGCATCATAGAATCTAATTGCCTGCTGCTGCACTCTTTAGAAATGGTTCTTAGAAGGTGATGAACATTTATGGGTAGCAATGCCTACAAAAGCACATTCCTATAAAACATTACTGGTTGGCTCCCTCGGCAGTCTGAAGTCTCCTCTCGCCTTATCAGGACGTGATTTTGCTGGCAGTTTTTCTCCTATTGCAGCAAAAACTTCCTATTGTGTATCTTTTAGGTAAATATATATCTTTTATATTTTCTAGTGCTGTGCTTATCCCTTCAGTTCCCCTTCAAGTCCAGAAAAAGATAAGGATTATTAAAGAATCATAGTTCAGATCGAAGCTCAATTTTTGCCCCTGCCCAGTCCAGTTTAGAATTTATTCAAGGAGCAAAACTTCACAAAACCCACAGAAACATATTCCCAAATTCAGCCCCCATCATGGTGTCTTCTTGGTTTTGTTGTAATTGAACTAAAGATAAATAAAATCCAAATACACCAAATTATGGAAAAATGAATGATTTCTAAAGCAAACACATAATCATATGTTCTTTTTAGTGTAATTGGAATTCATATGTGTCAATGTACAGGTGACGATGCTTAATTTTTCCAGATGTTTTTTACTCTGCAGTAAGAAATTAGGTCTTTCTGTTGCTCCAGTAGTGGACTGTAGCTCAAAATATCTCAGACTTTTATCTATTTTAGAAATACATCATGGAAAATAAGCTTCATTTTGCAGAGTAGACCTATCCAGCTTCTGCAATGTGACATCTTGGGGAAGGCAAAGCAATGGGTTGGCAGGCTCTTCTCTTTGTTAGTAAGGCAGTATTTAACTTTGCCTATGGCCAGAGTTAGAATACAGGCAAGGCAAGGGTAAGACTAAGAAGTTTTCACCAATCTGTGCTCACAAGCAAAGAATATATAAATCTCATTGTAATGGATATGAAATAAGTATATTATCCTAACACCTATGCTGCTCTGAGATACCTAGCACCAGTTTACTGTTTGTTTCACCCTCTTAGTGTATACACAGATGCCTTTCAGGGTGTTTATAGGGAGCGCTCAAGACAAGAGGATGCTGTGTACTGTGGATCTTCACTTAATGAGGCTGCCCTTACAAGCCCTCTATACAGAACTGGAGCCAGTCTGACCCTGAGAGCCCCTTCTGCAGCACTAACCTAATGTCAGGGTCCCACTACTAATATTCACTGACTTTTGAATGACATCTTAGCATAGTAGAGATTGAAAGATGAAAAATAATTAAGTGCTATTCACATAAAACCAGATTTTGCTTAATGTTCTTTAGGGTCTTGGAGAATATTTTGATCTAAGTAGTTTACTCATTTGAACTTTTTCAAGGTTTAATGTTCATTAACTAAGATGTATTTTTGTGTTATGGTGGGCTCCTTTATCATCCCAGTTGCCACTGGATAAAATAAAGTGTTTGCCCCTTAATACGCAGTAACTGTGCAGATGGAAACTAAAGTAGAATTTTATATCCAGTTAAAATTATAGGTGGAACTTAAGCAGTCCAAACATAATCGCCCAGGATGGAGTTTTGCCAAAATAAAGAAATTTGCTCTCAGTGAAATGTCCTTTGGATCTCTAAAGATCACTTTTGCTCATGCATTTTGTTTAAACCTTACTGGACAGATGGTATTGCCATACAGAAAAATCCATATAATCAGTTTAATAGCTGGTCAACAGGGAGGGTTGTGCTTATGAATTCTGTTGTGCATTTACCATGGCTGACTGCTAGGTGCCCATCAAGATGCTCCCTCACTCCCTTTCCTCAGAGGAATGGGGGAGAAAATAAGATTAAAATCTCGTGGGCTGAGATAAAGGCAATTAAATAAAGAAAAGCAAAGACTATGTGTGGAAGCAGAGAAAACCAGAAATGTATCTTTTCTACTTCCCATCAGCAAGCAAAGCCCAGCCATTCCTGGAAAGTAGAGCCTCGATATTCACAGTGGTCGTTTCAGAAGACAAATGCCTTAATGAATGTAACCCTCTCCCTTTCTCTCAGATTTAACTGCATGAACATGGTAGTTTCAACATGGCACTCAACAAATCAAAAATATAGGGGGGTTTTAAATATAATTTGAATAATATTGTCATTCTTGAAGTTCTGTCATTTATGTACTGCTGTTAGTATTCACTTATTCACTTCAAAACACTGCCTAACAGTGTTAGGCAGTTTAGATAAAACAGTTCTGTGCAGTTCTTGCATCAAATTCAATTTAAAATGCTGTGGTGAAAACTGATAGAGACTATTCTTTCTAATCCCAAACCTTAGTTAAAGTAGAATATCTTTGTATTAAGATATTGACTTTATTTGAGACCCAGGAAAAACAATCACTTCTAATTAGTAGAGATGACAAATCATCCCAAACTTTCCTCCTTTCTATTTGTGCAGGACCTTTCAATACAATTTATCTCATTAGACTGCAGAAGGCTGCTGATTCAAGTGGTCTGCTGGAAGTAATTAATGGAGATTTGTTCAATAAAGTGTGACCTCAAATTTTGTCATTTAAGGCTTTAGACACCTCTGGGGACACAGAAGACAAGCCTGTAAACTAAACTGCACACATACAAACAATGCATAGCAGTAGCAATGTGGTGCAGAAAGATAGTAAGCATATCTGATGTCCTGAATATGATCAATTCTGGCCCAGGCAGGTAAGCAGATAAGATACTTACATTGAAAATGGTAGAAGTTTAGAAAACTGTCCCAAATAGACTTTGCCTTGCCTTTTTTTTTCTCTTTTCAAAGCATAGTCTTGCTAATTAGCAAAGATATATTACTAAAATTAAAAAAATAGTACGTGGCATTTATGTGGTAAATATAAGGGAAAACACAGAAAATAAAATTTTGCATTCATAAATAAAACCCTGCAGAAATCAATAGCACTCAGGGAAAAACTATAAAGAGTCTAAGTACATATATTATTAGTGGAATGTCTTAGACATTGAGGATAATAAATATAATATGGGAACTGCATTAACAGTTAGATATTAAACCAGAGAGAAAACAAATACATTTCAGTAGTAGTTTTATAACTATGGTGACTAATGTAACAGGGAACAATATTAAGGTACTGCTTCCCAGTGATTATTCTAGAGTTACTCAATATTACTTCAATTTCTAATACTGCCATAAGGGAGAGCTATTAAGCCTATTAGATAACAATTAATTTATTAAAGCAGAAATTAAACAAGCCAGTATATTTTACTAAGGGAATGTGATGAGAAAGCAATACAAAGTCTCATACTTGTTTGTTTGCTCTCCTATAAATTAATGATAATGATAGTTAATAATAATAATAATAATAATAATAATAATAATAATAATAATAATAATAATAATAATAATGCTCCCGTTGGAATAGAATGGATTAAGTTCTCTCTTTACAGCTGCTCATGAAATACAGCATTTGAACATGATTAGAGTTTTCTCAGGTTTAATGTCATAGGTCCACTAAGCTCACCAATCTGACAAGGTTAAGTCATACTGGAATGTGGGCAGCATCACAAATGATGACATCATATATCCAATTGTAATAGATAATATAGCATTTTAGAGTGTCACTAATAGATGTTAAGATTCAACAGATGCTAAATAGAACTCAGGTTTTAAGCCTAATGCTAAGAACATTAAGCCTACCACACAGATATGAGGTTCAGGAGTTCTTCAGAAGTTTTCACATGGGCATTCTTATCAGAATCTTACTCAGGCTGAAATTCTTGTTTGTAGATGCAATCATAATTTTGCAGTTTTTTAATAGAAAATTCAAAATAGTAAGTTCATTTCTAAGATAAATCTGTAAGAGTATAAATACACAAGTAAAATTTTTTCAGGTGTGTGTATGTATTGTCTGACCCTTTTATTCTATGGTGTCTTGAATCATCTTGATTTTCTGTGCTGTTGCTAAGTCACTGAAAGGGTATCAGAGTATTCCAGAGTATTTTCAACTTATCATTTCCATCATAATGCTGCCATTGGCAATGACTCCTGGTCTTTGGCCTACTTCATGTTCTCTTGAATTTGTAAACATTATTCTGTGGCTTATAAAAAGGTTCATAAAATGATATTATTTTTATAACGACCTTCTTTATGTGTTTTTTCCTTTTGTTAGAACCATTCTCTTCTGTCACCCAATGATTCCTCACTAGAGCAAGGCAATACAGCTCCTACATTGTAGCTCAGTAAAAATGATTTTTCCATTTTTTTTGTGCGCAATGATGTGTACTCCTGACCTGAGAATGTAGAGCCAGGGCAGGCCTGGGCTTGCTTTTGCTGAAGCTGAGCTGAGCTGGTTTCAGTGCCTCCACTGTCTGAGCTTGAGCTGTGCCACTGCAACCAACATTGTTAAAGTAGCCTTATTGATGAGCAAGAACCCTCACAAATATGTTTTGGGTTCTCACGGGTTATACTGCATCAACATATTTGTTGTGTGTATAACAGCATGACGTTAACTGGTAACCTAGATCTGTTGGCAAAGGGATTATTTTAGTCTGATTAAACAGTTTCACCAAGCTGTGACAGTGCTTTTGTACCCTGGTTCACTAGAAGTTAATTGGTATGTCCCTTCACTATTGTATCATAGAGATTTAATAGTGTTGTAATTGTCTTGCTAAGCACAACTGATTGATGGGAATACAATTCTGGACACAATTCTTCTCTGATTTTACTTCAGAGCTTTGATCTATTTACCCTTTTCTGCAACAAGGGTCAGCAAAGCCTGACTAAATGCACATGAAGTAGTGAACGTGCTTTCTACAAAATCATTATTTTTGGAAAGTAGCTATGTATATGAACCTTTATATTTCATAATTACTACTAAGATGTTCCAGAAATACAAATCCAATTTGGTTCTGATAATTGCAGTGGTTATAAGTTTTGCTTTTAAGTTTTTTTTCCTCAAAGGGATAAACAAATACTGAAAGAAAACTCAACTGGCCTTTCAAATATCACTTATCAGTATTTTTGCTAGTTTTATTTGAATAGATTATGATTGCTTATCCAGAACTGAATTATTCGCCCAGTTGTTTATACTGGAGTTAGTGTGACCATGAATTTTTTTTAAAAAAAGAAAGAAATAATGATATGCTCCTATTAAAACAAATTTACATTGTTTTAGAGCAGATGTCTATATTAACACTTAGTAAGAAAAATTGTCTTTTAGAATTAATTTTGAATTTTGTCAGAAATCCTGAGGTGAAACATTCACAGCCATTGGTGCTTTTTCAGCACATTAAGCTTTTATGAAAGTAAAAGTTAATTACATATGATGACTAAACTCCAGGGATCATAATTAGCTGAACTGAATGGCTGCACATCAGTAATTAAATGTCATTTCAGTTCATTGTACTGAATCCTAAACCCTACCCTTAAAAAGCTATAGGTATTGGAATCTGTTATATGCATAGGACCATTTCTTCAGAAAACCTGAACAGAGCACTATACAAAGTATGCTGAGTGGAAACCATAATTATGGGTTAGTTTCAACACTTATGCATTAGCCAACGTAACTTTTTTCAGAGTTTGTCTATGGAGAAGAGATTGTACCTTGCTTGGACCTTTTTTCCTTTTTTCCATGGCTTTAATATGAGGGTAGGGAAGGGAATTTTTAGATTTTGTTTTTCTTTTTACATGCTTTCTTTTTCTTTTTTTTCTCTCTTTTTTTCCCAGCTTGAATAGGTCTGAAACTTCTCTGTACATTATTTAGATTGTAGAATATACAAACTAAATGTCCACATCTATCTCTGTATATGTTTTGTTTTGACCGATGGCATATCAGAGTTAAAATTTTATAGAAAAAAAAGTTCTGTCTTGAGCAGAACAAAACACAGAGCTTCACCACAAAGGGATGTTCTTGATCTGCATTGCAATGCAGAACTTGTCAGGTTTGCAGGACATGGGAGGTAAAACAGCTTCTCTGCAAGTTCACTACTAGCTCTGCATTTTAGTTGCTTGACAAACCTGTTTCCATATTCACTTCCCAAAAAGTGTAGATAGACAAAAAAGTATAGGTTTAAAAACTAGGTCTTCTTGTCAGAAGATTAGAATATTTAACATCAATTTTCTAGTTTTCTACATTGAAGGCTATGCAGAGTACTTTAAACCACATACGGCAGGCACCTATAAATTAATTCATATGTTCTAAATGTCCTTTCTGAAGCATGTCTTTTGACTACCAAGGGAAATTTTTGTGCTTTTTGTTAGACCTAATTTCAGCACCTAAATTTATGGCATAGAAATTTTTCTTACTCACCTAACTCAAAATTATTTTTTATCTCTTTTTAGCCTAAAGTCATTTAACTAATTTTTACTAGGTCCTTAAAAAATGTAAGTTACTGAAATATTTAAAATGCCATTCTTAAATTTCAGTGCATAAAAGAAAAAACTGTAATTGTTTTTATGTACTACGTTTTGGCTTTGCTTGGCTGGATTGAGCATTCTACTACCTTATGTTACCATTTCTTCTCTTGCATTCACCACCTGAGACAATACTGGCCATTGCCAGTATCAGAGGAATCCAGGTCCAGCACAAACAGATGGTCAAATTGTAGGAAAGCCAAATTTGGAGAACTTGTCAAAAGTATGTTCCTTTTTTTTTTTTTTTTTGCTTTGTTCATAGACATAATTTGACATTCAAAGGTCTCATAAAATTCAGTAGAAATTTAGAACAATTGAAAATACTGACATGCATATTTTATGCAGAATCAAAATAGATATGTTTACATTCTTCATGTTTCTGGCAAAACGGCCCTGAAAAAGAGCACACATAAAATCTCACTATGCTTGTGCTTATAACAACTTCCTTTCTTTCTGAGATGGTAAATTTTAATCATACTACCTAAATATAAGATAAGACTCAGATACTTGCAAAATTGATTTTCCTCAATAGAGTGCCACTTATCAATTGTAATACCTGTCTGTATTTCTTGGTGTGCTGTACATGTAAAATAAGAAACATCACTAGATATATATAAAAAAAAGGCTTATTGGTAAATAAAGTCACATTATTTTCTATTAGTACACTCAGAATATTAGCTGATGATTTATTATTGAATAACTTGTTAAGCCACAGTAATACATTTGATGAGGGTTTTTTGTGTTCTATATTTGTGTTGCAAGTGAAATGTATTTCTGTTTGTATTAGGCAAATTCATATCAATATAGATATAGAATTATGCATCTTTTACATATGAAAAAAAAACCTTAAACAGAATAGCAGCTTTGGCCACACTCCATTCAACTCATTTTCTTTTCTCTGTTGTCAAAGAGAATGACCTAAAGCTGATGAAAGTACTTCTGCATTAAGGGTGTGACAAACAAGTAATGCCAATTACAAGTCTTTCAGATATGGGGTACTGATATCAATAAAAGAAAGAAATAATAGTTTCCTTTCATGTTAACAAAGGCATAGCTTAGTATCAGTATAACATATCAGATTGATCGCATTTGCATGTGCTGTTCTGAAGAGGCATAGCTGCATTTAGTTCAAGGATATTTTTTTATTATGTAAGCAATCTAAAGATTATTCTACCTATGCTGTCAATAACAGGTATCTGCAACAAATTGTATCACAATTCTATACATTAAATTATGCCTAAAATAGATCTTACCCAACTATTAAAGTTGCATTTATTAGTATCTTCACATTTTTAATTTATGTTTGCAACTCTGTAATCATCCTATGCTTTTTGCTTCAAATTATCAACTTGTAATTTTGCTATAGTCCTCTGGCTTTTTACAAGTTAAGATGTCTTCATGATTATGGTGACACAACCAGTGTTTCATCAGTACAACCTAGTTTCACTTGTGTCCTTTTTCACTTTGCAAAAATAGCACTCAACAGAAATTGATCACAAGGAAAGATTGAAAGGCCTGACAGAAGGAATATCTGTTTTCAGAACTGATTACATTTATAATCTTACATTAATATAATTGGTATCAAAACTATTTTACAAAAAGAATTATTAGGTATTCCTAAACTCTTAATGTTTGTGTTTAACCAGAGAAAATGACAACATCCTGATGGCAAAACTAAATCCTTCTCCTGACTCCTTAGGTCTTGAATAAATGAATAATTCTTTGTTTGAAGAAATTAAAAGATGCTTGAATGCACAAATTTCCCCAAGTCCTGTAGTCAGTACAAATTTAGATGACCTCAGGATCCTTGACATTCTTAATGCAAAATTTTAAACTTTTGATTAAAAAAAAATAATCCTTTTATATTCCTCAGTCTTCTAGGAACAAGAGTGAAGACCATGAGAAAAATGAAAGAGTGTACCTATAGTGTTACTATACATACACATGTAAGTAGAAATTAAGTGACTGGGGGAGTAGTTCTAGATGAACACCTCTACCCAAGCTAAAATAATATTTGCTTAGCTGACCTCCATGAAATTAACCTCCAGTTTGCATTTCTATAATATCTTTCATGTAAAGTTTAACCCACTCCAATTCTAAAGCAGTAATTTCAATGTATATCTCACTATTATGCTGTACAAAAACGTATGCATTTAACTGGGTTTATGTTAGATTTGGTTCTTGAAGACTTCTCTTCCCCCTTGCCCCTCCCACTTTCTTTCTCCCCTCTTTCTCTGTCCCTGTCTTTGAGATTTTTAATCAATCCTCAGTAGACATTTAACAACAAAGCAGTTTTGTAGATGCTTAAAATGGATAGGATGTGTCCTGAGATGCTGAAGCACTGAAACACAATGAGATGACTTGCTACGATGGTAATAGCTGAAGAAAGAGCTCATTATTTGAAAGCACTGTGACTACAATTAGCCCTCTTATCCCAGAGATTTTCACACACACTACTCACACTCTTGTTGTTCACCTAGAATATAAAGATGTCAAGGTCTCTCTTCAGATGAAGTCAAGTTCCTAAGCCACAATGCCCCCAGTCAAATGGTCTCATCCTCTTAGATGCTATAAGCTTTTTATTCTGATGCTTGAAAATATTTCTATCTTGAGAATAGAAAGAAAAGAAAATAAATAAGAAAATAAAAAGGTGACAGAATGAAACACAAAATAAAAGCAAAACTCAATGCCCTATACTTATATAAAAGGTAGAAGAATGAGTAACATGGCTTTCTTTCCCCTAACATACAGATCCAATACTACCTTTAAAAATAAAATAGTTCAAATCCCTTTGAGCATTACTCAATGCCTAAGGCATTTCTTCCTGAGCAAAGACAAAAAGGTAAAATACAGAAGTAAATAATTAAAGTTAAATAGGCTGGATGGCCCACATAGCTGGTAATGAGATAGAGCATTACACCTCTAGGTCGCTTCTTCACAGCTCTATCAGATCAGTTGTGACAGAAATTGTTACCCTCTGACATCTTTTCAATGCCCTGAGTGAAATGAGTTCCTGGGCTTAGTCTCAGTTCTAATGCCTGAGAATTCACATTGCAAATGACATTAATTGGCACCTTTGTGTGGTAATGCAAGCAGAGGCCAATGCTTAAATTCTCTGAAAGAGAATTTAAAAAGAGATATTGCCCCTCTGGAAACAGTCAGTTACAGTCAATCTCAAGGTCTATAGGAAGAAAGTAGCAATCAGAGAGGTGGATTTTCTTCAGAGAAGTGTGCACCTAGTGGAAGTGATGTTTGATTAACATTATGTAATATCACTAAAGCTCTAAGCCACGAGATTCCTCCAAATAGGTCCTTGAAGAAGAAAAAAGTAGTTGTCCTGAAGTCCAGCTTTGCAATCCTACTTTTCACCTTGCTTTTCTCCTTGTAGAATCCTATACTTCACCCTCTTATGTTCACTGCAGCCAAGTAGACACCCAGCCTTTCCATCCCTAAGTCCTTTCTTGCACACTTTTTGTTACGCCAAAACTGGAAAATAAAAAGGCATTCCAAATATTAAACTTATTATTTTGGGATGGCACTGATAGTTTGATTCTTACCGAACAGCTGAGCTTAGCTTTCCACTTTTCCCACATCTGGTTTGTGTGCCCTCAGCAAGTCATGCAAGATGAATGAAGCATTCTTCCTTTCAGAGAGTATAGTATTGGTATTACCATAAAACTTTGCCAATAATCTCAATTTTATTATCAAAAGAATTTAAAAAAAAAGCTTTTATAAATAATGCTCTGTTTTCAGATGTTACAAGTCTCTGTGGTTTCTGTCTATAGCCAGCATACAGTATGCTTGGACTTTTCTTGTTAGCTGGTCAACCTGTATCCTGATATGTAGTTTAGCAGTTGTTAGAGAGAAATCAGGCATGTTTGACAAATGCCACATCTAATTAGGCTGTAAAACAGTTAAAGATATTCCTCTGTGCTGGTCCATTAGAAACACAGTTATGAGGAAGTTACCGATCCGTAAAGAGCTGTCTGTAGGAAGTCACACAGATATTTTTTATATCACTTGTCTTTTTCAATTGAGAAATATTATCTGGTTTCTTTAATGAATAGGTATTCCACTTACCAGTAGCACTATAAAATAAAATCTTTATTAAACCACTTTATCTTATATTTTACTGACTTATCATTTTAAAAGAAGCATTAAAAACAGCTTTCAACACAGGAAAAAGAAAACTTTTTTAAAACACCTTTAGATTTACTGTTCTAATATTAGAACAGAATCCAAACAATAAAAATCCATGCAGGAACATGTGCCTTTAGAAGAAAGTAATGAGAATAAGCTTGTCCTTTTGAAAGATGTCTCTTCAAAAAAACCTATTAAAATCTTACCAACATTGCAACCAAAACTCTCCAAGAGGGAACTTTAAATGGTTCCCTATAAATTCCAGGAGTGAATGTATATTTAGTTTGAAAGACTGAAGTTCATAATCCAGCACAAGATCTGTCGTTGTAGATTGACCAAATACTTTCAGCTTGAAAGAAATATTTTTGTTTTCCTTTTATATTCACTGTTTCAAAAGCTTGTAACAGCTTCTATTTCTGTGAGACAGCAGTTCTAAAAATTAACCCAAACCTGACTTTAACTATATTTCCAGCAACCTTAATGAGTGTTGTAAATTCTCATTATTGGTAATATATCTTACCAATAGGCACTGAAATTGCTTCAAGAGTCCCTGTGGAAACCATTAGCAAAATGCAGGACTAATTTTCCTGATTTCTCCCATGATTTTTAAGGGTTCAAAAAAACCCCCCTTTCTATTTGGACTTCTTTTTTTATTTACTTTTCCACCAATTTTAATTATATAAAAAGAACATATATGTGTAATTCAGATGGATTTTAGTGGGGTTTGCTTCAGGTTAGGCTTGGATGTGCTGAATATCTGTTGTAATGAAAACGTTCTGCCATTTTGATACTGAAACTCAAAGTTTCTCAGTGAATACATTATTGCACCACATAGCAGCAGACGTACGCAGAAATAGAGAATGTTTGCATTTATAAACTATTCTATTTCAGATTCTTTAACTATCTTTAACTGTCATATTCATTTCTTGTCTAGAGTAAATGAAACAAAATTGATTGTATAGAGATAGATGTGTATGGAAGGTTGGCCAGAAAGACTGTACAGAGGTGTTCATCAAAAGCTAGAAATTTTATATTGGGTTTGTATGTGGTACAAAAATATAACTTGTCATATAAAAGAAAAACTTACCTTTCTACACAGGCTTGTTCAGAATATTTGAATACTCTGAGCAGTTTGGGGCAGTGAAATGCAATGTAGCGCACAAAATTGTGTATTCTGCAGATGGCAATGTGATTATGATGAAAGAATAGGAGCTTAGTGAAAAGAGAGGGTATCAAAAAGACACATTTTTACTACATTATAAGCAATTTTCTAAGTGACAGGTATTCAGCAGCTACTATGATAAAATTGTTGTAAGTGTGAAGAGTTGTTAAGAACAAAAAACCATACAATTTAACATGATATTTAGCAGAGAGTTGATGTATCTTATTTTCAGCCAGCCACTTTTAAGTTAGGCTGCTTTCTCATCAAAAGCTTGGATTTCTCCAGCTGTCTCAAAGACTTTCTGTCTAAACATAAATGAAGATGACTACTTAGTGCTCTCTATTGTCAGTACAGTTATTTAATGATTAGAACTCTGCAAGCAGCAAGTTCTGCAGCTCTGAGAAGTCATATATTAAAGTAAATGCAAGAAAAAGATCAAACAGATATCAGGACAAAAGAAAAAAAAATTTGGATAGTGGAAGGATACAGTTAGAAGCATTGTAGAATGATACCTTGAGTTCCAGATTTGGAAACACTAAGAGATCTCCCATACACCAAAGTTTGTATCTCCTTCCAAACTCAAGTATTTCTCTAGCTTCTGGTCATCCTTCAAGAAGGCAGCCCAGAAAATAAGGTTCATGCCCGAAAAGCCTCAAAATTCAATCCTTTAAAGACCTTCTGAAACATTTTCGACACGTATATTGGATCTGGCTGAGCTGGAGTTCATTTTCCCCAGCAGCCCTGACAGTGCTGTGCTTTCCCTGGCAGCTGCAGAGGAGCTGATAATCCTCTGATAACCCTGCAGTGCTCCCCATCATTGGAGAGCCCAAGGATGCTCTGCCATACCTGGAGGAAGCTTCCAGAAGTTTCTCAGAGAAGCCACCCCAGTAACCCCTGCGAGACCAAAGCTTGCAATTGCAAACCCAATACAGTGTGTCAGGAGACATTTTATCCTACCAGGATTTATCCTACCGAGATCCTCATCAAACAAAGAAATTCAAAATTGAGAGTAGTAAAGTGGATCCTTTTTACAAGCATGTGCTGATAGGACAAACAGAAGTATCTTTAAACTAAATGGGGGTAGGTCTACATTAGATGTTAGGAAGAAATTTTTTATTGTGAGGGTAGTGAGACACTGGAACAGTTTGCTCACAGAATCTGTGGATGTCTGTTTCCTGGCAGTGTTCCAGGTCAGGTTGAAAGAGCTTTGAGCAACCTGATTTAGTGAGAGGTGTCCCTGCACGTGGTTGGAATGAAGTCTTTAAAGTTCCTTCCAAACCGAACAATTCCATCATTCCATAATTCTAAATTTGTTTTATGTTAATTTATTCTTATCCCTGTCCTGGTAAATGTCTTGTGAAACTCTTCATGATGTGTATATGTAAATATAATTAGGATTTCAAAAAAGCATTTCTTAAAAAAATTTATTTGGAGGTCTTTCTTTTCCTTATATTCTGTTCAAAATTAAAAATAATTAAAATAATAATGATCGAGAGAATCAGACTTTAAAAAGTCATGTCATAATAAAATATGGTGCCCTTCAAGGCTGATGAAAGTCTGATATTTAGCCATCACTCCTGCATGTAAACTCACTTAAAATTGTTAGAGAAAACTAGCAGTATTAAATAATTACTAGTTAATTTTCTGAAGTATTCAGATGACTACTGATAGCATATAATGTGTTTTGTAGTAATATCTTTGCAGTGCTTATATATTTTTTTATTTATATTCCTTCTTTCTGTAAAAAAGAAATAAAAAGAGCAATATATCCTTTTTTTTTTTGTGAATACAGTGATAGCATGCATTTTAAGGTCATGTTTGTATGTTAGAATATTTATGAAAATGCTTTTGAATTATGAAGTACCATACAATCTTATCTGAGAAATAAAATTACCACATATTAAAAATTTGTTTTGGAAGGACTTTTTCAAAATATCAGCTATCAGTATGGTTCAAGAGATTCTCTTTTAAAGATATTTTCTTTCATATTTTGAATGTTCAGATGATGATAGCAGGTGCTTAAAACCAGGAATTTCCTGTTGAGTTTTTTGCATATTTAAACACATTTAAAACTTTGTGAATCTACAGCTTTGAACAAGGGTGAAGGAGCAAGTTGTGACCTGTCAATTCTTATTATATCAGTTACTTATCATTAGTTGGAAAGTATATTGGAATATTTCCTTTTTAATGAAAATTCTCCTAGGGAGAGGAAAGCATTCTGTTCATAAATTATGGTATCTTGGACAACTAGCAAGATTCTTTCAAAACACCTGTGCTTAATTGTCTGTGATAATTTATTGAGAGACTCTACACAGTAATATTCAAAATACACCAGTTATTTGAGCATGAGCTGCTCTTGTGCTGAATTACTCTTTTCCCTACAGTGGTACTAAAATTTCGTAGTTGAAGAAAGGAAGTCCACTAAGTAGAGTGCTGTTTTCTTCTCTGCTGTCAAGGACAAATCCTACAAATAAAATGGACCTATTCCTCAGTTATCCAGTTATCTCTTACTGGACACTGTAAGTTCCATATTCTGGAACTAGAAAAGGACCTGTCTGATACCTGGAGAATATATGTGTATATGTGTGTGCCTGTGTGATAGTATAAAGCTGAAAACTGTGATACTATCCAAAACTTTAAATAAATTTTGCACATTTCATATCCTGAATGTAGACCCCTGATATAACATATATATCCATCAGTGGTCGAAAAAGCCCCTTAAATGATCATGAGCAAGTTTACCTTTATGTCTATCACTTTAGAAAAGTATTTCAAGTCTTACCCTCAGAATTTAATACAGATTAATTGTTTCTAGGAAACTATTGCAATGCATTAACTGATATCTCTTTAACCTTTCAGTTTTACTTTTCCAGATTTGTACTTTTTGCTATTTTATAAGGAGCAGCTCTTGCTTTTTTAGAGAAGTTACAATTTCAAACTCTTTTGTTGCAGCCTTCGCCTAGAGAGAATCCTTTAGAATCCTAAAACAGATAATTTCAATCTGGTGGTTATGGTGTTGGGGGCAGGGGTGGGTTATGGTGTGTTTTTAGTGTTGTCAGCACCTGGACTCTTTCACCAAAAGAAATATTATATACGTTTTGATGTTTTTAAGTTTCTCCTCTAGAGATCCACTCCAAATAGTTTTCATGTTTGCTAATACTCCCTGACACTTTGGTCTTCTTCTTTGGTATCAGACTCCATATTGCATTCAAAATTAATATATGCAATACTTTTTATATATGCCACATATTGTTTCTTTGTTATGTCTGGAATAGTGTTTTTCCTGCTCCAGTTTTTTACTCTTTATTGCTGCAGAGTCTCCAGGATTCACCCTGTGCCCCATCTCTGATCATCCTATGTCTCATCTTTCTCACTCTATCCCACATATGGTGCCTCCCGCCCTGAGGCTGCTCTTTGCCTCAGCACAATGGGATTAGGTTTGTAATATCTCATTCTACATGGAATAGTTGCTTGTTGCTAGTATCCATGCAAACGTCTGTCATACCACACAAAGATAAACACAAAGGAAAACAAATTAACCTTTGGCATCTGAACAGTTAGAGAAATGGCTGTCACTCTTAAACCAAGAAAAATAGAGGCAGGTCAAGAAAAGTTCAGAGCCTGACAAGCCTTACAAGCTTCAGTTCTCAGCACAAAGCATTTGATCTGTTACTAGCAATGGCAAAAGACACTCCAGGTCCTCACATTTACACTTTGAAGATTTCAGGAAAAGTCCGGGTACTCACCTTGGGCTCATGGGGTAACTGTGTAGGCCTAAAAATTTGCCATTGCCACTGCCAATATTGTAGTTGCAGGGCCTCAGTCTTGTTCTTTCTGTATATTTCTTGTCCTGCCCTCAGCTTGCTTTGAACTGTGGTTAAATCTAAGCAATGGATACTGTCTTCCAGAATTTTGCTAATTTTAGGGGATGGAGAAGGGATTTCCAAAACTAGAATGTCATTCCAAATGTATTTAAATGGAATTATGTTACAGAGTGATTTAAATTCATTCCTAACATTCTGTATCTGTGTTGCTGTATTCAAAATGTACTCTGCAATTGATACCATGACAGAGAGGAGCTCTTCTAGGACTTATACTGGCTAGCAATAATTTTTGTCTGAGAAGCAGTGACATATCTGTTTGAGGTGCAAATCAGCAAAACCATAATCATAAGACTGTTCCAATGTAAAGGAAATTCAAATACTGCAAAATGAAATTGGTCAAGTTCACAAATGGGCCTGTGCATAAAGTCCTATGAACTAGAATAGTGTTGAAAGACTGATTTAGGGTGAGGAAAACCAGTTCACTTCCTATAGAAAAAAGCTAAAATCAAATTCTACTAAGAATTACATGCTTGAAAAAGCAATTAATTTATAAAGCAGTGACATAATCTGGTTTATAGTAATGGCTGATATGCCTCACTTGAGGCCAGAGGCTCACTGATAATGCTTACCCAAAACAAGATTAAGTGTGTTCATGCAAGGAAAGGTACAAGATTTATTCACTGATTGATTGATTTGATTGATGAGTATTCTGACTTAACATCCATCAAGTTGTGGATGGATTGTAGGTACAGTAATGGAAAATTCAGAGGGCGCAGGCTCTGTGAGAAAGGGCATATTTCTACAGCAAGTCCTAATGCTGATTCTTTAAAGAATGATTTATTTACAAAAGAAAGTTGTGAATCTCTGTGGTGAAGTGAAAGCAACAGGTTGAGAAAATGTTCTTTACTGAATCTGCTCTATGCAGAATTGTAAATGGTTTCTGTTTATCCTTCAGAACTGTAAAAATTTCAGCCTTGAATGCATCACAAGTTTAGACCAGTATCAGATCCCAGACCATGGATATTGACAATAGAGAGGGATTGCAGACAAAGCTCTCCATTCCACACAAAAATATTAAAAGCATTTTATATGCATCACAACAATGCCCAATTTTGCTATAATTTATCTTAAAGACTTAAAAACTCATGGGTTTTTTTTTATTATTGTGGGGAACGTTATTTGCATCTTAGATTTAATCCAAGGGATGAGGGTCATCAACACAAGTAGTGTGCAGAACTGGGCTTATATGTTGAAACGTACAGAGGAAATATTAATGAAAAATATGACATAGGAATTTTGTTCCTATAATAAATATTTTATGCAAGCTGCTGCAATAATAGAAGTCTTTAAAAAACTTTAAAGATTTCATGTGCTTATACATAGCTTACATGGTTAAGGAACCAAATAATCTTACACAGATTAAGTCTGGCACCCCAGGAATGCTCAGCCTGGAAGAAGCCCAGGGTCACTGGACACAATTCCACTGAAGCGGGTGTCGGCTGGCTGGGTACCTACTATCACTAAGAAATATTCAGTGGCGCAGCAATATTCTCATCCTTTAAAGAACTGCTTTGCAATCCATCTGGTAAATCCTGAGAGGACACCTGAAAAGTTAGTAGACTGCTTAAAGCAGCCTGTGAGGAAGTAAGAAGAAAGAAACTGGGCCATTACACAGCCAGGAATAAAAGAAATAAGAGACAAGAAATAAATTATTCTCTTTTTGTGTATGGCCTAATACTTAGACTGCTTCTTTGGGATATACATTAATCCATTTCTCTTAGCAGATTCCCCTGGAATGCAGCCTCCCAGTTCAGAGGTATCTGTCCATAGGCTTATTTTGCAAAAGGTGAAATAACTATCTTTTCTGAGCAGCAATGTTGACCTAGATTAATTTCAGAAGGGAAACGAGAGGATGAGATCCCCAATAGCTGTAGTTTCCTTGCACATTATTTTGGCTGTTTATAGGCTCAGCACCCTCCAGTATTCCTGGCAGGACACGTGTGATTTTAGGTTATCTAAACAGGAATGGATAAAGCCATTGTTCTTAGACTAGAATTTTAAATCTAGTGAGGCATGCCAGCTCTTATCCAAGAATTGTAGGTGTATACTACAAGAAAATGCACATAGAATTTTGATATTGAGGCTTCATTTTGATCTAGGTGCCATCCATTAAGGAAACAAGGGAATAGCTCACAATCCAGGAGCCAAGTAAATAAAAATAACTGCATCTTCTAGCATTGAAAACTCCTAACAAACTGCCTATGGATGACACACAGAATAAGAATCATTTGTGGGAATTATTCAGCAAATAAATTCAAATAAGGGATGCATTTGAGAACATAATAATCTGCTCAATGACAACTGGCAAACAGAGAGAGGCAAAAATTGTCAGATAAATGACACATTATGAATTATTCACTCAGTTTTGCAACATGTTGATTATACTCTGTAATCAAATACTGTGCAACTCATTTAATCAGTGCAACTGAGGTCTGGGAAAGAAACATGGCTACACAGCTTGCTGTTAGGATAGATGAAGATAGTTTGTAAAACATCTAGCTTTACAGCTTTAACCCTTCTGAGCATCTTTTTCCATAATATGGTTCATTTGACTAGTCACAATGACAATCATAAAGAATATTTTTCTCATTTTAGAAGACAGTTTTCCCCTTTGTTTAAGTGCTGGACATTAGCATTTATTTAACTTGAAGATGTTTTACATGTTAAAGGAACATTTTCTTAGGGAAATTCTGTTCTCACCCAGCTTACAAAAAAATAAGTTCTATATATTTCTGGAGATAATTCTGTGTGATGCTAACAATGGTAAGATAACACAGGATAAGTGTACATTTATTCTCAAATATTAATTGAATATCAGTGTCATCATTCAGTCCACAGGAGAAAGTAAGTACAGCTACAGAAACACCATATATAGTAAGAGAAAAGCAAGGAAGGGACATAGGGCAGAGAAGACACAAAACTCCATAAATATACCCAGAAAATATGACAGATGAGAGACACAAGTAAAGTGACTTGAGCTTCACCTCTGTCCCTGAATGGCAATCAGAGTCACTCCAGGGCTAAGGCAGGAATGTGAATAGACCATCAGGCTGGTATGAGCTGCACAGTGTGACAAACAGCATGATAAAGTAGGCACTGAGAGAAGGTTGTGCTGCTCTTCAGATGTAGATCAAAATGTAAAAGCTCTAGAAAGAGGTTTTCTACAAATATAACATCAGTTCATTCCCCATAGTAGAAATAGGAGAATTTCAAATTTAAAATGTCCCTAAGTGTGTTGTGTTGGGTTAAGAAAACACATTAACAGTTGAGCGGGTCTTACCCCCTTTCTCTGGTTTGTACTAAAAGAGCCCATTATTATTCTGCACATCACCACTTAGAGATGCCACAAGATGCAGAACACAATTCTTCCTACACCAGCTTTAATCTGTTCTTATGCTACATATCACAAAGCCATCACTGTTAAAACCCTTAATGCCATTCAGTGTGGAATCACAGGCACTGTCATGCTGGAAGAAACTAAATTTTTTAAAGTGAAACACCTGACTTTCTCTAGCTGCACTAGAAATATTTTTAACTATTCCAGTATTGCCATATGTTCTGGTTCTTGAAAGTGCAATAAAATGGACAAAAGTTTGGCTGTTAAATTAACAGGACAGGTTGTACTCTGAAGAAATATTGAAACATAAATTGACCATACTGCCATTTCTCTAAGCTTTTATGTCCCATTTTAAGTAATGATAAGACAAACTGTATTTATTCCAACATCAGATGGCGACTTTGAGATCAGTCATCATAATAAACATCATAAGAAATCTGAAGAAGAGATATCTTGAGGATCTTCATGAATACTGTTGATAGACTCCATAACAAGTGTTTTCATTTGGAGTAAAAGCCAAATAGCATTGAATTTTGATTTCTGTTTAGGGAAGTGGTTCTCTTATGAGGCAGAAAATCCTTATTTTCTACCTATGAATTTACTTTGCTAGAATGTATTTTGAAAGACAGCCCATGTTTTGGGCTTGTGTGGCCAGGTTTCTTCAGGGGAGTGGAAGGGGCAGCTATAAGAGCAGCTTTTTTGAGGAGATGACAGAAGCTTCCCTTGTGTCAGACAGAGCAAACATTAGCCAGCTCTAAGACAGACTCATGGCTGGGCAAGGCCAAGCCCACTAGTGATGATGGTAGCACCTCTGGGATAACAAATTTCAGAAAGGATGAAATCTGGACCACAAAAGCAGGCAGAAAGAAGAGTGTGAATAGGCAAGAAAAATGGCCCTGTAAGCACCCAGGTCAGTGAAGAAGGGGGAACAGGAGGTGCTTCAGGTGCTGGAGCAGAGATTTCCCTGCAGCCCATGGAGAGGCACCTGCGCCCCTGCAGGCCATGAAGGTCCACACCAGAGCAGAGATCCATCTGCAGCCTATGGAGGACAGCATGCCACAGCAGGGGAGAGTGTGAGGATCCTCTCTCTGTGGAAAAAGAGTGGCAGAGACAACATGTGATGAACTGACACAGCCCCCCTGACCCATTCCCGTGCACCGCTCAGAGGGAGGACATAGAGTAAACTGGGGGCAAAGTTGAGCTCAGAAAGCAGGGAGGGGTGAGCTGAAGACGGTTGAGGATTTGGTTTTAATTCTAGTAGTTTCTGGTATGACTGAGAACAAATTAAATTAATTTCACCAAGCTGAGTCTGTTTTGCCCATGGCTATGATTGCAGAGTGATTTCTCCTATCCTTATCTTGATCCATGAACCTTTCAATCTATTTTCTCTCCTCTGCTCAACTGAGGAAGTAACAAAGTGAGTTGGTGAACTCCTAGCGACCAGCTACAGTCAATCCACCACAGTACTCAAAAAGGCAAATATTCAATAGGAGGGGGACAATATATACAGGATTTTGTGAACACTATGAAAACCAGTAGCACAACTGCCAGAGTGTGCTTGGAACATATCTTCCTGCTCATGGCCATTTTGTGAGGAGTTAATGAACAGCTTCTCAAAATTTGGTATATTGGCCAACACATTGCCTGTGAGGGTATCACAGGTCTTGGTGAAATGCTCTGTATAAAAATACTGTGCTGTGAGTCAAAGAGTATGCGTGAATGAAGCAAACCAAACTGCCTGTTCAGAGATCGTGTTTGCCCCAGAAATGAAAGTGATAAAGAGACAGGGGACTACAAACCTCACCTGGATTAAATGGTTACCAAGAGGTTTTTGACATGAGAATTTGAGATAAAGGAGCGGGATGAAAGGAACATGAAAACATTTTGTGGAGAAGAAACCACAGAGGCAAACAGGGCAGTGGGGCCACCCCAGGGCTACCCAACCAGGAGAGGAGAGTGGGATGTCTCTGTCACCTACAGGTGTTTGGGGTTATTTAGAAAAGGATGTTTCAGAATGTGGAGGAACACAGTATTGGGTCATATTTTTTGTATTGATGATATTGATATTGTTCACTGATTACTGGTTGTGTTAATAAACTGCTTCAATCATGTCTTGGTTTGAAGCATGTGAACTGAGCAATTTTTGTCTGAGACAATCTACAGAATTTTAGACAGAAAAGTCAAAAAATCACTATACACACTATAACATTCTAGATCTGAGGGAGAAGAATATGAAGGCATCTGTCATATGCAGTATTTCCAAATGATGTAAAAAATGATTGAAGACAATGTCAGAAATGCAAATTGTGTGTGGAAAGCAAGTATGTACCCAAAATGAGTAAAGATCTTGTCAGACACCTCAGTACATCAAGGACGTGTGATTGCACACACATTCGTTCTATATCTTAATACATTTCCATTTGTTAAACTTAGTTACAAATTCAGATTTTTAGTTCAAAATAATTATAAATTTCAATAACAAAAGGACTTTTTTTATCAGCATTAAACATTTCATTGGTTTTCTGTGCAATAATTATCTTTCTCTCAGAGTAGCTTTTATATGACACTGTAGGGATCAGAGACCAGTACCCAGATATCAGAGATGTTGCAATTATGACAATAATTATTTTACCAGCTGAAATCACCAAAGTAAATTTTCCACTGGGAATAGCTGTTGGATGTTTGTCTCATAAGAATTTGGTCTTAAATTAAAAATAAACTTATAAATCCAGATTGTTTAAATGAGAAGATGCTTCAGCTTAATAATAGCAACATTATTATATGGAACATCAAAATATAAGAATTCCCCTGGAACTGTCAATATTCTACTGTTAATTATCACACAACATTAAACCAGTTCTAACACTGTTTATCATAATGTAAAAGGCATGTCTTCACTTCTGATAATCAGATAATTCCCCATTTATTTCTCTTAAACCAAGATTTGTTCCATTAAAATTCTTAATTTATCCAAATTTTTAATAAAATTTAATTTAAAAGATTGTATTACTAGGGGTATCTTTAGAAAACAATATTCTTGTTTTAGAGGAAATAATGACATCATGTGAATGGAGAAGATTTTTTTAAGTCTGACTTTGTTATGTTGTTCATGAGACATTCAATCAAATACTCTAGAATTTGTGTTTCTTAATTTGATCTTATTTGGTAAAGTTCAAAACAATGAAGACAAGTTGTTTCTAATAACATTTTAAACTTTAACCAGGTGTGGCTTTTTTTTGTTCTTAAATGGGAACAAACAGTAAACAGTTACTACTCTGAGGATGCAGAAAGCTTGGAAACTAATACCCAGATGACTTAAATGGACAGTCTTAATGCTTCTTCATGTTTTTTTGATGAGAATGAAATGTTGGTAAAAAACTAGCAACAACAGATAATGTCTAGTCACTTTGGGGATTTGCATTGCAAACTTCTGGTCTGCTTGAACTCTTTTGGTCCTTAAAATATTCTTCATATTGGTAAAATAAATGTATTTATACTCATCTCTTTATTTTAAAACTCTGGCAAAAAGTTATTTCTAAATTATTAAAAATACTTTGAAAATTTGAAAGGAAGTTTGTTCATTAAGTACTAGTGGATCAAATAAGTCCTTCTTCCCCAAGACTTTTGAGTCATCCCAGGGACACTTTTCCTTGAAATATTAATGCTTAATAGTGCCCAGTTTAGCTTTCATACAATGGAATAATGAAACAAAAGTAAAATCAGACCCTACCTGAATTTCTATGTTAAAACTTGCTTCTCAGCATGTTTTTAAAAAATACACCGGTTTTCTATATAAATCACATTTCATCAATGCTGGTATTAAGTCAGATTAAGGTGGGGAAGAAAAATGTCTTGTTTATAAACAAGCCATGTTGAAAACATGCCAGGCAGCAGAAGAGCAAAAACTATACACTATATTTTGAACATTTCAGAAAGAGTCCTTCAGGGAAAGGGGATATGTGTCTATTTTAACAATACTATAAGTATCTCACCCTGGCATTCAACTTGTTGGGCTAAATGTTTAATTTTTGGATGTGCTTGGCTCCGCTGTTTTACCTCAGCACAGAAAATTCCTCTAGAGTTGTTCTAATCAATGTTTCTAAATGTAGCACAGATAACTGGGCAGGCTCACCTGGCAGGCCATGGTTACAGCCCACCACACCCAGCTCATGCCCTGGTGTGCCCGCATTTGTCACTGGCTGTAGGCACCATAAATGAGCTGGCATCTGATGCCATAAAATCGTAAAAGGCTACACTTCACAGCATAGGGCAATCCAGTAAATGTTCACTGTGTAACGTTTACTTTAGAGAAAATTTATGTTGCCTCTTAAATGGATTCAAGCTTGCAGTAAAGAAGTACTCATCTCTATCTGGCTGCTTATTTTCACAAGTTTTATAAAATTTATTTCATTCCGGCATTGTTTCTGAATTTGGTAGAGTTTCTCTATCAGAGGTACAGATTATTAGGGATAGAAGTACACTTAGCTGAACACTGAGTTGTAAACATTTTGCTCATATAATTTCCTCAGACACTTAGGATAAGGAAAGAAAAGATTCAATATTTCAGATTCCTCCATCCATCCATTTCCTGCTTTCTAAGCCAATTTAAAAAAAACAAACAATCAACCAAAACACATAAACAAACAAAAAACCCCTTAAACCTAAACAAAATGTTGTTTTTTTCCTGTTTGTTTTGTTGGGTTGGGGTTTTTTTAGCTTCAGGCATTTTGCTAATTATGTCCAGGTATCAAAGAATTGTTTGCCAGAGAAAAACTGGGCCCAAGTTCAAGTATTTCAAGTTGATATATTTAAAATAAATGCTTGATGTTTTTCATTTTAAATTACTTTAATTTGCTACCTAGTTTTCTGGGACTAAATAACTCAGGTTTCTAAATGTTTTTATTTCCAGTAAGAGATACTTGTTGAATGAAATGAATGAATTCAGGACACAATTGACAGTCAAAATTTAAAAAAATATATGCCTGTGTAGAAATCTGCAATTAGCTATGAGAACCCTTGACATAATAAAAACCTGTCCAGTATCTGATTCTTAGTAGTGGTGCTACTCCTTCACTTTAGAAAATATTTAATTTGTGCAAAGCAGATTTTAAGTGAGAAACGTAATTCATTGAGGCAGAAAAATTTCAATAGCAGAAAACTCTTCTATGACATTATTTAAAGTTAGTAGAAAGCAGGAGATAAAAATTTAAAAACCATATATCCTTAAAAATCCTGAAAAAATATCCATTTGCAGTTAGATATCTGCATGGTTTGTTTTCAAATTCTCTCAGTTTTTTTCCTCAGTCTCAAAGATTCTTGTCACCTTTCCAAATCAATGTTTGTCTCTTTTTTGTATCACACTACTAATGCAGCCTTTCCTACTGACAGCTAATTCTTTCTCCACGTAATCACTGTATCATCCCCATAGTGGGCCACCGTTCTGAGGCTTTTAGAGGTTTTAGATCTGTAAGACAAAACTTCACAGCAACCTCCAGCTAATTTATTAGACCTCTTATATTGTATAAATAACAATATAAACAAGGAAACTCCACATGTTCTTTGCTGTTAATCTTTCTGAATATTTTCTTTTCCTTGAGGCATAAAATTGCTAAATTGTTCTAAGGAAAGATGACATAAGCCCATTAGAACTAAACCACCAATTAGTGCCACTTTCTGGGTTTCTTATTGATCCCTTGCTTTTTGTCCATTTACTCTGTAATTTTCTAAAGACAAGGCTAATGTCTTTTATATCTCACATTGCAGTTGCCACGGGATAGTGTTTACCAGGCAGTCATAAGAAAATGAAAACACTACTAACGACCTCCTCCCCTCCCCATAAGCAGAATGAGATAGCTGCAAGGGAAAAAATTACCTGAACAAATGTATTTCTGCAGGAAGTTTCTTTCTTTTTGTGTACCAATTTCACATGCAGAAGCTGTTATTTATAAGGTAAATAGTATTTTTACTGAAGCTCTCCTCTGATTATTGTCTGTAGTTGATTTGCACTGTAGACTGAATTTTTTCTCTCCACTTCACAGATTTTTACAAACCTATGCTTCACATACTTGAAAATAGGAGTAATATCTGTCCCTTACAACTTCCCGGAAAAGATAAAAGGAGACAACTCACTGTGGTTATATTACCATCTAAGTTTTCTAATTTTGCAGGCAGATATTTACTACCCTGTTCCCATTGACTAGAATAAAATTCTAGTGACTGATTTTGCTGATATTAGAATTGTGTTTTATTTGTAGGAGCCTCTGTATCTCTCTAGTACTGTTCAGAAAAAAGTAAGTATTTGGTTGCTTCCCAGACACCTATCTCTGTATAAGCATTTCTCAGAGAAACAACTTCTTCATATGAATTCCATACTCATGCCAAGATTTCCAAAGCAATGTCTTTCTCTTCTTATTCCTTCATAGGTTCTGTAAAAGACAACAGAAAGGATCATAATAAGATTTTAAAGTTATAAACAAAGATAAATACATTCTTTTCCATACATCACTCAAGTTTCATATTGCCACAGGAACACTAAGCATCATTTCAAATAGAAAGCGTGGAAAGTGACACAGATTGTATTATAGTCTCTGCAATACAGGACATTTATGAAGTAGCCTCATTATGAAAATTATACAAAATTACGACATTTATGTATTCTCAAACAGAAGAAACAGAAGAAAGATACCAAACTGGAAATTATGAATAGACACCATATTTCATGCATTGTTCAGCACAGCTACGTAACCAGCTGGGATCATTTTGTGTTTCTTACATTGACACAGTGCAAAGTGACAAGTAAGATAAGAACTCTGCCTGGGTTTTTTTGCATCAAAAAGCAGTGAGTCTGCAAAAGAGAATTTGTTCAATTGAGCAATGCTATTGGACATGTAGAATATAAGTCTTGAGAACTGGGATGTCAATCTAATTTTATTATTTTAAACATAGGTATGGTGTTGATTGCAGTCATATCAAAAGAATAATCTCAAAATGTAATAAAAGTATTGAAAGTTCCTTTACAGAGTTTTGTGAAAAAAAAAAATTAGAATTTATAAACTTAATATAGCTATGAGGACTGAGAAAAATCCTAGCAAGATAAAACCATTGAATGACATACATACAGCCAGATCTAATTCAAAAACACTTGAAGCATTGTCCTTTTTTTATTATAACTTTTAACTCTTTTATTATAGCTATATAACTCTTAAATCCATATAATTTTTTTATAATAAAATTTGACCTGGCAATATATATGTTTTTTAACCTTCAACACGATTTAATATTATAAAAATCCATTGAATTTTCTTCAATGATTATTTCCTCAAATTCAAGATGGAATCTTTAGGAGCTGTTTGCCACTAAAACTCATTAAATTCTTTCTGAAATTGACTGTAAGCTTTCACTTGTAGCAAGCAGATCAGTTTACTCATGTCATCAAAACTTGTCTACTTCATCATGGAATAAGTTCTCCTGCCCAGTTCCTTTAATTTATTCAATAATGTGTAATATTCAATAATTCAATATTCAATTTATTCAATAATGTGTAATCCCAACATATGACTATTTTTCAATTATTTCTCAATACTCAAAGCTGTATATCCATCCTAAAACAAATTATTCCCTTTTGATTATTCCTGAATTATTTTTGCACATCATTCCTAACACAAATTTAAAATTATTAAAAAGTCAGAACTACTACTTCTTCATTTCAAGAACTGTTAATACCTCTAGAAAATTTTCAATGTCTGTCATGAAAACTGTACAAAGCTTATTTTCACAGAATTATTTCTTTAATTATTCTGTGACATCGATTTTCCTAATTGTATGATTTTGGAATATTTGGGGAAAACAAACATATTCAGACAGGTCACAGTAAGTTCCAGTCCTTTTAAACGTGATGTCAGAAATAATTATGCTACCATTTGAAACAGTTTTCCAGGTTCAAGGGAAACCTTTCCCTTAGGATTTTTTTTACAACCAGTTGTCACATTCTCAGGTAGATAATACCTTTAGTATTCTTAGCAGAAGTGTTATTAATAATTTTTTTGACATAATTTGTTCTCAGACAGAATGTTGATTAAAAATGAGCTAAAGTAAATTGCAGGTGAATAAAGTCGGCTCAAAGTTATCTAGATTAAGACAAAGGGAGTCTAGCAATATTTACTTAGAAATGAAAAATTCCAAGCCAAAACCTCACAGCCAAACAAAAGTTTTTATGTTTTACAGGTTAAAACTTTTCCTTTATTTCTTCTGTAATGTATTTTTTTTTTTTTTTACTGTTATATATGTTCTGTGATACCTTTGTGACTTTATTTTCATGAATCTTATCCTTGATTCTTTTGTGATATTATGTTCTGTGCATGTGCAGATGGAAAAGAAATTCTGGAGGTTTTTTTTGTACTTCTTTCTAAAAATTGAAGAAATCAAGAAAATAAACCAATAAACAACATTTCTTCAAGACAACAAAGACATAAACCTCCATCGTTCCCCAGATTTGTTTTTGCTGTGGTTTACATCACATTATATTGTATTTACAAAACAATTATTTTAGGAATTCTTTTAGGATAGCACATTTTGTTTAGAGAAGTTGCATAATGTTATTACAACCCTAGGGGTTTGCTAAGATGGACATCTTATCTTCTCCTGTGCATGAGACCCAATATGAATTATCTTTTATTTTGAGCCTTTTTTTAGGATGATAATTCCTTTGATAATGAAAGTTCATTTTACCTCATGAAAATGCACAAGAAATATCTGTTCTGACCCTTATTCTCATTAACAGTCACACTCTTCTTGTAAGCTGTTAGTCCACAGTTTTCCTCTTCATGTCTGTGAGTGAACTAAAGCCCCTTTATCTTGTATATTGCACCATTTCTATTTCTAACTAGAAGAAAATTTCACTTTATTTATTTCAGACAACAAAAAAATAATTAAAAATAACCTTGAAACTTTGGCTGAATATATATGAATAATGATGGAGAAAATATTTCCTTCTAATTATGTTTTCTGTTGTTTTTATTTGTAATGTATTCCAATGTTTGTATATGCACATATACACACACAACTTAAGGTATAGGTAGTCTTTTAAATTAATAAGGACTGTAACACCTGTTCCAATTCACAAGGTTTTTCTTCATGTGCTACCATGATATAAATGCTGAGAAAATTGGTTCTATTTCCCTTCACTTTTAAACAGTAATTTAGCTAAGAGAGGTTGTGCTAATTATCTCTGCACAAGCTGTTCAAGTTATACTAGGTAACAAGTTTGCAATTTATTCCTGACTAACTATATTGATTTCTCCCTTGCCAGCTATAAGCAGATAAATAAACCAATAAGCAACACTTGTTCTTATCATCTCTGCAGTTCAACAATACTCAGCTTAATTTACTGCTTTCTGGCAAACATCCCTGTAGAACTTACCCTTTTCAAATCTAACTGGCATATGAGTTCTCTGCTCATGCCTGATATATCATTTCCCTAATAGTAGAAAAGTAAAGCAAACTGAATCCCTAATGACTATACCTCTGCTTTGGGAGTCACATTCCACTGCTTTAGCCTTGCTTTAAATCAATGTTTGCATTGTTTGGGGTTTTAACATCCTAATTTGCTGGTAATAGCAGCTGTTCTCTTAGCTTATGCATGGATACACTTATTTACTCTTCTCTCAGCTGCAAGCAGTGCTGTATTTTTGAGATTAATTCTGAAATATTTCAACATCCGTGGGTTTGACTCTGATATTTTTGATTTCTGTTTCTCTTGGAAAGCAGGAAGCTTTGAACATCTCTTTTTTGTTGACAGAGCACTGACACAGCTGAACACATCACCAGGCCAACCTTTTGAAAAGGTAGATCTAAGATAAGTAGCAAGCATGGAAATTTGTTTTAATATTTAGTCCATTTCTAACTGTGAGCTGGTTTGAAAGAGATTTACATTAGTTATGCACTATGTCTCAACCAGAGTAGCACCTTTCTCTTGGATCTTTGTCTCTTGAGGTTGGCAATTATTCATTGAGTGAGAAAGTCTAACTCTGTAGCTGAGATACAAGAAACATGCTTTAATTTCCTTCTTTAAATAAAGTGTGTGAGAGGTGAAAACCTGGATCTTCTATATCTACATAGGTCATTATATCAAAGGTGTTCTCTTCACCTTAGACATTTAATTAAGAAACACACACCAGCATTGGTAAGACATTATGCAGCAGTAATTCTTAAAAGTTGTAAACAGCTCATAGATATCTTTATTCTACAATATTGAAGGTAATTGATTTTTTTAAATATAAAAATTTGAGATCTCTATTTTCATTGCAGAGAGAATAAATCAGCTATCAAGATCTAGAATTTTTTTTATCAGAAGAAACCTTGCTACTTTCCACCCACTCCTATGTATAGTGCACATGAACTGAATTTCACTCTAGGAAGCACAAACATAGGAAAAGTCCATGATTTTTTTTTAATAAACTTCTTTTTTACCATTTTTTTATAATGGATGCATTAAGTTTATTGTTTACCATTATTCATTACACAGCTGCAAGTGGGACTGCAATGAGTAATTGGGTTGCTTTGGAATTTCCAGCTGAAGTTTTTCATCTCATAAAATCCTCAGGCTTTTCCTTTCTGAATTTAACCTTCTAGAGTTCTTTTACTTGAGTTCTGTGGTTTCAAGAATTTATACTCAACTTTAATTTTGCTGCATTATTTCTGTTTGCACCTTTTTCAGGGTTTGCCTTGCAGTTGCTCAAGGTTTTTTCATGTTTGTATATAATGTAGGGAAAAGGTCTATACATCCAAGATCTAAGTCCAAGTAGAAAAGAAGCAATGCTACT
Organism: Zonotrichia leucophrys gambelii; assembly: GCF_028769735.1. Taxonomy (NCBI): domain Eukaryota; kingdom Metazoa; phylum Chordata; class Aves; order Passeriformes; family Passerellidae; genus Zonotrichia; species Zonotrichia leucophrys. The sequence goes on along the minus strand of NC_088170.1, from coordinate 54,451,199 downwards.
TTTGGGGCCTTTTTATGCATTCGCATACAACAATAACTGTTAGAATGGTAGTTTGAACTAGCTTATATGAGGCTTTTACACCTTCAACAACAACGTGAGAGGAAGAGGGTAAGGTACTCAGAGAAGCAACAAAAATTCCATGGGAAATGTGTAACGTGGATTATTTTGTGCCAATGAAAACTCACAAATTTGCATTCTGGACCAATGTGTGTGAACAGCCGCTTTGGAAGTGAGACTGGAGTAGGACATCACAGTGAGTTCTGTCAAATTACAGTAGGATATACTGGTGTTTCCCACTGGGATGACTAATTTTTTTTAATGTGGTGATGCCTCAGAACTGTCACATATGGTTGCCATATGTTTTATGAAACTTCATATATCTATTATCCATGCAGGCCATAAGAGTAAAAAAAAGGAATGTAGTGAATGTAGTGAGGATTTATTTTAAAACTTACTGGCTTTATTTGGAAAAAAATACTCCTACTATTCTCCTGTTGTACTATTTCAGTATTAACTGACTGTTGAAGCCTTGTGTTGTACCACTTAGCAAAAATACTTTGCAAGTTGCAAGTGGCAGCAGCTCACATTAAAATTCAGTGTAAAATTTTCAGCATCATTTCCCTTTACAAGAATTCTGAGATTTCCCAAGCCCAAAATTCATCTATGCCTCTCTCCATCCACTTTTCTAATATAGAAATTATCCACCTGGTCTGAACTACTGTTTCTGCTGTAATTGGTAAATCACTGACATGTGCCCCTGCAGGGTGGTAGTGTGACCCCTGTACTCATTAATGGGTGTCTGCTCTCCTTTTGCAGCTGAATTAACTAGCAGTTTCATTGTAACTCTAAAAATGCTACAGAAAGTGGCATTTGTGTTATAATAACCTTTGTAACCCTCTGACAGCTCCTCCAACCTGGAGCTCTGAACATGGTTTAATATTTTCAGATAAATTACTACAGTTTTCCAGGGGTATGATATGTACTTATATGGATTTTTAATTAAGATCCTCCCTAGGTGTCCCAGAACACGGTTGCAAAATACCATTAAATTATAGATGAGTATTGGGCCCCTATTGCATAAAAAAGATAAAATTGACATTGCTTTGCTCATTTGCACAGCAGCCAAGTTCCATTAAAAAATGAAAAAGTCCCATAAGTGAAATGTCTCCTCTCTCACTCTTCATAATGTTAATAAACTGTAGACCAATAATAAAAGATTCTTTCAATTTTCATACTCAGCCAAGAAATTGTTAAAGATTCCTTTAACTCATTTGGGTCTTAGACATAAAGCAGTTTTTTGAACTCTGCCTGTTCTAGGTCAGTATCTCAAGCTGTTAAATTACCGTGATTCATGTGCCAGTATTATCTGCCTTACTTTTACATTGGGATTGTTGATACTGCTGCAGCACTCTAAAAAAGGACTAAATACATGTTATATCCCTAACAGAATATATTGGTCCAATATACTGGTCCAAATTTTTGCTTAATTTCTTGGCCTAATGTATGAAGAAAAAATTGGTAGGTCATATACTGTCCTCCTTGGCCCTAAAATAATGAAAATAGTGAGAATAATTGTATAGAATTTCAAACAATCATTGCCACTGCTGAAGTTTGTACATCAAGGTTAAAATGACTCATTCAATATGCACATAAACTGAAGACCAGATTTTCAAAAGAAATTATCTTTTGCTTCAGCAATTAAAAAGTATCTGGATTTTCATAAAACCCAAGTACTCAGCTTGCCAAGTACCTCACACAATCTGGCTGCTAAGTTTTGTAAGCTGTTTTAAATGTACAGTGCTGCAGAAACTAATTGCAGTTTTTATGGTTGTACAAAACAGTTTTTGCACCCTGTTTCTGAGAGGAAGAGAAATAAATTGAGATATGCACCATATTTAGTGCATCCATGAAAAATTCTTCAAAGTTAGTACACAGGAATGTACAGTTTTGGACACCATCAATAGCCTGGGGCAGGTAATACTCCTAAATAACAGCTGGTTGGGATGAAGGTATCTATGTAACTAACTGTATATCTGATCAGATGAATCATTTTCTAGCTGCACTAAATACATAGGAATTCAGGATGTAAACTGATGAAACAAAATATTTACTTGCTTACATTATATTATTTGTAATATTCTCATGGGTTTTTTTTCACAGAAGTGTAGTGACTTAATTGTCAGTGCAGGTTATTCCTGGAAGTTCTGCCATGCTCACAGTGCCTGAAACTTGAGGAGCAAGCCTGTGTCTGTCTCTGCCCCTTATTTCATTTTCAATACTGGTCTTCTCATGCTTATTGGTTTTATTCAGAATGTACTGACTAACATTTTTGTACCTCTTTTAGTGGAAGGTGTTCATGGCTATGGCAGAAATGTAGGAGGACTGGGACTGGAGCTGATCTTGAAGGCCCTTTTTAAACCAAACCATTTTGTGGTTCTGTTATTCTATGATTTTTTTTACTGGGATGCTGTCAGAAGGAACATGTTCATCTTTTAGGAGACTCAGTTAGGATGGAGATAGAGACAAATCAGTATTGAAATCACCTATCCTAGAAAGATTGTTATATATAGAACATATATTGAACCTCTAATCCTTTATGTATTTATGTTTTCATTTCATTCCATTTATAATTTTCCAACAGATCAGAGTTAAATACAGTATCCATCTCTTTTCTCATTGTAGCTAATCAGCTATCAGTTCTGATGGCTTCTGCTGTCTTCCAGACCTTCAGCTCACTGATTCTGAGCTTGTGCCACCACTCTTCCTGACACCAAAATTGCTTACATATTTTTCCAAAGCAATGATCTACATCACTGAAGAGATTATGCAGTTAAACACTGTTAGGGCCCTGAATGACCCAGATGCCTTGTGACATCTTCCTGCTGTCCTTGGGAGCCCAGCTGCCTGTATTCAATGTCAGCTTTCATTTTCTTTAGCTGTATGGCATGGGATCAGACCATCACTGCACAGGTGAGCTGTGAGAAGCAGCTGTGGGGTCTCTGTCCCCTTTGCTTGGGAGCTGATTCAAGCTGAGGCCCTAACTCTCTGTCCTTGTGTGAGTTGTGTCCCATCTGTCCCAGCACTGCTGTCCCTGAGCTGAATTCACTGACTTTGCTTCCTAGCCTGGCCTTGGACATGCACGGACACTGCTGGCAGCCACAGGGCTGCTCTCTGCTCTCTGACACTGTAACCTCTGCTCTTCTTGCATGATTACTGTAGAGAGTGTCCCTCATGGGTGGGATCACTGCCCTGCCACCCTTGTCACTCCTGTCTCCCCTTTCAGCGCAGCCTGCCCCTGCTGCCTCCTGGAGTAACGTGCTCTGTGGCATCACATTAGGAAATGCAATGGCTAAAATATAAAATGATACATGATTCTGAAATGTACTTATTAGCAGAGTGTGTGACTATTTCTGGAATTGAGATGGCGTTTTCAGATAAGGACTAATCATTACTACAGGAAATTCAGGGTACCAGCTTAATCCTTGAATACAGAGCATAGATGCGTATGTGGTACTCTTTTAATAGTAGTGACTTCTGTTACTTTGCACTGAAGTAGTTTTCTCTAAGAAAAAGTATGTCCAAATATTTTTCAATATATTCTCAGACAGTAAATTATTTCTCCTTTCTCAGTTAAGTGTTTTCTCATTCTGCTGTGCACAGAATTAGGGAAGAGGAAAGGAGAAACCTTAAATAATAACAAAAATGAAAATTTGCACATATTATTGTGAAAAACTGCTAGACTTGAGACCAGAAATTAACTATGTGAGATAATGGTGAAAAACATCTTCTGACACACCTGACAAGTGAAACCAATTGTGTCTTAAGGCACCGGTGTTGGTAAGTACATGGAGAAGAGCCCTAAAAACATTTCAAATTAAAATAGCTAGTATCAACCATGAAGCTTTCTCATCCAAAACTGCTGTTTTTCTGGTAAAAGAATTAACATTTGATGCACTTTTTCTTTATCTATTGCAATGCAAATAAGCTGTACACATGTTTAATAGTTCATTATGAAGGCGTTATTTGTAAGTCGCAGAAAATCTTCCTGGAGGCATCACTTTCAAGAAAGAAAACCAGTGTTTAGGCTCTTGCATTACAAGTGGATAAACCACGCAAAGATATACAAGCAGTTGACAGATCTTTAGGAACTGTTTTGAAAGGAGCTGCTTCAGGCTTAGACTTGCTTTTATATTTAATATGTAAATTTGAAAGCTCTGATAGTGAAAATCTCTTTTTCGTAGCTCAGTGTGCAGTAGAATAAAATTGTAATCTGTTCTGTTTATTTGAGGAAACTTACTTTCTTCCTCCAGATTCTCACTTTGTCATGTCTCTTCCACTTGTATATGATCATATAGATATGTAATTTCTGCCTAAAACCTGAATCTACTGAAGTGCTCACTGACAAGACTTGTGATTAAAGATGGAGAATTACAAATGTGGGAAAAAAATCCTACTGATGCTGATACAATTAAAGCTGATGAATCTTTCTGGTGGTGTTTGGTAACATTACATGATCAAAGGAAAAAAGAGATTCTATCAGTTCAAAGTCTATCTCCACTGGGGGGCTTTGCTAATACAGCTTTTTTCAAAAGCTTCTGTACTTCAGATTCGATTTTTAAGTAAATTACATAAAGTGCTAGTTAATCAGCTTTCTCTCCGTTCTCTGTGCTCAGAAAGGCCCAGTCTGACAGGGCTTAGCTCTTGTGCAGCTGAGCAAAAAGAATGGATGGGTGCCAGTGTGGAGGAAGAGAGAGCAGTCGATGCTCAAGCTGGGTAAGAGGCTGCTGGGTTCTGTTCCTGAAACTGATAGGGAATATTAGGGTAAGTAGAAACTGGAAAAAATGTAGAAATGATTTAGAAAGGAAATTCCTGTTATAACCTTCCTTCACAGAAAAATTTTCACTTTCCATGAAATTACATCATCTGTCTTTCCATGAATTTTGAATCTCTTGTTGAAGAGAGATTACAAGTGCTCCTTTTTTCCATCCCTTCTCCAGGTGTGATCTAACTTCATTGTTAAAATAAACTTCTTGAGGGATGACAGTTGTGACTTCAGATGTAGCTGTGGTGAAAGAATAAGAAGGTCTGTAGGCTGGAAGGATTCATGCACCAGAGTATGTAAGTTGGGATAATGCAACCACAGCTGTAGTGGAGAAGCTGGATAGGTGAGACAGATGAAACATTGAGCTCCACAGAAATCACAGAGTATCTTATTCTCTTTACATGTAAACAGATATATTAGAACCAGACTGTCATTTCTACAAAATTATAATATATTTTATACTGACTTGGCCTGCTGGTTCCATATTTCAGATGGAAAGCAGAACTATACTTTTTCTTGACTACTGAGTTTCAATTAATTTTATGAATCAAGTCAAAAAATGCTGTAAAACTTTGAAAGCAGGAACCTAAGGCTTCAAGTTTTGAATATGTGCTGGAATCCACTGAATTTGTAGCTAACAGAGAAAATTATGGTGTGTCCTGAAGGAGCAATACATCCTGTCACATACGTTGGGAGTGGTTATATGGAAAAGGTCAGAATTGATGTACCATGGCAAGAAAATTACTCTGGGTGCTGCAAAAGGTAATTTCTTTCCATAGGAAGATGAATTCATGGATTACTGTTGGATTGAGCCTCAGCTCTGATAATTATCCATGCACTTTTCATCCATTCACACAGGAATTAAATAAAGTTATCCTGGATAAATCAAAATATTTGGATATTTTCTTAAACAAGTTTAGACAACTACAAAGTATGTATTTGTTATAACTTGTATATATTCACATAGAACTGCACATTACAATGACCAGAACCTTAACCTTACAACAATGTACTTTGTTTAATACATCAGTTTCCTCAAATGACTCTGCAGAACTGTCCAAATGGTTAAAAATAAACATTTTTTATCTTTCCCTTCTGTGGCTAAAATTAAGAGCTTACAAAAGCTGCACTTAAATGATCAGGCAAAAAAAATTATAAACTCGCTGGTACTTGATGGTAGTGTAAACAAAATTTATACATGGAAGCTATAAATCAGTTTAGAAATGCCTGCAAAGGTTTGAATCTGCTTTATTTCTCAATGCAAATCAGATTATTTTAATTGAATAGATGGTGTTTGAGAGTTTTATCTTAGAAGATATAATAATGCAATGCAGGTACATGAAAAGCATGCATTAGGAAATGTTGTTAGCAGTAGCAAATGAGTGATGCTCTTCAATGTACATAATTCTGGCTTCTCGGAGGTCAAGTCAATCCTAGGGGAGCTAGGATTTCACAGACATGTAAGTTATACACCTTCACAACAGTTAGGGTTTATACATCATTGATCTCCAAAAATTAAATAAAGGAATGAATATTTCTAGGATCGGTTCCTCTTTGGTTCTAGTCAACAAAAACAAAGCAATTCATAGGTTACAGAAAAAATTCAAAAGTAAAAAATTTTTTTTGAAACTTGGTTTCATAATGAAAGCCCAACAATATCTAATAAGGAAAAGAGGTTAAATAGTCCTTCAGAAAATCTGTCAAAACAGATGACTTAATAAAGAAATACCATTATTAACATAGCAGTATCTTAACCTAAGTCACCCCAGTTATGAAGCAAATTGATGAGAACAGTAAATCCTGGCTCATTCTCAACCTTTAAATATTTTAAGGTGTTATCCAAGTTTCTTGGACAGGTACTAAATTCTCTAGCTGAACTACGAGTATATATTAACCTTTAGAGTATATTGGTTTTAATTAGTTTTCCTGGCAGCAATGACAGTGAAGGGATACAAAATTCACTAAAGCACACGGTAATTGTGTGAATAAATTCTAATCATTTTCCTAGACCAGTAAGTTTTGAACAGTTGCAAAATGTTGCTACTATACCCACCATTCTTTTTTGTGAAATCAGTGCATCCATAAAGTAATTTCATTTTGTGAGAAATACAGCAAAGTATGGCAATCTTTTATTGCTGTTAGAATAACAAAATGCAAACAGGAGAGACAAAAAAGGCATATGTAGAAAAAAAGAATGTAGCAGAATATATAGGAATAAAAGGAATAGTAAAAAAAAGTTAAGGATAGAGAAAAATATATGGGAGAGAAAAACAGCCAATAATAAAAGGTGTACAAAAAAAAAAAAAAAGTGACACATACCAAAAAAAAAAAAAAAAAAAAAAAAAAAAAAAGAAAAGTAAAGAAATTTAAAGACACAATGCAAACTGAAAGAAATATGGGGGGGGAAAAAAACTTTCCAATTTAGGGGTTGATTGGATGAAATGGAACATAGATATATACATTGAAGAATGCCTGTGGGAAAAATCCCACACAGATTTAAGGCAGCCCCCTCCTAAAATTTAGGGTAATTAAATTTTGTATTTGGCAAAGAAAGTGAGAGGGATATTGTTTATCCATCATATCAAAAATAAAAACATCATATCAACATACATGGTAGGCAACTGAAAGCCCCTTGAAATCTCAGTTTTATGCCATTCATTTATTTTGTAGTGTGGAAAAACAGTGCATATTTTCTTACTTTGCCACAGCTGTTGTTTTCTGGCATGGAGTAGAAGTAAACTAGAAAAGTCTGCTGATTCTAGGAATGATGAGAAAAAAAATACCAATGGGTGTCTCCTGCCTGTGGTAAAACCTAGAGGTGTTGAATGCAAGATGTTGTTTTCCTTTTGCCTCTGACAGCAACTTGCAATGTTGTACAGTATGACCTGTGTCACTCTTAATGAGGATTAACATCATTTCAGAAAACCTTAAGCCCATTAGTAACAAAAATCTGCAAGGTTGGCTAAAAGGTGTCTATTTGATTACCACAATGACTGCCTCCACTTAATTAATACAGTCAGCTTAGACTATTGAGATGTAAAATGAAGCAGTTTTTCTACATTCTGCTTTATCCAGAGGCTATAACTTTTTAAGTCATTTCTGGCACCGAATACAATGTAGAAATTGAAGAAGTTGGCGTGAACAATTTTTCATTTTGAAACATCTTTTTTTTTAAAGTTGGAAGATGCATATTTAATGACACACCTGAAGCTAGATTATTCTATTTTACATTGCAACAATAACTAATTTATAGTAACATTTTAGATTTAGGATACCAGAGAGTACCTTCAGCTGAAAAGAAAACTTTTTAGCATTGTGTAGCATTGCCACAAATGGCATTCTCATTTTTAATTATGAATCAAAATATCAGTATATTTAAGTTGATATTAAGTATTTGAGGTTAAATTATTAATGATGGCATAAATTTCATATCCACTTTTATTATTTTGAATTAGGACCTCTTGATTAAAATTTACTTATATTTTATAGTGCTAAATTAAGATCTCTGTAAAAATTTACTTTTACTTTTAGAATTAAAGATAGAAAGTAGTAACTATTGAAGAATTAGGGATATACACAGCAGGTCAGAAGCTCCTACGGTAATCTCAGTATGGGATGAGGAAATCAAAGTGTAAGAAAGAGGAGAACTTGTGCCGTTGTATTTCCAGTTGCATCAGTAAGTTCCTCCACCCTTTGTAAAAATGACCCAACTTACTGGTCTCACACATGAAAATGAATGTTTTACCTGTACGTCATATGTGCTTATTTCCAGAGAAAAACCTAAAACTATGTTTCCTCATGGAGAATACCTTTATTTTTCTATAGATTCCATCCAACATGTTCAAATTAAGGAAGCAATAGCCTTCTGTGGCTTCAGGGCATTCTAGGTATGTGACAATGTCTCATGGACACTGCAGACTGCTTTTTCATCTCAACGGCAAAGAATGATAAATGGAATTTTCAAAGGTGTTAATCATCAAGTGTCACAGAATTCATGTTAAGTACTTCTTAGACTGTAATCATAATTATTCAATTGTATTTCAGGAGTATTTCTTTCAACAATGTTTTCTGATTTCTACTTAGAAAATTAATTCAATTCAGTTGCTGTATAATGATGAAGTGTGTCTTTTTCCTGTAGTGTCCAACTCATTCTTCTTCCCTAAGAGATGGTTTATTTGGTTTTTTATTAATCTCTTTATTTTCCTACTACCCAGATTTCCTCTGCTGGCAGAGATGCAGGCTGCTAATTATGACAAAGTACTTTTCAATCTTAACACAGGCAATCATTCAACACAGAAGGCTCAGTGTAAAATATTTCTGTGAATTCTTTCTGCAAATTTGACAGAATGAAACAGAATAGAAATATGCTATAAAGATGTGTGACTGAAGGAAAGGTGGTAGATGAAGGTGAATGTCTATATGAGATAGATCATAAGACTCACTGTAGGCCAGAAAGGCACTGGAATAAAAACTAATGTAAACATAAAGATCAGGAAACTCTAATCACAAAATCTCTATGGTAAAATATGAAAGAGAATGGACAGAACAAGCTAATGCTTTGAATATAAAAATAATATAAAAAATACTTTCAGTTAATATGTGTTACTTCATAGTACACTGGTAAAGCATAAAGATAAATGTGGAGCAGACCTCATGTTTAGCTCCTAATACCATCTATATATATTTTACATACAAATGCATTGTAAATTTTCTATATTTATTTATTTCATTACATTATATTTGTAGTAGACCATAGTTAAATAAAAATTAAGAACTAAACAAAATAGATGGACTTTTGAGGAGAATCTGGGAGTTCAATAAAACATCTTTAGACTAAGTTCTTTTATAATTCTGGGCTAGGGTACTGATTTGGTGAAGAGTATCTTATTATGGGGAAGAGACAGAAGGCAATTCTTGCTGCCCTTTTGTATTCAGGGAATTCTTGTCAAATTTAGGGATTAAAGATCTACTATGCTATTCTAGCCCTTAATGTTGTGAACAAGGCTACTTGCTGAAAATATATATTTATTTTTTTTTTAGTCTCTCTATTATGCTTTCAACAGTGTACTTTTATCTATCAATTCCCTTGCACAAAATTCTCCATTTCACTCACTAAGTGGAAATAAAAACTAAATTCTAGTTGGATAGAAGAATATAATGCGAACAAAAATCAGGCAATATAAGTATTCATATTTCAATACTATTGCTCTTCAAGAAAAAAGTTAAGAAAAACATCTCTATATCTAGCATTTTGACAGAGCATTAATGCTATCTGCATTCACAACATTTTAGGGCTTAGGACAGACCAGGTAAATTTAATTAAACTGAAAAAACATTTATAAAAAATATAAGCAGATTCACTTAAAAATACAGAAATAAGAACATAAAAATAAGTTCATTATTTACTGTGTCATGTACCATACACAACATTGGCGATTTCCTTGAGAATTAAATTTCCTTAATGTCTACAGCTATTGTGAATTTCCCTAATATGGCATTTCAACAGCATACTGAAAAGGTTGCATAGATTTGTCCAGATAAAGGTTTGTATTAAGGGGAAATAAAACTACAACTCAGAATAAGAAAATGGATTTCCGACAATTAAATTGCTGAGGCCAGGGGAATACTATACGTTTCTGCTACAGGCAAAACACTGAAAGAAAGCATATGCCAGTTAGAATATACTTGAGGCTTGAGGAAGACCAAAAACTTAGCCATCAAATTTAATAAAGGACACTGAGAAAAATTACTTCATGCCAAAATTTAATCTTAATGTGAATAATTATAAAATTATAGTTTGGGCTTATTAAGAAAACATGGAGATACACTGTGCATGCTACCTTGAGGAGAAAAGAAGCATGACTTGTTCTACTGAATAACTAATCATGAAAAATAACCTTCTACCCTATTTCTACATTAACAGTCTTTCCTAAGTACATTTGAAAAGTTTTGTTTGCATGTTTACTTTATAAGCCAGGCTCAGAATTAAATTTCTAACAAAGAAAAATCCCTAGAATTTTATAAGTCAATCACGTGAATTCCTCTCAGAAAAAATCAGTCTCATTGCCCTTGTATGGAAATCAAGTAGTAAGGGATAGGGAGAATATGTAGGCTAACATATATATCAAGGTTTCTCAGCATGTCAGAAGAACTACAAGTTTCTAGACTTATATTTTCACATTTTTCTTCTCAATTATTTGTTACAGCCTAACAATTCTTTCATGCAATGCTCTCTACATATATTGTAGAGGTAAAGATATTAGAGACAGGAAATATTTGTTGAGTCATTGCTTCACTTTTTTTTTTACCATGGAAAATTACTCTTTATAGTACATTTACCTGTGACGACAGTCTTGGAACAAGGGCCAATGCCTAGAGTGCCCACAGCTTTTTGTCAGACCTGTAGAACCAACCATTGGAGAGTGCTCAGGCTTTCAGACAAAGTTCTGTGAGCAATGTTTATAAGTGAAGGATTTTTCTGGGCATGCCACTCCTTCACATTCAAGATGCTAAGGAAGAATGGCTCCTGCAGTCATGTCTTTCTTAGAAGACTATTTGGGATATTCTTTTGGATGTCTGATACTAACAAAGTGCTTTTAGAAGCAATATTGCTAATACAGATTTATAATTCTGCTCCATGATCAAGGAGCCTAAATAATGTATGCTGTATACTTGAGCTCTTGAGCATCAAAGCTCTTTTTTTATGAAATAAAGCCTCTATATCATTATAATTTCTTCTGAAATATTTAAGATGCTGTGTCAGGGTGCTCTGCCTTGGATGCTCTGTCCTGGAATGTGGTAAAGCAAATCACACAATGTCCTATTTGCATAGTTATTATTGGTGGAATGAGGGGAGCACCAAATGCTGGTTTTGGTGTTGAATTATGCAAAATCCACTCTGGCAACTAACCCTGAACTAACATTCTGATAGGGAGGCAAAGATCTGGCAGATAAGCTGCTAAGTTCACCTGGATCCATATAACTAGCAGTCATATTTTATTTTATAGGAGTCCATTTTCATACAGTTAGGTTCTTCTGACATCTTCTTCTTTGAAGTGGATGAAGATTCCTCTCTTGGGTAGAGGATGCCCTCCCCCCCTCCCCAGATATACTCCTTGGGGTTAAGAGAATGAGATCTGCACACAAGAAAACATGCAGTGAGTTATATCAATCTCTACTTAACAATTGTTTCTTTTTGTTAATAATTGCTTTGATACAGTGCGCTATCCTATACTATAACCTAGAAGTTCTTTTAGCTTTTATACTGTGTAGTAAAAAATTCTGATTAAGGTATTTTATCTAATCATTTGTCATAATAATTAATATTATAAAAATACAGCTAATTTACCATCTTTAATCTTGTCAGATAATGTTATTTAAATCTTTGACAAAGTCTAGGGTCACACTCAGGGTCCTCTCTCAGAAGGAGTTCAGAAAGTAAAAGGATCCTCTCTGCACCTTGTGGCCCAACATCAGGGCTTCTCTTACAAAATTTATTGGAAGCTCCCACTCCACTGGAGACAGATATCTCAGTACATTTAGTAATACTAAAAAATGGACATATTTTCAGGTTCAGTATGGATATTTATTTCTCATTTATTCCATTCATGCTGGTCTTTTTATTTTTCAATTACAAATTGCAATTTTTACTTCTCTAGGAACACTTTGCTCTAATGAGGTGACTTGTACAATTTAATACATTGATGCCTTTGACTTATTGTGTTATCCCTTTCTTTTTTGAGGTAAATAACATGAAAGTATAGAGAAGGGAAAATACAAAACACAAAAGAATAATTGAAGCCTTTCCTGCAGTTACAAGAATTGTTAGATTGTGAAGAATATTACAGTTTGTTTACCAGCATAGAAGAATAGCTCCATGTTTTTTCCAGGTTTACTAAGAAAATACTTGATGATGTACATTCATTCTATGTGTTACAACTTATGAATCTCCAGTCTGTGCAGGAATTACCATGGAGTATCACACATAAAATAATTTCAATTTTCTATAGGTAAGCATATCTGGATATCATAGAGGAAGCTGATTCATTCTAGCTGCCTTCCCAGAAAGGTTGAGCTCCTAGTGATCATCTGAAATATCTGCCAGTCCTATCAACACCGTCTTTGGTTTAACCAAGGGAATCTAGTTCCTACTCCAGAAAACCAATAAACATTCATATCCTCACTTAAAAAAATATATTTTGTAGAAAAGGCATGAATACCCTAACTTTGAAAATTTATTTCTAGAAAATAAATGTCAAAATTTTTGTATCTCTAATGATTCACTTTGGATTTAAATATTTACAAAACATTTATCATGTTTTCATAGCCAAAGAATTTTAATTTATGATACTTTTCTGAAATCCTCTCCAGTCTGTATTTTCCTATAAAATTTTCATTGGTCTTAAATCTGCCAAAATCTACAATACAATTATCAATGTTACTTAACAATAACTGAGTTATATTCCAAAACAATTTTTTCAAAGAACCTATGAACCTTTGGCTATAGCAAAAACAAACAAACCAACAAGACAAACTCCTGGAATTTAAAAAAAACTCCTAATAAAGGAATATTTGGATAAATTGACAAAAATGAAATATGGCTAAATCTTGAATGGTAATGCATGTCACGTATTGAAATACAGTATTGAAAGCTGCATGGAGACAAAGATTTATGACAGATAATAAGGCTTTAATTGGATCTTGATCAGGAAATATGAACACTGAGCATCTGTGGTCCAGCCGACCAGCCAAGTGCCCCGAGTGAGCTCAGTCCTGGTCATGCCCTCCCTTGCAGGTGCCATTCTGTAAATACTGAGTGGTTCAGTGGAGCTGAGGCTGTTACAGACAAAGTTCAGCAATAAAGAGGGGATGGATGAAGGGAAAAGGGAGAAGAGTAAACTAGGGAGATATAAAATAGCAACTAACCAGGAGAATGAGACCTTTAACTATAAATTAAGACAATTCAAGAAATAGTGATTACTGTGAAAATAACTTGGGTGGTATGAGGACGATGATGATTATACTGAATAACACTATCCAAAAAATCTGTAGAGTCATAAAATACTGACTCTGAACAAAGAAGGGAAAGATCAAAACCAGATACAAATGGAAACTTATCTGTTGTTGCTAATAAAATGTGGAAAACTATAGATTTCCCTGAAATGCAAGTATGCATGTGACTCTCTTATTCTGCTACATTTTGTTTTGCTATCATTTCCTCTGGGAAATGGTAGAGCAAAATTCAACCATCATTTGGAACACATGGCTTTTATTTCATAGTTAAATTGTACAGACTATGCAAATGATCATTAATTGCTCTCTGGAGAGAAGTGTGCCCCCTTTTAGATCTATTGATTTATCCTGTTCATTCTTCTGAGAGTACAGAGGCATTGGAGGAACTGCACAGCAGGCAGTTTGAGCAAGGGATTTCAAACAGAAGATGTGTAGGAATGTAGTGTGTCACAAATTTAATTTTCTCTGGTTTTTATATATTAATATATAATACAACTTGAGTAAAGATTATGCAATGCTTTTACCCAAACAACACAATTGCTTTTGATTAATTTTTTTTTATTATTGACATTGGCAAAATGTGTATAAGCCATTATTTCTCAATTGATATAGTCATTTAAACACAGGGCATATACTCTAAATTTAATTCTATTACTAAAATTTTAAAAACTAGATTATAATTCAGTTGTTCTCCAAACCATTTCAATGATTGAAAGCCACAGGCAAGAAACAACAATTTACAAAAAATGCTGTAAACTTTAGAACTCTGGTAACCTCCGAGTTCAAAATCAGTTTAGCATTTCATGGTCTGCTCCAACGCTAAGGCTACCGTTGTGTCCCCAGGCTCACTTAGGATGTAAATGTGGTAGGAAATTTAAATCTGTGAATTTACATAAAGTTCCTAGCCTTTCTTTCTGTTTTCAAATGCACACATAAGACTACATCCTTATTCAGCATTATTATCTTTTCGTTCTCTGTCTGTCCATTTTAAAAATACATCCATTTGTTTTTCTTCTACATTTTCTTCCACAATGTACATCAAAAATCTCTTGTGCAACATTCTACTGTCCAAAGTACAGACAGTACGCAAATAGCGATCCTTAAAACAATTGAAAACATCTTATCTTGCCCCTCTAGACACAAAAATATCTGCCAAATTAATGTTTATGCGTTAACAGCTTTCTGTCTTTCTCTCATTTAACTTACAAAATTTAACTTACATTTAACTTAAAAGACGCTCAGTTTTTAAAGTGTATGCAGCTTCACAGCTGCTAGTGCAAATCAGTTAAGAAGATACCAGTACCCTACAGGAAAAAGACAGTGACCTAGCACATGATCATGTAATTAAATTTAGCCACCCAGCCTCAATAAAATTTTAAAAATACATCTATAGTGAGATTTGCTCTGGAATTGAAAAAATTAGAAACTAGAACATAAATTCTTCTCTCTTAAAGAGCATAGGAAACATGACAGTGTACAAGAAGAAATTTAACTCTGAAGCAGTATGACCTGTATTAAACTTGTAAATGTAATATTTGACAGTTAATGTTAATGTAACAACTCCTCCACTGTTGTAAATTAGTCAAGTCTCATTAAGGACAACAGAAATACACTACTTTACATGTGCATAGAATCTCTCCTTAAGGCTTTTTTCTCTTGTACTCACCTATTCAGGGAGTTGTAAATAACACTTTATTAATAACAACAAGGAACCAACTTCACCAAAAATTTCAGTCATCTACAACTTTGAAAGATCATTTCTGAAACCAATTCTTTGAATAGACAGGGACACAGCTCCTCCTAAGTAGGAAAGAGCACTTTCCTACTTAGGCCATTCCTTAGGAAATTCTAGTACAAAACCAACAACATTCTAACTTTCCTTATCCTTCAAATGCTCTCACAAATGAGAAAAAAATGTCCATCAGGAAGATATCCTTCAAGTATATATTTCAATTTCCTGTTTATATTTTAATTTGAGGGCACACTTCAGTGACTGCAAGATCCAAATTATGGCCAAAAAATTAAGTGAACGCATCAAGGCACTAATTATGGCATTTTCATTCCTGTTCCCTTCCCTTCTAAATATGAGAAGAGGAGAGATGGCAATGGAGTTGTTTTGTGTTGTGTGTGTGTATTTTTCTATTAACCCTGTTGAGTCTGACAATACCACTAAGAAACTGATCAGTACAAGTTACCAATATGCAAGAATAGAGGAAAATGAGAGCAGCTAACGGAGAGCTCTTGCAGGAGCTGTGCTGGGAAGAAGTGCAGAAGATGTTGAAGATCCATTCACTTTGCAAGTCTTCTTAAACTTGGTCTCTTAGTTGTGTCATGAAAATTTATGCATTATTTTCATCAACTTTCTTGTAAAGGAAGAAAGCTAGAAAACAATAAAGAAAGCCTTATATTTACATAAAGTAGGGGCTTTTATTATGGAGGTAACAATGTAGGAGCAAGTTGTGAAGCTTGAAAAATCATACTGCATTATAAATGCTGCTAAAAGTAAATAAATAAGAACAATATAGAAAGTATGGGTTATATAATTTATAATTCCAAATATTTTTCAAAATGCAAATACAGAAAAGAATTTATCTAAGAATCAATTTTTTCACTGCAATCCTAAAAAAATGGGTCCTTTAACAAATAAATATTCATGAAGTCATTTAACTCTCTTAATGTCAGAGAAATCTGCAATCTGACCTTCCTCTAGTTTGGAAACTGATAAGTGAAACAGACAATAAGTTTTCAGAAAGGTAGGTCACAGAGAAAATTGCAATAGAAAAGATATACAGTACCCATGGCTCCTGTTTTAATTTTCTTTTTGGAAGTCTTTTAGACAAATCAGGAAACACTATGGTACACAAATAATCACAAATAATGATTTTCACAATCTTCTCTGTATGTTCTTTGACAGGTTCCACATATGTCAGGTTCCTAAAGCTAGCTATACAGCAAATACATTTAAAATTAAAAGACCGGGCAGTTATTTTCAATGGAGTCAGGAAAGGGGAGAACTTTGGTTTTTAGTTTTTCTGATCAAATAAGAAATCCTAAAGGATTTTTTGTTTGATTGTGGGGTTTTAATTTGCTTTTTTTAAAACCAGATTTAAATAACAATGTTAAATTGAACATAATTTTTAAAATTTGGATACAAGCTAAAAATCCTCCACCCACATCACTCTAATTAATACACACCTCCCATTTGCACATTTTCCACTATTCTTCCTGTATGATACAACAAAAGTTCAAAGAAATGAAGAGACAAAAATAAAATATTATCATTGCTCTGGGGCTTTTAAACCTCACATCCCCAATATCTATTGCCTGCAGAAGCAGACATGAACAGTATTCCCATTTTCCTGGATCATATAAGAGTATTTATTTGCCTTTTTCTCAATTTTAGTTACCTTTATCACTGAAGAGGAAATTATCATTGCCTTCTCAGCCAGAAAAACTACTAAAAATCTCAAAATTATTTGGCAGACTATCCGGAAAGCACATACAATAAGTAACAGGATGGTGACCATTTCTAATTCTGTAATTTACAAAATTTAGGAATATGGGTATTATTTTAAATACAACTTTATAACTTTATTAAATAAAGGAAGTTACCACTGTGATACATCTCCACTGCTGATTTTTATGACACATCTTAGTGAAAATGATAATGTTCAGAAATCTGATTTTTTGGACATGTTCAGCATCCCCGGAGGAAGAAGTGACAATGATGATAATTTGTCCTGTATATGCTGGTAGCAGAAATTTTGGCAGCCCTGCATGTTTTAAAGTTGTGAGTTAAAATATTTTGTTCCGGGCATCTGACAATAAAGTGGAATTTAACATTTTATAGTATATGTTTAACAAGCCACATTTGGATTACTAATAATAGTAGAAAAAAATTCAAATATCAGTGTTGTAGTTTAAATTCAGCTGGAAATTAAATTGAATTAACTGGAATTAACTCAGCCACTTCCCTCCTCCTTCCTCCTCTGGCGAGAGCAAGAAAAAAGCAGAGTTTCTGGTTAAGAAAAATTTCCTTGATAACAGCAATGAGAGAAGAAACAAGCAGCAACAGGAACAGTATTAGTGACAAAAGGATACAAAAGAGAGAGTGATTTACACACAAAAAGGTGGTCACCATGCCAGCCCAGCTCCATGTGGCCACCAAGACAAACCAGAATGAGTTTGCCTTTTCTCCCCACCAAAGCCCAGCAGTGACAGGCATGGTCTAGAGCAGCAACCCAGACACGCCCAGACAGCTCCAGACTCCAAGCCCTTGGCCACTGCAAGAAAATTCAGACACAAAGGATCCCACAAAATGAAACCAAAACAAAACGAGAAAAAAAAATTTTTCTAGTAGAAAAAATAAAATCTGCCTGGGACATCAAGCACTGAAGCTTTTCATTCAATATCATTTCTTCAGAGTTTAGCTGTGACCACTTATTATTTTTGGCATTATTAATAAGTAAGTTCTACATATTAATTAATCTAACTTTCATTTGATCATCTATTTTTTACTGGCTGATATTCAGAACTTTTGATTTTTGTTAAGACAGGAAACATTAATTTACAAAAATCAATTCTTAGAATTGTGAATTTATTGTCTTCTTACTATCTGACAGCTAGAAATGAAATTAGGAGTTTCCCTGAGACTTCAGGAGTACTGGCAACATAAATAGCATTTCCAGAAAACACTTAACTGTCAAGATGGAATTTCAATTTTCAGACATTTAATTTCAAACATTCATTGTAATTAATACTTCCACATTTCGAGAACTCAAAAAAAATTTATGAAGTATAAGCCATGAAAATTTGCTACATTTCATGATGCATTATAAAGATTTTAATGTCTTACTAAAAAGTATTTTGCTTTATAGCCTGTTTTCTTCTTTTCAAATATTTATGAAAGTGCTAATATTAATAGTACTTATCAATAATAATAAGGTTAAAAATTCACAGTTTACTGTAGAGATTTATTTTCTCACCTCAGGCATTGCCTTTTCATAAAAAAAAAAAAGGTTATCTGTATACCCAGATGCATGTCTTTGTTTTTTGATCTTTAATATCATAGAAAATATGATATAATCTAAAAAATTGAGTGCTGCACCAGAGAAACTTTAAGGTGATCTTTATTTCCTTCCTTGCAGTTTAAGAAAATAGATTCTACATTAAAGTATTTATGATTTTAGGTAAGGTATATATTTCAATATACTCAATAACTTTTGTAGGATATCCAGGGATCTCATTAAAGGCCGTGACCTTGACTAAACTTTATTTAGCCTGGAGGTTACTTGAAGTACTGCTGTGTTCTTCAGAGGTGTTAGTATGACTGCAGAATACTAAATGCTTTTTGAAAAAATATTGTCTACCAAAATAGTTCAAAATGAAAATAGCCTCTGGTTTAACTCTTCTTTTTTTCCACTGGCAAAGGAGACACAATGAGACTACAGAGAATACAGGCGCTGTTGCTCATATTTCACTGAAACCCACTGTGCTATACATGCAAGGACTGCCATTTGCACGCTCATGAAGCCAGCAATGTATAAAGGAAAGACATGATGAAAAGGGAAGCTTTAAGGAGGAATCAGATTTGGAGCAGCTTGGAAAAGTTGAATTGGGAAGGCAGAGGTTGTCTGCTCCAAAAAAATTGATCTAGCAAATCCCATGGGGAACCTGCTTTCTGTAGAGTCGCCCCATGCAGTGTTTCGTAGAACATGCACTGTAAAAACTAGCCTGAATATCTCCTGCCTTTGCTTTTTCTCTTTATTTTCACTGCTTAACAGATTAAAAATCTGTTTAAAATAATGTATTTTCAAGCTAGTGGTTTTGTAAAGCTCTTTTTTTTTTTTAACAGATCTAGTGGAGATGAAGAATTAGTATTCGAATGCTAATAGTTAAGAATTAGTTAACTTGCCAATCCATTATGAAAATCTTTGTTTCTATGCAATCACTCAGCTATGATGCTGACTTAGCCACCATGTTTCTGGCTGTGAGAGTAGAGTGACTGAAGTATTTTTAAAGGAAAGTAGTAAAGAAAAGGCAGTGTAAAATTCAGATCTGGATAACAGAACTTTTACCTTCTTATTGCCATGTTGTTGGTTTTCCTATCTTTTCAGTTGTTTCCTTTGAGATGGTCAGCATTAAGGACTTCTCTAAAAATAGAATGGAAGATGAACAGGAAACGGCTCACCAGCACGTCTTCCTTCCTTCCTTCCTGCATGGAAACTTTCTCTAGATCTGAAGGTGGAAAAAGAATGCCAAATCCTTTATTTTCTAAACACAGATTGGGAATATTCATAAAAACATCTTTGCCTATTGCACAAAGAGTAGCCTAGTGTGGTAAAGTGGAAGTATGCTTGGGAGAAAGAAGTGCCATGCACCTGATTGTTTATTGAATTTCACTTTCTAGTGTGAACCTCTCAGTGAACTACCACAAAACTTCAGTAAACTAAGAGAGATTCTCTTTTCCTATCTGGAGTCCAAAGTATAAATCATCAACCTTTTAGCACAGATTTATGTTAAAATTATTAATATGAAAAATAGTTGACAATTAGACATCTCTGACAAAAACCACTGCTTTTTGTCAGTCATGCAGATGATCCCTCCACAGTAAATCCAAAAATACAAGGACAAAACTATGGGAGCTGGAAGGATTCCCTTCAGTGACTGAAAGAAAAATGTCATGGTGAGATACACAGAGAATCAGCATTATGCTCTCTACTTACCGCTGTTCAAAAATCTTCTGGATTTTACTTTTTAATATAAAATTTCCCACTTATTTTTAAGACATATTTTTTTAGTTTTGGTGACTCTGGAAAGCTTTAAATATTCTACCATTTGTTTTCTGTATGCAAAATTTCAAATGCCTAACTTCAGCAACAAGCAATTCTACAGATTTAACAAACTATTATTACCATTTCACATCCTTGATGAATACTAGTACTTTTAAACTGCAGGGGCAATAACAGAAACATTATACTGAAAAATCATTGGTGCCAAATGTTTTTTAAACTTCTGAGAAAATTTACATATTTATACGCACTTTCATATTTTATTCCTTTATTTACTGACTCCAGATATATGGACAGTTATTACCTGCCATTCTGAGCAACACTGAAAACAGCTGATTGATAACAGAATGACTCTCAGAGAGTACCATGCATTTTATTTTGCATATTCTCAAGGATACTCATGAATGAAGAAAGGAAATTTTACCTTTTTTCAATGTTAAGAAGGAAGGGAGGGTAAGAAAAATCTGGTTTATTTTATAAGACTGCAATATTATGAGTGTAAAAATTCTTGTGAAGGAGACTATATTTATTTTACCTCCCTTTCTGTGTTCTAAATATTACTTTGATCAGTTCTGTTTAGATACTCCCGATGAATATATCTGACAGAAATATTCCACACCTTATCACCTTATATTTATGCACCCTAATTTCTTAATTTTTCATAGGAAGAAAATAGAATGAACGTTCATAATCTATCCAAGGAGAGAATATGATGGACCACATATCGCTCTTGTCTGCTATGATGAAGACAGATCTTCAAGGTAACAGCAAAGCAGCTCCTCTGCCCTTCCTCAAGTAACCAGCCTGTGGCTGAGTGTTAGCATTACTGAACATATCCAAAGCTTATGGTAATGAAGTAAAATATTTTAAATGTAATTAAGGCGGCTTTTCCTAGGCCTGGCTCTGTTTCCTCAAGTCAAGTTGCTCCTCACTTTCTTTAGCTCTGTAAAAAGGCTATTTGGTCCAAACAAATCTGGATGCTGCTGAAGCCAGCTCCTTGCATTGCTGGCAACTCAAACAAGTCTCAGTGCAGACTTAACTCTACTTTTAATTAAAGTCCTCGTAAAATAATTTAAACCTGTAAAATCATATAACTGAATTAATACTACAATTACCTTTTTATCTTGTATGCATTTTTAATAATAAATACCTCATAGAAGACTACTGCTGCTAATACTTTATTTTCTTGTTTTCAGAACAATTTAAGATAAACCTTCTATTCTTTGTGCAGCCTGCATTGATTTTGCCTCCCCTTCTATTCTAAAAGATTTTAACAGGCTAGGACAATGTGTCAGATCTCTACTGCAACTGTTATTACAGAATTTGCATATCCTTTTTTGCTGAACTGTAAAGTCAGCATTCCAATTTTGAATGAGCTCTGGTTTCCAGACATGAAAAAGCATTATGGGGCCTGGATACTATCAGCCATCAGATTACCTTTCTTGGAGCTCGTAATATTACTTCAAATATACCTCTATCCTGAAACTAAAGTCCTGAAAAGCAATGCTTTTCTTACATGATTCTAAAAATGCAGCCTTATACTGCTTGGCATCAAGGAATGTAGGGACATTAATATGTTATGAGATGAAGCAGTACAGAGCACACTGCACAGATGATGGGAGGAAGGCTTGAAAACATCGTACCACAGAGCTATCACACATTAGTTGGGAAGGGTCACTGAAAACAATCATATGTGAATGTCTAAAAATTGTGAGAGTGATGCCGAATTTTGCCCCAAAAGGCGAGAATAACTGCCTAAGAGACTCAAGTCAGCATAGACAGGAGGTATTTTATTACGACGCGTCGGAGAAATCACAAAAGGGATTTCTAGCTATCTCATGACAGAAGCAAGCTTTTATACAGTCTTGGGTGCAGGGTTACATCACATTCATAAGAGGCGTGGTGTGGGTGGAGCGTGGGCAGAGACATCTATTTTGAGGATTATTCTTGGTGGTCCTTCCGGTGCCTTCCTCGCGGGCAAGGGTCTTCTGATGAGTCTTCCTCTTTAAACTTTTGAACTCCTATCCTAATATGGTCAATTCCTGGTGTACTTGGCTTGGTTCCCATGGCTTGGCACGGCTCTTAGGGTCAGTTTGACATTGGCACGGCTCTTAGGGTCAGTTTGACATTATTAGCTCTGATCATGCTTAGCTCGACAATTCCCTTATCCCTATCTCTCTTTATTATTTGCCCTGCTTACCAAACTTCAAACAGAAGGATCCACCAGGATTGCTTCTGGATTAATGAATAACCTATCATACAGCATTATCAATAATTCCAGGATTGCTTCCGGATTAATGAATAACCTACCATACAGCATCATAAGCAATTCCTGAGTGTGGATGGGGGCGAATCCCCTTGTACCTAACATGAGACCACCCGCCGGTGATATGGGATATGGCTCTAGTGTTAGGGGTCGCGTGAGTGGCTAATGGGATGGGAATGGGATAGGACTGCTCAGGGTTGATTTTCAGTCTGTGGCTCTGCCTAAGCATTTTGATAACAAAATTATGTTCTTGTGCAGTAGTAAAATGCTGATTGGATGGGCAGTTTGGGGCTTCAAGAGGATGTGCTTGGGTAGAGGGTTAACTCACAAAATCTTCCAAGATCATCAGATCTGTAATCAAGAAGCATTTTTCTCACATACTGGGCAAGCAAAATCCTGGACTTGCTGAGATGTTTTTAAAGTTTCTTTCTCCTTGTTACAGCAACTATCTTTCACAAAAGGACTTTAGAAACTCTGTCAGTCTTTATCTACAAACATCCTGGCAGATTTCAAGTGACATTAAAGAACTTACTTTTGTTAGAGGTTGTGCAGATTTTCTGTGGCTTGTATCACACTTGGATGTGTAATTGTCTTTGTGTTCTTTCCAGATTACACCTATCCTATTCATCAAATTGGTAGGCTGACATGATGAGCCGCTCCAGTCACAGGGTCCTACTACAAATCTATTTTCAACACCTTTTTAGAGTATTATATCAACAACTTGTAGCTCAGATTTTAACTCAAGTCAAAGCTGTAAATGTTTCTCTTACAAAATTTTATCACTAGTCAAATTTTTTAGATGACTGAATAATTTCAGAACATTCCTGTAACTCTTGGTTTTATTCTTAAAAGTTTCCTGACTAGATGCTTGTTTGGAACAAAAAGCATCTGGTTTACCATAGAATTATGGAGTAATCCAAGTTGAAAGGACTGGAGTGCCCTAATTGAGACTCCTACACAAATCTCAGCTAAGAGGACATGCCAGGTGTGTAGGGCTTTATACTCTGCTCCAGGCCGAGTGTCCTAATGACTGTGGTGGGTTACTTTGTCTGGCTGCCATATCTACACCCACCCATTCCCTGACTCCTTTTCCTCAATAAAATAGAGACAGAAAATGCAATGGGGAAAGCTCATGGGTAAAGGAAAGGACAAAGAATTAAATTATCAAATATCTTCTCAGGTAATGCAAACTGAGTGTGGGAAAATTAGCTCATTGCCAGCTAAAATAGATTTCACTAGTGAGAAACAAATAAAAAAATTAAAATAATCTTTCCTTCTACTCACCCTCTTTTTTCTTGGCTCAAATGTACTCCTTCATTCCCTCACTGAGCAGGGAGGTTAGAGCAGATGACACCAGTGGGGTCACTTCCCACCTTACCCACTCTGTGTCCATGTGTGTCTACATCTTTGGGATACATGCTCAGCTTCACTTCTGGTTGAACCTGCCCACAGGAAAGTGACAGACACATCCCTGAACCTGGGATGAAACCCTTAATCCTCAGGCTGTGCACCAGCACCTCAGCTGGAGGGAGGCCCAGATCTGCTGTAGGAGGCTGCTTTTAACATCTTTATTTCACATCACAAGTTAAATTACTAGCTAAACCTGAGTCTGTAAAGGAAATCCTATGACTATTATGTCTTTGTGAAATTAATAAGCATAACATGGTTTTAACAGCACAAACAGAAGGCGAAAGAATAGCAACAAAGCATCACACCTGTAGGTTAACACCTATACAGATTTAAAATCTCTTATCCACTTTTCAGCTCAATCCACTTGTCTGTCCTTAACAGCAATTGTGTCCTTGCTTATTAAGGAGTTTTGAATAATTAGGTTCAGCTGAATGTAATTAGCATCCAGCTGGCAGTGCTTATCTAAGTTGCATTGAATGGTAATGAATTCTATGAAAAAAAATAAATAAAGCAACAAAACCACCTTTTATTGTCAGGGTTTTTTCCCATTTCCTCTCGACTTGCCCACTTGGTACTATAAGAGGCCTTTTAATATTGCTTAGGACTAGTTGAATACACTGTGTTTTACTAGTGACCTGCTGCTTGCTTTTGAAACAGAAGCTTGGTAAATGTCTGTATACTTGTTTCTCTCAATGATGGAAAATTCAGGAATAGCCCTAAGATGTTTTTTGTTACTGGTTTCTCTACAACTAAAGGTTTTAAGGTGAAATGTAGCAAGATTTTGTTGGATGAGAGTAAAGTATCAGTAGATGCAGATCTGTCAGACAAATCTAGGACTAAAGAAATAATTTGTTACAGAGTGTTTTCTGTGGAATCCTGGCACACCTTTCATGGGTTCATAAAGTTCTTGGGAGTGTGATTTAGGTTCATATACTTTAGGAATTTTAATGGAATAGTAACTAATTCTTTCACTAAATGAAAAATGTATTAGTTCTTGATCTACCTGAAGGCACATTGCTGTCTTTTTTGTCTTTTCCTTTATTCTCTGTTATATTTGTCACATTCTGCCCACCAAGTTATTGGTATATCTGTTCTCTTATTGACTTTCAGAAGCTCTGCTTTCTTTTGCATTTTCTGCTATTTCTGATTAAATATTTCAGGTTTAATTCTTATCTCCAGAGAAGAAATTCCAAGTATTAAGTTATTTTAATTCTGTAAATTTCCCTCTACAAATCCTTTTTTATCTCATTTTCAAGTGTCTTGAATGTAGTTTTAGAACACTAAAACAAATGAAGATCTATAGATTTTTCTAATTCTCTTTGTAGAACTTTTATTCTTTCAGCTCTCTTCGTCTTTCTTTCTGTTTGGTTTTGTCCCTCATGTCTCAATACATGTTTGGAAATGTTTGTGATAGAGACTATTTGGTAGATGAGCTCTAAAGCTTTTGCAAAAAACTTGCTTCATTTCCACCATTCACTGAATTGTCTTTCAATTGTAAAGTACTGTGGGAGGAGCTGAGAAATAGTTTTAATTACAGCAATTTTAAGTACACAGAGTAGATTTTTTTCCTGTATAATCAACAGAAAGAAGACAAAACAAACTCAACCAAAAGATAAAGCTTACATTTTAAAATTAACAAATCTTTATTCTTCAACTATTTTTCAATGCTAGGTACATCTATACTTTCCAGAAGTACAAAGTTAGGGAAAAAAAAAAAAAAAAAGAAAATCATACGAAGGAAAATGTGGAAACCATTTTTAGGATGAATTTTGTCAGTTTAAGACTTACATGTTCCTGGTATTGTGCTCAGGAAGCATACAGTAGTGTCCTCTGTCCTGTGCTCTCCTAGCTTTCATTCTTCTTTTCTAGCCTCTTAAAATAGCATATTTATATCTCCTATATATATTTTATGGAATTTAGTATTTTGCATCTGAATGAATGGATCAGTTCTGGAGTTGTATGCACTTGTCTGAAAGCAGAAAAATGACACCAAATATATTTCACCTTTTTCCAATGGGACAGTGTTCTGCTCACTTTTGTTTTTTCCAGAAATGAATTCTCCAGGGCATATCTATCTCCTATAATAGTCTCCTTTTCAAAAAATGCACTGGATTGTTAAAATGTTTGTATCTTTGATGTTATATAACTACTGTGAGAGATGTTCAATATTTTTAAAAGGAAAGAAATTACCTCCTACAGTATTTAGAACACACCTTAATATAAACTAGAATCCTTAACCTCTAATTGGATGTTTTTATTCAGGTGTTAGCCTGAAGAGGGAATAGATAGGATGTTTGACACCTGAAACATCAGTATTGTGTTAGATACTCTTTTGACTAGGGAAATAAAACTTCTAGATGGAGATTTTCTAGATTTCATATGAATCTATTGTAACATTGTCTGAATTGTGAATCAATCCTTTAACTTTTACAGATATATGAACCAAGAAGGACCTTCTCTGACATTTTATACCTCCCACTTTAGAATTTTAAAAATCCATAATATTTAACCTATTCTAAATGATCAGATTATAGGTTCTAAATTTAAAGTGCTTCTGTACACTTTGGGATCTTGCTTGACAGAGAAATTGTTGAGAGACTATTTGCTCTCTAATTCTTTATGACCACATTCCTCTTTATGAAAGGAGCAAAAGTCAAGACATTTATGATTTTCAGCCATTTAATGCAAAATGTATCAGATGCATCTTAAGCATTGCAAACAAAACAAGGACTTGGTAACATTGTGAAAAACATTCAAATGTTCTTAGACATTTTGACACTTGACATCATCTCACTCCTTTCATGCTGCAACAAAAAAGATTTTGTCACTCTGTGATAAATTTATGTATAAGAAAAAGAATGCAAACACTCAGATGCAACCAAAGCCCAATATGTTTAGAAATAATTTCTCCATCCTTTCTCTTAGGGTGAAAAAAGCACTGAGCTATCTAACAGTGCACTCAATAAGCAGGTGTCATTTTCAAATTGGATCTTTCTTTCCTGCAATTTGGTCTAAATTTTACTTTTTTTGTGACCTTACTAACAGAGAGTTTTGGCAGGTAATCTTGCACAGAGAAGCATCTAGGCTTTCAAACAGTTTGTATTTGGAATCAAGGAACTTCTTCTGCTAACACTAAAAAATAGATAGCTGCCTTAGAAATGCAATCCAGCATACGACACCAAATATCATTCTCCTCATGTATCAGTTATATATCCTGTAAAGCATCCCCAGCAAGTATTTTCTGCCTTACTGGCCAGTATTGCCATTTTTAGCCTGGTATTCTCTTGATTTCCTGCTTCCCTGAATCCATCTCCTGATTTGTTTTGTGAATTCTCTTGGGAACAAATAATTTTGATATGTCTTTGCAATGTATGTATTTGATGGATTCCAAGCCCACGCTCACAATTATTCAATATTACAGCAAGAAAAATAATTAAAAGTATTCCTCAATATCCACATCATAGTTACTTGGCTAAAAACCAAGTATGGACTACACAGATTACAAAACTGGAGCAAATATAAAGTTCTTTGCTACCAGACACTATTAAAAATCAAAGCAACTGCTGTCTCCAGCTGGCACAAATTTTTAATTATACTTCAGCAATATCTAATTGCAAATGAACTTGTGTACTTTTTATGGTCAAAATCTTGTTTATGGGCAAAAAGAAAGCATAGCATATGGACAGACAGAAGCATCTAAATAGGCATGTAAAGCAAAGATTATGTATAAAAAGCTCTATAGATAGAGGTGTAAAATCAAGAAATTAATGTTAGTATAATTGAAATCTTAACAGTATAATTAGTCCAGATCTAAATGTTTCAAAAAACCCCAAAAATCTGGATATTAATTTGTTATACACATCTTCATTTCTACTACTTTCCAAAAACGTAGAGCTTGTGCTATCTTATTACATAAACAACGTGTAAGCCATTTTTTGTGGTTAAATTCCATTTTAATACTGATTTCCCCCTTTTTTGATTAATAATTCCCTCCATTGTAGAGTTAACAAGATTTTCTTTTAAAGATTTTGCTAAAGTATTCAGACTACATTCTCTTTCTCCAAAGTGATTTAATGTGTACAGTTTATATACATTCCTTTACTGAAAGTGAGCAGTGGAAAACTGCTCTTAACTTTAGGGAGATTTTTAAAGATTAAACCTCAGAATGTCAGTTCTTCTCTGAAATGTCTGATGCAGTGGGACCATGTGATTGGTGCATTCTGCCATCTAATATAAAAATGGATTGCTGCTAATTTCCTTCATTGTGTGCTGCTGCCAAATATTTATGTGCCAGCATGGTAACAGTACATTCAGCAGTCACATCTGAGTACAGGATTTCTAGCTGAAGGAGAGTTCTGAGACATGGAATTAAGCCAAAGAATAGACTTTTCCATGACTTTTCCAACCTCCTCTTCTAAGAATGTATCTCAATACAGTCTTTTTCAGGCAAAATTTGAAAACCTAAAAAAACAAGGCAAAAGACAGAAATGCAAAATTTTTATTTGTACTATATTAAATCTGCATTGAAGCCTAGCACCATTTAAATGAGTTGAATATGTTCTCCCACACTCACTGATATACATTTTCAGTCCTTAATCACTGCCTTATAGACACTAAATCCATTGTTATTTCTACAAAGCAGGGGTTTTTCTCCTGAAACAGTTAACAATTGAGCATAAGCCATTGATCTACTGCAAAAACTTTCTTTGTGTCATGATGCTGATTTTCTACCCAGTCTGAATAAAAATGTGCCAAGAGTGGGATTATTCAAGCTTCTATTTTTCCTCTAAACCTTCAACAATTTACACTGCATGGTCTTCTCTACACTTGTAAACTTATTATTTACTTTCTCATTAGTAAGAATGATGATAAATTTTTCCTTGTGTTTGTTTTGTTTTGTTTTTTTTCTCAGCTTACACTGAGGTTGACAGTATGGACTTTGCTAAAATGCTCTATTTGTCTGTGCTTTGTTGTGCTAGTCTTCAGAGGAATCTTGGAG
This sequence comes from Zonotrichia leucophrys gambelii, assembly GCF_028769735.1. Classification (NCBI taxonomy): domain Eukaryota; kingdom Metazoa; phylum Chordata; class Aves; order Passeriformes; family Passerellidae; genus Zonotrichia; species Zonotrichia leucophrys. The sequence continues at coordinate 54,421,899 of NC_088170.1, read as the reverse complement.
AGTCAGTAATATGCAGTCTTCTGGCAAAGAAAATAGAATGGATAATTGTGCTCAGTGGATAAGAATTCCAGTACATTATTTTCTTTCTTCTTGAATCACTAATATTCCCAAGGAACTAGCTTGTTGTCAATGAGATTCTGTTTCTCTTTTTCTTATCATTTGTCTTCATTCATTGCAGCCATTGTATTAATATGTTTTACTTTGCATTTTTAGAATATTTTATCTATTGTGCAGGGATTGTAATAATCCAAAGCTAATTAGACTTTAAGGTGTGAAGATGTCAAATGCCTATTGTCTGCAGTATGTGTATGGAGACAGTATCATTTCTCTAGGAAGGAAAAAAAAGAGATTGTAGGAGAAGGAAGAAAGGAAGTACTTTTTGAGAGATATTTGCTTATTGTTTTTTTCTTGCTTATCTGAATGTTCTGATTGCCAGATGGATTCATAAATAGACTGAGGCTTTCATGGCACTTGCTGCATGTAATCATTAGCAAGCCTAGACAGTTTACAATAAAGTTAAATGGATCTATAATATTAAACAGTCATCTGAAGAATTAGTGTACATTTAATAACTGTTTTCTTCTTTTTTATGTGCTTAGAAAATTTCAGTGGCAGTTACTGGTGAAATGAAAAAATAAAATCAACTAGAAAAAAATCAAAAATTCATCAGGGAAGAAAATAAAACTGAATAAACAATAAAAAATAACAGGTTTTTTATTTAAGAAGACAAAATTATTGCAATTATCCTGTGGAGAAATATTTTTTGATAATAATCTTGTTAAGTGTGTCAAAAACATATGTTAAGTACATTTTATTAGTCTTGTCTAAATATGATTGAATTAAACTATCAGTTAATAGTATTCACTGAGGTCAGCTGATATCTAGAATTGGGTTCTAGATACTGTCAAAGCAGAGAAGATTACAGAATCAATTACAGTATTCTTCAAAGCAGAGAAGATTACAGAATCAATTACAGCTACATCATACAACCCAATCTTTGACCAAACACAGTCTATTACCTCTGACATCATAAAGTCCAATCTACGACCAAACACCACCATGTCAACTAGCCCATAGCGCTAAGTGCCACATCCAGGGATGGTGAGCACTCTGTATTCCATAGCACTAAGTGCTATCCACATCCAGGGATGGTGAGCACTCTGTATTCCAGACAGGAAAAGATATTGCTGTGAAAAAATACTGTGCATGTTAACTGGATCTGGGTTGCACAAAGCAGAAAGACCTTACATTTTTTGTTACATCATGATCATGTTAAACCCCTTCAGGGTGGTGACCCCACCCCCTCCCTTGGCAGCTCATTCTGATATGTAATCACCCTTTCCATTAAGAAATTCTTTCTAATGTCCAACTTAAACCTCCTCTGAAGCAGGTTGGAGTTATTTCCTCTTGTCCTATCACTTGTAATCTGTGAGAAAAAGCCAACCTGGTTGCAACCTCCTTTCAGGCAGCTGTAGAGAGTGATAGGGTCACCTCCAAATCCCCTCCAGGCTAAACAACCCCAGCTCTCTCAGCCACTCCTCGCAGGACTTGTGCTCCTAACCCTTCACCAGATTTTTTACCCCTTTCTGGACCCATTCCAGCACCTCAGTATCCTCTCTGAACTGAGGGCCCAGAACTGGCCCCAGCACTCAAGGTGTGACCTCACCAGTGCCGACTACAGGAGGACAATCAGGGCCATATTCTACTTTTAATAGCAATTTCTCCCCAGCAGGAAAAGGTATTTAAGACTTGTTAGCTTCATGTGTTTAATCTTGAATCTTAATTTCTCCCCCACTAAGTAACTTCTACTGATCACTATTTGAAACAGGAAACTTCTGGTTAGTACATATTTGTATTTCAATACAAGTTTTACCTTCATATTCTTCTTGTAATATTATCATGGTATAGCAAAGGAACATAAAGTCTTTTAGTTGTGTGTGACCCAGGTCCAGATAACCTGCCAGTATTTTTTCACAACAATTTTTTTCCTGTCTAAAATACAGTCTTCTATTCAGGTTTTGTTTCACTGTATGCAGAAGGTTTTTATTCTACATGTAGCTTTGCTGCAAAAAGAAAAGGGAGAAGTGAGGCATTTTACATCTGAGTTGTCTTAATGTACTATATGATAATTCATAGTTGTTCCTTTTTCCTTTGTGATTAATACACAAGATTCAAAAGGAAGAGATTACTTACACATCTCACTTGATAACCTCACATTAATTGTAGAGGTTATAATTGACACAAATGTTTCACCACCATTTGGTCTTCTTTTTGTGTTTCAACATCATTTATTTTTGTATTGAATCTGTATTTACTTCATCAAGAAATTAAATAATGAAAAGGAACTTTTACAAAGCACTTCAATCATAGCTAGAAGAATGTTTTCATTCATTCCATTCCCCTTTTCTCATGGAAAACAGAGGGGGAAGAAAAGAAAAAGATGGAAGAAACTGGGCTCTGCAACAACACATGCTTTATTACTTGTGGGAGATTTTCAAATTATGATCAAAATTATAATTTATCTGTGCTGCCCACAATTCTGAATATCACTGTTGACTTTGTCAAAGCTTTATCCTCTTCTGGAAATCTGTTATCCTTCCTCACATGCCCTTAAAATGTGTGCAGCCATGCATAGAAGTTATGTATATGAGTTTTTCTGCTGATGCATAGACACGATGTTGCAGCAGCATTTGTCTAAGCCTCACAATTATACAATGTATTGTGAGCATGACTGGCATTAAGTTCAGTTGTAAACTTCCATATCTTGTTTCTTTTGGCAGCTTTTAAAAAGAAGTCCTGGTTATGTGAAGAGATGCCTCACTGTCAGTGTCCTCTGACAATTTTATTGGTAGGCAGCAGAGCCTAGAGAGCAAAAGGAGATACTTGGTAGTTTACCATGACAGGTGTGAAAAATTACTTGGATTTAAAAAAAAAGGGCAAATACTTTAAAAATATTTTAAGATTTATGCTGAAACCAACATCACTGGATGGAGAGGAGAGCAGAGCAGAGCAGAGGGGAAAACACGTATGATTTTATTCAGGACTCGTATGGTCCATTTGCAGGACAGAGATAATCTGTGGCATTTCATCTGAGTAAAGCTGTGGATCACATACTCCAGATCATGGGGCTTACTGCTGATGCAGATTTGCATATTTCTACCTTTTATAATGTTGAATCTTTACTAATTTCTCTCATACAATGCCCTAATGTCATGTTTCCCTATTCCAGCCTTTATGCTGGGAGGGACAAAATATTTTGATAATTTTATTTTTCAAGTTCTCCTGTAATATTTAGTAACTTTTCCTCTATCTTGGGCTCTAAGGTCTTCTTTGACTTTGTTTAATGGAAATATTTTAAGTTTCAGACAATGGCAATCTCATTGCTATCTCTTATCTCACTTCCTTTTATAATTCCTTTTGCTGTAGGGCACTGCACTTTGGAGAGAAAGTTTCTGAATAGTTAGATAATTAAGTCCTTGATATGATAGCTCTGTGTGCACTCCTTCTGTTCTTTTCCCTCTCCTTAAATAGTTTCATGTCATATTCATATTAACTTTTTTCTGTGACAGTCCCCTTTAATTCCAGCTATGATACTTTATCACAGCAGCCTCTCTCCAGCTTGGTGTACCAAAGCGGTCCCTGCAGTGATCTTTGCCAGAGCCATGAAAGCATTCTGCTCTCTACTGACACAATGCTAGTTTTTGAAAATATTCTTGCAGCTGACTGTGTGAACAGACAGATGTAGGCCAGTATACATCAAGATTTCTTCCATTAATGTGGCATTTCAGTTTCATGGTGAGGTAAAAAAAAATTAATTTCAACATTTATGAATACATCATAGCTGCAATGATTTAATTTTTTGAATTTTAGGCAATAACCAATATTAGCTATTTAATCCAAACCAGTGGTGTTCAGCATAAGACAAGACATTAATTTTAATATTTTTTAAATTTTTTCTTTCAAAAAAATACAAAATTAAACTGGGAGAGACAACACATTGATGAGTATAGATAAAACAAAAGTAAAAGTTTACTATGCCCTGACTCACTTTAAGGAAGTTATGGACAACAGATTAAAAACCCAAATTACATAAATTGCTATAATTTTATCAGCTGCATTAGACATGCAGAGACCATCCAAAGACCATGAAAGACCACTATGTTATATGTGATCTTGCTCAATGTATTGTAGAAGGTTCATGGGTTTTTTTGCTCCAAAGCAGAAGGATCTCCTCATTCTTCTTGCTGAAGGGAATCCAGTCTAGTTGAGGAGAATTATCTGATAAAATAGTGGTCGTTTCCTGGATATTTACTCCAGGAAATTGAATTCTCATGTGCTAACAGCAGCCAAGTTGCACATCTTGATTAGATAGGTAACTGTGTTATCTACATCTCCACAGGCAGTACAGACTTCCATGCCCTTGCCTCCACATTGCTCCATGACCATTATGAGTAGCTTCATGTTGCGCTGACCATTTGTAAATGACATACACAGCCTCATCATTAGGACACTGGAATGAAATTCCCTAATTTCCCACTCTTAAACTGGGACCTAATTTATGTTAATACTGCATTTCCATGTGTGCTCTTCTAGTTTGTCTTCAGAACTGGATTTGTATTTGACTGTTACTTACACGTTGGTTGCATAACCCTCCTGACCATTGACATTCAATATTATTAGCAGTAATGTGTATCGCAAGAAATATGAACTAAGAAACAGTCTTTCTAAGTCAAGAAATCCAAATTTCTTGCCATTCAGACAGTTAGGCCCCTGTTTTATATGAGGTTGTTGCAGACAGCATCTCTCTGTTACTTAAGAACCTTGTTCTCCATTCATTTTTTTGTAAAAGAGAAAGGTTCAATTTTCCTACACTTCTATCTCAGAATTGGTGGAAAATATTTTGTTACTTTCCTGAATCTTCTGTAGATGAGTGTTTATTATTTTTCAGCCTCCTTATATTTCTAAGCAAATTAAAAAAAACCCTCACACAGTTTAATGTGAATCAAATTAAAGGTCAGGGTCTTGATCAGGAGTTCAGAAATACAGCTGCAAAATAAACATTTAAAACCCCGTTCCAGGAAAGAACTTCTGTATTAATCTTTAGCTGTTTCTGTCTTTCATGTCTCTCCAAAAGCTCTCGTTCTTTCCCCTTCACTTCTGCCTGACTCTGAAGGTTTTCATAACACATCCTCTCTTCATGTGGAACAGCTCCTCCTCCTCCTCTTTCATTTGCCTTTATTCTTACTTCTCTCACTGATTCTTTTTAAAAAATAAATTCAGACTCTGAATCTATATAAAATAGAGTTGTGATAATTTCCATGGGTTTTTTATTTTCTGATCTTTATAGCTGAGAATGTTCTCCCTTTTTACCCTCTACTTGCTCACATTCAGTGACTGAATTTATCCCTGCTCTTTCTGGGTTTCTCTGAATTTCTATTTCTATTTCTATCCTTTAACTTCATTTTTATGTTTTTTTGCAGTGGCAGCTGTGCAGTTTAAAGCATTTTCAAGTGTGTTACAACATCATGCAGTAGTACATTATAAAATTTTCTCAGTGAAAAAGGATCACACTAGATTTAGAAAAATTAATTTCATGTTTTCCATACATTTCTGAATATCGGATAACATATGGAACATATTTAGAAATTTTTCCTCCCTATCGCCTTTTTTGATTTTTTTTTGCTAGTGGGCATGCAGCCATGTCTCTTAGCTTGGCCTCTTCCTTTATGTTGTGATGAGGATATCTAATGGATATGGCTGCTTCTTCAAGACAGGCTATTCCAGTGTCCCAGCTTAGTGTCAAGAAGATAAACAGTGCTTGCTGACATCACTTCTAAAATTGATCAGCCAGTCACTTATGAGGCAGTTTCTGAATGATAGGGATTCATGAAGAATGCTGAGGCAGGTTTAAGCACAGAAAGATTTACTGTTGGGTTCTCTAGCTCACAACATACAGACTTCAAAAGTCCAAGTTGCTTTTAGGAAAAAAAAAGAAAAAAGGAAGAGAGGAACAGAACAAGGAAAGGAAGAACTGATTTCTGATCATCTGGAAAGACTGACAGCACCTTCTCCAGTGCAACCAGTTATGAGGGTTTGTAATCATGCTTTCTGTTAGTACTATGTGCTTTTCCTCAGGATTGTCCTTGCTCTCTTCCCTGCCCTTGGTTGCTCTTGTTTCTTGTCTTCTTGGTGCCAGCAGAACTATGCAAACAAGAACAAACGTTTCATGTTGGTTTTTAAGCATCTTTGCACACAAAGGGTTGAGCAATATTTGCCAAGTATTTACATGAATATTGTTTTGTTATGCCCCATCTTTGTTTCCTCTAATTTAAACTAAAAGCTGCAAAGCAAGAGTTAAACTGAGGTGGGCAAGATAATTCTCCCATCCCTGATAACACTCTCCCATGAAACCCCACAAAAACAGCAAAATCAGGGGTTTGCAGCAGTCAGGCCATGAGAACAACAAGAGCACAACAGGCTGGGAACAAAAGTGAAATGATGCCAGAGAGTCACAGAAACATGCTGCCTCAGGAGCTTCACAGAAAGCCTACAGAGCTGCAAACAGAAAGCCCACAGGTGATTGGTTTTGTTTTTGATATGAGATGCCATGGAACTACACTGCTTCAGCATGAGAAAAAAGGAACAAGGCATTGTTAAACATCAGGGACTTGGAATATGAGCCCTGTTTGGTATGGTCAGCTTCAGTCGTCTTTGAGCTTGTTATGGCATAAATAATTGATGCCAAGGGTCTAGTGATATTAAAATACCTTGATCAGTTAATATGTTATTTATGTGTGTAAATTCTGGATCTACGGTAGTTCTGGGATATTCTAAATACTGACAGAGTTAAGAGGAATAATACATATATATTTACAAAGGATTTACTTAAGTAGCTCAAAACCACCATAAAAGATAAAATATTAACATTAATGTAAGTTATGTTTTTCCTCTTCCAGAAATTAAAATGGTTGTTTCTAGTAGCTTTACCTTTTTTATTATTTTCCTCCAAAGGCTTTTTTCCAACAAGCCAAAAGAAAATAAAATATTAAGTTGAAGAAACACATGAGCAGAAACATAGCATGTCTCTTTTTGCCAGATAATTGACAGTAAAAACATTTAAAAATATTGATAGATGAGGCTAATACAAATTATCTGCATGGTAAGACTCTGGCATGATGAGAAATTTTATTAGTGCTTTTTGATGGAGAAAAAAGCCATGCTGATAGGTTAAAATATGCTTATGTTCAAAACAAAAAAAAAAGAAGGAAAAAATATAAAAAAGCATTCTAAAGCAATTTTCCTGAAGAAAATTTGCTGTCTGAATGATGTGTATACAGAAAGAGATACTGTAATTTCAAAGACCTTAGGAAAATGCTGAACTCTCGTCTTAATGTTAATGCATCCAGTAAAACCCTAGCTTTTAATATGGCTAAGCAGATTTCAAATGCATTTGAAATTTGAAACACTTTGATTAATTCTTTGGAGATGGAGTCTACTGGAAGTTGTTTTGAAAAGGGAAAATGACCTAGTCAGAGTAAGTTTGAGGTTCTTCTATATCCAGGATTATTTCTCTCTTATGAGCGTGATATTAGTCTTGTAGGCTTGATTCCAGCACTCTAGGCAGAACTGTGTTCTTCATTTCCAAATCAACAAAATAAGGTTTCTATAAAAAGGAAACTGGTGATCAACTGTGGACCAAATATTCATGATGAAAAGCTTTTGCAGATGTTATGAACTACAGAGAAGTTGCAGCCCTCTGGCCTCTATGAAGACTGACTGTTGTGTTTGTTTCAGTATTTGGTACAGTACAGCACCTAAATTCAACACTAACTTTTGGTCACTAGGTTGCCAAAACTTGGCCACAATGACCTCTCATTTGTGCTGTTACTCTTCTTAAACAGTAATGTTTATTTATAAGAAGGCAAGCATATTTGTAATGTTTTGCATCCTCCATCATTTGAACTTGTATATTATTTATTTTCTGTGCAATTTGATGCTAATATATCATGATGCTAAAAATCATTTGATGCTAATATATCATATTTGAGATTTGGTGGCAAGCTAAGAAGTTTAAGAGTTTTAAAAGAATGGAGATCAAATTTCTTTAAGTAGCAATAAAGCAATAGTTAACTACATTTAGAAATGAGAAATAACCTTTTTTTAGTGATAAATACTGAAAATGTAAACAAATTGAATATGCTGTATTCATGTAAAAAGTGCCTTGGAAAAAACCCAAACTTATACATATATCTCTCTAAATCCTGAAAACTGAATTAAAACTATGCATTTTTTTTTTACCATAACACACTGATATCTCTCATATTCTGTTATGGTAAATACTGATTTCCTGATTTCTCACTGCCTGTCACAACTGTTGTGAGCAGGGTTGGACGCCAGATGATTGTGATTTGTTTTTTTAAATCATGTTTTGAAACATGACCAGCTGTTCACTGACTGTACAACCAGCCTGGAGCATAGAAACTCTCGTACCACACTGGGCCATTTTGGTTTTTCTTTTCCTTTCCTTACATTTTTACTCATGGGACATAAAGTTGCTCTACTATGTTGCGCTGCTTGCCACATATCATGACAAATATAGAATATCTAGGAAAGACAAACCAAGCTGGACAGTTTATGAAGTCCTTTCCTCCAGGGTGTTTCCTCTGTTCTGAACTGCACATGTGAGAACATTCTTACCTAATCCCTTGAGAGTATGTTTACAGTATGTCATCCTTGAATTCATGTAATCTTTGTCTGAACCTTAGAATTCTACTTGCCTTCACAACATCTAGTGGCAAAAAAAATCATAGAAATTCAAGACCTTTTATACTACAAGATACTTTCTCTATTTTTAAATCTCTTAATAGTTTAAAATTGTCCTGGAGGTGCTAGCGTTCTGAAAATTATTTACTATGTTACTCATTTTTGTTATTCACCATCTTCATAATTTTATAAACCCAACCTCCTCTCTTTGCCAAGTGTTTATCTGTAACCAAATCAGTCTGCTCCTGAAGTTATTATCAGATCTTAATGCATCTGGAACAGCAGCTGAGATCATTCAGCTCTGACAACTTCATACATCTGGATTTTTTGTGGATACTACCTGCCTATTTGGGGTGATTTTTAATTCTTTCTTCCAAACAATTTTTTCCCCAACATAATGTTTTCAAGGAAGCTTTTTTTATTCTTGAAAGGAAAAAAAAACCCAATTTATACAAATTATTTTACAATTCGTATAAAGTTCACACAGAGCTTGCAGTGCCAGTTGTATAGGATCTCATTTAAAAAGAGCACATATATAGGATCTCAAGTAAAAAGAGCACATATCTTGAAGCTTAAAGAAGTAATTTATAATAGTATAATTGATAAATTACTAAAGTTCTCTGCATATTTAGTGCATAAATGAAAAATATCCAGCTTCACCTGTTTCTTTTAAAAACAAAATAAATATACATCCAAAAGCATATCCCTCATAACTAATTCTTCTTTCTGCTTTTTTTAAAATTAAATACTCCACTAAATATGTGAACTACGCATTCTCAAAAAAATTAGTTTTCTGTTATATATCTGTTTATTATGTTGAATAAACTGCAGCAATATGTCATAGAGTTTCATTTATTAAGCATTTTTTACATCTTCTTATTAAAAAACTGTACATAATAAGTATACATCAAAGGATGGGGCTAAAAAGGCATTAATTTCTGAAGGATTGGAATCTTACTAGACTCCTTGGAAAAATTGTAAAGAAATACATAAAAGTTTTATATTTACAGTTTAGCTTCAAAAGCAAAATTTCTCTGCATCATTGTTTTCTAGCAGTTGAATCAGTCATTAAATTACCAAAATAGAAAGGATGATTTACCCTGCTATCTAGAGTTAGTATGGAAAGCTCATGTTCCGTTCATATTTATAATAATCAAAAATCTAAGAACTCTTAAAAAAATCATGAGAAAAATGTAAATGAAAATTTATGTCCTTAGGAAATACGTTCAGAAAGGAATGTAATATTGAATTTTACAAGGCTTTACCTTTGTGGTATTTTTTTTTATATACCATTTTTCATAGAAATGTTAAGAGAACTATGGTCATTCCAATGTTTGAAGTCTCTCCACTTAAAACGTAAAATCACCTTCCTGTCCACAAATGTTTACTTGTACAGTTTTCCATTTTTATGGAAAAGTTATATTTAATTGCTTTTTTCTTCACAGAAATATTTCTGACTATTTCATTTTAAAGGCATTACTTTTCAATAAGTGAAAACCTTAATAGAGACATCTTTAAAAATTCTCTAGGATCTGAACTCACAGTAAAAATAAATTATTATTTGAATGTATACTGACCTGTGTGTTTCTGAGATGTACTGTAAATCAGATGATAAAATTGTATGCACATGCACATAAGGTGATTTTGCTATAACACATTTCTCTTTCATGAAGTCAGTAAATGGAAAAGGAAACTGTAATACTTGCTCTAATTTGTTTTTAGCAAAGCAATTTGGTAGTTTTAACAAAAAAATGTGACAATCCCATATATCACTGGAAATTCTACATGGAGCAGCATCTGTTAAGCCACTTATTGTATACCTGTCTTGTGAAATGCTCTTTTCTGATTAAGGAAATTAGTTTTTCAGAACAAAGTGTGTTTCTTCATGAATACATAATGACAAATTAAATACTGGTACCTGGTTTCAAAAAAAAAACTATGTACATGCTTTCACTGAGCTCTTTTGGAGAGTTTATTCATGAAGACTTCTTCCCACTTTAATTAATAAAAGATACATTGCATCAGAATCTTGAAATATGAAAACACTATTTTGCGTTTTGCTTTAAAGGGAAAATGGGCACAGCTGAACATAAGTTGTTTTCTGTAAAGCTTCACATTTACTTGTAAATGCAATCCAAATCTGATTAGAGAGCATTAGAAAAGTTCCCAGAAGGTACATGACTTCTAGTCGTGCCAAAGACAGATAAAGGTGTAAAATGGAAAATTGGTGTGATTTTGTGCCAGAACTGTTTAACAACTCTCAGTTCTTTCAATGCTCTGTCATTTGAGCCTGTCTTGAGCTCAGAGAGAGTTGTTTTATATCCCTTACATTTTTAACAGGAATTGTATTTGCGGTACTCATGTGCCTGCTTCCAAACTCCTCCTGTTCTGAGTGCAGCACAACAGCCACAGAGGACTTGTTTGTGTTATAAATTTCAAAAACAAAAATGTTTTTTATTACACTCAGAAATGCCACATTGCACTGGTTCTGGCGTCCTCCAGTCTCTAAGCACTGACCCCCAAGTATTTTCTGAATCTGTTAAATTTTGCATACATTGAAGTCTTTTTTTGGTTTCTGACACTGAGCATCGATGATTAGAAGACTGGCTGAGAAAGTTGGGACTGTTCAGCTTGGAGAAGTGAAGGTTTTGTGGAGACCTTGTAGAAGCCTCCTAGTATCTGAGGAGAGCTTACAAGGAATCTGGGGAGGAACACTTCATCAGGATCTGTAGTGATAGGACAAAGGGAGTGCCTTTAAACTGAAACAGAGTAGGTTTAGATTAGATACTATCAATAATTTTTTTTACTGTAAGGGTGGTGAGACACTAGAACACATTGCCCAGAAAGATTGTGGATGCTCCATCCCTGGAAGTGTTCAAGGCCAGGTTGGATGGAGCTCTGAACAACCTGGTGTAGTGAAAGGCATCCTTGCCATTGCAGGAGAGTTTGAACTAGATCTTTACATTTCCTTCCAACTCAAATCATTCTGTAATTCTACAATTTTATTAAACATGAAAAGGCAGAATTCACTAATTCATGTTGCGAATGTGGATCCAAATCTCACTTAGGACAATGATCACAATGGTGAAAATACCATTGCCTTAGAATATATTTTTCTAAGGCTAAAATAATGTCTTCAGAGAACTGTGACAATTTCACCTTAAAGACAATAACATAAGTGAATGATGACCACAAAAAACTGAGCTTCAAAGCTGTCATGGTAGCTCTAGGAACTTATTTCAAACAACATAGTGCAGTGAAGAAAATGCATAGTTTTAATTTGTTAATTTAATAAACTCCTTAGTAAATTAGTTTATAGTGTCCCTTCAGGTTCACAGCCCAAAGTACAGGAACATGTTTGTTTACTCTTTCAAATTGAAAATCATTGATTTCCTTTAGGAATTCATCCTTGTTGACTCTGAATGAGTCAATTTGTTTCACAATCTGGTTAACATATATATTAAGGAACACTGTATTTTATATTGGCAAAGAACAATATTTAATTTTAGTTGCTCACATGAACTTCAATTTAAATAAAGATAATATACAAAGGTGGTTTTCTTTTCCCCATTTTGTAGCGCGGGAAGTATAAGGATGGTGAGAACTTTCTAAATAACATCTAAAGTGGGACAGAGGGGATGTTTTGTTAATTATTTTTCAGCATCATTGATCATCTATTCCTAAATCTGTAGGAATAGGCACCCAGTACTGCCACTGCTGTATTGCTCTGGCTTAGAATTGAATCAAATAAAACACTGACATCCTAACAATTTTTAAGCCAGGGAAATTGTCCTGTGTAGATCATCATATAGCACAAGAAGAAAGAAATCATCTTGTTTATGGAAGTGTTCTGTAGTGAAAAAGAACTGTGGACAAAACCTGCCAAAAACAGGGTCTGTCTTAGTTAAACAGTTAAAACTCTGCCTAAAATTTGCCTCTTTATGACTTGATTGATCAGGCATATTGAATAATTACATTTCAGACATGCAGTGCATGGAGAAAAGTTGTTTTTATTCAGGTACACAGGAGAAGGTTAAATGTTATCTTATTTCTTTTCAACCTAAAGGAAACAAAACACGATTTTCTCCTTTCTTGGAGAATTGTCCAACCTTAAAACCACAATTTAACCTGACTAAACACATTAACTATTTCTTGTGCAAGTAGACATGTGAAAATAATGAAGCTGGAAAGGAAAACCTAGAAATCACACACGTCTCTGTTCTAACATAATGATTTGACCTGCAAGAAAGGAATCCTGGAGTTTTGAATCATCACTACAAGACCCAACTAAATTGCAAATGTCTTCTCAGTCCACTGCATAGCTTGAGGCATGTTGCCACAAAGGCCTGAGATATTTAGACAGTCTTTTAAATTATTATGTATATCCTAGAAGGGAAGTCTTTCAGGGAAGACCCCTTGGAGTAATCAGGCATGTGCGTGTTTTGGGACCGAAGGTAAAAAAGTGACGATAACACACTGACAGTGCAGGATCATGAGGACTGAAAACTAAAGTTGTTTGGTACCTGTGGTACTCAAGGGGATGTTAGCAGACAGACTAATGACTTTCTAAGCAAATTCAAGAAATAAATTTCATTTCTGCGTCTCGGTGTTCACCACTAAGGTAGTCTGCTTCCTAATGCTACACTATGGTAAGTCTACTCCTAAATACACTCCCACAGATTTTAGGAGGTAGGATGGATATCAAAGTGCATAAACTCCTTTTTCTTCAGAGCTAAGCCTTAAAGAATATTCTGAAGCTTGGGTAAAACCAAGATTAGCTAGCTTGTATTCTTTTGAAAGATATAAAAATTTTCAGAGCCTGCACATGAATCACTGTTGCTAATTATTTTTAAACAGACCTCTAAGATGTGCTGCTATATGTTCTCCACTACCGAGTGTTGCTATATAATTTGTATAAAGCTGTGAAGGCACTGAGGAACTGTAATCATGCTGAGCCACTGGACATAATTACTACTGCTTTTCTGAGTAACATCATTAATTTTGCCCTAGTTTTAAGGGTCTCCTTGGATTGTTCCTGAAAATAATTGTATGTTAAAGCAACTTCAAATTTGTGACAGTGAACTATGCTAATGATTCCTAATGTCTAGTTCAGTGACTCTTTTTTTCTTCTTTTGAAGTTGGCAGAATGTCATATATTATTTTAAAAAAATCAAATAAAACCCAAAACTGTTTTACATTCAGAAGACAGAAAATAAAAAAGCAAAACATTTCTGCTCATCTTGGTCTATAGTGCTACAGTGTGGCTGGACTCTAGCAATATCTTTTTAGGGTATATATATATATATAGACTGGATCTTGGATTTTTTTTTTTGAGTCCCTGAAAATAATTAAATAGTAACTGATAGCTAGCTGTTATCTTTTATATTTTCTTCTTCTTCTTGTAGATGAAAATTCATAAGAAGAAGATTTACTTTGATTGAGACTGGTCATTGCCAGGTTCTACAGTTTTATGAAAGAAAAAGCAAAGCATGCCAATTGTGTATTTTTAAAAAGATTATAGATGAGGGAGAAATATTTAGAATTCATCCTTGGTAGCAGATTAAATTCCTATATGTATTTTTTCTGGAGCATTAGCTCTTGAACCTGAAACTGTGTTTACAAGAACAAAGCGCTGAATTGTCTTGTTGGTTATCTTCCTCATAAGCCTATAGTATTAAAAAAAAGAAGAGAGACTGTAAGAATCGGAAGGCAGAGTCTGAAGATTGCATCAGCATTTAAAAAAAAGTAAAGTAACTAGCACTTCTTGATATTCTTATACTGATTTCACCAGTTACCATCTCACTTTGTTATAATATCTCCATCTTCTTCCAATTCAAAATCAAACTATTCTTAAACATTCTCTCTCTCTGACACCAGTTATGTATAAATTCTCTTGGATAAAATTAAGTCTCCTATTTCTTACTGTGTAGACTACATCTATATACAAAGTTATTAGGATTTATGCAAGTAGTTCAACCAGTTAATACAAAACACAGTGAGATACCACCTCAGGAACACATCACATGACCGAGTTCCAGGGAAATTATTATATTCCTGACTTTTGTTCCCTAGAAAAACATTTTTTTAATGAGACTTCCCTGTATGAAGACAATGTTTTCCCAATGCTTCAAACTTTGAGGTAACAACTTAAAGGGTGAAGAATAAACTTATCTGAGAACAAAAAAGAAATGGAGTCCTATTACTGTCTCATGCAGCCACCTTTATGAGGAGAAGGCACATATTCAGTGTTAAATATGGTGAGCAAGCAGAAGATTTTAGCACTTTTTAATTAAAAATTGCAGTCTGTTGGACTGTGTTCATGTTCTCCTAAATTTTCTTTTTCATTTTGAATCATCAAATAATTTTTGAGACAAAAATTATTTTGAATAAATTTCAAGAATTATTTTGAAAACTCTCTTCCCAGAACCCAAACAAAGTAGCCTGTTGTGGGCTAATATTGTCAGAATATTGTGAGTTTTGGCAAGGCTGGAGAATGTTTCAGCAGAAAAATTCTTCAAAGGAAAGGAAAAATTAAATCTAAGATTTCTATTACTCTATTCTGTGCAAGATACATTAAAAATAAATTTAAAATACCAATTAGAAAGGTCAACATTCTACATAGTTTTGGGTTTTGTATTATCTGTAAAATAATCAGCTCATTGAATTTATGTGCTCATTAATATTTTCATCCCATATTCTTCTTCCTGATCAGTAGCTGTACTAATTGCCACAATAAGCTACTTATATATATTTTTTATGTGACACTGTCTAATAAATTCACACAGGAAATATTTCCAGGTTTCCATTCAGAAAATGACATAGCAGTCAGCAGTTTATGCAGGCAGTTCAGGGTTTTTTTCTATTACAATAAAAAGCATTTTCAACAAATAGAAACTTTGAGAGGCATGCTGTATTTTTCTCAGATGCATTTTCTGATAATAGAGTAATGAAGTTTATAAAATCCCTTCTTTTTAAAACATCAACTGTTGTTCATTCATTTCTTATTGACATCCTTCAATGCCATAGCAGATAAATATCTTTCACAGTTTTCATTACCATTAGGATATGCTTCTTCAAATTATTATTTAAAGATAAACATTTTCCAGTGTTTACCGCTCTTCTTTCTGTGTCTTTCTAGACACAGAAGGTGAAACAAAAATAAAATTGATCAGATTTCATGCCTGAATTTTTTCTAGAAGTGAAAATTCCTTCCTTGCAGAGAGCTCATCTCAAAGTCTCTGGCAGCTAAAAGCACAATAAAATCCATTCCAGAAATAACAATAAACTCCCAAAATCTTCTATGTGTAAGTTATTTAAAGTATTTTAAGTCCTCAAAGAAATGAGAGGAGAGAAAATTCCATGTTTAGAGACATTTTCCTCATTGTGAAGTAGAGATCTCTTCTTTGAGAACCATTTTGAGGTCTACATGCCGTACTAGAAACACGGTAAACCACAACAGACTTAGCTTTAATTATATTAAGAGTATATTGTCAGAGACTCTGTCTATTTTATTGAATTCTGAGCCCTTGGTCTGATTTCCCTCGTTGTTCCCCATTTTTTTAAGGAGTTGGTTTACATTCAAAGCAGTGTTACAAGGGAAAGAAAAAAAGGACAGGTATAGGGCCAAGAACATATTATCAGCCTAATAAAAATATTTTAACCCAAATGGAAAGCAACAGTCCAGCTACAATGATAGTAACAATTATAAGAACTTAAGTTCAAATAAGTACATGAAAAACTAGATATTATTACCCTTAGAATTCTTTAAAAACCCCACCCTTTTGTAAAAAAAAAATTTTTTTCTGCTGATACTGTGCTCACCTTCTCAATATGGAGGCACCAGCAGAGCTCAGGCTCAGGCTCAGGCTCAGGACACAGCAAATGTCTGGTCCTGAGCATGGAGCTGGGAGCAGCCCAGCTTTGGCTGAGGTGAGCCCAGGCCAGCTCTGAGATTGGTGCTCCTCAGAGCCCTGGTCTAGGAGTGGAAGAAGTCATTGCTCTGGGTTCTAGAATTTAGAAAGCAGGAACAAACAAATCTTCCTGTTTCTGATATATATTAGAAATATACACTAACGTATACTACCCATGAAGCCAGAAAAACCAAGCTGTAACTAAAGTCTCTTAAGCTTTTCTTTTACATAAGCAGTTACTGAGGTGAAGTGATTGTATTCTGAATTTTCTTTTTGTTACAGAAAAATAAATATTCCCAATCTAGTGAAAATTCTTGCAAAACTTCTCTTCTTTCCTTAAAAGTGGAAAATGTCAGAAAAACCCCAGAACTTAGAGCTAAAAACTAGTGAGAAAATAATTTGACTTTGGAAGTTATTTTAAAGTAAAAAATAAAAATAATGTTGGAATAAATAATAGTAATAGCAATGATGATGATGATGATGTAGGAAAAATAATAAAAAATGTAGAAAACACAAGAAAAGATCACCATCATGCTTCAACAGTAATTTTGTGATTAAATCTATGATATTGGAGCTAAAAACTTAAAAAATCTGTTTCATTATTAAATTTCATACATTGTCTCACTACTTTCTGCTTTTTGAAAAAAATTATTTGGAAGAGTATGAATTCCATGTAGTTTTTAATTTTCTATTTTATTTTCTTTTTTCCACTTAAAAACTCCATCTTCAACACTAATTCTCTAGCACATTCTAAAACATAAGTAAACACTTAAGAACAACAGCAACAAAATCCTTAAGGATTTAAATTTGATTGTTAAGAAGTTTCAGTAGATAACATCTTCAGTCTCTAGTTTTTATTAGCAAGCTGCCAGTATAGAGCTTAATCTTCAAATTCTTGAAACCTCTGCAAAGGAAAGATTATATCTGAATATCTAAAGTATAATCAGGGACTGACCTAAGACATTTGAAAATCTATATTAAAAAAAAAGTTAGCAAATACCTTAAACAGAAATTTCTTTACAATTATTATACTTACCTGGCCTGAGATTTTCCTTCAATCTTTACATTTATTGGAAGCAAGACATTAGATACCCATGCTTATTTCAAGTGTATGTTCTCAATATTTTGTTACAGTTTCCTTCTTTCCCTTTCTGGATCAAAATCAATTATTCCATTCTGGAGTTAAAATTCCTTACTTTGAAATTTTTTATCATTTAAATTCTTACTAGCTCTATTTAGAAATAATTTCATCCAGTCCTGATTATATTCAGACACAAAATACTTCATATGAATGGTTTAAATTAAAAGGTCAGGCTTTTGATGTACCAAATCTACTGGAAAAAGGAAATTCATTGCGTTATCACAGGACATCTACCAGCTCTTTATAGGTGAGTAAAACATGCTGAGGGAGATCTCAGAATGGGATTTAGGGAATATTTTGCTGAAGCCCATCCTGCTATTATTATCTAAATTAAACTGCAGAATTAAATTGCCACAGGACGAAAGTCAAAAGTACAAATTAAATCAAAAAGCAATTAGAGATATCTATGGCTTTAAAGTCCTTATAGACCTTTTAAATGCCAAGTTATAAATAGGAATTTTAACTAAGGAGATGCCAATACTGCAAGCTGTTGGAAGCTGAAAGGGTATACTGGGGAAAAAAATTGCTCTTTACACAACCTGTTTTATATTAATTTTTTAACTATGTTTCCACTTTACGCAGTAAGCATAGGGTAGTTTTCCAGATGGATATTTGTTCTTATTTCATACAACCATTCCTGAACGTTGCATTTGATTTCTGAAATATTCCATTTTTCTCCCAAGAAAACTATTCAGTAAGATTAGTAACAAATGTAGCTCGTGCTTGCTCTTGACATGTTCATGTCATTGAATCTATTGTCTTGGACAAAATGCTGAATGTGTAACCTTTAACCTAGCTGCTTAAAAAAAGAGCAAACAATAAACAGAAAAGTAGACTCTTTTGGGCAAAGCTATATTCATTCATGACATTAGGAGAAGAAGCCTTGAAAAAAAATGCTTTCATTAAAAGAGCCATTTTAAAGAAAAAAATCCATGCTAATGCCGTTAGAGAAAGCAACTCAGTTTTGAAAGCTGGAGCCGATTTTAAACTGATCGGATGTTTGTCTGTTGTTTCCTTGTTTATGGGACTACAGGAAGTAGAATTCTCAAAAAATAAGACTTTTAATGCAAATTTGAGGTAAAATAAAAAGAAAATTTGAGGAATTAGGAAAGAGTTCTCTATTTTAGATTTTTTTCAAAATTATTCCGATTGAGCTGATGCTTAGAAACTTGGATCAATAGTGTGAAGCTAACAAAGAAAGAAGATTGAAACCTAGTTCATCCAGAAGGCAAAGTGATTAGAAAACATAACTTTAAATTAGAAAACATAATTACAATTTCTAAACCCAGATACTTTAGCAAGCTCAACAGGGCTTATCTTTTTGATTCATAATAAATCAAATCACACAAACCCCAAAACGTTAAAAAAAAA
Organism: Zonotrichia leucophrys gambelii; assembly: GCF_028769735.1. NCBI lineage: Eukaryota > Metazoa > Chordata > Aves > Passeriformes > Passerellidae > Zonotrichia > Zonotrichia leucophrys. The sequence continues at coordinate 54,402,714 of NC_088170.1, read as the reverse complement.
TCTAGTAAAACATTAATGTTCAAGCAAAGATTTATTCTCAGAGCTTCCTCCTTTCTGTAACACTTCCCAGCTACTGAGGAGTGATTTGACAAAAGTTGTATTTTCCATGAATTGACCATGGGGCTCTGAAGTCTGAATCTAGATGATGGCAACTATGGAACTGTAAATGAAACATAATGTGTCTGATGAATAACTAAGACAGGCTATAACACAGATGCAAAATTTCACTAAAAAAGTTTAATTATCATTATTCTGGCTATGGGAGGAATAGCATTTGCAGTAACATTGCTGAATAGGCAAGAGGGAAGGGTATTTGGCTGGGACCTATGTTTACAGTAGAAGGGAGATTGTAGAGACATTATTGTGATTGATTCTCACAGAATGCTGGATCAGCTAAAGGCTCATACTTCTGACATTTCAGATTTGTGTACAAGGACAATATATTTCTGTCCCTTGATATTAGCTTAAGCATCAGTACAAAATGTTGCACATTAACAAGCAGTATATATCTGCATGAAAAGAAGTGTTGAAAATTATTCTATAGGAAATTTAATTCCTCTATTTTGACATATTGTTTGATGTACTCTAATGTACAACTATGTCTGTGGGTGTGTTCTACATAAATCAATCTGGTAAAACTGCATTTTCATTGCAAATCAGCACAAAGTTTTGCAGCAGAAGCTGGTACAGTCATGACAGAGTGGGGAAAGTTGAAATATTTAATGGTCTTTAAATTCCCTTGTTGAATGTGTTTTCATATTGGCCTCAGAAATGCATTAGAAGACAGTTTGCTGATTCACACCTTTTAAAAAAAAAAAAAAAGTTGTTATTTGTGTGTCCATACCTAATCCACTAGTAAGCTTCCTTATGTTAATTTAAAACTGTACTGTCATTTTCTATATCTACAAAACAGATTTAAAAAGTCTAAATTAAGCAAGGCTGAAAAGATTAATAATATATTTTCTAGGAAATTTCCTTGTTGGAGAGTTAATTATCGTTATATAGTCAACCCAGTGTAAGGATCTCCCTATGTTGATATGACTTTTAAAAATAAGATTTGTTTGCTCTGCAGAGAGTATTTTTTCCACTAATATTTTATATTTATTTTAATTTTATATATCTATCTATGAAATTAGAATAGCTTCATTGTAGCCACTATGAATACAATAGGTTCATATAAAATGTATTTATTTCTCTATGAGTTTACACATTTTTCTTGTGAGGTTTTCCTTCTTTATGAATGGTGAAGATATTTTTGACTTATAAAAAATATGTATTTTATATATATTAAATATTTTTGTAATATCAAAATATAAATGTGATAGAATGCAAAAATTTATGATCATGGGTGAATTATAGATATTTAATTGTTAAAAATAGGAAGTACATTCAGTAATTCATTTCTTTATATAGTATTTAACCTTTAAACAACTTTTGTTTTGCAGTTGTCTTTTCCTCAAGTGTCATATGACTGATCTAAAAGAAAAAAAAAGCTAGCAAAGAAACCTATCAATCTTTGTCAATTGAGAATTGCTCTTGAAAAGAGCAGGTAAGGAAGACAGATATATTATTCTGACAATCTCTACATCTCTGAAACTTGTGTATTAAACAACTCACCATCAGCCATGGATCAAAAACAAGTAAAAAAACCACCGTATTTTGGTGGACATAATAATTTTATTCAACTGTTTTCTTCTTTGGAAAGAAATATTTTTAAAAATTGTTCTTTTCACATTTACCTTCTGGTCCTGTCAATATTGTGACATCAATATCTGCATAAAAAGAGTTAATTAATGACATATTTACAAACATTTCAAAAATCCCATATTCTTTAAATGTTCAAGAAATCAATACAGAATTTTGCTCAAAAATTCATTTTTATTAGCCAATGTTGTGTCTATCTCAAAGCATAATATCTGGGAAGGCAACTTAGGGATAAGGATTCTGGAAACACAGAGTGACAGGAAAAAGCTAAGGATTTCAAATTGCGTCTCCTGCTAAAATTCCTAATCCATATTAGGCACATAGAAATAGAAGAAAAGTTTGTGAAAACTTTCAGTAAGTGTTTAAATCGTGAAGGGATTTTGAAGAAGAATGCATGTATCTGAATGATTCCTTTTCTGTTTTATTCCAGGTTTAGGAATGAAAATGAAAAATAAACCAAAAACAAACAAAAAAGAAAACAAAAACGAAGACCAAAAAAAAAAGCCTAAAGGGTATTTTTATTCTTTCTACATGGAGATCAGTCTATTCATATTTCACCTTCCTACAGATTCTAATTTTTTTTTTTTTTTATTTTAGAGTATCTTTTCAACCAGAACTTCAGGACCAAAATAGTAAGACTAACTCTGGAGACTTTACAGATGCAAAAACAACTTTATTATATTTATTATCACCATTTTTTATTTAACTTTGAAATATTTATTCCAGCTCAAGTATTTAGACAATGAGCAATAGAATTTTCTTACTCTGTACTGAACTATTGCACATTTCTGACAAGATTAAGGTGTGCTCAACTGAATTAAATTTATAGATTGCACTTTTGAATAAATATATGAAGAAATCAGCTAGCTAGTATTTTTTTTTCTCAGTTATTGTGCTGGGATAAGAAAGTTATAAAATAAATGTTTGCCAGAAAAGCATTGAAATTCTACTGTACTAGAATCATAGAACAAAGAGCTTGAAGAGGATTTCTGGGCGTCTTTTTGTCCAGCCTCCTGCTCAAAACAGAGCTAGTTTCAAAGTTAGACCAGGTCACTTGAAGTCGTCCCCAAGCTTAGAGATTTCACAAGGTCTCTGGGCTCGCCATTCCAATAATGAAGATTTTGCTTTTATGAAATGCACTGTGTAATTTCCCATGCTGCAGCTTGCACCATTGTCTCTTTTTTCTTTGCTGGGCCAATTAGTCCTCAGTGTATCCGTCATCTTGTTCCCAAAGGTCAGAGAAGTGGCATCAAGGTTGTGTTAACCACGCTGCATAACCACACCCTGCCCACACTGATGAATGTGTGCGTGTCGATTATGAGAAGACCTTGGTTTGGTCATCCTCTACTGGGGGCCTACATTTCTCAACCAAATGTTGTTCCTAGCATGGAGGTCTGGAATGCCTGTGATAAACTTGGAGGGAAAGATCAGGGTTTATTGTCCTGACCAGTCTCAGCCCTGAGTGTTCAGCCCTGTCACCTACCAGCTCTGACTTGCAAGCTGGTCTGCAGCTTTGGGCAGAACTTGAAGCTGATTCTTATCTTGCCATATCTGATGATTACCAAAGTGAGGCCAGAACTTGTCAGTCACAGATCCAACCCTGCTTGGGTATGCAGCCCATCAGTGAAAGTGCTGTCATGTCCATATCCTTGGTTATCAGCTGGTCTTTCCTCATGGAGCAGCTCTTGTCTCTGACTGACAGTCTCAGCACACCTTGCAATTAAAAACTCTGGTGAACTATATAATCATACTAAATATTGCTGTATTTTCTATAGCCTTTGCCACTAGTTCACCACCTATTGTGAAAGCATTACAATTTATTACTGGAGTTCCTTGGATTCAATCGGACAATTATTTTTATTGGACTTCACTGTTACAGCTGACATACCTCTTTATGTCCCCTTTTTTTGTTCTTTACGCCCTTTTGGCAAGCTTTACTTTCCCTGTATGCCCATGTGATATTTCTGTGTTGATCTTTGGCAAGTTGCAAAGGAGAAGAATTAGGGAGGGGCCTTCTTCCCCTGCAGTAGGGGACACCTGAGTGCCATTGTCCCTTGTCTTCCTCACTGCCTCAGACAGGCATTAGGCACAACTGGCCCAGCCAGAAAACATCTCTTCATCTGCTGCCATGTCTGAAGTTTGTCTGCAATTAAACATATGCAGAGGAGAACTCTGCTGTCAGAAATCACAAGCCTTCAGTGTCTTTTACAAGCGTCCACTATCTATTATGGTAAAAGTTCATTCTCCTGCTGGGGAGTAGATGCATTCTCCCTGCTCTTGTGCATTGAAATCTCTTACCTCTGCACAGGCCCTATGAAGGGGGAACATGCTCTTCCCCTCACATAACACACGCAGCTCATGAAGCAAGTCACATCCTGAAATCTTCCATTGCTTCATTAGAAAATCTGCTACTTCATTAAGAAATCTGCCTGAAAAACAGACTGTTCTCTCTGGGAGTTGCATGTACATTTAAACTCATCTCCCTAAAGCACCAAGAGACTTCTAGTGAATTTCTGAATAATAAAAGAAAAATGAGAATCACAACTTGGATATTTTATTGAGGTTTTCTGTTTCTTTTTTTTTTTTTTCAATCAGCCTTGTCTTCTTTTTCTTATATTTTTTCCTATCAGTATTTTACTTTTTTTTTTCAAGATTGATAATTTAATATATATGTGCAGGATAATTGAATTATGAGAAAATATTTTAATTGTAAATTAGCAAAACTATATATTGGAACTTTAGGCCTGAGCCTTATGAAGATTTTTGGGTTTTGGAAGAATGACTTAAAACTATTTTCTAAGTTGTTGCTTAGGTAATAGGTACCATTTTTTGTTGTAATAGGGGACCATTTTTCTGTTCCACTGCAGGTGTGTCCTCATCTCTCAGGAATTTGTCACCTCACTCAGGGGAAAAAAATATGAAAAATTAGCATTATATGCTAATAGTTGTACCTTTCTTATTTTTTGAGCAAGAAACCTGAAAATAATTAGAGACAGTCTGAGATTTCAGTGCTTTTAGTTTCAAACTCAGTTTTTATTGAAAACTTCAGTGCTGAGTTCTAGTATAAATTTAACTTCTCTGATCACTAAAGATCTGATTTAGCACACAATAATTTTACTACTTACTATATGAGCAAAGGATACTTGTTAGTGCTAATCACAGTCATCATATTTGATATTACTAATTGCAGAACTCTTTAAAACTTAGATGCAGGTGATCATCAATGTTTTGTTCAAACATGCAATGATGAATATTTTTAAAGTTAACTAAGATAAAGCAATTTTTTTCAAGGCCATATAATCATTGTGACATGAAAAATACAATGTTGAATAATTAAGTATTAAATATAATCATGGTACATTTTAGAAACATGTTATATATCTTGCTGCAGGTTTGGAAGTTTGGAGCTCATTTTTCTTTTGTGAACACTGAATTCTGCTGAGAGTATCTGGATAGATTGCAAAAATGTAATTTCTGGAGTATTCTCATTTGATGGTAAAAGATGCAGAGGTATTGGTTCAGCAATATTCCTCAAGTTTTCAGTTTTCTCACTCTCCTCAAACAGCCATGACCTAGAATCATCCTGGAGGTGACACTGACTGTCTTGAAAGAGATGACACACTTTTTGCTACACTCAAGCTACTTTACTACCTATGAAGAGGGATACTATTTAAGTGACTTTCCCTCTGGTTCCCGTAGATAGTGAAAGGGATTAATGTCAATTTGTGCTGCTTTGTGTGACTCTATGCCTGTGCTGGGCCAGGGGCAATAAAAAGACAAGGCAGAAACACTGCCTTGAGGAGAAGAGCAGTCCCTTCAGGCCAAGCAGGGTCCTGCTCCTTGCTCCAAATAGTGTTTTGTTTTTCATTCAGTCAAAATATGAAATACCTACAGATTTAGCTGGACCTATCACCTGTCAGATGAGAGGTTTTCTCCACAAAAAATATTTAAAAAGAACTCCAAAACAACCCAAACTTTTTGTCTGCTGGTCCATTGAACTAATTCTTTTTTGGGTGGCTACACTGTGTTTCAGAAGAGGATGCACTGACCAAAGACACCTGGTTTTTAGAGGGGTGATGGGGATGGGGGCAGGAGGGATGTTTGCTTTGTTTTATTTTTTATTATTTGTCTGCTGTATGGAAAAATTGTATTCAGTCACCTCAAAATAATAAATTTCTATTTTGTTTCATGTGACACCACTATGAGATTATTTAGTAATAAATATGAACTACTGTAGAGATTGTTCAGGAAAGGGTCCAGCAAGTTGCATCCTGAGGGAAGAATGGAATTGATCACTTTCTATTGCTTCTTTTCACCCTATAGAATGGATATATGAACTCTTTTTTATTTTCCAAATAAATTTTCTCTAAAACATATTTATAATAAACTATATGGGTTTTGGAATTAGCCAGAAACTTTACTAGTCATCATAGCATGAGTTGACTGATAAATTTTCCTGAAATAAATATTTCAGAAAAGGAAAATTCAGATCTGAATTTCAAATAACAAGCTATTTCTTTCTAATGAAGTAAACCAAATCAAAATAAGTATAACAAATTATTACTCTAATTTATCCAGGCATTCGGACAATATATTACTAGTAAATTCAATATCTTTTGGAAATAAAAATTTCCAGGTGGCTACAAAGTACAGCTAGTGTTCCCAAATCTGGTAATCTACAGTAGGTTCTACAAATATATCATAAAGCATTTGAGGTTGAGCCTTGGTGCAATCATGGTAAAATGGAATTGTTAAAACATCTGCAACTATGTGGGAACTGATAAGTGGAATTTATACTTGAGAATGTAATAAGAGTTGACACCTATTTGTGACATGACTGTATCATAGATTGCCTGCAGCATGATAGCATCACTATTTCTGGCAGGCAAAGATGTATTTGCTGAAGGTGAAAATGTCATTTAAACAGTTGATACCTTTCAAATAGCCTAAGCTAAATGCTGTGTACAGTTCATGCCTTTTCAGACTAAATATACACAACTTGAAATTCTGGATAAAGAAATAATGCATCTGTGATTATTAAGTAAAGCCAGAATATACATTTGCAACAACACACCTGGCTATCTGTAGAGAAATTTGATTTGTTGCGGCAAAGATTAACAATCAAATATTGCTCTGAGTCTTTGTATAATAATTTGACATCCTGGATAACTGTCTAGTTTATTTATCTTACAAATAAAAGCCATGGAACTGTTTTTAAAACCTCTTTATATTTAGACATGACCTAATAAAACCATAACCTCCTTTACAATACAACTTCCTTCCATATGAGAGGTATAGAAGTATTTGGTCACGGCTGACACTGAAAAGGAAGTGTGAGCACAAGTCAAGAGTAATACATTCAGACATAAACTCAGAAGTTATTTTTATTTATATGAGAAATTATGTTTAAGAGTGCATAGATTGACTCTTTCATTCAGTGACATGTTTAAAATGAGGTGTTGTTACCTGCCATATCTTCAGCTTTCAGCCTTGCTGCTGTATCATCAGATCAGCAGTTTGTTAAAAGAACAGCATCTTGCATTCATAATGTGTTAAATGAACTAATCAGAACTTTATTATCTCCTTTCGTCTTTTTCTGAAATTTTCCTCTTTTCACCCTTACATATTTTTCTCTATACTCTATACCAACACCCCTTGCTTCACCATTCTGCACTTTCTCATCCTTCCCTTTTTTGCATTTTTACCTTTCCATCATGTCAATGCCAATGTCAGGGCACTACCAAGACAGGTGTTGCTCCTGAAGGGACAGGGAGCCAGGAGCTGAGAGTGGGACCTTGCTGGCCAGGACCTGTCCCTCTATCTGTCCGTGGCACACCCACATGTCTCTGTAAACCCCATAAGACGATATGTCTACCACTATGCACAGCTTCTAATTCCTGTTCTCTGGGATGCATTTCTTGGCTATACCCAGTCATGATGCTTTCAAAAGGGGAGGTCTGTGAGCTGTGTTCATCACATTGTTCTCCCACACGCATTTTCCCTGCCATACCTGCCTCAACTTCAGCCTCTAGTCATTGTTCCCCCAGAAGTGAGGCTGCTGCCGTTCCCACTTCCCTGCAGCAAGGGGTCCCAAGCCCTCCCACCCACAGCTTCCTCTCAGTGCCCAGGTGTGCATCTCTTTCTGTGATGCAAATCAGCAAAGAACTTTTATTGTCAGAAGTCAGACATCTCTAGACTCCCACATCTTGTGAATCTCCAACCACTTGACATTCAGAATCGACATGGGACTGAATATATTCTTTTGAAGGAGTCTTTTCAGCACCGAGCAGAGAGTGGCTGGATTGTTCAGCACTGTATGGAGCAGTAATCTTTAAAGTCTGTAGAGGCTGAATGCTCTCAGTGCTGTGGTCTTACATAGTAGCCTCCCATTCAGCTATTTTTTAGTAAAATGTATCTTGTCTTGCGGAAGAAAGGACTAAGTCACTTCTTTTCAGGGAAAGATTCAAGGTGGCTAATCCAGAATAGGATAAAATTTTAAGAACTATTTTTTCTTAACTTTTCCCGTTGATGTCCCACTCTTTGTGGACTTCTGCAGACCTGTTCCTCATTCCCTTATCTGTTGCTTGATCAGATTCAGCTGTGGTAATCAAGAGCTTAAGAGTTCAGCAAATTGATGCAGAGTGATGCACATGGCCCTATCTGAAACCTTGGCTATTTCTATGTCACTGGCAGTGGATTTTTCTTTTTTTGTCCTCAAACAAGTCTCACTTTTACATTCTCCTCTGGTCTTGTTCAGTCTGCCCCTGGCTCCCTAGTGTATTTCCCTTTCTCTTTTGCAATTCTCTCTCACTCATAGAGTGGTTAGTGTACCTTACTTAAAAATATGAGCTCTTGAAATTTGGCTGGTTTTATTCTTCCAAAGGTTTACTCTTCCTGTCCATGTGATAAATGCTTGCATGTACCTTCATGCCCCCCACAGAGACATCCTTGAAATGCAAAGTAGTTACGTGCTATTTAGGTACTGCATTGAATTCCAATATAGTCAATCCATTTTTCACTTACAAGTTTGAGAATTATAACTTGCAAGGACTTCAGTTCTGTTCTTAGCACTATTTTCCTTACTGTTGGCATTGCTACTTCTGTCAGCAGAAGAGCAGGGGGAAACCATTAGTTAATGGCTAAAGCCCTTCTGAGCAGTATTTTTTTATCCTTTCTCTGTGTTCCCCTGAATGCTGGATAGTGTTTCACAGCAGTAAAAGTAAATGCAATCAAATACAAATAAGAGAATACACAAAAAGAATAACAGATAAATGAGAAAAGGGTTTTTTGATCAAGGATTTTGACTGCTGGATTAACCCTGTGTATATTTTCTAAATTAACTACATTAAAATATCACCTAAAGGTATTTAAGTATTCATAATTTTTTTCTACTTGTAATAAATAAATCAATTGCTACATTAATAGTAAAAAGACTAAATAGTGAAAAAAACCCAGCACATTTTAATTTTTAAATATGCTTTGCATACATCTAACAGTTAATAGGATGTAAATGAGACAATTAGCATGTATCAGGAATAAAAAATAAATATTAAAAAAAATTTAAAAATAAAAAAAAAGAAGACGAAATATAGAAGTAGGGTAGAAATTGCTGCAATGACAGGGAAGGAGCTACCTGGTGGAACAAGATGAAAATTAATTTTTATTCAGTTGGCTTATCAAAAGTCCAGAATGGTCATATTTCCTGTTAAAAAGCATGGTAACATTCTTTTTTTTATATTGTCAGTGTTAAAACTCTTTACAGATCTTAAAGGGCCAAGAGGGAATTTTTCCCTCTGTTGCTGTATCACGTGGGGTTTACACAGTTCACAGCAAAGCAGGTCTAGAGGCTTTTCTGCCTTTCCTCCACTAGATGGAGGGAAAAAAGACATTATAGCATGAAGACTTTCTGAAGAATGACAGATTTTCCCAATTGCTACCAAAGTACAATCAGCACTTCATCATTGTGTAGCCCTGACTTCTCAGGCTAAGGTTGCCAATCCTCTTTCAGATCCCAGTATGGAGTTGTGAGCAAGTATAGGGTTTACTCATCGACAGTCCCTGCAAACTGTCAAATTTAATAACATAGGAAATGTCAGCCAAATTGTTATACTGAGTTCCATGTGAAGAAGAAATAATAAGCAGTGTTATATAATGTTATTCAATAGGGAATGATTTCTAGTTGAAGCAGCTGTCATTTATGTTCTTGTTCTTTTCCACGACAAAAGTGCTGATGCCTGTAGTTGGGTTTGTCTGACATTTTCCCATTACAAGTCTGTATTTGCAGTTCCTTATAGTTTGGCCAAGCTTCAAGCATATGAGCTGCCTAGGCTACTTTATTTTTTTTTTTTTTTAGTATTTTGTAAGCTTCTTCCTGTACCTGGCATGTAGCCACTTGGAAGCTCATCCAGCAACGTGTGGTATCAGAACATGTTCTCCCAGTAGTTGAGATGCCCACATCATCAGAAAGTAGAAAAGTCTCAAGGAAAATTTTTTATTTTGGGATTTCTGTACCTGAACAGAAAAGCCTCAATTTTACAGGAACACTCTCTTGCTTTCTCTTTGAGAAATTTCAGTTTAGAGTGATACAGTTAAAACTACTGAACTTCAAGAATTTTATGTTATTGTATTTGATATATGCACTGCTTAAAAATGAACATTTTTCCCCACATTATGTAAAAATGTGTTAAGTAAAAATGCCTGTAATTTCATAGGAGTTCTTATTTTATTCTTGTTATAGACAATGTAAATCAAAAGTAGAAAAATATAACAAAGTATTAAACCTCTTGATTTATATTTTCTCAAAGAGATCCTTATTTCCTACAATAAGGGACAAATACTGATGTCCATTCCTTGGAAAACAGACAATGAATATTAAAACCTTATTCTCACCATTTTAGTTCAACTGAAACTTCATGGCAGATTTTTCCTTTACCATTCAAGGTTATAAGTCTCTGAGAGGAAATATCTCTGATAGAAAAAGTATTCTCCAGATGTTACTGCCTTTGGGTCAGAATGAAATTAGGTTGTGTGCCATGCTCTTCACTCCAAGCTATTATTTCTGCTAATTGAGAAATTTTCCTTCCTTTCCTCTTGCTCAAGGAAAAAAAGGAAAACCACACACACATACACAAAGAAAACCAAAAATCCCAAACAAAACTAAACATCAACAAAACCAAACAAATCACATAACCCCAAAAAACATGAAACATAATGTTCTTGAATGGTATATCTATATATTTTTGTAACTCCTCAATTTGTCTCTAAAACATGTTTTAGCAGAGATTCTGCAAGCTCACCTCAGATTTATTTTTGCAGTAAAGATTTCCCATATGCTTACCACTCTGTTTTAAGGAAATCCTTGGAGTACACAGGATTTCAGGAGACTGTTTTCTTTCTTTCTTTGGGATGGAAATTACTTTTATTTTATAAAAGGTCTAGACACTTTTGCTCATTTACCAAAGTAAAGAAAACATATAAGTCAGCTCTTCCTTTTAAATATCTAGCTGTTGAATATTTCTCAAACTATTTGGCATGTGTTATTTAGCAATATATTATTGCTAATTTCTCTGCAATGCTCCAAGCCATATAAGAAAGTTTCCTCTATCAAAGAGAAAAAATTCGATTTGCTGAATTTCTTATCTCTCTATTCAGAATGTTATGCTTTAAATAGTAAATTTATGTTGCTTATGGCAGATACACTCTCAGTCATATTCTTACATTTTTATTTACTGCAGTACTTTCACAGGGACAACAATGAACTTAAATGAGACCAAAGCTTTCTTTTTCCCCTCCTTCTCTTACTCATATTATTCTTCTCATTTCCCCACACTTGTGGATCCAGAGGGGGTGAAGATGTCTTTAGGGCAGGAATTAGTCGTGTGTTCTAAGGTGTTATGTTCATGGTTTATTGCCTCATTTCTAACTCATCTCTTACTCATTGCATAAAATCCTGCTCAAAGCTTACCTCGGTAAAAATTTTTGAGAGTTAGAGTGGCAGTAACAAAAGAGAAGGAATATTACAAAGTAAAAGCAGTCCAACTTTTTTCCTGTTTAATGAAGAAATGTAGCCTGCTAGTGAAGCAGGCCATTTCTTATTTTCTGTAGGTAATTAATTCTGTCAAGTATTTTACTATTGTACCATCTTTCTGCTGTGAAAATACATCTTCATCAAATGTAGTGAGCAGCAGTGTACAATTCCAAACAAATCTTGGTTCTGAAGATAGATAACTATTGCAGTTCCATATCTAAACATGTAATTTTCTTTCAGAGCCTGCCTGCATTTTATTCCCTTGCCCAGCTTAGAAAATGGAATGTTGATAGGATTGTACCCACACTACCTTTCTGCATCTGTCTATTGCAAAAGGTATGAAATGGAATGCGTAGCTCTATCATTGATTTGTTGCCAACGTAATCTCTTTTATTCGAGTCACAGTCCAAGTGTTTCTCTATCACCAGGTTATTTCACAATTTTTCTTCCCCAACACTGACCATGCATTATGAACAAGTCAGATATGTTCATTCAGCTTTGATTTTTATACGTCTTTTAAATCAATACCTCAGTGATTGATCTTCTAAAATTTAAGAATCAGTGAGCTGTATAACTGAAACAGCAAAGAAAGTAGGTGGAACATTTTCAGTCTTGGTTGAAATAAACACCAGGTGCAATATTGTGTTTTTTATGATTCAAAGACATAAATTAAACATGCTGCAATATTGTTTGCTACCATACATCCTCTCTTTATTTAAATTATACATTGAGCCATTCTCACTTCTCAGTCAGATTAGGGAATAACAGGCAACAGAGAATATAAACACTTATTTAAATGTCTTTTTTCAGTAAGTCTATTTCAGTTAGAAATGCAGCAATTCTTTTCTTAAGCTTTTTTCTTGAATTGATTGCTTGTATATTTTAGCCAATGTTTTCTCAACATATTGGTGGCTACAGCAGAACAAACCAGTGCCCTCCCAGTCCAACATTCTGTCTAGCAGCAGTTAGTACCAGATGCTGCAGAGGAAGATGAAATTCTTCCAGTTGAGCAGCAGTAAAATATGAGGGAAGCGGGCATTTCCTAACCTTGAAAAATATAAATTAACAATTTAAGAATTAACAATCTGCATAGACTTCCTTAGCATCTACATGAATTTAAATACTATATCATTCCTATGGATGTGTTACCTAACTCATTTGAAGTTGATGGCAAATATTTGTCACTATCTGATTCAAAATACTTTTTTTTTTGTTGCCTCAATTACCAGAAGAGAGCTAGAAGCACGTACCTGGAATTCTGCAATCTTTGTATGTTGATCATACCAGCCATAATTTTTCTACTGTTCTGTAAAGGGAAATACTACTTCCAGACTGTTTAAAATAATCATGTATAAGTCTTCTGTCAAGAAGAAAAATTCTGCATGCCTAATGTTTTAATTTAATTGTTTAAATTTTAAATTTAATTGTTTAACTGTTTCTAGCAGTGGGCTAGAAAGCAAACAGAGGCATTATGTTTCTAATATGCTACCTTAAGCTGAATTTTAAAAGTTGAATTAAATAACTGAATTAAATAATTGAAGTAAGGTATATGAGGGTACCTTATGATTATATTATTTGGTAGTATCTGATTATATTCTTTTTTAGCATATTTTAGTTCTGTTATTCCTTTTTTAGCTCAATCTCTATCCCAAAGATTTATGGCTGGATGCAATCTATGCAGTGGTAAACTTTAGAAGTTTAGATATTTTTCCTTAGTTTTACATCTAAATTTCTTTAATAATCAGTTGAGAGAAGTGTAATTTATAGATTGATTCATTTTGTTCAAAGAAAAAATGTAATAATTGTCTATAAATAGTGCTTGTCTTAAACCAAATCACCTTACAGGTAGAGTTACATTTAATTAAGGGAATTATTCAGCTGATTTCAGTTATGGAATATTTAGTTGAAGGGAAGAGAAATAAAAACCTAATGGCTGCTGACATATTAAAGGAATGGGTATTTCTTTGGTGGAGAACAAAGGTCCTCAGAAAGTATGTTAATTTAAAAAGCAAATGAAGAAAACTTCAGATTAACAGTAAGTTATGGAATAACTCATGCTTAATAAGGTATTCCTTTGCTGTAATCTCCAACTAGAAAGAAAAGCAGAAATCAACAGCCATAGTACTATATAAAACCATGGTACTTGTTTTGTGTGTGGGCCAAATTTAACCTCTCTCAGATTCAAGATTTCTGTGTATTCATATCCCACAGCTTGTAAAAAAAGGTGTAGCTGGAAATGATTTGACAAAATGCAGGGTCTCTTGTTCACTGAGAAATCTGTTTCTAAGAAAAGGGGAAGACTATCTGGACATAAAGGGAAGAAAATAATTCAGAAGTGTTAGTTAAATCTGGTTTAATAAGAAAAAATAATCTCCTTCAAGTAAGTAAATTTTAAATACTGGGAAACTGTTAAAAGAATATGTTTACTCTTCCAGGACACTGAAAGGAAAGCACAACCACACGTTTGTCTTCTTGGTAATGCCTGGCTGGGTTTTAGGGCTTTGGGTTGTTTTTATTTTTGGTTTTGTTTTGGTTTTGGCTTTTTTTTTCTTTCCATGCTGCTGAGTCTTCCTTCTTTGCCTGTTATCATATTTCTGTTACATTTGCTCTGTGCAGAGGATATACCAGATTTGGAGGACTTGCATGGAGCCCTTTGCATTCCAACACGCACAGACTGGATGCTTCAGGTTGTGTCTACCCTGATGGGAAGGCACCCTGCTCAGATGCTCTGGAAATGGGGTCTGTGTAGTTTCATATGATGGAAATAAAACTGCTATCTGTACTTTGTCTGCAAACTGAGGTGCAATTTAGTACTTGACAGCAGCAATTATTTTTCTGTAATGGAAAACTGGTATCTTGATAAAGTTCTGAGAGCTGAAATTCACATCCAATTATGAGACACTGAGAAAATCCACAATATCAAGAAGTTTTGTCCACAAGTATTCTATATGTTGTATGACTATAATAAACTGATCAATCTGACCTGAAATATGCTATTTTTAACCAAAGGGGTTAAAATAAAATTCCATAAAAAGAGATCTAAATAATATTCAGTTATTTTTTAAACAAAATTATAAAGACAGTAGATTAAAATATGGATTTCAATTATTTCATATGACCTAACTGTTGACAAGGGTAAAAAACCTTTTTCATATCAGTACAAAACCTTATTTACTCTTTTTCATTTGATAGAAATAATCTCATAAATTATTGTGCTCATATAGATCAGAATTGAAAAATTAATAAGGAAATTGTAAAGTCAGAGGAACATGTTTTAAGAAGCATAAATATAAGCAAGAACTAAACGCTTACTTGCTTCCCATTTATGTTCAGAAATATTCACCTGAAATGTGTTCCTGCAAAAACCAATTTTTCCCTCTGAAATTTGTCTTCAGTGGATTATTCTGTTAAATAATTCTTGTGAAGTACTTTCTTTCAAACTTATTCAGGTGGGTTTGCGTGTTGTGATTTATAAACTTTGGAAGAAAAGAAAACCAGACGTTCTCTGCAGCTGAAGAAACTGCTAACAGGTATCCCACAGTTTCTATTTAGTCCATTTAATGGCTCTACTGCAAGAATAATTTGTTGATTACCAGGTGTTGGCAAAAATTGCTGTATCTGATAATGTGATGAATATTGCATCCTAAAAGCTTGATTCATCATTGTGTTTTCCAAGTGCCATCTGGATGTCCTGTCTCTGAAAAACCTACTGGTAGAAAGCCATGTTTTAAAAGTTTTCAAACTTTCTAATTTAACTGGTCATGTCCCAGTGAAACCCTCTGTGAAGCAGAGCTTCTTTATAAATCAAAAGAGCCTTCTACATATCTGGTTTTGCATCTCTATACTTTCAGTTAATAATTTTGAATTATACTTCAGCATTGCAGACTTTTTCATATGGTTTTAAATGTTTAAATATGCTGTATTTATCTATGCATAAAGATGAGAAGATGCACATAAACCTTCTTGCCCAATTATTTCACCACACAGCTTTCCAAGATACAGGACTCTTGGCAGCTTCTTCATTATGTTTTATGCAACAGAAATTTCTATAAATGACAAGCTCAATAATAGAGGAATAAACACCTTTTAGAGAACAATGTGATCACCATTTCGTTCATAGCATAAGTAGATGCTGCATTTTTTTTTTTTTTTATTGATGGAAAGAAATGTGTCAGGTCACTGCAACAGCTGGAAGACATGTTGAAGAATGTTGTGCTGCAGAAATAAAACCTGCCCTTTGCTTGGATGGAAGTGTTCCCATCAGTTACCTGAGGCAGCCACCCTGTATGTGGATTTCTTCCTGAGGTGAAAAAATGCTTTACAGGCAGAACATTTTCAATAACAGGTACTGTTCACCCAATATAATTTAGAAGTGCTGAGATTGCCTCTACCAGCAGCTCCTGATATTTTGGATGTGCTGGATTTCCTATGTACTCCCGGGAAGGCATGACTGCAAGCAGGTGATTTACAAGGATGAATGCACACATAGTTTTGTGGAGCTTAAATGTGAGACAGAGACTAGAAGCTGACCTTGTCATTCCTATTCCACAATTAATCCTTTAATAGGTTCAAGCATCAAAGTGAGAGGTTTGAGTTCAGCAGCAAAGATTTTTGAAAGGACCATGGTATTTTGAAAACCTTTATTATTAGCATAAAAATTAATAAAAGCCAGGCACATCTGATCTTTTTTGAGACTTTTACTCCAGACTAGGTGTAGATACATACCACCTATACATTTCATAAGGCACTGCATTTTCTTTGGAAAGGTTTCTGAAAGTCCTGTCTCTATAACTATTTTTGTGGAATGTTTATGTAAGGAACACGGGATGCTAAGCTCCTCCTGCACAAGGATGTGCTGGATTTGGATAGAACAGAGCTGATTTTTTTTATAGTAGCTTGTATGACTCTAAGGTCTTTGACAATAGTAGATCATATAATTGGATTTATTCTATATACTGTTTAAGAAGCTGATGCTTGTCAACACTTTGATGCTAAGATCTCCAAAAGCATTGAATAGGAGAATTTCAGTGTCTTTTGTAGTGCTCTATGTGCCACTCTTTTGCCAAGCACTTGTAGGTCCACTTATAGCTTTTAATCTGTCTAGATGCCAGTTCCACCCAAAAAAAAGCCTTTGATAGTTTTAATTTTTTTAAGTGTTTTATTTTCTTTGAGAAAACTACTAATGGATACATAATTGGGGTCTTCAGGCAGTTCTGTAGCACTGACTTTTCCCAAGTTTTTTTTTAAATGTTTTTAAAGAGAATAACAATGTACCAGGGCATCATGGATAATTTGGGGTTTCATTCTGGCTTATGCTTTGTACTAGCTTCTCCCCCATACACTCATATATGTATGCTGTAATTACACTTCGTTGGAAGACAGGAAAGGATTTAATAATTATGTAGCTGGATGGCTTCTTACTATCATATGTAATTTCCATTTTCTCTAGTAAAGTGGTCCTCTTGAAAGAAGATAATATGTTAATTGCCTGCATTTAAAATTACTTACTTCTTGTATATTATCATTCACCAAAATATCACCTCAAAATATAAATTATTGTAAGAAAATACAGAGTAAATGATTAAAAGCAAGATTTTTCTGTCATGTCTATCAGATTTAACAGATATCTATGTGCTCTTGTGTCTTTTCCTAATTCAGGATCCAACTGCTTATATGAAGAGATTAAGTTTTTATTTATGCCTTTGCCTCATTATTGGAAGGATTGTAACTCGGAAAATACCATGATCTATTACACCAGATGATAGTGACACACAATGGCACTTAAGGACATTTATATTAATTTTCCAATTATAAGTTATTTGATTAAATGCAAAAAGTACTGTGCTTAGGCCAGACAAAAGTCACAATAATAGGTTATTTAAATTATTTTAAATTAAATTAAATTTTACCACTGTAAATGAGCATTTAGAAAGTAGAGCAGCAGCACCAGCCCTGCAAAACACTACATGTAGTAGCTCCATGGGCTACTTATTCTCAAATATATGGATAAAACTATTCACAGTATTGATGCCTTGTAGAGGCTGACCTAGGTATGTAAAATTTTGCAGTATTAGAACTTGAGCATGGTACCTTAATTTATCTTTCAACACATTTGTCACACTGAGGAGATTTTTGAGCTTGGAAAATTCTGTTAAGGTTACTAAGCCCTGGCACAGCAGAAAACTTTTATGTCTCTTAAATCAAAATAGTGACAGCTGGATGACCCTGACTTTAGAGGGTCCAGCCCTCCCAGTTTATCATGGGAGCTGGTAACATACGGTTCGTAGCTTTGATTCTTCATATGAAATGAATAAATGAGAATGAAAAAATATACCAATCCATCTCCAACAACCCTTTAAAATTAAAAGGAGGAATTTAGAGTCTGCATTTGAATTTGTATTACAGTTTTGCAAAAACGAAAATAAAAGAGTGTGTTCTATCAGTCTCACTGACGATATTTCAGTTTTCAAAAGAGCAATGTTTATAGCCTGTGAAAAACTTAAAAAATAATCAAGCAGATACATTGAATCAGGTTATTTTGTTTGGTTATGATAAAAGGAGTGAAGTAAAACAATAGCCATCATCAGTAAGGATGAGAAAAAATAGAATTGTTGCATATAAAAGGAATTAGAAAGGAAAAAAAAAAAGAAACCAAACTAAAAGAAAATTCCTTTTGAACATTTTTTTTTCTTTTTTACTTTTTTTAAGGTGGTAGCATCTTTTTAGCTACTATTCTGGCTCTGTTTGTTGGAAACACTTGCAATTGTATCAAGAACAGTTAAAAAAAAAAATCCCAGATATATTTTCACTTGATTTCTCAGGTAAGTGCACAGGTACACTGTCAGGGGAAAAAAAAGTGTACTTTTGCTTTATGCTCCAGGCATGCTCAGCAAGAAACTAAACCTACAATAAATACAGAAGTTCAGTGATGAGCAGGTGTTCAGTGCTGCAGGTGTGAAAAAAGAAATCAGTCTCTTGTCCTATAACCTAGTGTAGTTTAGGAAAAGTGTAGGAGAGTACAATTCTTTGCATATTTATGGAACAGCAGCCAGTGTGGATTTCTGACTCCATAGTGGGCCTTTTAATATTAATCCAAAACCTGCAACCTATTTTGAGGAAAGCTAAGTAACAGATCTCAATGAAGCAAAGAAAATCGAAGGTCCATGCAAGGATTTTAATAAAGAAGATGTTTTGCTCAGACAGAATTTATTTCATTGAGAAATAATGAATAAAAAATGAATTCAGAAAGGATAGATTTTAAGCATAAGCAAATATCAGGGTAAAAGAAAAAAAGGTTTATTTTTCACATCTCTTATGTCAAAATGACATTTTCCTAAATAAAAACTTAACATGCATTTGAAACTAATTTTAGAAAATAGCAATTTCTGAAGCAATGTTGACATCTTTACATCAAAGGCAAGAGAAGCTCTGTATCAATTTGGTTTCTGGGGAGATGGTACATTTCTTATTACAGCATATCATGTGCAGAAAAAGCTGACAGGTGGAAAGAATGAAGCAGAACCTTAAAGGATCATCCAAACTGTATCAGCAGCTGTCAGGTAGTTTCATGGACCTGAGCCATCTCCAGGAATTGTATGTGGAGGGGTGACATGCCCTGCATCCTTTTCCTTCCTAGCCCACCTCAAGGACTCTCAGCTCACCTGAGAACCCAAATTCTGCAGTGACTTTTGTCCCACATCGCCCTGAGCTCTGTGTGGAGCAGTTCAGAGAAACTGACCTCTCTTTGAGATAGGCAGCTGTTGCTGCTATACCAAGTAGTAAAAAGACTATCAGCAATGAAAGAATTTGGCCAGCACTTGGGTTTGGGTTTGTTTTTTTGACTAGGAATTTCTTAAAGCGCTAATGAGGCTGGTGTCTGCTGTGATCAAAATGGTCTGGGGAAGAATACATCAGTGCACTTCCATTCATTTATCTCTCAACAAGAGAATAATCTGCCCCCAGAAGTCCTCTTTGACCGTTCAGAAGCTGATTAGATAATAATGATAATTACAGAAAAATGCCCATATGGCCATTATTAGATCAATTTTGCTGCTAGTAATTATGGTAAATCCTGCTACAAACCTACCTTGTGTAGTCATACAAACTAATTAAAATGCAATTTCCACATCTGCAAATGTTTTTGCCAATGGCTAAATTCAAATGGAGTTTCTGAGCATACTATAAGGAATCCTAAAGCTTACAGAACACACTATTGAATACCCAGGTTGTATTTCAGATCTTGCCACCACAAATCTGTCTGTATTTCAGCAAGTAGCCACCACCACACCTGCAAACCCATCTGGAAAAAAAACACTGAAAGAAAAGAATAAAAGCTTAACTAATCCTGTCAAATAACAGGTAATATTTTCAAGTGTTAGTGTTTCAAATGTAGGGGCTTAAAATATTCCAAAACCTGGCTTTCAGTAACCAATATCTAATTTTTATTTATTTCAAATGTCAGGAGTTTGGTTTCAGGAAGCATTTATTCTCTGGCAATGGATTAGCTGGAGCTCAGCACTGCATCTGGAAGACCTGTACCACAGAGAAAACCAGGCACTGAGCAGGAAGCTGGCATAAACTCTGTGGTCACAGCCAAAAACTGGACACAAGGATAAGGACTTTGGCATTTTTAATGCCCACCAATAATTTGAAGGGTTCAGAGCGCACCTACTACAAATAGTGCAGGTGGGTGAATGAGGCTGAAATACTTCAGGCCAAAATTACAGTGAATATATTTGTGGTGGTTTGACCAGGAAGGAGTGGGAATTCTGGGATGCTGTGGTCAAACCAATGGATGTTCTGAGTTTGATACTGACACCTGGTGTAGCCAGTGGGGTTTGGACACACCTCCGAGAATACACAGGGGTTAAAAAGCAGAGCTCTTGGCCCTGGCAGGCTCTCTTGGGACGTCGAGGCGAAGAGGTCAGATCTCCCTCCCCTGTCCAGCCGCTGCTGCTGGGCGGGGGAGGGGCAGCCACGTGGTAGGCCCTGGGCCTGGACAGAGATGGGAGGTGAGGAGGCCCTCGAGGATGGAAGGGTGGAAGATCCCAGGGAGTCAGCCCTCGGGCAGCCATTCCGCCCCCCCCCAGGAGGGAGAGAGAGAGCCGGCGACACCGAATGTGATAGCAGCCGGCCCAGGAGGAGAAGGGGGGGGGAAGAGTGCCCGGCCAGAGCGGCAGCGTGTGTGGGAGTGCCGCAGCTCCGGGACAGAGACTGAAAGTTTTAACCCCTTTCTTTCATGATTGGGGCCTTGCAAAAATGCTAATCCTCCTCGAAGCTGAATAAGAAGGGAGATAAGAGATGAGATGAGACAAGGACCTGGCCTGAAGAACGTGGAGATGATTGAATGGGGAGAGATGATTTGGAGTGGCCTTTTGGCTGGACTTTTCTTGTGGCCATGGACTCAGTTGTTCCTGTGACACAGAGACTGCACTTAGGGGGAAGCAGTGGCTCAGAACCAGGAGGGTTCATCGTGAGGACCCCCCGGCCCCAGGGGGTTGGAAAAATATGGGGGGGACAGATGTCCCAAAGCAGAGACTGTGCCTTTTTGGAGTGAGACAAGGCATCCTTGAAAGACAACCCTAAAAGCAGCTCTGACCATGCGTCAGTGGTGAGAGCACTGGGCATGGAAGGAAGATGTCACAAGCGGCAAAAGGACTTTTTTCCGGGCGGTGCCGAAGTGACAGGGAAGCACACGAGGTTTCAGTGTGTTTCCAGGGGAAGCCTATGGAACAAGAAGGACTCCTTTCCTCTTCATGAACTGAAGTTTGAGTATACTAAAGTGTGGTGCCAGGCTGGGCAGTTGGTGATTTGGGAGAATGTATCGGATTGAGAAGTCAGGTAGTGGGGAGGAGGAAAGTGGTTTTTTTGTAAGGTCTTCAATTTTTTTCTTTTCCTTATAGTTTTTCCCCATTTTCCTGTAGTTTAGTTAATAAAGTGTTCTTTATGTTTAAGCTAAAGCCTGTTTTGCTTATTCCTGGTCACATCTCACAGCAGACACCAGGGTGAGGGCATTTTCATGGGGGGGCACTGGCTCTGTGCCAGGCTCAAACCATGACAATATCCTACTCAATACAGCTGGGACCCTGACAATATAGCCAAGGTCCACAGTAACTATTGTACACCAGGCAAATTTAATATTTCTGTTCTCAGTTATCTTTATACAGGGTCACAGGATTACTGGCCTGTTATATTGTCCTGTAAAGAAAAGAGAAAGGAACACAGGTAAACTTCATTTTTTTATTCCTAGAGCTGACAAGCAGGAAAATGCAGATAATGGATGCATATTCAAGTTCTTGAATGTCCTCCAATTAAAGGTGCTATCTCAGTGCAAAATAATAAGCAATGGTCTGATCATTATCTGACACATCTGAAGGCTACTCAACATGAGAAACAGGTACCCAGTTGCTGTGTAAACACCACATGGAACCTAAATGATTTCTTTGGAAAAACAGGATAAAAAAATCCAAAAAAGGTGGTTTGCTTCCCCCATAATATTCCTCCTCTATAAGAGTCTAGGAAAAAAAGGATACACACTGATTCCTAATTATCTCTTCCTAAGTGAAGGCAACTGCTAGACCAAATCCCAAAATCTAGCCAATTTTACAGCCTCTGAAAAGCCTACCAAGAAAGTAAACAGATGAAAGTCAAGAGATGCTCCCAAATGGATTTGAGAAAATTCACCACTATCCTGTTCTAGATACATAAAGTAACTATTTTTTTTAACTTTCACTCCAGTCTTTCAAGTTCCCTCTTCAGACTGAATATTTTGCCCTACCTTTGCTTCTGACATTGAGTGAATGAGCATTCAGGGAAAAATTTCTGCATGTTCCATCTAACATTTGAGTTTTCCTGATGTCAGTATTCTCATTTGACATATACTTTAGTTTCTTTCTCTTCCTGAACAAAATTAGAAAGGTTTTGTCAAAGTAAAACTGAGTTTTGATTGTCATTGTTCCTTCTGCAAAAGACAAAGTTGAAAGAAAAGTGAGTCATATGATAGATATAGCAACAAGATTCCAAATTGAGAATCAACTGGCCCCAGTTAGTGTCAATACCAATACTTATGTTATCAACAGCAAAACAAATAAGCAGATGTTAATGTGTTTAAAAATAATTAATTAAAATCTTAGCCATTTCAGCCCAAGTCAGTGTTTTTTTCTTAATTAACTTGTTTCTCAGCTGTGTTTGAATCTATATCATACTTTTCAGTATATATTGAAATTATACATGCATACACACATATGCAAGCTTGTTTTCTTTGTAAAACAAGTAGAAACCCATTTCACTGGATTAAAAATATCATATTCTTTCTCATAGTGCTGTATGAACTTGCAGCCTGGTCTCACTGGCTCCAGATCCCAGTAGCTGCAGTCCTGATGGGTTAAACACTTTCTTTAAGAAAGAAATTTGTGAAAGTAATCCTTCTGAGGGAAATCACTAGTACTTATTTGACTCAAACACAACTACTGTTATGTTCTAACATAAACTTCTAAACTTCTTTACAGAAGAATAAATATCCTAGCGGTGCAGCTGCTCCCTGCTGCAGTTTAACTGCTTGGTTCATTAATATGGACAGTGCAAAAAGAGTTCAAGTTGTGCAAGGAAGTTCTCAGAAGAGCCATAAATGTTTTGTACTGTGTCTCTCCCTACATTTTAGAGCATAGCTTATGGAACAGCTGAGAAAATAACATTGCACTAAATCTTCTTCTCGCATTCCCAAGTTTGAGGCTTCTCCATTTCCTTTGTCCCCTTCAGTTCTAAGTATCTGTATGTACCTTTATTCCTGCCTTCATAAGCAGAAAGCACAGTGAATTTACACTGTAAATTCCTTAGAAACTTGTAAATCCACCACTTCCTGCCTGAGAGGGAACTGAACCACATATAAACCCATTAAATACACTGTCTAGAGAGTGTGCTGCCCTGTCTTAATAAAATGGGCTGCTTCAAGAAAGGTAAGAAAAGTATAATGATTTTCTCAAGTTTTTTTTTTCCTCAAATTACAATGGAAAATAAAATTAAAACTGTTAAAGGTAATTTCTGATTGCTGTAACTGCGTTACAGCATCTTATTGACATTAGCGAAACCACAGGGTTGAGATTCTACTCCTTGAGCATAAAAATTGTTGTTCATCTTAAAGAACTGGAAAAAATTGCTTTATTACAAACTCTATATTCATATCTCTTCATAGTTATTTTCTTTAATGTGAGAAGCCGAATATCAAATTTGATAGGTTGTGCAGTAGTTTCTGGACAAAAGTGTTAAACAGCCTCTAGGATCCATCTTCTCCTAAAATATATCTTCCCTTCTAGCAAAATATTTTATGTTTATATGTGCCTTTGGTAATTTTTATCTTGTATTGTTTTATTTCTTCTGGTAAAAACCAAAAAATATAAACAAACAAAAACCCAAACAAAATTAACCAACCAACCCACCAAACAAACAAAAAACATAGAGGGAAGTTTTCAGATTTTCATGTTGCTTCCTGACATTAGAAAATCCATGCAACCATATATTTAACAGTAATTTTTGTGTAAATAATGCACCTACTGAAGGAAAGCACATACTAAAATAGTTTGCCTCTGAGGTTTTATGCATTAGTTTTTGTTGCACTGAAGTTTAAGTTTTTCAGCTAGAATAAAGTCAGAATTTCCTTATAGTAGATGTATGAATCCAATTATTTTTACATATTTATCTCCTACAAATGCTCCTGGTATCTTCATTTATACGATGATCTGCTGATGCCCAGTTGATTCATAAGTATCTTGGTCCAAATTCTTTTCCAAGAGAACTCAAAATAGTAATGCAAAAACTGGATCATGGTATTACCAGTTAATTAATAAAAGCATTTAAAATAAATTTTCCCCATATCTTTCTATTAAAACTGTGTGATTTAGTTTTACCTTTTTTTGTGCAGATTAAATATTTGGGTTGACATTCACATATTTTGGCTTTGTCAACAGCATGATTTAGCTTTGTAAGACTGAGCAAAAATTATGTTGATCTTTCTATCTGCACGTAATAGAACTGTGACCTTTTACACATACATTTTGCCCATTAATTTATCATTCTGCAAGCAATTTCTAACACTGCAAACCTCTAAGCACCTTCAAAACATCTTATGAAAGAATCAGTTTGCTACAAACCACCTATTTTCTTTATAATATAGTTTTTCTTACAAGTAGAAAAATAAAACTTTAATTAACATACTGTGCCAAGTATAAACCAAGCTGACCAAAAGTTTTCTATTTGCCTTGATTGAACAAAAGTAGGATGACCTGATGCTACATAGGAGATAATCAGGTCAGGCTGCGTAGTTTCTGCACAGTCTGAAGAAAAAAGAGAGTTGTCATGTCTTCCTGGAACAGAGGATTATGCAGGAAATCCTAGTGAGAATGGCCAGGAGAGTGAAACATATTATTTATTTTTATTTTTAAAATTTTAGAAAACATTTTAAACAAATCTTTTATTTTTAAAATTACTGTTTAGAACTTCCCAATTCCCTTGTTTCTGATTGACATCTACTTCAGAAATGCTATATAGATAATTTCATGGAATCCACCTGTAGGGGATTTGGCTTCTCATTCCATAAATTTGTTTCTCTGTGTTCCTTCTTTGGTTTGGTTTTCCTTCAAGTCCCTAACGCAGCACCTGGATCTGTGTTGGCAAATCCACGCACGAGCAAAGCCTCACAGATTTGCAGAGTTTGTAGGGGCTGGGCAGAACATCTCCACTAACTCCATGCAGACCTGAGCACAACTCCTCTGATAACTGGGGACATACTGAGGTACTACTGGAGTAATTGTCAGAATTCTCGCTAGTTTCAAGGACATAAAATTTCCCTTATGATTTCTCTCAGGGGACCCCTTGGTAGTAAGCAGTCCACTCCAATGAGAGTTAGAACAGAATAACAACAGGAAGTTATGACTTAGCAATGATTTTAACACTTCCCTTGATAAAAAACTAAATATTTTCCCAAACTTAAAATGTGCTTCCAAAATAAAATGCTCTTTTTGCTGGTTTTTGCTTGAGTATGGTAGATAAGGTCTGTACCCACAATGTCTCTTACAAGCCCAAGTAATAACCATAGGTGTCATAGTTCAGAGTATTTAATTCAGAGCATCTCTTCAGAAAATCTTTTTCTTTTCCTTTATCTTTGCCTTTTGCTGATAGAAATATCTTTAGAGTGGACAGGAATGGACAAACAGGAGATAGGAAAGAGAATATCTTTTTCACTATCATCATATTAACCTTGAAAAGCACTTCCAAATATGTTTTTGTAAACTGTGAATTTTTGCTGCATTGAGTGCTGTTTTTTCACCTAAGTGCACAGAAAGCAAAGAAGATATTCATGGAACATTTAGCAAAGGCCACAACTGGAATATATTCTGATATGAGCACTCTTTATTGTCTTTATATATACATAACTGACAAACCTGCAAGCCATTTGAAAATAAAACCTTTGTTTTACAGGAAGGAAGTTAACACAGGCCTCTGACAGACTTAGAGACACCCTCTAGTGCTTGAGATTCCTGCCCTGATGCACAGAAGGTCAGAACACAGGGGTAACTACAGTGGTGTGGGTCCCTGATGGACAGGCAAAAGGAGAAGTCACTCTCAGTCCCTGTGTCCCCACTTGTGTCCTCTGCCTGGGTGCTGCTTGCAGGATCATCTCATTGGCAAGGTAATGAAAATAAAATTCCTTTTTGCGTTACAGCTGTGGTTTTGGGATTATTGCTGAGTCCTGCCTGTGCTAGCACACACAAGTGCATGCATTTAAAAAATCTGCTCTCTTGAATGTGGTCCTTTAGTAAACTGGTGGTAAAGAAAAACATTTGAGTTGCAGAGAGACAAAAAAACCCTGGGGTTGTTTTTGCCCTAAACCATGACAGTTGTGAAAGTATATTAAATGAAATAACAAAGCAAACAACAACAAAAAAATGTTGCATGGGGGAAAAAAAAAAGATTAGGAGTATTGACTTATTGTGTCATATATCTCAATGTCAGGTACAATTTCCTGTGTATATACTGTATTCTACAGATATAAGGGAGATCCCAATCAGATCCCAAAGCCTTGCATCCCTGAAAGCTCTGCTGTCAGGAATCAGTAATGGTAACTCACCTGCATCTCTTTTCAGGAGGGCTTTAAACCAGTACTGCGAGCATGTTTTGAGCTTTTTAAGGCTTTCCAGCTTGAAGATGAAGTCAGACATCTTTTGCAATTCCAGCTTTCTCCTGGAACACTAGACTAGAAAGGTTTTCAGGGAGATCTATTAATTTCATAACTTTGACTTTGTCTATAGGTGTTAATTTTAAGAAGACCTCATCTCTTCCCCAGGAAAAGTACCTAAAATGGATTTATGAGTGCCTGTGTTAGGGATGTACATTAGAAACACACGATAAGGGCCTGGGCCATTACCAAGGATACATTTTCCTCCCTGATGATGTTTGTTCAACGGGACTTTTCTCTACCTACTCATTTTGGCTCTCTAGTGAGATTTAGAAGGATTATGTCTTCCAGTAATTGTGTGTATGAGATTTCTTTTTTTGCCTAACTCAGCCAGGAGCTAAGACAGGGGCTCTATGGGCTAATTAAGAGACATTTGAAGCTATGACACCTATGAGTACTAGTTTGGGGGAGAATGTATTTTAAATAGTGAAACATGGTCCTTAAAAATAATTATTGTTTAGGAAATGCAACTAATAATAATCTTTACAATTTATAGAAGGACTTTCTCCAGGAGCATTAATGTTCAGCTGAGGTCTGTCTTTTATGTCATCTACAGCATTTGCCTACTCATCATCAAATTGTAGAATTTGTTTAGTACAGTATTTCTCTTCTTCTTTGTTCGTAATTAGAATTAAAATTCCTAAGAGATACAAGTCTTCTTGTCCACTTCATTTATTAATGGACAGTTGTCCAAATGAACAGTAACTTATTATAAGAATATTTAATACATCTCAATTATGATAAGTGTTAGTTTGTGACAACAAAGTAAAGCATAAATAATATAGCACATGAATTTAAGGATATATTCACTATCAACTTTGCAAAAGGAATCCCAACCCTGCTTCAAATTTATCATTCCGTGAATATAGAAGTAATTTTGAAATGCTAGCAAATCTGATCAGCGAAGGGGAAATTTAATGCATTTAATGATTACATTTATTTCTTAACTATATCTAACAGAAGAAAAGGAAACAAACAGGAAAAAATACCTTTTATTAGATATTTGAGAACAGTGCACGTTGCAACCATGTTTTAAAAAAACCAAAAATCCCCAGACAGTGTGAAAAGAGAAAAAAAAAAGACTGCAAAGGAAGGATGTAAACAGCAATAGACAAATATACCCAGTTTTCTGTAGTTAATGTCGTGGTTTGAGTTTGGTTTTTTTTAGAGCATATATAGTGACTGTTGTAGTTGGACTTTTACAGCAAGGTTTGCATATGTGAAACCCACATACAGGTTTCAATAATCATTCACAACTTCAGCTGTGACTTGAAAAATAACATTATAATGACAACTGCAGTAGATTGGAACTATGCTAATGAGGGAAGTGCTTATAAATAGCAAGGTAATGTGCCACGAAGGGGTGACAACATATGAACATATGAAAATTATTTAAATAAAATGAATTCTGTAATAAACTGTGTTTTGATTTATTTTTTAAAATAAAGAGCCAACAGTCAGTAAAGAATTGCGATATTGTGTCTCAGTCTGGAATTCACCTTGGCTAACTTTTGCAGCGCCAAGGACTGTTGGTAGTGCTACCTTCCAGCACGCTGTTCTCCTTTGGAATGCATCCCCATCTGATATCTGCAAGTGAAACTGCTGAATTTCTCGTACTGTCAATTTACATCAGCCACAGATCTGATAGCAGCTCTAGCATGGTCATACTGCACAAGTTTGGAAGGAGACAATTCCACTGCCTTCTTATCTCTGTTTACCCACAGCATCAAGCTGAGTCTGAACCTGAATACGTTTAAACTGTGAAATTCTGCGGTTTCCATCCTCTGTGGCATCCATAATGAACCATAACCGACTCACCTGATTCCCTTTCCTATTAGAATTCAAAAGCAAGAAAGAGCTGTAGTATTCATTGATCACACAAATCTCACAGCAGACTTACACACAACTCTAGCAGGGAAGTGATGAGAAGGTTTCATCAGAATAGATCCCAATAAGGTCATTAGCTACCATTATTGGTGAATTTTACAAATGGAACTGAGCATTAATCACAGCTATCTTTCTAAGAACCTGTTTGATTTTCTGAACAATTTTATACAATCCACACTGTAGTTTAGGCTTTTGTTTTTCCAGTAATCTTTGCAAATTATTTTTCTTGATCTAACAAATAAAATTAATAAGAACATGACAACTCTGTGCTGCCAAGGTGGAGAAAGACCACAGAGATTCAGAAGAGAATGCATCTTGGCTGTCATGTAAAATAAAGTTCTGAATTGAGTTTATAATTAAAATTAAATGTAAATGTAAGCATGGTGCAAAGTCTCAATTTGGAAATCTGTGATTTATGGTGAAAGCTGGGCTTTTGATTGAAGTTTGTTTGCAGATAATTTTCATGATTTTGCTTCTACTATAATTGATTCTGATTAATACTTTTGAGGGAAAAAACAAAAGTAAAACCAATGAAGTGTTAAGTAATATTTTCCTTTATTATCTTTGTTTTAAAATTTACTTAAACCCATTAATATGGTTACAGAATAGTTTATGTTGGAAGAGACCTCTCAAGGTCATCAGCAGCAACCCTCCTGCTTGGGACAAGGTTAGCTAGAACAAGGTGTGTAGGATTGCATCCAGATGGGTTTTGAATATCTTCAGAGAGATATATTCAGACAACTATCTATATATAAGCAATTATAGTATATATTTTATATCTAAAATAGATATATAGTATATGCAATGATAAAAATCTCTATATTGGTAAGTATGTAGAAAATACTCTCTCTTCTGTTCTTACTTTTGTGCAAAGAATTGGAACTATTTTGAATTAACAAGATTCACTCAAAATGCAGAATTGTGTAAGAATGAACTTTGAATTGTGTCTAAATTTCTCACATATATTTCAGCTTGAGGAGATTTATATAATTGGACTGCCTAGATCTTGCAGTCTGCAAAATTTGGTTTCTTAATACTGACATGCATTTATGCTAGAAATAAAGTATCATGAAACCACTTTTATAGACTTTTAGATAAATCAGGGATTTTTAACATTTGTGTCTGGCAATGTTTAGCACTTTGGCCTCCCTCACAAATTGCTGTCCACCTTGTTGCACTACAGAGGGATGGAGCATTGCAGCCATTTTTTGCTACTTTATTATTAAATTCATAGAGTTTGGAGATCCCTGCCCTAACCACACTGGGACAGGCGCGTGCCTGGAGTGCAGAGGTAAGTGCTGACTCAAGTTGCTGCAGCCAGAGCTGAGTGAACAAGGCAATGCCTGCTGTGGCACGTGCTGCCTGTCACCTGGCTGGCGCGGAGCACGGTGGTCCCCGGAGAGTCTGGACTGTGCTGCACTGCACTCTGCAGCAAGACACGCTCCCACCCCGCTGTAGTGCATGAGCTGTGTGATTCACACTGGACTGGCATCCCTCACAGATCCCCCCTCCCTTCCTTTGGAAGCCATCTCATTTCTGCAGCTGTGAAAACTCCTGTGCGGGTGGTGCACAAAAAAAAGTCCTCTCAGACACATGCCATTGATTGCATTGTTGTTTTGTGTAGGACCAATTGCGTGCTTAATATTGTACCAGCATTTCTTCCAATTTAGTGTTACACGGCTTTTCTTCCATTACGTTTAACATGGCAAAAAGATTCAATCTGGATTACCATAAGCATTTTGCTCAAACACTGAGCACAGTTTTATTAGAATAAAATAAATTTCTCATTCTTTTCATTCACTGCAGGCAATCAGTAGGATTCATCTGACAAAACACAAGCATCTGTAATACAGATTTATGCTTTTAAAATAAGTGTCTAACTCTCTTTCAGAGCTGGTAGGGAGACACAGGCCCTTTTGAGGAGGAATCCATTTTATCCTGAAACAGCTATCTATAAATAAGTCAGATGAGCTACATCCTGAGTGTACCTCTTTTTCTGCACTGACTAAAAGCTCAAAAGCAGATAACCACATTGCAGATGCCTAGTCTGAAAAGATTAATCACATAATTTCTTTCCACAGCTTTCCCGTGTCTTTTTTGCCAGTTCTCCTTCCTCAAAGGAGCACTACTCTCCCTTACACGTGCAGTACGACAAGTAAAGAAACAGACACAACAAGCACAACAAATAAAACAATTTATTGCAAATCTCAGTGGTTAAACCTTAGGAAATAATTCTAAATAGATATTTTAAATTCCTTTGTTAATTCTGCAGTCTTCAGAGTGGCTTTGTTACTGATCATACTCCCTGTTCCACGCACATTGAACAGTTGAACGTTTAACATTGAACACACAAGAGATCAAATGTCAGACTCACAAATTCCACTTCTATTTCTGACTGTCACAGTAACTACAGCTGTGATAGTCCTGAACATGGAATATTTTAATTATGCCCTTGACTCAAACAACTTTTTCTTTTTCAATAAAGAGAAGTAAACGTTTTTGTTTGTTTTGGTTTTTTTTCCTTTTACACATACTAATGCACTTCATCATATGAACCAGTTCTCAAAAAAATTGTACACATAAATGTCCCTCATTATACAGACAGATTTGTGAAAAAAACAATAAACAAGTAATGAACTTTTCGTAGAGGCATATTAACACAGCATTCTCTTTCTCATTGTAATGACTGCACTCAAACCTTCTAATTTCTTCAATATTAAGGGACAATTTCATTTCCTAAACACTTGAAAAATCTATATATGATCTGCAATATAAGTACCTGAATTTTATGCAAGGTGTGTATTTGAACTGTAAGGACTTTTCCTCTATGGACAGTACCATGATATTTTTAATATAATGTCTATAAAACCTGAAATATGTATCTGGCTCTCCAAACAAATGAAATAATAGACTCATCAGAAAAAACAGCCTCCTTCAGGAACTAATGAGTTTTTATGTTGTGAGTTTTATAAGGATGTAAGTAACAGACCAACATCAAAGATTTCCTAAAACATAATTGCTGTGTTTGATAACCAAAAAATCATCCATAAGAAATCATTGCAGTTAGAACTTTCACAGAGATAGAAAGAAAGCCAACAAGATATAGATCCTTCTGACATTTTCAAAGCATGGTGCCTCATGTTTGGAATGATAAACATTTAGACATATGATTTGTGTTGTAAAGTTTTTGAAGTAAAGCTTTTGAATCTGTGTGCCGAAGATACTGCATTGACCTATGTCATGTCTAGTATTGATTAAAGGTTGTACAAATAGACTCTGAATCTAACAGCAAGGTATGTATTGACATTTTCTAATAAGGATAGCAGCCCTGCCAGCTCTGGCTGTTACATCTCACAAACTGATGAAAGGTCAGTGCTGGAGGAGTGTTCCACCTTCGCATGCAGTGGCACAAGTGATGCAGCAGCTGGCACCTCAGGAAGACTCAGCCCTGAATCAGACCCCTGCACACCCCTAAACTGAACTTGCCAATGTGGAACACCAATTACAGATGTAAAGCTGGGCTCATTATAGTCAGCTGAAAATCACACACAACTTTCCACAAGTTTTTTAGGGACTGGTGTGAATAACAGAACCATAAAGAAGCATGTGCACGCTCCTCTCTAGGGGAATATCCAGGACAGTGAAATATATTCCCTTAGAGCTACCACAGGATCTCTTTTTGCCTATGTGCTAATCCTAAAGGATTTGATATGCTTACTGACTTGTGACATAGCTTCCTTTTAGGTTAGATGCCGTTCTGCCGTTCTCCTAAGAGAAGGAGATTGTGCGCAATCCACATCCATAGACATGAGAAGACAGACGTTGTGATATTCCATTGGGGAATCTTCTTGCCACCTTTACTCACATGCAATGAGGCATATGAAACACTAATTTACAGCTACATCATAAATCCCGTGTTGGCATCACTGATAATTGTTCACACATGTTCACTTCTGACAGTAATCCTTTGCTTGGATAACCCATATGGTTGCTACAACAAAACAAGAACTTTCAAAGCACAGTAATTTTCCTATCTTCAAATTTTGTAAACTCTTTATTAGTAGGATTTAAATTAATTGTATTTAGCCTCAGCCTCGCATAATCCTACATTTTTGGATGCAGAAAAAACTATTGGTATACTTTGAATTTAGGAAAGAGTGAAAAAAAATGTTTAGTAATTTCCAACATGATAGATTCATCTGGATATGTCTGGATCAAAGAAATTTTTACATGAAGTAGACTTCTTATTTATTAATAAAGGCTGCAGAACCTGTTGTGTTGCTCAGGTTCTCTGTTGACTGTTGTTGAAGTGTTTTCAGGTCTACCTTTCAGAGAACTATTAGAACTTCCCAGTAACTTCTACTTTATAAACTGTAGATATTGATATATTCCTTGTCCTATCCTCTGCTAATATCTTCAAATTTGTATATTGGCATTTAGCCTAGTGGGAATCTGATCTTAATTGAGGTGTCTAGGTTCTAATGTAGCACAGTAACATCTTCAGTGCTAATAATAATCAGAATTATAAAATATTTTATAATATTTTATAATCAGAATTATAAAATAAACACAGAGATTGCAATACAATCATAAGTTTCTGGAAATAGGTAAAATCTGTATTTTCCACTTCTCCTTTATTAAATACCCTTTCTCACACTTCTGCTGATATCCTCAAACACCTATGGAGGCTAAAGGATTCTCTGCAAAGTTACAATGCTGTACAAATCAATGGATCTTGTGCTTTTCCCTGTTTCTGCTCCTATACTGCTGATTGTTATAGTCTTCTCCTATAACAATCAATAAAATTATGCCAAAAGAAGAAAAGAAAAAATAGAAATGATATCATAATAATTTCTTCCCTGTATTAAGTCTTTTTGTGTGCACATCTAAGCCTTCTTTTTTTGCTATTGTGGGAAGAGTAAATCTGTATTTGACTTCAGACCTTTCTGAAAATTGAGCTGACCTGGAATCATAGGTAGGTAAAGCACAGTAATAATAGAAGTTGAAAATCAATACACTCTTTTACAGGGTCATGCTGAAGTCATTTTTGTTTCAATGATAAAATGATATTTGGATTTTGTAAGATTTCTTTCTATTGCCAATTAACTTCATAGTATCCTTGTGTCACAGTAGAAAAAGATCCCGAGAGTGACTTTTAAAATCTGAGACAACATAGCAGTTATCAAAAAACTTTCTTATATCAACTTATGCTGCATAACTGTGCATATTTTATGCATTTATACCCAGTTGTAGCACATTGAGAATGAAAAAAACAAGTTAGAAGAAGAATATATGCACTATTATACATGTGGTTTACTTCTAAAACCTTTTGCTGTCTTCTGCATGTGAATATTTTGGAATAGCTTGCTGAAGAGAATATCTGGAAAATAAAACATTTTCTCGAGTAAAACCACAGCAAGTTGAAAATACCCCCCAAAACAGGGAATACTATCCCTACTGTGTGTCACATCTGAGTAAACTTGGAAGAGGAGAAGTGTGGTAATGTCTTGCCCTTAAATATCTATCTAACAGGACTCTATCAAACACATTCACAGACACATTGAAGTGTTCTAGCATGATATAAACTCCAAGGATTTCCACTCAGTCAATCTGGATGACTTCTGGGGCTTTACAAAGGCTTCCAGCCTCCCCATTTTCAGTGTTACAGACAGAAATACTGAAGTGGTGGTGGCCCGTAAAGACATCTTCCATTCTAGTTATAATAGCCCAAAATCTTTGAAATATTTCTTCCTACTGCACATAAAGCAGCTCTATTCTTGCTTTTGTTCCCTTTTAAATATGCAGAGATTATAATGAGGTAAATTTTCCCACTTATTCAGTATATCTAAATTTATATTTAATAGAGTTATAAATGCAAGCAAGATAAGGCACATGTGTCAGTGTTCTACCAAGAGTGAAAGGGATTTGGGTTTTTTATTGGTGTTCAACATTATTTTCTTTGGTGTTTCTTGCTAAGGGCAGAAGTTAAGAATTAAATTAAAACCACAGTATATCACAAAATTGAAAAAATTCAGGCTATGATTAAGATCCAGCACAACCAGGACTAAAATGTGTTTATTAGGATGATTAATTAATAAAGACATTTAGCCAAGAAAAGCGGCCAATAAAAATTTTCATTGTCATACTTGGATTTTCCCTTCAAGTCAAAGAGAAGTCAGTTAAAAATATCCACAAAGAAGCATGTCTTTTCTCTATTTCAGTTTTCATCAATTCACCTGTGAAATTGCAAGATAATAATCAAAATAAGAATGAAAATACTTTAGCCTGGTCTCATCATCCAGATAAGCACTACTCACAGGTGTTTTATATACAATTTTAATATTGGTATCATTTTTGCCTTCATTAACCATCCCACTTCATTAAACATAAACAGTCAATTCTAAACCAACAACTTGTGGCCTTTTTTCTATCACCATTAATTTCCTTCAGTTTGAACTGACAGCAGAATTTGTAACTGATGATAAAAGGGAATATCTTACATTTTTTTTCTGTCATAAACTCTAGTTTTCTACAGTAGTAGCACTTTAAACTATGCACTTTTTAAACTTTAATTTGTAGGAAAATGTGCTGCCTTCAAATTTATTTTGTCTGTGGTAATAACTGCTTCAGGCCTGGGCTTGATGAAACCAGAAAAAATAGACCCAAATCCCACATACTACTGTCATTTTTTTCCAATCACATTCATCATCTCTGTATGCAGTAAGAATTTAAGGAACTCTAAAGAAATATCAGCAATGGAAAGAAATGAATGAGAGACAAGTAGAAATTGTTCTGAAATAGTCTGTATTGCAGAGTAGTGCAATGGCATTGGTAAAAGTTTTATGGTTTAAGTTTTTTGGGGGTTATGTGGGTTTTGGGGGGTTTTGATGTCTTTTGTTTGATTTAGTGTGTTTTGGTTCAGTTTGGTTTGTTTGGGTTTTTTTTGTTCTTAGTTTGGAACAGTCAAAACTGCTTCCATTCCTCCCTGGGACTGTGTAATTTTGACATACGCCATTACCACAGGTTGAATAAGCTGCAATTCTCAGCACTCAGTGTACCTACTTTAAAAAGAACTGGGTTTTATATGTTGGGGTAGATAATTCTTCATTGCCTCCAAACATTGAGCTTCAATCAAATTGATGTGCTTTGCTTCACCTCTGAACAGCTCTCAACATTTTCTACCAATATTATAAGTGCTACTCTAATATCAGAGGTAAATCAGTTTCACAAAAGCCGTACAAAAGCCAGTGTGGGTTTTAAATCCCCTTTTGACCTTGCTCAGTATTTTCTTTCATAGCGTTCAGCAACCTTTTTTTTTTTTCATTCTTTTTCTTTTAGAATGTGTTAGAAATTTTGTTTCCTACATTATGATCCTAAAAGTTTGTCAAGCTGGCTACATGCAGTGCATGTTTAGTGGTACCTATAATCACAAATAAGAAATCTGTTAGTAAATCAGAGTCAGTCTTGTATTATATAAAACTTTTTCATATTAGCTGTTATAGGCTGAATCTTCAGTCTAGTGGTACATAGATTTCTATTTCATAAAAGAGAAATAAACAAATCAATTATTTTAACATTAAAATTTTCAGACAAATACCGAGTCTGCCATCTATGTCTTGAAAATACAGGTTAATATGTTCTGTGTTTACTTGCTTTCATAGAATAGTTTTATTGAATCAAAATCTCATAAGCCATTTGGTATGTATCACAGCATATAATGGTTTTATTGTTCTGTAACTTATTGTCCATATGAAATTCAAATGTCAGGTCTATGAATTTGGAGATGCAGTCAGCTGTAAAAAGCCATTACTCCTGATCTTATCTGAACAGGGGGAAAATACAGTTTGCTTTCTTGTCTTGACTTACAAGGAAACTATGAATCTGTTCTGCCCACACACTGGTCCACAAAACTAGAGTAAAAAAATGTATTGGTCTCCTTATATTCCATTTCATAAAAAACAGTACCTCATCATTCATAACTTGCATTGAGCCTCTTAACTACTTATTTTAATAGTAAAAGTGATTTTGACATTTTTTAAATCAGGTGAATTAATTATGTCTCTCTCATTCAGATTATAAAATATTAGTTGCATTTTTTTGAGTAGTGCTTATCTTGAGGCATCATAAGACATTAATATTTCTGTCATTGCTTCAGGACAAGCTGTTAAGAGCAAGTGATCTTATTTCCTATTTTGAAAGGATTGTTTATTTAGTACAGGGGAAAAGGCGCTTCAGAAATCTCACTAAAGGCAAAATATAAAAACTGTGAAGTTGCATAGGTAATGCCATGGGCATAAACTCAGCTTTGTTGACAATAGTTGTATAAACAAGAAGCATCTTGGGTTCACTGTCAAACCATACACAAATAAATAGAACAGGCAATTAGTGAACTATGCACTTTTCTTTTAAAGAGAGTCTTTTTGATGTGGATGATATCAAGCTTCAGTAAACATGGAAGAAGCTCTGATGTTTGCATAAACTAAATCCTCAAAGCAAAACTGCAGTCTGAGAGCTGATCTTGAGGTCATTTTCCTGATTTCTCTCCACCATTTGTGAAGGATTTCTATAAATATGGTTATGTAAGGGGAAAAAACCCACAGATTCTGAACTAATTATTGCCACTTACAAAGATGAATGCAACTGTCTAAAACTTAAAAAAAGTCAAAATATTTAAACTCCCTCTTTCAAATGTGTGTGTTCATAATGACATTGATTCCCCTGCAAGAACTGGGCACACTTTTCTGCCTCTTAACACTTCTTCCAAGTGAATTCATGGGATTTTCACAAGCAGTAAAGACCCTGATAGAACCTCTTCAAAATCCGTGAATAAGATACCAAAGCAACTGAGTTTTAATATTAAATGCACTATTGGTATACACTGGCCAGGTCAGTAAGTCCCAAAGAATTAGATCTATTGCCCTAACTACATAATAGTGGTCCATATTGTCCTTGCCACATGGCATAAATCAATAACCTGTGGCAAATGTAGCTACAGTGTATTTCATCCCTGAAAACAAGAGATTCTCTGTGAAAGTTTAGTCCATCAAGTAAAGGGTGTTTAAGAGAAATTAGGACAAGGTCACATCTTTAATGAATTGCACTTGCTAGCAGATAAAAGGTCATAGGAATCTGTTTTGTCTGAAGCAAAATGGTGAATCATTTTTTCAAGTGAGTGGCAGCCCAATTATATATTTCTACAAAATACTGAAATAATCAAACAACTTACCTTTTCGCTTCGCATACCATAAATGCACATCAATTTTCATCTAACATGTGAACAAGAAATTATTATGTTTACAAGAAAATGACAGTTTGTGGGACATGTAGAGATATATAGGAAAATATCATTGGGTTTTAAGGAATTTCTGGATTGAACAGCAATTTTGCTTTTCCATCATGGCTGGCTAAAGCGGGAAGTACATTTTCTACCCTATTTTCAGGAAACTTGAAAAGGACATTTGAAAATGTCCTTTTTTTTATCTTACGGAAAACCCAAAAAATTAATGTAAAATATCCATGTAAAATAATACAGTTCGCACAATTACAATAGGAATATGTCACACTCTAAATTACTTTAAATCACCAAAGAGCAATAGCTCTGAAATAAAAATCCTAGAATCCTGGTTGTTTGTTCCCAATAAAACTTGACTTTTCATTTACATTTAAAAAGATCATAATCTTCTACAATTCTTAAACTTTTTCATCTGGTTGAAACTATCCAATAAATTTTAGTCACTTGATTTCCCCCTGAGTTTACTACTGGTGAAAGACATTCCATTCTTCTATGCTTTTCATGTCAAGTACTATTAAAACAAAGAGGGAAGAGTATTTTATGAATCAGGATGAGCAGTATTCATCTTTCAGACTGTCAGCTTGAACAATGGAAAATCAGTGCTTTTCCATTTTGACAGCTGCAAAGAAAGCTGTGGAGATTATGCACATTAGCTAAATAACCAAGATTACCATGGAAAGCTCAGTTGTGGGGTTTTTTTACCTTAACAAGGATTAGGTGGAAATAATGAAGAAAAATATGACTTCTGGTCATTTGCTCAAAGCCTGAAAGCCAGACCGAAGCTGTATAATGACTGGCATTATACCCAAAACTGATACGTAATGTTTGGGTTATATTTGACAACTCTCCACAGAACTTTTGACAACATAATGAAGCTGACTGGGTAATAATCATGGAATTTGTACTCTTTATCAGCTGATAAAACAGAGTTTAAGATAATGAAAAACTTGAATTCAGATATAAACCGGGAACACAGAATCATAGACTCTTAGAATGGTTTGTGCTGGAAGGGACCTTAAAATTAATCTAGTTCCAATCTCCCTGCCATAAGCAGGAACACTTTTAACTAGACAAGGTTCCTGAGAATTCCATCTAACCTGGCTTTGAACTGTTCCATGGATGGGGTATCAAGATCTCTGGGCAATCTGTTTCACTGTCTCACCACCCTCAGAGTCAGCAATATCTACCTAC
This sequence comes from Zonotrichia leucophrys gambelii, assembly GCF_028769735.1. NCBI lineage: Eukaryota > Metazoa > Chordata > Aves > Passeriformes > Passerellidae > Zonotrichia > Zonotrichia leucophrys. The sequence goes on along the minus strand of NC_088170.1, from coordinate 54,363,384 downwards.
TATCCAATCTAAACCTACTCTCAGTTTATGATCTAAAATTCATAGACTGAAATTTTTTATGTAAATAAAAATGCATCTTAATCATATGTCTATTTTGCACTAATTGCATATCTAGAGTAACAGAACTGCCTGTGTCTTTTAAATATCACTTAGTATGCATTGTAAAATGCTTGAATTGTATGCATTGAAGTACTTGTGGAATTTTCTTTCAATAGCTACTTTCCAAATTCATCTTAGGTGAGAAATGTAAAGTTCTGAGTTTCTTCTTTGAAGTAATAATTGAAATAAGGGCTATGTTTCCCTAAAAGTTATTATGTATTGGATTTATTAAATTTCAAAAAAAAACTTAACTTATCCAACAGAAACTAATTACACTGTGCTTCACAGAGACCCAAAATATCATGATTTTAGTGAAAGGACAGAGAGGTGAAAATATTATCAGTAATTATTCAGTTCTAAAATTGTATAGATCTCGTAGTTTTTCCCTCACTCAAAAAACCCAGCCAAGGCTAAAGAAATATACTAGAGCTCCCAGTGACGCTCTGATTTCACCCATAGGCATCCCAGTGTTCAACTCTGAGGCAGAACAGCAAAAAGATCTTTAGGAAAACCATCTGGAAGTGAGCAGCATGCTCAAGGCACCTAGAGAGGGCCTCTACACTGCAGTTCCACACCTAGAACAGAAACCTTCCTAAAGTACAAGTTTGAAAATGATGATTCACGTATAAGACCCATTCCTTAATTTGTTAATGTACTTAAGTTTACACTGTGGTCTAGAAAGTTCCACTCTCTCCCGGCAGAATTGAGTCCTGATTCTTCCTTGTTTATTGCCCTAATCTGAGTCAATTAGTTCACAAGGTAGATAAAACTTTGAGTTGATACACAAAATTTTGCCTTTGCCTAAATGAAAGGCTTTGATCACAGATCACATGCATTTTTATGGGAATCTGTAGGCACCAGTGTGTACAGTGTTGAAGAGTGGTCCATTCTTAATCTGTTCTATCAAAGATGTTAATTTTGTGACTATTTAGTAATTCAGAGAAGTCATGTAAACACTGGAGTTATTGAGAGACTCATAGCAGACATATTTTTAGAGAAGTATCTTAAAAACTGTATAAAATATTGAAATATTTCATCTCCTTAAATAACTGTACAGAATATGTAAAAAGTAAATTATTGTGTCATAATGTGTTAAATACAGCATAATTCTTTTTATAGTTGTGTTAAGCTTTTATATCATACTACATTAATTACTTGACGTATTTTTCATACTCCTGTGGGAAGAAATTGCTTTCAAACTTCAAAGATAGCTACTGCTTTTGAACCTGCTATATTTTCTTTCAAAACTTTGAATTGCATAAACTATGTCAGTGACCCAAAGGCTGTTGATGTCCTAGATCCATTTGCACCTTCCTCATACAGAGCAAAATTCCCTCTCTAACCCTCACGTGCAGCAAATTAGGACCAGATTAACAACTGGGATTCCTGTCAATTGTCCCTTAATATAGGCTCCAGTATTACTCTGACAGCTCCAAAATAATTTTCACTGTAGAAATGACTTTAAAACACCAACAAAATTTTTTTAAAAGAAACTGTTGCTGGTCCATTCTTCTTCTAGAGCAACTTTTTCATCATATATCTGTAGCCATTTTAGGAGCATAACAAAGATTGCTGTTAATAGTTTCTATCTTCCACGTTTGTCCTTCCTGGAGAACAATCCTTTAATTTTTATACAATCCATATATAACAATCCATATACTGTAAACTGTCATTTGAGGTTTGGAATACATATGGCTTATGAAGCTGTCATTGAATTTCAACTTTATTTTGTTGCATTTAAATATTTTTTTAAATCAGAACCCAAACATCATTAAAATGTATATTTGATCAAAGAATTTTTTTCATAAGATCTTGGGCTCAATTTACTACTTTAAGATATTTCAATTTGATGAAATAGGATTTCTGGGGTTTTTTTTAAAGATAAAAGGGGGAAATAGGCAGAGGTATTTTAAAATCTTAAACAATCAGCAAGAAAGAAAAAACCCTGTTAATATGATGCTCTGCAATGGATTCAAGTACAAAATAAAGTGGTAAGTATGGGTGTGAAATTTCATTGTGAATAAAAAAAAAGAATGACTAGTTTCTGAGTCTGAGAAAAACCTGTTTTGAAAATCTGGATTTCCTGTAAAGAAAATCCAGAAAGTGAAACAGAGTGATTTTTTTAAACTAATGATCTTGCTTGTATTAATTTGGGCATCTGAATACACAAATAGTTTCTTCTTAACATTTAAACTATAGGATAAGCATTTTGCTTCCTATTTTGTATTCTTGCAATGGAAATAGCACATCACGTGAATTGTATTGTCCCAAATTCACAATTCTGTGTTCAGATTCCAAATATATAAATAGATCACTAAAAGCCCAGTGAATGATCCATGCTCTTAAAGGCAAATGTCTGAGCAATGCAGTTATTGTCTTTCAGTTTGAAAACACAAAAGAATTTCTTGTAGAGTCATGTCTCTAAGTGTCATTTAAGTAACAGAAAAACAACATGAAGTATATATCTTGTTCCACAAAAAATTTATCTTGTGTGGCATCATAAAGAAACACTACTTACACAAAATTTAAAAACCTCATATTTCACTAGAAGATACTAAATAGCAAAGTATAATAAATAAAAATATATCTAAAAACTACAGCCCAGACCACAGAAATACCTCATCATGAATATAAGTGTTATTAATCTAAATGTTTACCTAACTGCATCATTTCATATAATATTGGATTATATAAAGACTTCAGTAAACAAGTTAAATACATAATTGCATCTTCTACAATAGTATATTATATTTTTGTTTATCTACTTTATGAAGAGATAATTGTTTTGATTTAAATTTTAATAACTTTTGCCCAATGCTCTCTCCAGAAATGCTCTATTACATGCATCTCTTCAGTAGAATGTTTCTTCTTCGATATACACTAAGACAATCTTCCTGATCCCTTAGACAAATAAACTTGGCCCCTGACTCTGTGGCAAAGTCCTTTGAATGAAGAATTTCATTGAATTCATGATTGAATGATGGCAGGGAAATGCCATCTGCAGTCTGCTCCACTGAATTTCTCATGTGAAGAATCAAACCCATCACACCTTTCCACTGAATAACAATTTACTGAATTGTTTTGAAGAGAATTACATTTCATATTACATCAGTGAGGACTCTCCTTTGGACAAAATACACAAAAATCTTCACAGTATTATGAGACAGCTGCATTCAATAGATGAGAGCACTTATGAATCTTATCAGTTTATGTTTTAACACTAATGAATTTGAGCTATCTCCCTGTTGATGTTACTAAGGGACACTGTGAAAGAGCTGAAAGGAATCTTATTTTAAAAAGTAATTTAATAAGGAACTTGAGAAACTGGGGAAGGTGTATTAGACTGACAAAGGGAAACTGTTCCAATCATAAACCACCATCCAGAAAAGTTTAAATGAAACTAGATGGTGTGGTAAGGAAAGGAAGGAAGAAGAGGGAGGGGAGGACAGACAAGTATGGTCATGACTAGGACCATAAAATGAGGACTAAATACCGAAATGAAAGAAGTTAACTATCCTAAGTATAATCTCAAGCATATTTGCTATTTCTTTGCAATGTATTGCACATTTCCAGCCCACTTCTTTTGCCTAAGATGAAACAATATGACTCAAATAATACAACAAACAAACAAAAACCCCTGAATATTGAGTTACTGTTGCTCTGTGTAACCTTGACACTCATTTCCTCTCACATGAAGATATCAGAAACATTTGCCTTTGCAATAAATTTTACTGAGACTGGAAAATGAGAGCAAACACTTTGTCAGAACAGACCTCTCTCTGGGTATTATAGACATGATTTAAATATAGTTTTGTTTATGTAATAAATAGTGTCAATCTTGTAAAAATATTCCTTTTCAAACTACATCATAGAAAACCACTGTGACTTGTATAAACTAATTCATATCAAGTACTTCTTGTTTATAAGTGTTGAACAAATGCTTGTTCTTTACTGTGTACCTCTCCCCTCTTTTCAAGAATTGATGGATACCTTTTTATCAATGATAGCAACCACTCATTGCTGTGGATCATGCCACACTGACACAGCTAAATACAGATAAAACACAGTCAATGAAAGATGAAAGGAATTGAGTTATTTGAGTGTACAACAAACTAATCAAATCTAGCAGCAGTTTATTTGGAGATTCGCAATTTTCAGAAATTGTGAAAGTGCCTCTGTTTGCCTTTGCAACATTGCTTTGCTAATTTTCACTATTTCTTCCAATATACAGAAATGAAAAGAAAACAGTAAGGTTGTTAGAATACAATTTGTCCATATGCTGCACAGTTAACTCATAGACCCACATTGCTTACCATGTCATAGACATGTAAATATTAATTATAAAAACCCCAAATTCATGTTGAAAACCACCACACCTTCTGAAGTCACCATCATGCATGATGGAGCCCTGCCTTCCTGGGGATGGCTGAACACTTGTCTGCCCATGGGACTTCATTCCTTATTTTCCTTTGCTCGTTTGCACAGCCTTTGCTTTAATATTAAACTGTCTTGATCCAAATCTTCAAGTTTTCTCACTTTTTCTCTTCTTTCCCTGATCCTGCTGCTTGAGAGAGAGATTGAAGAGGCTTAGTTCCTGGCTGGGGTTAAACCGTGACATTTGTATAAGTTCACATTTGTTAACAAGGATTTTATGTATTCTGGAGCATCACTGGATTTTTCCTAAGAAGAGTAGCATTTTTTTTAACCAATATGTTCCTATTATGAGACACAGCTCTATTTGTTAAAATTTGTCAAGATTTACTGTGGTAGTAATTTATGACAGAACATAACTGGAAACATGACATGATGATAGATGTGGAAGCAATGGTGAAAAAGCATCCATTCAGATCCTTTGTCAGACAATTTATAGGTGGTTTCTTTTGTTTGCAAAGTAACAGAATAATAAATGGTGAACAGCAAAAGTTATTCCACCTTCCTTGAACCGTGCTCACTATTCCATAGTTCTTTCCCACTCTATTTCAAAATAATGCTGTACCAGGCAACAAGAGATTGTCTGATCTACCATGGTATGCCTTTAACATAGATAGGAGGGTATATGGATGGCCCTTGCCTTGAGACCAGGTTTTAAAATTTTTACTCCATTTTCAGAAAACTTTCAAATTCAGAGCAAATAAATTCATTATAAATAGTTTTCTAGCTCAAAAATCTACTTAAGAATTTCATTATTTTAAAAAAACCTTGGTGAAAACCTGAAAGTAGTAAGGAGTATAGTCAATAAAATCTCTATAAAACTGAGATACAGGGATATTTTCCTTGAAGATCTATAAAATGTTTCTGCAGAGAATATAATAGCTAGCTTTCATATGTCTCATTCAAAATTTGCCCATTAATAAGGACTGACTGCAAAGAGTTAAATGGAAGCTATAAGCTGCCAGGGAAAAACTATACAGAAAAAAATCCTATTAAATTAGACTTGAATAATACTGTCCATGTAAGAATTAGAATGATTTCCTAGTTTGTGGACTTGGATAAAAATACATTGAACTACCAACACAAATTTCACTTAGACTAAATCTTGCAAGAATAAAAATGTAATTTAAAATGTTATATGGTTCAGAAAATATTTTGAATTTTCATTTACTAATAGATATATAATGGATTTCAATTTTAACATCATACACACGGGAAAGTCCCTTTATAATCAACAGGATTTCTATACTACAATCTTACTATATCACTTAAATCAAATTAATTGATTAAGCGCATCAGGAAGATGATGCATAAAATTGCTAAATGAGTGCAGTGTTGGCTGTTCACCAAATGCCCCCACAAGTGGCAGGGATTTTTAAAGATTACTTGCACTGAACTTAATCAAGTTCAGCTTTGTTAAAACAGGACAAAAGTCAAAAGAGTCAAGGCTGTAATTGATTAGGAAGAATTTTATTAGATTCCATGATATACATTGTGAGGTGTTTATATTTTGGGATTTATTGGTTCTAGGAACTACCAGGTGCCACAGAATTGTCAATACTCAAAACTGTCAAAACAAATGGCATCATTATTAACAAATAAATATCATTAATGATTCTAAATGCGAAGTTGCTGCCCCATTTTCACCTCATGTTTTCAAAGCCAGTAATAACCAACTGCTTTTCTGGTAGCAGTTTTTATGTGACTATTGTATATTAAACAGCAAAAAACCAAATGCACACTCACATATACAAGAATTGTTAATATACACAGGACTATACTGTATTACTTACTTTCCATACTGTATCTTAAAAATTTACATACAGCAGAGCATGAGAAAAAGCAGGTTTCTTGCTTTTTCAAGAAAACAGCAATTTGGCAACTCCATTTTGTCTGTTGTGTTTTAAACTGTAATTAGTAGTTTGGAAGGAATTTATTTTAACAATCTTTTCCTCCTCCAAAACTCAAAAGTGTTTGCGTTCTTTTGTTGTGGTTTTATCACATCCAGCAACCAAGCCCCACACAGCTGCTCACTCACTCCCCCACGAGTGGGATCACGGGGAGAATTGGAAAGGTAAAAGACAGAATAGTTTGAGAGTAGGGATAAAAACAGTTTAGTAGAGAAAGCAAAAGCCACGCACAAGCAAAGTGAAACAAAGAATTTATTCACTACTTCCCGTGGGCAGGCAGGTGTTCAGCCTTCTCCAGGAGAGCAGGGCTCCAGCACACATGACGGCGACTTGGGAAGAGAACCGCCATCACTCCAAGTGTGCCTTTCTCTTTCTCTCATTTTATATACCAAGTATGATGTCATGTGGTCTGGAATATCCCTCTGGTCAGTTTGGGTTAACTGTCCCTCTGCATCTCCTCCCAGCCTCCCACACACCCCCAACGTCTTCACCAGTTATTCTTGCACCAGTGGCAGTGCAAAAAGCAGAAAAGGCCTTGGGTCTGTGCAAGCCCTGCTCAGCAATAACAAAAACGTCTCTATGTTATCAACTCTGTGTTCAGCACAAATTCAAAATACAGCCCCCCAAACCCCCTCACAGCCATTGGGAAGAAAATTAATTCTAACCCTGCCAAAACCAGCACATCTTTCCAGTCCCGCCTCTATAATATTATATCTTAATTGTAGTTGTTCTTGATTAACAATTCCAGTGCTCAGTGCCCTTTCTCCCTTAGAGTTTTCTGCTGTACTCCGAAACTGACCTGAGATTTCTTGACACGTTGTTTTTAAAAGTGTATTTTTAGTGCAGTGAATTGTTTAGCACTTACATTGGACTTTTTGGAAGATACCTACACATAATAACTATTGTTTCACTGTCTTATTTCCACATAAATTTATACTGTGTAGGGAAAAAATAGCACGATTTACTCTCATATCAAAGATAACACTGCCAACAAAAGAAGTTTAGGAAAAAATAGAATGTTGTTGGGGTTTAGGCAAGATAAAATAGATATTTTCTAGCTCAAAAAGAGCTCATATCAGCTATTCTCTCATCCACATGGGTTTTTTTAGAAATATATATTGCCAAGTCTTACTTAACTACTTAACTTTATGATAAAAAGCTTGGTAGTTAAAATCCGGTGTAATCTCCCACATGGGGAATTTTTTGCTAGACTTATTCTTTATAACTCCCTGATAAGAGTGTATGTTACAAAGGTGTTTATAATCTACTTGCCCTAATCCTTTCAGAGAGTTATTGAGAGCAGGAGCCTAATCATCACAAAGCGTCATCCTTTGAATGAGTCTCTCTCTCTTTTACCCTCATAAAGTCTAAAGCTAGCCTTGTTGCTTCCCTTCTACTGTTACAGAAAATGCAGTGAGGGTTTGGAAACATATTTTAATATTAAAATATTACTGTGGAATCTGAAGGGAAAAAAAAAAAACCCAAACCTCTGGGTTTTGTATATGAAAGAGTTTGAGAATGCTACTGAAGATAAAATAGTTGTCAAAGAATTTTTTCAGAATTTTACCCTTCTCTTCACTACCTACCAAAAAAAAGCTTTCTGAAGTGTCTAGGGCCAATGGTTTAGCAAATGAACTCCAAGTAGGCCTGGAGAGGGGACGATATCTGGGACAGAGCTTTTCAATATCTGGGCAGTGAAATCATTTGTTATGCAATCTGGTGATTCTCTCTTCATTATGCCTAAATTCTGCCAGACCCTGATATAAACCATGACTGGCATAACACAAATTAGGTTTACAGTTACCTTACCATATCCTTTTGTCTGATGTCACTGTTTGTGAGCATCACTGATTCAAAAACAAAACAAAAAAAAAAAAAAAAAATCTGAGTTTGATTTCTATGCTCTGGTTTATAAGGCTTGAGTTCTGCAGTCCACAAGGAAATGAGAAAAGGACTTAGTAAACAAATCAGCACCAGTTAATGGAGAATAATGAGCTGAAGTTTTCTTTGAAGCAAACATTTTAGAAATCATAACTAGTGAAGCAAATTTTAAAAATTCTCAATTTTGTGGCTGAACAGTTTGTATTAGTTCATTCATCACTATACCAGTCTTGGCTACAGGGGTAACCTATGTTTAGTGAAAAATTATAGCAGAAATTTAGTCACACAAAATATTCCTTTTGTCTCTAAAGGCATTTTTTGCTTTATTATAATAAATGCACAACAATTCACTGTCATCTGAGATTCTTTTAGGCTACCTTGAAAATAGTATACCTGCTCAAAATCATCATAAACCTACATCAAGCCAGGAGGGCTTTGATTGTGTTAGACAAGTTGCAGTGATTAGCAATCCAGTCCTATCCTGATGGACAGGGATTTTGTATTAATGACTCATTTTTTCATCACATTCTCTCTACAGCAATCCAACAGAACTCTCATGGAGCTGGCAACCTCTAGAAACTTCTTCAACCTGTTGTCCCCACAACGAGAGATGACAACAAACCCAGCAAATTGTCCAGTCCCACAGTCTATTGTTCCGCATTCAACAAGGACATTGAGTCCATTTAAAAATTTCTGCTCATATCTTTAATGGCATAGGCTCATACATGAAAATAACCTCAAACACCTCCACATCCGCCTGATAAATTTTCAGTTTTATTCAAAGGATCTTTCTTCTGAAAATACACTGTTAATTCTTCCAGAGATGGAAGTCTTCACTATGAAATACAACAGAGAAAAGTTAATTATATCTTTGTTTATTTTAAATAGAATAAACTATTTCAATAGGCAATCTTTAATGCAAAACAAAAATACATGTGGAAGTCTTGTGAATTTGAGCAGCAAGACACTGTACTCAAACAATAGGTTTACTCACATGTGGGTCCCAATTTTACATGTATTGGGAAATATTGTGCGTCTTATCACCTTCCTTTCTTTAACTCACTTATCTTTAATCTAGACTTCAATATATGCACTTTAGAAAGACAAGGATAAAACTCTGGATTAATAAGATACATCACAGAACATTTCAGATATTATCTTGAAATTAAACTTTCATATATATTCAGATACATTAAACATTCAAATATTAAACGTTCACAGAATGTTTCAGATATTATCTAGACACTCTGAAGCAGAAAACAAAGTAAAATAATAATTTAATGTTTTCAATCACAATAAAAGTGGTTATATAACAAAATATGAGAATTTAACTGCCTGATAAGCCTAACTTCTGCATTGCTCAATCTTGTTCATGGCAATCAGTCATATTTTTACAAAGTCTTCACACTGTTTAGGTTTTGTTAAGATAAGCTATTTGAGCAATTAGCTTTAAAACTCCTTAGAATACAAGTAATGAATTCAACAGCTGTCAGAAAAAAACCCACACACACTTATTTTAAAACATGAAGGATCATTGCTCTCAGTAATTAAGAGGAGATTCCTCCAGGATAAAATTCTATCCTGTTGTTTTTGCTAATCAGAATTTTAAGAGAGTATGAATCTCTAATTTACCACTGATACTTTATTCAGTTTGAGCATAAACAAACATTTTATCTTATGGATTATAATCACCCTTTTCCTCATGCATCTTGTATTTCTTTTGAGTGACGTTTCTCCACTGTTAAGATTTATCTGCTCCAGATCTACTGTTTTTGCCGGGATTAAAACCTCTCAAAGAGTAGTTTCTGATGTGTTCTACATCAACACTACAGGGTAAAAACAAATATGCCTGTTTCCCTGAGGTCAGAACCAATGGTTCTCTCAGCAGCTTCATGACTTTTCTGTTAAGATAAAAAAGAGCTGTCTTAGTCTCTAATGAGTAAAAGCTTCAATTCTCTCAGCCTTTGATTCTGAAAATATCTCTACAATTGCTTAGACATCTTACAGTAAGTAATCCTAGCGAAGCAAATGGAGAGACAACATTAAATACAGGTATTGGAGGGAGCAAGTGTCAAGCCAGGAAATTCAGTAAAGGAGACCAAACATCATTGTCTTATGCCTAGAACTGAAAGATATACCATATTAATAAGAAATCCTGAAATAACATAGTTCAGCTATCAGAAATTAATTAATGACTTTACTGAAAAATCATCAAAATCATCAAAATTTATAGTCCACACACTGGATCCGTGGTCAATATCTATTACATTTGCACTGGATCTAGAAAAAGTTCTGATTTTTCCTGTAATATTAGGAATCAAAGTCTTGCATGTATCATATAACTTATGTATAATATCAATCAGAACTTTGTCCAAGACAGATATATTTATTTTCTAGATATTTAGACTTTTCTAAGGAAGCTATTAAAATATACAAACTGTCTCCAAAAAAATGGAGTATGCAATTTTCAGAAACCTATTTAGAATTGTTTTCTAAATTTACTTAAAATAAGTACAAAATTAAGAAATGCACACACAAAAGCTGAAAATAAATGTTAGGAAAGTACTTCTTAATGCTAGTTTGAAAGTCTCATATGTGTCCTTATAATCATAATAAAAGATGAAATATATTTCACTGATACTCGAAAGACTCCATGGCTGGAAGGGAAAGGAATCCTAAACAGTAGAAGATGAAGTCATCAATAGTTTCTGAAGAAGAGAGCACAATTTAAAATGTTCATACTTATTGTCTGTTAATTGTTTTCTGCCCTTTTATATATTGGTGAAAATTTATTTTCACTTCAAAATATGGCATTCATTAAATTCATTAAATTGAACCACACTATTTTAATTTAAAATGTATAAAACAGCTCTTCTATCATAGCATTTCTCTCAGCATAAAATTGTCATAGGTTGCTAAAGAGCTGAAAGGATATAGTGGTGAATGGAAGGGAATTCAAAACTGGGTTACTGGCTGCCAGAAACTTCATGTATGTGATTAAGAGGCAGTGGAACTTTCCAAAGCCTAGTTGACTGCTTAAGGTCACTGAACATTGAACATTGAAAAAAGGAAGGAGATGTGCCAAGTGAAAAAAAGGAAATGAGCCTCAAGTTACCTGCCTCCAGGACAATTTTCTGCAATCCCAATATAATCAGGAGTGCCCCTGAAGATTTAGCATTTCTTTTGACTGAAGACAATATAATTTTACAAAATTGATCAAATTATTCAACCCAAAGATTTCTACAAGTTTCACCAGTGTGATAATTTAATAACTCCTCTGAGACTGCTGTTCTAACTTGTTTTACTTGTTGTACTTTTCAACCTTTGGTAGTGATAGAGAATTTGAAAAACACTATGTCTTCCTTAAACCAGGAGGATAAAGCACCCTTCTCCTCCATTGCTCTATTATTCCCCTTTCTACTTTCCCCAAATTATACAATTCAAAAAGTCTCTCATAGACAAATCAATTTATCTGACACTGTGATCCTCTCTAGTGCATTTCTTCAGATCATCCAAATAATGGAAAAGATGTCTCATCCCTATGCTATCTCACCAAAACTCTATACTAGAACAATATAGATGGTGTGAGATTAAACTAGGCTGAAGAGAGAGATGCTTCTTCTACCCCTATCCAGCTCATAAAATCCTATGACAAATTGACCACTGATGGCCTTCACATTAACTCTTTGAACTCTCACCCTTCTAGGAAGGTGGAAATCAGATTTTGACATCCTTACCAACCGAATACAATGTAGAGCATATAGCAGCACTCACATAAATCATTCACAAGGTTACACCTTTCCATCAAAGTAATCCCCATCCTTCTGCATCATAGTCCCTGAGCCACATCTGTGAGCCTGTAGTGAAATGTGCAGAAAGATGGGAGATTGAAACTCCTTTTTTCTCTTGAGAGTCTCTGCTGAGCTTAAGTAGCTCCAATACTCATAACTTGTACTTTCTGTCAAAAGAAGAAATTATGCTTTTGCTTCTTTCTGCTGATGACGTTTTTTCCCCCAAAGAGGATTGAACCAGGGAAGCCTATTAAAATTGTAAAAAATAGAACTTTTAAACAAGCCCATGGGAAGAGAATAGAGCTAAGTGGAGTTTGCACCTTTATTGTTCCTGTTTAGTTTAAAGATAAATGAGTAGCTAAAGCCCCACCATAATATTCAAATATAGTTTTAAAAAATCATTCCTATTATGGGAATAAAGCATGTGAAGATACTGTTTAAATATTTTCCAGCTTATAGATGCCCATTTTGATAGTCAAACACTTAAACTTAGCTGAGAGGGTTAGTTTATAGCCACAAAAAATACCTGGATTTTCTGAACCAATCAATTGTTGTGGAAATAGAAACCACATAATCTTTTTTGAAAATGTTCTCTGTTATGTGCATTTATTTGAAAAGTTCTTATTGAGTTTCTTATAGGAATTTTATTGCTTTGGCTTTCTTTCTTCACAGTGTCTGTGTTATTTCTCTGGCTTATTATGAAATTATATTTTTTGCACTTTTCCATCTGTTCATTTGAAATTTCTCATTCCTTCTCACCCATTAGATCAAATTTCAGGCTTTCAAAATTTAAAGGGCCCCAGGACTGCTTTTGACTAGCTGTAAAACCTTCTACTTAACTTCAAAGATCTGCTACTGTAAAATAGATATAGCTATAGCCATATAGATAGATATATAAGTATTTTAGGTGCATATTGAATTTTGTAATAATGTAATATTTTCACTGTCCATTGAACACCATAACTATTCTTAAAAAATACTTCTTCGAAGATATGTAATTTGAACATGAATGGGCAAACACTACTTGAAAGTCTTGTAAAAGAGAGGTGGAACCAACTTTTGGTTAATGTTTTCCTACTGGAAAGATTGTGGGGTGTCTGGTGTTCTAAAATCAACTTGTTTTTCTGAAACTTTTGGATGCATCACTTCTCTGATATCATCCATTCCTGTGAGCTATTCATACAAGAAAAAATTCATCACTATGATACTCAAAGGATATGACTGAAGCTGAGCACACTAATACATATGTTTGTAATTGAATCACCGTCATTTGTGTTGAATGAAGTTCAGCAAAATTTCAAAAAAATTTGCAATGCAGCTAATATGGGGAAAATAAGAGGATTTTAATAAACAGTTTAATCCTGTAGACTTTGGCATGCAGGTTTCCAAAACTGTGGAGTAATGTCATAATAAAAGTCGTTTGCAGACAGAGCTCTAGTCCTTGTGATCTGTTGGGATAAAAACATAGATGGATGGAGCCAGAATTCTCCTGACCTCTTCTTAGGCAATTTAAGATATTACCTTAACCATGGAAAGAGAAAACACTAGGTCATCAAACTAAAATACAGCTTTTTGTCTCAGGTAAAAACCCACTTGTTGACAGAAATAAGTCTTGATTATGGACAGATTGAAGTGAGGGAGAACAAATTCACAAAGTACCATAACATGAGAGATATTAAAACATATGCCGAGAGAGTTTATTTTTTTAAATTAAAGGGAAGAAACAAATTTTGAAATTTCCATACTGAAATGTATGAATTATTAAGTTAACACCATTTAAAACTTCTTTCTCTTGCTTCTTTCTTTTTACACACAAGCTTTGATATCATGTGGGAGTTGGTGCAACTCTAACCCTGTAGACCAAATTATTTCTCTTTTTAAATCCTGCAAAATCTGTGCATTCAGGGTGGGGCAGGAGAGCTCTAATGAGTTATCCAGAACAAAGTTGTATCTTTACTGTATACCTGACAGTTTTTGCCAAGTCCCAGATGCTGTGGCAGCAGTGATTTATTCTATACAGTCAAACACATAGGACAAAGAAGCGGTTCTTTGGCCAAAAACTCTGGAACAAATAAATTATTGAAGGGAAGCCCAGGGACAGCCCACTGAGAGACAGAGACATTGATTTGATTCAAAATTCTCATAATTCAAATTCCCCCGATAATGTAAGGCTGCAAGATCTTTGATTTCTCTGTGTCAGTCATTTACCTACACACTAAATTGACACAAGTTGGGACTAAATTGACAAAGTGTGACAAAAAACTTCTGAGCCAGTAGCATTTTTCATGTACCTCACCTATGGAGCTGGAATGTGTCTCCCAGAAGAATGAATAATCAGATGAAAAAACATAACTTGTGTCAAGAGGAATAAAAAAACCCCAGAGCTGTCCTTCTGGTCTGCTTCCTGGTGACCTCAAGCATCCCCAGACCATTATTCTCTGTCTTAGCACAGCTAAAAGCTCTTGAAGAGAAGCACAAGCTACACATGAAGGTGGAAAGTAAAGAATGAAATGTGCAAGAAGAGTCTTGAGCCCACATGCCAGTCTTCTAGTTATCCTAACAAAAAAACTTGGTAGTGGCCACCAACAGACCCTTGGGCATGGAATTGCTGCTTATGTAGCCAAATCCCAGACACAGCCTACCAGCTGCTCTAGCTGGTTAAAAATTGCTGCAATTGCCCCTCCCCATCAAGCACACCCTTCACTCTGACAGAGCCATGGGTGGTTGTTTCCAGATTCTTTGAATTCAGAGGAAAACACATTTTAGTGATCTCCACTGGCTTATCCTGTAAATAGTCTGAAATTCCCAGATCTTGTAGACCATGCATATGCAACACTGATTTTTTACCCAGACTCCATGTCTCCATACTTTCTCTGAGACCTCTTTCTTTTTTTAGTACTCAGTTTTTTCAATTCTACGCATGTAAACTGTATTTAACTGTCTTCAAAATTATTTTAAATATGAGAGCTTCTCTATCATCAAGACATACTCAAAAGTTCCAACTGTGTTAAACTTTCCTTTAGTAAAAAGAACATGACATATACTAGCTTTGATTCTGCCTACCACATTTCCTATTTGTGTTGGGGAGAACCAGTATAAAATCTACAACAGCAGAAGGAGACGGGGAAACAGCTGAAATCATATTTCTCTGATGAAGTAAAATCCATTTTCTGTGTATTTCTCAGGACGAGAAAATCTAATGTCACTGCAAGAAGATTATTTGATCAGTAATATAAATCAGGAAATAGATACAATATTGATATCAGCAGTAGTTGGGGAAGTTTCATCATTTGATAATCTGATGTATTCTCTGCACCACAGAGCAGCTGCTATCACTGTGTAAAGGTGACATGAATAAAAACTTTACAGTATGTTTATAATCCATCCTGTTTAAGTGTATTGGTTTGTGGAAATCAAACAAAGATTAAGGACAAGGGATTGAAAATAGTCTTTCTAGGATTTTGGTAATGAGAAGAGTAATGCCAGCTAAAAAACTCCTGCAAGAAAAAAACACAATGAAAACTGTGCAGCTTATAGTTGAGGCTGTCAAAAGACCATAAGAAAGGATTACAAACTGAAGTTACAGTCCAGTGCATTTAGTTGTCATCAGGTATGGTCCTTTGTAACCAAGCATGCCACTCTGATCATCATCACTCAGTTGTCTCTGGATTACACATTATATTTTTCATGCCTTTAGCTATTCTCATTGAATATCTGTAAAATGAACCTGCAGGAATTGTACAGAATATTGTAGTGATTGGTACATTAGGTTGCTCTGGAGATATGAACTGTGGCAGACAGATAGAATTTGTTCTAATATACTCTTATGAAGGGATTGCTCATTATGTTAGTAATCTGGAAGATTTTGCTGTTTTCCTTACTTGTAGGAGACAAAATCCACTTTATAATTCAGAGGCAAGATTCTGCATATTAGTAGAATTTATTCAAACAATGCTAATGTTTCAATATAACATTAGCATGATATTGTTCTCCACCTCCCTCCCATCCCTCACCCACAGCCCCCACCTTATTTCAGGAACAGATATCTTTAAGAGACAAAATATAAATACCAACTGCATATATTTTTCCTCAGGATAACTGATTTAGCTTTCAGGAAAACAAAATATGAGAGTCTAGATGCCTTTAAAATGTCAAGAGCATTTTCCTTTC
Organism: Zonotrichia leucophrys gambelii; assembly: GCF_028769735.1. Classification (NCBI taxonomy): domain Eukaryota; kingdom Metazoa; phylum Chordata; class Aves; order Passeriformes; family Passerellidae; genus Zonotrichia; species Zonotrichia leucophrys. Next base: position 54,347,102 of record NC_088170.1, on the reverse strand, counting down.
AATGTTTGTATAGATGCCATTGCCAGCATGCTTCAAATTCTGGGTATTTCCTTACTCAAACACTGTCAGGCCAATGAAAAATGATTGTAAATGTGTCCGTGAAACCATCAAACAATGTTATTTTTCTATGTTGATGCCTAAGAAAACTAGAGAGTACAATAGAATTCAATAAAACAACCATGATCATTATGTGAGAAAGAAGTTTGCTCTGACTGGTACTGAGCTCCTGAAGTGATGGATGCATGAGAAGCATGAGATAATTGATAACCAGAGGTGTGGGATGCTGCTTTTCAAACTGAGCAGAAAACTCTATTTAATATCTATTCAATCATAAAAAATTGTAGAGCCCCTGAGGTGTCAAAAATATGCTAATACACACATTCTAGTTTGTACTTGCATCATGGTTGTGCAAGCAGAGAGGCTCCTGTACTGTGATCTGCTTCCTACTGCCAAAACAGCATTTCAATGAATGAGAGAAGGAATAGCACATCCTCTTTTGTGGGATAAGGTTTTCTCTTCTGTCTCTTCAGCAGTAAATGTGTTTTGTTTTGATTGTCCATTTTTATATTGTTGTGAAATGTGTGGATTTAGGCAATTAATTGTGTTCATAGCTATGGAAACAGGAGCTTTATTAACTTCAGTTTCACTTTGTGAATTCTAGTAAGCACAAAATGCTGAACATAAGTACCTAGCCACTCTCATTCTCTCCACATCTGGCACTCTAGCCATACTCCTAAAATATGAACTAAGACTTTATTCTTGGAATGTTCACTATGAAATTTATTATTCTCCACTGTCTTGAAGCCAGTATATTCCCTTATATTTCTGTAAATAAATGTGAAGTATAATCATTTAGCGGTTCAAGAATATACCACAATAAAATAAATACAATAATCTAAGTAGTAAAATATCTTCACTTTCATCTGAAGTTTAAGGGCCATTAAACTAAAGTACATCAGCACCTAAAGTGTATTTTTTTTAAATCAAAATCCAGTATATTATGTAAGACAGCATTCTAAAGACTGGTGATTCTTCTCACTTCTTCTAGTGGGTTTTGGACAACGTTCAAAATAATTAACCATGATGAAAGTTCTACAATGGAGATGCGTAGTTAAGTAAGTTATAGATGAATTGAACATGCTTTTTGTTTTCCCATCTTTTTTTTGGAGTTTTCCAGTTTCAGAATTCTCAAGGTGTGAGTTTACAAAATGAACTAAAAATAAAAAGATATTGTGGTAAGACTGTGCTGTCTGATCAATTACATTCCTGGTATCTTCAAGGCCATAGTATGGCAATACACAGCATTGCAATTAAACTTGTATTGCAAAACATGCAATCTGGTCATATTTTAAGTGCTTTGGTTGCAGTGACTATGAAGACATTATTTTTTGGCTGCCATAAGGTAAAAATTTCTGATTTAAATGTAACAAAGTGAAACATCAGGAGTTTTCAATATGTTTTTGAAATGGCAATAAGAATTTTATTTTTCATTAGGACATGATTCATTATTTGCATGCTGAGCCTGATTATTTTGGAGAAAAAGCAAAAAAATCACTTTCAAAAAGCTTCATATACTCTGATACACTGCTAAATTAAATATAATAAAATAACAGTAAATACCTATTAAATGTATAATTTCCAATTTCAGCCTATCTGAAAAAAATTTTATAGTCTTTTTCAAGTCATTATGAAGACATTTTGTAGGGTATTTTAAGCTAGTAATACTGGTAGTAGTAGTAGTAGTATTTGTGTTTTCAGGATCATACTCCAAAAATTATTAAAGTCTTATTAAAATGTATACCTTAAAAATAATATAATGTCAATCATAAGTCCTTTCAGTGGATAAATATTCTTAAAATCATATGACACTGTATATAATCATAACTACTTTATATGAACTCACAGGATGGCAAACAATTGTGTGAAGCTAGGTTTTAAAAGATGAGTTAAGACTCAAGGATCCAGGACGGACTGAATTTGCCTCTTAGAGCTTTGTAAAATGTTCATTTCTAAGCCAGAAGGCAATTCCTGTGGGCAGCTCAGAAATGGCTGCGCTCTCTCAGAGCAGGTGCGTTTAGCACTTGTGACTGACCAGGCAGCCTCAGGAACAGGCACTGCACTCTGACCAATGCTACTGGCCTGTAAAACAGGTTTTTCAGTGGGGGGATATAGGAATTAACAGTTTCTCTTAGAGAAATTTTAACTGGGATTTTTACGGAGACTTTCAAATGTTTGAAAGGATACTATGAAAACTTCTAGACAATTGGCTTACAATGTTCATCTTCACTATATAACGTTAAAATCAAGAGTATATATCAAAACGATGTGATTTAGAAAACAATCAGTTTATACTCAAGGTTAATTGCGGAAGGAATAAATTTACATAAAGAATTTGAGAGATAAAAAGGAGCACTACTAAACATATTTGAATTCAGATTTTTTTTCCTTGTTAAAAATCTCACAATTTTGTAACTTATTTTCAAGAATAAAACTTTAGATGCCTTTTTCTTTTTGTCCATTTGTTGTAGTATCAGAATTTTTTTCTTTTGCTTTTCACCACATGATCATTGAAAAGTATTTCAATTGTAGCATAACTTGATTTTTAAAATTATTAAAATTGAATATCATTCTGAAGAGCATATTAAAAGCAAACACACAAATGTATTCCCTTACAATTTCCATAGTTATTATACTTTTTGAAGCAATAAAGGTTAGAATATAATTGTTAAGTAAACATTCTTTGTTATCCTCTTCCTGCAAACTTCTCATTTTTCCATACATTGCTTTGATGTCTTAAAGATTTCATCACTTAATATTTACCACCTGAAAGCTGTGCAATTTTGTTAATTTCAGTGCAACAGGAAAACAGCAGATTCTCATTCAAAATCTCTGATGTCTGCAATATTAATCTGAACATAGAATAACCTCACAGACCCACTTTGTGCTTTGATGTTTCTTTAGTGTTGGCACACTATTATTCTATGCAGCAGCTTTTGAAAAAACTTTTTCATGTATATGTCTTTTTAAAGCAGGATAATATCCATGACCTTGCAGTCCTGTAACTAGGTAGTGATTTGCAGACCAAAGGCATTGCCACTTAGCCTTTCAGATCACAAAACCTCAGGGAAAAATTGGTTGTGATTTCTTTATATATTGTCATGGAAATACACCACAAGACAGAGCCCATCTTGTGAGGCAGGTTTCATCAAGAACGGCTTTCAAAGCAACTAGGACTGAAAACATTATGCCCTGAGCTGATTATTAAATCTAATGTTCATATATTTGCTCTCAAGTGTAATGATTCTTTGGTAAATCTCATGATGTCTGATACTATTTTCCTGAAAGCCAAACAGTGGTGTAATCATACCTCATCTTTCCTCAGAAACCTGAGTTCTGAGCATCCATAATTTCCAAAGAAAGATAGAAGACCTGGTTCTAATAAAATGCTTTAAATATTTGAAGGCTGGTTTTTGTAGAGCTAACATTAAAGTATGTTCTTTTTGAAGCCAATGTATTTTGAGCAGTAGACACAGTATCACAAACCAGAAAAACTTTGAGTTGCTATGGATAACAAAATTACTCTCTCATCAAACCATAAGCTGACTGAGTGCAAACTCTTGGTTCTCTCCCCATAGTAAATTAAAACATGGTGATTTAAAACATCGGTGATTTTAAGCCATGCTTACATTTATCTTGTTTGATAACAAGGATTTAGTCTAGAGGAGACTGAGAGGGGATATTAATGCCCATAAATCTCACAAAGGCAGGTGCCAAGAGGATGGTGCCAGACTCTCTCTGATGCTACCCAGTCACAGGATGAGTAACAAGTCCATAAACTGAAACAAAATAAGATTTTCCTCAACACAAGGAAGAACTTTTTGCAATGAGGGTGGCAGAGCACTGGAAAAGGCTGACCAGGGATGTCATGAAGTGTCCCTCTCTGGACACATTCCAAACTCACCTGGATGTGTTCCTGTGTAACCTGCTCCAGGTGACCCTGCCTTGGCAGGGGCTTGGACTGGATGATCTTCAGAAGGCCTTTCTAATCCTAACAATTCTGTGATTTGGGGTTATTTATATTATGCTTATTATATTATATTTATATTTGCTTCATCATTAGGAAAAAGGGGTGGAAAGCTAAAAACTATTACTTGTGGAAATGTATTGATATGCTGCAATTAGACCACCTTGGATTTCTATCCTTGTTCCTGTTTGTTACTGAATTAATTTTCTTCACAGCAAGCCAAAATTATTAAACTGTTTCAGGGGTGTTTTTAAGTCTGAGACTTAATAGATGTTAAATTTTAGAAATATTTCCTGGATAGACAAATTACTGATGTCTTGGTGGACATAAAAGGAACTGTAGGGGGAGAATGATAGACCTCTGCATCTATAGTCCTAAGATAAACACACCATGGCTGGACTTCAAGTATAAAGAGAAATGAAAAACTGATGAACTGTGAAAGAAATTGTGTGAATAAAAAATTGATTTAATTATTGATAGAGAAAATGAGCTGATGCTCAAGAATGGATTTGGAAGGAAAATCTCAAGTGAGGAGGAGAACAGTAGCAAGGATTTAAAATAATAGGCATCAATTCACTGAAGAACCTGGTTATGAAGCAACAGATAATAGAATATTTCAAAATAATGATGGTGAATTATAAATCTCATTCAAATTTATATATAGTAAAACAGAATGCCAGCTGTTATAGAGCAAAAGAAATGGGATCCGATGCCTGATGATCAGAATCTTGCCTGGTTTTTGCTCCGCTTATTTTTAAGGCTGCAAAATAAAATCAGATACATTCTACAGAGATGTTGCCCATAACCGTAATCTCTCTTTAGTAATACATCTTGGCTATTAGGCTATAAAGTATAAATCACAAGTTCTACATTATTAAGTTCTTCTTATTAATTGTTTGCAGAGTAACATCTTTTTTGGGAAGGATGCACAAATTGCACAAACCCTGACTGCAGTATTTCCAGATATTGTCTGAGATTCTGCAGGAGAGGTGAAAGAAGCAAATACAGGTTTCCCTCCATAGCCATGAAGTTTTATATGAAAGCTTACATCTTCTTTTCCCACAAACTTTCTGAATTAAAGCATGAAACTTTTTTTAAAGCATAGCTTAAGTTTGTAGATGTTAGAAAAAGCTTTGCTCTTTGAATCCCAAACTTCAGTTTGAAGCCACATGTGAGTCCAAAAACAGGGAAATGAGATTTTAGCCATACTTGTATACTTGTATCAGGATGATTTTAGGCATTTCTATCTGCAGGATTCAGGATGCTGTGAACTGAGTTTGTATATCTTCCTCTTCCCATTCAATATAAATAAACATAAATAGGAAACTGAATATCTTTTTATACCTTTTCCTCACACTGTTTATTTTTGGTTTTTGGGTTTTTTTAATGTTGCCTCTACATTGCCCTTTAGGCTCAGCCCTGAGTCACTTGTAGTTTTAATGCATTAGGTAAATAATTCAATTTTACAAAAATTATTGTTGAAATATGCTAACATTGTCAACAGGTGACCTTTCAGGTCTCAATAACACTTGATGTCACAATTAAAAAAAACACCTTTAACTGTTAACAAAGTTTGTGCACTCTTTCCTGTAAATTAAACACAGTGCTCTACTCTTTTTCTGTCAGAAAACACTATAAATTTCTTTTTTCATTCAAGACTTCTAATATGTTCAATTTGAATTAATTTGTTTTGCTGTCATATTATATACATTATGGAGGATTGTTAAAACTTTAACTTTCTCTCTATATTAATATTTTATATGTGTATATTTGTTTTGAGTCAAATATTCATCTACAATAAATAAAATATATACATCTACAATAAATAAAAAATAAGTGTAAACTTGCTTTTAATCACACACTGTGTGTTGATCACATGGAATATATATTGGAAAAGAAAGAATGAAAAAGGATGATCATGCCTATCTCAGTTTGTTTGCACTACCATAAATTCTATAAAAATTCTATTTTAAATTTCTAATGTGTCTACTTTCATTTTCTGTAGCTTCATTTTTGGTAGGTACGTAATAAATTACACATCATTCTGCTTTCCAATTTTTCTTCATCATGGTTTCATTTATCTTCTTGGAAACTAGATTCCTAGCATATAGACTTCCCTCCTTTCTCTGGTAGTCCTTAACTATTCTGATATCAGCTTGTGAGGAAAGGCTATGCTATGCAAGCTCCTGTGTTCATTTTTCTCATTGCTGTACCTGAGCCCCTTCAAGAAGATGAAGCAATGCATCTGTGTACCTGTCATATATAATCCATGCTCCCATTCTCTGCCCAAGGAGAAGAATTCTGTATGTAGCAAAGGGGGTCTTTCTGAACTCCAAATTCACTGCTGGAAACCTGCTAAAGAATTTTTTGGCAGAATACTATTTTTTCATTCCACTAGGACAGCCATCAGATGCATTCCCTCAAAACAATGGATACTACAACCACTCCCCCACCTTCTCAGGCTATTCTCTTTGTCTTTCGTTGCTTTCATGCTATGACAACAATGAATTCAAGTTAAATAGCTTAATGTACAAATGGAACATACTGATTAATTCATTTTCAGTAAAGCAAAATATCCGGTTTCTAGCAAATGCATTAGAATGTTTCATTCTGATCAAAAATTGAAAAAAAAAAGGGTAAGACTGCTTGCCTATGTAAATGCTTATATACAGTCACATCACAAAATATTTCCAAACTCCCTTTTTCATACCACTAAAAAAAAGCCAAAACCATAATTTCATATAAAGCCAGTATTTTGACTATATGTTAAAAACAAAACATAAACAGAATAACATATTAATTAGAAATCCAATTCTATTGTAAATCTGCCTAGAATTGCAACATTTCTCTGAGAGGAGAAAGCAGAGCTTGCCGGTGCACCAGGGTAGCTATAGATCCAATGGTTTCAGGAACCCACGTCTTAAGAGAGGAACCCACTTGCCGCGGCAAAAAGTCCAAATATGGACCACACTGGACAAATTCAGACCAGCCTTTTTTGTTTATTAGTACATCAGCCTCAGAACATTGTTAGATGTTAACAGCATGCTGGCCTAAAGGAAAATGTCCCCGAAGGTGGGGTAAAACGGAATGACATAAAACCATCTCAGTTTAGATTTCGACCAATCACACCAAAACAAGACATATTGACAAGCTTTCCATCCAATCTTATAAAACATACGTAAGAGTAGTTAAAACAAAGACTGGTTCATAAAAGACAAAGAACAGAGCTCTATTCACAGTAACCTTCTAAAGATATACATTAAATAAATTTGTTGCCATCCTAAAGCCAAATCTACAAAGTCTTATTGTTATTTGTCACGTCTACTGCTTGGGAAACTTTTCTGCTTGCTTGGGAAACTTTTCTGCTGTAACAGAACTTCGAGCCACATCTTGAGGCCTAAATACTCTTTTTTAACCATTTCCTAAAAACCCTCTAACTTTATGGATTCCCACAGAGCTGAGAAGTTAAATCAACTTTTCTTGATTTCTTTTCAGTGTAATCTACATTTTATTGCATTTTATATTTATTTCATAGAAGAGAGTTAAGGTTTATACCACAAAAGAGATATAACTGTTTGACAGGATTTTCTGGGCTCTGATTTGAGACTTTCTTTACCCTTCAGATTTTATTGAAGATTCTTGAGAGGTTCCCAGGAATCCTCTGAGGAATCTGAAGGTACCACTGCTCCCAGATAAGGATAGCCACAGCTGCCTTAGCATCTGTCAACCTTTGTAGCAGGCTCTAGAGGTATTTAAGATCCCAGCTGTCCTTGATTACAAAGTGCTTGAAGCTTTTGTTTCTTCTAACCCTTCATCAGGGAAAATCAGGCACCTTTAGCATAGCTCACAGGTCGTGATGAGTTTGTGCTTCAATTTGGGAAAAGAAGAAAATTAAAGATGTGAGGGATTAGCAAGTCTGCTCAGACTGGCTTTTGCATCCACTCATGAATGGCAGTGATGTACACATACCTGCCTCTGGTAGCTGATAGAATTGTCCCTCCAGTTTTGATGCCCTTGATCCAGGGACAGTTCAGGAAGAGGGAGCAGCTCTGAGAGGGAGCAACAAGACTGAAGTTGTGAGTGAATGCTGTCAAATGAAGCAGCTGAGCTGTGCTGACTGAGTGTGAAACTCAGAAGTGAATAAAAAGCAGTTATGGCAGTGGGAGCCTTCTTGCTGCAGAGGATGAAGGTCCCTGTCTGTTTTCCTGACCTGTCATCTAGGGAGGGCTCCAACTTAGCAAAGAGAATTCAGAGAATTCTGAAGTAAGAAAGAGCTGAACAGGGGCTATGTGAACAGAAAAATTCTAAAAATTAACAAGGCAGGACTCAAGTGGGATTGCCCCAAGCATATACATATCAATCTTGGATCAGGACCAAGAACATCCTTGTTGATCAGTAATTCTTGTACTTTTCTTCAGACTCTTCTTCAGTCTTAATTACCTGAACATAATTGTTTCAAACACTTACTGAGTATACCTTTGTCACTTCAAGAGCCTGTACATAACTTAGCCTTTTTTCTCATGACAAATTGTCAGTATTTTCTCCACTTTTCTTAAGCTTACCTCACAATTCATGTCATGGGAGCAGTTTATTGTAATTTTTAAGTGATTAATTCCTTGCAAAAAATCCCTCTTACTTCAATTGATAACTTTAAATAATTAGCTAGAAAAGTTATTTTTCAGAGATAAATTTGCACTCATTGCTAATGTGAGGGAGTTATAAACTGCCTAAGAGTTTGATCTGCTGACTTTCTTGTTACATTCAAAAGTAAACCCATTTTCCCCAGAATTTTGAATACACCAGGATTAAATGTTTTCATGTAAAGCCTTGATTCTTTTGATGAAGATTCATTCTTGATTTCATTGGACTAGTTGGACAGCACAATGATATTAGCTGGAATTGCAGTTTTGACTTTTTCTTAGTGATTACAGCAGATGGCTGTAAAAACAATAATAGTAATAACAATAATCCAGTGCTAAAAGTTCAATTTCTCCCCTTCATGAAAGCCTAGTGAAAACATTCATAGAGGCTGTGCAGTCACAGTAGAAAGTAAAATACAATGCCAGATCTTTAGTCACCTACTAAAATCCCACCAGACTTGAATTGTTTGCTCATGTGTATTTTCCATCTTCACTTGTTATTGAGAACAGATAACAGCATTTGATATCAAGCCAAGGGATAAAATTTCACCTTATAAAAGATGCATTTATTCAATATATACAGTACAACAGATATTCAGTTTTTATTTAGCCAAGTTTCAGAATATATTCTTATTCCAGAAAAAATGTTTAAAGGAGAAAATTCAAAAGCATAGTCAGCCATCCTCAGTATCTTCAAATTACTTCTCTGCTAATTTAAACACTAATTGCTATGGGGCTAATGCTGATTACTGATGATTAAAATATTTCACATAAAAACCTTTTTCAACCTTTCACTTACTGGGAAAGAGCTTGGGAACTGTTCGGGATTTTTGTCTGGAGCTAAACTGACAAAGAAGTACTGTTCTTATTTAAGAAACTAAATTAGTTTCTGAAGCATAATTTCTTCATAATTATCTATAGTGAAAGATTCGTACTTGAAGTCTGACTGCCTCCTTTTTCTAGTGTACAGTATGTCAAAGTGACGGATCTGTCAGAGTATGAATCCTGGGACAACAGGGACAGCATTGCCTCCAAGTGGAGGAAAGAAGGAAGCGTGTTGAAGGAGAGTGTTCTAGTTTAGCAAACCCAGTCACCAAAATGTCTAATCCTGGATACAGTCACGTTGAAAACTCCTCTTTCTCTTCTTTTATGTGGCCTTAATAACCACACATGCTCTGTTTAAGCATCATCCTGTTTCATCCCATTGTTTCGCTTTAAGCAAATGGCGGAGTTCATTGGCCAAGCTCCTCTATGGTGACAGCAACTTTTTACTAAGGTATATTTTCAGTTTAGGAATCACTTTGAAGAAATTGAGTTTTTTTTCTAAAACAAAAGCTTTAAAAACTCTTCTGAGTTCTTTTATTCTTTTTGGAAAAATATGGGTGTGGTTTCAGGTGATTGTAGGTTTTCTTTATTAAAACTTTATCTAATGCTGAATCTTTATTTTTCCACTTGTGTCTCAAGTAGGAAAATTTCAAAGTGGAAAATTTTTGGAAAAGTCCATTAGTAACATGAACAGTAAAGGTTCACTACACATCAGCATGAGAATGTGCGCTATTGCAAGTTCAGTGAATGGTCTCTTTTATGAATTTTCAGGTACTATGAAAACACCATTTCCATCTAGCAGGGACAAATTGCCTTGGAACGATGAAAAAAATCATAGTTTCACACACAGTTAAACCCCAGTGAATTAGTTCACTGTGAGGTGGTGAGACAATCAAACTGGTTGCCCTGTGAATACTCCATCCCAGAAAGTGTTTGAGGTGAAGGTAGAAGGGACATGTGTCCCAAAAATTGATGATAAAATATCTAAATATCATTAAATCTAACAATTTTTTTTCACATAGTCTTCTGTGATAGTTTTCATGTACCAGAGTTTATGTTTTTGTCTCAATAAAAAAATCCTGAGGCAGTCAAGTGTTAACTTTAATCACTATTGAAGATTTTACTTCAGGAATCTGAAAATGGATTGTTTGTAGAGTATGCGTTAATATTTCAGGAGTCTTGCCTAAATAAGAAATATATTAATCAATTAATCATAACCTAAGGATTAATTAAAGGCAATAAAATCAAACCACATTCTATAATAAATTAATCTTTCATTTTTTCCTTGAAGAGAAGGAAAAAAATGCACTTGAGATAAACTGATATATGTTAAGAGAAGTTTTGTACCCTTTTTCCTGTCCAAAAAATTTTCTCAGAACCCCTACAAAAACCTCCATGAAATTAGTGTAGGAGGACAAAGATGAGAAAATCCACACTAATTTAGGAGTATGTTGCTTGGCCATCAGCTTTTTGTACTTTATCTGGCTTGAAAATTGAAAATACAGTAAATGTCTGCTCTCTTAATAAAGTCATAATATAAATTTTCATAAAATTATTAATATTTGATGTAGGGGGTGTAAGTGATAATTGAGGGAGATGTCTATATCTACTTTTAACAGTAAGCTTATGCTAAACTCTGTGCTTTTAACTTCATTTCTATATTAACAATACAAACACAAAATTCATGCAAAGAACAAAACTCCAAGGCATATCATTGAATTTTCTGGGTTTTACACCATCTAATTCACATGTGTGAACTCATCTCACTTGAACTTATGTAATTTAGGATCACATCAGAGATGAGAAGAAGCTTAAGACAATATTTTGTGGCTGGCTGGGATGTGAGGGTGGAATTGGGAGGGAGCAGTTTATGGATGTCAAGCAAAGGCAAACGTTATAGTTTCCACCATAGTTAAATAGAAAATAACTATTGTGACTTTGGAATACTTTTTGTCAATGTGTTTCCACTCTCCCTTACTCAAACTAATTAGACTAAGATAGTTAAAAATCTGCTAATGATTTTGACAACCCTGGCTTTGGAAGGTCCCATTCAAGACTGGATTTAATTGATCCTTCACCAAGACAACTGTGGTTTTTTTCAAATCAGACCACTCAGGTGCTTCCAGATGGGCCCCAGCATGTTGCACAATCAAAATGACTACTCACATTCTCAAAATCATGGTCAGAGGTGCCTAGACCTCATTAAGATCGTGTTCATTATTCGGAAGCAGACACCTCATTGCAATAGGTAATGTGAGTCCGACAGGTTTTTTCAGTAGTGCAGACTGCTCTCAGAACAGCAGCAGCAGCAGCAGCAAAGCACTCTGCCCTTGGTGGCTGCATCTTACAAAGTCATGGCAGATGAAAACTAGCAAAATGAATTCGTGTCTGATGGGTTGTTTTTGCCACGACAGCTGTGCTTTGAAGGTGGGCAAGCCAAGGAAGTTAAGTTTGGCTCATGCAGAGTGTTTGGCTGTGAATCAGCTCAGTGCCCATACATGTGAATGAGCCAAGCTAGTAGGAATATTTTGGCATTACCTTCTGGCTGTCACAGTGACCTTATATATCACTTCACGCATTCTCCCTTTTGTATGTGTATAATCAGTTCCAATGGATCGACTAATGTTTTGGCATGAGTTTGCCTTGGCTCTAGCTTCAGATTTCCTGGCCTGTTTTTACAAGTTCCATCCAGCATGACTATAAAATTCATTAACATATATTTAAGAATGACTAATATACATTTTTATGTTCTAGAAAATGGGAAAAAAGATAAGGGATAAATCTGAAGAAAAGATGTTGAAAATAAAATAAGCAATGAAATTAACAAAAGAACTTCCACTTTTTTCAATGTATCAAAAATGTTGACATAATGCTTAAAATTTTTCTAGTTGCTCAGTTTAGCTATTATGTATATGAAATGTACAGGGATCTATGTGTATTCATACACATTCATATATTTATATGTAGTGTGTATGTATGACTGTTTGCCAAATTACTATATAAGAATGAGAGTGGAAAGTCATTGCCAGCAAGATATAATCAAGGAAAGAATAGAGTATAATAGTTTTCTTTGCCAGCCCTGGAGGAAGTTGTTTCAGTGTGATATCATTGGTCTTTACTCAGAAATTGTAGGCTATACTTTCAGAACATGTTCAGACACATAAATTATATATTTTCACAGAGTAGTGTCATCAATAACATTTCCTAACGTTAAATTAGTCTGGTGATTAACTTTTTGAATTTAGACATATATACATGCTGTGGTTTAACTGCAGCTGGCAACTAAGTACAACACAGCTGCCTGCTCACCACCACCCCCTCCATGGTGAGATGGCAAGGACAATGAGAAAGGTAAAACCTATATGTTGAGATAGAACAGTTTAATGATTGAAATAAAATAGAAGAAGAAGAAGAAGAAGAAGAAGAAGAAGAAGAAGAAGAAGAAGGGGAGGAGGAGGAGAAGAAGGAGGAGGAGTAATAAGGGAGATAATAAAAAGAGAATGAGAAATAACACCCAAGAGAAACAAGTTTTGCACAATGCAATTGTTCCCCACCCAATGACAATGGCCAGTCCACACCCCGGCAATGATTGACTCCCCCCCAGCCAAGTACAGATACTGGGCATGGTGTTCTGTGGCATGGTGGAATATTCCTCTGGACATTTTGAATCAGCTGTCCTGGCCCTGCTGCCTCCCAGCTTCTTGTGTAACTGATCCCTGACTGATGGTCAGCACTACTTAGTAACAACCAAACCACCAAAGTGTGATCAACACTATTCTCATGCTAAATCCAAAATACAGCACTGTACCTGCTACTAGGAGTAAAATTAACTGTATCCCAGATGAAACAAGGAAAACACAGTATTGACTAGCATAGAGTAGTAAATGAATCCCAAGTTTTATCACTGTGCTATTATATATACTGGTATAAACCGGTAAATATTCCTAATTATTTTTAAATATCTGCAGAACTTGCTATCTGAGATTGATTTTTTTGGACACAAGGTGTGAATTGACACAAAAAAGCAAGAACAAAAATTCTTACAAACTGATGTTGCTGAAAATACTTCACCTTTTTTATTATAGTAGCAGTTATTAACCACAGCAAAGAAATGAACTTCACCTAGATCAAACACAATGCATAAATATTTAAAAATCTTGATTTTAAATAATGCCATCTGAATAAGGACAAGTAACCTATTATGCCTCAGAAAGTTATATATTCACTACATTTAATATTTCACCTGAAGGCTTTAAAGAAGAATATGATTAATTGAAAACTAAATAGGTAAACTCATGAAGAGATATTATTCTAAAAATTTATTTTTCTATTAAATGAGAGAAATAATTTTTCATGTTGATAATGGGAAAATAATAGCAATAAAATAGTCATAAACTTATTTGTGTTACTGTGCATTATGTCTTAACTGAGTCTTGGAGGAAACATCTCTTGAGTTCATATTCTGGGTCCATTTAGTGCCTCTTCAGTCTGCTGAATTGTGATGAGGATATACACAGCAGGGGTTATATTGAGGTCACCAATGATTTCATTTAGGATAATTCACTGTCAAATAATGGCAACCTATACTGTGACCTTGAGATGGACTGAAACCAGCAAGCCAATGGCTAAGGAGAAAAATAAAATAAAGAACCTGTCCTTTCGAACTCTCTTGAGTGAAAAAGAATGGAAATAATTTAAACGAAAGTAAAAAATCTCACTTTTTGAATAACTTAGAATCCTGAGAATGAGCTTTCATTGTTTCAACTGGGATAGTTTATCAGCCACTTTGACTCAGGTTCATCTGCCTAGTGTAGAGTTCAAGCAGAGAAAAGGACATCTCCATAGTGGAATTAAGACCTTAGATACCTAAGCCAGTTGCTGAAATTTAGAAAAGATGATTCAAAACCCAAATTAATGTTCTATGTATTGCTACAAAAAAGATTTTAAAAACTAAGTTTTACAGAACTTATTTGAGATTTATGACTTTCATTTGAAATAATTTCAGTGTCTCATAATTTGAGATAAATGAATAATCTATTAATTCTGTTCACTGAATATTTTTCCATTTGATGCACTGAATATAGTTTGCTGCACAAATGCATCAATATTTTTTATGTTTAAAGGGAAAAACAGAAAATGGTTTCTTAGTTTTAAAATCTCCATTCACTGAATTTTCAATTTCTTTTGGGAAAAAAATTCTTTTAGAAACAGTGGAAGTGGAAAACTGGCTTTTCTTTTTCTGCAATTTCTATTCCTATGTGTTATAAACCGGTGGACTTCTGGATCCAGGCAGGATTTTCCAGCCTGGATGGCCCCAGTTACAGCCTGGTAGATGTGGCTGATGTGATTCCCTGTGTATTTATGAAAGGACAGGAAGCTGCTTGCTACTTAACAAGGATATATTTGATGGTGAAAGCCTGAGCACGATGAAAATTATGCTGCATAGGTGGTGGAAACTACAAGAGCTGGCTGGAAGGAAGATAATTCTCTCCATAACAACCTGTATGGTACTGTGTTTATTACTTGCGACTAAATAGCATTGCTAATACACCAGCGTGCTTGGTGTGATTCCTTTTTCTCACCAGATGCCATCAGCTGGGCAAGGGGCAACAGGCTGGGAGAGGATTTAGCTGGGACAGCTGATCCCAGATGAACAAGGGGACAGGCTGAATCCTATGATGTTGTGCTCAACAGTAAAACCTCAGGGAAAGGAGGGAAAAGGAGGCATAAACAGTTCTTGTTTTGGGGGTTTGTCTTCCCAAGTATCCATTATACATGCTTTCCTGAAAGTGGCTAAACATCTGCCTGCTGACAGGAGGTAGAGAATAAAGGACTTAACTTAGCTTTGCTTGCACACAGAGCTTTCTTTCACTTGTTACATTGCCTTTATCTTGATCCCTGATTTTTTTCTCTCTTTTGCCCTCCCTGGTCTTACTGGCAGGGGAATGAATGCCTTGTAGCCTTGTAGGTCTTAGCTACTGGCCATTTTTCTCCAGCACCTTTCTGCCTTAACTATTTTGGTTCTCTAGGCTAGTGATTTAGGCTACAGGCTGGGAATGGGCTCAGAAAGTTTTCACAACATGAAGATTTTACGTCTCTTCTAACCTAATCACATCGGTGATTCTTTGTAGTCAAGAGAGACAAGCACTTTGAAAAACGGATTTATCCTCTCTTTAAATAGGTACACAACACGCAGGCAGAAAGAAATGTACTTTGAAGGTGTCTCTTTTCATTGATCATGGAGAGAATGTAATTGAGACCTAAACTGGAGTATGCTTGTAACATGTCACCTAGAGGACATGAACCCAAGAGTGAATGTATACTAAGGCTCAGTTCCTTCAGAAGATTTAGACCCCAGTTTCTTCATACCAGCGAAGTCAGAAAAGTACCTCAATATTTCCAAGGATTCAGGTTAAAGCCATTTTTTCTGTTTCCTTTGTTAATAGACAGCTCTTTCACCAGAGGTTCACCAAGGTTTGCTGACAGCATACAAATACATTCACATGGCTTCATAAGACTGAACACTTAAGTTCTAAAAAAAAAAAAAACCAAAAAAAACCCCACCAAGAATGGATATGTGGAATTTTTGTGATTTTTTTCTGTAATATGCTTATTCTTTCATACACAGCATCTTACACTACTTAGGATTGTACTGTGGCATACACTGCAAAGCGAAATACCTAATGCAAAAAAAGTTTAATGAATTGGGCAGAAAGAGATTAAACTATACAGATTAACAGCTCAAGATGGAACAAAAGGATTTTGGAAATTCAGTCAAAATGAATGAGTGCCCCAACTGGTTAGAGAACATTAAGAAAAATTTTCATCCTAAAAAATTAAGGATGAGGAGAGAATTCCAACTCTCAGTCTCCCCGAACTCACCAGGAAATCTTACTCTTTCTTTCACTGATGAGACAGAATTTTGTCAGCACACCAAAATCAAGTGTGACTTCTGTAATGGTGCAAGTCTTACATTGGTAAATTGATTTTGCTGCATGCAATTTTGTGATGATTAGAAACTAATGGGTAAAAGAAATAGGATTTAGCAAGCAGAAGAAAATTAGAAAAGGATGTTTAAAAGGATACAACAAGCTTTTCAGATGTTATAAATAAATTTGTACTAGTATACACAAAGAACTTCCCAAGTGCTTCCATGGAGGACTTATGAAATTTCAAAACACTGGGTAAAGGACAAATGCCTATTTTTGAGGTAAAAAAATAAATAGAAAATTATCGTCTTTTCAGTTCTATTTCAATTTTTCATGTTAACGAAACTAATTCTAAGGTTAGAATCTTAAGAAAACTTGTAGAAAATAATGGCATTCATTTTCTGTGAATAATTATGTTATAACAATTTAATTTGTCTTCAAGATAAACAACAGTGGGGAAGAATAATGAAGATGCAGAAATCATACGTGTAACTTGACCTAGGAAGAATTCTTTTGCTATGGTGATGAATTTTTCATTATATTCTCAGAATGTAAACATGCATATCTTCAATATTTGTAAACAAATATCTTCAAATACATCCTGTGGCCGAAAGATAGAATTATTGCATTCTTCATGCCCAACCACTAACCTCAGAATGAAGCAGGGGTGATGGAACGGATACTAAGGGAAGTCTTCTGATGGCAAAAGGAGTTGAACATTGAAACAGATTTGCAGCAGCTGCAGAACATCTACTGCCTGTTTTTAGCATTTTTGTTAGGAAGGAAGTAAACAAAACAAGGCCAGAGATGGGTAAGACCACAAAATTATGGTCTTATGAGCTGCACTTTTCTGTGGGTTACAAAAAGAACATCCCAATCTTATTTATCTGTACGAGCAAATCTATTGTGTAGGATTTTATTGCCTTGTGATAATAAGAGATAAAAAGATTGTTACACATGTGCCTTTATTAACTGTGTCAGGAATGTCTGTCCATCCATTTAATGCCATTAAAAATTAATTCATAAATCATGCAAAAGGAAAAGTAAAATGATGGAAATACTCTGCAGAATTTTTAAGGACAGAAAGCTTACAAACTACCCTTCTACGGGAGATATTAGTAGAACTAGCATACACATTTTTCAAAGTGTAAAGGTAACAAACAATAATTTCAGTGGTGGCATAAAGGGATTCTTCAGCAATTCATCAGTCAAACTTCAAATCAATAATAAGTTATTCTATAAGCCTGCTGCAAATCTGGGCATTTTTATTCTAGTGCAATAATAAATTAATAATATGTCCAGAAATTTAAGGCTACAGAAAGCAGTATTATCATTAAATATCTATGAATGATCCATCGCTACTTGTTTTTTCTTCTTCTATTACCAAATTACTTCTTCTTCTTTCTTCTTCTATTACCAAATATGTCCACATTCCACATTTGTGGAATTTAGAAAAGTAGATAAAAACTGCCTCAGAAGTGAAAGGCAACAGGTAATAGGAAAATAATTCAGAGGCATAGGAGATGAATAAGTGAAAGCAATGATTTTTCTATATCTACATGAAACTATTTCCCTAGTGGAAAAAAATATGTATTTATTTAGTGATGTGGGTTTTTTATTGAATACACAAATGTACTTGATATTTTGCCCTATTTCAAAAATTATGTGCTCCACAGTGTACTCTTGAATTCAGATTAGCACAACTGCCTGCTGGAGCTTTGTCTTAATTTCGCTTATGTCAGTGAAAAAACTGCCTTTGGTATGAGTGAAGATATCTTTACTAAATATCTTTACTAAAAGTTGGTTAGATTTATGATTGACTTTCATAATTTTTAAGAAGGGATAAAATTGTTAGATGTCACATCTCATATTACACTGGAATCATATGAAAGGCATTTCAAGTTCCCTTCAAATTGAAAGGGTTTTGTTTGAGATAGTGACGAAAAATGCCCACCACCATCAGAATCTTCAAGTCCTTCCCTACCATAATTACACTATAATAAACTAGATCTAAAGGAAAATTTAGTCAATATAGAAAAAATTTACATCTACTTGATTCCTTGTGTGCATAAGTAATTTTTCCTATAAGCTTTCTTGGTTTTATGCAAAACCAGAGTTATGTAAATTGCATATATGTTAAACCCTGAAAAATGAATTTTTTCTGTGAATAGTCTCTGATTTGATACATGAGATTCGTTATTTCCATCTGAATTTGTTTTGCACCTCTATTGTAAAAATAAAAGTTATATTTGCACATTATCTGTATACCAGCTAAGCAATTCAACTCTTATTATGAAACATGGTGTATGTTTCCTGGAGTCTTAAACATGAATTACCTGTCTTGCAAATTTCCTAATTAGTTCAACCAATTTTCTTTCTGTCTCCAGGTAATATGAACCAGTGATCTGAATCTGATGTTGTTAACAAAATAGAGCGCTGAACAAATGTTTTAGGTCACAGTCTGTTTATAGCATTAGAAAGAGTGCCTTATTTGTTCCTTAATTTATATGTTCTGATTAATTTATTAATTTATCAGAACACAAAAAAAAGAAAAAGAAAAAGAAAGGATTCTTAGACCTTTACAACAACTCACATCTGTTTCAAAGTACCCACTGATGCAGCTGTCAGCTTTCAAGGGATTTTTAATTTTAAATGCAAGATTTCAGCACCAGAAAAAAAGGCGTTTCTAAAGTATGATTCACAATTCTGTCTGACTTCTTACATGCCTGTATAATACCACAATTTTGAATCCCACAATTTTAGTTCACCTGTAGTGATTTCTATTATTTTAAGTCTGAAAATATTTAATTTTTAAAAAAACACCAGATTAATAGAACTTGAATTAATTAATCCATCCAGTCACATTTTGAAATACAGTGCATGGCTTTGCATCTGTGTTGTCACTCATATTCGGTAATTGAAAATTACTGTAATAGAATCACTGACTGTAATCCAGAAGTTATTGTGGAGGATCTTATTGTGAGTATTTTTGTGGTATGGAGAAACTAATGCAAAATAGTTGTCAGGATGAAATTCATTCCCACCTTTAATTTTAGCATTGAAAAAATTATTCACTGAGATACCTTCAACAATCAATGTATTCAAACAGACTATTCAAAATTTAACCCCCCAGCTGAAACTCCAGACTCTGTCTTAAGTGATGTTTCAAGTAGCAAAATTTTAGGGAAATTCCACCAGCTGACTCCATTCCTTGGAGTGGTGGGTTTAGGGGAGGGTAAAAGTTCAGACAGGGACACAGGTAGGGCAACTAACATGAAACATTTCTGTGCCATAATAGCCATGGTTGGTTAGAAAGGGAGGGATGTTCCAATGTAGGCATTGCTCAGAGATCGGGCACAGGTCTGCCTGTGGGAGTGGTGAGTGGTTTTAAGATTTTTTTCCCCAAGTATTAAGCTGTCATTTTCTTGATCGATGAGTCTTCTTTATTTTCTGATTCTCTCTGTCAACCCTCTAGGGAAGTGAGTGAGCAAGTGGGCTGGGGTCTACCCACCCCAGAGGGAAAAAGCAACTTTGCATCAAAATGTAAACTCCAATGGAATCATGGTTGTGAGATTCAGTTCCGCTTCTCAATTTTACATTTAAATAATTCATAGAAGTTTGATATTGGTTATTCTCAGTTTAACTATTATGTTGGTTATCTTTTTATATGCTTAAATAATATGAATGTTATATGCATAAATCATGATGTTTTATGCAAAAATGTGTTCAGCCATTAGTACTACAGATGATTATATATGAAGAGAAACTATGTCCAACTAATATATTCCTGAAGCATTGTATGTTGTCATAGCATATGTAAGATCTTCTAATATAAGCCATGTGAAGATTTACTTAAGGATTTGGAATTGATTTGCACATTTTTAGAGTCTGACTCAATTTTTTTTCACTTCCTGCAGGGTCCGTTTTTGAGTAAATAACCATTTCAATTGTGACAGTCTCTGCTATAAAGAAGATAAATGTAATGTTATTTGGATTTATTTATAAATGTAAGTATTAAGATTTAAAATGAATCTTCATACACATGCATATGTTTCTGTAACTTCATGGAAGATTATTATAAGCAACTTAAAGCAGAAACTTTGATGCCACCATAAGCGTGTTCAGGGTACAGTCTTACCCCATGAAAGTAATTTACAGTGTAGTCAAGAGGTGGCCATGAATAGTGTATATTAAAGCTTTGCATTTTCACCTCCCTAGGAAGAGAGGATAGTACCATGGCTGCAAAGCAGATGGTTGCTGCTGACAGAGACAGGATTAGCAATCACAGAAAGATCCAGAAATAATGCCTTTTCAAACATTGCCTACAAGGAAATTCTAAAACTATTCCTAGTGCACTATGTGTTCTGAAAGTGCAACACGCAAAACATTTGCACCTCGGCTTCTCATGAAAAATAGGTCTGCACATCTCTCAGCCAATTTCAGTGAAATTGTACAGAGGAGTCTCAATTCCAGTGCAAAGCATGGACAGAGAAGACAAGACCTGTAAGTACCCCTGTATTTTTGATTAAAAAATACAGAATGAGTTAATGACAAAAAATGTTACAGAAACTTGTTTGTTAGGAAATAATGTTTCCTTCTTTGTGAAGCATGGTTAGACACAGGATAGCAGAAAAGAAAGATATCATCCTCTCATTTCTTCTTTTTCTGGTTCATGTGCAGAGGAAAAAAAAATGAGAAGGTAAATTCTGAAGCATTTACATTCCCATATCTCCCTCTTGGCTTTCCCCATGAGAAAAGAAATTGGATAAAAAGTATATTTATGAAGATAAACAAGCAAACAAAAATCAGTTTTCCTTATTAAAAGGATGTTTAATTACCCCAAAGTGAAACACCTATAACATTTAATCTGATAATAGAAATAAGGGACAAAAAAGCTTAATTAATCACAGTAATTGAACACAAAATTGAAAGCAGTATCCATTAACTGAGAAAGAAAAATGACAACATAGGAAAGTACTATATGCATTATTAATTGTTTTATCAGATTCTATTAGAACAACTGGATTAAAAGGTCCTTATAAGATGTCTTCATAAGCTCCTTGTTTCATTAATCATAAATCAATTATAAAATATTATTATATAAAACACTTGGCACACTTAATTTCAACTGTAAAAATTATTTTACTTTGTTCAAATCCCTCCTTCCAAGATTCCACTGAACTGTTTCTAGAGTTTAATTTTCATACTGATTCTTGAAAAAAATTTTACCATCTTCAGATAATTGTTTTCCAACACTTATACTTTCAAATAGAGAACAGATTGTGCAGAACATTTCATTCTTGCTACAACTGTCACCAAAAAAAAAGTCTTCAGGGTGGTTATTTGACATTTTAAAAAGTTATAGATATCAAAAACTAACCTTTTTGAAATTGAGTATGCAACATACTATGATGTTTGAACATATGCATGTGATTGAAAACTTTTATAACACATACTGAACAATAGTATTATTTGAGTATCAAACTAGTCATGTATTATGATTTTATCAGAGAAAACTGGGGACATTTGTTCTAACCTAGATGGGTAAAATGGCAAAAAATGGAAATTATTTGATCAAAGCTAGACAACGGCACCATAGCACCAAGACTAGAATCTGTGAATTTTTCAGATTTCTCTCTGTTGCTAACAGAAGATTGTTTCATTTTTAACTCTGCCCTTTTTTGTGCCATTGAAACATTTCATCCCATAGTCCTTCTTATTGTGTCAAGCTCCCATGGAGGGCATAAAGGGCAGCACTTTTGCTTTAAAGAAAAATAAACCAACAAAAATTAATAGAGGATTCTTAAAAGAAATAACAAAATTCTGAGGAATTTGGAACTACAAATATAAAACTTCCATTTCAAAACGTTCCACCAACTGGTATTTTCTTCAAAGCCGAAATGAGAAAGATACAAGATTGTTGGTAAATCTTGTTCACTCCACAAGCCATAGATATTATTTCTTTTAGTTGGGATCACTTCATAATTTCATCACTTCTTTTTCTCATGGAGATATTAGGATTTTGTAAATAAAATGCCTTCTCCTGTGAGAGCAATTATCAGTGTGGATCTTTGTGTTAGATATTTGTCTGTTTGTAGCCTGGAGTTTCTAGGCCAGGAGATGCAGTTTCCCCTAATGCTTAAGTAGCAGCTCATCTGTGATTACATGACACACATTTAATGCTCCCTAAAGCACAGAGACAGAATAGATTTGATTTCACAAAATACATGAAAAGCTGAAAATTTCATCAGCAACTGCTAATTCAACCTGTTTGCATAAGCTTGCTGAAAGTGTGAAAGCCTTGTGCAGCAGAGTTAAACAGAATGAAAACAATCATTTCACTAATACTGAACTTCATTCGAGAGAGGATGTGTTTCTCACTCTGTGTGTGTGGCAGTGATTTTTATTTCCAACAGCACATGACACTTGACAAAGGCAGGGAAGTGGCAACAGACAACACAACAACATGCTGCCTGCCAGGATCTAATGGAGAGGCCTCTGGAAAAGTCCAGTGACACATCTATCCATGCCTCCTGATTCGCTGGTTATGATTTAACTCCACAAATCTGGAAAGCCAGTAGAGCTTTGGGAACCTCTTCACAAAAATTATTACTTTTAATTTTTCATTCATATTTCAAGTTCTTTGGAAGGACACACTAACACACATGTATATATGAAGATTAATTGCTTATAAAGGAATTTATGGATGAATGTATGGGTAACTGGAAGGACAACAGAGATGTACCTGAGCATACACTTGCAACTGCTGACATTAAATCACAACTGCGCAGCAGATATTAGAATAGTATAATTGATTTCAGAATAGCAGTTTCAGTTAGCATGTAAGCACCATTTTGGAGCAAAGAAATTTGATATCAGAGATGTCAATATAGCCATTAGATATTAATAAGATGCAGTAACTACATTATCATTTCTGTACCTGTAATATCTATGGATAGATATATATCTGAAATGGATCAGTAGATCATTTTTTTTGCAGACTGACCTATTCAGTGTCACTCCAGAAAGGATGTTTCTCAGATTAGTTTGTGGTAACAAAATATTATTTGTTATCAGGAAACCGCAGCTTGAAGGCTATTAAAGAAAACCAAGAGCTTGAGGTGCTGACAGTGTGAGCAAAGATCATGATTTAGGCCTTGTAAATATGATACTGGTCAGTCCAGGACCACAAAAATGTGCCACAAATATTCAGTTGCTATTCCTTGAAAGTATGAAGCCTTATTGACTGGGAATGACAAAATGGTTTGCAGGAAAACACAGAAGCAAAGAATGAATATGCAGAATAGACAAAACATCACATATATAATAAAACTCAACAGTATGTGAAAATGGGGATCTGCAAGTAAAGATGAAGTAAGTAGATGGTCAGCAAACATATAAACAGAGTTTTAAGTCCTCTGAAGAGCAAGAAGGAAGAAATCCTCCATCAGTGTTTATTGCCAAATGAGCCAGGAAGTTGACAACTCACTGTATTTGCATATCTTCTTCCTGGGGAAGACCGATGCCTTTGAGCTTAGCATGCTGGGCAGGCTTCAGGGGTGAGCCTAACAGCAGGGAAGAGAGTTGATACTAAAGTGTTTGTCTTTATCAATTTCAATTCTGTCATTATAAGCTGTTTTAGTAATTAATTGTGACTGAGTTAATAATATCTCCTTCGCTTTAATTAATCTAACAATAAATCCTTAGTTCTGTATATAAGGTGCATTCCTTAACCCACATAAATTACATGCAATCTTTGCTCTTGTACCCTGCCCTTGAGCTCATTTGTAATTTAGATGCAGCACTGCAATGCCAAAATACCAGAACGTCTGAAAGTACACACAATTTTATTCACATTTTAGCATTTATTCTGAGTATTCCTGCTTTAACACATTTAAATCAATCCTTGAAAAATAATTTTTGATTCCCAAACTGAATTATTCTATAGTAGTCTCATTAACTACAAATGTAATTTCCATGCCTACCACATATTTATTTCCCAATAATGAAGGCTTTTTTAAAAGCTTCATGTGGCATTCTTTGGTTCACATTATCATGCAGACATTTCTAACAACCTGACATATATGCTGTCAGGTTGGGAAGCTTAGCTGTGGCTTGTGATCATTTCATCCATACAAATAAAGCACTGGTTTTACAGTATGCATTTTAGCCTTATGAATTTCAGAAACTCAGTCAGGGACTAGCTCAGGAGATAACCAGACTCATTTAAGGCTATTAAACATTTATAGGGAGAAGTAAAGATTCCATTTAAAATCACTCATCACAAAACACCTAATACACTATTTTGATAGTAAATTTTTAAAAACTGTAAAATTTGGCCAGAAATAGAAGTTTTAGATATTTACAATATTATTATTGCATTCCCAAATCACCCTACATATTTATATGTGTGATGTCAATGACTATCTCCTGTTCCAAAAGTAAAGGGTACATTTTGGGTTCAGGAAGAGCAGTCAAATAGCTGTAAAAATAACTGATGAGGGTAGTCTCATATGGCTTAATCAAAAATAAAATACAAACAAGTAGATAAAGATATAAAGTCATACCATGAAAGTGAAAGAAAATGAAACCTGGGAGAAGAGAACAACACCCACCTGGCTACAACCTCCTTTCAGGGAGTTGCAGAATGTGAAAAGGTCTCTCCTGAACCTCCTTTTCTCCAGACTGAACAGCCCCAGCTCCTTCAGCTGCTCCTCATCAGACTTGTGCTCCGGCCCCTTCACTAGCTTTATTTCCGTTTTTTGGACACAATATGTTTTATTTGGGAATTTTTGCAAGAAAATAAATAGGTAAATCCTCAGAACCATTTGCCATCTACCTTGAGATTTGTAATTCTGTTTTCTCCAAATCCTTCTAAAAATCCTGGTCATTCACTTTGAATAGATGCCTAAAAATTAACTGCACCCAGGATTAGGCTTCTAACTAAGATATCTCTCAGCTGAGAGCCTTAATATCAACAGTAGCTTGTAGTTTTACTAATGTTTAGTGGTCTTCTTATTAACTTGCATAAAATGAAACATCTCCAGAAGAGATTTTGAGCATCCCTGTATTTTGGTTTGAGTCACAATGGATGACAAACATAAGAACAGAGTAGTGATCCTTTGTGTCATCATCCCATTCTGGACAGCAATTCTGCCAATGCAACCATAGATTTTGCATAAGCCATGTTAGCTATTGCCTTTTCTCTATATCCCTATCTTCATAATTTCTAAGCAGGATGAAATGTGAGTGTTTAGCACTCAATGTCAAAGAGGGACTGAGACAGCTGTTTGCTCAAATCAAAATCACATTATATTTGCAGGAAAATGTGCACATACTGGCTGCACAAACAGATATTCATTTGAGATGAATACAAAGGAAGAAATGAGCAGCACACTGTTTTCTACAGCATTCTTTTAAAGACTGCACTGCTAGGATGACGGAAGAGAGGACAACAATGAGAAATTCACAGATTACAGGACACAGGCTGTGCACAGTTCTATAGAAAATCAGAGCTCTAATTTACAGTTTAAGCAGCTAATGCTTTATTTTGCCTATGTCAGCTGAATGACACACACATAAATATGTTCTGGTTCATATTTTTTTCATATAAATGTGGGGTGTTTTTGATCTATATAGTGCTCTACATCACTGCTGAGTGGCTCAGGCCTCTCCTGGTTTCACTATGTAAGAAAGGCAGATTGAATCTCTAGTATGCAAATTACTGATTGAAAAATTAAACTAATAGTCTGATTTCATTATGCAGACTTGACACAAATGAGATCAATGTCATGGATTAAATTAACAAGTGAATAACTTAAAAGGGATAATAGGTGCTTCCATCACCCCCAAAGCACTTGAGATTAAATCAAGCACCAGGATTTACGTCTGTTTTTCTCCCTGTTCTTAGATAGTCCAATCTGAGGAAACTATCATGTGGTACTGGTTTTTAATGGTAGGGGGCAGATAGACACCCATCAAGCTTCCAGTTTTACAGAGGTAAATTACAGCTGCAGTCCCTGTCTTAGAATTATATACTGGGACTTACTGTGCCTTCCTGAACAACTTCAAGAAGGAAATAATTCTCCATTCCTTTGGGACCTACCATCAGATTTGTGTTTGTACACAGAGGGCTTAATGAAATAAACATAAATGTAGCCATAGAGCGCTTATGTGCCACAACCCATTGGGACTTGTAGAGGAATAGGAACTGGGACCATAAACTTGCTTCCCTAAAGAATGTAACACAGAAAACAGCAGGCACTAGGAAAAGCTTCATAAAATTTAAAATTTTCCTCAGTGTAAGAGACTCACACACATTTTATATTTACTACTGGATAGGCATCCGGGCTCTGTCTGTACACCTGACAAACACATCACTAGCTTTTGAGTGAAATGTGCAGAATGAAGTTGGTTGTCTCACTCTGGTTCTAATAACTAATATTTTTTTCCAAATTGAAGAGCTGATTTTCTTTAATGAATGTCTGTGAACAGATATAGGTTTTCTTACATTAATTTGACTTTAATTCCACAATTAAAATCAAGTGTTCAATATGTTAAGGCTAATATTAAGCCTTGGGTATCTATCTAAAAAAGAAACAGCAAATTAATACAGCATTCCAGAGAGGAAATACAAGGTCTCTTTTGAAGACGTGATTTACAATTCATTTCTGCAGTATCATCCTTTCTATCTCTCCAGATATTTCAGCTTTTAAACAGGTTGTCATACCTTAACAGTAGCTATTCCCTGCTTAAAAAAATACGATGATACCGTTAGATTAAACACAAAATCACGATTTAAAAGTTCTCGCCTGTGTTTGGTTTCCCGCCGTGTCTCAGAAGCGACGCTCAAGCTCTCTCCCCCACGCTCGATGCCGAGCCCAGCCGCGGAGCGCTGCTGCCCCCTGGAGGCAGCGCCCGCACAGGGAGCGCCCACCGCTCCGAGCCCCGGTTCCTCCGGAGCCCGAGCATCCTCCCCTGTGAGACACCAAAAACCTCCTCGGTGCTCATGCCACTGCCCAATCCGTGCCCACATTGCGGTGGCGAGCACCGCATTTAGCTCTTCCAGCGTTACTGGGCTGCCTGGATAATCCTCAGAATGATAAATCGCTGTCTGCGCGATTAATTTTCTTTCTGTCAAGTCTAGAAAGATGAGAGATTTTTGGGGACATCGTAGCATGTGTCAAGGAAATGCCAGCTGTCCCCATAACATCTCAGTGCTAACAATGGAGGGAGATTGATGATTCGTACACAGTGCTGTTTTCTCATAACTTTAACAAATCTGAATTCCTCAGCAGATAGAGCAATGGAATCTGCCAGTCAGCAGGAAAATACTCAGAGCAGCAACAGATATTTAAATAATCAATACTGTAACACTTGAAGATGGTTGCAGTAAACCAAAGGAACTTAAATTTTCATACAATAGAAGAGATATTCCTTTTTCTCATTCCTCCTGTACTAAAGACAATCACAGAGGAAAACTCTTAAAGGAATAAAGATGTTTTTCTTTCACAAAGCAAAGTACTTCTTCTTGGCAGGTATTATGATTTGATATATATTAAGATTTGATATATGTGTGCTACATATTTAAAGCAATAAAAAAGTCTCAAAGAATTGAGCAGCACCCTTTAATTAGATATGCTGACATTAATGACTGACACTTACATGAATTGCAAGGATACTCCTTCAACATTTCTAAAGGCTTATATGCATTACAATGCAGACTGAGATGGTTTAGGATTACTTTCTAAACCTGGCAAAGGTCTTCCAGGTCGTGAAATAATAACAGCAGTATCTCCCATGCTTCACCTTATAAACTTACCAAGGTGCTGCTTGATAGAAATCTCAGGAGAAATCAATGAGCTCTATCAACAAATATATCTAAAAAGAAGAAGTACTGTTTCAAAAAAAGAAAGTGTGGTGCCTCAGAAAGAGCAGACTATGGTTCTCTTTCCTCTGGGGAACCACTCTCAAACATTACTGTGGTTTCTGGTTTATAACATAGTGGGACTGGACGGGACCTTGCAGTACTCTTCTTGAACCTTCTGGGCAAAGGATCTTGATTTTTTTAATACATCATATTTATTTTTTCAGGATTTGCAGACTCCTATGAATAGCTTAGATTTCTCTGAAAATTTATTTCTTTTTACCAAAATTATCTTACAGAAAGCACATGCTATTTTTCTAAGTGATGCATTTTTTGTAATGGATTGATTCCCCCATATTCTGAAGAAATTTATACAAAGTGCTCTTTGATGTAATCTTTTTGGATTTCAGTAAAGCTTTCAATACTGTCTCTCATAGGATCCTTCTGGACAAAATGTCCAGCCACAGCTTGAT
Source organism: Zonotrichia leucophrys gambelii (assembly GCF_028769735.1). Taxonomy (NCBI): domain Eukaryota; kingdom Metazoa; phylum Chordata; class Aves; order Passeriformes; family Passerellidae; genus Zonotrichia; species Zonotrichia leucophrys. Next base: position 54,318,345 of record NC_088170.1, on the reverse strand, counting down.
GAACACATCATGGGATGGGTGAGCAACTGGCTCACGGGTGGGACACAAAGGGTTACAGTGAATGGGGTGACATCAGATGATGACCTGTCATTATTGGGATTCTATAGGGCTCCATCCTTGCCCCTGTGCTCTTCAACATCTACAAAAATCACTTGGACACAGGACTGGAAGGGATACTAAGCAAGTTCACAGCTGATACAAAACTGGGAGGAGCTGTTGACTCCATCAAAGACAGGGAGACCCTACAGAGAGACCTTGAGAAATTAGAGGACTGGGCAATCACCTCCAACAAGGGAAAGTGATGGAATCTGCACCTGGGATGGGGCAACCCTGGGTGTATGGACAGACTGGGGAAGGAGAGGATGTAGAGCAGAGCTGCAGAAAAGGACCTGGTCGATGCAAGTTGAACATGAGCCAGCAGTGTCCTGGCAGCCAGGAGCATCAGCTGTGCTGGGGTGCATCAGGAACAGCATCAGCAGCCGGGCAAGGAAGGGGATTGTCCCACTCTGCTCTGCACTGGGGCAGCCTCACATCGAGTGCTGTGGCCAGTTTTGGGCACTGTCATGTTAAAAAAGACATCAAGCTATTACAGAGTGTCCAGAGGAGGACCATGAGAATGGAGAAAGGCCTTGAGGGGAACCTGAGGACATTTGGTCTGTTCAACCTGGAGCACAGGAGTCTGAGGGGAAACCTCACTGCTGTTACATCTTCCTCATGAGGGAAAGAGGAGGGGCAGGCACTGATCTCTGCTCTGTGGTGACCCATGATAGAACCCAAGAGAATGGCCTGAAGTTGTGTCAGGGAGGTTAAGGCTGGATATCAGGAGAATGTTCTGCACTCAGAGGGTGGTTGGGCACTGAACAGGCTCCCCAGGGAAGTGGTCACAGCACCAGCCTGACAGAGCTCAAGGGTTTGGGCAATGCTCTCGGGCACATGGTGTGACTTGGGGATGGTGCTGTGCAGGGCCAGGAGCTGAACTTGACGATCCAGGTGGATTCCTTCCAACTCAGCATAATCTGTGATTCTGCAGTTCTCTCATTCTTTCTCTCTCTCTCTTCTCCTTTACTTTTATTCTTTGTTATAATTAATCTGAATAAGAATTTTATTCAGGGCTCAGTTAGTAAATAAAACATAAACTGAGCATGTTCTTTTGACTTATATATATTCTGAAAGTAGTGTATTATGTTTCATCCTCACACAGATGAATTCTGAACATCTTCCATACAGTAATGGCCAAAAACAATTGCAGACTTCAGTATTGAAAGGAACTAGTCCTATAACAAAAGTTGCTTCTGCCTCCACACCTTTTCACAGGAAACACATTGCTTCAGAATGATGGAAATTATTAAAGTGATGTGCTGAGGAAACAGACCTTTCTGAGCTACACACTGAAGAGTTAAGATGCTCCAGAAAATAAAGTGCCCCAGCTCTCCTCAAGAGAGAATGAGAACAGGAACAAAATTCAAGTAGTCCTCTCTTCTGTACAATGGTGAAATATTATTTTGGATGTCAATAAACGCTTCCAAATCAAGAGGTTTTATGCTGGTGTTGAATTATCAGCTTCTGGGTGTTACCAAAAAGAGGTGTGCTACATGTACCTTTGGTCTAATTATTAGGTGGCTTCTTTGATTTTATGGAGTCACGAGGAATACCAAAAGAAGGGAAATCTTTGGAAATAGACAAACTTTAAAGACACCAGCTAAAGAAAACATGGCATATTATTGATGTTTTTTCAACACTTCAGCTGGGATTTGCTTTGAGGTTAAGGTATTTGAGGTTAGATATTACTTTGTAGGTGGTTACATGTGGGCTATATGACTTAACATTGTGGTTACATCTAATACAGGACTGGTTTGCCTTGTTTCATTCTTTTTCAAATATTTCCTTCTTTCTTTTAATTCATATTTATTTTTCTTCTTTTTTCATTTTATATTCTTATTTTTCTTTCTATGATTTGTGAGTGTTTTTTTTCTTTTCTTCCCTCCTACATTATCAACCAGGTGGTATTTTTTCCATTTCAAATCCCAGCATACCCTGTTATAGTAGGTCCTTCATCACACATCAAACCATGTGTGTAACGAAGACAGGAATACACAAAGAAGAGTGAATTCCCCTTTTCAGGAATTTTAAGCAAGAATTCATATTAACAGGATATTGATATATTTGTTCATATATTTTGCTTTTATACTCTGTTCATCCTTCTTCTCTACATAGAATTTTCTGTCATCTAGTCTTCTTTTTATTTTCATGTCCATCATTGTCACCCAAAAGTTTTTTCCAAAAATGGTGAAAAGACATTTTGCTAAATTATTTCTGTGGGAATAATATGTAGCCATAAAACCATACAAAAGTAGTGTATTGCCTGATGTATCAGAAAAGCAGAGTTTGAATTCCATCTTTCTGCCTTCTCACCCACAGAGAAAGGTGGAAGTCAGTGTTCTCAAACTCAGGAAAGGAAGGCACAACTTAAATCAGGAAAAAAAACCAGCTGGAAAACATGCAGTAAAGATTGAAACCATTTGCTGTAGCAGTACCAGGCTGAAACTCCAAAGATAGGAGCATCCCTTAAGTCCATTTTTTCCCTGCTGCAGTCGCCCCAGCTACAGACCAGGACCAACTTGTCTGAGCTGATAAGATCTGACAAGATCACAGTTTGCTGTGGAATGGCTTCAGGCTACTATTTTTTGTTGTTGCTGTATGTGCAAAGACTTGGAGAATGGTATAAAACCAAGAGGAAACAAAATCCAGTTCCTCTACTTAATGATGCAGACCTGCAGTGCTGGTTTCAATGGCAGAATTAAATTCATTTTACTATAACATTCAAAAGTTAAATACAGATACATGACCTTCTAACTGTGAAGCTATGTATTTGGTATTTGTTTACTAGATTTTCTGATGGAATACATAGGTGTCTCTTTAAAGAAGCAAAAAGAAAAGGACTGATTTACATCATCTGAGAATCTCAGTGTCTGCCCCTAACTATGAAATCTTCCTTTAATGCCTTCATGAATCATTCCATGATGTATAAAAAGAGTTCACAACCTGTAATTAACTGGCAACTGTTCCTTTGAAGAGAATGTCCAGCTTACATGCAAATAATTATTTTATTTCATTCATTACTGTCTTTTCATATGATCTTCCACCTGGAAATGAAGATTTGGAATAATTTGATCTAATTTTAAGTATGCTATTTGGGTATATGATTCCTCTAGTGCTTTAACTCACATACCTTTTTCTCATAATTTTTTATATAGTGTATGGAATCAGAGTAATGTCTTCTCCTGGCTTTTAATTTTTAATTTCCTTTGTAAGAAAATGAGCAATCAACTGATTATTTCTACACCTTTTTTTTTTTCCACACCATAAGGATGGACACTGGTAGATTTCATACATTCACTGCCCTTGACACTGTTTTAAAAGTTAAGCCAGAGCAGAAAATTACTTAAAGGATGATCGCCTATGTATCACCAGCCATGAAAAATTATTCAGGAATCTTCTAGCAAACCTGGTGACTTCTGTTGAACAGAAAAGAAATTCAGATTTTAGAACAAAATGTATCCCAGATCTAGGGAAGAAATCACAGCATTATCAAAAAAATTGATTGGAAGGAACTTCTGGGGTCATAAGTACCACAGCCTGCTCAATGGAGAGTTGGTTTCAAAAATTCAGACAAATTAGGAAAATCTCTCTTAAGATTTCACAGTGTCCCTGTTCTTCTGTTGAAACAGTCTCATGAAAATATTTTTTCTTCCAGACTTTTAGAATTTCTGTTACAGGTTTTGACCATTGTCTTTTTTTTGAATCATAGAATGGTTTGGTTTGAAGATCATCTAGTTCCATCCCCCTTCAGGGGGATTGTCCCTGAAGGGACACCTTCAACTAGGCTGGGTTATTCTGAGGCCCATCTAACATGACTTTGAACATCTCTAGGGATGGGGCATCCTCAACTACACAGAACAACCTGTTCCAGTGCTCCACCATTCCCACAGTAAAGAATTTTTCCTAATATCTTATCCAAACCTACTCTTTCAGTTTGAACTCTTTCTCCTTATTCCTTGCTCTTGTAAATAGTCTTGCCTCATCTTTCCTGCAAATTCCCTTCCAATACCAAAAGACTACAATTAGGCCACTTTGAAGGCTTCTGTTTTCCAGACTGAACAAACCCAATTCTCTCAGCCTTTCCTTGTAGCAGAGGTGCTCTATCCCTTTCATCAGCTTGGTGGCCTCCTCTGGATTCACTCCAGCAGCTCCATGTCCTTCCCATGCTGGGACCCCAGATCTGGATGCAGCCCTGCAGGTGGGGTGTCACCAGAGTGAAGCAGAGGGCAGAATCCCCTCCTTCACCCTGCTGCCCATGGGGCTTTGGATGCAGCCCAGGACATGTCTGGCCTTCTGGGCAGCAAGTGCACATGGCTGGTCATGTCCAGTCTCTCATCCATCAGCACCCCAAGTTCTCCTTGGACTTCAAATCTGTTCATCCTCCAGCCTGTATTGGTATGGGGGATTGCCCAACACAGGTGCAGGACTTTCTACTTGGTCTTGTTAAACCATATGAGATTCCTGTGTATCCACTTTTGTCTGTCTTAGTCCCTCTGGACAGCATTGCATCCTTTAGGATGTGTCAACAGCACCACTCAGCTTGTTTCAAGAAGAGTCTGCCAACATCCATTTTTTAACCTCCCACCAATAGATTATTAGGCTCTCATACATTTCTTCTGGAGCTGAACAAACGATATTCCTCAAGTAGACCTTGTATGCATTCAGTTCCATCTCCCAGACATCTTGGTGGCACTTTGACAGTCATCTCTATCTGCTGATATTCCTGTTTCAAGAGTGAACCATTATTGATGCAGAGTCATGCAGGGGACTAATAGTTTCCCTCAACGTGCCAGCAACACTTTTGATGCTGTAGCTGGTTAGAATTCACAAAGAAACACACTGTTGATCCATGTTCAATTTGTAGCTCACACAACACCCAAGTTCTGTCTCTGCAGAGATGTTGCTCTGCCTGGACAATTTCATGGGGCCATTCTCCTCCAAGTGCAGGACTTTTCGGAAATCACTAAGCAATTCCTAATGGGAAAATTCCTCCTTCATGTTAACTTCCCTCTATAAGGCAACAATTTGGTGTCACCCACAGATTTGGTAAGGGTGGATTCTTTCCCAAGGTCCAGAGCATAGAAGAAAATATTAAACAATGTTAATGTCAATATTTACCACTGAGGAGAATAAACTCATAGCTTTGATCAGAACATTGCTGCCCAGCTAATATAGAAGCATAGAATCATGGAATATGCTGAGTTGAAAGGGATGCACTGCACATCATCCCAGGACTTTTTGAGACAGGTTAGGTCTTTTTACTGGACCATATCTATGCATACGAGCAGATCTTAAAAAGAGTATAGTAATATGGGTAATTAAAAACAAGCTGTTTATGTTTATTTTCACCAGAGACAGGTTAGGAATACAGGAATTCTACTGGTTTGATTATATAGAACATGACTTTAGGAACAGTAACTTTTGGAAATATTCTGTTTTGTGGTAGCCTATCCATACTATTTTCATCATGTGCCCAAGGAGTATGCTGGGAACTGAGTATCATTCATACCTACAGTACTAAAGAAGAATTACTTAATAAACACCAATCTCTAATCCTTTTCCTGGTAAGTGTCAAGTTCCTCACACAGCCCAGAGTAGATGTCTTTTGGATTTTATCGTCCTTATTTTTTTTTTTTCCCTGGCATGGTGAACAATGCAAAGTTGCATTGGCATTACAGAATGTAAATTGTGCATATTTCATTATCTAACATGGCATGTCTTTGTGACTGGGCATGGCTTGCCAAAAAGGGAGCACTAACTGAAAAACGTTTTGTTCATACAGCGCTAAAAATATAATTCATAAAGGTAATACTTAGTCAAAAACAGAAGAATTCCTCTGACTTTGAGCTTCATCAAGACCATGACTAACTCAGTCCTGAAATGTCCATAAAAAGACCCTTTTTTGTTTTACTTTCTTGATACAAAGCATATATACTACAGCAAAAAAGGCACGTCTGTGTGTGCCTCTGCACGTGTATACATATGTATACGATTGATTTCTTAATATCTTACCTTCAGTTTAGTAGAGAACTCTCTAGCCAGACCTAAAAGTTAGCAACTCTGTGCTGTTAAACCTTCAAAGATCAACTCTTTTGTTTACAAATTCCCCTAAATATAGAAATTATTTTACATCCATCTTTGTAACAGCTTACCTCTTATCTGAAACTGTTCTGATTTGTATCCTTTGTCCTTGATATGTAGTGTTTCCTTGACTTCTACATTCAAGAACGGAAAGATGTATTTCAGGTAAAGGAGGTAGCATCCCTTTGAAATGAAATATCTTGTGTTTCTGATCAGATAAAAATGAATGCTCTTTTGAATGTTTGTGAAGGTTAAACAAATATACAATACTGGAATAGATTTCTGCTTGAAGGTCAGTCAGGATATAACAGGCCTCTTGCTGATATATCAGCCACTCTCCTTGCTGGGTTCTGCTCAGAGCCTGATGTGTGCCTTCCCTTCAGAGCACCCATTCTTAAAACAATAGGGACATGCTGAAGGAAATCATATTGTTACCCCACAGAGTTCTGGAGCAACTGAGTGCAGAAAGTAGTCCCTTGGAAGTGATTGAAGGTGGTAAAATAGAAAAGTTGTGAAGCTGCACACTGTTGCTCTTCAGGACAATCACATGGCCTTCACCATCCTATTTGCAGATTTTTTTCCAAATACTGCCTATTCATTTGTATTTTAAATTGTCTTACACTACAAGGCTGTGGTTTTCAGGAATTGAATTTCTTGTGTGAGTCTAGATCTATTAATCTTGCTGTTTGTGCTCTGTTAACTGTTGCCAAGAGTCTTTGTTGTATTGCAACTAAAAATTATTGAGATTCTAACATGCACAGACAAACGCACACACAAGCATTAATGATACAGGAAAAAAATATCAAGATCTTTAATCACAAGTAACCCTTAGGGGAGCTAATGAGAGAATGAGTCTTTAGGCTTTTGTTTATATTTACTATAAATTTCAGATCCTCATAACAGTTATGACAAAAAAAATTTTCAATTTGGGATTAAGGATCTTGAAACCAGCACAGTTAAACCTGATGAAAATTTCTATGAGAATCTGAGGTTGCTGAAATTCACTGTTGTTTATTTCATCTGAAGCAGAGTTTATAAGGGACCATTCATCTGTATGGAGACCATGTGAAAACAAGATGTAAAATAGCCTGCATAATAAGAGGTTAATGAGAAAATCATTAATTTCAACAGGACAACAATTGCATTTATAGGCAGTGTGATACTTAATCAAAGTAAAATATCTGGGCTGCTACACAATCATGTCATTAATACACATCCCTGTTCCTGATAGTCACTTCTGGCAGTTTCCATAGGCAAAATTCTAACTTTTCAAAGAAGAATTAGAGTCATAAAAAGAGGTACATGAACTAAACCTTACAACATAATCTAGGCTAAGTAGTTAGCAAAAGAAAACATAGAAAAATAATGTATTTCCAGTTTGGTTTCTTTTCTCTATTTCAAAGAGAGTACAGTTGTTGTATAGAGACCCATTCCCTCATTCAGATGTTTCTTCTACAAATATTGATATATCTCTACATTGAGTATTAAAACAAGTCGAGAATGTGAAATTTACCTATGTGAAGTAGGTTTAAATACTGACAATGTTAATATAGGGAGTTGTTAAATACATAATGAAATGTGTGATTTCCAAAACAGACTCAATTCCAAGACATAAGGACAAAGACAAATATTTGCATGTTGAGAATACATAAAAAAGAGTAAAACATGTGAACAGCTACCACTTGAAGTACATCAGAAGTTCTACACAGCAATTGTTTGTTGATTTATACCATGCGCTTCCATTTTGGCAACAAATGACAAGTTTAATCTGGAAACGTAATAAGCTATTTGTAGCTTTTGAAGCAAAATGTAAATCACAGATTTCTTACGGAGAGATTTAAGTTTAAGATTCCCTGGAAAAAGTGAGTAAGAAAGATTTTGGGCAAGATTATATAAAAATATGATATTAGTTGAATATCAGTTCCAACTTAATTAATATTATAAAATTAGCAAACTAAAATGAATTCATCTGCAACCAAAATACTAGCAATACCTTTATTTATGGCCAAAAGATAAAACATTTATATTTTCATTAACTCTAAGTTGCATCTATAATTTTAAAATCTCTAAATCAGCTACTAACATGCAAGAAGAAATTACTTGAGACTCTTTGGATGGCACTATGGAACATCAGTAAGGTTTAAATGGGTGTGAAAAAAAAGGTAAACAAGATCATAAGAACCATTAAAAAAGGAAGTAAAAAAGCAAAATGCAACATGTCAATATAATCCTGCTTAAATGCATGGTGAATTAACATCTTGACTACTATGTGAAACTCAAATTTCCTTTTTCTATTTATCTTCTCAATAAATAGGCATCAAAGAGAAGTAGCTTTTCAAAATTAAACCTTTAAAAATATTACCATGAGATAATATATAATTCAAATGTTTATGAGTTCTAAAAATAAAGCTAATAAATGAATAAAAAACATGAAAAACATGTTCATCAAGGATTATTAAAGGTGAAAATGTCCTAATGACAGAATCATAAAATAGGAAGAGACTACAGTGACTCATCTGGTCAACTTCATTGTTCACTCAGGATCCCCTGAAGCACATAGCACAGGATTGTGTTCAGACAGTTCTTGAATATCTCCAGTGAGGGAGACTCCACATCCTGTCTGGGCATCCTGTTCCAGTGCAGTCACCCACAATGTAAATTCTTCCTCCTGTTCAGGTGGAGCTTCCTGTGCATCAGTTTCTGCCTGTTTCCTCTTGTCCTATTGTCTGGCAGCACCAAGCAGAGCCTGGATCTGTCCTCCTGATATCCTCCCTTCAGATACTTGTATACATTGACGAGGTCCCCTCCTCTGTCTTCCCTTCTCAAGGCAGAACAGGCCCACATGCTTCAGCCTCTCTTCATAAGAGAGATGCTCCAGCCCTTTAGACATCAACCTGTTCCAGGAGCTCCATATCTCTGTAGTCCTGAGGAGCCCAGAACTGGACACAGAACTCCAGATGTGCCTCTCCAGGACAGGGTAGAGGGGCAGGATCACTTTCTTCATTGACCTGCTGGCAATGGTCTTCTTAATACAGCCCCAGGATATCATTGGCTTTCTTAGCCACAAGAACACACTGCTGGCTCATGGACAGCTTGTTGTCCACCAAGTCCCTCTACAGAGCTGCTTTGCACGAGGTCATCCCCCAGGAAAAAAAAATACTTTAAAAAAAATCCCTGATTCAAACTGGAAGCATTTTGAGGGTATGTCTGGGGAGGTAGGAGTGTAAAGATCCCTATTTCCCCAAATCTTGGCCATTGTCAGAGACAGGCTACAGACCAGGACAGTAAGTTTAGGTATTTATGGGCTTTCCCGTACTCTAAAGTAACGAGAATATTGAATAAATCAAAGTAGGTCTGGGATGTAGTCCTCTGCACATCCATATGCGGAAATATACACAGCCATATTTGCCTGGGTTTTAACAACAGGGATCACAATATAAAAAAGTCACTAAGGTATGGATATGAAAAATAAGAGGCAAAGTCAGATTGTAAAAATGCGAAGATATGTTCTGGGAAGACAACTTGTGTGAAACAATAAAGTGCTAGGATTATAGGAGGTAATGCCTCCATGAGGGGAAATAACTGCACAAATAATCTTTTAATGTGAGTGCATTTAAAATCCGACATTAAACTGATACCAGTAGAAGAGATATGAATTTGTCATGTTTTGCTTCCCACAAATCCATGGGAATTTGCTACTACCTTGGAGTGAGGGTGCAATAAAGAAACACTCCTGGCTCACTGCTGGGATCTACCTCACAGAACTCTGGCTGTGGAAATCTAAAGCACTCTTCTCTCCAGTTTTAAGATGTCACACAATCCTCCCAGTCATGGTGAAAACATAATAATGTTGGCGATACATTTCCTCCCAGATAATTTGTATCTAATGGAAAAGTAACATATATCTAATCAGCTATGCAGTGGGGAATGAAAATGAACCAGAGATTAATCTATTCACAGTTCATTGACTCTCTGAAATTCAGGCCTGTTGCCTCATTTGTGAGACAGAGGAAAAAATCTTGAAAATTTTATTTTAAAAATTGTTTTACTTGTTTAAGAAGGCAAATTGTGTATTCAAGACATTAGGTTTTAGCTTTCCTTAATACAAAACAAAACTGGTATTTTGGTTTAACCACATAACTAATAAACACAATTTTATTACAGTCTACTGAAGAAGCATAGAAGAGGTTGCTGTATTTTTACCACACTCGCCTGTGATGAACACAGTGACATATGGACTGGGATGTTTTTCTCTTGAACTGCAGCCAATTTAATTAGAAAAAAAAATAAGAGGAAAATATTGGCAAATTAAAAGAAAGGGGGGAAAAGAGAGAGAAATACATGCTTGCAGAAGTTCAAAGAAATGCTTTGACTTTATTCTTACAAGTCACCCATTTAGAAGCTGGCAGAGCATTCATATCTTGTGCAGTTAGCCCATGCTGTCTCCCATTGAAATGGAGAAGCAGGGGCTGAGCTATTCCCACTGAAATCAACTGTAGCTGGCTTCAAGCTGTGTTTTCCTACTATTAAGACTTGCTTTGCAGATAAGGTGTGGGAAATACTGATAATCTCTGAAACCTCACCCTTTGTAAATCCTACTTGCTGAAACATGCTGCTTGATTAATGCAGAACTGCATAACTTTTCTGAAAGATTCACATTTAAATAAAAAGAAAAAAGAAGCAAAGAAGCAAAGGGAGGTGATGGTATGCATCAGGATTTCAACCTGGATTTACAATCTTTGCTAAGGATTTTCTGTGTGACCTTGGGGCTTGCAGTAATTGCCCATATGCCTGCTATTATCCTGTAGTAAAGTGCAGAATCTTCTCTCCCCAAGTATCTCAGACTCAACTCATACTTCCATGCATCATCTGACTTAACATAAATACATCTTATCCTGTTAATAAATCTATACTCCAATATGGCACCCTAGCTTCTCCAAAGCCCTGCTGAGCTGCCTATTAACTCCACAGGAGTCTACATTTCCACCAGCTGACGTGTGAAGAGCTGCAAAGGCTACCAAGAAATAGGAAGTGCTAATTTACACCTACTGATCTCCCAGCAAGGCTTTCAGGGGATGTATTCTTTGCAAAAAGTGTTCAGGTCTGTAAGTGATCTGAGACCATGCTTACACTACTAAATGAAACACTACCAAATCAAATTCTGTGTATTAAACAATCACAGAGAAACCTTTTTGAGACTGACTGGTGCTAGTGTCCCTTTATTTCTAGCTGCTGAAGGAAGAAAATACATTCACAAAATGTAGTAGGCATTGTTATCTAAGCACAACTCTGTTTAGTTCGTAGCAAATAAGCAGACTTTTACTAGTCACCAGGATAATCCACACTAAATCATTCTAAGATCTATAAATAACACTCCTCAAAGTTGATTGTGGTTTAATCCCAGCTAGCAACCAAGTACCATGCAAACATTCACTCTCCTACCAGTTGAATCAGGGAGAAAATTGGAAGCTTGAAAGCTAGAAAATTTGTGTGCTGGGATAGAGAGGCTCTTAGGCCAAGCAAAAACCACACAGTTAAACAAAGAAAAAGAAAGATCATTCACAGCCTCCTATCAGCAGATAGGTGTTCAGCCATCACCAGAAAAGCAGGGTCCCATCACTGTTACTCAGGAACACCAGCAGCATCACACTGTTTCCCTCTTTGTCCTCCTTCCTGCCACTTTATTAAATGAGGTTGATGGAATATGTCTGGAATATCCATTTGGTCAGTTTGGATCACCTGTCTCAGTTGTGTCCTCCCAGCCTCCCTTGCACCTCCAGGCTCCTCACCAGTGTAGGAGTGTGAAAAGCAGAAAGGGCCTTGGTTCTATCTGAGTCCTCTCAGCAATACCCTATATTATCAACATCATTTTCAGCTTAAATCTAAAACACAGTCACTAGTCACTAGTGACAGCAAAGAAAATTAACTCTACCCCAGCAAAAACCAGCACAAAGTGTTGAATGGTAGTCTAAACAGAGTGGCCTCTCTTGCAAATTTATAGGTGCAGACTACATATTTCAGTATATATCTTTGTGGATGTTTCAAATTCAAGTGCATTTAGATTCTCAATTATATTTCAACTCCTAAATTCCTATGTATTTCAATAATAAATTAATAACATAAAGATCCTTAGGACATTTATGTGACAAGGCAGGTCCTTCTAGGGTGTTTCAGAAGGAGGTAATACCATTAACAAGTAACACCATCAGTCACCTGATGCAATTGAAACAAATCAAAGGAATCAAACCACATGAAATAAACAAGAAAAAATCAGTAAGCAACTCTCTCATGGAAATCCTGGAGTCACTACGATGAAGCATGACTTCTATTGAGGGATATGCTCCACTTAATATATGATCCACAGTGCTTAATAGTGATAATTCTTCAAGCAAGAAAATAATTAATTCCCCTGTATTCCAGGTGAGAGCTTTACAGTAACTTAAAAGCTATTTCCATTTTGCCTCTTTTCTTGACAGCAGTATATAAATCCCTTCTGACATTGGAGATTAGTCTATATCTTGATGTTAAGACACAAGATAGAAGAGTGGCTATGAGAGGCACTGAATCCAGTTTTTCCATACTGTATAAGAATTCTGACTTGTGGGCTACTAAGCCAAGGGAAGAATGCAGCACTCGGTTTTTTTCCTGTGTTTTTACTGAAAGCAGTTGTGTTTGCTTTGTTTTATAAAGACCAAGCCATCTGGTAGGTATGATCAGATGCATGGGGTCCCTCAGGGGAAGCAGATGAAGGAATGCATAGTTTGTGAATCTTGATAGGACTTATATATAATACAGCTCTGAAGCCTCTCAGCTTTGATGAGATGAGACAAGTTTCAGGTCCTACTCAGACTTCAAAATTGAAGCAAATAGGGAATAGTAATAATGAAAAATTCGTTGAGTACTTAATGGCTTTAGATATTATGGAATGTTCAGTCTGTGGGGTTTTTATAAAATGTAATAGATAAGAACAGAGAAACCAGATATTAACTCATCAAAGGTCTGGCAATAGTAAACTAAACAACAATACAACAGTAAAAAAATTCAAGATGAGACAGAGGTTTGAATAAGATTAATGTAAATTTCTTTGCGGTTTTATCATTGGATAAATAGTATAAAACAAATGTTAAAAACATACATCTACAAAGATAAGTATGTATGCTTTTTAAGGTAATTATGTTAGTGGTAGCATTCAAAGAAACAAAGGTGATTTTAAATTCTATTGCAGTGCATTTATGATAGAATTAAGTTCATGTAGCTTGTGCGATTTATTTAATTAAAGCCACTTTTTCTTATTATTCACCTTTTTGGAAAGTAATTTATTTAATTTGAATGAAAACAAAATACAGGTAATAGAATTTTTTTTAAATATTGTTATCCTGTTCTTAAACATTTCATGTATTTTGCAAAAATGAGCACTATCTTTAATTAGTTTTGGGTTTTCTTTCCTTGTTGTCTTGGTACACAGGAAATTTCTGTGAAATTAGATTTACTAGTCTGAATAAAATTATAGGTTTAGCATTAAGAGTGTACAGAGTACTGCAGCATTAGTGCTGCCTGAAAGATTCTAGACAGTTCATGTCAAAATCAAGATTTACAAAACAAGAGTTTTAAATATTAAAATGTATCTGTAGCTGGTGATACACAGTATTTGCCATTATAGTTAGAATACTTTTTGTGATTTTTTAAATTGATTTCCCTATTTTATATATATATTTTTAATCATTATGTAGATAAAAAGTACATATTTATCACATGGAATTAATTTTGATAGCCAAAAATGTTTTTGCTATTGTAAGCACATCTCCTGTGCATAATGAGAGGGTTTATACTAGATTCTAGGCAGTTGCCATTCTGGTCACAGTTGCATGCCTGATTTATTAGGGAAAATCTCCTATCCTCTTGTTTAATTTTTGTTATGGGCCTTCTCACCCTGTGGGAGCCTGTTTAGTTTGGGTCTTCATGTCATTTTGCCCCTGAGACAAAAGCTCCTAGTTCCAGGCTGTGTTCGTCCTTCTAAGCAGGTCATAGTGCAGTCAGAACCCTCCCCAGCCTTTCACACCCTCTGCTGTGATAACTCATCAGTTATATCAGTTCAATATCAAGGTTAATGTTCACTATCTAGGGCTGCTGCCTGTAGTACCAGGCCTCTCTGCTTCTACTCCACATTTTCATTCTCCTTAGAATGATTGTCTAGTAACTAGCATGAGACATTGCACTACACAACTGCACAAAGATAAACAAGAGCAAAAAATAGTTTAGGTGTCAGTGACATGACTTCTAGACAATAGTTAGCATAGCCAAATCAAGGCAAAATCAGCTTCAACCAAAACAAGACGAGGCAAAGTGTTGGATCCTGTATTGCAAGGTCAAGGAAAAGGCCTTTTCTTAGTAATGTCAGGGCCTGACAAAGTGGGCTAAATAAATAATAGTTTGATTTGCATTCTTTAAGTGAATTTTTCCTATAACATCAAATAAGGAAGAAGAAACTCGCTTATTACTGCTTGCTTACCTACCACTCACTGGAGGAAAAGACCAGGTTCAAGAACATCTGAAGAACCTGGAGGTACACAAGTCCATGGCACCTGATGAGATTCACGCCAGAATTGAGTGCACCTTCTCCGAGTTTGCAAACACCAAGCTGTGTGGTGCAGATGACATGCTGGGAGTGGAAGTGATGCCATCCACAGAGGCCTTGACAGGCTTGAGAGGTAGGCCTTTGTGAACTTTATGAAATGTGACAAGGATTGTATTTGTGCTTACAACTACTCTGACCCACGGCACTTGCACTTGTCCTGGGCTGCAAGTGCATGTTGCAGAGAATGGAGTGAGAGCAGCCCTGAGGAAAAGGACTTGGGAATGCTGGTTTGCCAGAAGCTTGCCGTGACCCAACAATGTGCACTTGCAGGCCAGAAAGCCAAATGCATCCTGAGCTGTGTCAAAAGAAGCGTAACCAGCAGGTCAAGGGAGGTGATTCTTCCTCCTCTGCTCTGCTCTCATGAGATCCCTCCTGGAGTGATTCATCCACCTTTTCAGCCCTCAACACAAAAAGGACATAGACCTGCTGAAAAAGTCCAGAGAAGGCTTGTAAAGATGATCAGAGGAATAGAGCACCCCTCCTAGGAAGGTGGACTAAGAGAGTTAGGACGGTTTTCCTGGAAAAGAGAATGCTTTAGGGAGAATATATCAGCCTTCTGGCGCCTACAGGAGAGCTACAAGGCTGGAGAGGGACATTTTATAAAGGCATGTAGTGATAGCACAGGAGAGAATGGCTTTTAACTGAAAGAGGGTAGATTTAGATTTAAAAAAAAGAAGCTCTTTACTGTAAGGGTGCTGAGGCACTGCAACAGGTTGCCCAAAGTCGTGGATTTTCCCTAGAAGTGTTCAAAGCCGGGCTGGATGGTCTTGAGCGACCCTGGTGTAGTGAAAGGTGTCCCTGCCCATTGCCAGGTAACTGGAATTAAATTACTTTTAAAATCCCTTCTAACCCATACCATTCTGTGATTTTATGATTCTGAGTATTTTTTAAACCTATATATGCTAAATTTCCCTAAGAATTATTAATAACATTTAGACCAACATTCCTACATTTGAAATTAAAAATACATATGAACAAATAGAGACATCTATTTACATGGAGACCTTTCACATGGCTCTAGAAGTAAAAAAATATTAATTTGGAATTTTCAAGCCTTACATATTTCTGCCAATATTCAGTGACATATATGAACACATGAATAGCCTCTTGTATGTACAGATCTTTTGACACTTCATACAAAGTTGAAAATCAAATGTAAACTTCTGAACTAAAACTTATTCTAAAAGTTGTATACTTTATCTGTGAATATTTTGAGGTATGATTGCAAAAGTACCACCTCTTTCACATCTATTTACATGTTTCATTAATTCCAGAAAAGTTTACAATTATGCTTATCACTCTCTGACTACTTCAATATTTCCTTGAAATACCACCAGTTCTTTGATAGAAAAAATGTGAAAGAGGAATAATAA
Organism: Zonotrichia leucophrys gambelii; assembly: GCF_028769735.1. Classification (NCBI taxonomy): domain Eukaryota; kingdom Metazoa; phylum Chordata; class Aves; order Passeriformes; family Passerellidae; genus Zonotrichia; species Zonotrichia leucophrys. Next base: position 54,302,157 of record NC_088170.1, on the reverse strand, counting down.
TTTGATGACTTAACTTGAAATACCTAAAAAAAACTTACAGTGTTGAGTTAGCACTATGCTCAGCAGAGATTAAAAGGTAAAGGATGTTTCACAGCAAGAAATATTCTGCTGTGTATGTGAAAGGTTACAAACGTGATTAACTGTGGCAGGTCTCATGTGCTCCACTCATTAATCTCACACCTGGTAATGCATTAGGGATGGCAGGAGTAAACATGATGGAAAAGTGCCATTTCATAATGCCATACAATATTAAGACAAAAAAATTAAACTGGGGTTTGGAATCTTAAAAGGGAGTATTACTATTACTATTAGTTGTTGATACTGCTGTTGCTATTAGTATTAGTGTTAGCATTAAAATGATGATGGTGATGATGATGATTACTAAATGCTGCAGCTAGGTTTAGATTCAAAGTTGTCAATATTTATGAATATTTAGGATAAAACCCTCGAAAGTATTTCTAATGGCATCTTGCTGGTTACTGGTATCCATATGTACCCAACATATGTGCTCTGGAAAAAGATAACTTACTAGACATTACGGCATATGTCACCTTGGCAAGGAGGGCACTGCTTACCAAACTCTTTTAATACAATCTCTCTCATTTGTGCACTAAACATGATTTAGGTAAAATGTCATAAAATAAATCAAGAAAGAGGTTAATTAATCACATCCTAAATAAGATTTTACCAAGTATGCATTTAAAATGTGACATAATTTTAACAGAATTCTACTTAATTTTGACCTGAATAGGAATTTGCTGACTCTAGGTATGTTTCCAGAGTCCCAATAAGCACAGTGATTCTTCACTGTCTAGGAGGCAAAGGGGCTTTATTGATATTGAACACCACACATACACACACACTGCCCATCCTATCAGATAGCTTTTTTACAGAACACTGCTGTACTATCTGGGATGTTTGAAACAAACTGAGTATTGTAAACGTTAAGAGATAATTGCACAGTAGAATTTTCTAAAACAATGTTTTACTTCATTGTTTTAAAATGATTGCCACTTTCGCTTTTACTGTTTCAGATTTACATCAGATCTTTGCTCTACTTTCTTCCTTTCCCCTAGGGCATGTTCTTCTCCTTCTCTTACCTCTTCAATCTCAGTTCACTACAGTTTTACCTTTAAGCAATTCTTTGTCCCCACTGTAGTGTCTTGTCTTTCTGGTCATTAGCCATCTTTCTGTCTCTTTAGTAATAAATGGACAGCACCAGTATAGCATTAATATCTTAAGCATTGCTCAAATATTTAAGAGAATAGTGTTATTAACACATCAATTTCTTCTTGGATGAAAGATTGATGGCATATTTAATGATAAAAAAGAAAGACTCTCTTATTTCTAAAGAAATATTTCACTATACCACTTGGTTTCCCACAGTTTGGAGTTGTTTCACTTGAAGCCATGGTTTGCCTTGGCTGCCACACCTACATGGTGGCAGGTGGGCTGTTAGTGGACAAACCATCAGTGTGGGCATCCTGCCAAACAGGTTTGGTTTCATTGTGTCTACAAAGACACAATAAACCACATACATAGATTTCAAGTCTTATAAAACCTTTTGTAGTAATTCTGCTTGTCAAAGATAATTAGAAAACTGGGCCTTCATGAGAGGAGTGCTTGGCATTTCCAGGTGTATTTAAGCTGTTATCTAGCAGCTTGCAAGAAATGCATCTAACTTTCCATTTTCCTTCCTTCTTCATGCAGACTGGTTTCATCTGGTGGGTAGTGAAAGTAGTGTAATTTCGTCAATAGTGTTAACAAATACATTGATCATTCATCCTTTCTCAAGCTTTGCTCTGCTGTTATCTAGTCTCCTATACCTGAGGGATGACTGAAGTGTTTAGGGATACCTAAATCAGAAGACAAAACTATGATTAGCAATAGAAACAAGTCAATTTCCACACTAATAAACAGGTCACTGCTATGTATGTAAAAAAAAAATAATATAAAAAAAGAGAGTATTATTTTCAGTTTCTGTCACTGATATTTAAAAGACAAACATGAAGAAGACAAATTGCAATCATTATTACTGGAAAAAGTCATGACTTTTGAACACAGACAATGATTATGTGTTTACATGTTCAAGGTATTACAGCAAAGGTTAAGACATAACTTAGAGTTTTCTAATTCAAAGCAATCCTTGAAAAATAATGGTGTTGATTAAATTGCTTGGGGAAAAAAATTAAAACCCAATTTTTTTCTCTTTTACAATATTTTATAAATTAATGTCTCCAAAACTGCTAAAATAAAGAGCAAGTTTCCCTAACATTCCCTTACAGAGGAAAGTTTTAGCAAATTCAGTCATAAAAAATATTTAGCACTCCTAACACACCTATTACTCACTACAGTGGACAAATAAGAAAATCCTAAATATTCAATAATGGAAAAGATACAATCCAACAGAGAGTGAGAGAGAGATTATATTACTCAAATTCTGCAATTACAAGGTATTAAAACAGCCATTCTTTCATTCTAAAGACAGAAAATTAGATTAACCCTTTAAAATAATTTTCTACAGCTCCACTACCCTGTATCGAGATCTGAATTTAAAAAAAAACATGTATTCATGTAGAAGAATGACATAAATGCCTAGAAAAATAGTTCTAAACTATTGCGGATACCGAAAATTGCCATCAAAATGAATCTTCAGCCATGTTTTCACTTTCAGGAAAATTTAATCCACATTATTTTTCCATCAAGAAAGACTTACATTTCAGACATTATTTATATTGCTTTCTTTTTCTTCTATACATAAACCCTAAGATAATGGTAAGATAATGTAATAATTAATAAGATTATTCAGAAATTGTTACAAGAAGTAGATTTTAATTTTTTTCTCCCTTTAACTACATAAAACCTTTTCAAGCCCCTTAACAAATCAAGGTAAATCCTGATGATCTTTTGTTGTTAATGTCTTAGCACACTAAGACATCAAAAATAGATTAATTGCCTATTTTAACCTAAATAAGTTAAATGTTCTCAAAAATGCAACAATAATTGTACAGAAGCACAGTGTTTTCTTCTTAATGACAAAAGCTTTACAAAGATTAAGGTCGTGAGTAAGTACTGTGTAGACCTCATACTATCTGCCTCATTAACGAATGCAAAACCTATTGGCTGCTGTCTTGTTGGAAGAATTAAGGATATAATCCACAATCCCAAAAAGGAACTGACTGCTTCCAGCCTCTGGCTATGCAGTAGGACCATCATGAGGGAAAGAACAGCTCACCTTAGCCAGTTTCTATGTAAAGGTGCAAAAATACAGCCACAAAGCACAACCATGAATGGAACTCCATCAAAGTCCTGAGCTGCATTGTGATTGGGTAAATTCTGGTGCTGATTTTACCCATCTGTATTTACGTCTTCAACAATTTCTTTTGGGAAGAAAATTTCAGTGCTCAGAAAGGCTTGAGAAATTTATGTATTTCTTCTTCTTACAGCTGCAATTGATTGATAGCAGCTTTTTCCAGTACCTGGTGCATGTCCTTAGAAGGTAAGGACAATCAAGTAATGACAAAAGGACTGTAAGGTTTAAGCTCAATGAGTTTGCTTTCTTCTTTTTGTTGTAATTTTTTTCTTTCCATCACCTCTTCCCCCACAAAGGTAGTATTATTTATCATTACAGGTTTTTTTCTCTGAAAACTACTTAGCACTCAAGAAGGAAAAGGGAGGATTTATTGGGTTTCAATATATGTTTGTGCATTTACTGTGCTCCCAGTGGTTTAGTTATAGGAAAATAAGAATGCTAAATAAGCCATGTGTAGTGTCCTACTAACCAGCTTTATGATATTTGTTTGCTTGTCCTGCTCCTAAAATGTAGATTATATTTAGAAGTTTCTAATAGTAAGTTCACATCTGTTTTCAGTTCATTTTTTTATCCCTTTTTGGGGGGGGAATGAGTGTTTTGTCGGTTTCTTTATCATTTAAATTTCTCTAATGTTGTTAAGCATATAATGTTTTCCTTCTGATCATTACAAATTATTACACAGAAAGAGAAGAGTTTCACTATCTAATTTCCCACTGGCAAAAAAAGAAAATCCCCCTCATGAATTGTTTATTTTCTTCCTGACAATCTTGGTGACATGTGCCATTTGTAGAAACCTATCCATGGAGTTATTAACAATTTACAAGATTTTTTCACCAGAATGGGCATTCCTGGTGTCACTGCTACAAAAATGGAAAGTGGCAGAAATAATTACACGTACTGTAGTTCATGCAGTTGCCACTTTCACTTTGCAACTTTTTTGCCAAAACTGCACAGAAGAGTTGTTAAAGTATAAGGTTCCTTGAATAGGCTACACCTCACACATCCAAATTTTTGCTTTATGTGGAATTTGTCACTTTCGTTAGAAAAATACTAGAATCCCATATTTCAGGGTGTCTGTTGGAATATCAACAAAATGTGTGAGGAGTGGGGAGAACTTTGTATGCACTGTGAAGAATACTCTAGAGCTGATTTTTTTTGCAGACAAATGCAAAAAATGCATGTGAACATGCAGATACCAGTATTCCATATTTTGATTCACAGTCTGGATACAGAAACACAGAGCTGCAACAAGCTCAGAATTGATACCTTCAGTTGGATCATGTCTAATTAGCACTCATAGTACCACATTTTATTACATAATAAATTGCTCTACCTCCTGTGCAACCAGCAGGTAACAAGAACACTTACCCAGAAAGTCAGAATGTTGAGGTGCTTGCACTCCCAAAATAACGTTATAAGCAATCCTGGTAACACAACAGTTGGAGATGAAATTAACTCAGTGTAGAGATGATGGACCTCTTTGAAATGTAAATTAGCTGGAAAATGTGTGCTGGAATACAGGTGTTCCTCTTGCTAATGCCCTAAAAGCACTAAGCACCATTCCCAAGAAATTTGCTCACTGAATCATTTTGAAGCTACTTCTAGTGGCAGAAAAAAATAAATATGTGCTTTGTTGTCTTATTATAGTCACAAAGAAAAGCAACATCCAATGCTAAGGAAATTATTAGTATGTCCTCTGGTAAATGAAAGGTGAAATCTTCAGTGGAAGGAGTAGAATTTTCCTAATGGTGGTAAACCTAGTCCACTCTGTCTCTATGCTTCCCTTCTCTCCCCAGTTCCAGCCCTTTTTCTTCCCTTTCACCCTTAAGAATGACAGCTGAACTACAAAACACAGCCTGTGTCAACAGTTTAAATGTGTAAAAGTTGGAACATCAGACAACAGAAACAGCCTCGAAGCATTCAAAGGTGACAGAGAGGCCATGTGCCAATGTTCCCTTCTGTTCAACGTCTCTGTAACCATCTTTAAAAGCTCAGCTATTGTTGATCTTTCAGCATCAGAACAATAATAATCTTTCCTGTCCAAAGGACCCTTATGATAATTTCATTTGGTGGGCTAGATGCAATTATATGTAGATAACTTTTCATTGAGACGGTCATCTTGATGTGTCTCCTGCTCCTCTGCTGTACTCCCCTCTTGTTTGTCCTCCCACCAGCTCCCAGATTGAAACAGGAGCAAAAGTTTTGGCTGCTCCTCAGGGCATGCACTTATTTACCCCTCAGGATATACAAGAAATACATAGAAGTACACCTTGAAATAATAAAGAGCAAAGTTGAATTCTTGAATTCTCAGCTGGCATGAAGTCAAAGTCACACAAACAACTTTTGCATATGGAATGTGAAACACTCAACAGAGCAACTAGATGCATTATCATGCATGCAAAGCCTTTCCTAGTCAAATCCTTCTAAGCTCCATTGCACATGCATATCACGATATTGAAAGTGCAAGCAGGCTACAAATGCTTGTAATGTTCATGTTCCCATAGTACTTAGGGAATTTTAATGAATGCATGTATAATTCATTTAAAAGGAGATAACAGGCATGTGGCATACCAGGAACTGTGACCTGTTCCATTGATGTTAATGATAACAGCCTCAGCCAACTGCAGTGATGAACCTCCTTGAACCTTACGGGAGCTCATATATTTTCCTCTTGCTATAAATGTTTCATTTTACCTGATACGGTAATGAAATTGTCAAGATAATGAACAGAGTAATCATTTCACACAAATGGCTAACTTTAATTAAAAATCACAGTGTTGATTGCTAAAATATGGGGGTAACAGGCCATTGATCAGATTACAGATCGCTGATAATTGAGATGCGGCTATAGATGCAAAGACCTGTGAACTGCACCTTACTGAAGGACATAATGTGTGCTGTCAGTAAGCAGCAGTCTCAACACATCATTAGCCCATATATATGTAATTCTTTACTCAGCTGTTAAACCTGCAAGGACAAATATTACCTGTTACACCACCTCCAAAGTAACAGTCTGAATTAATGACACAAGTGCCCAGGTAAGGGGTGTCAGTGTCCTGAGGATGTGGTTTCTGGGAGCAATGGGAGACTACTTGTTCTGGAAGGTATTCCTGAAGAGCAGAAACTTTCCTATCCTATGGCATGCCATTCCATGGCTGCCTAAGCAGGGAGCACTCACAGAGAGAAACTGAAGTTGGCTTTTCTGATTAATGTAGTGATCAGTTCCATGTCTTGCTATATTCTATTCTATAATTTTCATCATGGTCACAAGGTCATAAACTCAGCCCATGTCATAACAAGAAAGCTGGATATTACTTTTTAAAATTTTGGGGGTTTTAAATTAAAATCACCACTGTTTCTCATTCTCTAATTTTTTCAAGGAGTGGAGAAAAAGGGAAATAATAAAATTTGGCTTGCAAATCAAAATTATGAAGATGATTTTGAAAGATCTGACAGGGTCCAGAGCAGTTTTCAGCTGTCTCTATATGTCTGGTCATTGTGGACTTGATGTGAAATGCCAAGGTCTTATGAGACTCACACCAATGCTGTCTTCTTAAAACTTCCCTCCTTTCTTTACTACTGGCAAAGAAATCACACCCTTTCCTCCCAAGTGTCTTTGCAGTATTTTTTGCTAGATTATAACACTGGTTTGTGTGTAATATTATCTTTGAAAGGCATATAGATTTCACAGATTTCACAGCAAGACACACACAGTGTATCTGATCTCTCTTCCTTGTACCAGTTGCCAATTTACTGCCTGATAAAAATGATTATTTGAAATTTCCATGTAAAACTCTACATTATATTATGTTTTAGAAAAAAATACTCAAAGGATAAATATCTGAATCAGCATTTTTGGAACTCATCTCAAGCCACATGGCAAACCACACCTCTGCCTACTATGATCCCATGGATACCTCCATTTGTTGTTAATAAAGATTTAAGAACTATGAAAGGTACCCCCTCTGATGGTATGTACAGAAGTACCCATTTAAGTTCTAAATAAGCATTCATTTGTTAATCAAACCTCATTTCTCAGCAGTGACATTACAGTGAAAAGCAGGATGAGAGTACCCCACATTTTTTAGAAATTTATTGATAGAATTTCTTTATATGTCTTTTTTATCTTGAAGAAGGTTGATTCTTTATAACCAAAATTTATCACAAAGAAAATTCAATATCCAGAAGTACAACTAGAAAGTGGGAGGAAGAGTTCTTATTGGATGCTTCCAGTCAGACCTATTTTGACAGTGGTGGTTTTCCATCAGTTTTGAGCCATAAATTTTTCTGGGATTACAATTTAAATGCTTTATGGCAATTCAGAGTCACTTGAGCTTAGCTCTTCTAGTGGAGTTTGAGATTTGGGAAGAAAAAGGAGGAAGTAGAATGAGACCAAGTTTTAACATATTGCATCATTGCACAAAGTAGTAATTTAATTTTTTTGCACAGTAATATAAAAAAACACTGCTGCAGAATATTTTTTACATCATTTCTGTTGGCCAGTCTGTATTTCTGTAGGACAATCTCTGCTGTTTGCCTAAGATACAGCCCTCCTAACATTTAAATGTTCCTTTCTATCACACTTGCTATTCTTTTCAGAAATTATGTCCAGAGTTCAGGAGTCAAAACACTTTTTATTTGTATAATCAGAGATAACAGGCAAATATGGAAACTGGATGGTACTGAACAAGTTGCTCTACTAGGACTCATCAATGCCCTTCAGAGAGAGACATCCAGCAGCACCTTTGCACTGCTTGTGCTCCGACAGATGGAGAGGCAAACAGTGACAACAGTAAAAATTAATGGTTTTGATAAGTAAAACTTAATGGTTGACCTCCTTTAAAGCTGCATCTCATATTCTCACAAAGTGAAAAAAATCCTGAAAGGCTAAGGACACATAAAAGTGAGTTTATGTGTTTAATAAGATAACAAGGTGTTTAGCTACACAAACATTCTTTTTATATGGTCATGGTCAAGAATTTTTGGAACATTAACATATCCTTGACAGCTACAATGACACAGATTCACTTTACCCTGACACTGTAACAACATTCAGTCATTATCAGCCAAAATCTATCTGAACAAATGACCTAAGGATAAAAAATTTCATATCTATTACCTATTAAAAATTTTCTGGCTGCTTTTTTGTTTGGTTGGGGTTTTTTTTAAATCAAAAAATACAAATAGTTTTAGTTTTAGTTAAGCAAATAAAGTCTTAAACATACTTCAGGTAAGTAAATACATAAATATTGAATCCAGACATGCACAATCTCAGGAGGACTATCTCTCATAGAAAATCAACATTTCCTTACCTATGAGTTTAAATAAACTCAGCTATGAGAGCTGAATTTCAACTAATGTCATATTTTGTCTATATGGTATGTAAAATACAGTAGAAGTACAGCATGAGACCAAAAAAAGCTAGAAAGATAGTACCTTGTGAGGTCTCTAATAACAGAATTTGTGCTAGTTTCTGTATGCTTGAAAGCATTGAGCAATTATAAAGGTATACCTTAAGATGCATCCATTACTGTATATATGACTACCAATAATAACAGCTACTATATATATATATATAGTCATTTATGTCCTCAAAAAGGAGATATTTTCAGGTTGGGTTTGGTTTTTAAAAAAATAACTCCCACCTTGAAGTGAACGATGATATTATTCAATTTTTTAATTTTATGAGTACTTAATAAATGTTATTAATTCAACTTTAAAATATCAGACCCCATTAACTCATAAAAGCAAATCAATTCACTTTAAGTGGTAAAACTGAAATTTTCTTTCAGAGGAAAACTGGATAGGAGCAAAGACAAAACACTAAATTATGCCTACAGAAAAGACTTTCAGAGATGTCTGTCACATATCTACATGAACATGTAGGCCCTTTCTCTCTTGAGCAGTGTGACCAAGTAAGTTCCTTCTTCTAACTACATTAACATCATCAACTTTGTTAATACAAAGAAATTTTGCTGAGCATCACTCTGTATGAGAATGCCAGTTTATCTCTTCTGAGGCTAAATGTATATAGTTTGAAGGGGAGAACTTATTCTCAGAAGAACTAAATATTAATTTTTCTAATGTTTGCTCATGGTGCTGTTAGAAGAGTGACTCAAGAGCATTTCTTTATCATATCCCATTATGTATATATATATTCCTTTATTCCTTCCATTTTCCTAATGAAACATAGTAAGTTAATGTAAAACTGCTTTTCGTATAAAAAATGTTCATGACATAAAATTTTCCCATAATTTCTCAAAACAATAAGCAGTTAGTGTTTCCCCTTTAGCTTCTTTAGTCTCCCAGGAAATTCTCAGTTTGCAAAAATGACCATTACATTTTTTCTTTTAATGTGATTTTTCCTTTAGTATATTGCAAGGGTAGGTACTTTTGAATATGGGGAAAATCAACTGTGACAGCATTTATTAAATCTTTAAGAACAACTTGTGTCTAAAACTGACCTGTCAGCTCTCATATGATGCAAAGAAAGGAAGTGAAACCTAAAGTGCAGGTGAATATTAGTCATCTATATTTTACAATGCCATTAATTAAATCAGTGGAATTGTTTATGCTCTGGTTTTGTTCTTGATAACACAGATGTTTTTCCATGCTTTTTTACACTCTTCATGTCACATTTTTAAGTAACATTAACCTGCCAATAAAGATTATATGATTTTCAGTTCTCATGGATCTTCATTTACCAAACAATCAAACTGTATAATCTTCATTGACTTCTGCTCTGTTTCCACCTCACAGTAAGCCAATGTCAGTTGTTCAACACTGTTAGTTTCCAAGCACTGTAATGCCTAAAGGCTGTCAAAATCATGCTGTCATCATATTGGGAAAGAGATTGCAAGTAAGCCTGGGAAGGGGGTAGTTTTAAATTATTCCTGTCAACCGATTTTAACAGAAGAAAATCCTATATTTGGAGTCTACCCCAGACAGGCTCCAGTGGTTTTCCCATGTCAGTGGAGCCACCATATCCATTGCTAATGGATTTTCATGCACAAAACTTGGAGCTGACAGGAACATGAAAGTGGCTTTTTTGGCTCAGAAGTTACATACTCATTTGATGAAAAAGACTTGATTACTAAGGGTGTGATTCCAAACTCGGCAGTCCTTATGATGAAAACTGCATTGTGGTCTGAGATTTCAGCTAGAACACTGAATTGGGAATGACATTCCTAAACCAAGACACTGCTCCACTGTGGATATTCATGGGATAAAGGGGCACAGCCTGACTCATCATGGTCTTCACCATAGGCTGCAGGGGAACCTCTGCTCCAGACCCTGGGCCAACTCTTCCCTGACATTCTTCATGGATCTGGATGTCTGCAGGGCTGGTTCTCTCATATTCTCACTATCTTGTCTGGCTGCACTTCTGCATAATAACTTTCTCTTTCCTTCTTAAATAAGTTAGCCCAGAGGTACTTCCACCATCCCTGATGGGCTGCACCTGACAGCACCAAGTTCCCCTCGGAACCAGGTGGCATTGGACAAAGGGAAGCTTCTGGCAGCATCTCACAGAAGCCACCCTTGTAACTCCCTTGTACCACAACCTTGACACACCAAACGAATGCAATTTTAAATATTTTTTCATCAAGCACTACTTACTCATGACTAAAAAGAGTAATAATTTTCCTAAATAAGTTTAGAGTTCACCACCTATGCATGGCACATGATGGAAACACTATAACCAAATTTTAAACAACTAAAAATAGCTCATATTTCAAAGTAATTTACATATCAGATGCTTTAAAAAAGCAATATCTTTTGACATTTATAAAATACCCATAGTATACTATAATACACAAACAACTTGTTTGTACTACCTGCTTATGTACTAAAAATATATTATTCACTATAAATAAACCTGTTGGAAAAAAATTGCCTTTTCAATATGTGCAACACACTGCTACTGTTAATGAAGCATCTGAATAAAAATTAATCACATTTTTTGGCTAAGTGCAACCTTTGGTCACTTACACTGCTGGGAAATGCAGGATGGTGCTCATTTTATTCACAGTTTAATAGAGTTTAGTTCATCATATTTAACCTGACACAATTTTCCTCTGGTCTTAAAAGAAGAGAAAAAGGTGCTCAGGTAACTGGCTCAGTGTTTCTAGTTTTTCTTTTCTTCAGGAATTTATAAAAATGGAAACACAAGAAAAGGTAGTTTCTGAAAATTTAGTGCCATTGTACAAATACAGTTATTATATCAATTACACTGAACAGTAAGCAACATATGAATCAGTCCTTAGGACCATTCTATTCACTTTGTTGGCTATTCTCTCAGCAAATGCAGGAATACCTTTCTGAGACTAGCAGAAACTGCTAACATTCTTGAAGAACACTGAAGCCACCTTGCCCTAAAAGAATGCAAATTTTCAACCAGAGTTTAACCTCATTGTCTGGAAAACAAGCAAAACAAAGCAGCACAAACCAAAACCAAAACCAAACCAAACCAAACCAAACCAAAACTAAAACTACCAATCACCCCAAAGACAAGACCATAGTTGTGTCTTTTCTCATCTCACACCCAGAAGGTGCCAGCTGATCACCTATATTTGTGTTTCTGTCAGATCCATCACTGAAGAAGATCAGTGCTACTCATTCAGCCCTGGACCTTCTGATGACACAGACTGATCCCTTGGATCTCTGGAAATGCTTCTCCTATTTAATAGTTTTGAAATAATTTATCACAAGAGATAAAGCTACTTAAAATTAATGATATTGGGATATTGTTGTTAGGAGGAAACATTTGGATATGCTACAAGTGCATCAGCTTGGGTCAAATACATAACCACAGAAAGCAATTAAAAGATTAACATTTTCTCCAGCTAATGATCTGATCTACCACATATGAAGCCATTCTTTATCTACAGTCTAGATTTAATTTCATTATAGCTCTTGTATTGTAAAAAGGCTAAAAGATTGAAAAAGGAGATGTGTTCCCTTTGTGTACTAGTGTAATTAATACTGGTAAGTTTCATGCATTCCTAGATTCCCTTTGTTCTATAATATGAAATTATTATGAACATTTTTTTGGAAGATTTGTGCTTTGTGATGCCTTTATTATAGATTATTTAGTTGGTTCTATTGAAAACAAGCTATTTGAAAACCAGGAGTTCCCTCTGAAGTCAAAATATTACGAACAGGGTTCTTTCTTATTAGTACAAGTAATTGTTTGGCATGACGACTGATTTGAGATGCCTGAGAAGATATTTTCAATAAATGTCAGCTATTTATCTTGTATGTAAATTCAGCCATATTAGGAATTTTAACATGAGTGTAATTTTGGCTTTCAAGAACTGTTTATGGCTTTGAAAAGTAGTCCATGTCATTAGGAAAAGTGGAAATTAATTCTCAGGCCCACACTATCATTTGCCTTTTCTAGCAGTCTAAATATTTTGCACTTTAACTGCATTTTCTGTACTATGCATGCGCCATATGTGACCTTTAGTGCAAGCAGCATCTTCATGCTGTTTGCAAACCCACATTACCCGACAAAAAAATTGTTCTCTAAATTTACATGCATAGTTACACATACATAACTGTATGTAGATGAATATTTCTAACTTTTCATTTGGATAGCAAACATTTATATATCACCATATATCATGAGATATATAAATGCTAGTGTGTTTATCCAGTACATGCAGACAACTGGCTTTAAATATAGCACAAATTTTGATAGGACTGGTCATCTAATGCCAAATTGACAGGAATATATGAAACAGCCTCAACTTAAATAACCTTTTCAAAAAACCCACAGATTAATTATGAGACAAAAAAAAAAAAAGAATATGGTTAAAATAATATTCAGTGTATTAGAAGTTTCCAGATTTTTTAATTATTTCTCTGGAATAAAGAAAAAGAGTAAAAGAGGCCAAAGAAGTAGTAAATAAATTTAGGTGTAAAAGCTGCTCTGGCCAGACAAACCAAAAAAATTCCTCACTAAAGGATTACATATCACAGCACAATTTCAAAAGATTACTATGGTGTCTATGAGAAGAATAGATAAATTGCATTGAAGTCATGAGATAACATTTTCAAGAGTGCCTCAGGGAATATTCAGAATGGTTTACTTATCTTGGAGACTTTAATTTCCCTGAACTCCCTCTGTAGACAGCGTGTGAGAGTGATCTCTCCAGAAGGAAATTCACACTGGCTAAGAAGGCTCCTCCTTTGAAACACAACTATTTGGGAGTCCAGAGCAATGCAGAAACAGTGATAGCCACAAAGTTTTCTTCAGCCAAACACACTCTTCCACAAAAGCATTCCTTTATTTAATGGTAAGAAAACATATTTCTGAACTGATCTCTTTTCAAGTCTATTTTTGCTTTGATTAAAAAAAGAAATGATGAATCTCTTTTGGCATGTACAGAGAATCCTTTCTTTTGGGAAGGTCAAAGAAACAGTGAAATATTAGCATAACTTTTAATTATTAAATCGATACTACATTTCACAGAAACAAAACCACAAACACTTTCATATTTTGTTACTGGCTAAGTACCACAGTGTAGATAAAAACTAGATTGGATTTTTGCCTCTATTCTATTAGAAGTCACCAAAATTTTAATATCAGCTGAAGAGTAAAAAAAGAAATAAATTTGGTTTCTTTTTGATTACACCGCTTTCCTTCTTTGACACTGTCCAGTACCCTACCAGCTGCAGTGTAATTTGAATAATGAGAAATTTTTATTACCAGTTTTAACGGTGAAGAAGTTAACTTGTTAACACATTTTAAGTTCACAATTTGTATGATATGTTGGAATGAAAGTGATAATGAGGAGAAAGTTTTATCTGGATAAAAAAACATAATGACAGTAATACCTTTCTCCCTAAAACAGTGAGGGAATTAAAGTGGATTTGAGAGACACAGAGTACTTCAATATTAGTGGGACTCCAGCTGGTCAAAAAGCTCTCAAAAATTTACTCTGTCCATCCTTGTTTCAGTGTTCATGCTCTGACTTTGATAGATGGGTATGTGTTATATGGATATGTTCAGCAAGCACATACAGTCCTAAAATGGATATTCCAAATAGATAGCATTAAAATAGATAAAACAGATAAAAAAGATAGTGTTGAAAAGCTCAGAACTGCTTTTTGGTGAGGCAGTTTCCTTCTTTTTTTCTAAAAACCATTTATTTACTTTAGATACTACTGATATCCATGCTGATCAATAAATATCAGAATAAAAATTATTACATACATCAAAATTGTACCACAATATAATTGGAATATCCCATAATTTGCTGCAATTATTATTAACCCAGGATACTGGAGTCTATAGGATGTTCAAAAAATCTGAATCAGACTCAAGACTTTGTGCTAAAGCACTTCTGTTACAGCACTCTAATGTGGTTTCCATGGAATACCTAAGGGTTAAACATATCAGTCTTGTTCTTGTAGAAGTCATTATCCACAGAAAGCTGAACTGTGCACACAATGTCAATTTAGAAGGCATTTGCACACAATGTCAATTTAGAAGTCATTTGCTTCCAGTAGATTCACTCACTATATTAAGGTAAAGGCACAGCTATTATTATCTCCTTTTTAGGTCAAATACTCTGGGCAAAGAAGAATTTAAAGTCTGACATTAAATACCTAGAAAGTCTCCTCATTTTTATGTGGTTGCCTTCTGTAAATAGGGTAAAAACAGTGCTGTGATATGCACTTAAGTATGTGAAAGATTATGTGGAAAAAATATGAAGGAATTTCTGTGACTAGTGTTTTGCCTGTATATTTATATTCCAACAATGTAATGTCTTATAAAAAGCCTGTATTGCCAGAGTTATCACAAAGAAACTTTTATTTTATTTACTTTATTTCTATAATTTTGTGTGGTGTTTCAGAATTACCTTGACAGTGTAACTTCACAAATTAAACTCAAAATTGTTCAAAAAAAATCCAGCAAAAATATTATGAATGTTGTTTTCAAAAGCTATTATGACATTTCCAAGGTTGTACTAATGACAACATCTGTGTTACGGGAATCACAAAGTAAAATCATAAATACTGATCACAGCTGAGAGACAACTGGGTTACAGAATACGATGATTAAAAAATGTCAAACTCCCAGAAACAGAAAGAGTAAAAGATGCAGAAGGGAAATACTCATGTATTCATGTATTATATTCCTATGACAGGAAAAAGGAAGTAAAGGTTACCAAGTAATTTATTTAGTCTCATTAAGTATGAGAAACACAAAAAAAAAAGGAAGTCTATCTAAACTATGTAAATGGAGTAAGTAAAGGAAGAGAACTTAAAACATTGATCCGGCATATAACCTGTTTTAATAAAACACAACCAACAAACACAAACCTATAACAATTTTGTATCTAACAAGAAATCCAGAAGAGAATATTGAAAACTTATTGACTGGGCTTATAAAAAATAATATTAATTAAATTTATGCTAAAAATGGTAAAATTTTGTGTCATAGGTCCTGATTTTAATCTCATTTGAAATAGAATAAACTTAAGCCAAATAAATTTATTTGGGAAATAATGGATCTAGATAAAGTAACATTTGTCTTGTTCTAAATATATTTTTTAAAAGATTCATTTTTTAAATAATCTAGTTAAATAGTTTAATGTCAATATTGTAAAAATTATTCCTGTGAAGGAGGTAATATTAAAATTTTGTCCACAGCATTATGGTTATCCACTAAGAATACAGGATAACTTATTTCAATTCCTTTCTTTGCATAGTTTTTCATTTATCCCTTCAAGTATAATGACCTCTGGAGGCATAAAGACTAAGAGGTCGAAGCAAAACATCCAGGAAAATTGAAATTATATCAGCAGGCCATGCAAGGGTTTATATCCTTTGTTGTAATCTGTTAGTCTGCTTGGTATCAGAAATAAACTAATAACTGAAAGAGAAAGTGTAGCAATGACCTTCTGTCCCCCTGTTTAATGCTTTTTGGATCCTATTAGAGCCATTTCACATTGTTTAAGATTGAGCCAATGATCATGAAAATCTTAATACATAAATATAAATGCAACAAGATTTCCAATAAGACTGATAATTCCTGAGATTTGCAAAAGCACTTGTGACTTTCCCATTCATTAACAAATTGGTGAAACTACATTTAATTTCCTTTCCTTTTCAAAGATTCAGCAGCACTGTTTTCCTTCCAAGTCAAAAGGAACATTTTGAATCAAACATTAACTCCAGATTTTCAGTTTGGAGAGGCATCTTCTTCCCCCAGACAAACACGAATTTTAGCTGATATAATTTTTTGATGCTCACAATGAACTACAAAGACTCAGTTATTTGTAAAATTTTCCATTAAGGTCGGTTGATTTCTATTAATTTTATGTTAATGAAGTTTGAATGACTTATTCTAAGCCACTCCCAATTTATGATCCTCAGAGGAAGAGGTGAAAAGCCCATTACTCATCATTTTAAACATGAACAGCGTTCCCTGTGTAGTTTTAAAATGCTGGCTGTTTTATAGTGCTGTCCATTGTATATTCCTGCATCATTAGTAGGAAAGGTCAAGCAATATTTACTTATATTAGATAGGAACCTCATGAAACTATCACCATGAAACTATTCCTGAGACTATTAAACTGATACATGTGCAATACTGGTTAATTCACTGTTCAATGAAAGCACAAACATCACTGTACAGTTCCAGTTCAACTCCAGTCCTCACACACAGATATTTTACAAAGCAAAGCTAGCTTCATCAAAAAAGAAAGGCCTTATTTATGGAGAGAACATTATAAATTCAAGAAAGAGTAAATGTGTTCCAGAGACATGAAATGCAGCAGCTTTGTCCCTAATATTAATGGCTTATGTATAATTAGGTCTTTGCTTTCTATGCAGAGAATCTATAATTTTCAGTTCTTTGTTTTATTTGATAATCATGAACTCAGAGTACAAATTCAATTGTCGTGAGATATTTGATCTTTCAGAGGTGAAATCTCTTTATGCAAATAAATTCCTTGTCGAGAAAAAGATATTATAATAATGATTAAAGATATTATTATAATAATAATATTGTTATAATAACATCATAGTAATAGCATTATAATAAATTTTTAAAAAATAGCAGCAGAGATTCAAGTAATTTCCTTCTCTTGCATACCAAATATTCAAAAAGAAAATGTCTGGACATTGCCTTGGTCAACCTTCTCTAGATGACCCTGCTTGAGCAGGAAGTTGGACCAGATGACCTCCAGACATCCATTCCAGCCTCAACCATTCTGTGAAAGCATCATTCTGAAAAGATAATTCCCATCTGGAATGCAAAACCAAAGTATCTTTTTTTGACAATATTTTTTAAGTAGATAAAATATCAACTGAAAATATAGTAGCTGACTATCTCTAGAAATACAGCTGCAATTGAATAAAAAAATACTTGGCCATATAATATATTTTAATGTCTGTCTCTGAGGGAGAGCTCAAATGTGCCATTCAGTAGAATCATCCATATTTTTCCTGGGAGTACCCAGAAAACCAAATGATGGAAGACAAGTCTTTAAAGTTTCCTGAGTTCCTCAAAGACATTAATATCTGAATATTGAATGAACACATACCACAGTAAAAATATATATCAGAAGCTTGAATAGCTTCATATGTGCCTGTTTTCCGAACTGTTTAAACTTCCCTGACTGTTTAAAGGGGGCACCCATTGAATACATCCTTGATGAGGCTGACTCACTGCTTGCTCCCTTTGGGAGCCTCCTAGGAAATGCCAAACTGTTTCACCATGAGCTTTGTCCACTGTAGCTCCAAAAACAAGACAGCACATAACAGCCTTTTCTTAGAACACACTGCAGAAGTTCATGTCCAAGACCCAGGAGCAGAATATTTGGCTGTCCTTAATGTATACCTTTAACGAGTCCAGCTAAGTGATCCTCTCCTCAAGCAGGAAAGCCACTTTTATTGTATTATTGTATTACTAAATATTGTATATTGTATTACTGAATCGAAATATTAAATAATAATAATAACAGAAGAGGCGAAGTAGCTCTCACTGTAGCACACTAGCTACCTTGTTTGCACTACTGATAGTAAATGCTTACAGTAAAAAGTATTTCCTTCTCCCAGGAAGACAATAAGTGTACATATTTATAGCAAGATACATTTACCCCAATAAAATGCCTTGCTTTACATCAAAAATACTGAAAGTACACCTAAAGACAAGAAAGACAAAACAAGGAGATTTCCCTTTGCTCAAACAGCCATTATCAATACACGATTTCAAACTCACTGCCATTAATACAGCATAGGCAGATGAAAAGTTCTGCCAAAGCAAAAGAAATAGATGATCAAATGTTGAATAATCTGTCAGTGTAAAAGTTACTGATGCCCTGCAGCTCTGGTAAATAATGTATTTTTTTTTCTTTTTAAAAAATGCTTCTTTTCATGATAGAGGTCAGAAATAAAAATATTCCTTCTTCAAAATCTCAGTCCTGTTTTGAATTTTTTCACTCCCTGGGAGCATAATTAAGAAACATGCTGTGCATTGTTCAAAAAGCCTTTTTTAAGCTACAGGAAAAGCAGACTTTAGATTTTACATATACAGCTTCAGTTAAGTTGCATGATGATAGCATGGAGCCAGGCAAAATAAATTGTTTGTGTCTTTTGTCTTCCTTGCTGTGACTATAAAAACATGTATGTCTGGAAAGAAAAAAGTATTAGCTCTGTCTTGAGCAGCTGAGAGTAGGCACTGCCACCAAGATAGAAAGTTGAATGGAAGAACATAGTATTCAACATTTTGTAATTAATTCTTTTAATTTCAAGACTTCTGATGAAAAATGAGATGTTCTCACCTCCTTTTCTTATTTTAAAACATAAAACAGGGGTTTAAAAAAACTTAAAAATGTAAAACTAAATCTAACAAAATTACAGCTGACATTCATTATAAATTCCAAAAATTATTTTCAGTTTTGGATTCCCCTGCCCTTCTTCATTGTTCTCAGAAACACACGCCCACTCATTTTTAAAATGGAAGTTAAAAAAATTGCTCAGTTTAATGACATAGCTTAGCAGAAATATATGTGTGTATATATAATATATAGTACCTAAAAATTCTTAGACCTGTCATTATTATTGATAAATTCAAAACTCAATCCAGGGATTTGAAAAATTCCTAAAAGTCCTAAATTATGAACTAATGCAGTGCCACTCTACAAAAGGAGAGAGAACAAAATGGTGAAGATCACAATTTTGCTTGCAGGGCTGGTTCCATATATCTCAAAAGACTAAAAGGATTTTAGAGGATTATCTTTGCCTGGATTGCTGTCACTCCTCTTAATCAGTCTTTATTGATTTCTTAGTCTTTTGGTCTCCTCAAGTTCAACAAAAAGTCTATAATGTACTGCCCAATATACTGTCCTTGAACACATAAATAAATCTATTTGAATCACACAAGGACTGGAAGGATATGAATATATGATTTTTATGACTTTCATAACCATGAGCTCCAGAGGAGTTTACAAGTGTTTTTAACATATTATCTCAATATGTGCATCAAATCTCAGCCATCCATTATGTATCAACAAGTAGAAGAATTTGTAAGTGTTCTACGCCAGGTACATGAAACAGGAATTAATGTTTAATTAATTAAAATGAAAGTCAAAAACTAAAACAAGACATGAGGTAGCAGTTCACAAAATAAAGTGGGTACTGATGCAGAATTTCACTGACATTTGGATCTGACCAGCAGAAGTCATTTAAGATAGGAAGAAAAAAGAAAAGAAAGTAATATGTAAAAGTTAGAATATGGACTTCGTGTTGCAGTTGTTTGGTTTTCTGTATAAACGTTGCTTCCTATTTTATATTTTTAATATGCAGAAAAATGTTTGCAGAAATTTATTTCATGCAAAAGCAAATGTGTTTGGGGAACTTCTATGAATGCATAAAAATAGTGGTAGTTTTGACAGTTTGATTATAAAATATTGTGCAACTTCAGTAACCTGCTACAAAGTTCAGACTTATTTTACTATTAAACACTTGATTTATAAATTATCCTCAATTGTGTCTTTTTAATAAAATAATTTTTGAAACAATTTTTTTGAGGAATAAAATTCATATTATTTTACCTACTTCTAAAAAACTCCACATCTTCATCAGTTCCTCAAAAGTATTTGAGTTTCCTTGTTGACCACCTAAACATAGAGCTTGATTAAAATATTGGTTACATAGTGTTAAGACCTGAAGGAGATCATCCTAAGTATGCCATGTTAATAAGAATTTTCCTTTCTCGACAGAGAAAAGTATCTTCATATATTTTTCACCTGATTTCATCTTTTCTCTATTTTAGAAAATGATAATTCACCCTCAGAAGGTGCTTACTTCTCTACAGGACTCTGCAGGTTGATATTGAAGCTTATATTTGAATGGAGTCTTAGGAAAGACAAATTGTGGTTGTGACATATCTTATTTTGTTCAAGAACTGTGTTTTTTGTTCTCTTTCAATCTCTTAAGAACACAGAAACACTTTGCAGGAGCTCTCAGTCATAGGGATGGGATGCAGTCAGCTGAAACTGCTATCTTGTTCCTTCATAATTAGGCTTCTGTAAATTTTTCCAGCAAAGCTCTCACAAAATTAGAAAAGTTTTGTAAAAGGAAGGATGGGTCTTGATGAATAAACTCAATTTTAAAAAAAGACAAAAATTAAAGCTCCGTTAGATGGATAAGAAGCTTCAGAAACTCAGGCTGATAAGGGCAGTTGAGGTTGATTAGAAATTCCAGACTGCACATTTTAAATTTATGGTAGATTAGCAATGATAAAACTTAAACAAAACTCTCAAAGTTACGAAGCCAATGACAAAGTTTAAGTGCAGAAGGTTATGATGAAACAAGTTACGATCCATATGCTCCTAGTGGTAGATGGCATTTTAATGTTATTGCTTAATGATACGTTTAATTTCATTTTATGTTGTTTCCCATAAAAGGAAGGAAATGGCAGTAGAAAAAATGGCTGGTTCCAACTTTTATATACTTCATGTATGGACGTACTGAAAGAAAAACACTACTATACCAAAAGAAATTGTCTTCAAAAGTAATAAAATATATGCTCCACAGGAGCTGATCTTTAACAATTCTTTAAGGGAACCCAGTGGCTCATAACATTTTTAAAATAACATGTTTGCATAGAAAATTACAACCTAGAATAAGGGCATGGATGACTAAGAACTTCTCTGTATATATTCTTATTAAAAAGTTAAGTTTAAATATTTCAAGATTGATAGTGCATATTTTCAGAACAGGAACAAAAAGAACTTTCAGATATAATACCTACTTATATTATTTACAGCTGAAAAATTATCAAGACTAGATCATGCAACATATTTCAGCACACAAGCAATGTAAATTCCATTAAATAATTGGTCCTCTGCATTTATCACACACACTGAAACAGAAAATATGGTTTGTAAGTCAGCCATCAGAAATGTTTTCTCCACTTTCTAGAACCTCGTACCAATTATTTTAATGAAGGGGGAGGGATAAAGAGAACTTCACAATTAAAATGCCATTTTTAAATGTATTTAAGAATTGATTTTAGAAGTTTCAGGAAATAACATTTATTGTCAAGCTGAAGCAGACTTTGGTAAGCTGGAAACTGTCAAAATTTAAGGGAAAGTAAATTTAAATATAAAAACATGGATAAACTCAACAAAGAGCAGGATTTTTTTTCCTTTTTTTTTTGCATTTGGATGAAAGAATGAAAAGAAGTATGGAAATTCCCTCTCCCCTGCTGGTTATCACAAATCAAATTACCAAGTGAAGGATTTGATAGTGTATTCCTGGTACTACTTCTATAACAAGGTTCGTTCCACTACATAGTTCTTTTCGTAAAGGGCAAAACTGGAATAATTCAGCAATTACTTTCCTGTCAAACTGCCCTTTGATAGTGAGGTGGCTTTGGGAAGAAAATGTCACTCATGCTGTTGATGTGGAAAGCCTAGGAAAGTCACTGACTGAAGGCACTGAAGACAAATCATGGGAAGTATAAGAAAGAACAAATTATTTCCTAATTTGTTTTGTAGGATTTTGTGGGAATAGAAAAAAATATTTATATTTACAATGGCGTGAAGTTTTAAGAATGCATCATCATATACCCCATCTTTTGTTTAATTTTATCTTTACTTAGATGTATAGCACAGAAAAATATGACAACCAAAACTTCACAACTATGAGCAATATATTCTAAATGAGTAGTGCAACACAAGCAAAAATCTGTACTGTAAATATTGACACAACCTTCCTAATACTGCAGCTAGAAAACTAACTTAGAAATTGCAAATGTGATGGTCCTTTTCAGTCTTTCCCAGCAATTTACTTTTTATTTTAGTTTTATCTGCCTCAGCCCACCTGACTCCTTTTGTGTGATCCCATTTGCTGAAATAAATATCATACATTTTTATAGAGATTGTTTACTAGCACAGGAAATAACTTTTATTTTAAGGGAGAAAACTTATTCATTGTGAAGAAAAACAAAGCTGTTGTTTTTCTCTGCAATACAGTAGATATATATTGAAATATGTATATAAAAACAAACATACGTGTGTATGTATGCAAGTGCTTCCCTATAAGAAACATTGCGCAATAATTAAATTAATATTCCTAACTAAATGGATCATAATAAATATGCTCTGAAAATAAAGTTATCGTTTTACAAGACTTTGTAACTTCAAGTTATGGGTGACATACAGAGTCACTCAAGGACAGATGGCCACAGAACCAAAAACCATTGTGCCTGCCTTTCCAGGCTAGTTTTAAATTCACAGAATGACTCAGTGAACTTGAAATGTCATGCCAGATTCCAGTAGGAAAACTATGCAAGGCTTTACCATTTATCGCTGCCATCTTAAATTAATCCTGAAACTAATTAGAAAGCTTGCAGACAACCCAGAATCCAAGTGCTATCTGTTCCTATTGACTTTTTGAAATAGAAATTGAGGGTTCAGAACTAAGAATGTGTCATACCAGAATCTTTTGTCCTTGTCATTGTCAACTAAAAGCATAAGACAGTTATGTGGGAGGGAACTAACATTTTATAATTTTCACTATGGTAGAACATGAAGGCAGACTTCATTTAGGCTTTACCTTTTAGAATTAATCTTCTTAAAGTAAAACAGAACCAGGGAACAAAGGTAGCACTGAATAATTAAGGAGGGGATTCAAACATTTTGACAAAATTAGAGTGAAATGAAATAGAAGCAATCACAATCTAATTTCGGTTATACCAAAACCATCTCCATGCTCAAATCAGTTTTGCAGTCATTAATAACTAATTAGCTGAAGAAAACATATTGGCTTTTGTTTGTATTTGATTGTATGCTATGATCCTTATGTTTATGACTGTGAGTGGCTATTATTTCCTGATAATGAGGTACAAGTTTAAAATCCTGTAAAGCAAACTAACTTTCGAGTTCTCTTTGTCACAAGTTATGAGCTTTGCTCATATTGGTGGAGAAAAATACAGTAAAGAAGTCTTCTAGTAAAAAAGTCCAAATATCAATATCACTTGCACCTATTTACTTACCTGTCAGCTGTTAGTGGGATTTTTGAATTTGAATAAGCTATCCAAATAGAGATGTTTAAATCCTATACCTTCTGGGCTGCTTTTGCTGCTGATCGGTGATCTGCTTTTCAGAAGTGCCGTGCTGCAAAATCTGCTGATGGACACTTATGACCACAACTCCATGTATACAAACCTAGAAATCTAACTTTAAATGCAAAATTAATAAAAACCTAAATGTTTCATAATTAAATAAGTTTCTGGTGTTTTTTGATGTAGAAAGTCTCAACATGTTTGGCAGCCACACTCCCTTGTGGGCACCAATCACTACATTGAGCAGGGCTGTGTCTCAGCAAAGTCTTGCAGCTGTGCTAAGCTGAGATGGAAAAGCAAGACAACTGAAATAGGACTATTAGGAGAAATCCACTGAAGTGCTTTCAACTGATATCAAATGGAGCCATTAACATTCTGGATTATGCACTTTCAATTGATTTTTTTGTCCTAAAAGGTCCTTTTCAGTGTTTTTGTGAGAACAATGATATGATATGTTCAGGTATTCATTTACAGGCTTTCAAGTTATTAAACTACAAATAGTCCATCCTCCTTATCTAAGGAAAATAGCAAGAAGCACAAGCAGCAAATGCACCAACTGTACCTGTGTCTAAGTAATGATTGGAGGGGAAAAAGGCTTTGTGTGTCTCTGTCAAATCACTTTAAAATTTCAAGCTGAAATTGTTGTTCCAGACACAAGGAAACAAGAAGGACAATTACTGGAAAAAACCGCAGGCACTGATATTATTGCTCATGGAAAGTACTGTTCAAAAGAAAATATTTGTTTTCTTTTCCCTTTTACTCCTCTTGGCTGGACTACAATTCTGATATAGACTGAAATAACCATCAGGGTGGCCTACGGAAAGTGGAAAAAAGTTTTAAAACTTTATTAGGTCATTGTGTTCACTCCTTAGATTTGACTCGCACAAATGTATTGTGCAGTCTTTCTCCTCCCACACCTTTCATTTACAGGGAAGATTGATTTTTCTGTAGTAATAATACTAGGCTAACCACTAAGAATTCAATAAAACATCTAATCCTTTTTTGTAAGATTAACAACTTGGAAAATATGTTGGTTGCAGATAATGAGAATGGTTATTTTTGTTTTTTGTTTTTTTTCATAAGGTGACGTTTCGGTTAAAGACAAGTCCTCAGACTAGTATTTCAGACACCTGGCCTGGTTGGCAAAGAAATTATGGAGCAGAGGAGATGCAGCTATTTAACACCTAAAAATCCAGTTAGGTCAAGGCCCAGCTGCAAAATCAGATCTTGCTCTTGCTAAATATAGTTTAATGGACAAACTGCTACTACACATAAGATATTATTTTTCTCTTTGAAATCAGGTAGATGTGAAAAATAATGCTAAATTTAATGAGAGTAGGATTGTGTCCAGTACCAGAGGTTCCTCCTAAAGCACATTTTTGGCAAGACTAAAGAATGCGTCAAACCGTCCTGCGTCTGAATCCACTAATGCTCTGTTTTCAGAGCACTGAAAGTGTAGATACTTGGTTGATGTTGATATACTCCAGGCACCCTGGCTCCAAGCCATGCTCAAAGACATGAACTAGAAAACACCTTTATTTCAGAAGTTTGTTGCTGTGTTTTCCCACACCCTTGGAGTCCTCAGCAAGAACCCACAGGACAAATAGATCCAGATAAAGCAGATATTTAGTATGCAATGGTGAGCAAGATGCCAAGGCCCAGTCATTTATGAGCTCCAGAAACAATAGTTCAAGGGCAAGCAGGTGATCCTACGAAATGTGAGTGTGAAAAGTATACCTGGTAAATCCCTGCCACAAACTGAGCATGGAACTGTGAATGCTGCAGCCTGATTCTCATAACCTGGTACTAAAAAAAAAAAAAAAAATCACTTTCAGTGTTTGGACATGTAGAGCCAAAGTAGAGAGCTATAAGATCTCTGGTATCAATATATATTTTTCTCTTAAGTAATATCACAACCGATCGTGACTGCAGTGCTGCGGGAAGGGATTTGCAAACTCCACATTTTACAAGGTTCTAGTAACATGAGTTATTTGTAAAAGTAGATATTGGGAAGTTTGGCTGTAAGGATGCCTTGGGCACTTCGCTGAGTGACTTTTAAGAATTACTGTTCTGCTTGGAGAGTGTTTTTCCAGCAAATCTCCCCTTTAGCCCACTTAGCACATTTTGATATGTTTTGTGGACAGCCTTGGAGTGTGAAGAACTTCAGCAGTGCACCTAGAACACTAACAGGAGTTAAGGCCATTGGCCTGAAGTGAGATCAGAAGCAAACACACACATGTAAATATAATGTGTTTATCAGTTTCTCAGCACTGACCAGTTTGCTCTGTGGATCTGCTGGTGTTGTACAGCACTGCTTGCAAATATAGACATCTGTTCTGTCCTGGCAAGCAAAGACCCAAGAGAAAGGACAGCACCTTCAGTTTCAAAATTCCATACAACCTCAGCAGATGACAAAAACCTTCTACTTCTTCATTCATTAAACTTGAAAGCGTCAGTTATGGGAAACATAGAAAACTGAAGCGCCATGTGACTTCAGCACTGCAATTTAATTTTTTCATTTTGTCTCCATATTGCTTTTTTGTGAAATTGTAGACACCTTTTATGTGAAAACATTCAACTCTCTAGTTGTACTCTTGTTCATCCTTCAGTATTATCTCTGTAAAAGACTCTTGTAAAGGAGGCAGAAACTGGAGAGAGGAACAAATTAATTGAACTGGTTGAGGCATAAGAGAGGTTTCCTCTCTCTTCATGTTTAATAGCTAGACCTAACAGGTTATTGGTCCTCTTGCTTGCTATTGTGAACAAAAAAGATAAAGAAGCATACTCCTCTCAGATAAATGGGAGCAATTCCTGCTGTTAGAGAGGGGATACTCACAAAGCACACACTGACTGACTGACTACTGATCCTTTGCTGTTGTAGAATTATGCAGAGCTGAAATCACATGCAGAATTTTTCTGTCCACTTGTCTGAAGTTCATACTATTAATAAGATGTTGTTTCTTTTTTTTTCACATGCAAATAAACATACTATGTATGCAACTTTAGCTAACAGATACTTGTTCTGTTAATCACTATTTGGTACTACTGGCTTTCTGCTTCAACCATTCGTGCAATAGATTTTTAGTAAAACCTGTAATACCATATTAATATTGTTTAAAATCATTAATACCTTCTCTATTGTCATTGTATCAAGAAGATAATACATTAAGTAAACTGAGACAATAGGGTTGCAAAACCCAAGCATGTATTGTGTGATTTGAAAACATCATAAAATAAGAAATGTGTTGGAATTGTGAGGTACAAATCCAAACCCGAATATTCTCCTTCTTAGGAACATTTTAAAGTCATTTCTGGACTGTGACACGTGTTCATAAGACTTTTTGCTAAAACTGAAGCATCTCATTTTTCTGGGGATGTTTTTAAGGCTTTAGAGGTTGCTAGAAGATTTGCTAGCATATATATCCCTTTGTGATATGACTGAAGTGAAATAGCTAAAGAATCCTTCTAATCTTTTATCAGAGGAATAATAGTGGACATGGACACCAATTAGACGTTTTCTAGACCTAGGCTTCAGTCCTAAGAATAAGACTACTAGTTCAGAAGATTGTTTGACTGTTGACATACCAAACATAGATTCCGTGTTGCCTATTACGGGTGACAGTTGGTTTTCTTGTATTTCCCAAATTAGTGATTTGTTAGCCTGTCTTGATATGACATTTTTGGCCTAATTGCAAGAAAATGATGGTTACATAAGCTACATAAGGGAAGAAATTGTATGTTGCCCCATTCTATTTATTTGTGTTGAAGGCAAAGGGTAAAGTTTAATAAATTAGAACTGGATATTTTGACAGAGACTGATACACCTGTACTTGAAGACATATAAGCAAAGTAGAAATTATTTCATAAATGATTATAAAAGCTTATTAAGTAATTCAAGGAGAAACAACAGGGATTGGAACAACTTTGGGGTTTTTTCCACCTTGTAATTGGGTGAAAATAAAAAAAAAAAGCTCATAAATATGGATAACCTTGGTATTATAAATACTTTGCTGCTGAAGTTATCAGACGTTTTTCATGTTGCTGTTCAACTGCATCAAATCGTAGCCTACATTACATGAAGCACACAGAGAAAGGATAATCCTTTCCCTTTGGTTGTTCAGTCCTTGGGCCACTGAAATGTAGGGGTTCAGGGGAATGAGCAGCAGTAAGATTCTTCAGAAATTCTTCTGGTCTTGCAAGAACCTACTAATAAATAAGGCCTTCTAATGCCAGTTCTTCACACTGGTATCATTCTTATCCATTTCCTTCTCAGGATCCTTACAGTTCAACATAAGAAGTCTATAGTGAGACAGATACTTTTTAAAATTAAAGTTATGTGATTTGTTTGGCTTTCTGCAGCAGTTACATTGGAAAATGTATTCTTTTTATATTCAGTGATCATTAAGAAGCTAGCGACCATTAGTAGAGCATTTACATAAATATCTGTGGTAGATCCTTCATAAACAGCCTAGTCCCACAATTCTCTGAGTGTTTTGTTTCTTTCTTTGCAATTCTTCGAAAACACGACACAACTGATTGCAAAAATAATAAAAATTAATTTTTGTATAATAAACTCTGGTTCAGCACACAGTCTTATCCACCCCACAATCACACAGGAAGTTGTGACATGACATGAAAAAGCAGAAACAAGAATGAGAAATTAAGGTTCAGGGAGCAGTATCTGCATAAGCTGGCACTGCTTCCAAAGGCAGTAACATGGCCTAAGGACAGTTATCTGTATCACTCAAGCACAGTATTCTTGAGATTCATTCAAATGGAAGCATCAACAGAATGGCTGCAGGAGGAAGAGATATCCAGACTGTCATCAAGATCCCAGCAAGCAGTGAAAAATGACAGCAGAAAAGATACAAACCAAAAATACATTTGCTTACTGAGCTGCAAATATGACCTTTCATTGCCAAATCTGTAAAAGCTTCAGATGAGTTTGCTTGCAGAGACATAAGGAACTCCAGAGCCAGAACACAAGGGAAAGCTACCAAGACTTCCTCAGAGTCATACAGGGAAGTCCAGACAGAATCTGTTTGAAGAGATGAGGGTCACCACTGCTCTAGTGTGAATATGTGAATTTCACAGATGCTCTACAGAGGATCCGTGTTTAAAGAGATTGTCTAAATTTTCCATCTGGCCTCTAGAAAAACATGGCATTGTGAAAGATGTAAAGCAATTTCAAGTTTTCTGTGGACTGAGGTAGAGCACATCTACATTCTCATCCACCAGGCCTGCCCAATGAAAGAGATCAGTAAGAAGAGTGGAAGATCTTGGGCTGGAGCACTGAGCAAGGGGGAGGGTGGATTTTTTTCCCCAATGATTTATGGTCGCACTTAAATATCTGCATACAGCAGGATATCATCAACTTCCTACAAAAATTTAGGGTCCACCACCATGCCCTAGGCACTCTTTGCCATCTGCCACAGACCCTAAACTCCCTTTCTTTGACAGAAGTAGAAGCAAAGCCATGAAGCCAGTCAATAGTGCACAAGCACATAACCACTGACTGTGGGAGAAGGACTCAACATTTGTGTCCATGCAGCCACAAATATGCACGTATAATATACATTTATGAGAAAAGAGCTAAGGTGAAACTTTCTTTTTCTTTTTTTCTTTCTTTCCTTCTTTCTCTCCCTCTTTCTTTCTATGACCATTGGACACATTGTACAGTATTCAAAAATCTGCAGGAGCTGGAAACTCACACAACACAAGAAGTCTTCTGTGATAGATAATTCTTCTCTAACAATTAGTTGAGTCACAAAGTTTTGAAGAGGTCCTATAGAACAGTCTTCAGAGTATTCAGGCTATGATGCAAAGGTTGCTACGTTAGTATGTTGTGGATTTTAGTAGGAAAATTTAAAAAATACGCAAATACAACATGCTTTTTTGCATGTTATGCCACTTTTGGTCAAACTTTCACAAGTTTGAAAGAGAAGGTATCAGCAGTGAAGGTGGTCATCTACCTCCCTTTACATCACAGTACTTCATATTGTAAATTATGAATCATAATTTTAGGACATCAAAATATCCTAGTTTTCAGTGTAATATGAAAGATGTTGAGTTACAAAACCTTTGGGCCATTATTGATATATACACACAACAGATAAGACTTGAATTTAGTTTAGTTGGGTAATAGTCAGAAAAATTATTTGCAGGACTTCACATTTCATAATGTAATCATCATAATCAATTTGTAAATTATTTTCTCCGTAACTGACACAGGCTTGATGAAATTGTGTTGTGATTTTATTGATCTTCATGTAGAATGACTTAGAGAGTTTACCTATGACTGACTATCAAAATAAAAATTAGTCTGGGAGCTTTTGTCTCACAGAGTAATTTTCTGCCGGTTATACAGTTAGTAAGGGGATGTTCATTTAAGCAATGTGCCTTTAAGAATATCTAAGCATAATGACTCACAGTAAAATGTTCAATATTTAATCATCTATACAACTCAATATTTCCCAAACATTTAGAATTTCCTTATACTTAACAAAAGAAATCTCAAGTAACTGAATACCCTGTGGTGAAGCTTTTGAAGAAAAAACAATTTTCCCACTGTCAGAAGTGTCAGCTCTGATGACACCTGGGAGAATTATTTTTGCAACACAGGCCAAATGTTATCGAGTCTATTTGGGTCCCTAATAAATTACAACCAGCAGACCACCACATACTAACTCAGACACACAAAGCCAATGTCAGTGCTTGTATAGCTCTTTCTGGCATCCCTTTTTAGCATTTCTTGGCTTTAAAAAATTTAGGAAGCATTTTTTTAGCATGATACCTCTAAAATTGTAAAATATGGTACATAAGAGAACTCACAGGTTGTAAAGACTTCCTAAAGCCATAGAAATGTATGGCTTTGTAGATTTGACTTAAAAAAACCAATTAAGTCTGCCATGCTTAGGAGGTTTGTTTTTTTTTGTTTTATTTACAAATTGTTCATACATACCCAATACAAATAATAAAACATTATCTTTGCAGATTTTTTGTGCTTTTGTATTACTTGAAAATTGCTTATATGCATTAGAAATTTGGCATGCCCTAGGAGCATCATTTATCTTGCCAGACAGGTAGCAGTAAATGACCATCTTCTCTGGCTTCACATTTCAACTGACTGACACTGGTACAGTCAAAATCTGAAGTTTTATTTAAACTTGTTTAGCTCATGATTATGTGTGAGACAAAGCATCAGTGGAAGGTATTTTCTACACCATACAACAAGGAGAGATAATCTTATTTTTAATTTGCACCTTCAAGTTCTTCCACAGAAATGAGCTGTACGTTCGTCAAGATAATTATTTCTGCAGACGATGCACTTAGTAATTTGACTAAAAATATGTATAGGTGGTGAAAGAAGAAAAGTTGCTCTTTACCTTTTTTGAGAAATCTGCCAACATACAGGAAACAAAATCATCACTTTTCAGCCTTTTTACTAGTTCAAGGTTTGTTTAGGTTTTGCAAAATTAAAACCCTAAAAGGAGGGTCCCCTGCAAAGTTAAAATTAATCTGTTAATAATTAAGACATTTATTCCAACTCAATTCTTCTCTGTGGACCCCATTTTTTTCCCAACTTTAAGCCAATGCTGTTCAGCCAATCTGCTCTACAAGGAATTATTCCAAGTCTTCTTATGATAATGAGCCACCTGAAAAGCAAGTCTGCAAAATCCAAAGTTGATTAATTCAGTTTCCTATCTGATTAACTGTCCCATCTCCCCTGACTGATTACAAAGGGAGCCTATAGCAACAGAAAAGTTATTGTTCCCCAGCCAGATGAGTCTTACAAACTATTCTATGACAACTGTCATAGAAGAACAATCACTTACAAGGTGACAACCAGAGGAAATTCAAAGCCTTGAATTATACACTAAATAATGAAATGCCAGCTGCAAATTACAGATATGGAGCAGTGGCTGTACACTACCTTATATCCATCCGGAATCCCTTGGAGAAATATACCTGTACCTGCATTGTATGCATAAGAGATCCAGTGCCTTTGGCCTGTGTAGCATTTAGTGTGTGAGTGAACTAACTCTACAACGTGTGAACAGTAAAACTGACACTGCTGGGAGCTCACACAGACAAAGGAAAGTCATCTAGTGACTCCCAGAAGCTCCTCCTAAACTGTATGTGATGTGCTGAGATATGGCTAAATAAAAGAAGCTCCTCCTAAACTGTCTGTGATGGCCTGAGATATAGATAAATAAAAAGGTGTACTCCTAATTATCTGCATAAGCTAATTAAAATTAAAAGAAGAAGAAGAGGAAAAAAAAGATAGAAGCTGAGAAATCTAGCTGCATGGTCATATTTGTTTGTGACTGTGACAAACCTGAGCTTGAACATCATATTATATACCACAAAATTGTAGCAGAAGTTAGGCCAGAAAAAAAGAATGTTTAAAATGCTTAGATTTTATTACAAAAAAACATCCCCAGTACCCAAGAGGGAGACTGGGCAAAAATGCCAAGACTGTTTCCTAGAATTTACATTGGCAATAAATACCAGACAACAGCACTGGAGTATGCTTCCAGAGTTAATGCAAATTGCAGCTCAGTGGACACAGCTGTCAAGAGGGAGGGGGGAAAGGGGCTTCTATAGTTCATGGCTCCTCAGAGCAATTATCACTTGCCCAGTAGGAAAAAAAATAACAATGATCAGGGCATTCTGGTGATTTCTGTGTTCCTTTACACCATCCAAAAAATTAAATAATTAGAACTCTTCAACATTTCCCATTAAACTACAGCTACACTCCTATACTAAAATATTACATTATTTGTGCTAATTTAAAAAATCGTCAAACTATCTTATGCCAGATCAAGTCAGATTAATGTTAATCTCTGTACTTGACTGTAGAGTCATTTCTGGTGGAAATTTTATGTGAATTCTGAGTCAAATGGGATAGATTTTATCTAAAGTTTTCATTATAAGTGTATATAGCCACTACTTTTCTATTCTTATTAATAGTATTACTGTTTCTATTATTACATTTTAATAAAAGAACAGGTAACCTATCTTTCTGTGTTAGTTACATGGTAAAAATAAAATTTGGCTACTTTTTCATCAGTATAAGAACTGAAGTAATTCATTTATACTGCTTTTGCAATAAGTTACATTTAAAAGGTTCCTTGAGTTAATAAGGCTGGATTCTACTGCTGTTTCAAGTGTGGCCTCAGGCAAATCATTTCACCTCTCCAAGCCTTTCAATTTCCACCCAGAAAGAAGGGCTGTTAATACTTATCTACCTCAGAGGTGGTATTAGGCTTAATTCCTTACTGTTTATAAAAAGAGCTGATAAACATCTAGTTTCCCAGATATACTCTCCATTATCACTAATGGATTAGATCCCATTTGAGACCCTATATGAGTTCAAGTTCTTTATGACATTCTCATTTAACTGGAGCTGAACAACTGTGACTCTTAACTGCAAGATATCAGCTAAGGCTTTTCTTTTAATTTTTTGCCTGCAAAAAAAAATTATGAACTTGGAATGGATATGTCTCAAGAAAATGTTGTTCCTAACAAATAATTCATTATTTTTTTCTACCTGCTGATCCTTACAAACAAATAGCTCTTACATCTTCATTTTATGCAGTTTAGCACTATTCATACTATGAACCATGTCAAACAGAGTAAATGAAATCTATATTGTTGTATCTACAACGCAGGCCAGCATCTTGATAAAAAGAGATAATGGTACAAAAAGAATTTATTGAGATGAAACTGTAGCACACA
Organism: Zonotrichia leucophrys gambelii; assembly: GCF_028769735.1. Taxonomy (NCBI): domain Eukaryota; kingdom Metazoa; phylum Chordata; class Aves; order Passeriformes; family Passerellidae; genus Zonotrichia; species Zonotrichia leucophrys. Next base: position 54,268,516 of record NC_088170.1, on the reverse strand, counting down.
AATTAATCTCCTCTTTCCCCAAAGCACACAATGCCAGAGACAATGCCCTACATCAATTAATTCCTAGTTGATATGTGATATGACTCCAAAATAAAGGAGAGGGACTCAACCACCCCTAAAGAACTCAAGAGATGTGACCTACCCACATGTGCAGGACTCAAAAAGGAAATGTGTGTGGGTGGTTTCAAGCACAGTAGGAAAGAGCATAGTAATGGACTTCGAAGCCAGCACAAGCATCAGATTTCTTTTAAAGAAGAGAAATCATGCTCTACAGAATAAATTCAAGGGGATCCAAACCTTTGAGAGGAATACTTGGCAAGGAGCCAGTAATCATAGGAACCTGAGAATTTAACAGAGGATGCTGAGATCTACTCAACTCAGAAACTTGCGGACACCTGGTCTGTGTTCTCTGGCCTCTGAGCATGGCTCCCAGGGAATGAGTCCTTCAGCACCAGGGCACCTCAGCATCTCCAGGGAGGCTCTGGGATCAGCCACAGGTCAGCAAAGCTGCAAGATCAGTACAATTCATCTTTCTTCTTTGAGGAGCAAACCTTCCGGTCTTTGCTAAGCTCAAAACGTTGTAGGATCTGTGATCCAATAACCTCTGTCAGTATGGATAAAATCCTCTTGCCCGAGAAACAGACAATAAGACATAAATTTCCATGTTGCCATAAGTGAATACAATAGTTTGGGAGTTGTCTTTCTAGGCTGTGCTTGCAGATCCTCAGAGGGCACAGTGGCTGACAGTGAGTTCCAACAAATATTGCAAGTGGAAATATCTATCTCAGAATTTAAATATGAATATTTAACCATTTGCTTTAGGCAGAAGTCCTCTTCTCCCTTTGCAAAGAAGATAGCTATGGAGCCAAGAGATAAAGTGAATATTTTTTTGTTGTTATAAGAATTCACTGCAGATAAATCTTAGCCTACTGAATAACTTCATGCCCAGATCATGAGAGAAAGGAAGCAAATGTATTTTAAAGACATTTTTGGGGCACTTCAAAATGGGCATTTACTAAAAAATGTGCATTTACTGAAAAATGCAACAACTATGAGCACTCAAACAGCCCTGTCCAAACATCACCAGCCACAGAGCAAAGGCCTCTAAATGTCCATATAAAGTTACAGATATTTATCAAGAGTGGGCCCAGGCTTTTCTCAAGAGCATGCCAAATAATTTTCTACTTTAGGAGCCTACAAGAATGTGCCAAGCTATGGCCAGAACACATTAGCATCCCTGTGCCCACTGTATCAGTTAAATGACAGACACACTCACACAAATTTCCTCCAGATATCCAACAAGAGAATGATGGAACTAGAAAACCAGCAGGATCTAGACATACTCTGCATGTGGCCTCTGCTAGAGGGATTGTTTCACTGGGGTATAATTACATACTTAATATGTACTGTTCAGTTCATTCCTGTTAAAGTCCTCAGGTTTTTTAAACTGAACAAACTCTACTCTTTTATGCTTTTCCTTCCTTCATAGTAAGAGAATATGTCTTCCTCTTCTTTATCTACTACCAGAAGTCGTGGCAGGACTAAATACATGTGAGTAATTCAATCTGGGACAACACTGTAGTCTGGATGGCAAGGGTTAATTGGACTGTGGTTTCCAGCTGACTGAAACACCATCTGGTCTCTAATCCAGTCCTGGACCTGTCAGGTGCGTTTGGATCATCATGACCTCTTGTAAACAGGGCAGTAGCAAGGAGTGATTGCTAAAGAATAATGCAAGTTGACTCTAACATGTCCGGTTTATCTCGGCTGTTTGAGGGGCCTGAAAAGGCTCTGGGTGGCCTTGGGACAGCCCGGGTATCGAAAGACGAGAAGAGGCTTCAGTTCTTCTTTCTGGTTTTATGTTTATTAATTGTTTATCTAAAAGATGTTCTTTCAGCCACCAGAGATCTGCTCAGCAGTCAGCCATGGGCACACTGTCTCTGCCCTCCGGGGCAGGCACCTATCTTTATACCCATTATGACGTATACAATATTTATCATTTTTCCCCAATACCATCTATTGTTATAACTCGGTGTACTCTCAGTAATAACCAATAGAAAGGTGCCACCGTGGCCAAAGAAGATGGAGGAGAGGAGGAAGAAGGAGGAGGACAGGACACACCCCAATTCCTCCATCTTACTCCTCTAAACCCCCCTGTACATAAATCTTAAACCTTGTGTCTCACCCTCTAATTAGCTAATCCCTTCACCATTCACCCGGTGAAGCCCTCATCCTTGTCGTCTCCTGCGCAGGGTTAAAGTCCTGCCACCAGACACTTCTGGCAACATTCCAGGAGTCCCGAGCCCCCCCCAGGGTCTCGGAGGCTCAGCATCTCAGGACTGAGATATTGAGATCCGACACTAACTGAAATCAAGGCCTACTTGTAAGACAGCTTTAGTGAATTTCATTTTCTTTTTTTTTTTTTTTTTTAATACATGATTCACTGAGACTAATCTGTCTACTATGAAGGATGTGTATCTTAGAGAAGGAAAAAGTCTGTCAGAATCCCTTGGTTTTTTTCCTAAAATCTACTACACTCAAATTCTTGTTATGAGAATAAAAGGAACATCCGGTAGATACAAAGTCAAATGAAAAATTTGTGGCCTTACACTAGGAACTGCATAATTACCATTATCATTGGAAAGTGATATCTCTGAAATGTATAGATAAAATGTCTGGTATCTCCATTTCACAGAATTCTGATTATAAGGTTCAACATTGCATTATGTGTTCATACCAAAAAGGAATAAGTTAATGCAAGCTTAACCCTGGAAAGAAGTTGCAAAGGAGCAACTGGTTTCGTGCTCTCCTCTTTATCCTATACAAGGTTGATATTAATATGCTGTGTCAGCTAAACTGGTAAGTGGGTAAATTGAAGGGAAAAGGTCCATATATAAAAATTCTCCAGTCTGTATTTTTTGTATTTTTTATTATTATTGTAGTAGTAGTAGTAATAATAATAATAATAATAATAATAATAATAATAATAATAATATAGTTGTTATTATCGTTATTGTTGTTATTATTATTGCTATTGTTTTTATCAATTACTTGTATCTTGTTCAGGGAACATTGTCAGATTATTCAGGAATGCAATAAGGAAGAGTAAGATCCACTTGGAATAGAACGTGGCAAGGGATATCTAGGGCAACAAGAAGAGCTTCTCCAACTCCATCAGTAGCAAAAGGAAGACTAGGGAAAAGGCAGGCCTGCTGAGTGAGGGAGCTATGGTTTGTGAACAAGTTCATCCACACTCTTTGGTATGGAATAAGGAATTGGTTTTTTTAATGGATTATGTCAGCATGGAAGATGTGTGTGTTCTCTTCAATCCTATCTGGCTTTAATGTTTTCCAACATGGACACAAACTGAATTATAACAAATACTAACTTCAGAGTTCAACGCAATCTTGAGGAGAAAGAAGTTGCAGTGCCAGTTCAGACAAAGACCCTGACCATGCCTAACACAGTGTTACTGCAGCGTGGTGTGGCCCTTAAGTCAGGTGTCCGGCTGGCAGGAGGGCGGCCAACACCCAGCTGCCATGTGTGAGCACCCCTCGGCGTCAGAAGGCTTCGGGCTGTGCTCACAGTGGACGGAATCGCTGCTGGCCGACGAGAGTCAAGAGTCCGGACACTCACTGGGGACTTGTCAGATTTATTGTAGAACCCAGGAATGACAGACGCCCAGATGTTGAATCTAACCTGTCTGCCAGTGAGTGACCTCTAACAAAGGGTGCAACCGGGTTACAAAGGGGGGAGGAATTCATGGGAGGGGCTTACAAGGAACCAATAGGGGAAGGTAGGGGAGTGGACTTAACATAATAGGCACTGGGGAGAAACCAATAGTTACATTATAAGAGAGGGGCCCCAGAGCCACAGCCAATCATAACTCTCAGGTAGAAGAAGATTCTGGAAGCTTGGGAGGAGTGGAGAGTGATTGACTGGGCCCAGGGAGAAGAACAAATTCACATATAAGGAAACACAGGGGAGGGGAAATTATGTAATCAGAGAGGATTGACATAAACTGTGGCGGGAGTAACCAAGGTAACCAAATGACAGACAATACCATGGCAGGAAGAACTGGTGAGGGCAGAACCATTACAGAAAATGGGGGAGTGATACAGAAAATAGGGGAGTAATTAAATAAACTAACAGAACACACTACAACATCTTACAACTCTGGACTCCAGAGATTGCTTGGGATCATTTCTCATTCAAACATCATGTAGGTATATACAATACCTACAGCAGCTAATTCCTGCTCTGAGATTTAGTTTTCCTCAGTAAGTAGCCTAACTTATGGATGGGCCAACTATGCCAACTACTAGAGTGATGCAACTAAGACAAGTGGCAGGATGTTGCTTTTAAGCTATTCTGTGGTCTTTGCATTCTGTTTGGTTTTGCTCTACTCTACTTGCTCTCAGAGTCAAGCACAATGATGGCACATTGAATCTAGTCTAGTTTATTTATACCTTTTCAAAACAGGTAGCTTTAGAAAAATATAAGTTTAAAATTTTCAGCAAGGAGGATTTGAATCCATCAAAGTACTCTGCTTCCCATCTGCTAACTGGATTCTTGTGGAGATAGCAAAAAGCATCCCCATTGTATACCTCTTTTAAAGAATGCATTTCCAATCACAAAGAAGCAAAGTTTTTGCACTGATTTAGCATTCCCTTTTATTTTCTTTTTTCCCAGAGCAAGGACTCTGATTTCCATTCCAATGACATTTTCCATTTAATGAGAAATATTTTCACAATGTTCTAAGTAATAACTGATTAAGCTAGCATCAGAAACGTAATATTTTGTTTATTAATTTCTTTCCTGACATCCAATGACTATGCAGACATAAGACTTCTTTTGAAATGACATTATTCATAAGTATGCAATTCTGTTTCTAATTTAAATACTCAAGACTCTGAACTTTTTTTTTTCCAAATGACTTCTGTATTACTTAGCTTGTTTTGGGTGCATTTTTAATATCAGTAGAGTGAGATTAACATTTACATTTGTCATGAACTACTGCAGAGAGAGCAGGAATGCAGTGTCCATAGCAGTTTTTGATTTCCATCATACCAGCCTCAGAGCTCCTGCTGACATTATAATACTAACTCAAATATTAACATAAAATATTAAAAATACTATATGGATCCTGGTTGTGAATACTTGCTGAGAATGCTGAAGAGACATTTTGCTCACAATAAATATTTGGAACACTATATGAAATGTCATGAACATTAACTGCAAAAAAGAGTTTTTAACAGACCACCTAAGTTGTGGTAAAGCCCACCACTCAGAGAAAACAGATTAAAAGGCAGCAGTAGTTTTCACTTAAGTGGCCTGATTTTTCACTGCAGTGAACTTTGTCTAGTAATTCATACCTTGCCAGTAAGGCTGGCATATTACAATAAGAAGATTCTCAAAGACATCAACTGTCACAGGACACAGTGTGAAGGAGAACCAAACAGAAAGTCTTTGCAAGGGTGGTTTTGTGATAAAGGTGTTAGAAAAACACTTGCACTAAATGCCACTTTTTTTCTGAACATGGACAAGTCTCGAGCTTAAATCCTGATCTCACAGAAGTTTAAAGGAAAACATCCTTTTATATCTGAATGAGAAATAAAGGTCTTTAAAGTACAACCCATTTTACAAATGTTGACATTATATGGATCAATAAGAAGGTTAAAAGATGCACATTTTTAACTTAATCTATAAAAGAGCCAGTGTGATGAGGATTTATTCTTTCTTCAGTGTTGTCACCTCTTTTAATTTACAGATCTCTTTTCGCAATGAGAAAAATCAAACAAACGCTCGAATATTACTTCCTCACAATATTCTTGTAAGCATAAAATTCAAGGTTATTATGGCACTGGGGCATTATCCATGTTGTAGAAACCCCAGCTATACCTACAAGAGCTGACTCTTTACAACATAGACGTGCACAGATTTGTAAGTATGGTGATTAAGCCTGCACTGCAAAGGTTATAGGTTACCTCAGCCATGCTTGAAAACCTCATTGATGCCTATCATAGCTGGAAGTTGACCAACTTGACTTTTACTTATGGAAAACTGAGATAAAGTAAAATACAAAAGATATGGCTGATACAATGAGTCCAGAGCATAAACACATTCCTGAATTATGGAAATGCCTGGTCTACTACGACAGCTATCTTTTATGGGCTTAAACTCAGTCCCTGAACTAAGGTGTTTATCAATTTATAAATTTATTTTTTAAAAAAATCCACTCTGAAGTTTAGAAGTAAAAGTTAGGTTGCAACCCTGCTCTTCTTTCCATTCTGTGAATGCTATTGCCTTGCAAATGTGCTGGTTTTGACTGCAGTAGAGATAATTTTCTTCACAATTGTTAGTATGGAGTTATGTTTTAGATTTGTGCTGGAAACAGTGTTGATAACACAGAGATGTTTCTCCTATTGCTGAGCAGTGTTTACTCAGAGCCAAGCATTTTCTGCTCCACACCCCACCAGGGAGAGGGCTGGGGCTGCGCAAGGAGTGGGAGGGAACGCAGCCAGGAATCCTGACCCCAAATGATCCAAGACCATATGGCAGCATATAGAGCTCAGCAGCATTACAGGCAGAATGGGGGCTTCACACAAACTTTATGAGAGAGGGTAAAGTCCTCTTGTTACCAAAAGCCTAAATTGTCAGGGTAAACAAGACTCCCTAACACAGCCTTTCTAACGTTGGGGAGTAAGGCATTACTGTATTCTTGGCCAAGAGGTGTGTGTGAGGCTGAAAAAGTTCCAGCCACCACACAAACACTGATACAGAACTTTTCCACTTATTTATAAACTTTTAGCAAACAAAGAAATTAATATTCAAGTTACATAATCCTAAATTACATAATTGTCTTCATTAGCTAGTATTCTATTCTCTATTGGTTATTGATCTCTCACTCTTGATGCTAATTTGATCCACATTCTTTAGTCCTTTTGTTATCTTTTTCTCAGATAAGAGTCTCCAGCTTTCCAGGCCTTAATCTCCTCTGTATCTTCTGGTTACTCCAGCAGCCTTGAATGATCAGAAATTTAGGATCCCAGATTTACAATCTTCAAATACTTTTGACTTTTTTTATTGAAGCTCGTCGGGGTTAGTTTTAACAAACTTAAGTTTTTTATCATTTAATGGTCAAAGTAAGCAAATAAGTCCATGAAGAAACTTAATAAAGGGCTGGCTAAAAGTGAGCATGGTTTGCATTTAATTAAAGCAACTAATTAAAAATTAGTTAGGAAAGTAATATAATTTCCAACATTCCCATTAAGTCACAAGATATGGAAAGGATACACTTCTTTCTAAACTCCTTCCCAGAGACTTTGTCACCTGTTTATATCTAAAGGATTATACATGTGTAATTGAACCTTTACATAACTTTGTCCTGCAGAATTATGAATAGCAATCCAGATATATTTATATAAATATGTATGATTTATTATGATAATGATTAGAAAAAAAATTAATCAGAAGTATTTACTACACAATATAGGAGCTGTAACAACTGTTATAATATAGTGCATTATTTTGAAGCAATATCAAAGCAATTATATTAAAGCAATTGTATTAAGCTAGCAAAACAATTCTTAACTAGAGATTAATGCCACTCACCCATGACAATGCTAATTTTTCTCTCACCTTCCAGGTGTAAGAGGAATTACCAGGAGGGATGACCCCACTCAAGGGAGGAATCACGCATACGCTTCAAGAAGGCTTATGTCAGAAGACCCTGCCTTTAAAATTTGAGACTGGGTTTTTATAGTTCAGTATAAAGTGATTGACTCCCAGTCATATATCCCCAGGCCAGCTGCGTCAGCTCAGCAATTTTGGGTATGTTATCAGTATTATCACTTTTTCTTCCTTTATGCAGATATTGTGCCAATGTCAGGATGTTTCCCTTTGGGGCAGATGAGTCAGACTGGCTTCAGCATTATCCAGCACAAGAAGCAGCATGATGTCCCCTTCTTCAATTTAATTTAACGCTGATAGCTTTACCTATTAACTGCCTTCATCTCAATTCACAACTTTTCTTACTTTTACTCCTTGGATCCTTTACCCCATCCCACGGGGGTATGTGAGTGAGTGGGCAGTTCTGTGGGGCTAATTCCCAGCTGGGGTTAAATCATGACAGTTTGGCCTGGCATTTCATCTAGAGAGATTTGGGAATATTCTAACATATTTCACACACACACATGTATATAATATGTTCTTTCAAACCCTTCAAGGCATAGATATCACTTTGAATCTCCTTATATATATATATGTATGAATGTGTAAAAACCACAGTTGACTTACAGATAAAAATTTGCCTTTAACAATACAACTTGCTGAGCCCCATGTTGGTGTGAGTCAAGGATTCACCTGCTTCTGCATGGGCCTGGGATTATTGATCAGACAAGGACTCACACCTGAGGCACTGCTGTCTTTGGACACCTGTTAGCCAGAGGCCGCTCCTGAGAATAGCATCTGCAGAAATTCATGTTTCTTCTAGAGCAGAGTTCAAATATTTGGAAACAGTAACTTGAAGAAAATGAAGAAAGCACCCACAAACAGTCCCATGGGAACGCAGGGCAAACCCAAGAAAACACAAGCACCTCTCCTTCATTGTAAGAATTTTTCAACAGCCATCTTCCAAGCAGAAGGAGACTATCATTACCTTAGTTGAGATTTTGGTGGAACAAACCTATTCACCTAATTTAAATACAGCATAACTTTTTTGGTTACTGTTCAAGCCTCAGCTTATTCTAGAAGCATGATATATCTCAAAAGCATTTTGGTAATTTATGTTTAAGCTAAGAGAGGTCTCTTGCCCATTAGCAAAGAAATTGAGATCTATCAAATGAGAAATAGACATTACTTCCATTAATAATAATATGAGTTCTGTCATAAAAGTGCAGAACAAAACACTTCTGCTCACCTTTGGAAGCAATTTTTTCTGTATTAAGTGCAAAGCCTTTAAAACAATAGGCATACCTCAGACCAGAGCTTGCATTACAAGATAGTTGTATCAATATAAACATGATTTTATTTTAAAAACTGTATCTAAACTGACAGTGAGCTGTGGCTCAGTGATAAACCCTGGGAAATAGGGTTTATAATGGAAACACTGACAGATTTCCTGCCCTTACAGCACTATCGTTATCTACTGCATTGCACATTAAGTGCACATATCACCTGATAAATACATAGCATGTTAAATCTGATAAAACTTTTACTGAATCAAATAGACAAGGAGTTGAGCATGATAAACAAGCTTGTGTATCTGATCCATCAGTTTCAGAAATAGATAAGTAAACAACTAAACATGATACAGTACATCACTGTCAGGTGATTAAGGTCACCCATTGGGAATTGCCATTCTCTGACTAAAAAGCTATTGTTGAAAAATCTGTCCAGAAGGTTTTATTTATCTATTTTTAATTGGGTCCACAAGCCTTTAACTAAAATTTGTGAACTAATTAATGCAGTGACACTCCTATACAACAGTACTCAAAAGAGTGTGCAGTTACCTGTTCTAATCTCTTTGTCAATGTGGACACTCCCCTTATGCAGAAAGTGGACTCATTTTAGCACATAAGTATATGCTAAGTATTTTTTCAAGTTTGACTCAGAAGGTGAAATCTTCTAAGATCAGTAACATATTTGGCCAAGAGAAAAATGGAGTAAAAATTATTTGATTAAATATTTGACAGTGGGAACCAAAAGAAGATTTTTCCTGCTGGAAAAAGCAATTTTAGCAGGTCAGTTTTGCCAAAGTGTGAAAAGCTGCAGTGAGAAAAGAGCAGAACAGCAGGCTACAGAAGAAGATGTGTTGTCAAGCATGATCCAGAAAGGTGAGTAGATTAATTTCTGCAAGAGAGAACAGTGTGCTGATTACATGTCATGTGAGGCTGAACTGTTGGCTGCAGGAGTTAATATTTTATAGGAACCTTCTCAACCTGTTCACTGTGTAACCAACTTCATGTATTCCTCTGCTCTCATTTTTTTCTAAATGTATTTCTCATGTGCACTTGAATGAGCCACTGCCTTTAGCTGGTAGCAGGATCAAATTGGAGTGCTCTACTTTGCAGTGCATATCATTTCTGCACACCAGTTTGTATTTTAAATACCTAGAGTCTAGCCATACTTTTTTCTGCCCATCATAATCTTTCCTTTTCATTGGTGTTCAGGGCCAGTAAATTATAATTTTGGTGCATGTCAGTCAGATAGTAGGGCATCCAGGATCTTGCCTTTGGTCAGTGACTGGTCCCCAGAGCAAGGAGCAAAAACCCCCACCATCAATCATTACAGATGGAGCTAACCTTGATGAAGTGGATGCCAACTAATTCCCTAATAGATATACTTTCATTATTCTATTTTGATAATTTTCTAATCTAATAACAGTCTTATTGAGTCTCACTAAACTATCACTGCAATTGTCTTTGCAAAGTGAGAGAAAATAAGAAAAAACCATTTTTTTATCAACGGTTCTTTTTCTGTACACATGTATATGCTTTTAAACTTTGATGAGAGTTCTCAGGAAAAAATGTTGCCTGACTTTTGCATGTTGATTAATATCTTCTCTTCCATTTACATTTCTCTGATTCAGTTTTCTTCATAAATTTTCAAATTCAAGATCAATCTCTGTTACCTGTACTATCTAATATATTTTTCCATGCAGTTCCATGGTAATAAAAAATTACAAGGGGCTTTTCATATGCATATTATGATGATTCATTTTATAAAAGGAAGGGAAGGGAAGGGAAGGGAAGGGAAGGGAAGGGAAGGGAAGGGAAGGGAAGGGAAGGGAAGGGAAGGGAAGGGAAGGGAAGGGAAGGGAAAACTGGGATTTATTTTTTTTTAATTAAATGGATTTAAAGAGTATAAGAGAAAGAATAATCATTGCATAATCAGGAAATAGAATTATTTGTTGTGGATTTTCTTTTTTCAAACTGAGAAGAAACAGAAAAATCATAAAATAGTAAAAGCTTTAAAAAAGGAAAATAAAATATAAAACAGAGGGCAGCATACACATGTTACATTTTAGCAGACAAAAATTTGTCCTGATCTCTTCCACCGGGAGCCCCCTTCAAAATATTCAATGCCTGGCTTGCTCTGTGCATACATAGATGCATGAGCATGCCTTTATGTTCATGTACTATTTGTATTTGTATAGATAAATAAAAATGCATGTCTATGTGCACACACACACATATATATACATGGCACCATACTGCATGCTAGAAATCATTGTGTGTTGGTAGAATGAAGCCATTCCTGTGCCAAAGCTCTTCATGTCTATCCCTGCCAGACATCTGCCACTTACAGTGGTCTGCTTTATGCCAGACCTGGGGTTACCTGGCTGCCCACTGGAAAGCATCCTCAGGGACTGGGGCTCCTGAAGCTGGCAGTGCTTGGCATCCTTTACTTAGCCCAAGCAACCAGACAATGCCCCACTCCCTCCTGCCCTTAGTGCTTCAGTAGCTCGAGTGGTGCTCTCTCCCTTCTGGGAGTTTTGGGAGGGCCAGGCCACATCTCTTCAGGTGCAGCTGCATTTACACTTCAGTTAGGCTTATTCCACTTATTCTGCCAGACTCATGAACATTATCCTTCATTTGAAAAGGAGACCTGACAGAATAAAGCCTCTCTTCCCTGAGATGTCACATTGCAGTGTTATGGGACATACCAGCACGTACAGCTGAGCAGAAACATAGGCAGGATGAGCCCCAGCAACTGTAAATATGTAGGTGTAGAAATAGCCCCTCACATCTGAGAGTGAAGTGGGTCAATGGCCACAATTATTTATAAAAGATTTTCAAAATTTTCCATGTCTACTGTGGCTTCCTTTTTTTTCCATCTTGGTATCCATAAGTAGCTAAAGTCAATACAACAGACAGAGCTGGTCTCATTGGAATCACAGTATGGTGCTAAACAGAGATAAACAAGTCTGTTTTTTGAAATAACAATTTTTCTTATTGGCAAGGAAAATATTTTTAAATAGTATTTGAGAAGCAAAGTCAATAATAAAGCAGATGTTTGGTCATACAAAGGTAGAGCACCCCAAAATTTAGACACAGTCAATCATCCTTCTTTACCACTGGTCTCAGCTGCAAAAGCAGTGTGAATAGCTTCATTCTTGTGAATGAAATGCAACACCTAGTGCTTTAAGACTGCTATTACAAAGAAAAATATAAAAGCAAATATTAGGCTAGACTTCTTAGTGAATTTTTGTAATTAAAATTACATTACATTAGAGCAGTATACATTACATGAGAGCAGTATAAATAGATTGATGTAATTTTAATGAAAGCTTCTAATGTTATTTTACTGTGAAATAATTCTGGATTCCCTTGCCTTTTAGTGCTGAGTTCAAAAGAAGAAAAATACTGTTGATGAAACTAAATGAGAGCTGAGATAATTTTAAATACTTAGTGAACTGAGAGAGACATGTTGTTTTCAAAATCCAGTTTTAATCTGTATTATTTACCACAGAACCATTACAGTCCATCATGTCATTGTGCTGCCATATAGACACACTAAATCCATTCTCTACATTCCTTGTGATCTTTTTTAGATGATTGCTTATGTACAATAGTTGCTTTTCAGACAAAAAATAATTCATACAATATTTTTTCCTTATGTTTAGAGAACATTACTGGGTCTGAGTTACAGGCATCTTAAAATATAAAGATAATGCTAAGATACTATTAGGAACAATGAGAAAATGTCATAGTAATTCAATTAGTTGTACAGACTCTTCACCGTATTTTATATTGGGTAGCTTTACACTCGTCCTTACCTGCCCACAGATAGGACACAGGTTAAGGATAAGCAGCTGTGTCCTGGTGTACTGGTAACCATTTGCACTTTCACTGCCACTAATTGAAAACCAAAAATTATGGTGCCTGCATGTGCATCTAATAATGACATTGAAATGCCTAGTGGAGATGAAGGGAGAGGAAGGCAAGAGACAAATCTTTACATGGGAAGTATTTAAGAATGCAAGTGAAAAGGATACAAAAGATGGTAAATACAACAGCCCTGAAGGCCAAAAATGTCTGTACATCACTCAGACAAGCATTGCGATGCAGACTCTGTACACAACTTGACAGTCAGGGCGATTTTCCATCATCTTTCCATCTTCCTCTATGCAGATGGCAAAGGAAAAACTTTTCGTTAGCTTACAGAGGATCTGAGTGGGAAGTTGCTTAAATTATCCTGAAATTGGACTGCGAGAGGAAAGGGACAACTTTGATTGGGGAGACTTGTCTTCCAGTTCAAAATCATCAGCTAAAAATTCCTCTGGCACTATGTCCTTAGGCAGAGGCAGCCAGCCATATCAGTCATCTGAATTCCCAAGCTCCTCTCCTGTTTGGCTTTGTTACCAGAATCAGAGTCTGCAGCAATTCCTGCTGCTGGCAGCAGCCCTACTGCTGCTGCTGCAGGGTCTGCAATTGCTGTTACATGTGTTTTCAACTCATCTCTGAAACAAACCTCTCTAATGAGATATCTGGACTGCAATAACAAAAAATACAAGCCACTCTTTTGGCTGCTTTTAAACAAACAAATTAAATTTTTTAAAAAAACAACAACACCAAAACATACAAACAAACAAAAATCCAAAATCAACACTGTGTACTTAAGGAGACTTTAACTTTTATTGCCTGCTTTCCAGGCAATTTTCAAATTACTGTTACAGAAGCAGTATCCTTTGAGAACGCAGCATGGGACAAAAGAGTTGTGACTCATTTTAGGCAGAACTAGAGTACACACCCACCCAGTATAGACATATTTTTGGTAGATCTCTTTGGTAGATCTGTGGCATCTGCAAGGTGATTTTGAATATCATAGTGACACTTGGAAACTAACTCTGTGTGGCTTAGCTCTGACAAGCCAAGGGAGAGTTTTGAAGACATACAAATCCTATTGACCTTTTAACAGAGCTGGAATTAGACTCACAGAGAACTTCAGTGAGACAGCACTGGATGATTTTTGTTTTATTTGAGTGTTTGACAATCTATTTTTGGTTTCATTTCTCTCTATTTAATATATAGTGATGCTTGAGCTTTGCTATTCTTCCAAATGGGCAGACTATCCATATCTTTGGCATGGCTGGATAATCTTTTCCCTTGCTTGGCCCTCATATACTCCTGTTCACTTTTTTTTCAAAGCAGAACCCTGCAGCGTTCCCAGAATATCATCATAATAGTGAAATAAGAAGGAAAGTAAATTTATCTTATTCAAAATGCTATCTTTCTGTTACTACAAAAGTATCTCAAACCATTAAAAATTTTTCTCTTCCTTTTGTAAAGATAAAAAATGGTGTGCAACAGTGTTAGTCAACTATGCCTTTTTCCAGTGCTATCTTTTAAACTGTACTCAGTTTAAATGGGAAGGTGAAAAAAAATCCTACTGTAACTAAAAATATGCTGAAAATATACTGCAAAGACATAATACAGCAAGGGTTACTCTATGTGAAATGTTAAATCCTAGTGCTTGAGAATTGATAGCTTTGCCTTTTGTTGGAGAAACCAGCCTGACTGAGCTTGGGCCGTGCAGCAGCATCTCAAGGAAGCAATGAGTGACAGCAGAGGGAGACTCCCTGCTGCAAGGTACCAAGGCTTCCAGCTGCCAGTCCAGTCTGCTGCAGTTTCCTGATTGCCAGGGACCCAGATCTGGGACTTTGTGGAGGGGCTACCAAGGTTTGTCCAGTCCTGTCCACAAATTGATGCGTTGCCATTTGGAGAGATCTCACCAGAACATCATGGAGACCTACAAAGAGACAGGGAATTCACTTGATGAATGGTAAACCCATGCACTAGGACATGCTAGGGGCTGACAGTAAGTTTTTTTGGAGAAAAGAACCTGGCAGTCCTGGTAGAGAACAGGTCCAAGAGGAATTAGCAGGGATCCATCCCTGGATCAATTCCTGGTCGGCGTCTTACCGAGCATTGCCAGGAGGTCGAAGGATGTGATTGTTCTCTGCCCAGCACTGGAGAGACACACTCCTAGTCCTGGGCTTCCCATGGAACAAAAGCAGTATGGATACACTGCTTCAGCAAAGAGCAATGAAAACTGTGAAAGGATTGGAGGATCTGGCATGTGAGGGAAGATTGATAGAGCTGGGACTGTTTGACCTGAAAAAAGAAAGGACAGGGAGAATCTTATCAATATGAATTCCTGGTAGGGGAAATGAAGAAGACAAATCCAAACTCCTATCAGTATCAATCTGTGAAAGGACAAGGGGCGACAGGCACAAACTGAAATACAGAAAATTTCACTTTGACATCATAAGAGAAAACTTCTTTATGGTGTATCTGAGCGCACAATATGGGAATAGTTGCTCAGTGTGGTTGCACAACTTTAATCCTGAGTAATATTCAATACCCAAATGGACACTACGTGGTACCTAACTACGTGGTCTAGCTGACTGTCTTGACCAAGGGGGCTGGACTAACCTCAAAGCTTCTATGACTCAATAAAACTATTCTATGACTCAATAATTCTATTTCAATATGTTTGCTTTTATGAGTTTACCTGATATGACCTTTTGTCGAGTTCGTTATTCTAATAAATCATTATCATTTTACAATACTTGAGCTAAATTACAGTAAAGGTATTTCAGTTATAACCTAATAGTGAAATGTGCAGTATTAAATGTTGCCACAGTGACAGCCTTGGAATACCTTGCAAAGGGCAGCTTTTATTGATGACCACAGGCATGCCTTAGACTTCACTGCACCTAGCAGATACGATGTGCAATAAAATATTGTTATTAACTGACAAAGTCTCACAAAGAAAAAGCTCTTTTAGAGTAAATTTTCACAAGGCTAATGACTACCTGTTACAAAGCAGAATGATGCAGATTCCCCAGGCAGGGGAAAAGAGAGCAAAAGAGAGCTCCTTTATTGCAAAAACCAGGCCTTTTTATGCAATTAGGCCATTATCAGTTACATTCCATTTAAGCACAACAAATGTAGTTCAACCAATCCCCATAAACCACTCTGTGGACGTGTAATGGTTATATAACTTGTTTTTCTACCTCTAATTCAGCTGAGTCACTTTTCCATAGTCCTTTTCTACTCAGCCTAAGTAATGAGCCTGATTTAACAAGGGTAACAAGGCCCCTGTTTTGTAAGGTTTTACCTCTCTGCAACAACTACCTGTATCTGAAAAATGCAAAGCAGAATTTATTTAACATTCTTGCATTTGCTTGCTGACTGAAAACTGAAATTTCCAATGTTATTTCATTTAAGTAGCATCAGCACTGAAAGATCAGATCCCAGGTGCTAGAAGCTAGGCTGCTCATCCACATAAGGGAACATGCTGGGTAGTTCAGCTATTATTTGCATATAATTTAAAAATCCCTTGAACATTTAAGGCCTGACCCCAAAGGGGGCTGGAGATGACATTTATTTTGTTAACCATCACAATACAATGAATGCAGAAAATGGTTTAAAATAACTTTAAAGGTAAAAGAAGAGAAGAAGGGAAGGCACTTTGCTAATTTTTACTTGATTCAACTTGTTCCCCACATGGATAAGCTACAGCTATTAGTACATCATTCATTTCATGGAATAGCAGCAAAAAATCAGTCCCAGTATGATCTGTTAGTTAGCAAACAGTCAGCATGTCCTTCATTCTTCACATTATTTGGCTAGTGGTTTTACCTTTTTTTCAGCTAACTTGTGCTTAAATTTTTAGCTAATTTGTGCTTAATTTCATGCAATGGATTTGACATTCAGGCATTAAAAAAAAAATCTAAAGAAGAACTTTAGGAGTTTATAATTTTTTCCCAGAAGAGGATTCCCTACACTTTAGTCAGCCTTGAATATTGTCTGCCCAGTCTGTTCTCAAAAACTTCCAGTAATGATAATTCCACAGTCTCTCTAGATGGTCCTTTTCTGTGATTTATGGTTGGAAATCTTTTCCTAATACATAATCTAAATTTCCTTTGCTCTAATTTAAGACCATTACTTCTTGTTCTATCCAAGGTTGACACAGAGAACAGATTATTCCTTTCCTCTTTGTTACCACATTCTGCATATCAAAGTGTGCTATTTTATATCCCTTCCAGTCATTTTTTTTTCTTCAAATCCTATCTTTTCTTCAGAGGTCGTGTTTTCAAGAACACTGCTCATTCTTCTTGTTCTTTTCTGCAATTTCTCTTATAAGCACCATTTTATAGTAATACACTGTTAAGATGATAAATTTAAAAAGTTGAAATCCTTTCAATTTGGAAACCTGACATTGTGTGAATGCCTAGTTTCACATCATTCCAGTTTTGTAAGAAAATTTCAGGGGCACAGTGTACAATGAATTTCAAAATAGCTCTAAACTTTATGAAGTCAAGTCACTTCTGGTTTTAGCTGCAATGGTTTAAGGTATTGCTTGTCCCAGTTGTCAATACCTCAGCCCCTCAAGTTGTCAATCCATTCCTGAGCTGTAAAGTTAGCCCTCATCAGCCAGCCTGTGAACAGAACTGCTGAAATATGAGTGTAGATTCTCCCCTGTCAGCTTTTTCAACCATGGCTGTAACCTTCAGCAAGGGGCAGAATGAGCAGCTAGAGGCTGCAATGCCCCAAGTACCCAGCTGTGCTTCAGAATGAGCCTCAGAGGCCCTTAAGAAAATATTTATTGAGGTATATCAAAAGATCACCTTTGCCAGGGACAGGTGCTTCTCACCTCCCTGAGGCCTGGTCACTTCAGACGGCAGTTGTGGCCACCAGCTGTGATTATCTATCAAATGCTGGCCCAGAAAATTCATTACACAGGAGTTATTATTATGGCTGCCCAGACCATGATTCAGCAGCCTCCTAAATTGCCATGATACTAGTGTAAGTCATTATGATCATGAATGTATAAACATTTAACAAAACTGATATGTGTGGTCCGTGATTTTAAATTTTATAAAGTTAATTTGTAAAGTAATTTTTTATTGCTGTCTCTACTTCTTATTCGTCATGCATTGAATGAAGAAATACCATAGAAAACATTGATTTTTTTCCCCTCTTCTCAGTGCTCCTTCATCTCTCATAAAAATATTTCCTACGTAAAACTTCATGCAAAGTGCTACTGTACTCAGACAGAAAATAACACATTTTTCAACTGATCCTGCTCATAGGCAGTCTTAAGCTTGACTGTTGTTCATTGCCATTACTCGGGATCTGACACTATCACACACACCACAAACAAAAAATGAACATTTTAAGTCATTAAACTGTATCATCCACTTGGGAACTATTTCTTCTCTTATTGAAATTATCCAAAATAACAGTTTTTCTGGCTATCTAAAACTGATTTGAAAATGGTGAGTAATCAAACAAAATTATCTGAGATTGCACAACTGCATTCTGAAATGTCTCAACACAACAGATATATTTTCAGCAGTAAGCACTTTTCAGGGAGTTTGGAAGCCATAATATGTTTTAGACCAAAATAATCCAAGTATAGACTGAAGAATGCAGTGTTTCTGAAGGTAACATACAAGTTATTCCATCAGGAAAGCCAATTGGAATTTGTTTTTCAGATGATATAACAGGGATGAAGAAAAAAAATCAAATTCCTCTGTCTTTTTGCTGTGATCACCCAACTTCAGGTAAGTGAAGCAGTCATAAATCTAGCTTTATGTGATAGCTCTTCTTAAATAAAGTAACCTGTTCCTTGTCTGAACATCTCCTTCATTTCACCTCAGCTTACAAAACTTGAAGACCACTTATTTACAGTCTCTGATGCTAATGAAGTAGGAAACAATAAATGTCTGTCATAAGTGAGCTAGGGGATACATATTGGTTGATATTAAAAGTGAAATTGGAATTTTTGTCATCATACCATGTGTATAAAAATTCATTCTCTTTATTCCACATCTTTCACACCATAGCTTCATTCTTCTGATGTTCTCTGTGAGTCTGTGGCTGATGAAGTCTTGCCTTTCCCTAAAGGATCTCTACTGATTTTTTCTTTTCCACAGATTTTTTTTTTTAAGATGTAGCCTGAACACAAGAACTTTCAGAACATAGAAACTTGTTAAACCAGTTGGAAACACTATTTCCAATCTTGAAGAATCTTGCAAATGTGATAAGGTTGTAACTAATATTTAATTTCTCTTAAATTCCAGTGCAGAACCTACTTCTACACCAAAAGGATATGAAGTTAAGCCTTGGATGAATAATGATGCCTATTTGAAATGGAATTGTCTTTTTTTTTCACCACTTTCTAGATGTGACCATGTCTCTATGTGAGTAAAAGCAAAAGAATCTCCATTACACAACTGAAACCCTCCAAATGAAGTACCTATTAAAGGTGTCTGAAATCACATGCCTTACTTTCAGAATTTGATATAGCAGTTAAGTGTATTTTGCAATGCATTTTCAGGTAGAATTGTAATTTATTTTCTCTGACAAAGAAAAAGGAGTCAAGAAAAGCGGAGTTAAAAAAACCAGTATTACAACTATATTGATTTGTTAAAGTACACACATTATAATTAAGGTACGGATTACAATTACAAGGCAAAAAACCAAAAATCTTTTGACCTTTCACACAGTGTTGCATTAAATAACAAAATAGCATTGCAGTAAAGAAAACTGGAAATTAATTCTTCATCCTCATATAAAAGGACATGTACTGTTGCAAGACAAAATTTCAGCCACCAGAAGACAGAGATTGCAACTTACTGGTACAATACTCACCTGATTTGACATGATTGTCACTGCAGGTTTTCCAAATTGGCACAATTCCAGAACCTAGAGCTTTGGGAATCCCTATGATGCACAATACTCTCGTGGCCAGGAATGATTTTTATGAGCAATAATGGTATATTTTATCATCAAAGTTTTCCAAGGGCCACATAAAGGATTTTCCAGGTTATTTTCATGTCAATAACTATGAATAGGAATGGTGCACATGTCAGCATCAAGCTAACCACCAGAGCATATTGTCAAATAAAATGTAAACTGGAACCAGAGTATTCTGTCCCTGCACAGTGGCCCTGTTCAGAAGGGAGAGCACTCGTGAGGTCTAAAGCACCATTCAGGTCTAAGTTCCAGGCACCTCTTTGCCTACGAACCCAGCAAATCTGACTTAGACATCTAGCTTTCCATAGGAAGTATGTGAGAACAGTGTCACCTGAAAAATGGGTTTATATCAATGAATATATTGAGTAGGACCTAAAGATTTTACAGGGCATATTAACTAAATTGTGTTTTAAATATTCATCATCTCCTGGATGTAGGATGAGGAGCCACCCTCATCCTATCCATAGCCCACAGCCAGGCTTTGGCGCCTGCCAACTCTCTTTGGTACTCAAGAAAGTGAACTGTTTCTTCTTTTCTTACTCACTGTGGGATGCTATAAACTAGCAAGCAAACAAAGACAGGGAGTTGTCCCATCTCAGCTCAGCTATACACATCATTGTGTGCAGATTTTGAAGATCAGCATTCTGGGTACAAGTCTCTCCAATTATTTTCTGAGTTTTGCTGCACTTACAAGTCCATATTTTGTGCTACAGTCATGTTCCCACTGATTTCAATGAACAGTGAATGTTCAGATCTGTACAGATTTTCACAGGTGCTGAGAGTAATGTTCCTCATCATACTTCCTCCATAACAGAGATCCTGCAAAAAATGCCTCAAAGATATTTTAAATGTAAAACATTTAGTTATATACATCTCTGACAAAATATCCCATTTAAGTGTATAAACTACCCATGAGTAGAGGAACTAGACATGATGTATTATATCCTCTCTTATGTATTCCTTGAGTATTTCTCATGTTTGTTTATGACTAGAATATTATTCAGGAACACAATAATAACAGAGGGCTGGACTGTTTCTTGGTTACAGCATTATACAACCATATATCCTACATAAATAATTTTTTTTTAAGTATTCCTGTGTCAGAATTTTTAGTTTTGGAAGATCCTTATTTCTGACCTTGAAAATATCAGCCTGTGTTTCAGGGAAAATCAATCATCTATATTGCTAAGTATTATATCCCATCTTGACACACTGACTACCTTAGGGATGAAAGGCTCTGATGTATTATTCATTTCAGGGATAACAAAATTGTTTAAACCCTCAGCTGCCTCCTCACAATCACTGTCTTGTACTACATATGTTTTTGTAGTGCCCTTCTCTTTTGGAGGAATTACATGCTTGTTTTTATTTCATTTAACTTGCTCTCTTTAACATAAATCCTTGACAGAAATTCCACATCCCACAGAATTAAATTTGGGAACATTTTATTGCTGAGCTGAAAACAGATTGGGCCAAGATAACTAGTCCTCCTCAAGTGTCTCATGAGTATAGTGGTACAAAACAGAATTAATTTTTTACCCATGCCATTCTCAGCACTGCACAAAAAAACCCCACATCTGTTCAAAATGGGAGTTATTTAACTCTTACATATTTACTTTCTATGCCAATACATTGTATATGTAGACAGATGCTGAAATAGGGGGATTTATGGAAAAATAGAGTGGAATGACGCCCCAAAAAATTAAGGCAACCTGCCACTATTTGCATGTAGCTGAGCACACTGCTGCAGTGAAAATTTGAATTCAAAATCAAGTCCAAATTTTTTTTATTTTATTATTGATTTAAAACAACATATCTGGTCCAGAATTACTTGTTCTTGCTCTGTTTATGACATTGTGATTAAAAAAGAGATTATTTACATGAGTGTTCATAGGCATGCTTGCAGTGTCTAGCCCTATTTGTTCCTTTTATAAAGTTTTCCCAGCATAATATTAGACTTAATATTTAAAACTTTTTTTCTGTCCTCTGCAGTTTTTCTCTAAATATCCTCTATTGGAGGGTTTTTCCATATTAACTTTTTTTAACTTTAAATTATGGATTGGATTAATCACAGTCATTACTCTTTAAGGACATTTATGATGTATGTACCAAGCATGTGCTTGTTGGTGATTCCAGGTGTGGCTCTAGAAACACTAAAATTTATTTTTGTTGACTGATTAATTTTTTTTATAGGATGTTAGTTTTAATTGTCCCATTGAATATTAAGAAAAAGTTTCCATGAGCAAAACTACTTTATATATTGTCAAAAGAAATCCAAAGATTCTAACACAAAGAGGATAACTTTATTATCATTTAACTTGAGGGCTGCAAGAGAAGAAACAGTCTGTCATTTTGTCATCTTGTGTCAGTTTTTAATATCAGAATGTCAGAGGCTGCTTTTCATTAAATTCTCAATGGTTGGTAGGAAGATTCTTATTAAATTAGATGTTGTTGGATAAGGCTATATATCTTGGTTTAAATAAGGAGATATGTAATTAAAATGTACTTAGTAAAAGTAATAATAAAATTAGTTTATATGTGAAAACAAGAAAGAAGGAATCGAGGAAACACAAATCAAAATACTGCTGTCTACCACAACTGCTGTACTCCAATTCTTTAACAGTGTACCCCTAAACAATGATCTCTCAGCGGAATTCATCTCACCTAACTACATGTGACTAAAATTTGTCTAGTGGGGCAAACTGATCATGCACAATCAAGAGAAAGAGAAATGTGCCTTCCCACCTGTGCTAGACACATGTTTTAAGACAAGAAATCTCTTAGATGTTCCTACCCTTCCCAACAGAAGAAACTTAACCTGCTAATGTAAATGAAAGACTAAATTTTACCTGCTTAATATCAGGTACTTACATATGATAGTAGAGGTAATACACATGATTTTGGCTCAGTTGAAGATATGCTGTAAAATTAGGTCAGAAATATGATAGTTTAGATAAAGCCTTTCTACTTCCTAGTGCTTTGCTTTTGATCATTTATAGCACAAGCTATTGGCATTTTTTGTCTTATTTATTTACTTCTGTAGTCCTCAGCCTAATCCACATAAATAGTAGTTCTTTCATCTGTCTAATGAATTTTGTTTCTTATACAAAACAAGCTGTAGTATTTATAGAAATGTTATGAAAATAGTCAATTTAACCAATAATCATTATTTTAATTAGTCCTCAGAAGATTCACCTAAATTCACTTTCTGAGCATCAAAATGGGGCCTACATTTAAGTGTGTTCTCATGTGAATTTATAAGAGGTACTCATAAAAAGATTGTTAAGATCAGACTTTGGACTTAATGGTGCAAGTGCTTTTCTCCACTGCACTTGTCACTTTGCAAAGAGGTTTTGGAGAGGTGAAATGAACAAGAATTTTAGGGTTGATTTTTTCATTTCAGTGAGGGTGGGAAGGGGGGTAGGCAGGATGGGTGAGGCAAATTTAGTATTAATTGCCTAAACCTGGCATATAAATTAAGAGGTTTTGCGCAACAAGTTAGAAGATTATTTTTCTGGGAAGTGAGAAGGTAGGAAAAATTGGCTTCAATAATTTCTCATGCTATTTCAAAACACAAAGAAAGGTTGAAAATTATATAGATTAAGATTAATTTCTTACATGCAGAAGAGATTTAGTTCTCACATCATGAAATTGAAGCATCTGCTGAGAACAAATTAAAAGAAATTTGTTATTGCATAAAAGGAAAGGCAATTGTAATGGTAGAAAAGTCAATAACGCCCTGAAATTTATGTATTAATGATATTCCTTATATTTAATGACTAATCATTAAACAAGAAATTTAAAATAAGACTAATATAATTGCTTTAGTAAAACATGATTTATAAGTAGGAAAGGGTAGGCAAGGCTGCACAAACTACTTTAGCTAAATAGCTTTCTCACACTGTAAAATACTCTTTTTTTTGGAAAGGTGACTTATTGTGAAGTCCTCAGTGGAATGCACTGTTTTCGGATTCTGGTTTGCTTTGCTTACATCCCTTGCTTTTGGCTGTGCATATAAAGTCAGTACTATTGTAAACCTCGTGTTGAAGAAGAGTAACAAAACAGTACCCAGCAGTTTAGAAACTATTCCATCTATATAAAGAGTATCATGAAAGGTGGATGACAGGGTAAAACCTACCGGGATTTAATCTAATGGCTAATTTCCTTCTCTTTGCACAACCCAAGTAATGGTTTCACCACTGTGAGCAATTTTGCCTCTGCAGATATTAATTCCAATAGAAGGTGCATTCATACCTCTGAAAGCAGAACTTAACACCAACATTTAAGTGGAAAAAATTGTGGAAATAATTTAGAAATTACTGCAGATCATAGCAATATAAAACTCTAGTCCCTATGTTTAAATAATGCATTTTGGTCATTTCTTTCACCTTTAGTTCAAGATTAGAAGAATATAAGAGAAAGTAAGCACAAAGCACAAAGAGTTCCTTGAACTTTCACTAAAATTACATTGAGCACCTACAGTCACAGAAACCTTCCACTGCACATGTTAATGGGCAGAATTTAATGGGGAGGGACACTGGATAGCAAGTGCAGACTAATGGGAGGGAAGGATCTGTTCAGTTTTCATCTTGATACACTCAAGGAATCATACCGAGAAATTGTTATGGAGATCACACTCATTAACAGTGTTAGCATAGGTTTATTTCAAATACTAAATTTTGTGTATTAGAAAAACGTAATTTTGTTATTTTTGGGACTATTTTAATTTCAGGAAAAAAAGAGCAATTAACATATGTACATAACTTATCTACATTTTCTGCCAGAAGAACTTTCCGTTTACAGTCTTTCAGAAATTTGCTCTACATAAATGGAACAGCAATTTTTATTTCAAAAAATGCTTTACATTTAGCTATCTGCATTTCAATTAATGGTTTCAAACCACAAAAAAATACAACCCACTGCTGAAAGTTCTCATAAGGTGCTTTCTGTGGCAGTAGGCATCTAATACATTGTTTATTCTGATTTCTCTTTATTTCAACCAGTGCCAGAATAACAATATGAGAAAATACAAATATTGTACTAATAGCTATAAAAATAGAGGAAAAATTTAATATCTGAATTATTCTTGTACATTTGTACAGCTGTAAATATTCACGGATGGCTTCAAAGCTCCTTTAATGCAACTAGGTTCAGAATTTCATCCAGAGGGGAGAGAAGAAATTAAAACTATAAAATTACTATTTTTTTGAGGTTAGATAATTTTCAATAGCTATCGGAGAAGAATTATTTACTAGAAAGTTACTGCTAATCTAAAAAAAAAAATGTGAAGGCTAATTCTTGCATATGCAAAATCCTTATGGTATTTGGAAAATGGATTTTATAACAATAGTTGGGATTACACTGCTCTGAAGCCATACATGAATCAGAACAAAATTCTTGCATATTTACACCTTTTTCATAGCAAAACATAAGAATATAATACTGTATTTTTGAAAATGTAAATTATAGTAAATTTTTTTCTAGTTTCTTTGTATCTTTAGCATTTAAAAGGAGACAAGCTCCCTAGAAATGCCATAGATAAAGCATATTAAAAAACATTTTGACTGCAGAGCTCCCTGCCAGCCTCAGCCACCCAGAGGTTCTGTGAGTCTGGGGGTCTGTGAGTGCTGTCTCCTGACAATGGTGAAAATGTCCTGAAATTAGTCTCTACATTTCCATGGGTGTCTCCAATACTGAAACATGGCAATTGTTCACAGAGACAAGACTGTACAAAGTTGCAAACTTAAAAGAAAAAGAAAAGGTAGGATAAAAACCTACAGGTTAACTTGAGAGTGTAGAAGGGTTTTGCATAAAAGATTAGATTGATTGCACCTCCAAATCTGTCTGAAAGTCTGGAAGATCTGAGGAAAGCAGAAATTAGTTGTAGAGATTTCTGTGTTTTAAGATGGAGAGAGAAGATGTAATGCTTCATTATGTATTCTTTTCCCAATAACACATTTAGAGACAGCCTAGATGATTGATTTAAATTTGGAACCTGATCCTACTTCAAATTAAATTTTACCCATCTGAAAAACATAAAGATCAGAACTTTCTATTTAAAGGAAGTTTCCTGTGTAAGTTGTATTTTTCCATGGGGCACATTCTGATAATTAATAATTATAATATTCTGATAATAGAGATATAGCAATGTGCAATTTTATCTATTGACTCCTACAGTACAAAGCTTAAGGAAGAAAATGGGGAAATGGATAATGGACAAAAATCCCACAAAGTACTTGACTGCTTCTGTCCTAAAGCAACATATTCTCCTTTTCCAAATAATTTCTCTCTTTTAGTAACTATTGTTTTAAAATATAAAAAAACAAACAAACAAAACCCTAAAAAACCCAACCAAAGAAACAAAAAAATCCCCCCCCAACTTCTATGATGGACATGGTAAGAAAGAATACTAAATGTTGAAAGACTCAAAAGAAGAGAAAGGTACAGAATATTTAGAGAGCTATTTCTAAATTTCCCCGATTTTAATCTTTTTAATCTTTTTTTTTTCCCTCAAAATCTCTAATGCAAAATGTTCCATAACTGCAGAGAAGAAAAGAAAACAACAAACCAAAACCCATGATTTTTATTTTCTGGCAGATATTGAATGCGATAAAGATGTGAACAATAAGAACTTCCGTCTGGTTATATAGCTTTAGGAAAAGTAGAAATAGCAGAGCTAATGGGAAAATATTTGATTGTTTGTCTCAGTTTATCACTTGCCTCTGCATAAAAAATTGTTACATTTTTAAGGGTTTGAACTGTCATCCAAAACTAGGTCCAAATAAATTTGCTGAGAACCTAAAATATAGTGCATTGAAACTTGTGGTTTCTTTAATTTCTCTACCAAAAGAAAAGAAAAGAAAATATTTTTTCCCATAGTTTTCAGCTGTTGGAGCAACCTTTAATACTTTGAAATTGTTCTTTTGGTAGATATTATTTGCTTTGCTTGAATCAATTGCCCTAGATTTATTACATATGGGTGTCTCTGCTGATATTAAGCTTAGTTTATTATAGATAATCTTATTAATGTCTTCACTAAAATAGAATAGAGTACCTGTGGATTAACCTGATCTTCACAAAATATATCCAACCATTTTCTTGATTTGTACCCATGCAGCAAGGAAAAGACTGAGTTTCTTATGTTACGATAAAAGTGGATAATTGGTGAAGTAAATAACTTTTACAAAATCAAAGTCCCTCATTTGGGATCTCCAAGAGTAGTAGATTCCTAGAATTTACATTATCAGAAAATAATACTCTGCATCAATGTGATTCATCTCCATTCCTTTTTTATGAAACACAGTTTGTGCCATCAATGAATTCACTATTTGTATTTGTGAAGATATTAATATGAAAGGTTGTACCCACTTCCTCTTCTTGATCATAAAAAAATGAAGTTTTCTCCACTTATCTTATGTATTTACCCAAATCAGAGCTTAGAAATAATAGAAAATACATATCATTTTAAAAAATAAGTTTATTCATTTATTATAATTTTGACCATCTCAATTTATACACCTTTTATTCTGTCTTTAATATGCAAAAGCAGAATAATATTTTCATTTTCAGTTTTGCTTTTTACTGGTAGTGCATTTTACAGTACAAAATTGATGCATACCACAAACCTAGGATCAAAAGCTGAGTTTCTACACAGTCAGTAAATTTATATTCTGACTTCTTAAAATTTTAATAACAAAACAGTATACCAAAGTCTAGTAAGTAGAACTCGAATATTTTATTCAAATACCCTGGGAGAAGCCATTTGAGAAGTTTCTTTCCTGTGTTTTCAACCCTTCCTTTCAAATTTTTGGTTAACAGTTTAACTTATATTTAAAATTCAGAATGTAATTAAAACCTAATAACCCAACAGTTTACATGTTTTCATTGAGGTAATATTGCTGATTTTTCTGAATCTTCAGCATATATATTATCCAAATTTCTCCTAGGACTATGAGTGACTTAGATCATCCAATTTAAATAAAGAGTTCTAGATCAGTTTAGTTCATTTTCCAGAACAAAACTTAACAATTTGGTTGCATTGGTACAAATAACCCATAAGAGAATTACAACTCTAAACTAAACAGATGACATTTTGTTCTCAATTGCTTAGTACAGAAGGCATGTAGAGGTTTGAATTTGCCTGAAAAATAATCATAAATATTTATTTTGAATAAGACTGTAGACTTGATGTAACTGCACATTCTATGCATTTGAGGCAGGAAGAAAAATATGTGTTTAGTGGCCTGGGGAAGGGAATGAGAAAATCATTGTTCTGTTCTCTTGTTCCCACAGAAAGTAATTTGAAGAATTCTCACTCTGTGAGTTAATCAACAGTCAACAGAACAGACTTTTCAAAACTGAGAAACTTTCCTCTTCTTCAGAGATAACAATCAGGATCCTTTACTTGGGCCCCCAGGCTTTTAGGCTAGCAGATTTTGTCTGCTTGGGTAAAATACAGCATTTAGTTGCATGTAATATTACCCCAGGGTAAATCCTAGTGATTTCTTTCTCTTTTTTAGAAGAAGAAAAATAAAATTCTAACCATTCTCTCATTGATAATAAAGCAGAGATATAACCTTACTGATTAATTGAACAGCGCCTGAGAGACTGTGAGCTGCAGAATGGAGTCTCCTCTACGAAATGAACTTGGCCATGTCAACTCTAAAAAATGGTTATAATGGACCCCATTCTGTGTTTGTACAGCACCAAGCATAAAGTTTGCTGTTTGCACAGCATCAGTCATGTATTGCACTGCAATACATTTTAGAAATAATTGTAATTCTTTCTTCACATAGCCGATCAGTGTATAAGGAAGCATTTATGTGAAAACATAGAGAGGAAAATGGACAGCAGGCTGTAGGTAACCAAAATGATGGAGGCTGCTCACAGCTGCAACACCTGTATAGAAACACTCTTGTGTTTTTGATTCTGCTTTGAAACTCCCTAGAAATTCTGTGATTAATTTCTCTGGGACCAAGATGCTGTCCTCTACCTCATTTGGAATGTGTCGAGCCATTCCGTGTTTTATTGCAATCTATACAGTAATGACAGTGCATATATAATACAGAAGGGACATTAGCTAACGACCTTAGCTATCAGCACAGGTACCATAGCCAGAATCTTATGCACAGGCTTGTCCTTCAGCAGAACTTTGCTGAACAGGAGCCTTGATATTAGACTATCATTGCTTTCATGTGACTGTGTTACTGAAATTTTAAATTCATATTTGAGGACAGCCATCACTGTCGGAGTACAGTAAACGTGGTTGTCACAGTATGAATGATGGAACGCTGATTCACACTGCACACAGAAAACTGCTCCTGAGAGATGAAAAGCAGAGCTGAATGCCTGCTTTGCAGAGGACTTTACATTCTCTCAAGAAACATGTAAGGAAGCTTTGTAATTGCAAATATAAAATAAGATTAATGAATACACTCATGGCAAATGAGATTAAATGTGTACATACAACAGAGGAAAGATCTGTAAATAAATTATGTGGAAACATGACATCTACCTAATATCTGCGTAATAAGGCTAGCTTTCAGTGGAGAGGGGAGAGGGAGAGGGTTTTATTATTATTTGGGTTGAATTTGTTAAATATCAGTTAAAATACTTTGCAGAGAAAAAAATTAATTTAGAGGACTTGTATTTAGTATAGGTGAAAAAAGGAGGGAACCTACCCATAATAACATCCTGGACACATCCCTTGCATTATCTTTCATTCTTGAGAAGGGCATTAAGGTACTCTTAAGTCTTACAGCTCATGTGTGAATTAGGTGAGGCCACTGAAATAATGCCACCTTTAGGGATGAAAACAGCAGCTGCCTGGAGTACTGAGCAGTACAATACTGAACAGCATGTTGAAATATGAAAAGACTTAAATTAAACTGAAGGGAAAATTCTGAAAGGCAGAAAGTAATCAGAAGACTAGAAAATTTGCTAGGATGTTCTGCATTTCTTTAAAAAATGCCATGAAAATGTATATGGTCAGATTTCAGAATTTTAGTTTTTGACAGCAGTAGATTTATTTTATGTAGGACTTTCCCTTAGAAGATATCCAATCTATGGATCATATCTAAATACATCTATGTTACAGAAATCCAATGGAAGTATTATGTCCAGCCTGAAGTCATTGCAGGAGCACAGCCCACATCTCCACAGGTCTCTGGTCAACACACTGCTCT
This sequence comes from Zonotrichia leucophrys gambelii, assembly GCF_028769735.1. NCBI lineage: Eukaryota > Metazoa > Chordata > Aves > Passeriformes > Passerellidae > Zonotrichia > Zonotrichia leucophrys. The sequence continues at coordinate 54,238,557 of NC_088170.1, read as the reverse complement.
CTGTCTATAATATTTGTTACCTGGAGGAAAGTACAAGCTCCAGTCCCAACTAACATCTGTCTCCAGTCAGGGACTTCTGTTTATACTGACTGGTAGGAAAGAATGTCAGACAATGAAATACCAACCTTGAAGTGACAGCCTGTCATTTACACACAGCTGCAGTCCAGCTTTGAGACTTGCCAAAACCATAGCACCAAGAGCACAACCAGGATTTTTAAGATCAGACAGAAAGCATATGTAACAACTAGACAAAATGTCATTTCAGAAAGTCCCTTTGCTGATAAACAGGTGTGGCCATTAGGAGAAGGATTATGCTTCTGCAAAGTGTCTGTGGAAATTGTTTTAAAGAAGAGAAGGAATATTTCTTGGTGACTGCAGAACAACATCTGGTTACCTACTGGAAGGGGCCAGTGGGCAACCTGCTGACTGAAAGAGTTTTTACCAGAATTCATTATAGACAGAAAATGTTTTTAGCTGTACATAGCGACTGGCAAAAGAACACAATTTTAAATGCTATTTTTAAGCACGGCTCTTCCTTCAAAGACATCTATCCTTTCACCAGCATAGCAATAACCTCTATAAAATGGACTAAAAAAATGTATTTGAATGAACAGAATAGTTAGGATGACACTACTGACTCTGTTCACATTTCTCTGATGGTTTTCAGTTCTTTGGAATATTATTACTTTCTCCTTTTTTGATCAAACTGCACCATGCAGTGCAGAAGATATTCCTGCTTTAAGAGAGAATTTGATGTCTGAGAAGTGATTTTATTTTACTTTAAGATGATTTACAACTGCCTACCCATAGTACTTCCTAAACTTCAGTCATCAAAACAAACCTATCCAAGAAAATCCTTTTTGAAATTGTGTGTATGGATATAGAGTACAATCCCTGTATTGACAGAAACCGTAGCCCATTTAGAGCACAGTACCTTGTGTATTGAACTTCAAGGCAAACAGATTGATGGGCTGGAATTAGAATTTGTAACTAACTGAAACCTGTGTTGTTTCTTGAACTGATATCTAATTTCTAAATCATCGTTTCATATCTCAGTGTCTCACTTGAATGATTTTTTTCCTGATAAATTTTCTCTTGCTTAGAGATGCCACATAAGATCAGCTGTTAAGTACCTCTACAGCTGCAGCAGCAACAGCTGCATAATCTTCTTTGGATAGATATTTGAAATTTATTACCCTGTCCATAATTATAAGTAGGAAGCCAGTCTTTCTCTTTTACCACAAATAACTCTAAGGATCCTTCAGGTCTCAGCTTCCATATTTAGTACCTGAACTCCTTAATTTATGAATGTGCAGAAAAGCCACATTTCCTTATTTTGCTTCAGCAGGGAATCAGAACACTAGAACTTCCTGAAAAGTGGATAATTTTTAAAGGGAGGCAAGCACTTGAGTGATTACAATTTTACTTTATTTTCACACCTAATCCTTTTGTATTTTGTGATCCAGTCATAGAGGATACATCTGTCTTCAGCAGAGAGAGGAATACCTCCACAGCATTGTTCACACCATCATAAAATAGGTGCCTGCAGCATTAATTTCTTTTATAAGGGGTGTTCTTGTTCTGGTGATTACTAAAGGAACCCAGCTATGTAAAATGACTTCCACCCATGCAGGCTTCTGGTATTTTTTTTTCAGACTGCATTTTACCATGTTGGACAAATAAATGAATCTTTCCTTTTACTAATGGTTACTCTGGCCACGATTATCATCCTGCTTCTTTGATAAGATATGCATTTTAATCTATATATCAACCTTAACCTTTCTCCCATTTGAAATCTATTCACAAAACTGCATCTGTGTTATCAATTTTTCCTCCTTTACAGCTCACTGGCTCAACCTTAACTTTCATAATATTTTAGCTTTTATTCAAAAGCACCACCCCTGTTAATCAATTGTAAAACAGTTAAAGTCTTTATACAATTGTAAGCAAATCTTTCAATCCCATCTTTACATAAAAAAACTTAAAACACCTATTCCTACCTGTTCTTGCCACTGTCTCAGTACAAAGACAGGCACAAGTGTTCCATAAATGAGGAATGACTGAGGATTTTTAACATACGAGGATATAATTTGGAGATGGAACATTGAACTCTGTCAAAAAGCTTAAGCTATGAGATACAATTTGGTAAGGCTTTTATCCTTGCACAGGACCCAAAAATGCAGCTTCATGCCACTGAAATTTCTGTGTTGACTGCTGGTGGCAGTAGTTACAGCAGTGGCCTCTGAGCTAACTCATCTTTCCAGGATTGCAAAGGTACTACTGAAAGCAGAAAAGTGCTTGAGCAAAACAGTGAAAAATTAGAGCCCATCAGAAGAAAATCATATGATTTGGTGAGGGGTCTCTATTGGAGAGAGATATTTGACCACTTCAAACTTACTTGTCCTGTAACTACCCACGGAAGGCAATGGTCTTCCTTAAGCTGTTCAGCATCTTAACAGACAAATATAAATACCTAGTCACAATTCTTCAAAATTCTTTTCAAAGTTAAGTATTAAAAAAAGGGAACCATTTATCATATTTAAATTCACATATAATTTATAGACAGTGGAAAAAATGCTTATCAGATGTGCAGTGGATATTTTGAACTACATTTCCACTGTTCCCCTGAGCACATACTAAGCCTTCATAAGTGGCTGTAAGCCACGAGTGTCAATAAGTAGCCTTTCCAATGATCACAACACTATTAAAATATTTACTAGCAGTTTTCTACATTTTATACACTATTCAAAGGCAAAATTCTAAACTAAAATGCAATGGTAAAAATCCTTTTATTTTTCTAATGTTAGGAAAAACAAAAATTTAAAACTGAAAAATAGAATTATACACTTGTACATGTTGAAATATTGACAAAAAAGGAGACTTCATTTATTTCCTGAAAATTTGATAGTATTCTGATTTTAGTCTTATGAATGCAAAAGAATCACAAAGAACTAATGGAGTTTTTTCATGAAAGCTCACCAGAAGCATGCAGACAGCAGAAAATAAATCCACTTTACAAATTATGTCTTTGAATATTCATCAAAAAGGTTTAATCAAAAGACCACATAGAAACAAGAAAGAAACATGAAATTAAAAAATAGGAGGGAAAAAAGAAAGAGAGAAAGCAATGAACTGCACACAGCTTCTCTTTTCAATCAAGTAACTTCCATTAAACAAGTCAGCAATCAGCAGAGCTGCGATAACAATCTACATATTTACTCACTACCTTGAGAAAACCAAGTTACTGCAACTTGACTGAAGAGCAGGGAAATCTCTCTCTCCTGTCAAAGTAATGAGGTTCATATATTGACCCAGAGGCACTTTAAGCCAAATTGCTTTGCAGATAAGTAGAGTTCCCCACTTCTATTCTTTCTATTACAAATATAAGTCAAACAAAGCAAGAAAATACTGCCTATTTCTGACCAAAGAAGAATAAGAACTTTCATCTTTGATATTCCAGTTTCCAAACACATCTTCCTCTAACATTTTCTTTAAAATTCTCTTTCATGATGATAAATATTTCAAAAGAACTTAGTCCACATCTAAAATTTGGAACTTGTGGAGATCTGACAGAATTACTAGTATCACAGCAGAACACAGGAGTTTTATTTAAAGTCTATATGAGCACAGTTATTTCATGTGTTTATTATGGAAATACTTTTCATTAAAAGAATGAAAATCAGACTTCTTAATATTAAAAATTAAAATAAAATAAAAATTTATCATGTTCCTGAAATTTATTTGCTTGAGAATGCACGCATAAAGATTGGTGCTTTTTTCTACATTGCTGAGCAGATAAGACAGAGAAGCCTGAATTATGTGAAATAGATAAAAAACAAAGCATGAATCAAACCCACTTGCTTCACATAGAACCAGCACAGCACAGCACTGAGCCTTTTGATGTGATGTAAACAGGCGAAGAAATTTGGGACCAAATGAAATTGCTGCCTGCATTACGTTAGGTATTGTATATGAGAGTTGGAGTGAATCTGAGCACATGCATTGCATATATGTTTGTACATATAATCAATACATGTTTGTACACGTATTCAAGCTTCCTGTTGGGAAAAAAAGTTGTAATATTTCATGGAAACAGTCTGATTACATTCAGAGGGACGTTCTTGTTTGCACCAGAGGAACAATTCCATTATTTTTGCACTGTATTGTTAATTTAATCTTCAGAAGATATTCATTCTTTTCTGCACTTCTAAGAGATTTTTAGTAATTTTTATTACCTAAATATATTGTACATCCCATAGTAAAAGATTTAAAAGGTGAGCTTTTCCATTCATTTGAAAGGACTCAAGGATGTATTCCTACAAAGACAGTAAGTTTAGAGCTTCTGTTAACACGAACATGAGCTGACACCTGTATTGTGTCTGACTGAGCTGGAATTCACTTCCCCCAGCAGCCCTGGCAGTGCTTTGCTTTCCCTGGCAGCTGCAGAGGAGCTGATGCCCCTCTGATACCCTGCAGGGCTGTGGCTGCTGCTGGGCAGGGCTGGCACAGCCCCGGGCTGGCTCTCAACATCCTGGCCCCATCCAGGGCTGGGTGGGAAAGGTCCTGGCAGGGGGCACGGCCAGGCCAGCTGGGCCAAAGCCACCAAAGGGCCATTCCACACCTGGGACAGCTCAGCTACAGCAGCTGAGAGAGGAGGAATGCAGGGGACTTTGTTATCTGCAATGTTTCCTACTTCTGAAGCAACTGCTCCTTCTGAAGCAGCTGCTCCATGTGCTGAAATCCTGCTGCTGGGAAGTGGATGGACACCACTCACTGATGGGAAGTAGAGAATAACCCTTTTTTTTCTCTTTGCTTATGTATGCACAAAATTTCACTTTGCTTTAGTAAACTGCCATATCTCAACCTGTGAGCTCTTTTCCAGGTTATTTTCTCTCCTCTCTCAGCTGGGAAGGGGAGTTGGGGTTTTTTGCGTGAACTTTAAAGAAGTGTTTCGGATTTGCAGTAAAAAGTGGCAAAGCTGATGTTGAGGGGAAATCAGATATGATTTGTGGCATTTTTCCCCCTCTTTCTGTTTGAAATTATCAAATAAAAGATTCAGAGGAGTACAAAGAATAATGAAAGAAAAAAATGTATAAAGAACATTTAAATACAGAATCATCTGCTTCCATAACCTACTTAGAAAACTCCATTGAGGGCCTATCCTTCCATCTCTGAATCACTAGGAGTTTTGACATCAGTTTCAATGAATGCAACATCAGAGCCTTAATCCCAGCAACAAAAACAGACATACATTTTCTTCAATAACTCTATAATGAGGACAATTATGCCATTCCACTGAGTATGACTCATTGTAGAACTAAATGACAAAAATATAAGCATTTCCTAATGCGATATTATTACTACCATGCAGTGTTTGTTAACAAAAATTAGTTAATGACAGTGACATATTTCTTATCATACATTGAAACAAGTCTCATGTATCAGTCCTGCCCAAATTATCAACTCTGCATTGTGACATTACTCATTTCTGCAAATACTTGCATTCAAGTAGCAATTTCTCTGGCACCTGGGAGGGAAAACATGCTTGCCTTAGAAAGATAGATTTTATCCTTGTTGTATCTGAATTTATATATTTATGTTTGTGTCTTTGCAAAATTAAGGCAAATTTAGAGCAGCATCACTTCTGGCTACAGTTTCTCAGAATTAATAGAAATAGAAATTTAAAAACAAAGAGATACACCAAACTAATTCATTTGTTAGAAAGAAAATAGTAACAAATGCCTCTCAGGATATTTCCATAGTAACACTTGGATTTTGGGGTTTTTGTTTTTTTATTGAAGAAAAACTTGGGAAAGAGATGTAAGCTGGAGTAATTTATGAAAACCTAATTTTCTCTGAACTGTTTTTCATTGGGTCTATGAACTAACAATTTTGTTTCAATTTAAATGGAAGAAAGAGTTTTAGTTATACAGATATGTTCCAGAAATTAAAGGAAAAATATGTTCCAACAACTAGCAGAAGAAAAACAACATTAATAAGGCTCTTCCAGATATGGTTACAAATTGTCTTCTGCCTCAGCCAAAATTTACGCTAGTTTCATACAGAACAATTCAATTGTTAGATGAAGTTCAGAGGAGACTTGGTCCTAACAGCGAATGCCTATTAAAAAAATCACTTTGTAGAATGCTAATAGGAGGCATATAAATAGGTCATTAAATTATTTGTCATCTTAAAGTGGAATTCTTTTTACTGATTTTGACATGCCTACAAGTCAAGTAGTGACTAGGAGACTTTAGGAGAAAATAGAAGTAATTCCCATTGAATGGTGCCTCATGGAATTTCAAATACTCAGCATTTGTCCTGTGCAAATTAGAATCCTTTACAGTATCTCAGAGAACTAGACGGTTTTTAGCATACATTTCCCTGTCTGCTGGCAGATATATATGCTTTTCAATGTCATTTAAAGCTGTATGAAATATTGTACAACTGCAGCAACATTTTAAGTAAACCAATTTTTTCCTAACTCATTTTCACCCCCCTTTGAATTGCTAACCCTCCAGATTGTAAAATGTTCATATCTGTGGTTACTGATCATTTATTTTTCTTTGCTACTGCTAGAACAATGTTCATTCAGATCCCAGCTCAGGAGAGTAGTTCATTTTTGCCTCTATATTTTTTGGGCCATAGAACTGTCATGGATTTTATATAAATATAAGAACTTATGGGGTGTGAAGTGCTGTAGTTCTCATATTTTTGTGATTAGCAGTGTGTAATTTACTGTGTTACATTTTTGGTGATTCACATCATCTATCTGCTACTAGAACTACCTTGAACTATCTGGGGACTTTTAGGTGCTTGATATTTTTATTATTTTTGATTAGAAGCAAAATCTCAATTCTTAACTTTTATCAAGGAAACAAACTCGGGTGTTCAGGAGTTTATGGGATTGTTTCTACTATATTTCCCTTTTCATAATATTCCACAGGAAAGAAATCTCTGGGCTAAAACCAGATTTTTAGCAAAGAAAGGCCTCAGAGAAGAACTGATTAAATAAAAAGAGTGACAATATGTCTGAAGTGGCAATGAAAGTACAAGCCACATTTCTCAGACAACTTGTCATGTTGGCTTCCAAAGAAGCAGAAAGTCTATTTTTTTTAGTCTCATCATCTTGTGAGCTTGTGAGAATAGAGCAGTGGTATCTTGGCAAGTGCAAGCAGTATTATGTCTGCAGGTGTTTGGGGACCTGAGGAGCTGGAAAGACAATGTGTGCTCTCTGAAATGTTGGGGTGCTCTGTCTTTGTAAACCTAGGGTGCTGAGAAACCAAGAATCTGTGTGCCAGCCTGTCCTGCTCCTCAGGTCCCAGGGTCTTTGTCAGACTTGGTGCAGATTGCCATGCTGGGGGCTCCACCTAAACCTTTCTTGCCTGTTGGAATTTCACCGAAAGTCCCAACAGCTTTGGCTCCAATGGTTCTCCATTTCCCAGAGCTGCTGGAAAAAAGGGCTCAACCTGCTGGGGATGAGCATGTGCTGTAGTTGCCAGCTACCAAATTTGATTTTTCAGGTCAACTTGAAAAATTGTACTTCCAGCTCTGTACTTCATCTTGATTACTCATATAAATCTAACCTGCCAATTATTTTCTATTTTAATTTTGTACACTCACATGCCTAAAACAGGTGGCACCTCCTAAAAGGGTGGTGCAGAATGTTTTGAGGGGTACTGTGACCATCTTAGAATGATGATTGTGGCAAGCACTATCCTGTGTGCTGAATGAGGAGATGCAGAGCACAGCAAGCCTTCCAAGAGGCTTTATGCTCTCAGGCTTAGAAAGAAACTCAACAGGAAAGAAAACATAAGACCAAGAAAGAACACTAGACTAAAAGTGAATTTCGGGGAAAGCTATGGAAACACAAATGCCAAAAAAGTCTTGTCTATACATATATTCAGGAGAGCAAAAACAAAAATTAGTATATATTGATTAAGAGAGTTCAAAATTTGTTTCATGGTGTAATTCATTCAGAGTGGATGCCATTAATTTGGGAGTGAAGCTAACATAGGTTTGATTTGGAAGTACAAGTAGCACTAGGATTAAACTGTTAGCTCTAAGTGTGTGACTGAGTCTAATCTTTAAGGCATCTTAAGGTTGGAAGAATATTTACTGAAAAGTATTTCTCATCTTCTGGAGACAAATGTAAGCAGCCCTGCAAAAGTATTTTCTTTAACAGCTGAAAGGCATTGCTGAAATCTAATAACTGACAAAGACATGCCTATCAATCTCAAAATTTCTTTTGAAAAATTTAGAAAAGTTAGCCCAGAAAAAACTCAGACTGGCTAGAAACTAGGGCAAATGGTCACGCTAGCTTTTCCTAATTACCATTTTGCATATGCATCTCTACATAAAATTTGAGTATATCAGGACAAAGTAAAATTCTGAATATAAGCATCCAATATTGCCAGGCCATTCTGAAGTGTAGTACATTTTGAATGACCTTATTTACAGAAGAGCAGAACCTACTGAAAGCCATAAAAATACAAACAGAAATTTCTAAAAAAACTTTTCTTAATCATTTTCCATTTACTGGTGTGCATGTGTATAGTTAAAAATTAAAAACCCATGTACTAAAGGTTAAAGTATCTGCATTCTGTAAAGTGGCATCAAACATGCATGAATACTGTAATATTTAATAAAAATTAAAATAAATTTTTCATTTAATAAATATTCACTGCTGCTACCTCACCTTGATAATATTCTGCCTCACTAATTGTTTTATTCTTTGGAAAGGCCATTGGCCTTATGCTATTGCTGCTATAATACATTGCAGTGGTATGGTTTCTACGCATGTATGGTAAATTCCAGTGCTCAAAAGTACTGGGAACCTTAAACTGAATTTCTTAATTATAAAAATAGTAATCAATAAGCTTGAAAGAATGTAGTGGCTATCTTCCTTAAAATATTTAATTTATTGCCCAAACTTGTCATTATATTTCTACAACTAAAGCTAATATGATTCCTTTGTTTTGTTGTACAAATTGAGGATTTCTTTTTTATCTTGCCATTTTTATTTAGATGTATATCATCATCTTTTTAAAAAGTACATACCTTTATATCTATTTCCTCTATTTGTATTACTGCATTTGTCTTACACTAAGGCTTGTTATGAATCAGTCCTAAAGGTTTATATCCATACTGCAGACAAATCTAATGGAAGGAACATAAAAGTGCTCATAGTGCAGCATAGTAAAGGTTTACCCAGATTAGTACCCTGTCTCCAATAGTAGCTATTAGATAATTTAAATGTCTTTAAGTACTATTGCAAGAGTAAAAATAACTGTCCAAATCCCTGTGCCCTACAGTGCAACGAAATGGAGGGATGAGCAGCCTGTCATACATTCTATGAGGTAGAGCTGATGCTGCATTAAATCCCAAAACATATCCAGCTGTACTTTCATGACTGTCAGTATTCCTAGATGAAAATGTCTTTTATAAAATCATGCTAAATTCTAAACAAAATAATAAAAATATTTTTTTTATTTTTACTCCTTCTATTTGTATTTAGTAGGGGATCTCTCTGTTCAGTTCCGTAACTGCTCTTCAAGCTTGGAAATGGCTCACTTTGAACAGCTACAGAGCTATCTCATTAGCTGTTACCATTTTTCTCACTCTTTCCTTTGAAGACTTGCTTACAAAAAACATGGGCTGCTGCTGCCTGGAAAATACAGGCTATGACCTCAGCTGTGAATGAGGTTACTTTGTGTACTTATTCTTGCTACTTCTCACCTGTGTGTGACTTTATACAGGTGAGGCACATGGGATTATATTTGAGTTGCAAGTTCTTGACAGTACAGATTCTCTCTTTCTACCTCATGAGTTTTCACAGGATCTAGTGTATAGTATTCAATTTCAATAACTGTCTCTTAGCTGTCATAATAATATGTAGAATAAACTTCAGTCTCTCACTGACAATCTCTTGATTTGATTATATTTAGAAATATGCACCCTCATAAGAAGGTTTGTAACATTGCCCAAATGTGATTCCCCAAGCTGTGCTTTTAAAATATGTATCCACTCTGCTTTTATGTTATTTCTAGATTTATGGCACTCCTGTGAATGTTCTGCCAATAAATTGCCAGTCCTGCATTATTCATTGAAATAATGCATAATATCCTAGGAATCCATTTCAAAATAATTAGCACTAGTTAGCCCCTGAAATTTAACAATAGATGAAAAGCCATCTGCCTGCTGCTTTAGATTTTTTAAGTAACCAAGTCAAGATATTTCAGAAGCGTAACAGAGGAAAATAATTAGAGCCAAAGCTAACAATAATTATACAGTTGTTTAAAATATTCTCAAGAGCTTTGAATGTTAGTATACCTTCTTTAGACATACAAGCTAAAGAGACAACCCCCAAGAGTTTCAATCATTGTGAGTCATATGAATTTCAGCTACAGTATCACCACTGGCTACAGTGAGAGCTTTATATCTAAAGGCAGATACCCTAAATATTAACTAACTAATGAGTATATCAGAAAAAAATTGTTTTAAAATCTGATTTTTAAAGCTAATCCTCTTTTCAAGCATCATTCATCTTCCAGCATTAATACAACTCCAGAGAGGCTGCACGAGCCTCCTAATACATGCAGACAGCAGGAAGTGGAAGGATTCCTAAAGATGGATCAGAGTTCCCATCACACAGGTAAGAACACAAAGAGAATGCCAGTGAAAACACTCAGCACCAAAACAAATCTGATCTTCTTCTGTGTGTGTAAGTATTTCTGCCATCTTCAGAAATCTCAACGTTTCATATTTTAGGTACTTTTTAAGATAATGCCAGTGTCAATAGATGTTGAGATGGAGCTGTTGATCATCTTTCTATGACCCACCACAGAATATTAAAGAAATCAAAAATGCCTCAGGTCTATGCCCACTTTGGACTACAGGAGTTCAAAGTCACAGCTCCCACTTTTCAAGCAGAGGTGATACAATCACTAAAGCAGCCAGTCTGGGAGAAACTTCCAACTTTTCCACAGAAGCTGCGTGTCTGCATCCTAATTAAAGAGCAATACTGCAGTTCTAAAGCTGAAGTTTAATGAAGTAGGGGGACTAGGAAACCAAATGGAAAAACACTCCGTTTATAATCTGAAATTGCGGTTACCTTTAAATATTTTCTCCCGGTATTTTGAAAAGAATGGACAGAAATATTCAAGATGTTTAGTCAGGCTCGATACAGCCAGATTTGAGCCAAATTATCCAACCATTTTTTGCTGATTTCCCAGAATACCTTCTTTTTAGTCAATGTTTTCCTGGAAACTTTGCATAGGAACATGCATGAAAGTGCTGTTCTAATACTTCACACGCTGCCCAAATTTAACATAGCCTGTTTTGCTCATTAGAAATTTAAACTTTCTGTATAATTCCTGATCAATAGGAGAATTGTGGCTATTAAAGTGGCTAGCAACTTTAATATCAAAGGATCACAAGGAAATTTTCACATAGACTTCTTCTGGAGCTGAGCATTTGAATATTGCCCAGCATGAAGTAATATGAATAAATAAGTATTACATAAAAAAACTTTCTGCACTCATGTTAGAAAACAGTATCTTAGTTCTCAGTTATTTTTCTGCAAGTGGTGCTGGATGCAAACACCACCAAGCTGAAAAAAGGGATGTTAGATATTACATCCCTGATGTTATATTCTTCACGCTATGCATTTATTAATATTGTGAATTTGTCAATTTTTAAAGCATCTACTGTCATCTGCCTTCACATCACATTCCATAAATTCACTAGCCATTCTATAAAGTACCTTCTTTTTTCTATTTTAAACTGATCTCTCTGGTTCTCACACAGGTTATATGTATGTTTGGTGGTAGCTTGCACTGGAGTTTATAGGTTCTTGAAAGCCTAAAGAAGAATGGAGACCTCCTAGGGGATCACCATTGGCAATGTCTCCTTTTCTTTCACAGGCTGTTCTTCTCAACATTTAAATGCCTATAAATGGGAAAAGTATCAGAATTTCTGTTCTGTCAGGAATGATAAATACTTTAAGTTTTCAATTATAATTTTGGGAATAAAAATTGGTGCAGATGTTTTGAGTGTTGACTAAAGGATTAATTTTAATTTCTGAATGAAGTATAGCTTCAGATGCTTGTTAAGCTCAAATGTGTACTTCTAAATTTGTTGTTTCCCATTCAAACCAGAAATGGCAGTATAAGAGCTGTAGACTTCCCAGAAAACAAAATTCGTGCAACTGTGTAACAATATAACCCCAAAATATTTTTAGAACACACGCTTCCTTAGTCTTCAGGACTTCACAGTAGTCCTTGGCTTACAAATAAACAGACATTTGAATAAGTTTGAATTCCTCCATCAGCACTGGCAGCCATAAATAAAGAGTGAAATCTGTTTATCACCACCATTTGACACAGCTGACAGTGTTTACTCAGCTCAGGCTCTTCCCAGAGACAGCTACTTCTCATTAATGCAGAAAATTACATTCATGCAGGTCAGGGTTAAGGTAATTGGTAAAGTATGAGAAGGGAAGTATATGCTACAATTGTCAGCTCCAAAATGAAGTGTGAATAAATATATAACATATCACTTTCACTACATCATCCACAACAGATAAAATGTGAAGTATACAAACACTTTGCAGAATACACAGTGCTGTTATGAAAGCAATACTGCTGTAAAAATAGTAGTGTTTCTTAGTGTGAAATGCTGCTGATATGCTTCATTTCAAGAATGTTTAGGAAAATACTTTGTAAATACAATTTCACATTTAAAATCTGTCTATAGTTAATCTACAAAAACTAATTGAGTTTTAATGTAATTATGAAAGGGTCATCCACTGTTGTGAGAGGAAAATACAAAGTTGAGCTTTCTGTGACAGTTAAGAATGCGTGACCAATGATTTATGAAGCATGAACTGTGTAATCTATTTAAAGTTTGATGCTTCTATATATTGCTAAATCAATTGTTCTCATAAATAAACTATGACCTGAAAAAGCAGAAAAGTCATTCATGAATAGTCTCTAACAAAAGGATATAGAGAAACCAATGATAAGTTTGTGGCTTTTAAATTAGCCATGTCAGTGATGTTCAATAACAATGCAGTAAGACACAGTGATTTAGGTGTAGGTCATGAGGAGGTGGGACAAGGACATTATCATACTCGTGAGTTCAAGTGCCCAGGGACAGAAAAGCTTTTGGTTTCAGATATGACTGTTGTGATGTGTAGGAATTTGTTAGTGCACTATCCTGCTCTGTGGGATTAAGACAATACTCCCAAAACACGTATTATATATAATTTATTAATTAAGTAATCCTGGACATAAATTGTTGGCACCACACAACCAAGAGAGATAATAATGTGTGAGCCATCCTGATAGCAGAGCTGCAACTCCTTATTAGCCATGAAAGTTATGTTTCATGATCCTGTGATCCACCTAAGAAACATCACACAGAACCGTAACTAACTGCTTTCACCACTGAAATATAAAACTATTATCTGTCTGGCATTCTGTTAGATGCTTCAGTCATGAAGTAAACTAAAAGCTGTGACTTTTGGGAAATCAAAGTACTGAGACTGATAAAAATCACAATTTTATACACTGTTAAGTTTTCAGTTCTCCACTTACACCGAGAAAAGTACTTTTGAGTCTGTTCAAGAGAATTTTTCCAGTTACATTCAACAGCTTTCAAAATACATAGCTATAATTGAAATCCTCATGCAAAAATGTCACAGTGAGAGGTCACCTTTTCCTGACCGCAGTTTGGGCCAAAATTGTCAGTTTAGCTTAATAATACATTATTTAAATTTATATTTTAAATTGAGTTTCATTCCAGGTTTCTCCTCAAAGATTCCAAGTGAGGAACTCAGAATGTCAGAAAGTCTATTGGAAAAAAATCCTTTGATTTGCAATTCCTTACTCTCTTGGGTATGAATTACATTAATACACATAAATGCAGGCTCACTGGACCTATGGTTTTTAAAACAGATTATTGGTCTCTAGGGGACATAAGAACATTCCTGAGAACATCTATTATAAAGACAATGACTCTTTATTTTGAAGTCTTCATTTTTAACTTCTTAATTTGTTTGTGACTTAAAGGAAAAAATGTTTTTTATTTAATCTTTTTTTATCAAAAAGTGACAAGTTTTTACAGTTATTTTAATATTTTAAAGTGTTAGAAATTTGAAAAGAAACATTAAAATAATGTATAATTTGAAGGCCAGATATCTAAACTTTTTCAGCTTTGTTGCACTAAAACTCTGTTTCCATTGCATGTTTATAGGTTGAGACTTGTTTACTACCAAATTTATAAACTGGAAAACTAAGAAACACTACTGAAAGAATCAAGAATTAAAGAGTGAGTTAGAGACATTGGAATCTGAAAGGTGAAGCAATTTGACTCTGCTCTTCCTGCTAAGCTCTGAGACTTGGCATGAGTGGAACTTAAATCTTTTTCATGGAAGTAGTCTCTTACCTGGTGTTACTGATCCCTCCCTAATTTAAAATGTTTTTTATCTGGTATCATGTCTGCATATTTTTTCCACCTCCTTACCTAATTATCTGAAAATCCCAAACTGAGCTTGTACATAGGATGAGATTTGCAGTTTATGTTTCATGACAAAACTTGATGAATAAAACAATTGCATGATAGTCATAACACTGTCCATAAGATATTATTTTTAACACCACACTATTCAGCCACACTAAAGAAGTATTTCTTTAAATTATAGTTTATCTAAAGTTTATGCCACACAGCTATCTCATGTAAGACACTGTTTTTATTCTGAATTATAAATTTAAAATTAAATTTGGGAAATTTATGTGGAACAAATCAATACTTACAGGAATTTTACTTAAAGGAAACAATTACTAAATTTCAGCCTTTGTGTTTGCAATACAATATACAAATTTTTATTCAGCATATTCTCACCTGTACATGTAGTGATAGAAACACTTCATTTACATCCCCTAAGGATCAAAAAGTGCTCATGACTATGAAAATAATAAATTCATTGTGTTTATTTTTTTTTCAGTGTCAAAAACTGTTTCTTCCTCTGTAATTGTCCCCAGGCTTCTAGGAAAAGCAGGGAGCAGGCCAGAGAGGCAATCCAGAGCCAAGAAGCCTGTGGCCACAGGGCACACTCTGCAAGGTCCCAGAGCCACTCGCCAAGGGTTACAGAGATCCACCTGACAGATCACAGGTGCACAGAAACTGAGTCACAGCAGTGATGATGCAGACCCAGGTGATTTGCTGACACAGAATGATATGAAATTAAATTAAATTGGAACTGAAAATAAGGGGAGGGGGGAAGGGTTTCACACTAGTTTTAGAGGTGAATGTTCAAAAATAAACCCAAAGGCCTTATTACACAAGACTGTTGACTGGACTCAGCCAAACCTGAGTAGCTATCATGTTTTTGCTGTTAGGAGCACCTTGATGCAAGTTTGACCCACAAAACACCTGCTGAACTACCACAGTTTATAAACTGGCATTTTAAGGGAAGCCAAGATTGGACACTGTCCCCTCTGGTGACCTGTGGGGAATAACTTCTTCCTTTGGTCGCTGAACAGTGACGTTGATGAGTCAGAGACAGAAAGACTCCAGTCTTCTGGTGGATCAGAAGGCAAAAGAGCAATTCCTTTATTAGCAAGAAATTGTGAACTTCTTCTCTAAGAACTTTAACATATCGCTCGCTAAGCTGGGACCTGAGTGGTCTCAATATAGAAATATAGTCACATTATTGGTGACTATGAATAGCATGCTGTGGAGAACCATAACTATAAACAATAGTTACAGAAAGATAGATAATAATTGTTTTAATTCTTTTGTCTAAGATTCCCAGGCTCAACCTGGGAGAAATTATGTCTGTTTTTCCTTTGACTGAACTGAGAATATCCAAAGAACAGTAGGGAAAAAAATGCATCAGAGTACTGACAGCCATTATTAAATGTTTACTGAAAAGAACAATCCTCCTTGACCAACAGAACTAAAGACATGAACCACTTGACTGCAGACATGTAAAAATTAAATTATCACAGAGGTTCTCTGGAAGAGTGCATTGTAATGCAATGCATGACTGTTTCAGAGGCAAAATGTATTTTTCCACATCCACTACGTAGGATTGTCTCTGGGAAAAACTGCTCCTACCAGAACTGGACAAATTCTCCTGTAAATAATACATAGAGAATGTAAGCTTAGCCTTGCTTATTACACCACGAGGACTTTTAGTTCTTTCCAAGGACCTGAGTTTCACTCTTCCTTTCTCTTCTTCCCCTTTCTCTTTCAGCTATGACCTCCAAATGAAAGGAAAGGTGCTTTATTTAGGGGTCTTACAGTGAAGTGTCATTGGGTCAGTGGAAAGAGATTCACATTTACAAGACATACAGAGCACAGGGAGATTGATGCACATGTTCTCTTTTCCTTCTCTCTCTCAGCTGTGGGGAAAGACTTCTAGTTTCAAATGTCAAATTAAATTCCTAACTCTGAAAACTCCTACTCATTTCAGATGCATTTCTAAAACTAAATAGAGACTAACAAACCTGTGCACCATAATCTGACGTGCTAAACACATTAATTGATGCTTTCAGAGGTCTTTTGATCTTTTCTTATACCTTCTTACTTGTGACTTCAAAAGGCCCAACTAAATTAATGCGATAAGAACCTAGAGAACAATTAATCTCTCACAACTGGGAAATTCAGAAAAATGTGTTCAATCAAGCATTATCAAGCATTACTAAGCACTACACTGAATATAATCTAATTATTACAGCTGTAGATTCCTGAAGAATTTTCCTGTAAGATGAATAGTTTGCAGGCATTTTGAATAGCTCACAAAACTCAAATGGGACCTTCCAAACTGGAAATTTGTACCTGAAATGGATTTCTGCCAGTATTACTTAAGGTACAGGCAATCTTCCCTAAGTACGATATTGGCAGAGTTGCATTTCCCCAGACACAACACGGTGGTGTCCTTATGGCTTGAAGACACCATCCTGCTCCACATCACAGCTGAATTTTTCTTTGCCTGAACTTAGAAAAGTGTGTCCAGGTTTCTGTGGTTAATGGTCTGCTAGGGAGACAGGAGGCAATGTTGTTTAGAAGATAAATTCTCCTGCTCTCAGGGTTTTTAAATTCCCAGCTCACACCAGTAAGAGCTACTGAACTAAGTAGCTTTGAAGAATTGCAGCTTTCTTGCTGGAAAGAGATACTAGTGGAAAGAGATTTAAAAGGTCTTCCTGAATTCACTAAGGCCACCCTTTCAACTGAATTCCATAGGCCTGAAAAATATAAATCTTGAGTCCAGTGCTTCAGCCAGTCTTGGCTTAATGTACTTCATGAAAATATCCTACAGCATGCTACTTCAGAGTAATCAACATATGAAGCTGATTACACACAGAGAGTTGCTGGAAACAGGACACAAATTATGGCCTGTTAAAGCATGGTGATTTTTATAGTTTATACATCTGTTTCAAATATACTTCATTATGTCCATGAATTAACAACGGAAGAGATATGTGGCTAATCTGCAGTGTTGTGGCTTTAAGTCATTAATAAAGACAGGACATAATTTTCAAGTGATTTGCATAAATTATGTCTCCTTCACAAGAGGAGTGTCTGTGAAAACACTGAATCTTCAAACTTACATTATGTATCTGCAAAATGCAAATAATGACAGAGTGTGATGTAGACAGACATGCCAGTCTAGCTGTGACTAAGGAACCTCATCCATTTGTTGCTACTTATCTGGACGTTACCTCTTTACAGCCATTTTCTTACAGTGTATTGCAAATAGAAGTGGCTGCAGCACAGCAGCCTCATGCTTTGTCTTACATGAGACAAAAGTTAATAAAAGTGCAGCATATGCTTTGATTTCCATAACACTGAATAAATTAAGGATCTTTGTTAATGGCAAGTTGCAAATAACTGATGCTGTGGCCTAATTTTATTTCTGTTTTTCAGCAAGTCCTGTAAACTCCCTTCATTCTGCTAGAACTCTGTATAAATGTGCTCTCTAAACTAGCTCTTTTCAGCAGTGTTTTATGGCTCTTTAGTTGCAGGCTGGAGAGCATCTCAGCCAGAGCACCATCTCTTTGTCATTCCAATGTCTGAGTAGCTACTTGTTTTGGATATCTCAAAGGTGTGATACTCCCTACTATAATTTTTAAATAATGATGGAAATATGCTCAGGAAAGCAGTCTTACTCCACCTCCTACATAAACACTTCCAAAATTAAAGAAATATTGTCAAGGTTTAAGAGGCCAAAGCTCCAAAGAAAGTAATTCACTTCTTTAAAGCCACTTACAAAATAAACAGCACAAATGTATTGAATAAAGTTGGGGGAAGAGACAAAGATTTATATGTACAGAATACATATTTGTCCCTTTCTGACATGGTTATGAAATGGAACAGAAACTGGGATAAACACCACTCTTGAATGCCTTCCTTGCAAAATTATTTTTACCTACCAAATCATAAAATAAGAAATAGGGCAGCAGTTTTCAGTCTTATTGGAAAGAGTTTCTCATTTCCCCTCTTCTCATATATGAAAGTTGACAAAACATATTAAAGAGAAGCATTGAGAACACAACCCTCTGTGAAGACATAATGGTATATACAAGACATGGAAGGTTGCACAGCAAATTTATCTTGTTTGGAGGACATTTGGATAATACCAGGAGAACATTCTGTATTCCAGAAATGAACTGCTATTTGGGCAGTTTTATTTATTACTGTATGTTCAGTAATGAGAGAAATTGAGTTATTCATCAAACTGAGGGACTATCACAATGACTGAGGCTTTAGTTAGAGGAATCTGAAAATCTGAGATGGAAGGGATGAAATGATGAGCAAATATTAAGACTAAGCATGTGACCAAAAACTGAAGATTAGGGCAGAATCTAAACATACGTTGTGGACCTACTGTGACATGCTGAACACCCAAAATTCTTGTCAATGTCAGTGGGAACTGCCCAGAATTATCTAGTAATCTAGGACTTAGATTATGTTCCAGGGCAAAAAAACCCTTTATATCTAGAAAATATTGTGAATAGTCCTTTTAATTCTACAGTAACCTTTTCTATAGACTTTTCTTTAACATGTCTTGACAAAATTCTTAATCAGTCTCCCTCAGAAAAACACAACTAAACCACAATTTCCCATTTGTTAAAGTTTTCTGGAATAATTTACACAATTATCTAAAATCACCTCTAATATATATGAACAGGTAAAGGAAGAAAGAGGAAAAAAGCAGCTTAAGGACAGTGTGAGTTTTGTAAGGCTGCAAATGATATATTTGTTCCTAAGTGATAATTCATTGCAAGCTACAGAATGTTCAACTACATTAGCCATTTCAAGATGTACAGAGCTAAGGAATTTTCACCAAAAAAAAAAAAAAAAAAATTCTTTGTAAGATTTCAGTTAAGCTAGGTGCTTAAACATGGAAAAACCTAAATCAAATAAATATTATGGATCAGTATAGACTAACAATTCCTATGTATACTCACAGCATCAGCATGTAGAGCAGACAATTCCTATGTCATCACCACCTGAAACTGTTTTCTCACCAGACATTATCTGTCCAAATAGCAGGCAGTGTGTTTTTTTCTATTGTACCTATTGTTCAGCAGTCACTGATTTAAACTACAGTGATTATTGACACACCTGGCTATGAACAAGCTATACCTTCATGAACATTTGAAGTTGTCATAGTGAAATCAAAAAATTCCTTTTGCATTAGAAAATGCATCTAATTAGCTAGCTGAGGGAAAGGTAAAAATAATTCTTAACACTGGCAAACCGTGTACATTAGAAAGTGAAACAGTTGCATAGATATTTCGTCCTCTTTCACAGACAGTACATTCAGAAATGACAGTAACATTTGCATGTTTTCTGATAGGCATTAAATTTAGATAACACATGTGATTTTTCCAAACACAGTATGGTTGTTCCCTACTTTCCCCTCTCTGAGCTGGGTGTATGATCTGTACCACTTTCAAATGCAAAGTTCTAGTCTACAGATGTCTTCTGAATTAGCTCTACCTACCCTAGCCTTGCTTGCTATATCTTTGTCCTTCTAGTGGTGATCATGTTGTATTAGTTTAAGGTTCTGCTGCTCACCTCAGGTGAAACAGGTTTCTTATGATATAACTCTTCTGATGTCAGTAGATTTCAGCTGGAAGAGGTCTGGAGGGAAACACAGAGTAAACTTTAAAAGTCTGTGGAAATCAGCAACATCAAATCTTTCTTTCATGTCTATACTGCATCACTTTTGTAGCTGCAGGAATTTACCATAGAAATTCTCAAGTAGTGTTAGCCTATCCTCACTTCATTCTTTGTTTAAATGAAGATACTTTAAGTATCCTAACAATGATTGCATTGTGGTTTGAGAGGTTTCCAAAGCACATGAATTCTGAAAACATAAAAACATTTTTTTTCTATCCCTGTTTTTGCAAGTGTTTATTCTTATAATTTTCAGACCATTTCTTTTTTAAATTTCATAGCAGCAGACAAGATACATTAACTGTCACCTGCAATAGAAAACACAAAGTAAATCACAGATGGAAATGGTTTATAACAATTGCTCAAGTGTCAGATAGAGAATAAGCCATGAGTAGGCGGTAGCAAATGTGCAGAGAACTTTATGCTTTGAAAGAAATACAAAAACTGCCACACTGAACATTTTTAATATTCCTCCCATTCTTAGGTATAAAATAAAATTATCCAAGTGCAGTGAAAGTACCCTGTAACTGACAAAAATTCCCTGTTGTTCCTGGCTATCAAATTCATTTTAGTTTTGTTTTATTAATTTATTTGACAGATACTTCACCTGTTTTGCAAGATACCATGCAGAGATGGTTCAACTTTCCAACTGGAAAATCTGATTAGACTAATCAGGAAATAAATATATGAGACTGAGACTCCTAAATTTGACAGAAGTTTACAGGGCATAGTAGTCATATGCTTTTATATTAGTGATGAATATTCTAATCCTATCTAAATATAATGCTAATCTAAATGTTTATTTTAAAAGATTTTACTGCACAGTAGTGAGACTACAGCACAGATTGCTACTAAATGAATCCTTGACAAAATCATCAGGCAGATTGCAAATCTGAGAAAAAAAGAATCATGCTTTGATATTCAATCTAGTGTCTCACCTGATATAATAAATATTTAAGAATGGGAGAGGTCCGCTGTGCATATGTTTACAGTGCTCTGTGCAGTCTATAATCAGCAAGAGAAAAAAATCTAGTTGATAAAATTCCCATGGTGAGGTTATAAAAGTGTTTTCTAAGTAATTTTGAAAGATTACAGGGAACAGCAGAAAATGGTGCAAACATTGCAGTCACACTGTGATGGGCTCAAACAGAGAGAGCTATCTTTGTGTGCCACCAGCTCCATTGCCTCACACAGAACCCAATGCCTTTAAGCCACTCTCCTCAGAAAGGGGGAGAAGCTTCCTGCTACAGAAATGTAATCCAGCCACAGCAACCATCTCTCAGATCATAGAAAATAACATAATAGTTAATTTTTCACCTTCAGCCAATCTTCTAACCTGATTGTGCTGAGTTGTGCCTGAAGTTAGTTCAGGATTTCTCCTCCCACCCTGCAGGAACCACCCGTTAAGCAGAGGAAGAATTCAGGTTTCCAGCTGTGCCTGTGCCACAATTTCTAAGCAGTGGCTGGTAGTACAGATTGGTTCAGTGGAGGAATTCACAAAAAGAACACAGAGCTGAAGCCAGCCTGGCCTGGGGGCACAAAAGTTGTGTAAGACCTCCCCTGGTGCTACAGCCCCTGGTCCTAGAGTGCTGCAACAGGAGATGCGACATTGGCTATTGATCAGGTTGGTCCAAACTCCTCCTGGGGATTCTTGCTTCCTTTAATTCTTCCAACACACTGAGGGTGATTTGGACTAAGGCAAGCCTGGCACATAGTTTGCTATGTTAAAATTCCTATCTCAATTTACCAAGAGTCATCCTTCCTGTAGGTTTTACCTTTCCTGTACACTTGAAATTATCTCAAAGCAAGGGCACACTGCAAACTATCTGCAAGCTTTTGTTGAATTGTGAATCACTCTGGACTGCTCCTGGCTAAGTAGTTAGAACTTGCAACAAAAAGAACATTGTGGTTTCCACAGAAAAAAAGATTTTTTTTTTCTTTGTATTCATAGCAAGAAGTTTCAACTGGCACATTAGTCATTTTTTGCAAAGCCCTTATTCATAACGCTCAGTCTTCAGTATATCAGTTTAATCTGCTGCAAAAGCTTGGTTTAGACTTTCTGCAGGAAACACAGTAAATTATAAACAAACCCAATTTATCCCAGTGCTATGGTGCAGCTGGCTGTGCTAATCCTTATCACATTAAAACTGTTAACTGAAAGATAGCCTAACCCATTCTGGAAAGTGATGTATGTAAATTCTTGAATTAAGGTAAAACAGGTTTGGGATAATTCCTTCCAACGAGTTCAGCTGGCATGAACTCTTTCTTTCCTCTTTTGCCTTCACTGACTAAAGGCCTGTTCCATATTAAAACACATTCTGTGTTATTAGAGTTCTTGTCTTTAAGTCTGGACCAGAAGTCTCTGAGTGCTAATGACAATCTCTACATCTATGCAACCCTAATTTGAAGATTCACAAAAGCTACTTTTCTAACACGGAACTTTTTGGTATCTGTTACTATGCTAATGTTGGTTTGTTATACTAAACTGCCCCCTTGTGTTTTTTGCCTAGAAGCAAACACATTGTTCCTGTGAGCAAAGTGAAAGGGTTCATGAAGGGTAATTATTTTTTAAAAAATATGTTAACATATTTTGAAAACAGCACTAAATCTTGGTCTGTGAACAAAAGCAGTTATTCTATGTGATGCTTTATATAAATATTTTTATACTAGCAAGAAGCAGTGCTTAGCAATGACAAAGTTTATTTTGAAGCTTAAGAATGCAAAAATTATCAAGATAATGTACTGTCCCTTTAAGTAGTGGAAAAATTGGTCAACAGTATGATAGGATGAGGGTCATAATCAATTTAATTGAAATAAATAAATTTCCATCAAAAGACATAAGCTTCTCCTTCTGCAGATCAGTATCAGATAATTTAGAAGATTAAATGTGTTCAATGAATACCACACCCGGATTGATCTCAAAGTCAAACTTAAAATTTTTGCTAGGTAACAAGATACACTTGAATGGAAAGTAGAACCAGAAGTACCACAGCAGACTCTCTATTAATGAGAAAACATGTGAACTCAAATTGATGAATCAATTCAAGTGAAAAGAAATCAGAATAACCTCTCTGAATTGATTCCTATCTGCAATCTGCCGTGTGGAATTCTTACAGTGGAATAAAATAGGTAATAATAATATTTACTAGTAATAGGTTTTGATTTAATTCCAAACCAAATTCAAAGTATCTCACACATCTCAGAGATGCTTAAAAATAATTGTCTTCCTGTGGCAATGTGATTTCAGTAATGCCCTTGGGCCACAATATAATGCAAAAGCTTAAACTTAATGATGAGACAGCCCAACAGATGTGGGTGCAATGAATGAATGCTATTCACCTATCTTCAGCATTTTCCTCTCAATTATATTCCATGTGGAATCATGTTTAGAAGAGAAAGAAATTGTCCTTTTCTTTTTAGAATATGATTCCCTGAAAACATTCGATATTTTGCAGTATGTGTGCCCTTACACTGGTTCCAGTGAAGCTGCTCACATGAATAATGTTCATCAGGGGAATGAGGAATCAAGGTTCACAGTCAACAAGAACTAGCAGTGAGATAGGCAAAAGTTGTATTTGGAAACAAGATTTGAAGTCAAGACAAGAAATTATGGTAAATACAATAAGGTAACACTGGAATATATGTTGTGCAACAGAGCATGAGCTATGAAAATGTGATTACAAAAAGTAAAAAAAAGTAGTCTCTTACCATGAAAGACATTAAACATGCAGTTCTGTAAGAACAGCTATCCTAAAATAATTCTGACCATGAGACTTTGTCCTTCTAACCAAATGGGAAAGCTTATAGGATTAAATTCAGTAGAATTCATATTATATGAAAAAATTAATTTGGACCAATTTTTTTAAAATAGCTACTTTGCAGAATAAAATTAATTCTTTGACTTTCTTGATAAGAAAAGAGAAGAAATCTAAAGGCTACACTTCAGTTTGAATTACATTTGTTATATTTTAAATACTCATCTATATTTTGTTAATATAATGATAGAATATTTGTTTTGCATCGTGCCCCAGACTTTGCATTTGCATACCCCTCAAGGACATTGTGAAGAGAAGAAAAGGCAAGAAAATGCATAAAAATAAATGCAGTCTTTGCCACAAGCTGAACCTATTTAGTTCAGAAGATGGAAAACTTAGATAATTTGATATGTTCCCCAGCAATTAAATGTAAGGACTGAGCCCAGTGCAAGGAGCAAAGGAGGTTCAGCACCATTGAAACCCTGCCATGGCAGATGCCCTGCAAACACAAGGCAATGTGGCTGATGGACAATAACCTGAAGGGTCAGCAATGGATTTGGGGTGATTGTACCAGACAAATCTCTGAATATTTCACTGCTTCCATGCATTCTTTCTAGATGTGTAAACTGTGACAGGGAGATGTTTTCCATGGAACTCCATTAATTCCAGAGAAGCTGAATATTGAGTTCCCTGAAAGTTGCAGTCTTTTCCAGGTTTTTTCTGCTATTTCTGACCTTGCAATAAATAGAGTGACAATGAGTTAAGCAGAGAGTGTAACCTGAGGGAAAGAAGAGATTTTCAGCCTCCTCTAGGAAAGCCAGATAGATGGCTGGCTGACACAGGCAGGTCACAGAGGGACTGTAGTGCAGCAGGAAAGGTTTCACAGAAGGAATAAAGCATCTTTCAATGCTGGGTATGCAGATGAAAGTTTCCAGGCTTAAGATGGGCATGGGTTAGATTCAGCAGAAAATTTCAGTGAAAGAAAATGTGGTTTACTGGCACATCTAATGGTTCAAGGATATTGCAGGTAACTGGTGGGTAAGGGCAAGGTGGAATAGTGGTGGAATGATTCTGGTATTTGGGGGAATGAAAGAGAACGCAAATAGCAGAGAGCTGGGTCTACCAGAAACTTGTCTCTGCCTCTCATCTTAAAACATTAGGACACTTTTTAATTCTCTATGAGAAGATATGGCAGAATCCACCATATTGATACTGCTTCCCTTCAAAATTATTATCACTCAAGCTTTCCACATTGCACTTATCGTTCTGCTTTCCCATTTCAATCACTGTCATTGACATAATAAGGAAAAGTAGTGAGATCTGAAAAGACAGGAATGGGTGCATAAAGAGCAGTCTGTGAACTGAAGACTTAAAGGGTTTTTTTTGGGGAGCCAGCTATTTACAGTGCACTGTGCACACACTACTGGATGTTTCATTTTTATGACAGATCAATTCCATACACCTTTTACCAGTCTGACTCATCTGGGCCTTCTGAAGATTGTGTTTGTAAAACTCACTTTAGCACAGTGAACATTAAATAAATATTGGAATGGATTGTCTCTAGCCAAGTTGTTCCAACAGATCTTTTGAGATTTAGCTACATTTATAGGGAACAATCTAATCCTTATACCACAGTAAAGAGTGAAGAATGACAGCATTATGCAGTCACATTAGTGCTGAATTTTATCTCTAGCATCTAAACTTAATTAGATATTCCTTGGCATGTAATTTGACAGAAAAATATTTTGGTGCTACTATAGGGAGAAAAGCAAAAAAAAAAGTTCATAAGGAATTGGAATACAATTAATCAAGAATCTTTTTTCTTTCTGTCAATCATGAGGGAAAAAAACAGAAGTACTAGCTGTGCTGACACATAAAGAGCTTTAGAAACTGGAATCTTATATAACAATCCTTCCAACTCAGATAAAAAAGGAATGGCAGTAACAAAGCATTGAGAGAAGAAAGATGTAAAATTGTCAAAAAACAGAGCTCACAATTAGAACATGGAAATCATTGGATACAGACCGACAAACAGGGAAGATAATTCAAAATTCATTTAATTCCAAGAGTCATACCACAAACCACTTTGGTATTTTTTCTTTACTCAAACAGTAAACCATAAAACATTAACTTACAGTCACAGGTATGATCTACTTTTTAAGTAGGATGAGAAATGTATGTTTGTAGAATGAGAAATTACTGGGGAATCTCATTTGTGATTTGACTGACTTTATTCAAGCTTCTACCCCCTCCAGTCTGCACTCCTACCCTTTCACAGACAAAAAAATCGTACAGGACCACTCTATACATCATCTTTTTCCAATGTGCATTTTCAGAGTCCTATAAGTAACTTGCTGTCTGAAAATTTACTGCAATTTCGTAGCTGAAAATAAACTGAGTATTACAAATTAATGATTTTTTCCTCTCTAAAATCATTCCCAGAACACATCTGTTGTTGCACATTTTCATCTTTAACCCACCTTTTGCAATAGCATTAATAGTAGCTAGCTATTATCAACAGCTCCTTATTTACATTAGGAGCCATCTGTAATGGCAAAGAGCTCTGATTTGGTAATATTGTCCATAAACATTAACTCCTTGTAATGATATCAATGTCCTGGTAGTCAGTGTTGGAAATTTTCTTCTGTTTATGTTCCAGCCTATCCTAAAAGATCTGTCATTGTGAATGCATTTCTACTCCTTTACTGTCTACTGAAACCACAAGACAATCCCCAAGTTCATCCTGTTAAGAGAAAAGCATCAAAACCAACATGACAAACATCTTATCACAGGATGACACCTAATAAATTTAGTGGTACTCTAAGATGGCTCTGAAGGAGAGTCTACAAGACACTTCTACAAAATCACACTGACTTCCTTAAAATCATCATCCCCATTTATTTTCACCCTGCAGTAAGTGAGAGGAGTCTATCTTTACAGGCAGCATGGAAGATGCCAGAGGGAAAGAGACAGTAAGTAGGTGGCCAGTAGGAAGATGGATCAGGCACAGCATTTCCAAGGCCAGGAGCCTGTCAGGGCTGGATATAGCTTAGCAGCATAGGCAAGGATTAGATGATCTGCCCAAAAAAAGGGAAAATGAGACTTTGTGCTGACTTCATGGGAGGATCTTTCTGCTTCTTAGAGAAGGGGCTGTGGGAATGGGTGAGGAGACAAGCAACGGGTGTGGGCATTGCCCAAAGTTGCGATGTGGTGGCAGAGGGGCTGCAAGTTTGCTCTGTCACAGGATGCCACCTTCCCTTCCCCACCCATCAGGAACAATCTGGCAGGAGGAGCCATCTCCCAAGGAGATAATATCTGTGCATGAACATGTACACCAGGCAGTGAGATGGAGTGCTCCTTTGTCTTGTTAAATAGTCCTGTCTCAATATCCTCATCTTGTTCTGGAAAATTATAGTTCTTTCTTTTGATTATACCTTTCTTGTATCTTTTCACTGTGCTCAGCGCTGTCTTGATGGTAGAAGCTCAGCTACTCATGTCATTCCCTTCTGCAGGCAAAATATCCTCTCTTCTTTTTCAGTCACTTTTCCTGCCTGTGCTGTGCAAGATTTCCATCACTGGATTATTAAATTCCAGCTATTTTCCAGCTAAATTTTAATCTATGCTTAGAAAGAATGCATATTCTTATTACACACCAGTCACAAAATTTAGTAACACCCTTACGTGGTTACAGCGAAGGAAATGCTAGAGTGGTAATACAGTTATATTTGAGACACTGGACTGGAAAACATGCAAATTCTTTATTTGCAATTTTTTATATATGTACCACTTTTGCTTAATCATAAGGTGAGCATTACTGGGACAGAATACTTTGCATTTTTGAACTGATATTTAAAAGTGTGCCCAGTCTATACTACAATTATTTTTGTATTTTTCATTTGATTTTTACCTGTATGTAATATGCCTGTCCTTTAGTGGATTCAAAAGAAGACTATAAATAGAGGCACTCAGAGACATTTCTTTCTCCTGCACAGGTAAACTCTTGCTATGGGCCAGCTGTTGGGAAAGTCTCTCTTCCATTTTCTTCCCTTCTTATCCATTGCTTTTGAACAGAGAAACAATTTTGAAATATTATAGTCATTGTTCACTTCTTGACAAAGGACTCTATGTAAGTGCTGTCAAGCAATTCTGTCCATTGAAAGAAGACTGCATTTTTAAGTAGCAATGACAAGCTACCAGAAGGACCAGAAGTTCATGTGAGAGGTCAGAAAGCAGGATTTTCTTGTTATTAATAAACTAATAGCATAAAGGTCATTGAATCCATTAGAAATGCTGTAGCCTCAGTGGAGCAGCTCTGCTAATTGGGTTGTTGATGTGGGGTCCCAGATCCCCCAGACCTCTCTGCACAGGAGACCATGTGCTGTGTTGAGAATCTCACTGAAAGCTCTTCTCCCTCCTGCAAGGGGAATGGACTTTAACAGCAGGTTAGGATGAGGGTTAGGACAAGGATTAAAACAGCTCAGTAGTGTAAAAGACAGCTACTGAAAAGGAATATGCTTTTGGGCAGTGTAATACTAAGAGACCAAAGACAGAGGGATTTAAAGGTTGAGCTGTGGTGGGGAAGCCCAAAGCAGGAGCAGTCCTGAGCATGGCCAAGGGTGCGGGCATGGAGCACCGGCTCAGCTGGGGACACAGAGACGTACGTGTCAGGAGCTGAGCACTCCAGACCTTCACATCCTAGACTGCCAGGGTATAAAAACCCAGCCTTTCCTTTGTTCAGGAGTCCCTCCTTGGACTTAGCTCAAGCTGTGATTTTGTTATTGCTCTGTGATAAATTATTTGAGGATCTGGGTACCGCAGACTCTCCTATAGGAACCTGGGTTTGGGATGTCTGAGAAGAGCTGGTATGACCATGGGGGTGTGGGGCTGAGCTGCAGAGGGAGGGCAGGTGGGTGGCACTGCCAGAGTCCATCTGCTGAACAGCTGGATGGGGAGATCTCCTTAACACAAATACGGATATGGAGGTTGGAAATAGGTAATCTTTAAGGTCCCTTCCAACCCAGAACATTCTACAATTCTATGGCTCTATGACTGACCTTATTCACAGCTACTCTTGCTGAAACGAAACTGAAATTATTAGCGGAGAAACTTCTTCCCTGGGTAGTCATTTCAGAGGGTTCTGATGTCTTATGAAGTGCTTCATAAGCAGAAGGCAAGAGCCGGGATTTCCCTCTCCTGACAGGAGGAGTTGGTGTACTGCAGACTGAGGAGGCAGAGCACTGTGCTTTCCAGCCATAATTGTGATGCTGGGTTTGGAGCAGCTCCTTCAAATTCTCTGCATTTCATTTTCACTGTTCCTAAAGGAACAATACTTTGTAAATGTTCTGTTCTCTTTCTTTCCATTTCAAGCACTACTTATTTACAGGTTGAGAATACTTCATATTATTAAAAATAAAGAGAGCAGGGGAGCCTATCCTTCACTTTTTGGAAAGTTTTTGAGAGTGCATTATTTAATAGTGGAGATGTTATTTAGACAGAGTGTGGATTACTTCAGTTGCAAAGAAATATATTCTGTTAATTAAAAATTTTTGTACTGATCTTTAAAACAAAAGACATTAATATGTTTTGAATTAAATGAAACATTGCATTTATAGATTTTAGAATATTGCAAAAAAGGGCTCTTGAACTCAAAGTAAACAAATACTGCAGCATAAACCAAATGAAGATGAAATTTTATTTCACAGTTCAGAGCACTGTATCCAATAACTGTTTCCAAAAAAACTTTTGCAGAGATGAAAATATAAAAACAAGAGGATTGGAAAAGAGGAAGATATCAATAAACAAAGGCACAAATATATTGGGATGTGTGAATTTTTATATTGTTGGTTAGACTGAAATAAGCCACTGAAGAAAAACACAATATGAGAGTAAGAAGATATTACTTTGCTGCACTTCCTAAAATCCAAAACCCATTAAACCTTTATTGGAGATTCTATCCTCAGTAATAGCCTTATCCAAAATTTGGTGTACAGTAAACTACAGTAAATAAATTCAGGGACCTATAATGACAGCATATTTCAGAAGCTTCTAAATCACATCCTCTTTCTGTCAGATTCTTTAACGTCAGGAACTTCCTTCATATTTTAATTCTGTATTTCACAGTTGGGAATACAGTGTGTAGGAAGAAGAGACTTGTTGCTTTTAGGTTTGTAGACTAGAATAGAGTAGAACAGAATAGAATGGAATATTTCACATTAAAAGGGCCTACAATGATCATCTAGTCCCACTGCTAGGGCTGAAAATTTAAAGCATAAGAGCATTGTCCAAATGACTCCTGAACAATGACAAGCTTAGAGGATCAACCACCTGTCCAGGAAACCTGTTCCAGTGCTTTATCATCCTCTCAGTAAATAAATATTTCCTAATGTCCAGCCTAAGCCTTCCGTGTGTTGCTGATGATCTAGATTTCCCTGAAACATTATGACAACCTTTGACAGGAGATGACAGCCACTTTATATGGCCTAGTATGAATTTCAGAGATCTTAGAAACCCATTTTTTATTTAACCGTTGCCATTAACAATGCCAAATATATCACAACATTGAGGAAGGTAAACAATACTTACTGTTGTCATTCTGATTCAAATGCTATAGAAGTCACATTACACAAATTAAAACATCTTAGTGCGAAAACTTGTTAAAAATATTCTTAATGGAGTTGAGAAATGTTTGCCTGGGGATAACAATACCCTCCAATTACCTCTTGGCTAAAGTGGAGTTTAAAACTAAACAGTCTAACACTTAACCTTTAAAATTGGTGGGGAAAAATGCCTCATTTTTAGGTGTCTGTGTTTCATCAATTAATCCAGAACCCAGAGTTTAATGTTCATCCTAAAATCCATGTTCTGTGTCCTGAGAGGGGTGGGAATGGCTATTTGAAGTAGCTACTGGCTACTGCAACAAGCACAAAGCCATTTAGAGCAAGGTGAGAGGAAAGAATGAACACACAAGTGCATAGGAAACAGTGTCACCTTTCACACTTGAGATATTGGGTCAGGGCTCCTCAAAAGTATGTTTTTACCAGGTACACTCCACCCACAATCCTCTCCTGGAAAACAATGGCCACTTTTTTTTTTTAAGAATGCAATAAAGATAATTCATTTTATAGAGAGGGAATTGTTACACATCTTTATACAACAGCTTGATTGTTAGAAAATTCATCCATACTCTGGAGTTGTTAAATTCAGCTCCTTTTCTACCCAAGAGGATTCAAACTAGTGTGATATTTCCTCAAAGAATGGCAAAAAAACAACTGAAATATTCAATAATCTTGTCAGTGAATTATGTGCAAAATGTAGTGAAAGTTTTGCAGTGCAAAGCTTAAAGCAGTACCATTCTCCAAACCTGATATGAATTTATATGTAGTTTCAACATCTCAATAAGACCAACAAAGACCAAACAATGTACTACCACTGTGCCTAACTTCAGAGCACAGAGAAAGCCTTGTCTGCAAACAGAAGACATAAGTAAGATACATAAACCTTCCCAGCAGCATGAAAATTTCTGAAGGATACCATACAGCAAATACAGAAACAGTGCATATCATCTGCTAAAAAAGATTTGGAAAGGGAAAATATAAAGCCAGGATGGCTATTCAGCAAAGCAAAATACAGTACTAGAAACCAGAAAGTATTCTTTAAAATGTTGTATGGAGATAAAGAAAATGAAAAGCCTGATAAATTTTGACAGTGTAGATATAAAAAGTAGTACTATGAAGGCTAAGAAAGAGTTTGAAAAACAAACTCAGTGAAAAGAATAAAAACTAGTAATAAAGTTTTTGCCTAAAGCCATAGCAGCAAAATTCCTTCCAGCAATCCTTGTAGAATCACCAAGCAGAGCTGTGTCCTGGCTCAGCAAGGGTCAGCAGCTCCCTGGGGAATGCATCTTTACAGACAGGGGATCCATCAGGGCAGGAGCCTCACCAGCCACGTCTGTTCTTCTGCCCCCAGCCAGGGAGCAGGGCAGGTTTGGGCAGCTGGAGTGGCCAGCAGGGTGATTGGCAGCCTGTGTCATCTCACTGAGAACAAGCCAGTGAGAGGAGCTCTTCACATATGCTGAGAGAGAATTGGTGGGGAAGATCAGAAGTTAAGAACATTTCAGGTACACGAAGGAAGAAAAAAACATTAGCAGTAGTTAGCATGGATTCACCAATGGGGAGTAATGCTTTCCAGCATTGATAAACACCTGTGACAAAAGGATTGACTCAGAAGATGAGAAGAGAGCAATTGTTATCATCTGCCTTGTCTTCACTGGGGCCTTTGACAGAATCCCATAAGAGCCTCATAGAGAAGCTGATGAAGAATGGGTTGAACAAGCAGACAGCAAGGTGGTTTGAAAATTGTCTGAACGGGCTATAGACCACACCACCAGCCCCAGAGTGGGGTGATAAGCAGCACAAAATCTAGTTGGAGGCCATAACTATCAATATACTTTGTGTTGTCATTATAGTGCAAGAGTTCTATCGTCATTTTATTGCAAAGGTTCCATATTACTAGAGTTTCATACCACTTCAATGGTTCTCATAGGCAGCTCCTCCAAGCACTGACTCATCCTCACAGCAGCCAGCTGACTCCAGTTCCCCTCAATTAACCAATACACTCTTTTATAACACGCTTCTTATTGGCTACAGCTGCAGCATGTTAACATCAGGCCTGTTCCCGATCTCTAATAACTGGCTCAGCTGCAGCACCTTAAGGGGTGAGATTGCTTTCTATACCACCTTTATTTTCTTATATTGTAGCCCCCTGCAACTTGGGGTCAATACATGGCCCGGTCCAGTTCAATGCCTTCATTAATGATCTGGATACTGGGGCAGGGTGCCCTTCTATGTTCTTTACCAGTTATTTTTCCTTAAGCATCCTCTCCTACAAGGAATTAAATCCTTTGTTTTACAGGTAGTCTGAAAACAGTGCAACTACAGGAGAGAGTTAAGCAAAATTTTGGTATTTCTTCTCCAAGTCTCAAAGAAAAATGCTGCCTGGTGAATGACTGAGGTTCCTGATTTACTTCTATTTAACATTCTTTTTTGAAAGTCTGTTGAAGCTTAGAAAATTTATAGTGCATCATTCATTCCACTGAAAAAGCCATCTCAACAAAAGAGGGAAAGATGAACAAATAAAGCAATTAACACTTATGTAAATGAATGTTATTGCTTAACAAAATATAATTTTGTTATTACAGTTACTAATATTTTAATTTAAAACAGCGGTTAAACCCAGAGTCCTCTGACTACACATGCCAGCAGACATGAAGAAGAATTAGAAACTGACAGTCATTTCACAAGCCATGTTCTGATGCATCGTGTTTCAGCCTCAGAGACACCACAGACTCACTAGACATAGAAGTTAAACAGTTCAGGCTTATTAAACCTGATTAAGGGAACAAAATCAAGAAAAGAAAGTTTAAAAAAATATCTAGCAAAATGTTATTATAGTATCATTCCTAAAGAACATTTCTCATATAATCAATATAGAAGTTAACTCACAAAAAAAACCAACCAAACAAAAAAAAAAGTAAAAGAAATGGTAAATGTTTCAACACAACCAACACAACCCCACTCCCTGAATAAATTTACATGCTTTCCTTATGGAGGGCGACAGAAAATAGTTTAATTATGAGTAGCCAAGTTATTAATGTTAAATCCAAGGATCACTTCTTACATTTATTCAGTAAGAAAGAGGAAATAACCACATTAACTAAATAGAGAAACACTAAAAAGTTACATTTTTGGAATTGTGATAAAAGTATAACAGATTCTAGAAGACTTTTAAGCTTTCAGGCACCAGAAGTGAGTACATGTGCATGTCACACTTCGATGAAGGTCCCCCTTCACTTTCTTCTTTGCTTTTGATTAAAGAAGTTGAAACTCCAGCGATATTTGCATAAAGAAAAAAATTCCCCATGGAATGTTTTCAGTGGGCCAGGGGCTGGCCCTGCCCATGGCTGCCAAACAGCACCTGCAGCCTCTTCTCTCTTCACCAGCTGTGCTCACCTGGCTCTGGGGCGCAAACCAGAGGGGCAAAGGTGCTCTCAGATGCCTCAACACCTGCTCCTGGGTGCAATTCCCAGCTTTTAAAGGAGCTAACAACACATCATAAAAAAAGCATTTGTATTTCAATGTGCTTGGTGTTTTTCATGTTTTCACCTGCAAAGTAGGAGCAGATTTAGTTTGGTGCTGGGGATTTCCTGTGGCACCAGCCTTCCTGAGCCCAAGAAAATAGTTTTCAGAGCAAAACTGCTAAAAGATGAAGCATTGGTTTGGTTTCTCTGAGGCATTAATAAAGTGACAGCCTGGGCTCTCAGAGCACTTTCTCTTGGACTGACTGCTCCCTCTAGTCCGGTCAGATCCTTCCCACACTGTGTCTGTTTCATTGTGCTCCCTTGAGGCTCAACATCATTTTCTTCCCTGACAATGTCTATCTTCCCTGAAAATCCTTGCAGTTACAATTCAGGGTGAAATAAAGTCAAGTGTACTTGAAAAGAAAGATATAAAAATCACAAGCAGCACATTAATATTGCTGCCAGAATTGCTAGTCAGGCTTCTGAATCTGATTTGTGGCAGCACCATGATGCAATGTTCGTGCCCTAACTTGGAATGGACTTGGGATCAGAGACCTTCCCAAGTAAACACAACAGTTCCAGAGCATAGGCACAGCCCTACAATTATCCTAAACATTAGCACAGCCTCCAAATCACTTGTGTCAACTAGCACCCTCCCAAGAGCTCCTGGCACCATTGTGTTCCAAAAGGCAGTCCAACTTCAGCCACCCATCTGGAGAACACAGCAATGGAACAACCACAGCCTTTTCCATCTGGTTCAGTGCCAGAAGTCATGCAGTGGAGACACTGTCTGCTATTCTGACTTATGAAAAGATCTGATATATTACGGTTCAAGATATCCTACTGGACAGCTATCTTAAATTCTATATATGAGTACTTTTAACATCCTGCACAATTTCTTTTTTGAGATAGGTATATGGCAATTAAATCATTCACTCATACCCAGGTCCAGAGCATTAAATTCACCCATTAATCCATGTTCACATTTTTCTGTCATGGCATTCCTGTCTCACACACACATGGGAGGGCTGCAGCTGCCTCCCTGCTCTGGACTCCATATGTCAGTCATGGCCTGGCAGGTGAGGCAGAAGAGAAGCTGCTGCATTGTCCCTAAGGTCTTCCCTAACCCCTTTATGCAGAACAGTCTGACACAAAGCAGAATGCATCCTTAAGCTATGCTCCTTTGAAATATCTCAGGATGTCCATATATCATATACTTCAGTACAACACTGCTTCTGCATTTTTATTGTATTTTTTTATTCCATGCCATCATGCTTTTGTCTTTTTTCTACTGTCTTTTCATTTGCTTCCCTTGCAGTTAATACTCACTCAACCCTTAATAGCTATACCCTCTTTTCTCTTTCTTTTCTCTTTCTTAGGCTGTTTTACTCTCCTGCTTGTGACATCACTCTCAAACCAAGCTTTAGTTCTTCTGACACTCTTCTTCTGCTTGTTCCTGTAAGATTCCTACTAAACAAGTGTCTTACCCTTTCCAAATAGGTACACAAAGCTGTTCCTGACAGAAACATAAGCAGACCTCAGACTCTTCATGCCATTTTGTTTCTTATTGAACTGCTGAAAACACCTCAACTTGTCACTGTGTTTTATATTATAAAACACTTTTCTCTTTGTTCCTTAGACTCTACCCAATTCCAAATGAAATTATAAAAATATCACTATCTCCTTACCACAAAGGAGCATCTCAGGACTCACTCTTCTCCCAGTGAGAGCAACTGAACACTTGCATGGAAATCAGTTCTAAAGACACTGATCTCAGTAAAAAATAACTTAGACTAATGTAAAAGTGTAACATCATAGAAAAATCTTTGGTTTTTCTCATCATCATCTTTATTATCCCCATTAATTGGTTAGCATATTTTTCTAGTTTTTATTTCATTTCTTTCATCTTTCCCAACGAATAAATACCATCTGACAAATCAGATCACAAGAAATAAGCACACTTGGTATGTACAACTGTTTCAAAGAAGAAGAAAAAGATGCACACTCCAGTACTCTTCAGACAGTGTCTCTTCCAGCTTATTTGCTTTGACAGTAACTGTACAAATAATATCTTCTAAGCCTGAGCAAACAAACCTCTTTTAACAGCACAACAGATAATGTTAGGAAGTCTAAGGATCATCTGGGATGTTCTAGCATGTTGTCTGTTTTGCTATATTACTTTTTAGAATATGTTTGGCAAAGAAAATCAACATATAGATCCAAAAACCTGTCACTGAATATGCTAATCAATTTGTTCACATTATTGGTTTCAGTCATTTTTCATATGTAGATGACATTTGAAGGTTTCAGTCTGAGGAATTTTAAACTCTTGTATAGAACCCTTCTCCCTCCATTACAACTTATGTACCAGTGACTAGAAAAGTAAGTCACATACTTCAATGAAACCATCTGTTGAACAATCATTTTCAGGTATATTTTGTAGCAAGTGATGACAAAGGCAAAATGCCACCTGTTTAAAAATCATGATAGACAAGAGAAAAAGACAAAAGTAATATTTTTGCTTCATTTTGATCCATACAAGACTAACAATTTTTTAAGGGGAATAAATTTGTCATGGAATAGGGAGGAGATTTAGGAGAACATATGACAGTTTCTCTTGATAAAATTATTGTTAAATGTCTGTGTTCTGAAATCAAGAAAGTACTGGATCTCTGTAATAACAATAAATTCTAGGGGGAGAGCATTTTCAAAAAAATACATTTAAAAGTGAAAATTGGACAATCTATTGTTGTCAATCCAGAAAACTCTTCTTTATGCCGCTAACTGAAAATTTCTACTGAAGAAGCACTTCCACTGAAGTGTTCCAGAAGAATGTCCTATGGTCTGTAAAGAATGACCAATACAAAGATTGTTGACACTAAAGTTTTATGATATGTGTCAAGAAAAGAGCTAACTGTTCACTACACATAAATAAACAGAAATAAGAAATGTCTTCTGTGGACACCGTGCTGTATTGTAAGTGCAAGCCTTTAGACTGGAAAAATTGTTTTAAAAGATAATATTGCATAGTGGTAACCCAATTTTTTTAGCCATTAACTGCATCTGTAAGTGGAATCCTCTCAGGCTAATAATTTTGACCACAACCCACGATCAAGAGTAAAATTGGAACATAATGTATTAACTGATGTGTTATAGGAAGTACTTCAAAGAAATGCTGTAGGAAAGGCCACTTTCCAGGCCAACACTGACTTTTCTTTTTTCCTAGAAAATAATCTCTAATTTCACAACCTGTGAATAGGGCTTTCTATTTCTTTTTACAATCTTACAGCCAGTCTGTTCCAAGACCATGGAAAATTAAGTTTAGATTCTGACAATCCCATCATTTTATAAAATAGCCAGCTCTGACAGCACTAACCATCAACCCCAAAAAAGCTAGGCTACTCTGTGTGACATCTGATACCTACAGTAGATTAAGTGCAACAAGCATCTGTCCTTCAGTGTATGCTTAGGACATAAACAAGGGATTTTTTTTTAACAAATTCCTTTCCTGTTTTCATCCATTTTCACATACTTACAGATGTTCCAAATTTCCCAGCATAATTTTTATTACCAAAGGGCATAGGGATTTCCAGTTAAAGAAGCTAATCTGGACCTCTGATGTCTTGGGAAATAAGGTCAGTTACTGCTATACATGTTCATAATACTTTTTAAACCAAGAAAAAATATTAAATGACAAATAGAAAATTTACCTGAAAGAAATATAAAATTACATAAGGCAATTGCCATCATATTAATGCAAAATAAAATGTGGAAAACTTGTTTGGTACTGTTACCTTGTTGCTCTGTTCGTTTAGAGGAGGCCTCCTGAAACTATATCTTTTTAAATATCTGGAGGTAGAATGTCTACATGTTGCAGCAGAACTAAAACATAGATGTCTAATGCACATTAATAAAAATTAAACTGAGCTAAAATATACACCACAGAAACAAATTTATCTGGTAGATGACTTATCAGATGTCTTGATTATTAGAGCAGTTTTGAATCTGTGTCTAAATCTGTCTATATGTATTAGTAACTCCATTTCTGACTGGCAGATTTTCAGAATTTAATTAGTTTATTTATGCTTACTGACATGTTGTAAATAATGGAAAGAACTTAAGAAAAACACTTCAGTGTCATTTCTGACAGCTCCATGATAGCAGAGCTCCATGTGAAGTAGTGCTTAGTTGGTTATGCAAGTTAAAGCTCATCTCTACATTCAAAGGGAAGGGTGGGGGAGCCCAAACACCCTGCACGGACGAAAGTGAAGGGAGACGAGCACACATCCGATTGATGAGCATCGATCTCCGATTTATTGATCCAGCTTACACACTTTTATAGTAGTGTTAACTAAGCCCATACATATTGCAAAACCGAGCTCATCATTGGTTACAGATTACATGCCAACCCCTCCTTTGTTGTTAATACCTGTGGTTTCTTGTTGAGGCTAATACTTGTTTTCCTCATCCTGCTGTTGACTTGTTATTGAGCACCCTCAAGGACTCCATGTTTTCCACCATGTTTTTCTCATCACTTAGCCAAGGACACAGTGTTTATTGTTTTTAAGGAAAAAGCCTGAGAACTTGCTGCTTACAGCTGCCTTTTACTTCTTAACCAGCTGTACTGGTTAAGATCATGGCCCTTTTCTATAAGCCATGTCTGAACAAAGCTCTCCACACTGCACCATCTACAAATCCATTTTCCATGAGCCATCAGAGCCATCAGGGCCCCATGAGCCAGGGGAAAGTGCCTTCATACAGTATGGGATGGCAGGGAAAAGCATTTTGAGATTGTACAGGACTTATTGTGGGATGTTTCAGGGATGAACCAATGGTGGAGAAAGAGAGGTATCTAGGTGGCTTTGGTATGAACAAGCACAGGAATACAGGAAGATAAAGGGTTAACACAGGTAGCCCTGCACTATATCAGCAGTCTGATGTGTCTTTTCATTAAAATCCCTTTTCATTAAAATCCCTTTCTAAATGTTGTCCTAAGTGGAGGGGCTCTTTCTGCTGGTGCTCATTTGTGTCTGAGTGCCAGGGCTGGAGTGAAACCACCCATCAGAGGCCTGTGTGTTTGGGGTGCCAGCAGCTGGAGACATCAGGGTGCGTGCATCACAGTGTGACCTCTTGCAAACATCCAGAGCACAGAGAGGTGACCCAGGAGCCAGGAGGGTGAGTGTGTCACTCACAGGAGTTCAGCACTACCAACATCAGGGTTTGCTCAGGAAAACTGCTGAGGCACTGGGACTTGGGGAATCTTCTGGGACTCATTTGTACATGGGCATTTGCATCTGAGAGTGAGACAATTGAGAAGAGCAAGGATCCAGGGAAACACTGACAAGGTAATCATTGGGCATGTTGTACATACACATTATACAGATATATATATATATATAAACCCATGGCTGTTGCTACCAGCACTAGAAGTGGGAAATGCACAGCCAAGACCAATCGACCAGTGGACGATGATGATGATGATGATGATGCAGGAGAAGGAACCTCAGTGCCTCCTGACGTAAAGTCAGGAGTCAAAGCAGCAGGTGCAAGATCAGATGCTAATACTGAGTCCTTCTCCCTGAAGGACCTTCGTGGCCTACGGAAGGATTACACTCGAAGGTCTGATGAATCCATAATTAGTTGGCTGGTCCGTCTCTGGGATGCTGCAGGCGAGGCTACCGTTTTGGATGGCACTGAAGCCAGGCATTTGGGATCCCTGTCACAGGATACTGTCATAGACCAAGGAATGATGAGGGGGGCTAACTCTCACAGCCTCTGGGAACGGGTCCTAAGAAGTGTGGCAGAAAGATACCTGTGTGCAGACGATCTCTATATGCAGCAGACTCAGTGGAAGACAATAGAGCAAGGGATCCAATGCCTGAGAGAAATGGCCGTGGCTGAGATTATCTTCTCAGATGATGTAACAACTAGGAACCCAGATTTAGTACCATGCACGTCTGTGATGTGGCGAAAACTCGTACGACTCGGGCCACAAGAATATGCTTCTGCCTTAGCCATCATGAAGAGGGATGAGAGGGGTGAGACTGTGCTTGACATGGCAAGGAAGCTCCGAGCATATGCAGATGCCGTACATGGCCCGACACATGCCAGAATCGCAGCGGTAGAAACACGTCTGCAGAACTTAGAGGATAAGATAGAGGAGAACCATAAGAAGCTTAGAGAGGAGATTAAAGAAGACCTTCTCCAAATTTCAGCAGTACAGATCCGAGGTTCCGGTATCCAAGGCAGACGTTTCCAAGATGGTGAGAGAAGATACACCCCACGAGCTGAGCTGTGGTTTTACCTGCGTGATTGTGGGGAAAACATGAGAAGGTGGGATAGGAAACCTACCGCTGTTTTAGCACGACGGGTGCGTGAACTGAAGGAAGCCACCAGGAGGAAAGCAGCTCCAGTTGCCCGTAGCCGAACGGCCAGGTATGATGATGATGACATGTCTGATCCCCTCGAAGGAACATCCAAAACATACACCCAGGGAAAGAATGATAACCAGGCTTAGAGGGGCCCTGCCTCTAGCCAGGTAGAGGCCAGGGAAAATCGTGTCTTCTGGTCTGTGTGGATTCGTTGGCCTGGCACATTGGAACCACAAGAGTATAAAGCTTTGGTCGATACTGGTGCACAGTGCACGTTAATCCCATCAAGACATGTGGGGACAGAGTCTGTTTCTATTGCTGGTGTCCAGGATTTCAGGATTTCACTTTGGTGGAAGCTGATGTGAGCCTAACGGGAAATGAGTGGAAGAAGCATCCTATTGTGACTGGCCCAGAGGCCCCATGTATTTTGGGCATAGACTACCTTCGAAGTGGGTACTTCAAAGACCCAAAAGGACTCAGATGGGCATTTGGAATAGCTGCTGTAGAGACAGAGGGCATCCAGCAATTGAACACCTTGCCTGGGTTGTCTGAGAATCCATCTGCAGTAGGATGCCTGACGGGAGAAGAGCAACGAGTGCCAATTGCCACTTCCATAGTGCATCAACGGCAGTATAGGACCACTCGAGATGCTGTGATCCCCATCCATAAGATGATCCGAGAGCTGGAGAGCCAAGGGGTGGTCAGCAAGACCCACTCACCCTTCAACAGCCCCATTTGGCCTGTGCGAAAATCTGAAGGAGAATGGAGATTGACTGTGGACTATCGTGCATTGAATGAAGTGACTCCACCACTGAGTGCTGCCGTGCCAGACATATTAGAGCTCCAGTATGAGCTTGAGTCCAAGGCAGCAAGGTGGTACGCCACTATAGACATAGCCAATGCATTTTTCTCCATTCCTCTGGCAGCAGAATGCAGGCCTCAGTTTGCCTTCACATGGAGGGGAGTGCAGTACACCTGGAACCGATTGCCCCAGGGGTGGAAGCACAGCCCCACCATCTGCCATGGACTGATCCAGACTGCACTGGAAAAGGGTGAGGCTCCAGAACATCTGCAGTATATTGATGACATCATTGTGTGGGGGAACACAGCTGCGGAAGTGTTCGAGAAAGGGAAGGAAATCATCCAGATCCTCCTGGGAGCTGGTTTCGCCATTAAAAAGAGCAAAGTAAAGGGACCAGCTCGTGAGATTCAATTCCTGGGAGTGAAGTGGCAAGATGGACGGCGTCAGATTCCTACAGATGTCATCAACAAGATCACAGCAATGTCTCCACCCACCAATAAGAAAGAGACACAAGCTTTCCTGCATGCAATAGGTTTTTGGAGGATGCATATTCCTGAGTACAGTCAGATCGTGAGCCCTCTCTACCTGGTCACCCGCAAGAAGAACAATTTCCAGTGGGGCCCTGAGCAGCAACAGGCCTTTGTCCAGATCAAGCAGGAGATTGCTCATGCAGTAGCCCTTGGCCCAGTCAGGACAGGACCAGAGGAGAAGAATGTGCTCTACTCTGCAGCCGGGAACCATGGCTTGTCCTGGAGCCTTTGGCAGAAGGTGCCTGAGGAGACTCGGGGTCGACCACTGGGATTTTGGAGTCGAAGCTACAGAGGGGCTGAAGCCAACTATACTTCAACAGAGAAAGAAATCCTGGCTGCCTATGAAGGAGTCCAGGCTGCTTCGGAGGTAATAGGCACTGAAGCACAACTCCTCCTGGCACCCCGACTACCGGTGCTGGGGTGGATGTTCAAAGGCAAGGTTCCTTCCACTCACCATGCCACCAGTGCTACATGGAGCAAGTGGATTGCTCTCATCACTCAGCGCGCCCGTATAGGTAAACTGAATCGCCCTGGGATTTTGGAGGTCATTACAAATTGGCCCGAAGGTGAGAATTTTGGTGTCACAGATGAAGAGGAACAAGAACCAGTGACACGTGCTGAAGAGGCTCCTCCCTATAACCAACTGCCCCCAGAGGAAACACGCTACGCTCTTTTCACTGACGGTTCCTGTCGCATCGTAGGGATGAACCGGAAGTGGAAAGCAGCCGTATGGAGCCCCACACGACAGGTTGCACAAGCTACCGAAGGAGAAGGTGGATCAAGCCAATTTGCTGAACTCAAAGCTGTTCAACTGGCCCTAGACATTGCTGAGAGAGAGAAGTGGCCAAAGCTCTACCTCTACACTGATTCATGGATGGTAGCCAATGCTCTGTGGGGATGGCTGGAGAGGTGGAAAAAGGCTAACTGGCAGCGTAGAGGGAAACCAATTTGGGCTGCTGGTGAGTGGAAAAACATTGCTACCAGGGTAGGGAGGCTACCTGTGAAAGTCCGCCATGTAGATGCCCATGTACCCAAGAGTAGGGCCACCGAGGAGCACCAAAACAATGAGCAGGTAGACCAAGCTGCAAAGATAGGGGTGTCCAAAATAGACCTAGATTGGGAACATAAGGGAGAGTTATTCCTAGCTCGATGGGCCCATGATGCCTCAGGCCACCAGGGCAGAGATGCCACCTATAAGTGGGCACGAGACCGAGGGGTGGATCTAACCATGGACAGTATTTCTCAGGTTATCCATGACTGTGAGACGTGTGCTGCCATCAAGCAGGCCAAGCGACTGAAGCCCCTCTGGTATGGTGGGCGGTGGTCCAAGTACAAGTATGGGGAGGCCTGGCAGATTGACTACATCACACTGCCCCAGACACGCCAGGGCAAGCGCTACGTGCTGACCATGGTGGAGGCCACCACTGGATGGTTGGAAACCTACCCTGTGTCTCATGCTACAGCCCGGAACACCATCCTGG
Source organism: Zonotrichia leucophrys gambelii (assembly GCF_028769735.1). Lineage (NCBI taxonomy): Eukaryota > Metazoa > Chordata > Aves > Passeriformes > Passerellidae > Zonotrichia > Zonotrichia leucophrys. The sequence goes on along the minus strand of NC_088170.1, from coordinate 54,195,350 downwards.
GCCTGGAAAAGCAAGTTCTGTGGAGACATGGCACCCCTGAGAGGATCGAGTCAGACAATGGGACTCATTTCAAGAACAGCCTTATCAACACCTGGGCTAGGGAACATGGCATTGAGTGGGTGTACCATATTCCCTACCATGCACCAGCTGCAGGGAAAGTGGAGAGGTACAATGGACTACTAAAAACCCAGTTGAAAGCTTTGGGTGGGGATCTTTCAAGAATTGGGAGCAGCATCTGGCAAAAGCCACCTGGTTAGTTAACACCCGAGGTTCCACCAACCGAGCAGGTCCTGCCCAGTCTGAGTCCCTGAATGTAATAGAAGGGGACAAAGTCCCAGTGGTACATATCAGAGGTTTGTTAGGGAAGACTGTGTGGATCAATTCTGCCTCGAGTACAGACAAACCCATTCGTGGGGTTGTCTTTGCTCAGGGACCAGGTTGCACGTGGTGGATAATGCAAAGAGATGGAACAACACAATGTGTACCTCAGGGAGATCTGATTGTGGGGTAAGAATGATGTGCAATATCACTGTTCATTGGATGTTACTGCCATTGTCTGTACATTAAACCATACAGACATGAGATAGAAGGAAATGTGTAAGAGTTGAAGGTCTGGGCAAGTGGAAGATGGAGAAGGAAATGTGTAAGTGTCGAAGGTCTGAGCAAGTGATAGATGGAGCTTTAAGTGACTAAAGTGAAAAGGGGGAATCCTGCAGCTCTGTAATATAGGGCCTGGATTCAGTGGTCCAGTGTGGGGATGTGATGAAGGCATGATGGGTATTGCTTGTAATTTTGGGGGAACAGATAGAAATTTTGTATGAATAATGCATGATGTGTTGTAGTATGTTGATGATATGGGGATAAGGGGTGGAATGTCCTGGGGTGACGTTATGATGCTTGTATATCCCCATTCATCTGTTCTGTACCTTTAAGACCGGCACTGAAGAGTGGAAGTTTTGTTTGGGTTTCTCTTATCAGGACACAGAGACAAGCCGTAGACAGAGCTGGTTTTTTTTTACTTCCAGCTTTGGGGCTTGCTGCTTTTGCTTGCTGCTTTTGCTTGCTGCTTTTGCTTGCTCTCTTTTTCTGCTCTTGCTTCTGCTCTGCTTTCTGCCTCTGCTCATTAGCTAGTTCTAGCTAAACAGTCCACATTGCTTCCTGGACTGTTTCTCCTCTCCTGTTCCTGTGACCATCTCGAACCTGCTCCGGACTGGGACCCGGGAACACCAAGGGTTCGGCTGCAGCGGCTGGCCCAGCGCCGGAGGGACTGAGAACAGAGCAACCACCCCCGAAAGAGACTTTCTGATTTTGCCATCTTTCTCAGAGCAGTGTCATCGGGTATTGTTCATTTTGTGTGCTGGGGGGTGCGGGGCCAGTCAAATAAACAGGTTCTTTCCACCTCTCTCCGAGGAATTTTTTCCCGAACCGGTTGGGGGGAGGGGCCGTGTGGGTTTCGCTTTCTGGAGGGGCCCTCCTTTGCAGATTCTTTAACAAATTTGCCCTAAACCAGTACAATGTGCTTATATTTCCTGCTAATAAACCTGTGTTCTTATTAGCCAGAGAGGGGACCAGGATGAGGCTTTTAGTGTTGTTGAATGCTCATGTGACTGCTTAGTGTTTTCTGTCTGGGTTGGCCTGTGTACATGTGTAGGTGTACCATGGGTGCCTGCATGTCAATTATTGGGAAAACATGCTCAGCATCACTCCTGGCTGAATCTGGGGGAACAGAGGTGCAGCAGCCTTGGCTCTTTCAGACTGCAGGATTCATCAGCCCCTACCAGTGATAAAGACAAAAGGTGGGAAACACAAAGATGGGAGGACATCTAATCTTTAAAATTTTATAGTACCACAGAATAAATCAGAGAATATCCGCTTGTAAAAAATTCACTTCCAAGGTTAGCATTTCAGGAAAAATGTGGCAGACATGAAAAAAGTAAGACATAAATAGTGAAATTGACTATCTGCTGGAAAAGTTAAAATATACTGCATTCAGACATGGCGACAAAATAATTAGAAGGAACTTCATAAAGGTAGAAACGTAAGGTTGGTTTTGCCTATGTAATTTCTTAATTTAAGAAAAGGGGATATTAATTCGAACTACAGCCATTTCTAAGAGCAATAAATGAAAGTGCTTTTTTACCAAGTGCATAATTCAGCAATGGCACTCATTATCAGAAGTTAATAGTCAACACAAGGCAGATGGCTGAAGATGCATATTAACTCGGTAAAATACTAGAAAGATTGCATTTGATATGAAGACAGAGAATAATCACAACCGTGAATATTAAGTAGGATAAAATAATTGGAATTCAAGCCTTTATACCTCAGGGCATAAACCAATGACTAATTAAATATGATACAAAGAGAATGTCTTTCTAAGCACATTTTTCTGTAATTGTCTATACTATTTCTTGCAACTGGTAGTCTCTGCTGATGCAGGCAGAACACTATCATTCAGTGATCCAGAGAGCATATCCAATATGATTTTTTTAGGATCTATTTTAACTTACCCAGTGCGGACTTTTTTATTTATTTAAATTACTTTAGCACTAGGCAGTTGTCACAACTCTCTCACCTATACAAAAAAAGCAGGCCATCCAGCTTTTGAGAAGTGTAGAATGGTTCTAATTTTTATTGCCAGTTTTGTCAATGCTGATGTTTCAAGCATTGAGCACTTTACAGTTAATTTATTTTTTCCACTAATATATGTTTTGACATTGTAGAGAACATTGCAAGAACAGACAGTTGTAGCTAATTATGCAACTTCTTGGCATAATTGTATTTTTCATCAGCAGACCAAATTCAGTAAATAACAAATAGTTCTTTAAAATACGAGATTGATCATATATCAAAGGTAGATAATGTGTAATGTTGTTTAGCTCTTAAAGATAATACTAATTGTAGTTTAAAAGGCCACATCTTCACTGAGAGAATTGGTTTTTCTTAGCTGTAAGTCGGTGTTCTGGATGTTTTATCATAATGAAGTGTACAGAAATTAATATGTCATTTGTTATTATACAGTGGATAACCAATTTTCTTCAAGCTGCAAAACGTCCAGGAATCATAAGTTCAATCGTAAGTTCAAGCCATTTAGAATGGCATCTGCATGTTTTGCAATGAGCTTTTTTCTCTTTTAATTTGTTGTACATATGTTGTACATATTGCTGTGATGTGAATGTATACAAGTATTGCTTCTTTTTTGATTTAACAAGCCTTCAGATGTGGAAGTCACATGTCTCCATGAAGTTTTCTTCATTTAATATTTTAGGCAGTTAGAAAAAATCTCTTATCTTGCTAAAATGTTGTGGTGTTGATTTAAAACGTTATTATTTTAAGTTATTACACAGATTTAGGAAGTTCTACGAAACCAAAAAGAGAAAGATTAATATTTTAGCTCAAGGCTCTGACTTCTATTTTGCTACCTTTTGACAGAGATCAACAATTGACCTCTATGGTTTATACTTTGGTTAAAAATGCACTTCCTGACAAACGATTTCTAACTACAGTGCTGCCTATTCTTCCAAATTCCAATTATGGTTGACAAAACTAAAAGGTAGACAGGACCTGAATTTCTTATTTCTCCTCAGCCTTGGGGAATGGAAGGTGTCCCCATAGGGTCGAGAATCAGACAAAAATCCAGAGGTTTGTCTTGTTCTCTTTGTAGCTTTATTCTTCATTGTACCAGTTCCACGTGCACAGATTTAGTGTCTGTGTAAATTGCTTTAATTATATCACTGGAGAGAAGTCCTTTTACATGGTCACAAAGAAAACAAAGTGTGAGTGGCTAATACTTTTTCCCTTAGGCACACTCCAGCCTTGACCTTACAATACACAACTGCAGAAGTGATAAAATGCCATTTCCTATTCTCCTCTGAGGTGTTGCTGCTTAACTGCAATTTATAGGTGCGATGCAAATCAGGTCACATTAGCAGAAGACATAATCCTACAAGATTACAAGAGAGACAAAAATAGTAAGCGGTTTTGGAAAAGGAAATGTTATGTCCAGACAGGAATTGCAGGCAGTTCAGTACACTAAAGAGTCCTAACAAATTCTTTTTACTCAAATACATGGTGTAAATACTCTATCTCCAAATGTTCTATGAAGTACTCACATGGCTTAAAAATATTTTACTTGTCTGCAATTGAAATATTCAGAAAGATTTCACACAACTCCCCAGCAATGAATCTCAAACAAAAAGGACCAGCACATTTCACTAGTAGAATGTTAACTGTGTTACCCCTGGAGAAAGGTAGCAATGCAAATGGTCCAGAAAGGTCCTTTCACAGCATCCATATCTGGATAAGATGTGGCAAGTGCAAGCAAATATCCCCTTGAAATGGGGCATATATCTTTCCTTTCCTTTATAAAAATAATGTTTCTGCTCATATTCATGGTGTTCTAAGAATTGACTGTATGAAGAAATATCTCTTTTCAGAACTACAAACAGAAATATTTTCAACTTGAACAAAATGAAGAAAAAATTCTATTGCAAAATTAGAATTCTACAGTGAAAAAGAGTAATTTCACTAATTTTTTTAGTAATTATGAGTATTCATATATTCATTATACTTTCATTCACTGAGAGATTCATCCTATCCAGCAGCATCTCTCAAATTTGAGAACTTTCCTATATTGTGCAGCTAGTTAGCAACTTCTGTTTTGAATTTTCCACTTGCCAAAACAATATTGTAACCACTGAAAAAAATTACACATCTTTATTTTTCATTTGCAGTTTTGGGGATCTTCAATGATTTACCAAAGTTCTCAGAATGTAGGAATTTATTAAGAAGAATTAAGTGTATCTAAATGTTTAAGAATATACAACTGTTTATCCTCAAATATTTCAACATAGATTAATATTGAATTTCATTAGCATTTTGTTTATATGGCTGCAACTATAAGAAAAGATAGGTAATCAATGGATTTTTGAGGTATGTAATGCTTCCATCACTGCATTTCCTGATGATGTTGTTTGGATTTGATGTCTCTGTAGAGACAGAAAAAGATCAACCAAAACTCCAAAGACTCTGAAACTAAATTGTTTTCATGTTACTTTTCCCCCACTACAGTTTTCTACAGAAGGCAAGGTTTGAGTAAATGTCAAAATTTGCTTCCTATACAGGCCAGTAACAATATCCTACTTTGCTCCAATAAGACAGTGACCATTATGTTTAAGGTATAATGCATTTGAACAACAGACCATGTTAAAAGTTCACACTTCAGTTTTTACCTCAATAAACTGGTGCTGCAATACAAACTGGATGAGCAGTTGGAGCTAATCTGTCATGGCTCTGATCTGCAGTAAGAAAAATAAATCTTCGAGTTTAGGGTGAAGAATCAGTATTGCATTAGCTTGCATAACCCTTGAGGATATTGAATTGGACAGGACATCACACCTCAGCAAATACTGCTCCCTATCATGTCACAAAAACCTGTGCAGAAATATAGCAAATTTCATCTTAAAATCAATTGCTTCTAAGCCTTTCTACTTCTTTTTACAGCAGTAATTAAAATACAGTCATACTTCTACCATGTATTTATTGTTGATCAGTATGTGCCATTTGTTTTCATACAAGTGTGACCCTTTTATTTCAGTGTGTCCTCACACTGCCCAGATATATGGGCCTTAAAATTCTTATGGGAAAAGAGTGATCGTGTTTTATTTCAGCCTTCACTGAAGATTTAGCAGAACAAGCCCTTTTAGCATGTTCTAACAAGAGAGATGCTTTCAGCTGCATCAGTCAATCTGTTGCTTCTATACTTCAATTATTCTTTCCTCACTTGGCTGATCAGATTTGTGTACAGTAGTTTGGTAAGATATCTATATCCCTTCTGTAAATTATTCTTTACATATAATAAAAATACTTGGAAAAGTATTCCTTGGAATATTTGAAATACCCCAAAGACCACTTTGGAGGTTTTTGATATCTGCATCAAACTGCAGCTACATATCCTATTGTTTAATACAACACTATATATAAAAGATAACTTACACAAATAATTGTTAGTATAGCAGGCCTAATATCCAACTCCTTTTTGTTATCATATACAAGGCATTCTACTATTCCTGTTCCCACTTCAGCTGATTTTTCCCTTACTCTTTTGTTCTCTCTGTCCTCTCCACCTCTGCTGGTCATTCCCTCAAGTAACTCAACGCCTCTCACTTTGTTGTGTTCCACTTGCATGAGATTGACCATATTTCCTTTATCTAGTCAATTCACTTGTGCATAAAACTGCCCAATTGGTTAATAAAAATAGTTAACACTTCTCATTTTATTCTAATTAGTCCTTTTTTTTAAGTGCTGAAGTTTTTGTAATATTTCCATCTGACACTGTTCTTTTTTACTGTTTAGAAAAGAATGCTAATGGCAAAAATGCACAGGATAGAAGCCTAAGATGGTAAAAACCTGCCAAAAAGTGAGTTCTCTTGGGTTTGTGGATTTTTTTCTTTTTTTTTTTTTATATACTTTTAGCAACATTTTTGTAGCTTATCTTTGTATGTAAGGAGTTACTGGACCGAATTTCAAAATGTGTACAAAAAAAAGAAGGCAGTGGCAGGAAGGTAAGAGTCTTTACACTGAGAGTGGCAGAAAGAGATAAGCTTCATGAGAACATGCCTAGATGAGCAAATGTGAGATAGTCTGTGGGTATGTCAGCAGCAACAAGGATGTGATAAATATAAAGAGCAGAAGAAATAAGAAAAAAATTGAAGAGAGTAGATGAAAGACTGGGGAAATAGAACCTGGAAAAAGAATACAAAACTTCATTTTTTTAATGAATAAAGACATGATACAATGAATTGAAAAAAAAACAGGAATATATTTTGATATGAGACAGACAACAAAAAATTACAACACAGGATACTAGGAGAGGAAGAATAAAATAGAGATATGCATAGAAAATAATAAAGACACCAGAACTGAGAAGTTTGCTTACTGAAATGTAATGTTTAACAAGATAAATGAACATAGGTTGGATAACATACAAATGAGAAATCTTGAGCAAGTCACAAAAGTCAGTGACTTTTCAATGTGTGTTAAATAAGATTAGCAGAGTGTCCAAGCAGTTCTGGTAAATTAAGGAGAGTTGTTGACCACTCAGAAAGACTTTTCCCAAGTGATTCGTGGCTGCAAGCACAGCCAAGGACATGTTAAATGTGCCTCAACGATAATGGATTCAGCAGCAAAGGAAGACACTTGGCAGCTCTCTGGATGGGGTTTTACAGCCTGTAGTACTGGCAATTTTTTAGAGCCATTTCTCAATCAGCAAAGGAAACTATAGATCCCTGAAACCAGCCACGATATGAACCACTTGCTTCTTTTGAAGAGACAGATTTTACAATTTCTGGCAGCCAGAACTGTATCATATGTATTCCACCGTGATATGGTGGGAAAGCAAACCTGGTATTTCACTTCCATACTGAAAGGTTCACATTCTGTGGGTAAGTGGCCCTCCTAGAGAATAGCAAGGAGACTAAAGTAAATTTCATCAAGCACATGCTACCCTTGCTGTTTGTTTTTTGGGTTCAGCCTTCACTGTGGCACTGACACATGCTCTAATTCAGAGAGAAGTTAAAATGACTTGCAGACTGGCATTGACTTTTCCAGGATTTGAAGCTGTATACCATTTTAGAAGCATAAGTCCTGAAAGTGCAAACTCACGAGAATAAAAGTAGGGGAGGAAAGGGGAAAGGATGATGTTAAAATAAAACTTATTCAGTATTGAATCTCTGTGTCTAAAATTATAAATTATTGTCCGGTTATCTCGGCTGTTTGAGGGCCTGGAAAGGCCGAGGTGGCCTTGGGACAGCCCGCGTATCGAAGGGACGAGAAGAGGCTTCAGTTCTTCTTTCGGTTTTTATGTTTATTAATTGTTTATCTAAAAGATGTTCTTTCAGCCGAACAGAGATCTGCTCAGCAGTCAGCCATGAGCACACTGTCTGCCCTCCGGGCAGCCACGTATCTTTATACCCATTGTTACGTGTACAATATTTATCATTTTTCCCAATACCATTTATTCTTATTACTCGGTGCACTCTCAGTAATAACCAATCCAAAAGTGCCACCATGGCCAAAGAAGATGGAGGAAAGAGGAAGAAGAAGGAGGACAGGACACACCCAATTCCTCCATCTTACTCCTCTAAACCCCCTGTACCTAAATCCTAAACCCTGTGTCTCACCCTCTAATTAGCTAATCCCTTCACCATTCCCCCGGTGAAGCCCTCTTATCTTCATACAGGTGTCGTCTCCCGTGTAGGGTCAAAGTCCTGCACCAGACACTTCTGGCAACATTCCAGGACTCCGGGCCCCCCAAGGGTGGTCTCGGTGGCCCGGCATCTCAGGACTCAGATCCTGAGATCCCACAAATTATAATTAAACTAAAATTATAAGTATGCTATGACAATGAGTACTAGCCAACAATATATATATGTATAGCCTGAACAATAGCATTTAATGAAACACATTTGTGGACCAAAAAAAGAAAAGAGAAAATCCTACATTTATATTATGTAGCTAAGATATCAGCATTCTATTTATTTTAAAGGAAGGTAAAGTCTTAATACTGTATAAAAGCAATCCTAGGATACTGGTCCTGCTTTAAGACCACAAGGGAAAAAATAAATTGTTCACGTTTAATATAGTGCATGATTCAGCTAAATTTTACTTTTATTTTGAGATAGGAAATTCACTACTTAGCAAGTCAGAGGAAACCTTTTGATTACTACAGTTCATAGAAAATGTTTCTGGGAAAATATTTTAACTGTTTTCAACTTGTTGAAGTTTATACACTGAAATACTCATCTCTGTGGGGTTAAGGTCACATTCAAAGTTGACTGCAATCAAAGGGGATTTGTGTGTGTGTGTGTGTGTGTGTGTGTGTGTGTGTGTGTGTGTATGTCTATAGCAGGGTTTCATCTGACATTAGAAAATGTGGTTTAGACTCTAAACTGGCAGGCTTTTTGAAATTACTATAAGTTATTCAAATAATTTTCCCATTTCTTGTGTATGCCCATCTCAACCACAGAAAGTAATCATATCCAAGATGGTACTCTTTAGTCAGGCCAGGTTTGGGAGCAAAGATATTTTGGTGAGAGCACCTCCTGTAGGGAGGATCACTGAGTTCTGGTTAACACCATATGTATTGAAGAAACTGTCTGATGATGAGCAGTGTTTATACTCTTTGGAAAATTAACAAATACTGCTTTTTCATTGGTACATTTGTCCTGTGGTGTGGGACAGAAAACATACAGCCTGGAATGTGGATAAAGGTGCATGAGACAGTAGGAGCTAGCTTGTACTATGAAATTATTTTGATTATAATAAGAAACCCAGCCTGGTTCCATAAACCAGCCCCTGGGCTGAGCTATGATGGGATGGATTTTAATGCCTACAGGGACTTCACCCAGTCATGTTCCACCCTAAGCTGCAGGCATGTCACTGGCACAGACATGTCACTGGTGTTTAAGCCAGACCAATGAGCTGTCTGGGCAGGAGATTCAAACCCTCCTGTTTAAGGAGGTAGGAATAATAAAATACAGTGCTGTTGCATGGGAATTCTGGGGTGTGTGTTGTCTCTGTCTCCAATCCCCCCCTGCTGTCATGACCTTTGGTGACTCAGTGTGAGGACAGGAGCCAGTTCCTGCAGGCAGAGTGGAGGGAGACAGAGGACAGTGCATGCAGAGCCTGTCCCTATAGCTAAAAGCTGGAAAAGACCAGATGTGAGCCCGACCCAGCAGCAAAAAGCCACAAAAATACAGCCAAAGCTAGCAACAGCCAGAGCTGTGAGGAAAATACAGCCAAAGAGCTGTGTGAAACAAAAAGACAGAGAAGCTGAAAAACCTGAAAAATAAAAGCCCCACCGAATAAATGGGTGGCTTTGTCTCTGTGCAGGATTATTCAGTTATAAAGGTATGGTGCAACGCTACAATCCTAAAAGTACCTTTGCCTCCTTACTCTGTGCCAGGAGGGTTTCACTGGCACATTTCTGAAGCAGAGCCGGGTTCAGTTTTGGGACGTGGAGCTCCTGTGTGTACAGCACGTTCAGCGGGGCTTGGGGAAGGAAAAGCCAAGGAGCCTTTGCTTGCATCAGAGTGTAATGAACTGCCCAAAGCTGAGAAATGGAGGAGACAGATCACTGGGGAGATTTCTAAGAAAGTGGCACATCCAAAATGCTGCATTGCTTGAATTCAGAATTTGGGACCTGAATGATGAAATTAACAAGCTTCTGAGGGAGAAAGGACACTGGGAATGCAGAATAAAGGAGCTGGGAGGTCCTGACTTTGCTAGGATTGGCCTGAAAATGTTAGATCACAAAGTGAAAGTTCCAGGAAACAGAGGCTACAAATACTTTGGAGCTGCAAAGGACTTGCCAGGAGTTAAGAGAGCTTTTTGAAAGGAACCCCTGCCACCCCCATGGAAGACCCGGGCTAAGCTTATGAAGGACATCAACACTGAGTACTGTGGCTACAGGGATGAAGATGATGGGATTCTGGAGACCTTGGAGCAGGAACATGAGAAGAAAGTTGAATCAATGGAAAAATTGAAGGTGGAGAGAGATGCACAACTTGCAAGAGGTGAGGAGGTGCAGGAAGAAAACATCAATGGTATCCATGAAGAAGGGGCTGATGAGGAAGGTGGCAAGGAGAGAGAAGGTGAAGATGGCCAACAGAAATTTATTGCACATGTTCCAGTGCCAACTCAACAGCAGATTGAGGAAGCTCTTCTACAAATATTACTTTTCTACATTGCAAGATATATACTTGTTTTCTTTGAAGAGAGAAGATGATTTTGACTAAAACAGCACTCTACAGTAACAAAAATATAAGAAAATCCAGGCAAAGAATACATAAATCTGCAGAAACTAGGACATATAAAATGTATATCTTTTTAACTTACTAGGTTTGGGTTGCATAATATGAACTTCCTACTTTAATAAAGTTTGATATTTGTAATTGTAGTCCATATATTTCTCTTATAATTTAACAAATTATACAATGGGTTGTAAATAAAAAACTTCAATACAGTGTTAACAGTTTTATTACTTTTATTATGGACTCAAATTTCATGCTTTTAAAAACTGTGTTCTAATTGTATTTTTCTCATTTAAACTTTTGCATTAACAGAACAATTTATAGAAGTGTCAAGACAAATATTTGATGGTTGATTATAAAGCAAGATTGATGACATCCCTCTAAAATGTTAACATTTCTGGTAATAAACTCACTTTTTCTATTAAATAAAACTTTTTTCTACATCTAAGAGGTCAAGAAAAGTACTGTTAAAATATGACTGTGCTTTGCTACTTTAGTAGTGTCTTTAATCATTCATTCATTAACTTGTCCAAAGCGCCCATTTTTATACAGTAGGAGTATAAAATGTGATCTCTGACAGAATCCTGCTCCATAAAATACTGCAGATTTCTATGTAGAAATCCTTTTGTGTATGTTTCTATAAAGTTTGTCCTTGGATCTGGATCAACAAATCATACTGTTAGATGCAGAGGAGACATTCTCATTATCATATCTAATTCAGTTTATTAATACAAGTATTTCCCCCATGTTCTTGTGGAACCTTCGCACCAACTCCTTAATAGACAGCAGTGGAGTCATACCACATTTTATTGGATTATGTTACATCAGAAAGTGGTACTGTGATTAAATGTGTTGTGACTACCACATTTCAGCTCCTTTCCTACTCCGTGACTCTTGCCAAGGCGGCCCATGCCAACATTCTCAAAAATAATCTCTTCCTTACAACTTGTAAACTTATGTACAATCCTGAAGTGTTAGCAGAGGACTTCTGCTGAAGCATTTGCACTTCACACATGCAGGTTAATAGCCTGAACAGTTAGCTGGCCATTCTTCCTGGAGAATTACAGCTACAATAAACTTTGGAGCATTGGTTTGTAAGTCAGCAATCACAGTCTATCATCAAGATCCACTTCTACACATGGTTTATTATCTACTTTAATTTAATTTTATGTTAACTGAAATAAATTTGGTTTGGCACTCATGAAAGTCACAACCCTTGAAAAGAGGGCTTCTGTCATCATCACCAACAGGATCCTGCAGTAAAACCTTTGCAGCTTCTGGTTTTTTCTTAAATATTTTGGAAGCAATTATAAGTTCTTTAAAAAACTTCCAGGTTTTTAGCTAATATAATTCCATGAGATAATCAACTATTTTAATTAAATTGCATTATTTAAATTTATTTTACTACCAGTAGCTTAAATGGATGTATGTAATTCATACATCCACAACTGTAATCTTAGCCTGAAATTTAGTAATAGACTTATACTTTCAATAGCTCACACCTTCCGTCTGTTTTGGTTTGAAGTCTTTCACATATTTGCTTTCATATATATCCCTGAGCTGAAAATAGTTTTACTGTAGAAACCAAAATCTAGTATCTGTTTGGTTACCTATAGCTATATTTCTTGAATTTTTCAAGAAATTGGGTCCAGAGGTATTACAGAGAGGCTTACTGAACCCTTTGATTTGAATTTGGAATTTTAGTTATGAGTTACTGTTTTCCTTTTTGATATAATTTTTTATGAGATGATTTTTCTTAGTATTTCAAGGCACCAACTCTATTCTGAGCAAGGACACCTTGCTGAAGTCCTGGAGTTGCATCTATTACTGGTAGGGCCAACATGTGGCATTTTATGATGCACTTCATGGCTTCTGATGACAGCACATTTCATTCTAATGTGACCTGGAGAGAAATAAACAGTGCAGTAAATACCATGGCAGAGTGGGGAAATAGCAAATGCCGAAAGATATGCATTATTTCAGCAGAAGCTATACTCATCCTAGCTCAGAACTGATACAAATACACATAATCAACCTTATTTCCAAGATTAAGCTCAAACACAAGTCAGAGGACACATTATGTGGACACCTAGAAGGTCAGTAAGTAACACAAAGACACAATAATTCTGACACAATAGTGGGAGAATTTCAAAGAAAGTTTTCTTCAGAAAACCTGATAGTTGAGTTTCTTCTCAGTTGACTCTGTGTGCAAGGCATCTCCTGCTGATTAACTAATTCACCCAGTACAAACTGGACCTGTTGTATGCACACTGCCTCAGCATGTCTGGAATTTTCAGAATGGGATCCAGCTTCCTGGAGCTTCACACAACACCCACAGAGAGCTAATAATGATTGCATGACAACCAGAGCTAGCATTTCACTCCATTATTTTTGTTGCTTTGAACACTGGGAATTTTCAGGCTTTTCACTACTCACTTTTTATAATCTTTTACTTTCAGATTCCACAAAATTCCTGTTCTTTCTCATGCTTTTCAATCATGTTCATTAAACACATGTGAGTGATAAAATACTTCAGGTTGGCTCATGTTGGTATTTTCTCATTGAAAAGAAAGCTGTACTAAGTGTAAGGATAAGCATGCTGTGGTGCAGGTCACCCACAGGCCACAAAGAAAAACCTAACCTCCCATGGAGTACTGACTCCTCCTTTGACTTGTGTGCTCCCTCTGTTGTTGTTTCCTCTGCCCATGTGGTGTTTTCTGCCTCTGCTTAAATACATTTTTTCCAGAGGCACCACTATCATTGCTGATAAGGTCAGCTGTGCCCTGCATTGGGCTCATTGAAGCCAGGTGGAATTGGATGCATCCAGCAAGGGGGCAGCCTCAGCCTCTTCTCAGAGGCCAGAAAAATGGATATATCTGGAAAAAAGACACTGGAAAGAGGATATATTAGTAGAACAACTACTTCTTAGTGGCAGTATTAATTATTCTTTTCAGCCTTCTTATAAGTGAAGTTCTTGGTAGAATTTCTTGATAGGAAGGAACCAGAATTAAAATTTACGTTCAGTATCTTCTCTCAGTACCTCCAAAAGCAAAGGAAATGGGTGGGCTTCCTTCCTGGCTTGCTATTCATTCTGGTGTAAAACCTTTCTGAAAGACACTGAAGAAACAGAATCTCCATTTTAGTGCTGTGCTCAAGAAAGGGAGAAGCAGAATCTGGAACACCTAACTTTGCTACAAGCCCAGACACCAACAGCCTAACAATCAAGCCATAAAGTGTAAGTGGGAGGAGGTAAGGATAAAAGAAGAATAAAGTTATAATTGATGTGATATGTGTTTTCTCACTCTTGCTCTAAAAAGCAAGGAAATACAGCAAAATCTATATCAGGTTACAGCATAGCATAAAAGCCATTCCTGAGCACAAGGAAGCAATTCCACTCATAATTGTAAAGGCCATAGCCAAGCTGACAAGCTTTGGCATTTGGGAGCACTATAAATGGCTATTAAAATATGGGTCTCATTCAAATTGCTATGACAGGGCAGAGAGATAGAACATTACAAGGTCAGGTCATGCCAATTTTCAGGGTAGACTTAAGTCCAGCAAGCCAATCAATCATCCAATGCATTTCAGATTTTAACTAAACTAAGCTTGAAATAGAGGTGCACAGTTATATCAGAGAAAAATGCACAAACAAGTGTGGAAACAGATTTAGAAACAATCAAATAAAAAAAAAGAATCACCCATTTTGGCTCCAAAACATTACCAATGTACTACAATAATAGCAGCCTTTGGAGATTCACATCTAAATACATTTTCATTGCATAAAAATAACAAACTCTATCTAAAGGAATATATCGTTTATTTTATATTTCTCATTTGTTCTGTGTTATATTGGATAAGAACTACTTTGGTACACACTTTCTCTGATAAAGTGTTTAAAAAGAGAACTTTGGAAAGGTGGAATTATAAGAAGGAAGAAAAAATCATGAAAAATGAGGTAACAACTTGGTCTCTCATTTGTTTCTAAATTATACTTATGTTTTGCACAATAATATAATTGTTACTAAAGATCACATTTGCAGGCTTTACTAATGCCATTTGTAGATTTTGTTTATGCTTCAATCTTTTTTTTTGTATTGTATTTAATTTTGCCAGAGGCTATTCTCACACACACAATAACACCCAAAACCAACAAAAGTCCTCCCCAATCTTTCTACTCATAGCATTTCATTATTTTGGACTCAAAAACTAGCAGGACTGGAGAAGACAAAGGGATTTCTCAAATTGCTAAGGATTTTGCACAGCTGTGTAGCTCAATGAAAATACATGGTTGAAAGAAAATACAAGGTCTGTAGAGCTACGGTAGGGGTTGCTTCTCTGGCATATTTCCTAAATGAAGTGTCAACAGGTGACAGAAGAACTTAAAAGTCAATAGCTCACAGTAGATCTTCAAAGTATATTTCATCTTTTAAGAAACAGCAAATTGGATCTTGACTATTATGAGAGAATATAATGGGATTTTTCCAGTTCCAAAGAAATCTAGAAAAATATAGATCCACAAAATTATGTCCAGAGAAATTCAAAAGGTATAAAATACTTCTGAATGTGATAAAAGGCATGTTTTGAAAGCCTTGGACACTTCCAAGTCGCCCAAATAATGTGGTTTCAGATGCCTCTCCCTAAGGAAAATCATCATCTTATGTATTTGTAATGCAGTTTATTATGTTCTCTGCTTTTCCATTAAGTATGTATGAATTGAGTTAGTCATGAGGAACCCAGTACCTGTGTCAGGTACATATTCCTGAATTTTGCTATTAATATTACTATGAATATTATTTTTGTATCCACATCTCTTACTAAAATCCATTATAAGCAGAAAAATAACCTATTTTTCTTGTATTCATTTCTAACTCTAAGGTATTACTCATGTCTGTACATGTATTTAGAAGCCTAAGTTGGAAAAGTTAAAATACTTTTATAAAATAAATACTCAATTTATTATTGTAGAAATAATATAAATGGTCTCTTTTTCAATACTTGTATGGGGTTTTCATATAATTTTCTGTCTGCCAAGCAAGTTTTCAATCTACCTCCCTGTCTGCTCCTGCAGCCCACATATGAACAGCTTCTCTATGAAGATCTTATGGAAGATGGTCTCAAAGTCCTGACTGAAGCCCAGACAGAAAATATCCACTGCTCTCCTGCCATCCAGCTTTTGATTTAGTGATGGGTTGACTTGGCCTGTCTGCAAGAAATCTCAACCTCTCTGTCTCTCACTCGCACTCCTCAAGAGGACAGAAAAGAACAAGATTTAAAAGCTCACTGTTTGAGATAATGGTAGTTTAATAAGAAAAGTAGATGCCATTTACACAAACAAAGGCAAGATAAAAGAGCCAATATTAAAAAAGCAGATTTATGAAAGTTACAAAACTTTGTAGTGATTTCATTTCCACAGAATTTAATTATTAATTGAAGGACTACAGTATCTGTGACGCACTGACAATGAAATAATATATATACACCAGCAGCAAACACAGAGGCATAACACATTCAGTGTTAACTACTTAGCCTAGGCTCCATTTACTGTCAACTGAAGAAAATAAACATTTTTAGTCACAGTTTCTCAAAGGACCAAAGCCCTATTTTCTACTAATATTTGGCAACCAGGTCATACTAAGATGCCAAACAATGACCTCATAAAAACCATCCCCATTAGACAAAACACATTACTGACTCAGGCATTATTAATGTTTGAAAGGAATTGCATTAAAGGCTTTCCCCTGGATATCTCTACTGAAATTAGTTAGGTTTCTCCTTCAAAAGACAGGGGAAAGAAGAAGGTCTTCTTGATCTCCTTCCTCTAAGTCCTGCTCTCTTGATGAAGACTGCTTTCAGGTTCTAGGATATATTTCTGTGTATGCTGTAACAAATGTGCTCCAGGGTATTTTTGCAAGAGGGATTTCCTGACAAACACAAGAATTTTTCTTCATCTGTTAGCAGTAATAGCTGCATGCCAGAATATTGCCATTGACTAAGAACCATTATTCTTTCCTTGATTGTAGCTAGATCATCATAAATGAGGAAGATTCTCAAAGAGCTTTTCTCTTCCAAGACAAATGTTATTGTTTTGGTCTTCTACCTGATTATTGGTTGTTATAATAGCAGCTCTTCTGCTGCAGAATGCCTAATTAGGCATTTTGCAGAATTTTTATCATATGTTGTTCTTTATCAAATGACAACAGCTACAGAGATTAATAAAGCTGTCAGCTGTGGATAAATTTATAAGTGATTATTTCAATTTCTATTCTCAAGTGTTATGCATTAGGATATTGTCATTTTTATTGAGGGAGGGAACTGAAGTGGATAGATTGGATAGAATTATCTCCTTAACACGAGGGAGCTTCAGATTTTGTTGAATAGTGTCCTCCCTAGAGAAAGATACAGTAGCAGGAGAATTTTAACTAACAAGTCGACAAATTTCTGTTATTAGTATGAACTACATGTTTAGCTGGCAATAAGAAGAATCCTGAAGTGCGAAGAAAAATAAAGAAGAATTCATTATCAATTTTAAGTACATTTAAGCTAAATATTTGAAAAATTTGCATCCTTACATTCTTGAATGATCTAATTTTAAAAGCAGCAGAATTCATTTAGTTATTAGTACCATTTTAATGACAATAGATCTTTGATCAATGTAGTATTACATTGATTTGTGTTTCTTAACAAAAGTTGGAAAATACAAATCCCTCATAAGAAATACTCAAGATCAAAAGTGTCATGACCATAAACTCACTCTGCAGTGCATCTTTGTCCCACTTTTTATAAAAAATCTGTATTCATGTATGGATGTTTGTAGATCAACAGGGGCAGGAGCTGATTAGCAAATGAACAGATAAGGGACTTTGACTTGCTTGGCTTTCAAATGCACATAAAGCTTCCTTCTTCTTCCTTTGCACCAACAGAGTTTCTAAGCCATAAGAAAATATATCCTGGTATTAAAAATGAAATTTGTAATTTTCCATTTACATCCAGAATCTTTCCTTCAGCCCACTGGTCAGATTATTAAGTGATTCAAATCATCCATATTAACTTTCTAGTAAATTAAGTGCTCAAGTCATGAAAATAGAAGACTCACTTAAATTTCATTCATATTTCTTGGGTCTAAATAAGTTTTTACTCATATTTTAAACTGGAACAAAAAGTGTGAAATAGCCACAGATATTTTTCAAGCAAAAAGGAGAATTTATAAATGTAAATGGACTGTTCTTTGTCCACAATGAAGCAGGGTGGAATTACACTGTTCCTGTGCAAAGTCATGAAAATGGTGTGCAGAACATAATTATGTCTGGAGAAATCCATTGACAAGTTTTGTTTCAGGACTTACTCAAACTGAAGGAATTTCTCCAACTCAGGAACTTTTCAATGATCATACTCTGCTTTGCTGTTCAACAGTCCAGCTTCTGTTGGACTGTGCTCATCTCTGTATTGCACCCATTCCTTTCAGACACACTAGCTGCACCTACATTGCCATAAAGAGGAGTTTGAAAGTCAGGTTTTCCATGTCTACCCAGAGCTGGACATTGGGTAAGCTGCACCCAGTTTAAGTACACCTGAAAAGGGACCAAAAGGTGGACACCTCTAGGACTTATTCACTTTAAATAAGTTTCACACAAGTATAGTCTTCATCATAATGAAACCTGGCCTATTATGTTCATATATCCCATCTGCTCTTGTGACTTGATAACAGATAAATGCAATGATTTGGAAATTCTTCTTAAAAAATTCACAGTGATACTTGTTACACGGTCACCAAAGATATCCAGAGTCAAGTCTGGAAAGGGTCAGGAATTCTCTTGTTCTCTCCAAAAATAAAAAATATTCTTTGCAAAGAGCTATTCAGCATCTCTGTGTCATGTATTTGATGTCACATTGTGGATTCAAGATTCTTATGTCACTATGCTGTTGGTTCCCATTTTCCTTTAGCTGATAGATCACAAAAAGAGATCCTAAATTTGGGACATCTGTTGAATTGATTTTATTAAGTTCTTAAAGCAGTCATACTCACTAGAACCAAAAATTACTGTCTTTCCTATATATATGTTGTGGGAATGGAAACATGAAAAATTTAAAATAAATTTAAATACATAGCTGCAAATTAATAGGTAAGGATGTTAGTCATTAAGTTTCAATTAATAAGATCCTTACCATATCAAAATATTTTCAGTCATTGACCTTAACAATGACACAGTAGAATCCTAAAATCTGAAAGCAGTGCTCTAACTTGCATTTTATTAAATCCTAATCTGGCTTGGCCTTTCTGATCTCAGCAACTCATGCTGAGTACTGTAATTAAGAATTGAGATGAAACAAACACATTATTTTTAGATTATGTGTGTTAAAACAAAAGGAAAATATTGTTATCTATTCTTATTTATTTTACAGCAGACAAATTATGCACCAATTTCTATATCAATCTTATAATTTCTGTGTAAGACATAATGGATCTCTTTAAACGCTACCCAGTGTTGATTTAAAGGCTGAAAATATACCACATTTCTAATTTCTACCACTGGTTAGTTATCCTCATTATTAAAAGTTTAATTATTAAGAATCAGAATTTAACTAGTACAAGCTTCCAAACACCAGCTCTTATAATACAGGATGCTTTGCCGATGAAATGTATTTTACAATTGATAACTAATAGTATCAGGGGATAATTAAAATAGACTTTCTTATTACCCTGTTCAAACAAGAGGCTTAGACTTTTGGTAGTCATATTCTTTTTTTCTTTTTTAGTTAACATCAGCATCAATATTTTCCTACAGAATTTTATTTAAAAGAATAATTAGAAAACATTTCAGTTTAAAATTTTTGTGGTTTAAAACCAGCTGGAAATTATTCCTCAAGTAGGTGCTTCCCTTCCCCCCCACCCCATCTGGTGAGAAAGGGAAAAAAAGGCAGAGGGTATGGGTTCAGATAACAATTTACTAGAAAAACTGAAATGAGATAGGGAAAAACAAAAAGTGATAGCAACAATACTGATAAAATAGTGCATAAAAACAACTAAGGTTTAGATTAATTGTTAGAAGGAAGAGAACGGAAACCTTTCTTCTAATCTCTCTCTATATTCAGATGTCACAGACAGTATGTTAGATGTACTTAGCACATGACCGGAAAATCACATGACCTTAAACAGGAGAATCCCTTAGTTTTAAGTTTATATAAGTTGCA
Organism: Zonotrichia leucophrys gambelii; assembly: GCF_028769735.1. NCBI lineage: Eukaryota > Metazoa > Chordata > Aves > Passeriformes > Passerellidae > Zonotrichia > Zonotrichia leucophrys. The sequence continues at coordinate 54,175,350 of NC_088170.1, read as the reverse complement.
ATTTACACTTAAATGTATAATAACCATTATGATACAAGCAAGATGTTTAGGGATTAAACGAAGATCCAGCATAGAGAGAAAAGGAAAGAAGAGCTTTTATTTGCAAACTCCCTTAAAGCTTTTCTCCCTCCTTTTCTTCTCCTTTTAGAGAGGCGACCATAACTTGCCCTTATATGAACCTCACTAAAATTCAAAAACTTGCACTTCCACCCCGTTTTTCCTGAAGTGCTGGGGTAATTAATGAAATGAAAGAAAATTTGGTAATGTAAACATGTCTTTTAATAAATAACGCTACACTTTGGAAACGACCACAGTTGTGATAAATATGCAAACTTAACTATCTATTCTATTCTTTAGTAATGCTGACAGGAAAGATCCTCCACTGTGCTGCCCCAGCTACTGGAAAATACAAAGCCGAAGACCACTGAGTTGTGTGTGAGGATCCTGGGTGAGCAGACACCAAGGAATGTGTAACTTAGTGCTTCTGTAGCAAGATTTGCTTTGTTACTTGCTTTTGTCAACATTAGAAAGTTAGAACATTCAGGTATAAAAGCTTGGGGCTAAGGTGTGAGAAATGTCATTCTGTCAAGCCCTGGAAAATGCAGTAGCTTGATTGTAATGCAGTTCCTTTTATAGCTTTGAAAAACCAGGTGCTCAAAATATCAATACACAGTAACTATTAACTCTGGCTCACAGCTCAAGCAAACAATTTTTGTGAAAGAAATCTCTAAAGGAAACAAGATTCCAAGCAGCAGACTGGAGAGGGAGCTTACTTATTTCTTCAATAGTAGAAAGGAGATGTCTTTTTTACTCATACACAAAGACACTCACCATGTTCTAAAAGCTTAACACAGGCTTTTGAAAATATACCTTTCTCTAAGCAAGTTACAAATAAAAGAAACCAAACCCTCTTGAATCAGTAAACCTCCAGTTTTCAGAAGAATGTCCAAGCTACCATGATTTATCACCAGAAAGAGCTGTTTCTGCATCCTCTTTACTTCTTACAAGAAAAAAGTCTCAAGGTTTAACAGCCCAGAGTTCTGGTGCACATGTTCAGACAGTCTCAGAGTTCACACTCAAGTACACAACAGGGAACCCTTACGTGCTCTGCCACAAACCTACCATGATTTATCAGCATAAGCTGATGAAAAGAGCTCAATTATCCATAGAGCTGCAGAGAACTCACCTAACTTTTTCTATTACCACAATTACAAATAAGGCTGGACAGTATCAGTAATGACAGGAATTTTAGAGTTCTTGGGCTGCCTGTTAAGAGATCTTTCTGTTAGCTTAAGTGGAAGGTCAATGGGGTCACTCAAGAAAGATATTTAACCTGGTGTACATTTGTGTTTAACATGCTTCAATTTATTTTTGGATCCTGTTTTCCCTAGGGATAATAATTTAGGAGAGAACAGATTATTTATAATGGCATGAATCACTTAATCATATTCTAAGTTTCTACCTTATTTTTACTCAGTTGTATTTAGGAGGTTCCATTATGGCCCTGTGTCTCTGCAATATTGATCTGTGGTTATGCTTTATACCCTCCTGTTAAATAAGTTGAAGGTATGAAATTAACAAAGGAACAAAACCTCTCCACATAGGTCATAAACCTGTGGAATGCATTGTCATGAGGTGCTGTGCATGTCAAAAGTATAAATGCTTGCAAAGACAGTGACACAAATCATGGATGAAAAGTGTGCTGAGGACTGTTATTCAAAAGATGCAGCAACAGCTTTCACCTCAGGAAATACTTGCTCTACAGTTTCTCCAAAGCAAGGACATTTATCAAAGGAAGCACCACTCTCTATATGAAGCCTTTCCTTATCATCTTTTTCTAGAGACGGCTCCTATCAAAGACATGATTCTGGACTGAAGGGTCATTTAGTCTGCTCCAGACACAGCAATTTTTCTTGTTGCTCCTAAACTGTTTATGTAAACTAGCACTACAGCCCCATTTGAATGACTGCAGCTCAAGGTAACTGCTCTTCCAGAGTGACTACAGGAGCTGCCTTACCCAAGAACCCTCCTCAACAATCAACAAAATGAGACATCTGCACAAGACATCCTATGCTTATCTTTGATTATGCTTTATATCTCCTAAATAAGCTTCACATATGGCAGCAATGAAAAGAATAATATAAAGGTATTTTCTGACACACAGACACTAAAAGTGTGATTGTGCTCTTTCATAGTTTGTTACAAAGCTTATACCCCCTAAGATGTGCTAGAGAGATGTGTAAGCTGTGCTTCTCACATAAAACATGGTTTTGGAAACTGTTTTAAGAATAAACAGATTTGGACTTGTAGAAAAACACCCGTGATGTCAGTAAGTCTCTGTGTGACTGCAATCACAGTCCCAGAGGATGCCTGGGAGAGGCCTTGAAAAAGCTCTTTTCTTACCATGACTCATATGAGACTCAGCAACCATGCCTGTCCCTGCATTTTGGCATGGAAAGGCCCTTTCCTTTGGGGCAGTGAAGAGGAAGGAGTTGCAGTTGCTGGTTGGCCTTTCCCAGAAAAATCAGCTATTAAATTAAAACACCACACTTCTCAATGGTAGTCTTCAAAACCAATCTTCAAAACCAGAATTACCACAGTTTTCAACATGTAATAGCATAACAGACAGAATAAATTTCTATGGTTCCCAGTTTTAGATGCCATTTTTTTCTAAATCTTCCTTACATTATTATTAGGAGTTAGAGCTTTCTGGCACTGATCTCTGTTCAAAGCATTCAAATTACTTCATGCTGCACAGTGTTTCCTTTTGTATTACTCATTTTTCATACTAATTTTATGATATGTCAGTTCTCTAACACTTAATTAATATTTTCCACCTCCATGCTTTATTTGGTAATTTTAACATATTCCTCTCTGTCTTCTCTCAGGGAAATTTAGACTATAAAGACTTGACAGAAAAGAAGAAAAAATCTATTAATTCAGCAAGACTTGTAAGAAACAAAATATATTTTGTATCAGGATAAAATAAACAGTGTATTTTGGATCAATCACTGTCAGTGAAACAAGCTATGAAAACTGTCATTTCTTACAGGCCTGAAACCTGGGTATAAATGTTTTATTACCTAAATGCTTAATATAAATTCAAAGCTCTGCAGCAGCCCTCCTTTTAAAAACCTTATGTTTTTTATTACTACCTTATCCCCCTTATCTTTGCTCAGATATTTACATGCCTAAATATTATATAGAAATTCTACCTAAAGCAGTATTAATAAAAGATGTTTAAGGCTTTTATCATTACAAAGAGCTACAATGAATCTTTGTAGACAGGAAATTCAGTCTAGCCAGAACACACTAAATTACCTTTGTTTCATTATAGTGCTATTTGTGGAAAATCTCACCTAATTTAAAACAGTGCTGCTTCGGATATGGAACTGCTGCATGTCTTAGCTGCATCCTCAGTTGGACTTTGGAATTTAATATGAAGTTCTTATCAGCCCCTAAAGTGACAACATCATCTACATACTATTTCTATTTCTAAATGTTCCTCAGGAATAAGCAATTATTAATTAGACAACAAAATTGGTCTATTTCTTTAGTTCTGGCTGAGTGATTCCAGGACAGTTTTTTTATGAATAAACTATATTAAGTGAGGTACTGGCTTTTAAGAGTGACCATGTACCTTTAAAGCTATCTCTAAAACACAATCCTCCCAGCAGCCAAAGGAACGGGAACATAATTTAATTTTCTCTGTTCTAATCTTGAAGCTCTTTCTCATACTGCAAAATGGTAAATAAATGTCAACACAAGAAGCTGCAGCAATTTATATTCTTGGAGACTAGAAAGTCAGTTCCAAGCTCTTAGATTTATTTTGCTTTTACAACTCTTAGATCACACCGCCTTGTTGGTATTTTTAGGCTTGAAAAATAGTTCCCAAGGGTCTAAGCTATTGTATCACATTAACAGTGTGTACCATTCACTCCTCAAATTTGTTCTTTTTTCTTATTAGAGATCCCATATTTATTCTGAGCATTAAATATAGAAGTATATTTCAGTTATGAATCATAAATTATTGACAACAAAGAGGTATTCAAACCTTGTTCAAAGTAATTTTTTTCCATGTGACACTAAAATCACTGCTATTAAAGTCAACTTAATTTCGAAAGTTTAAAATAGATCAATATTTCCTTTTTAAAGCACAGGGACAACTTTAAATGAGTTTCCAGAACTCCTACTTGTACAAGAATAAAACTTGTATTTGTTTCCACAGAGACAACAGCCATTCTGCATCAAACAACTGAGAGCCTATCTCCTGGGCAGTGGCATTGTGAAGGGAACCCTGCCAGCTGTCCTGGTCTCACTCTGCATGAAGCCCAATTACCCTTGCATGAAATAAGGACAGAAATGCCAACTTTCACTGAACATGAGTTTGCCTATAGTTACCATCAACTGAAGTTAGAAACCAGTTTAGGCTGGTTTCTTGGAAATCTTGTTTTTGTTTTGTATCACATTAAGAGATTGTATGAAATGCTCTCAGATACAGTCTCTCATATTTTAATAAAACTACTAGAAAGGAAAGAACACAAAATTCCAGTTCTGTATGTCTTTTTTGACATCTACTGTACATCCTAGGAACCCTTATTTGGCTAAACTACCACCTATTTTTTGGAAGCAGTGAGCTCCAGAGGGTGATCTGAACCACAGCTGATTCTCAGGGCCTGATGGGCAGCTTGTAGCCGTCTCCTGCATTGTCTTAATTTGTGTTTCAATTAAAATTCTGAGGAGAATGCATGGAGGTCTTTGGTTCAAGACCAAACTTGGACTTTGTTTAGAATATTTGGGTATCTCTCTTAAGGACATCTAGATGGCACTAAACAAAGCCTTCTTTTCATTGTCACCAATGTTTGTCAGATTCACTCAGGTCAGTTTGCAGGAAAAAGAAAAAGTTTCATAACTGATTTAAAGCTTCATTTTTTTCCTCCAATAGTCATCTGATAAAGACTTACAATTAATAAATCTGTTACGTGCAGTAACAGATCATAGTGCTGTACTCTCAGCATCTGGAGGCTCCCTGATTGTCCTTGTCCAGCTTGGTTCGTGGCTCTCCCCATCCTGCTCCATGCTCCAAAGCCACATTCCAGCCCCCTGGAATCTCTCCCTGCCCAGAAATGCTGCAGCAGGGCCAGTCCCCACAGCCATGCCCATGTTCCACTCCTGCCTCAGGCCATGCCTCATTCCTGGGGCTGGGATTGTCCTGGTGTCCCGCGTGTTTCCTGCTCCTGGCTGGGTGGGACAGCCCCTGACTGAACAGCCTGTGTGAGCCACCCCTGGGGTCCCTGCTCCCCTCCCCAGGGCTTCATCCCTCAAGGGCACCCTGGCAGCATACAACTAGATCACTGGAACACAGTCAGATGTTTCAGGTCTTTATTTTTCCTTCACCTTCTCTTTCCAGATATTGATGTTTTGCAGAATGCAACAAGCTGTAAGTGCTTGGCAGACCCGACCATCAAAAGTGCATCCTTGCATCCCTGCTCTCAGTGCTGGCCCCCAGCTGAATGCAATTGAGGCTCCATGTCTCAGTCCTTCTCTTTAAAGGCCAGCATGTGACTGGCCCTGGCAACCTAATAGATGCTCCCAGTCCCCCTGACCATGACCTCTCATGACAACTGCATTCCTCTGGGGAACTGGAAATGTCAGGCATCAAAGAAAGACCCAAGAGAGTGTCAGACAGTTTTCTCAGCAGCTGGCTTGTGACTAAGAAGTTCGCTGTGACAGAGATCAGTGACCAAAACCAAAATATAAAGCTGAGATGTTCAACCTAGCTTTCCCTACACCATGGTGAAAGGAAAGGCACTGAATAACAAGAGGATGAACAGGAACATTAGGGCAGATCCTCAGCTGCTGTAAAGGTGTATTGCCTGGATAAAAACAAAGGAGATGAGACTCATTAACCTAACAGTCCTCACACCTATTTTACTGTTGCTAGAAAAGGTTTTGCTGCATCATTTTAGAAAATGATGACTTGATAGAATTGAAGGTTTTTACCTGAGTAATTTTAAAAGTACAAGAAATAGCAGAAGTAACATACTCTGCTAGTGTTAACATACTTTGTTTTGACCTTATGAAACACTCTTGGTTCAACAAAGTCAAAATGTGCAAATTTTTATACTAATTTAATGTACTGTAATGGTTAAACCATATCATCTGTGCATTATGTCAAGTCAAATTAATATAATGAAATAAAATATGACACTTTTTGTCACAACATAATATTGTCCAGTATTTTTACATAGTCTATTATTTACATCACATTCCTCAAATTAAATAAATTGAAGTAATATTGTTCTTTTACAATAGTTCAATTTTTAATCCAATTACTAATATAACTATTTCATCAATTACTTACTATCAAAATAAAAATTTTAACATTTGCAACAGAATAGAATTTTCAAAATTTCCAGCTTTTCTCATACATTATGGTAATGTTAAGATGACCAAATTCTTCCAACGTAAGTATAACACAATATTATAGAAAAATAGAACAACATCCATCATCTCTATTGTAAATAGGCTTATCTACTTGGAATGACTGTCCATGTCCAATCCTTCAAATATGTTCAGGTGCTAACAAATATTTATAAAATCAAACAAACCATGAAAATATTCTGCACACACAGGAAATTAGCAGTTTTCCCTCTGTAGTTTAAAGGCATATGTCTCTCAATTTTCTCCCTTTACAACATGCAGAGGATGAAAAATAGCCTTATCACCCTGAGTGATTTTAGATATTCATCATTAAGTCTGTATTTACTATGCATAGAATCCATTAAGGAGGATGATGGTCTCTGTGGTAAAGGCCTGGGTTTTGTAGGGGTTGCAGGAACATCTGTGTAGTCATCCTGATACTCCCTTTACAGTGTGACACAAGGCTGCATGGTAGATTGTTGTGAAGCACTAGGAATTTCAAACAAGGCCTGCAGTAGTAGGTAACTGATGTATATAAAAGCTTTGTCTGATCCACTGTCATTTACAGCAGCAACTTGTTCTTAATGCTTACCATGAATTAGGGAACACCAGGGAGAGTCACACTCTTATTCTGGTTAATCAAAAGGCTCTGTTGAAGTGAATAGCTCAAAGCACATAATGAGCTGGATTTGCAATTGAAGTCAATGTATGCAGTTCAGAAAAGACATCAAAGGCAGGAGCTTATGGAGGCTGGAGGAAGGAAGAAATTTACCTCTTCTCTGAGACTTTATCAGCAGTTTCACTCACAGGAAAAACTGATGCTCTTATGTTCCGCACAGTGTAATATTCCAAAGGTGTTACATTTAAATCGCTGTTTCACAAGCCCTAGTATCCTTTGAGGGAGCAGAGGACATTCACAGCTTTAGTGCTATGGGACTTTACACAGACTTAAGCAATATCTCAGGGATAACTTGCCTAAGATACAGAGCTTCCTGCAGACCTTGGTTGAGGAACAGACTCCAATCCTCTAGTCAGACAGAGAAATGTTTTCTTAGACCAGAGTATAAGAATCAGAGAAACACAGGATAGTAAGAAACCTTGTGGCTCAGGAAACAGTAACTTGCTATCATATAAGCCAATTATTTTCTTAAGTATAACCTCCCTAATAGCAAAAATCGAATAACCACCTGGCACAGCTGCACAGCCAAAAAAGAATAGGAATATTAACCATAATTTGAAAATTTAATAATTATCTATAATCTGTTATACTCTGAATATCTTGACCTTGGTGATAAAATTAAGTTCTTATAGCATCTTTTCAAGAAATAATGAAAAGACTCAAAGACTACACCTTGGATTGCTCCCAGGATGAGCCATTATCTGGTAATTTGAAGCAAACTTTCTATTTGGTATTACCTGAAGTTGCTAAAGTGGCAAAAAAGTATTTTCATATGCTGCCAATGATAAGAAACAGGTGAAACTTTTGTAACACATGAAGATATTCTTTATTGTACAAATTACTTCCACAGGAAGAAAAGACAGGACACAATAATGCAAAAAACCTTGTTCACCTGCCTGTTCACATCTTGAAAACCTCTGAGAATATTCAAAGTAGATAAATCCTCTTCTGTAGATAGAGGAAAATTTTCTCATTGACTTTACTGGAAGATGTCAAAAACATAAGTGGCATCTCCAAGTTCTCCTTAGTGATAAAGTCTGTTCCTTCCCTGTGGCTGCAGCACACATGATAAGAATAATCTCAGCCTTAAGCTATACACTTAAGGGTTTGGGCTGCTTTTGGGTGAGGATTGAGAGGTAAGAAAGAGACAAGAAGCAGATGCTCTGTAACTTAAATTTTGGCAGAGCCCTGAAGATCAGAGAGCTATGTTTGGTGCTTTGGGCTCTTGTTCAGGCTCTATAGCTTCTTCTCTTCTAAGAGTTTCTTTTTGAAACACCTGAAAAAGGTTCATTTTAACTTGTTTTTCACTTGTTACAGTGACATGTGAGATCAATATTGTGAAAAATGAAAATAAAGGTAAGAAAAAAGTTTTAAGTTTTTATGTGGATGGAAGACTGTCTACAATACCCAGAACTTTAGTGGAGGGTAAAAGGACTAGTATTAAGATAAGTATTTTCTGCTATTCTCACTAAGAGATTTGGGTTTGGATTTTTTGGGTGGGGATTTCATGTGCAGAGGAGACGGGTATTTTTGTGGGATTGTTCTTGTTTTGTTTTGTTCAGCTAACAAATATGCCAAAAGTGACAATGTGAATTTTAGTACAAGTACCACATACTTCACAGTTTCTCTAATTGCTTATTGTCTAAAATCATTGAACATCTTTAACTAGTTAACTGATAAAACAACTTTGCAGATTTTCCTAGCCATGAGGCAGTCTTTCAGTTTGACAGTTTACTCCACAATTAGTCTACTCAATGGGTTTCCTAACAAAATGGAGTTCCTCTAGAGCAACAATCAACATCTGTGAATACCCTTATCCAGAGAGATTACTACTAGGATCACTCAGAATGCTTTTACCTGTGCAATGTATTTTCCAGTTATCAAAACTAAAATAAAAATTTGCCTTATCACTCTATTCACTGTTTTCCAATGGAAAAATGTCTGGTTTACAAAGTACCTCAGTAATCTAAAATTGAAACGATTTCCATCTAAAAGTAATCTAAAAGATCACTAATGCCCTGTCAATGTAATCTGTAATGAGTAATCTTTCTAATGAGGAACAGAGGAAAAAAACTGAAGTCCATTGTTACAGAAGAAAATTCTATCAGGGTCCCTCAGGGCAGGAACTAAGAGCAGGCTCAAAAGCTATTGATAGCATCAAAATTCTCTAACACAAGTATCAGGTGAATTTCTGTGATTTTACTTCTTTTAATAAAAAATCCACTTAATCTTGCATTCATAAAATATTCTCTGTGAACATATAAACAGAAAGAAATACCAAGATACTGTCCCATAGTCATAATTCTTCTTTATGGAGAAATAAAGAGGAAAAGACTAAATGATGAGAGCCAGTAATGTTATTTAATTTACTAGTTTAAGATACTCACAGTCGCCACCAAGACATCAACAGCATAAGAGCTAAGAAAGACCAGGAAAGTCCTTCTCACTTGATCAGCTATCACAGTTACCTCCTTTAACCATGCAAGTCTTTCTGACAGACTTCTGTGCTTGCTCTTAGTGTCTCATACAGGCTCAAGAATCTTGTCCTGAAAAGTTCATAGTATAATTAGAAATAAGAAGGGGGGAAAATATATATATGTGTATATGTAGGTATGTGTATATATATGATTACAAAAATATTATTACTGCACTATATTACAGAAAGGGAAAAGATCTAGAAGGGGAAATGATAGTCTTAAAGTGAAATTTAAAAATTTAAGTCTGAAAAGTAAACACTTAAAAATCTGTAGAATACAGATTTTAGAGATCTTATTATTTATTTATGTTCTCTAAATATACAGAAGCAACTTAGTAGTTCTGCAACAACTTAACCCATCCATACTAGGGTTTGTATAGTTTGTTTTCTCACTGTATGTTCTGAAAGGACTGATCCAACAGATGTATTTTAAAAATTTCTGTTTCTTGCCCATAAAAACAAATTCTTAAATATAAAAACCACAATGGTGATTTTCTTAAAAAATCTGTGTTGGTGTCATCCCTCCATGCAAGTGAAGCAGTTAAGATTAAAAGGTTAAGATGGGGATCAAAATTATACCTCTGGGGAAGGAGATTCTTTGCTTCCAAGCAAGAAAAATATTGTGGCCTCTGAGATACAGCAGGCACAAGTCACAGCAAGTAGATATCTGAAACGTAAGAAATTCTCAAGAGACAGCAGTGAGGAGGGTACACTTACAATGAAATCCTCAGATTTGATTCAGTTAGAAGCCTAAATTCATATTCAGCACCCAGACATACGCTGGGAATACAAGGTGTTTGAGTACTTCCAGGTGTAAACCACACAGCAAGAGCAGCCAAAGAGAGTTTATGCCACCCGCACCTTTGGAGGTATTAAAACCCTCAAAGCCCAGCTGTACAGAGCCCTGGGCAGCCTGCTCCAGGATGTCCTGCCAGAACAAGAGGGCTGGATGTGGTGACCTCCCCTGGCCCCCACCACCAGCTGTTCTGTGACCCCCAGGCAATGCCTGCTCTTTGGGATGACCAGGGCCAGGCCAGGGCCTGGGAGCCACCGCCCCAGGGGCCTCGGGGCAGGGCCAAGCAACCAGAGCCCATCAGCACCAGGGCCATCAGGGCAGAAGGAGAAAGCTGGGGTGGGACAGGCCAGGCAGAGACCAGGCCCATAGTGATGGCCCATAGTGATAGGGCAGGCAAGAGTCTCAGCTGGAAGTGTCCCCACTAGGCTGAGGGACAGCCCTGGCCACGGCCACCTCATGGTGTCCAGGAGCATGTCCCAGGGTCACAGCAGGAAGGCACCACCCTCAGCAGCACCAGCTCTCAGCTGGTCCTGAGTCCCAGCCGCCAAAACTCCTTCCACCCGTGAGGTAAGGGCTCTCCTGGTGCGCCCTGGGCTGGCAGCAGAAGCAGTAATAAAGCAATACTTTAATTTTCCCAGTAGTTAAGTGACATTAAATCTGGTATTACACTCTTCAATGCCTCTCCCTGCAGTGTCTGAGAAACTGCAGATCTCAGCCAAGAACAGTAATGGGAATTCACAGGCAATACAACTGTGCTGTGGAAATGAAGAAAAGAGATGGGCTGAAACAGGGCGAGAGACAGTTCAAGGGTATTATTGCACTCAATAGGCAGGTCAGGCTGAGACAGAGGAGGTCCCCTGAGTAAAAAAACCCAAAATATAAAGAGTTTCTTTTCAGTGATAAAGGGCATTTGAATTAGTTGCTTGGGGACACTGAGTGAGCCTGCCTAAATACATTTTGGGAAAGGGAAACTGTGGTGAAATTAATTCAAATTCACTGTGCTTTATACTCAAAGGTCATAGAAGTCAATGCCATGGTGTGGCTGCAGTTTCTGACCAGAGAAACCATTTCAACATGGAGCTTGCTCAGCTTCAAAGAGCACCCTCAAAATATCAAATGTCAAATTGATATGTATAATGTCAAATGGTAGCAGTGGGCTACACTTCTCAATTCCAGGCCTAGATTTTTTACTTTTACCTTTGGAGCATATTGGCTGCAAAAATAAACAACAGCAACTAACAGGTTTATATACATTTGAAAGCAGTTGCATAGCAACATCTTCAGAGCTATCTTCCTTCTTGGGAATTTATTACTGTCAGAGGGACTGGTAGAATTAATTACCTGTTTTGCTACCTTTTCTCTCTCATGTACTTCAGAATTCATATCTAGAAAAAATGGGATTTTTCAAAAAATATTTTCAATTTCTCTAAAAACCCAAACTCTTATCACACTAAATACAAAGTAAAGCACATAAGAAATGCAGAGGCTACAGCTATCACACTCTGTTGGTTGTTATAACAGTAAAGTGGAAACATATAAGGCTGGTCTCCAGTCCCTGCCATAATCCTGAGCATGAATTTTCCAAATCAGAGGTAATAAATTCAATGGACTATTGAATAAGGAAAATTAGTCATATAATTTCCCACATATTATGTGTAAGCCACTCATTATTGATTACATTATTATGCTGCTGTATTTCTGAGTAATATGGAACAGATGTCTCTCACTAAGATTTTCAGCCGAGAAAGCAGCCCATCAAAACTGTGGAAACAGAATCTATGAACAACTTCAGTTTTAACAACCTTACAGCTTTTATAGAAAAATAACATAATCGCTCATTAAAAATTCTTGTCTACTTTTTACTGAAGATTTATTCCCAGACTATGATAGATATTAAACTTCAGTAAACAAAGTTTCCAAGTGCCTAGCATGGAAAATAAAGAGCTTGCTTCTTAATTGTTCCAGATCAGAACGCCAAACAAGTAAAGGATGTGAGCCTGTTAGAGTGAGTCCAGAGAAGAGCCACTAAGATCAGAAGGCTGGAGCACGTCTCCTATGAAGACAGGCTGAGAAAGTTGTGGCTGTTCAGCCAGGAGAAGAGAAGGCTCTCGGGAGAGCTGAGAACGGCCTTCCAGCACCTAAAGCACCTACAAGGGAGACAGAGAGGGGCATTTTACAATGGCATGTAGTGATAGGACAAGGAAGAGTGGCTTCAAACTGAAAGAGGAAAAGTTTAAATTCTATATTAGGATGAAATATTTTACTACGAGGGTGATGAGACACCAGCAGAAGACCCAGAGAAGTTGCAGATGTCCCTTCCATGGATGTGTTCAGGGCCAGATTGAACCAGGCTATGAGCAACTTGTTCTAATAAAAAACATCCCTGCCCATGGCAGAGGTTTAGAACTGGATGGTTTCTAAGGTCCCTTCCAACCAAACCTATGATTCTATGATTCCATGACTGTGTTTCCCAGATTCTGTTGCAACCACCGTCAGCAGAGGATCAGTGCTGGAGTTTGGGGACTTTGGATCTCTGTTCATATACTGCTCACATACAGGCATCAGTTGAAAATATCTTGTTAATTGGCTACATGAGTAACAAAGAGATCTTAAGCCACCAAAGGAATCAACATTCTTAGGTATTGTTACCAAACTCAACTTCATCATTCTCAGATACCGACATTTGTGCATGTTTCGTTGTAAAATGCAGAGACTCCTGTACTAGGCAAAGATTAACGTGCTAAGTTTCTCTATGAACTATTCTTCATGACAGGAAGTCCTGAGCACAGTGGACAACCATCAATGCACAGAGGATTTGGCCTTTGGTGCTGCATTTCATTGGTTTTAAAATACAACAGACACAGAAATTAGTTTGGATCTTCATTATCACTTTTGTTTTTTTCTTAATATTGGATGAAATAATCTTAATAATATTATAATTCATTTCTTTTTAAAGACAGAATAAAATATGAAGATAAACAAAATAAAAAATGAAGGTTTAAGTCACATTTATTAAAACATAGCATTTCACATTTATCCAAGTAACTATTTTTTATGAGCTAAAATTTGTTGAAGGTTAAAAAAGAGAGTTTTACATAAAGAAGTTGTGGTCTATGCCATGAAAATAAAATATTCCTGATGGAAAGAAGCAGGACATACTATTGTATGTCTCTTGCTGCTGTGGACTGCTAAAGTGTGAAAACAAACCAATCTCTATGATTTACTTGGAATATTTTTTCCTATGTTCATAAGATAAACAACATCATCTATCCATGTCCCAGATGGTCAGCTACTTGATCCTTGGGTCAGTCAAACGTATATATTTTTGTCTGACTGTTCTTGCTTTTGTAATATTTCAAACCAAGCTCCAACACACAGGTTTGCCTTAACAAGCCTTTCAATTTCATTTCTTAGCCAAGTGTTATCTTGCTTCTGACTCATTCAACAGATCTCCCAGGATATTATTTTCATGTTAAAAAGTTCCTTCTGAAGTAACTTTATAGTTTATTTTTATATTGTTTTCAGCTAAACACAACTGTGTTCCAAATACAGCAGTACTGTGTATCTGTAACTGCACAGAAAGAGATCAAAACCATAAATTCAATAGATATTTTCTAACATAACTTTCAAACAGAGAAAAAGTCAAAGTAATTAAAAAAGAATTACATATCTCTGGAAAGAACTGGGCAAAGATGTAAAAAGTTCTACTTAGTTTCAAAAAATAACATCGTGAACTGCTTAGCTCCAAACCTCTTTGAAATTGTGTTAAATGAATACTGACAACTTAAAACACTGTTTAGATTTACCAATTCTTAATCAGTTTGCATACAACACATTTTGTTACCACTTATATCTGTATGGCTATTGCTTCTGTTCCTGTAGATCTGCAAGGTTTTACCAGTTAAATAAATTGCATTTGCTCTTCACAAATGATCTGGAGAACTCAGATGAGTTCTCCAAATCTAAATGCAATGCCTTATATTTAAACTTCAGAATATGACAAATCTTTCTGATGCATGTCAGTGCTCACGGTCTGGTGGTATTCCTCAGACCAGGCTTTCAGAGTGAGGTTAGTTCTATCACCTGCCCATCATCTCATATTCTGACAGAAAAGCCTCAAAAGCACTCTACACTATCCCAACAGGCCAGAACACTGTGATTCAAGAACAAACAGACAAACAAACTAAACACACACAAAAAGAAAAACATCAAAATATAGTAAAAATGGCCTTGTGCAATGAAAGCAGCAAGTGGATAAACTGTAAAATGGTTCGAAAGCTTTCAATCTTTCAACTCTTCTAAGTTAACTATGGGGGAAGAGACTTCAGCAAAACACTTGCAGGATGAGGTTTAAAATGCTCTTCCAATGAGAGCTTTGAGCACTCACATTGCATTGTTCCTTTGCATTCAGTGGCCTGTGAAATGCTGACAATGCAGGAAAATATGTGAACCAAAAGACACTGTGGGATAAGTAAGATGACACTGTGAGATGTGAATAATGGAATGTCATTTCTTGCCTGGCATGCAGTTAACGACAAGTGCCATTGGTGCAATAAAATAAGAAATAATTCTTCGTATTTCCCACACAGGAGTGTCTTGTTACAATTACAATTTTGTTGTAAAGTGTGATTTTTAAAAGAGTTTGCATATATTAAGAAATAGGGTTCATAAATTACAACCAGTTGTTTTTTGTGATGACTCAATTTCTACTCTCTATTTTTAATGAGTTCAGCAAGTATGTATTTGAATAAATATTACAATATCTATTTTTAATGAGTTCAGCATGTATGTATGTATTTGAATAAAATAAGGCATAGGCACTTATGACATAGGCAGTCATGACTTCTAAAATTCTCTTTCCCTCTCAAATAGCCATTTTTTCCCTTTCCTAAAGTGCTTTATTTTTACTTTTTAATCTTTTTTTAAAATAATCTCTGGTTGTTTTATTGAGACAGACCATGTCTCCAAGAGCAAGAGGACAATCAATGGATTAAGCAGCTACCAGGGGGTAACTAAGTGTGGTGCTGTGTGAGTGTGAGCTGGAGGTAGTAATAACTGGTGTATTAGCAAGAGGTAGGTGTTCATAAATCTATGTGGTATCTGGGATTTTTTTTGTTGACTGTATAGTTCCGAGTGTCACATAATTACATCATTTATAAATCAAATAGCTTTAATCCTCATTTGCTATGACAATGTGAATTTAGTCATTTTTCCCTGCTACACAAATCACAGTTTTTATCCAGCCTGAATTCTGTCCAACTAGCCTGGCAGCCATGTGACCAACATCAACTAAACAGAGGCTTTCTATGCAAACTTGTGTAAGACTGTTAAGTGCAACATCTGAGCCTGTGAGGATTAAAGGGAAAGGAAATAATCCATGCTAGAGGGAATATCTGTAAGAAAAGGGGCATATATGTGCCTAAAAAGGATTACAGGGTGGCGGAGGAAGAAATGAGATGCATGAAATGTTGTAACCTTTCAGGAAGGCAAAACAGTGCTATGATAATATTTAAAAAAAAAAGTAAAAATAAAGTAACTTTTTTTTAAAGGGGGATAAAAAAGGGCTGCTAATAAGCTTTCGTAATGGCTCATCTATTCCTTGAATTAGGCTTTCATAGAATAGTTCTGGGTTTGAGAAACCAATATATTCAACCAATATATGCAAAGACTGAGCAGATTCAAAACAAATGTCATGTTTGTAGGGACAGCTACATATTTGTCTCTTTTCTATTCTTTGAAGGATTTCACAGAAGAGGATCAGTTTTTGTCTTCAGAGAAAACCCAAGCCTATTTGCCCACAGTATCACTGCGATATTTCGTGGTATAAATTGGTGTTAGTTTCCTTGATCACTATTGTCAAGTGTGAAAATCCTTGGCTGCCTGATACTCTTCACTGGTGATGAAGTACTGCTAAAATGACCAGAGTTTTTCTATTTGTGTCATCCCATAGACAAAATGCAACAGGGAAATGATAAATAATAAATTCTTGGCAATTTCAACTATGTAATTACACTAAGACAGAACTTACATTCCAAATTTACACCAGTAGAGATCTTGCTTCACTTCAGAGGATGTGTGTCTTGCTAGATAAAGCTCAGTTTTGTATATAAAATGAGATTTCTTTTGAGATATTTAATTAGGTTGAATACACCTTGAATTACAATAAAAATTCAAACAGAATTAATCCATTCAGTTCTATTTCTTGTGTTTTCAGGATTCCATTCCGATCTGTGAATTACATTGAAATACTCTAGGGCTTTGGACTTGTGAGTACAGTTTCACTTAATTACGGGTGGAATTATGTGTTGGAATTCATATAATACACATCTTGCTAGAAAAAGTTCTTCCTGAAACTGTCTTTATAAGCCTTGCAAGGACTCATGAGGACCATTCAGCTACTTCCTGAGAAGATTAACTTAGAATATTTCTTTACAACTGGAAATTTATACACCAGCTTGAACCAAAATGACAAGAGAGACCCCTGGGATATTCTTTGGAATATATTTTAATAGCACAGTTGCATCAAGCTTTGCATTTAGAACAACATAATATCAGAATGATTACTAAACAATGCATTTTTCATGCATGCAATACAGCAAATCCCTTTTATATTGTGTCATGAAAACTAAATTTATTGATCTAAAAACTTTTGTAAATGTTACGTTCCTGCATAAATTACATTTTCTTTTATTGTTCCTATTACAAGGGGAAGATAAAGAGGAAGTGCTTTGAATAAAAGTGATAGGGTACAAATGAAGCAAACTTACACTTGGGCTAAAGCTCTTTTGATTACCCAGAAATAAGTGATGAAATATTTCACTTAATGCACAATAGATATGACAAGTCTCTGGTGCCTCTTTCTCTCCCAAGCAGACAGGGTGAATTTGTATTAGTCAGGGGATTTTATTCATTCACCTTATTTTAAATGCAGAGGTCTGGAAAAACTGTATCTACAAGTCTTGTGAGAAGCTTCTGTCTGCCTCCTTATTCTTTAATTCTCATGCAGTTTAAATGGGAGTAGAGATGCTCTTATGTAAATTTCATTTAATTACACTGCAGTCTTTTGAATCTAATCAGTAATATTCAATTTGTCCAAGGAATTGGTGGCCATTATCAAACGGGTTAGATGCAATGATAGCTGTTATTTATTTGAATAGTGAAGCTGCGGTTAGTGCCTCATTTCTGCACTAGTTAGGATTTTATTCTGAAGTGCACACACACACACACACATGCAACACTTGAGCTCTCCCCAAACACTACAGTTTTCTAAATCTGTGTAATTGTGAGGTGTTTTAATGGAAATCCATTTACACATTTGACATTTCTAATAATACTTCATTTTGTAGAAAGTAGCATTTTCATGAGATCCTATGAATAAAACTTGCTATCATGATATTTTCAGTGATATTACCACAGGTTAGTACGTCCAGTAAGAAAGTAGCCCTTGTTTTCTTTTCCAATCTTCAGTTTCTTTGATGAGATATTATTTTTCAACCCAAAGTTTATGATGAAGAAAATGAACATGTTACAATCATTCAGGTAATATTTTTTAGAGTTTGATCCAGTGTTTGAAGCAATTAAAACAAAGCATGCATTTTGCTAATTACAGTGTGCATTGCATACAGTTAGCTTATGGGTAAATGCTTTGCTGCACATCAAAGCAGTATTCATTTTCAGACAAGTAGGATAGACTTACAGATGCACAAGCATTTTAATTGCAGTTAATCAATTTGTCCACAGTCTTATTCACTGCTAATGTCCACACTCTTATTCACTCACCATATATAATACAACATAATTAAGAGTTGGATTTTGAATCCTGGTATTTGTCCAGCTAAATGAACTTCTCTGTCAACATATCTTAATGAAGGGTGTGACTAGACTTTACATAAACCTAGCAAGGGTGTATTAAACATTGATCACCTACTGTGCTGAAGCAAATCATGTGTTCATTTAATCTATTATTAAATTAGCTCTTTATTTTAGGATTAATGTTTTTGAGCACTTGAATACAAATTTTACTGTAACTAAGCCACTTGTAACATTAGTTTTAAATGGAAAACTAGTCGGCAATAATTTATTATTACAGTCTTAAGCTATATAATTTGTATTCAATTCCAAAATTATACAATACTATGAATCAAAAGGGCAACAAAATACTTTGGGACATGATTGAAGGATTCCATACTTAAGAATTAGGACTGGATCAGTGACAAGACCTTGCAGGGCACAAGGAAAGTTTGACAAAATTAAAGAGAGAAATCTTTTCCAGTTTACTAAAACAGTGATCATGAAGTATACATTAAAGTTACCTTCAAACAAACTGCCATGGGACCGAGCCTGGGGATGTACAGTCACATTTGATCAAGTTCTTATCTCCAAGCCCATGCTGCTTCTCCCTGTCACCAAGGCCAGGACATTACTTGTCCAAATCATCCCAGTGTCAGAAGCCTCTGTGCAAACCTGAACCAGGAAATCTGTCTCCCTATTCCTTTCCTTTCTCCCCAACCCTTTCCCTGTACTTTAGAGAGCACACACTGTGTTCCTGACCTTGAGTGAGCTGTCACACTGTGCAACTGAGCTGGGTGAAACTGGAAGGACAGCGCAATCTTGATGTGTTCAAATAGGGTACTGAAACAAATATTGAGTGTTCCTGTAATAAGTAGCTGGATAGATCTGAAATAGTTTCTGTGAGCTTTGAATATCATCTGCTTTAGACAGGTCTTCCAAATTTTTCACATGATCATACCACAACATGGCTGCATATTCATGTTCTGTAGCTACTGCTTTCTTAATAACTTTCAAAATTATTGCTCAAATCTAATCAATGGGATAGAGGTTTCAAGGATGCTAACATCATAACAACAACAACAACAACAATAATAATAATAATAGTAATAATAATAGTAATAGTAATAATAATAATAATAATAGTAATGTAAAATACTTTTACTGCAGTGCCTAATAAAGAAAAATGCTAATAATCTGACAGAGGTTCTATAAGACTTCACAAAGAGGGAGTATTCAGTGGTCTGTACTTCTCTCAATTCTTCTAACAGTTATTTTTGTTTACCACTCAGGGAGGAAGAAATTAAAAACAAAAAACAGCTTAAGGCTCAAACTTTTCTTATATGGTATTGTAGGTGTAGATTTAAAACACTTAACTGGACATCTTCTAAAAGAATGTATTAAACCAGCACCTCAAGAGCCAAAGAGCTTTCCAATTTTTATACCTTCCTGACAGTGCCCTTAAAGAAAGAATGAGAATCAATGGTCTCAAGGAATTAATGGACCTGTCAGTTGTCTGAACATCTCTAAGAGCCATGATCTAGACAAGTGACCAAAGATAATGGAAGGAGAGGAAAACAAAGGCACCAGGGAGAGGAGACTGAAATATCTTCTGAAGTATTTCAACATTTTTTTTCCTTTCTTTTTTTCTGCTGTGTTTTTCTGCCTTTGTCTCTTGACTATGTGACTATCTGTTGTAATTTATTTCAAATTACTAGCCTATTTGCCACAATTATTACAGGTTACTATAATTAAATTGTGAAAGGATCACATATTTTTTCTTCTCAGGCACTCAATAAAGGAACCACATCTTGAAGTGCATTGTGATTGCAGTATTTGCTGTGTTTTTTAACAGGGCAGCTAAGCCCCACACAGATGCTCACTGAGTCCCCCTCAGTGGGTGGAGGAAGAGGCTCAAAAGGGTACAAGTGTGAAAACACGTGAGCTAAAGACAGCTTATTGAGGAAAGGAGAAGCTGTGGTCCCAAGCAAAGCAAAACAAGGAATCCATTCACCACTTCCCATGCGCAGCCAGGTGTTCAGCCATGCCCAGGAAAGCAGGGCTCCACACATAACAGTTACTTTGGAAGAAAAATACCACCTCCACTCCAAATGTCACACTTTCCATGATCTTCCCCTAGATTATGCACTGAGCATGACACCATATGGCCTGTAACTCTCTTGGGGCATTTGGAGTCAGCTGTCCTGGCTGTGTCCCCTCCCAACTCCTTGTGCCCCCCGAGCCTCCTCAGTAGCATGAGGAGCAAAAAAGGCCCCCACCCATTCAGCACTGATCAGCAATAGCTAAAGCACTGGTGCCTCTGATTTGTTTTTGTCACAAATCCAAAACATAGCACCATGAAAACTGCTATGAAGAAATCCTTGAAATGTTTGAAGACAAAGTAGAGTATAGGTTTTCTGGCACTTAGGCTCTAATGTTAAGCATACTTTTGTCTACAGAGACAGAATAGTGTAATTGTGTTCTCATTCTCTGCTGAGAGTACTTTTTTAGAACATCAAAACAATTCTTGCCTTATAATTAACATAAACTACAAAAAAGCTTTTTGAAGCAAATCTGCAGTTTATACATTTTCTTGGATGGAATAGACTTTTTCTCTAGTGATGTAACTTTCATTATTATAATATCTTTATTACTTGTCCTAGCAAATAGTTCAGTGATGCACTTGCACCATTCTCTCTGAAAGCCATTCCTTAAAGTAGACTGTACTTCAGGCAAAAGAAAAAAAAAAAAAAGGCATTTTCTGTACTCCAGCAAGATGCTGATAAAATAAAGAAACTCAAATCACAAAAAAGAGTACTTCTACCTCAGGAAAAACAAAGTCACAAAGAAAAATCCTGTCAAGACACAGAAATGTGCCCTTTGCAATCTCCTTTTTCTCCCTCTACACCTCTTACAAATCTTTCTTTGACTTCTGTTCTGAACTCCACAGTGATTATCCAATCATTAGCAGAGAAGTTAAATTATTTTCTTGATTGGATTTAGAATTTGGTCTCCCAACATTAGAACTTCATATATATTGAGAGATCACTGTTATTTCTACTCTAATACTAAGCACATTTTAGAACATTTGAGATAACCCAAACCCTTCTCATCTGTTTCAAAAAGTCTGAGCTAGATGCAAACAAAACTTTATTTCATGTAGATAACCCAGCAGAGATCCTGACTGTATAAAATAACATTTCAGAAAAGGAAACATTATCCTCAAAAAGGCAAACACTCTACACTCTTGCTTTGGTTGGCTTTCCTTTGCATTTCTCAAGGTTCTTTGTGATAATGCCAGGCTAATTTAATTATTCAGTTCCTTGGATCATTCAAAATCTATGCAGGCTAAAATTCCAGTCTGAATTCTGTGCTGGTGTATAGAGCAAAAACACAACATTCTGCTCATCTGTGAATGTCTCTGCATTTCTACCTGACCTTTTTGACTTAAGCATAATAGGAACAAATCAGATTGAAGATGATACCATAATCAGTATATAATTCTTACTGATAGCTGACTTTACAGTGGAATTTCATTCATTGCAGGGGAGAAGATGAACAAGACAGCAGTAGTAAAGAAATAGCAAAATGGGAAATTAATATATGGATATGGAGCTCATGTAACTGAAAGCAAGAAACTGACATATTCTCATCCTCCCTAGAAAGGATCTGTGGCAAAACAGAAATAGATGTAGACTTGTCACTCCGAAGAGAAATACCAAATAGACATTTTCTGCATGGAAGGAGAGGTTCGAATTAATAAGAGAAAGTATAATTAGAGTATCAGCAAAGAGAGAAAGGGCAAGTGCAAAGACAGATTAAGATAAAACAAGAAAAACAGAAACAAAGGAATAAATAAGAAGAAATACATAAATAGATAAGGTCAGAAAGCAACATGCAAATGTCAAGGACAAAAAACTGACTGGGAGATAGAAATGAAACTACAAAGTAATAAAAGGGTAAATAAGAACTAGTAAGAAGAATATGTTTTGAAGGAAAACTAGATAAACAAATAATGGAGCTTAAGAAAAAGACAGACAAGTATGGAAAAGAAGAAAATACTTTTTACCTAAGTGAAAGGATGCTAAATATTCCATGTGCTGCTCAGCTGCTCTCACAGCCTAATGCAGCAATATTCAGACATCAGTATTTTGGGTAAATGGAGAAAATTGGAGCTAAACATCCAAACACCATTGAAACAAAAGGTGATGCACATGAACATCCATCTGAGCAATGTAGCTCTTAGCAATTTCTTCCTCTATAAGGTGTTGATTTAACAGTTGTGAATAAAAGAAAAGGGGAAATAGGTTTGAGTTACAGCTAGACAGGTGTTATTTCTCTTCAGATATGTGATTCACAGTTCTTAAAACTCGAGGGGAACTGAAAATTTTTCCTCCTCATACAGGTTTGGATTATAGCAATGCATTCAATGTATAGGGCATCTGTCAGCCAAAGTCCTTTCATCTTAAGGGAAATCTGAGAATGTAGTAGTTACCCTAAAGGCAGAGGGAATAGAGCAGACCAATGCCATACCAATTATCCTGTTTCTCAGAGAGATCCATTACAAGCATTCAAACTCCTTCAATTCTACTTCATAAAGGCAGTGTGTGTCAAAAGCTGAAAGCCACTGGTTGAATTCTAAGCTGCAGATCTTCACTCTCAAGGATTTGGAGAAGTGGAATATGTCTGATGCCTCCCATAGTGATGAATAATCTTCTTTGAAGTGTTAACAATCGTGCTTCATGTCCCTCATTTCTTTATTTGTGCACAATTCATATGCAGGTAATGGTGGATTAAATATGCAGGGGAAAACAGCTATAGCTATAGCACTGGTTTTCACTTTTTTTCTTTTCCCCACAAAAAGAAAAGAACAAAGCCAGTGGAAATATTTCTATACTTTAGTTTGAATTTAAAAGGCTTACTTTTTTCCCCCTCCTTGGGCTGTGCTCGTTAATAATGATGACTATCTGTTAAAAATCAGGTCTTTATAATCTTTCACTTATCTCTGTTGTTCAGCTGTTGGTGAAGTACCACTGGGAACTTTATGTGGGATACCAATCTACCCAGGAGGGGGAGGAAGAATGTACTCTGAGGCAGGTAGCAAGATCCCCGTTCTGTCCTTACACAGCTTGGGAAATGGGAAAGGTCATGCTACAACAAAATAATTTCTGCTGGAGGGGACATCTGGAGGTCATCTTATCCATTCCCTACACAAAGCAGGATCAACTTAAAAGTTCTATTCAGTTTCTAAGGGCATTGTCAAGTTACTCTCTGAATATATCTAAAGATGCAGACTCCACAGCCTTGGACAACCTTTTTCATAGCTTAACCATTCTCTTGGAGAATGTATTTTTCCTCCCTTGAGTTAGATGTTGTCTTGCTACAGCTTGTGCCCACTGTGTCATGTCCTTTTACCGTACACCTCTGAATCAAGGTTGGCTTCATTTCCCCTATAACCTCTCCTTCAAGAGTTAAAGACAAGCACTCTTCCTTTAGCCTTGTCTTTTCCAGAATGAAAAGTGTCAGTCCTCTCACATCATATGCTTGCCTAAGTCTCTTGGTAACCCTCCTCACTGGAACTGCTTCAGTGCCGTTCTTGTGTGGGGAGCTCAGAATGGGACACAGAACCCCCTGTGCAGTCTCACCAGGGCTGAATACAGAGGCATGAATAGGCAGAAGTTCTGTACAGGCCCTGACCACCTGCCCCACTGACATCATAACTCTTCATTGGAGTAGGATGATGTGGGTATGCACCTTTTCCTCCCAGAAAGTTGCAAAAACAATGCTCATGAGAGATAGCAGTGCTATGGCAACTTTACATTAGCAAAGAAGCACAAAATGAAGGACGACTGTCTTGGTTTGAAAGACAGGTGACTGCTACGTAAGGCAGGAGCTCCCCTTGGAATGGAAA
Organism: Zonotrichia leucophrys gambelii; assembly: GCF_028769735.1. Taxonomy (NCBI): domain Eukaryota; kingdom Metazoa; phylum Chordata; class Aves; order Passeriformes; family Passerellidae; genus Zonotrichia; species Zonotrichia leucophrys. Next base: position 54,151,277 of record NC_088170.1, on the reverse strand, counting down.
ATGTAATCTCCTTTTCTCTGAATAATTCTGAAATTAAGGGGCTCTCAGGCAAAGATCTGGGAATAGGAATAGCAATTCTTTAGTAGTGTGTGTAACAAGCCAAACAAACAACAGCAGCTCTGGCACTGACCCCACACAGAGCCCGGAGCCCCGGCCCGGCCTTTGGGCCGCGGCGCGTTCCCCTCGGTGCAGTTCTGGGCACGGCTGCAGGGGGCGCTGCTGCTCCCGGCGGGCGGGGCAGTGCTGTGACTCCCCTGCGGCTGCAGGGGCGCTGTGGCGCACACGGTAATGGCGGCTGGGCCCAGACGGGAAGGGATGAAGGAGATGGGATGTTTGCTTCACAAACCCTGGGGCTGCCATCCCCGTGCCCCAGCAGGACTCTCGGAAACAGCACGCTGGGCTGGCAGGATGTCTCAGCAGGCAGGGAGTGAGGGGCTACAGTGCAGCAAAATCTCAGAGCAGAGCTGGAGAAGCAGCGGCAGCCCAGCTCCCAGCAGGGCAGGGAGAGCTGAGCTCAGGATCCTGGACAGATGGGCACAAGTGCCGTGTTTAGTGAGGTGGGTGTTGATGAGGTCCCAGTTCCGTGGCTACTCTCACAGAGGCAGAAGTAGCAGCTCTGGGCTGGGCTCCAGCAGCAGCAGTGAATTCCTTTCCCCAAGCAGCAGCTCCAACCATCCTCCTCCGGAGCCGAGAGAAAGAGCGCCAGCAGCTGCCCCAGCCCCGTCCTTTACCTGCCCAATCCTCCTGGTATCTCTCCCTTCAGAGAGAAACTCCCAGATAGAAGAAGTGCATCCAGAGGCTCTCCTGCCCTAAGCATGGCCGCTCCTTTTGTTTCCTTAAGCACCTAGTTGTTAATGTGTAATAGCAACTTATGGGAAAAAAATTCAATAAATAAAAAGGAACAAAAGGAAAGAAACCTAACCCCCAAAGGACCATTCCCAGAATTTAGGCCCAGGACCATAAAATAGGAAAAGGCACCACCATTGGCTAAGTCCAGATTATCTCTTTTATGGTTCATGAACAATTTTCCTAAGTGTAAAATTAAAGGAAGGTTAATTTAATGGGGCTTTCCAAAGATCAAAAAAATTAATTCAATGAGCAAAACCCGTAATTTTCTATGGGTAATAGTTTTCCTAAAACAGAAGAGAGCAAGGGTGTCTCCAAGAGGGGCACTAGAGACTCAGTGCAGAGACCATAACTCCTGAAGACTCCATCTGAAGCCAAGCCATGTTCTCCAAAGGGCCTTGCAATCCTGTTCCCTTTCTGAGTGCTGATCTTTGACTAGGTGCCCTTGTTGAGACCAGAACCTGTCCTCATATGCTGTCAAGCTGTGTTGCTGCCTGGAGCCTGTCTATAGGTTTACACATGTTCACAGAAATCAGAAATATTCCTCTCTATCCACTAAATTTAGCTTCTGTTCTTTGTGGTATCTACCCATCTTTTGCTGTATGAAGAGAGAGACGCCTTCATCAGTATACTTCTTCTCTAATTAAAAGTCTAGATTAATGCCAAGTAATAAAATTATTTACTAGGAAAAGCTGCAGGGAACACTTCATTTTTTATGTTCTGTTTGTATTTAGTGCCAGAATGAAAGGAGACTGGTAACAGAGAACAGAAATCAATGAGCACCTGAGGCACCACTCTAAATTGGATGCAAATTGATAGAATAAGAATTAGGAGGATGCAGCCATGCAAATATTTAAACAGAGCAACCTGCCTTAATCTGTAAGGAACTGTATTCTCAGGTGTTGTCCTTACCTCTAGGTATCAGCTCTGTGTACTTTGTTAGCTTTGAGCAACAGAAAAAAATTAAAATCTCTTTATTTGTTACAGACATGGGGTATTGACTAAAGCTACTTGAAAGAAAAACAGTTTTATTACATCACACAGAGAAGAAGAACCTATTTTCCATATTTTTTTTAACCAATCACTGTTTGAAATTATTCTTGGGATGGTTTGTTTACTTCTCTTCCCCATCCGAAAAACCCATAGAGGTTTACTTATCAAAAAACAGTTTTCACTAAACAATTGATAACAATCACAATTAAATTTAACCTGCAATTTCAAGTAACTAAAATTATGCCCCTAAGCTCTGTGGCATATTCACTGCTGTTCCATCAAGTCTCACTCCTCATCAAACCTTGAAGTTTTGCATTCCCCTTGGACTGCATTTTCTTTTCTATCTTTTAATGCTATAAACACTTCCAACAGTACAAAAGTAAATAAATTTTTCATTAATAAGTTTAGTCAGAATGCCAGCTTTGTTTATTTCTCTTGTAACTTGCCAAAGCAGGATTTTTATTGTCTTTGTTAAAATGCATGTACCTTGCAAGTATTCAAAATCAGTTTTATTATTTCATTTCCTTGTCTCATTCTTACATGACGGTACTTCTTGTTGAATAATATGAATGCAATTTCCATAATGAAAATATAAAGACAAATTATGTGTAATTTGTTAAACATATGCAATATGGCAATATCCTGCTGACACCATTGCACAGATGTGGAAGCAATTTAATTATCAAGACGTTATTCTCTCTGTAAAATATTGAGAGCTGCTTAGAAACAAGACATATACAACACTTGAGCTTGGCTTTTTTTTCCTGTTTCACCTTCAAAAACATCACATGTATTTAAAGATAATGAACATGGGACACAGACCAAACAACCTTACTCAACCCTTTGCTAGTATGACTCTGTTCAATCATGATGCTAAATTTATGTAGTTACAGTTTTAATGGTCTTCAGAAGCATTATTTAAAAAAAACCCTCAACTTCTATTTTCTAGTTATAATCTCATCAAAAATTAATTTCTAAATCAAGTTACAATCTCAATGGAAACATTTCTTTTCATTAAAGAGCACATATGAAGTTCAGGAGCTATATTTCTGTCAAAGTGAAAACACACTTGTATATTGATGAAGCTGGACTTCAAAGATCAGGTCCTAATGATGAAATTATAAACCACAATACTTGGGATTCACCCAAATGTCCTGCAAAGCAGGAGGGAAGAGGTGCAAAGAGTATACCCACAGATTGTATTAATTCAGACATGTTGGCAGTGTAAGGTTCTTGAGAATAAAATATCACAGAATCCCAGAAACACATGTTGGAAGAGAGCTCCAGGATCATCAAGTCCAGCCTTTGTGTGATCACCATCTTGCCAACTAGACGATGGCATTAAAGGTCATGCCATTTCTTGAACACCTCCAGGTGCAGCAGTCCGAGGCCTTAGGTCTTATGTCCGGCTAGCAGGAAGGGCGGCCAACAGCCCACTGCAATCCAGGCAACCCTCAGCGTCTGAGGCTTTGGGCTGTGCCTGCAGGACGGGATCACCGGAATGGCCAAGTAGAGAAGCTGCGAGGACGATGAGATAAAAGAGCCAGGACACACTCTGGGGACAGTCAGCTTTAATACCCAACGAAGGTCAACCAGGGAGTGACCACGAACAGAGGCTGAAACAGGGTTATAAAGGGGGGAGGAATCCAAGGGAGGGATTTACAGAGAACCAATCGGGGTAGGAGAGGGAGTGAACTTAGACATTGAGGACAACCCAATGGATACATTGTACGGGAGGGGCCCCGCCACCACAGCCAATCCTGACTCCCAGCTTGAAGAATTCTCTGGAAAAATGGGAGTGCCAGGGAGTGATTGACTGGGCCCAGGGAGGAGAGGCAAGTTTACATATAAGGAAATAAGGGGGGGGGGGATTATATAACTAAAGGGATTGACACAGCTCAGGGCAGGAAAAACCATGGCAACAACATGACGGGCATAACTGAGGTGGGAAAACTCTCAGGGGCAGAACCATTACATAAAATAGGGGAGCAACGGAATAAACTAACTGAGCACACCACAACATCCAGGGATAGTGACTTTATCACCTCCCTGGGCAGCCCATTCCAATGCTTGACAGCCCTTTCAGCAAAGAAATTGTTCCTGATGTCTAACCTGAGGCTCCCTCTTGAGGCCATATCCTCTTGTCCTATTGCTGGTTGCCTGAGACAAGAGGCCAATCCCCATGTGGCTTCAGGCTCCTTTCAGGTCTGGTAGAGAGCAATACAAGGTCTGTCCTGAGCCTCCTTTCCACCAGCTAAACACCCTGAGCTCCCTCAGCCACTCCTCCCCAGACTTGTGCTCCAGACCCTTCCCCAGCTCCGCTGCCCTTCTCTGGATAGGCTCCAACACCTCGAGGTTTTTCTTGTAGTGAGGGGCCCAAACTGATCACAGCACTTGAGGCGTGCTCTCACCAGTGCCCAGTACAGGAGGACAGTCCCTGTCCTGGTCCTGCTGGCCACACTAACTGCTGTCACAGGCCAGGATGACATTGGCCTTTTTGGCCACCTGGACTCAAGCTAGCCAATGTTCAGCTGCTGTCAATCTGCACCCCCAGGTCCTTTTCTGCTGGGCTGCTTTCCCCCAGCCTGTGGCCCTGTCTACATTTCTTGTGACAGAAGTGCAGGATCGGGCACATGGTTTAGTGGAGCCTCACACTGTTGGCCTCAGTATTTCATTTAATGAAATACCAGAAAATTATGTCTGCTAATAGTACAGCAAGTATATTTTTAGGAAAAAGACAGCACTCCTATTTACGTTAGCAGATACAAGACCACCTTTCTTTAGAAAGCTGACTTATGATTCTTCGTCAGTCCAGTTTAAAATGGATTTTGAATTCTTGCTGTCTTCAGTGTCCTGGAGGCAGTGACACAATCTCTAACTCATGAAAAAGCAGTGGTACAGTAGTAGGTAGTGATTTGTTACGAGCTATTGCCCAACTCCCATTGCTAGGACTATGAAACTTCATTGCAAGTTAAAGCTGGCTTCTTACTGTTTGCTAAATGAGATAAATTGGAGCACTGTGAATGCCAGAATAGGCATTGGAGAAGTTGACCTTCTACACTTGGCAATTCAGGTTTCATTTGGTTCTATGGTAGCTAATTAGCAGAAGACATCACCCTTTTTCCTCAAATCTCACGCGATGTATCCATTGTAAATGCAAATGGAAAAGTGTTTGAGAAAGGCATTCCTGAGGAAGGGACTTGTAATAGCTCAGCTCTACAGATTTGTGTACATTAGCTGAAGTGTTACAGGGCCAGCCCTTCAGCTGGCCTTTCAGCTCCATTAACTTTCAATAGCACTATAACAAATTACATGAGCTCATGATGTGCCCCGTGATGTTTTATATCTGACAACTGGAGAAAAGTGGATTAAAGCAACATCAAAGCATAAAGGCTCCTAACTCTCTATATAGATCAGCATGAGTTTAAGCTTAGATTTCTTTTTGGGTTTCATCCTTCACTTATTACTTGTTTCAAGTGTCATATTCAAAAGCATTGAAAAATTGCTTAGCTCAGATTGGGAGTCAGGATGATTATCTACTTATAGCATAAGACAATATATTAAATAGTTTTCTACTTGTTTTTCAAAAAATAATTTTGCATTTGTTTAGAAATGAACATATTTTGTGTATTTTAGTTTGTCATACCATAGTATGTATGCAAACATAAAACATTTAACATGTCTATATTTAATTGCAATGAGGATTATATGTATAAAACTTCAGCTATCAATTGCATAAACTTTCAGTACATTTATATAACCATTTCTGACAATAAAGTATCAATTCTGACAATACCCTTTTATTGATAGTTTGGTATCAGACTTGAAGTCTAATTTAATAAATAAATAAATAAATAAATAAATAAATAGAAAGTTTCACAGTGAAAGGAAGTAGTTACAAAGAAAATGGACTTGTTCTATTTAAATAATGCCTACCTTTGTGAAGCACTTTTCCCTCCAAAATCCCAAAAGCACTGTTTGATATCAGTAAATGTATCCTGATCACAGACTGAACTAGTGTTCACCATTATCTAAGAAGTTTTCCACAATAATAATTCAGTTTTAAAAAAATCAATAAAATCAGACAAGCTACAAAATAATGACAAAACCATATAGAAATTATTTGATGTCAAACTCAGTTTCTAGGATGCCCATATTTAGTATGCTACCCAGACTGTTTAGGATTGTCACAACACAGGTTTATCCTGGATTACTCAAATTTCAGTAACTGATTTTACCTTTTTCTAGCCAGTTCACCCTCTCCTCTGTACGAGAAAGTATAGCATTATTCCTGCTCCACTGAAGAACAACCACCAATACAAAAGGCTGTATTGTGCCAAGGTACACACCAAGCTCCTCACACTTAAGAGCAAATTTAGTGATATGAGCAATGACCAAAAATCCCTATTTCCACATTAAATGAGAAAGTTGCTGTGCAGTCATCTTGTTACAACTGACTGGAACAAAATGAAGGCCAAGCAGCTTAGTGACCCAGTTGCATTAAGTAAGATAATTTAAATCAGAATTTCTTTGAATACCTTCATTCTGTTTGCGCAACATTACTTACAGTGTGTCCTGGAAATAAGACAGCAGATTAGAAAAAAACAGCTCTGGGACCTTTTTCATTGTGGAGAGGATTATTCCTAACAATTTTTGTGCTTAGATTTCAGAATCATCAATGTGTTTCTGCTTGCCCATGAAAATTTTAGTAATATGCTTGTAATCCTTGTCTCAAGTTACACAAAGGCTGGTAGGAAGCATTTGAAGCCAAGGTCAAAGCACAAGGACCAATGCATAGGAAAGCTCTGAAATGCAAGCACCATTTGGAAACAGTGAAGAAAATTGTGGCAACTAAAAAGAATCAAATATTGGTTACAGTTTTTTCTTCTAGATATTTTCCTCACTAACTTTACCTTTATTAAAGCCATTTTAGCTGAAAAAAAAAAAAGTGAGTCAAAAGGAAACTTCAAAAGTACACTTTATCAAAACTTGATCCAGAAATTACATGGAAAAGTATTCATGACCACATTATAATACATCTTAAGCCCATGAAGGAAAAGTGGTAAACAGCTTGAAATATAACATACAAGAAAATCTGACCCTATTCAACTGTTTTTAGGTGTGATTTTAAATTCAAGTTGCTGGAGCAACACAAAATGACAAAAAAATCTAAAGCTACAAAAAACACTGCAGGTTTTCTAGTTTCACCTGGAATAAAATTTATTTGAATTATCTGCCTGTTAAAAGATTCAGTTTTTCAATTTGGACAAAATTCTTCACTATGGGACAGTGCTGGAGGCTGTTCTAATACTTTAAAGTACAAGTATGCAAGCTCAGCATCTTCCTAGGAAGTGTACGTAGGGTTGAGGAGAATCAGGATTAGATGATAACTGCAAGCAGAGGGATTAGCTACAGTTCTATAAAATCATACTCATGGCTGCTTATATTTAAGAAAAGGCTGAGGGTCATTTGCCTGAATATTGAAAATATGGCAAATAAAATTGAGCTAGTGACTCAAAACCATATAATGACAATATTTTTCACTCTCTTATCGATTAAGCCAATGTGTTGACCAGACTAGAACAATAGTTTTTATATTTTTCCTGTATGTATCAGCTGCACTCAGCTATCATTTAAACTGGATACAAATTGTCATCCATTTAAATCCTCACTCTTAAAATAAATCTGCAGCAGTATTGCACACAAATTTGAATTGGTAAGAGATTTCTATCTCCTATTATTAACACAAAGTGCTGTATAATACAATTCATACATTTATATTTGCATCGTTTATTAGGTTATACTTTGAATCTGAATGTGACAATTTAGCTGAAAATAATTATGAAAAACTATGTTTTATTGCATAGTGTCAATAATGAAATGGAAAAATTATTGTCTTTTTTCTAGTCTTATTTTGGCTCATGGGCTAGGAATCTCTGGAAATATGGTCTTTTAATTTAGATGACCAGCATTTCACAGCAAGATTAGTAAAACCAATGAGAATGCCTGCTTTCTCTAAAGAAAGAAAGGAAGCCTGATATTTCCATATATATATATATATAAATGTCCTTGGGAAACTGACAGTTCTGACATGTATCAAAAGAATATTCATATGTCTTTATGCTGGAAAGTCCATTAAATACAAATCTGTAATTCAAAAAAGAACACCACTTTGTTGATAGGCTCCCGCACTGGCTTTCTGCAGGCTATTAAATAAAAAACATTGATATTATCTGTGTTATCTAGATAGTGAAATCAGGGTCTACTGAGGTTAATCAGTGTGTGCAATCAGACTTTATTAAGCATGATTCTTAGCAGACAGTTTGGCTTCCAGAGAGATTAAAATAAAGTTCTGCAGGGGCAACAGGGCAATTTATTGACTACCAAAAAAATCTGCATGTTCATTTAAACTTTTGCGCTTGAACAGCTTCACTAAATCAACAGGGAGGGTGTATTCATGTTTAAGTATTCAAGTACAGGTGTAAATATGTGCAGAATCTATGTGCACATGCTTTATATGTTTTGTCATTTCAAATGGTCACATTTTTCTGTTATACATGCTAACCAAGAATGCATGATATTCATAAAAACCTTCCGACTTGAATCATTTTAGGAGCATTAAAAACTTTTTAGAACATACAATGTATCTTAAAAATATCAAGTGTCTGTGAATCTCTTGTTTTTCTGTAACTAAAATATGGCTAATTCCAGATGTTGTCAAAAAACTGTCTTTTGGACGAGAATATGAATTCCAGGTTTAAACCCAATGAGGATTACAATGAGATTTAGTAATGGAAGCACTGACAGATCTTTAGTAACAGTAGAGCTTTCAGGCACAGCAATAATACTAGCAACAGTTGTTTGCAGATGTTCCTGTCATTTTAATCATCCTGTTAACAGAATTAGCAATGATCCACAGTTGACTTTAGTATTCTGTCTGCAAACTGTTACATTGTGAAAAGATGAAGGGAGTCATAACAGCTTAATAGAAAAACATTAAGTCTTTTCCAAATTTATCGCTTACAGTATTTAAATGTGGAGTGCTGGTAAAACTAATAAAACTTTTACTTAAGGAACATTTCCCTTGTATTATTTTACTGCAATTTCCATCTAAAACAAAGACTGCTTGCCTTCTATAACTGTTAGTGCTAGATATTCTTGCGCATTAATGCCCCAGCACGTAATACCAGGTTAGCTATTTTATGCATTGCAGCCATTGCCTTTAGTGCTCTCAATTATGTATCAAGCATATGTTAAAAGCCTTATTGAGATGCAAAAGGAATGAAAATAGCATCCACAGAGTTAAAGAACAGACAAAAATGTATTATGGCCAACCCAGATTTTTTTTTTCCAGTAGTCTACTCTGCACCTCTGTCTAGAAATTTTGTAGCAAATTTTGGTTGTGACAGGCTCAGGTACCGAAGGATTCAGCTGCAAGAGATATGAAAGGCACACATGAGGTGCTGCTGAGCACAGAAAGCCCCAATTATCATGGCTAAACTGTTGTCTGCCCCCAGGCAAGCTAGTTTTAAAACAGAGTTGGCATGTTTACATGTGGTACAGTCAAGCCACTAGACTGAAACACAAACATATTAAAGACGTGCTGTAAGTGAACAGAGAGATCATGTAGGCTGAAAATTTGGGCCATACTTTCATGATTCAAGTCATCTTCCTAAATACATACTACCATTGAAAGAGTGCCTGCTGTCCAGCCAAGAGTCAGACTCCAAGTTTTGTGAAGCACAGTGTAAGCACAGAATAGGACTGGATGCTCCCTGGGGCAGGATTTAACTGGCTGGCTCATGGAGAGCCTGTTGTTCACCAAGACTCTCAGCTCCTTCTCCACGTTGCTGCTTTCCAGCAGGTCAGCCCCAAGCCTGTGCTGGTACATGAGTTTATTCTTCCCCAGGTGCACAACCCTGCATTTGCCTTTGCTGAATTTCAGTTCTCTGTCCATCTCTCCAGCCTCTCAAGGCCCTCCTGGAGGGCTGCACAGCACTCTGGGGTATTGGCCACTCCTCCCAGCTGTCAGCAGCAGCCTTGGTGAGGAGACATCTGCCCCTTAATCCAAGTCATTCAGGAATACATTAAACAGTACTTGGTCCAATATTGAATCATGGAGGTCACCATTAGAGACAAGCCCCTAGCTGCTCCTTGTTCATGATCACATCTTTGATCTTGAGCCTCTGGGGACTGCCATTCAGTCAGTTCTCATCCATCTCACTGTCCACTCATCCTGTCTACAGTTCCTGAGTTTGTCTATGAAGTTATTGTGAAAGATGTATTAGATAATCTTCACTCTAGAGTAATAGAAGATAATATTATATCTAGGGAAAAATAAATGAAGCCATTGCTGGGATTCATAAAATTAGAGGGTTTTGAGAAAGTGGTTAAAAAGGCAGGCCTCAGACAGCAGACTTGTGAACATTGCTAATACAGCGAAAAGTTTTCTAAGCAGTAGAGCAGACGTGACAAATAGCACAATAGACTTCTGTAATCTGTCCTTATAGATTGCAACAAGGTTGTTTAATGTATATCTTTAGAAGGTTAGTGTGAATGAGTCTCTGTGCTTTGTCTCTCATGAACGAGCCATTGTGTTAGAAAATAAGTCCCTATTGTGTTAACTATCATTACATGTGTTTCATATGATTGGATAGAATTTTTGTGAATATGTTTTGCTCTATGTGTGATTGGCTGAAACCTAGGCTGAGATGGCTTTATGCTGCCCTGTAATGTGACGTTTCCTTGGCATTCCATTTGAATCAGAGAGCTGTGAACATCCTGTTTCCATTGTCCTGAGACTGATGTGCTAAATAAACAGCTCACGACGCTGGTTCGGATTGCCCCGTCTCCGTTTGTGTCTGTATATAGCTTTCCGCGGCAGCCATGTCTGTGCAATTCTGACCACAAAAGTAGCTGTTGCAATTCAAGAGAGAGCCATTGAGATCATCAACAGTTCACCCAAATCATGATATCTGTATGCCACGGCAGCCAAAATGATATTTGGAAGAATATTGGGAGCAAGACAAATGCATAATTTGTATGTCATGTAAAAAAACAAGTAGCTGTCCATATCCCAAATGGTGTGTTGCTCTGGTCTCTGCATGTCAATGAGGATATAGCAATGTTGGAGATTAGCTGCTGTGCTAAAAACAATAAAGCAGCTATGTTACAAAGAGAGACTAGAGAGTCTGACTCTCCAGTTTGGAAAGCAGATGGAAAAAAAATATGATCAAAGTTTACACGACTGAGGGTGTCAGTGGCTAAGACAAATACAAAATGAAATTGACTAAATTCCTCAGTGCAACAACAGGGAGTACTTGATAAAAACTGTAGGAGTTCAATTTCAAACAAGTAAAAGAATATTCCTTTGAACAGAATGTAAGAATGAAACTCATATTACTTTTCAAAATGTATTAAATTTATGGAATGTAGAGATTTCAAAACCAGAGGAGGTTTTGAAAACAGCATCAGCATGTTTGGAAAGGTGCAAAAAATCCTGAGCAGCAAATCCAGAAACAAATATAGGTAAGCAATAGTAAGGAATGTATCCTCTTCCATCTGTAACAGGGCAGCTGTGGATGCCAAAATGCCTACATGGAGAACAGAGCACAGCAAGTGGTGAGGCTGGTGCTCTTCCTAAATAGCTCATCTTTCTGCTACTTTTTTCCCCATTTCTGGAAGGACCGCAATTAATAAAATGTAATGCACAGACTATGCAGAGCTAGCTTCCAGTACCAGCCCCAAAAACATAGTTTGCAAAGCAAGGACTATCAGATATTAAACTGTTAATAGCAAAAATTGAAGACTAGATTGATTAGATGGATGTCTTTAATATTCTTAGATAAGATTAAAGTCACAATTTGATAACCCCTTAACTAATCAGTTTCTAAGACTAACAATCTTCAGTACCATATCGTCTAAGAGTACTGTTCTATTTTCCACAGTACTCTTATATTTATATTCATCAGTCACCATGCCTTGAAGCAAGAGTGTTTATTTACTCTGTAGCCTCAGTAGGTTGCATACACATCCTTTGTCTTTCATCCAGTCCAACACCCAACACTTCCTCACTTCTTTTTTTCTCCAAAAGTCCTCGAGTTTTCCTTTAGAAAAAGTATAACAACAAAAGTCAGACAACAGCTTCAGGCTTTCCCATGTGAAACCATCCTGCTCCTAATAACTTTCCTGCTTGTCTAATTCAGAACTTCCATCCTGAATAACAAAGTCCTTTCACTTACAGAATACAGCTTTATACTGTAGCCATTCTGGGGTGAAAAAAATTAACAGCTAGATGAGAAGATTAAACCTTCATTTCAAAGCTTGTCTCAAATTAGTGTGCTCCAAACAGAATGCATCAACAAGCATGCATGCCATAAACACTACGGGGAATGCAGGGGAAGTTGTAGCTACACACAAACACAAGATGATTCAGGAATTCTGCTGTGCCCTGTGCAGCATACTAGCTTGGGATTTGTACTATACATTAAAAAAAAAACCACTTGCAGTGCAACAAAAATTGCCAGCAGAAGCTGTAACTGTCTGATTAAACAATATATTGTTTATACAAGAAATTATGTATCTCAGTTTCTCCTGGTTGGAAACCTTGCAGTGACATTGTGTAGGGACATACTGCTCTTGTATAAAGCAGTGATTTGTAGCTTCTCACCCCGTGGGGTAATAATACTTATCTCAGACATTCCTTTTCTTTAGGCTCTGCTAGAATTATCCTAATGCACATGGTAGAAATAAGACTTAGGTGTTTGGCTGAAAATTTGAAAGACTGAGGTATTTAAATTATGACTATGCATCATCATTTTACCACCAGATTCCAATTTAAGCCCTAAATGGTTAAAGTTTTGAACAAGGTGCAGTTGCAGCTGTGTATAGAAATTCTGACTTAGTTGAGAGTTATCATATACTTAAAACATTTTATGAAATACAGCTTAAGCCTATTTAAAAAGTCAACTATCTGAAGCTTTGAACTTTTGAAAAGAATCTATAGTCTCTTTATATACTATACCTTTGATGTGATTGAGTGTTTACAAAGGAAAAATATGGATCCAACATTACACTGGAACCAAATCTGTGATTTTTCTATTTCCCCCAGAAAGGACAACAAAACCAGGAATTAACACTTTCATACCCTATCAGGAGAGCTTTGGGCAAGTGCACTCAAATCAGTCTGAACATAGGCAGAAGTTGAGTTATATGAACTCTGCTTGGCCAACTGTCAAAAGTATGTTGTATACTTATACAAAATATTTTTCTTTCTTTTTTTTTTTCTTTGATACAGCAACTCATGCAGTCTACCACTACTTTAGTACTTTAAATATATCTTCTGAAACTGAGTGGGGATTCCCTGTATATTAGGAAGTTAGAGAAAAAATGTTGAGTGCCATTAACACTGGATCTTCTCAGCTTCTTTTAGTAGAAAAGCACAAAAAGTCTCCTTAAGGAGTAAAACAGGATACTTTTACATAACAGTGTGTTTAAACCTGATTTTGTTCCATTTTCTAGAATTCTTCATTGTCCTAACTTCCCTTCTGTGCTGAAGCAAGTAGCACCCATCATAGATGATAGCTTATCTAAAGACTAGTTTACCCTCCCCATCAGTATTATTACAATAGTTGTTTGAAGAGATCATGGTGCTTTAACCTCATGGTTAAATTAAGAATTTCACCTGACCTCAGAAAAAAGCTCTAATAAAATAGCTCAAACAAACTAGAAATTTGGGGTTTGTGTTTCTTAGAACCAACACACTGGGTAACTCTCACCAAAGGCCAGGTAAGGTCAGTGAGGTTCTGTACTCAGTTCTCCCTGTGAGGCTCTTGCACACTGCATTCTATGCATTGCCTGAGTTAGTTCTTTATCCTCAGCCTCCTACTGCAAAAAAGTTAAATAAAGAGAAAATAAAACCTTCCCAAAATTATTTTAAAAGCATTTATGTGTATGTTATAATGAAACTGAGTTGCTTAATTTCTCTTTTACATTTAAATAACTCCATAAAAAATAAGCATTTTTTTTGTTACGGTAACATTGCTTGACCTGGCAGGTTACTACTCTTTCCTGCAAAATCCAGATATTCTTCCTCAAAGCCAAATCACTGGCATTTAATTAATAGAGAGAAACTTTGTTTCACCAGACAGACTTTATATAAAATTTGATCTCCCAGAGCTTTGTTTTATATCTCATGGAAATACAAAATCTGCTGTGCACTTTGATTCAAACACAATCCATGGCTTACAAAACATGTCACTGTTTAACAACAAGTAATGTGATGGAAAAGATAAAATAATGTTCTCCAACCAATATCAGTGAATCACCAGATAAGGAAGTAGTTATATATGAATCCTCCCTTAGGAAAGAAAACTTAGACTTGATAGAGAAGGATTACGTGACACAAACACATCATCTGACATTTACTTCTAGTTTATCAAAAATATGTGTCCCTCCTATACAGTAAGAGCTGAACCAACCTGGAGCTAAAAAGAAAGAAGGGAATGAGAGTTGCCCCTTACTTGCATGTTCAACACAGACATCAAGAGCAGAACATCCTTTGAACAGTTTAATTTAAACATGTTAGCGTATTGATAAGTGTTGCTGCTTTAAGGTTTGTATTGCTTATCAACAGATGGTCACAAAATCTTTAACTCTTATGTGAAGAATAATCAAATATATTTCTAAAAAAAACTCAGTTAAGCTACAGATAATCATTTTGGAAAAAAAAAAACAAACAAACAAAACCAAACCAAACTAAAAAACCATTAGTAATTCAGATAGCTCCTCCAGAGAAATCTTGTGTAGTACCCCCTACCCTCCATTTGCAAAAACAATTGATAAAAAATTATTCTTCAAATTTTCCATGCACTTGAACCATTTTTAGTTTAGAACTGTTCTCTGTCTTCTCCTTTATTAATTTAACAGCTAGCAGTTTTTATGGCTGCTGCTGTAAAAGATCTTGTTATTCTTGTTATTCTGCTTGCTGTTATGAATAAGAAAATTGAGTTGCAGGTAAAATAACCATTATTAGGGGCAACTCCTCACCTTAGAATGGATGACTGTCATTCTTAGATATAACCGTTACTTCCAGTAACCTTATGTGGAAGGAGGAAGAAAGAAACACTTAACCATGAAGAAAAATGTAATTTTTAACCGCCAAAAAAAAAGTAAACTGAAAGTGATTCTACATGCACTGTAGAAAATTACAGGATATAAAACTACTTGCATGATTTATCAATATGCCCAGGAGAATGTGGAAAAAAGTTTTTAATCTTGTGCATTCTCCATTAAATAACCATTTAAGTTGTAAAAAATTGTGAATGATCTCTTCTGTATTTCCAATATGGCAGAAAATAATTCAACCCTAAATTTAGGTGGTTTATCTGAAAAGTACTTTTGAAAATTATTACCCAGGTTTATAAATAGTCAGGTAACAGTGACTATGAGAATGAAGAATTTCTTTATTGACATCAATAATTCTCACCTTTAAAATCCTGTTTATGTATTTGTCCAAATTTCCACAGTTGTGCTTTTCCAGAATATTAATAACTGCTCTTGTTATTACTTAAAAAGCAAAGAAAATATTTCAGTGTTACAGTGTGTTATTTTTAAATCCAGAATGTCAGAAACACATCATTGTGGACTTCACATTGCTCAAATATTAGTCAATGAATGTCAGAACTCCTGTTGATTACAGAATGCAGGAAGAAATTCCTTTAAACATGTTCTCAGTTTAAAGTGTCTACCTATGCATATGTATTTGTTTCTATTTTAAAATAGAGTGAAAAAGCAACAAAGAGCACAGGACAGAACATCTACTAACACCACCACTGTGTGTGTGCTGTGCCTTTTCCTGCCCTTGGCTGTGGAATTGGACTGAATATTCACAGCAGTGTCAGGTGCAGTGCCAGGGGCTTACTGTGAAGAACGGGACAGATCACTGGGTTGACTCTCAGTGTATCTCAGACTGGGACAGTTTGTCACACCTCCTATAGGGTATCTGAGGCCTCTGCAATCCCTACTGTGAGCTCCTCAAGTGAGTGTCTATTATTCTACATACCACATCTGGAACAAAGAAAACTCTTCTCTGTTGGCTCTTGGGCACTACTGTAATGTGAATAGTAGGGATAATAAAAGGGATAACATATTACAAATGAGGTAACAGCTGTGCTGGGGAGCCTGTGGGAATAAAGTAAGGGCCACATTACCTAAGACAATCTTTTCACTGAAGTAAATTTTAGAAACTGCATTTTATAATGTGCAGCATACACCTGTTTTGATAGAAGGGAGGAACTTCCAAGGCAGGAATAACACAGAATGAAGTACAATAACACTACACCCAGTACTTTGGGCCAGAATTTAAAGCATTCAACACCAGCTATTTAATTTTAACCACAGTGACACCAAAAAGCCACTTTGCATTTTCCATAACTGTGTGCCAAAAAACCATGCTCACCTTTAAAGAAATTAATTGAAACTCTGTAAGAACTCTCCTACACGGGGCATGTGAAATCCAGCTGCAGAGTCAATCATTGTAAGGGATTCTGCTTGCAGCTGCTGCTAGAACTATATTAAATCCCACTAACACATTTGGGGAAATGAAAAAGAGCATTTTCATTGTAAATTAATGCTAATTTTCTATTCTTGATGCATCTAAAATTTCCATGACAGTCAAGGAAGCAGTCAGTGAGGCCCAGCTATAATGATAGGTAGGTGTTAAGGCACTTTGAACACTGCCGAGAGAAAGAGACCTGCCCTGTCACTCTGCCTACAGATGTAATTTGAACCTGTGAGTTCCAAATGTGGGAAGACTGCTCCATGCTATTGACTGAATTTAAGAACTAGGCACAATTAACTAGGGTTAAACCACAACAATTACAGAAACATTAGAAGAAAAACTTGAAAACATTACTGCAATCGGTTGTTGACAATGACTAGCACCTGCCAGCTGCCCACCCACATGCACCTTTGTCTTTTTGAAAGACTTTGACGAACACACTTTAAAAATGGATTTCATAGAAAAAGAATTGTTAAAGAAGTGTTTAATCCGAATTCATACCCTGTGATTTTCTTGGTTAATATTTGAGGGTCCATTTTGGATGCAGCAGCTAGCTCACAATAACTCACAATGTCTTTCAGAAGAAGAATCACAAATGATTGATATATGCTGTCAGATACACACATTACACAAGATACTTTTTCCCCAAACAGTAGAATGCAACCCACTGTCTGTAAAACACCTGTATCTGACTGGCTTTCAAGACACTCAATTAGAATAGAAAGAGATATCAGGGACCACTCAATTCATATGGTCTAACAATCAGATTTAAAACAAAAAAAAAAAAAAAGGAACAAGAAATCAGAATAGAAAATCGACTTTATGAGGCTGGGCTAGACAGTTTCCTAAAAATGACACTTACAAAAAACCAGTAGTATTCAAGATCAAAAAGCATTTGCAGTTTCTACTCATGCAAGCTAGTTATTGAGGTGTTTTCCTATGCTTTTCTGCTTTAAACATATTAAAGTAAAATATTTCCACACTCAATGAGCACTGTCTAGGTGCTGATATCTTCATTCACATGTGAGGTACAGACCAATGTTCTAAAAGAATTCCAGCAGCACTCAGATTCATGAACAAAAGTGTGACTTGAAATTAATGTGGATACAAAAATCCACCCTACAAATGACTTCAGCCCTTTTTTGTTCTCTTCTAATTTTGCTGTTTAAAAGAAAAATCCATAAGCACACCCTTCATTTAAGTTGTGATAAATGTACCATGCCATCTCCAAAAGGGGCAGATCAGAGACTTAAAATGTTTCTATATAGAGGAACTTACTCAAAACAGATTTTTAGTTAAGGGCCTTCTTTTCTCAGAATAGCAAATTTAAGTAACCTTCATTTGTGTCATTCTGTATGCAAAAAAGCATGTATACAATTGCTTTTAGATATATCTCTGTGAAAATTATGGGGAAGCGAATCATAAAATAGAGGCAGATGAGGAGAATATTTTGAATTTTTTTCCTTAATGCTGATAGCTAGTGGACTTTAGTAAGCAGCAGGTGTTTTGTTATCTTCCCCAGATAATCAGTAAATTCCCTGCATTGTGTATCTGTCAGCTTTGCCATGACTCTTACAGTGTCTGTTGTTATTTCATAGAATCTGGGGGTCTTCAGTGTAGTTTAGTCTCCTGACAACTATATTACAACTTCTTGCCATCACCTCTACTCTTGCAATTTTCAAAAACATGGAAGTCAGACCTTTTATTTCAATACAATTCCCTTTAGGATATTTAATGTTTTTTCTTAGGAAGGTGAGGCATTTACTGGTGAAGTTTAGTGCATCATTTTGGTTTGAAGTTTATTTTGGTATTTTTAAAGTTGCAAAACTTCTGTGAGATTCTAACTAAAGGTGTATTTTTTATTCTAGCAAAAGAAACCATGCAAGGCTAGAAGAAGAGCAGTGCTAAGTGCTCATACATGCTGGGGTGCTGAGGAGTAAGGGAGGAATTACAGTCCCTTGCGGGGGAGAAGGGGCTTTTCATCTTCGCCTCACAACACATCCAGGTGAGAAGGGCCCAGGGCCAATGTTTTAAGACCAAGGAAGTTGTGAACAACCTGCTCTAACACCAGCCCTAACCCAGGGTGGGGCTGTAGGTCACTTACAACTCAAGCCAGTCTAGGATTCAGTTTCTTGCTCCAAAAGATATTATTCCTTCAAATCCTGAAATCTTTTCCCTGACCTGCTTTGTCCTATAGGTCTTTCACCATTCCCAGGCTAGGGCCACTTTTCTTCAGCCTCTCTTAGCCCAAAGTCTCCCACACTAACATTATCTCTTTCACTTTCACCAGACAGGTCTATTCACTCCATTTCAAAACACTCACATTTATCTTGATTCCATGCCAAATTGTTTCATTAATCTGTAGTTAATTCTTTTAAACTTTAATTTAATGCTGTAGTCTTCTAATTCTAAAATGAGATGTAGCATGAGTGTGTGTGTGTGTGTGTTCAAGTGGGAATAATTGGCACTTCTTCTGGATGCAGAAAAAAAGAAGGCATCAATCAGCCTTCCTATGAGAAATGACTGACTTTCAGGTTTCACAGGAGTCACAGTGATTATTTGCCACTCAATAATGTCACTATTTACACCAAAATCAAACCTGTCTTGGTAAAGCTTTGGGAGAAAGGTGACTAAATGTTTTATTGCAAAGCAAGTATCAAGAACTGACTCACAAATGGATGATGGGAGCCTTTTGCACAGCCATTTTCTCCTACAGAATATTCCCTTGGCTTCAAGAGAGTTATTAAATGAACAAAACAAACAAAACAAAAAACACAAACAAAAAAACAAACAAAACAGAAAAAAAGAAAAAAACCTCCATAGTCTGGCTTAAGTAGAAATAAAGACAATGTGTGTCAAATATTCAGTCATGTACGAGTTTCTATTTTTTGGACCATACCTTATTTTTCAACAACTGTGGTTTTCTTATGGAAAAGTCTAAAAAGGTTAAAAAATGAAAAAGTAATAGAGTCTGAAGTATTAATACTCAGCAAATATATCCTTCTCAATTCTGAATCCTGAGATGAGGCACTATACAATCGATTTTCTAATACTCAAAACTGAAGCATAACTAATTGAAAGACATATTGAGACATTATTTACAATGAGATGACATCTTTTCATAGAACAAATCTTGTAACATTGTAAAATCTTATTTTTTTAATATATTTTATATATTTTCCCTTTTCACAGAAAAGAATCACCTATTTTTAAAGATTATTTATGTTTTTATATGGTATGTTTTTTCTAAGATAATTGTCTTTTTTCTAAGATAATTGATAATTATCTTTTCCTAAGATAATTCTAATAACCAAGTAGTTTTATTAGGCCTGGGTAAAGGGCAAAATCATTGAGTATTCATAATTTTATTTTTAAATAGAATCACTAAGTATAAGTGTATAAAAGTATAAAGAAAACAATGGAGAAAATGAGAAACACTTACACAAAGGCTATTTATTCCTACTAAAAGAATATTGACATGGAACTTTTCAGCAGCTTTTTCTATTGCTTCAACCAATCATATCACAAGCAGAAATCTTCTAATCCATACAACAATTTTGCTAAAATAAATTGCAGCACATGGCAAGGTTAGACTAAATATTCATCTGAGTATTCTTAATGCTAATCATTCAACCCTATAGCAGCAAATGTTTAATAATAAAGTCCAAATTTATTTCTTGTTTCTAGAAGTGGTTACATTCCCTGGATCTCCAGTGGGAAAATGGACTCTAAAATATCTAGGTAGAAAGAAAAAAAATCTAGAAATACTTGGCCAGTGTGATGCTGTGTCTGATTCAATCCAATCTGAATAAGAGAGGCTTTTGTTTCAAGCTTCAGCCTTTGCAGACATGTCTTCTGCAAATGTTTTTCATATGCATTTTTCTAATAATGAGGAGTTAGTAAAAGAACATGGATTAACCAAAGTGATTTTTAAAGTATTTTCATACATTTGTGAGTGTATTCCTAAGAGAAAAAAAGAACTGAAGTGGTAATGTTTTAGTCTATAACATTTGCTGGTAATTTTTCAGAACACAGTTTGCCACTGGCAAATTATTTCTCTTACTTCTTAAGTAATCAGTAGATGTACTTTTTAGAGTCATTCAAGTGGCTTACAATTTTTAAAATAGCAAGAAATTGTTTCTTGCATTTCATATTTTTCAAGGGGAAGATAATCTCCAAATCAAGTGTATATTAGAATATCCAAGTTTTTGGATATTCATCCTCCCAAAATCATGAGTTTTGTAAGAAGCTCTCTCTCATTCAGTATTCTCCTTCAGTCAGTGAAAGGGCTATTTATGTTTTGTAGAGGGCTCAAATCATGAAAATATATTCATTTCTACCTAATTCTGATTTATGGTTCTAACAGTTCCACTTTGTTTCTCACTGAGGTGCTTTACAGCTTTGTGTGTCCTCAACAGAGCAAAGATTTTCCTGGCACCATCAAACTTTGCCATCTTTTGAGCCTCTCTCTTCATTTTTGACAAAAATATCTTCTTTCAATAAATTCATCTAGAAATATTTATGATTTCTACCATATATCTGTCATCTCCATTCACGTGCAGTGGGACACAGTTATAATGTTGATATTAAGTTTCCCATTTTCTTTCATTTAGGTAAACAAAACTTTTGCATGACTATTTGAATAAAATTCTAAACAGAAATTCTTACAGGCAATCTCTAGTAAATCATCTGAATCCCTGACATAATGTGCTGGAAAGTTCATCTTCCCTTTTTTAAAGTACAGGAGAAAAAAACAACTCAAGCTTTGTCTGCTTTCAAGGGAAGGATGAAATGTTTTTGAGATGACAAGTAGAGATATCAATAGAAAGTAAATATAATTCAAATCTTTTAAATTACTAAAACATCATTTTTAAATACCAAATAATTTTCTAAGGCATCTTTTTTTTTTCTCTTTTGCTAAAAATAAAGCTAGCTGAGACTACAATGGTGCTATAATTTACAACCATGACTGGATCATTAGGCAAAAAGATTGCCTTGATGAATTCTTACAGGCATTGAAGTGGTCCCCAATTACTCCTAGAACCTGTTTTATTCTACCTAAATGAGTCGATTTTTTTTTAAATCTACTACTACTTTTTTTTTTCCTGAACATTAAGCATCTGCTTATGGAAGCAGTTGAGACATCAGTGCCTTTCAAATGGTGCAATTGGTCATCTAGAATACATTCAGGTGAGAGGTGTCTGTTAGATGTGCTTGTGGAGATTAAAATCTTTGTCTACTAATATCCGTTTTTGGAATTTATTCACACAGTTAAAAAACAGACACAAACTGGCATTTCTCAGACTACTTTTAGAAAAACACAAATGTTCAAAACACCAAACTCTTAAATTATACAATTGCATATTTTTTCTATTACTTCTTAAGTAATCAGTAGATGTACTTTTTAGATTCATTGCTTTAGAACAAGTCTGATCCACTAAAAAGTTATATTAAGGATTTATACCACATGTGTGGATGTTCCCTTAATAATCCATTTTTGTTCTATTAAACACCAATTTTTTTATTAAAAAATATCCCCTGAAAGAAAGAAAGCAAAATTCATCAGCATAACTATTTTTCATTTCATCCAAACTTCAAACCTTCCATTATAAGCTGATTTTTGCTATATCAAGTGGTACCATTAGAGGATTTTCTTGGAATAGAACCACTGAATTAGGTGCAGTTCTTTGTACTCTTGGAATAGCCTGATAACTTGTTGCAGCCATGAAATTATAAATGCTTTTAAGACATAAATAATAGTTATATTCTATTCTGCACAAATACTTCTAGCTGAAATAAAATTTACTTCTCTCTAGGTGACTTGACTCAGAGGAAATAAATTGTACTTCACTCAGATGTCTGTATAGACCTCATGATTTATTCCTGTACCTGACTAGCATCTTTTTTTTTAATCTCTGGTATCTATTAAAATAACTAAGTATTAGTTCATTCCCCTAAGAACTCTGTATAAAGGGATGTACAGACAAGAAATGGACAAGCCTTGGCAGAAGTTGTTGTATATCTGAATTCTTCAACTATACAACTCCTGTGTATACCCAAAAACCTGTATGGGACCAAAGGCCAAATGCACAGGCCAAGGAGCAGCCTTGACTTAAAACAAGACTTAGAGCATCACATTTCCTATCTCACAGGAAAATAATAGTGCTTTCTTCCCATTTACACCTTGGTGGGCTTCTAAACCATTTAAGACCCAAGACCTTGGATCCAGCAGCTGCTACCAGGCAAGAAGAGTTTGGCTGATGTTCTGCTGACAGAGAACAAAAGGTGCTCAGTACACAGAGAAAATGTGCAGGCAAAGAACCATCACAGACACACCTGGGCTTCCCAACAGCTTTCAAGTTCAGAGTTCTAACAGCCCCTGTAATTGTTTTCCAGCAGAACAAACATTTTGCTTTTTGAAGAAATGAAAGGGAGAAAAGCATTCCAGGAGAAAATTTGCAGGGATACTTTCTGCTTTACATTTTTCTTTCAATTTTTCTTCACAACAGGGAAGAGCTGTCCCCATGTTTCCCATATATCTCAGACCTGAAAGAAGATAATCACTAATGTTGTTGCCGCATTGTTATTTCATTATCATCAGGGAAAATTTTAGTTGTGCATGATACATTTCAAGTTATGTAATTATAGCAATTCTGCCTTCCTAAATCCATTACATCCTTCAGTGTGCAGCTTAGATCTTCTAAGGTGGATGAGAGCATTTACTGACTTTAGGTATATTCACTATTTTTTGCAATAGCAGAAATTGCACAATTGTAGTCAATTTTAAAACAGAAAAAATTGAGCAACTATTTAATAATACTACATGTTTATGTTAGAAGTTTATTGTGGAATTTTATTCACTGCAGTGCTAAGAAGAGTTGAGAATAAATGACACAGCACAAGCAGAATGGATATTGCAAAACAGATGTTCAACAAGTCTCTGTCTAGCTTTGTTTTTTGCCATAACAATCATAGAATTCACAACTGGTATGAAGCTTTTTCAATAACAGAATCTCTCTTGTGCATAAAAGAACTTTTTAATGTAGCTATTACTCAACAACATTTTTATATATTTAAGGATAGATGAATCATCTCATTGCTGCTCTTTGTTTGGCATAATTTTTTTGGTTATAGTCCAAGTTGCATGTCAGATGATACATCAAGAAAATTCTCATTCTAATATTCCTGCAAAATCTGCATTAGGTTTTAGTTCAAATGAAATCCAATGGATTTACCTAGACTAGTTCCAACAGTGCTTTTGCATTTGTCTGATCTTAAGTTAGTGCAAAAGCTAGACAGGTTAGCCTTTAATTTTCTTGAGATAATCATAGTCAATTCATCTGTAAGTACCCAACAATCCCACAGGAGGTGGTTGTCATTCTTAAAACCTCAAAGAAAAGGATAAATGGAAGATGAAATGAATGTTTAATGAAATGTTTAATGCTCTGACTTATAACAAAAGAAGAAAGAATCAAAGTTTAAGTTCCCAAAATCTCTGCTCTAACCAGAAGCCGTGAGGTAAGAAACACCCACACCCTTGGTATAAGCATAGCAAGCCTTAATGGGATACAGAGATGCCCTAGAAGAAATAAAAAGGAGAGAATTACAGACAAACCAACCAGACCAGTACATTGAGTCCCACTACGGAGCACATACAGGCTGAAATAAATGTGTTTCTATCAAACTTTCTAAAGCAACAGTTCTTTAAAAAGCAATAACATCCTTCTGAATACTAGTAATACAGGAGTCAGGCTCATAGTTTATCAACAATCCAACAGTGCCATCTATCAGATTTCATTAGCATTTTATTTTTCCATATGGCAACGTATTATTTTCTATGGCGAAACAATTTTCAGATTTGAACTGCAGAAAAGTGTACAGAAGACTGTTCATTTATACATTAAATTAATGCATGTAGAGTTCTAGGTAATCATAAAACTATCAGGGTGGAGGGTGGGAAGAAAAAAAAGGAAAGCTTATCTTTTAAAAATGCTACAGCTATTTACAAGATAGCAATTGGTTACATTCTTTTCCAGCAAATTGGTTATCCTTTCTTCTCATGTGGTTGTCAACTGATTTTCTGGAGTAAGAAGTTTGAAATCCTCTCTGAAACTTACCTCCTAACAGGCTTACAAATATAGTCTGTGCCATCTAAAATAATGAAATAAGACACTGATCAATGATCACAATTTTTTAAAGTTAGTATTTGAAAAATAACCATTAGCAAAAAATGTGTCTTTTCTTCTCTTGAAAAGTCAGCAAGCAGGATAAATATAAAAAGCTAACCTACTATAAAATTCCCCAAACTCATGCTGAATGCAATTAGAACTTCAGAAGTACAAGACTTCTACATTGTACCTGACTTTCAATTTAACATGAAAGTTTCAGTTTCTTCTTCCTTCAATGAATTAAACTGCTTTGTGCAAACTCAAAATAATTCAAATAAAGGAAATGTCCACATGAGTCAGAGGAGAGGCAATACTCTCAAGATAGAAGGTTCAGGTAGGGAAAAGTTGATGTCATCTGTACAATTAAATAAAACTGTGACTTCTTAAGATACGTCAGGGAACAAAGCAATGGCATTTTTTAGAATTCAAGTGGAACTGCTTTCTGTTAAACCAGACTTGGAACAGACTGGTTGTCACTGGGTAGTAGTAAACATGAAAGAATATAAAAATCACGTTTTCAATAAGCACATAAGTTTTCTGGTGCTCAAGGGGAAAGTGAGTAGATTCCACTCCTCTATGCTGTCTCTACAGAACTTGCAATTAGTTGCAACTGTATTGTGCAAGGATGATGCTATTCCCAGACCAGTAAGTAGTACAGGTCTACCACAAACCAATATGCAGATTTAAGTCATTCTATGATAAAATTAGATGTTTCTGGTCTTGAATTTATGTGATGAGTTTTACTCCAGACCACAGCTATTGGTGAGAAAATCAGATTAAATATTACTTGACTAATTCTATGAAATTAATTATATAAATTATTCAGTAGTACTTTTCTTACTTTTGCCAAATGTATAGAAATAGTAGGACAATTAGTAAATTATTCATATATATATTTATTTCTCTTCCAGGACACTGGCTTTGAAACATTCTATAATGTATGTGAAATATGATATTCTTTAAGCAAAATACAGTCAGTTATTTGTTAATTCAACCAACATCTGAAATTTTTGATCATTTGTGTCTGTTTAAATTGACAATATTATAAAGCAGATTCCTGCATCTCAAAATGTCAAGATTATCATAAGAGAAATCCTTTTTTTTTTTTTGCAATGAGTAGGAAAATTAATTCAGTTACATATTTAGTAATTGTGTCTTCTGTTCTTTTCTGGACAACTTCAGTAGGAAGATTTGTCTTGAACAGCATGTTGGCTGGCCTTGACTTGGACACCTAATTTTCCAACATCTAAACCTGGATGAGACAAATTTCATCAGATACTTTGAAATCATTGAACTGTCCAAACTTGCAGTTAAATCTATGGTTTTCATCATGAATAATCTAATAATATTTTTTAAATCCACGTAAAGAGAAATTTTCAAAAACCCACAGTATTTGCCTAACTCTGCCTCCATTAAAGTCAAGGGAAGTTTTTACACTGACTTGAAGGGAGTACTAAAGAAGCAGAAGAGCAGTGATCAAAAGCATATGATATGGAAAACATGGCAGCATTAGCTCAGGATTAAGTGCTTTAAAAAGTCTTGCCCCAAAACTCAAATGCATTCTTAACTATTTCCATGCATTTACACAGTATGAAAGCGAGTTTCATAAATAAAACTACAGTGGATCCATATCTTTACTTGAAGCTATTTGGGGAAGGCATAAGCTAAATAAGAATTCAGTGTTTTCTTTTTCCCCAAGAGCAATACTTATTCAAAAAAATGTTTGTTAGTACAAGTCTTAAAACCTCCCTCAACATTATATTTCACTGCCTTAGCTGATATGAGAGCTTAAATCTTGTGGACTAAATTCAGGCAATAGATGTGCTATAATGATAGTTTAACATCACCCTGAGCCTGTATTTAGAGTAGAGAGGACTATATCAATTGCCTCTTCTGCGGATTATTTCTTCTGATTAAAGACTAGTGTATCTGAGATGAAGGACAACAAGGTCACAGAAGTTATTTTAGATCCGACAAATATATTTTGATCAGAAACATTTTCTGCTTTACTCAGAAACATTTATGATTTCTAGTATATATTTTTGTCATCTCTACCCTATTCTATCATATAACATTCTATTATAATGAGCATGAATTCTGTCATCTTAGGGGACACCACAATATGGGCATTCAAACTCTACCCTTACAATTCCTCCATGCAAATTTAGCATAATGGCCATGTATCTAGCTGCAGTATACAACCATAGATTGACCTTCTATGTTAGCTGTCTTCAGAAAAAAAGCCAGCAAAACAAAACCAAATTAAAAAACAAAACAAAACAAAACAAAAAAAACCCAAAACAAAGCAAAACAAAAACCAAAAAAACCAACAAAATATTTCTGCAGCAGCAATCAATAAAAAGAGGGTACTGTTTTAAATGAGCTAAATGAAAAATTCCTCTGCAAATGCAAATATACAACAACTACAGTTCTAGCAGTGGTGCAGCAGTCCTCTGTTTATAACCAAACACATTGATATTCAATAAACAGTGCTGCATAAATTTCATCTCCCTGTGGGGAAAATTCAAACTTATTTTATTATTCCATTGGAATATTTTAAATGAGAAAAAAATGAAGATAAACTGCAGTTGACCCTAGGCATTACAAATGCCATTAAGACTCCCGCTCTGTTAGGCCCATCTGTTGCTTTTCAGGCCAGCTATTCATTAACCTTATTAGCACCAGCCCCCATAGCCTTGAGTTGACATTTCCCTGGTTAATATGGAAAGCCCATTTCCTAGCACACATGAACAGGCTGATTAAAGAATTTGTATGAATTTTCTGATAGATGCAGTAAGATACAGAAACAACAGATCTGTTTTTTCCAAATCCAATACAAAATTCCCTTCTGCAGGCTTCCAGGGGACTGCAGTGTTCTAATATATTAATATGTATCTTTGCACAGTTACTGTCCTAATCAAATCAGCAGAAAATCAGTCTTCTTGGCATCAGTAATAATCTCTATCTGTTGCAGCAATATAAATCCAACTGGTATAGCATCAGATTTTGTACTAGATTTACTGATGAGCCAAAAAAAAACAACAGCAAATGTATTCATTCCACTGATACACCCAGCAGCTTAAATTGATGTGAATACATAAACTGTTTATCATGTTTAACCCATTCATATGAAGTCACAGTAAGGTGAATTGTTTAGTATTTAATCCCAGTGTCTTTTCGTGCTGGGCATTCATGCAAATTTTTTTATTCACACAGAGAATATTTTGAGCAATTAAATTTGCAAAATGCGATTAGAGGAAATGTTTTTCTGTCTCTGTTTTGGATTAGGTGTTGCAAGCATAAACAAAATTCTATATATTTCTAAACCTGCACAAAATAAAACAAACATTTCAGAAAGTAAACTATATTAATTCCTCTCACATAATAGATTTGATGGCAACAGCTGACATAATTTCACACATTAAAAGGAAAAAATGAATTTTTCTGTCAAGAGGTTTCTCTCAATTTTTTTTCAGAAAAATCTAAGAGTGAAACTAAACAAACTAATGGGTTAAACTAGAGAGGGACAGTACAGCAGCCTTTCTCAGCATCCCTTTGGCACTTCTGATTCTTCTTGTATCTGTGGCAATAAAAGGTAATTTCCAGATAATTTTTCTCCCATAAGTGGAATGCCAAGATAATTTATAGAGATGCCCTATTCTTCCTGACCAATTTATTTAGTTAGAAGTAAACCTTTAAAGATTTTAAGGCTAGAATTAAGACTGTCCTTCTTAAAAACATCCAATTCAGCAATCCAGCAATTCAATTAATTAAAAATAAGATCTGACCTACAGAAGCAACTACAATTACTATAGATAGAATGTATTGGAAAACATACAGCTGCCCAAATCTCTTTTACTGCAAGGATCTATTCATCAAGTATTCTCCCTCTGTTAATCATTGTGTGTCCTTTCTTGTAAAGTTATCTGTCTCTACCATACCTGTTCTAAGCCTGTGTAAGATATAGCCTTTCTTTTCACATCTGATTCTTTTTCAACTACCAGCAGCCCAGCACTAGTTTATAGGTAAAACAAAAATAGTAGTAGTCATAAATGGTGCTGGTATTAATAAGAAGCTAGTGAAACCAATGCAAAGATTTGCAGAAACTTTGTGTGGTTTTGGAGAATATGGAGTCCACTGAGGCTCTTGCATAATGGTGTGTGTCACTGATAATGCTCTCTACTCCTCCTCACACTGTCATCACTGGGATAATCTCTTTCAACTCAGTGTCTTGACTTCTGCACACCTGAGGTCTGAGCCTGCATCTCTATTCCCTCAAAGAAATCCTGACATTTACAAGTGTCAAGTAACCAAAATTTCATGTCACAAAAGCTATTTAAAAGATGAAGCTAACACAAAGATAGAAAAGCAGCATCTGCTGTAATTTCTACCAAAAATGGATAAATCTGAAATATGCAATTAGACCCTTATAAGAACCTCAAAGTTTGGATGCCTATCTGAAAGTTTTTGACTAAAAATCTGAATGACTTACAGCTGCTTGGTTTAGCTGGGAAGTCCAAGAAAATAATCTGTTTCTTGAGGCATGGTTAATAGATACAGCTGAAGACACTAAAAGATAATAATGAAGTAAAAGGTCTGAACAAAACCAAAAAGAAAAATAGGCAAATTCTTCAGACCTCAAAAACATGTTTGACCCAAGAAATAGGTTAAGAAATGGACTCATTCATACATTTTATTTATGTCATCACTTGTAGCTGTTCATATTACTTCATTTTTTCATACTGAACAACACCCCAACCCTATGGCATGTTAAGAACTGCTTAGCATTTCAGTGAGACCCAGAGGGGGATGAAAAGAACAGGTCTGTCTGTTCCTCTGCCTTCATTCCTCTGCAGTGTGCTCAGCAAGAAGCTGAAACTCTGTAACACAAAAAACTTTCCTAGTTCTGGTGCAACAGATGTTTTCACAAATGCTTTGACTCCCAGAGAAGCAAGGCTGGAGAAAAATACAGAAGTTTCCTCATCCTAACAGAACAGCACACTACCTGGCAATCATGAAGCAGCTTTTATGTGAGATTTCATATAAAAATATAAAGTACCAAAAAAAGAAGTTTCACACCTAGGAGACTACTAGTTTTTTGATTTTTTTTCCATGTAATTATTCCTTTTTTTCCTGCATATGCAGCTCTTCCAGATTCTGTGGCTGTGACTGTACATTTATCCATTTTTTGGCTTAAAATTTGTGCTTCGCCTTAACTCCCATAGTGCTACCTCACAATTTGGTTCCTAATTCAAAACAGGGCTTCTTTTACAAAGTCCTGTGTATACAGAAGAAAAGGCTCTGTGCCTTATCCCTTACAAATGAATAAAGATAAAAGGTATAAAGTGTGAGAAAAATAGATACTCTTATTCCTGATTTTAGATAGAATTTTCTTTTTCCTTTTCTGCAGTCCTTTGTTCCCCACCACAATAAGGCCTAGCCCAAAACTCCGAATAAGCAATTCTAGTTACTGCTGTTACAAATTACCTTGGTGAGTATTAAAGAAGATATTGCATGGTTTTTTGTTTTCCCAAACAAGTAGAATAATAAGTAATCTGCCAACTTCTTTCAGCAAATTAAATAAAAGCAGAGATATTTATTCCGTTTCAGAACAATTGTTCAGAGTTTTGACTCTACTGGAATGCAGGTGTTTTTTTAGAGTATTTGAAGTTCATATCTAATTCAGAAGAATTTAATACATATTTCTTAAATAATCTATTTGAATACATATTACTCAAATACCAAAAAATCTCATTCAGTCTAGGAAAAGAAGAGAGCATGTCTGTCTTAGAGGAATTGAAGAGATGGACTGTCAAGGTTTTAAATGTGCTGGTATCAGGTGAGTTTGTAGTGCTGATAGCAAAAAAGCTACCCAATAACAACCATAAAGCCCTCCTTGTGAGCTAAGTTATGTAAATTGAAGAATGCCCTTACTGGCAGCAGGTATATTATTTCAAAGAAGACAGACAACTGTGTTAATCTCCCTTCTGCTTAATCCCTGTCTCTCCACAAATCGTCACATTGACAGTTTAAACAGATTTAGATGTGACTGAAATCAAGAAGAGGAGATAGTCTCAGGATGCTGAGGCTGATGCAGGCCTCCAAGAGGTAATTTTGTTTGTGGTAGAGAGAGAACACAGGAGAGAGAGTAAATCTAACAAATCTAACAAAGCAGCCTTCTGGCCCAGCCCTGAGGATCAAATCCAATTCCACCAAGATACACATTAAGCCCTGTCTATCACAGCTTTGCCCTTGAAAAGACAAATAATGATGAGATTCACCTTGTTGTGCTTGTCCCTGGAGAGAGGAGACAGAAGACATTTAAGAAATCTGCTCTGTTGCTCATTTCAAATGCCTTTTATTATTTAATTCTTAGTACCTTAGATGAGGGGTGAAAAAAATAGTTACCTCTGTTAGTTTAACCACTTGCTGTCCCTTCAGTAAGAAGCAATATTCACTAGAATAATAGAAACAATCAAGAATCTAGTAAACGGTGGTCAGTGGAACAGTGGCTCATGTGTTATACATCTTGACCAAATTATTTGTTGCAAAAGGCATCTTTTTATACTTCCTCTTTTAAGTGAAAAGGAGAAATTTCTACTTACTGCTCTGCTGAAAATCATTGTGGAAAACATTCTCAAAAGACTGCTCTGAACTTTTTAATTTAATAATTTTCTGATAGTATGAAAGTTAGATTCCCATATATTCTTCCTGTGCCTGGGCTGTGTCAAAACCAATCCTTTAACGCTTTTTTTCAGTACTTAACAGTCAAGTTTTAGATGAAAGAATCCTTTTTCAATAAGGATTTACCAGCACGCCACTCTTGACGTTTTTAAACAAAAAATCTATAATTTAATCACTTTAGTGTTAACTTTTATCTGATCAAATTAGCATTTGCTAAAATAATAAAAATTGTCTTTGGAATAATCTTCAATGCAAAGAAAATTATAATTACCTGGGTGGTCTGAATGATCACAGCCTGCAATACTGTGTCTTAGAAGAAAACCAGAAAATTAATTAGCTAATATTAGTGATACTCTTTGAAAATGAATAGCTATATGAAAGTGCTGAGAATTATTACAGTTATTAGACAGCACAATAAACTGCTATTCACAATATTAAAATTGCAGAAGTTTAACTGAGCTAAAGGAGATGCCACTGTTTGCAATTCCTTGGGGCAGCTCCCCAGAGTTTAGATGGGTTGAGGGGAAAGCAAACGAAAATCTGGGCAGATCATAACTGTGCAAGATTGAAGGATCTTTAATGAATGACCAAGAGTTCAGGCTTCTGCATCCAGGGTAGCCAGGAGCCATTCTTCAGCTTTTGCAAGAGAAAAATCCTCTCTGTCCCCTTATCTCAGCAGGTACTGCTTCCCTTCTTGCTCCTTGTTCTGGGGTCTCTCCTATCTGAAGTGCCCATGAAGGGCAAAGATGGGTTTATCTCACCATATGGGAAATAGAGCTTGGGCTTTTATTCTCTTTGGAAAATTTGTAGTCTCCTCTAAAACCTTTCTAATCAATTTCAGTTTAAACTATTTCTGAGAAAGACTACTGGGTTTGGCAAATTAGCTTTTAACAACAAAGACTTCCACAAAATGACTCTGACCTATTCTAGATGCAGAAGGTCACTCCCTGGACCACCAAGGTGCCTAATTTGGAAGACACTGGCAATTATTATGTTGTATTTTAGCATTTTTATCTGTTGGTAGCCATTCATTCATTGTGTCCTTTTGAATATATTACCATGTCATTTAAACATGGCCATGCATGGCAATTGCCCCTTAGAGATTTATTTTATGAGGTTTAAATTGAGTTTACAACACCTGCTGTAAATTTTATTCTCAGACAGGTTTCTTTACTTCATGAAATATAATTTCTTAAATGCTTTTAGATCATAAGGAGGAAAGAACAAAGTAAAAGATACAATATTCAAATTATGTATAATAGTATTAGTATATAATTCGGTTGAGAATGAATTGACAAATGTAGATTCCCCTTCTACACTGTGCACCACCTTTCATGGAACTGTTCATAATTCAGGAATATTAGAAGAGTCTTTAAATATGGTATTTTACGGACTGTTGAATATTCCTAACTTAAACCATACATATTCTTAAGGAGCTCAAAGATGCTACATAATGAAATTTCTATTCATTGATTGCTTAATTTTCATGAAGATTTGCTTGTGTCTGCAAAATCAGAAATAAGTTTTTGTTACTTTCTCATCACTTTTAAAATTTGCTTCAGGAAAGCACACTGCTACTTCAGGAAAGCATGCTTTGCCTGGATACATGCCACATAACTCTAACCTTATTCTGCAGGTGAAAAGAAATTCCCTGTGTCAAGTTAAAATTCTGTGTCACAGCCACCTTGAACTTTTACGTTTTCTTTCTCTATGTGCATAATTAATCAATGTTTCTATTTTTTAAATTGGATTTCTTTCAAAAAGCATGAAAGATGTGAATCATTGTGCTCATGTGTTTAGTGGCCCAATGCCACTTCAGTCATCACACACACAAATGGCATTGAAATCTGCAGTGAGCAAAAAAGCAGATCCCTTGAAATGAAAAAAAATCACCTTGGCAAGAGAACTGGGTTTTGCAAAGATCTAGAAAATGTAGTGATAATTAAATGCAGTAAGAGAAATAGCCTCAAAGTTAATTAAATAATCAAAAACACTGAAGAAAGCTGTGCCAGCTCTATTGCTCTAATTCTCTAAAGGAATTGTCTCTGCGCTGCACTGGGGAATGTTTAAGGCTTGTGGCTACTTTAGATTGCCTAAATGCAACCCTTTAGAGACTAAAGAACAGAGAGGGGGATGTCTGCAGTGGCTGAGCCATCATGAATATTGTAGCACCAAACAGCTCCACCTCAGAGTGGCACAATTAGACAATAATGCCCTCTTAGGGTCATTAGCCCTCCTAATGCCCAGATGCCACATTAGTAACTGGGTGCCAGGTGTGAAAACATTAATAATGCATCCTTCAAAATGCAGATAACATAGGACCTGTCTCTGTCTGCAAAAGCACAGAACCATCACAAAATCTGAGCAGTCTGTGCTCTTCGTTTGTGCTGCCTGCTCAGCCCTGAAAATCAGCCTTCATGCAGGTAAGCACTAGGGTGTTACAGAGGGAGGTGTGTGCTATCTGGCAGCACAGTCAGGCCCATTCCGTGTTGCACTGAGATATTTTGAATTATTCTGCTGACCTTTATGACAGGCTAACAAAGTACTGCAGTCACTGAAGAAAGAGGATGAAAAGGGAGTAGCTCCAGACATGGGTAACCCAAAATGTTATTGCATTCCATGACTACCTGTACCCCAAATTGTTACCCTCCCTCAAGACCTGGCAGCCAGAAACAGAACCACGATGTCAGCAAAGGGGTGCTGCTCTTTTAAGGTGGGTGTTGCTCTTGCCTCACCCTCCCATTCCTGCCAGGAGAGCTGAGGCAGCGAGCACATGGCAGACAAGCAGCCACAGCAGCACGCCAAGGAAAATGGAACATCCCTGCTGCATGCAGCCACCCCAGCCTACCAGCAGGGTCAGGTCAGAGTGGGAGGGCAGGGAGTCCCAGTCACCCCAGCCAGCTGTGTGCTGCTTTTGTCAAGGAGGTGAAGTCCCTCCACAGGTTCCAGCTACTGATGCAGTTCAGGCCACCAGAGAGACAATGGGGACATTTGGCTGGTTTTGGACTCCAGGTTTTCTTTTTGTTTTGTCCTTGTTCCCCATTGGTTGTTATCTGGGGAGAATAATGAGTTTCTGCCATTGTGGAGGTTGGCTGGCCGTCTTGCTTTTCTCTCTTCGTTCTCTCTGCTCATACACAGTTGTCTGTGAAGGGCATCATATTGGGGGGAGGGGTTATCCACCATTTTTTCCCTTTTTGTTCCAAGTCTGTGAGATTCAAGAGCTTTGTAGCTGGTGTTTATCATATTTATTTTTTGCCTGTTGTTCCATTTTTTACTAAACTGTTATTTTTTGACTTGTATCTTCTCATATTTATCTCTCCTTTTTGGTGAAAAGGGAGTGGTTTAAAAAATTGCAGGTAACTCATTTGGGAGTGTCCACCCCCTAAAATTGTCTTTATTTTTTTTATTGTTTCAGTGCGCCCTGTATTGAACCTTTTTAAATACCCTTCTTGAACTAAAAGTAATCATCTTTCTGTTTTTTATACTTTTCTTCAGTTTCTAAATTTTATTTCTCTGTTCCACAATCTAGATAACGCTGATGAACAAAAGCAATTGTTATCATGCTTTTCTGTCCAGTCTGATTTTTGGCTGAACCTTATTATGATGTTTGAATGTTCATTAATATCTTTGTGATCATGTTGAAAGTCTTCATGAAGTAACAGAAGTAATTGCAACTGCTGAGTGTGTTCTTAGACTACTCTAAGGCCTTTGACGTAACACATTTTTCTTACAAAAACAGAGCAATGGAAAAAGAATATGAAACCTATCAAAGAATTAAAACTGGCTGATAATTTTACAAATGAGTATGAGCAGCTCCCACCTTCAGGAATCCACCTCACCTGCTAGTTTAGTTCCCTTGGTTCTTTCTGTAGGTATCAGAGAAAATGAAAGAGAAACTTCTTCAGAGGGAAGAAATGTGATTTATGTGCTCAGGAATATAGTCTTAGAAATAATTACCTCAATTCTGTTAGGAACTCTATGAGACTGGCAACTGAAATCACTAAAGATTCAATCCCCCAAACAGAGAAGGTAAAATAAATAACATTATTTGCTCAAGAGTGGACAGCAGCTGGTGTTTTAATATATGCTGCGTGATGTATTTGTAATTGCAGAGAAGTAAGGACTTAGAGGGCACATAAAATAAGGTACTTTACTTCTAGAAGACATAATAATGTATAAAAGGCAAACAATAAGGATAGGTCCCTAACACTAACAGTAGATCACATGCTAAAATGAGCAGCAGTGCAGGCATTCAGTATGGCTTTGAGTGCTTTTTAATGCTTTTAGTAGATCCAAATGTAGCCAATGCTTAAAAAACAGAAGAATTTGTCTCTTATTTTTTATCTGAAAACATAGATATTAAGAGACATGTTCAGCTAATAGCTAATTCAACCTTCAAATGCAACAGCAAGATCAAAGCCATTCACATAAATCCTGTTTCACTAAATAAAATATTTATTTGGAGTAGATAAGATATCTGTATTTCTGTACTTGGCAGTGGTACAACACCTACAGGGATATTGTCTTGTCCAGATTCAAGGCCTGCATTATTAGAAGAGTGTTCATAGTGTAGAAAATGTTTATACAAGTTCTATTGATCAGAAAATACCTCTCACAATACACGTCCTTCAGTAGCTAATTCATTCAGTCTTCCTTAATAAAGGGAAGGTTGGGTTGTTTCAACCTTAAGTCTCCATATCCACATGACAAACAGGCACTTCACAACAGCAGATTCATCAGTGCAGCAGGTAATTCTGTAATGAGACCAAAAGATCTAGATGAAGTAAGCCAAATTTGGATCAACTGTAAAGCACTATAGACTAATAAAACATTAAAATAATTTGCTACTGATTATGGCAGACTTATCTCTGGAAACACTTTCAAGATTGGCTATTTTTCTAAATGGAACACTTTAGTTCATGTGGGAATTAATTCCAAAATCTCCAATGGACTGTGTTATGCAAGAGGTCACAGCAAATGATCACAATGGCTCCTTCTGGCTTTTATGATCTATGAATCTCTGAACTTGGTTCAATAAAATAAGTACAGCTGCCTAGCTGCAGGCACACTAGATAATGGACTGAGCCGTCTCCTCACCCCTGATATGGAAGCTTACATTCAAAACTCCCAGCAAAACATCCGCTGAAATACATTAATATTCCTCTTGATACAGGTGGCTGGCGCATAAACCTGAAAAATCTGTGTTATGTTTAGACAACTTGGGCCTGAGTTAAAAGGAAATTTAAGCACCTAGAAGAGGCAGCCTCCAGGGATGGGAAACAGCGCAGCAATGACTGGTAGTCAGTTCCAAACCCAAGAAATTCACGTAACTTTTCTCTATAGTCAGATAAGAGTTGTAGATACCCCAGAGAGGTGACTCCAAATCTAAGTTAGATGTTCAGGACTAGCATTACAACTGAAAATACAGGAGGGTGTGTTTATATATGTATATATACACACCAGTCAGAAAATTAGAGATCACTGTGATAGAAATATTTAAGAGACTGATAAGCCAGGCCAGTTTCAAAGTTCAAAACAAGGCTTGATTAGATTGCAGCTCATGAACAACGCACAGTCACAGTGGTTGCTTTGTAATCATTATGAATCATTATCAGGACATAGTCACAACATTCAGCCCTTACCATCATATCCTCAATTAGCTGTGCCTGCAGAGTGCTGCTGAACTGACACAGTACAGTTACCTGGCTGACAGCTATGGGCCTTGACAGCCCATCTAGCCCTCTGGCTGAGATGACCACATCTAAGAGCTCTTCAATAAATCATAGAATCAAAGTTATAGAATGTTAAGGGTTGGAAGAGACTGTAAAGATCGTCCAATCTCAACCACCCCCTTCAAGACAGGGACAGCTCTCCCTAGACCAGGTTGCCCAAGGCCTTATCCTGGCCTTGAACACTGTCAGGGTTGGGGAGGCTGCAACATCCCTGGGTGACCTGTTCCATCCAGATCTCACCACCCTCATAATGATGAGGCCTATGGCTTTAAATAGGCAACAAATATTGTACATAAGACCTTGCAAAAAGCATTAAATTGAAAGCATTTAACCTGG
Source organism: Zonotrichia leucophrys gambelii (assembly GCF_028769735.1). Lineage (NCBI taxonomy): Eukaryota > Metazoa > Chordata > Aves > Passeriformes > Passerellidae > Zonotrichia > Zonotrichia leucophrys. The sequence continues at coordinate 54,113,958 of NC_088170.1, read as the reverse complement.
AATTTGCATAAAACAATAACTGCTATTTATTGTCATTTTAAGTTCTGCTTCTCTATAGTCAAATATCCATATGAGCAAAAATAAGACATCCCTTGCACATGGAGGCAGAAATTCATTTTTAGTAGAAAATAAATTTAGAAATTTGTTTAAGTAAAATCTTAAGTTTTTTTGTTTTGATAGGGACTCCTTCTTCCTCAGCTCTACCAAGGTAGATATCATTTTGCCCTTCCTAATAAATAACCAAGTGGTTATTTAAGCAGATGTTTCAGCCTTCTGCATTTATTGGATGGTATTGCTTTATGTTGAAGCACATAAGAAAAAGCTTTCCAAATAGATAGACGGCTTCCATGTACCGGCACTGGTGGTATTGCAAATCCATTCCTACTCACTGAAAGATCTGACTGTAGGGATGACATTCCTTCTAGAGACAGTTTGCTTGTTGGCAATTATGATATTTCTGCTGAACAGAAAGATGCTTCATTTCTACAACACCTGTGAGAGTCAGGGAAGATAAACCTTAGAGAGCAATGAAAATTGTGGTGTACTAAACATTTTAAATCCAAACCCATAAAACTGCAATCAAATGAGAATTCCAGAATATCTGTTTCAAGGTTGTGGAAGGACGAGATTGTACGAGTACAAATTCATGTGGCAACTTTTCTTCTGAGTCTTTTGATGAAGGAAAGGAGCAGGTGATCTAGAGGAAAAGGAAGAATATACCCAGTATTTAACATATCATCATCCAATGACAGCTCATACTGATGGAGTCAAGATAAACAAGAAAGCCTCTGGATATCACAAGAGAGAAAGCAGAATACAAGAAAAGGAATATGGTAATGACACATCCCCTCAAAATGGTGTATCTTCCACTGTAACACTGTGGTATACCTTCCATTATAACACTGTTGTATGCCTTCAGTTATATCCCTAAGGTTCAGTTTTGAGTACAAATGATCTGAGAAATCATAGAATTACTTTAGCAACCAAATGAATAAACCATTCTTGGCACTAATTCAAAATATAAATGACATAGTGTGACCGATTCCTTTCAGTTTAGTCACATTTCCTAGACTTACCTAATGAAGAAGCAGAATCAGCCTTTCACATTTAATTTTCTGCTGATCTTGGATCACCAACGAAAAAAGTTGAAGATGAAAACCCTGCAATTTTGTTTATCCTATACTATAAGAAATTGCTCTTAAACTGGATGAGTAAATAGATGGATGGATGTGTGGATGGATAAATGGATGGAAGAATGGAAAGAGAAAGATGATGTATATGTCAACATATTTATGCATGCACATTTTCATGTGAATAGAAATGTGTCTGTACACATGTAGCAAAAAGCGTATTTGCTACAGACAAAGCTTAGTTCAGGCAGACCCTGAGGAAATGTATTCAAAAAGAAAAAAAAAAAAAAAAAAGGCTCTCATGAAGTTACCTGACAAGCATCCATTTCAAACAGATTCAAACACTGTGGCATGCAGGAAAAGTAGACAGTTGTGGAAAATAGAGCAGTTTTCAGTAGAAAGAAAATTTGATGCTATGCAGTAGCTGAGGTAACACTTTTGAATTTAAGAATCAAAACCAAAGAACTTTAAAGACCTAGAAATTAAATAACTGCAGTACAGCATATACAGCTTATTAAGTCAGCCGCAGCATTTCAGGTTTGTGCTGCTGTTTTAACAACAGACTTCTGATTTTTAAACAAAGCTCCTGGTCTCATGCAGGCTTAGCCTAGATTTTAAATTCTGATAGAAGCACTTTCATATGTTAGAGAAAACTCAATAGATGGAAAATAGATTGTTTTTCTTCAGTGATTATTTTGTTCCACAGATCATGGAGTTGCTTAAGGCAGTGGGACGCTCCCCTGTGGTGCTTTTTGCTTGGTGTTTGTCAAGTGAGTTGCAGAATTGTTCATCCGGTACTAATAAACAATCTCATTAATGCTGTCTGAGCCCTGCTGCCTGCTCCAGCAAATCTGTCCAAACCTTCATAGACTAGTCACCTTTACTGCAACACACTCTCTCCCTTGTGTGCAGGGAGAGCTTGTCCTCCCTGCCGCATTCCTCATTTCCCCAACTACCTCTCTGTGGTCCAGTCATTAAATGAAAACAAAAAAAAAATATGTAGCAAAACTAACATACCAATTTAACAGGTGTATATTTCTTTCAAAATGTACAATACAAACCATATGATCATGGGGACTGATAATTTTTCATCCCTCTATTATTCAGGGTCCTTTTTTATTCACTGTAAACAGTCCATTAAGGCAGTAGAGAAATCTGATAACCAGCAAGATATCAAATCCCATTTAAGGGTACCTTGGATCTCAGTCCTCTAGGAAGATCATATTAGTTTGCTCTGCTAGAGCTTAGAGTGCCTTAAAAAGCAAATAAATGTCAGGATTCATTCCTATTGTCTGCTTAGACATTCCTCAAAATTACTAAACCTTGCCCATGAGAACATCTGTATGGTGGATCCCCAGGAATTTCCACAGGTAGAAAGAAGGTGAAATAATAAACTATAGAAGAATCCAAAGCTTTTGTTTCTCTAAATAAAGAGGTAGGCAGATAGCCAGTTCTGTTTTTCTAAGAACAACATTTTTCGTTTGAGGATTTAAAAGCTTTAACTTGGGTTTTTCTTATTCGGTTATTATTTTTGTCCCATGTAGATTCTTTATATTGTATTTGTAAGCAACAGGCTTACAGTTCAAAATTATATTTCTCTGAGTATGAGAAGAGGAATTATTAATGACGAAATAAGTCAGACTCTCCTTAAAACAGAAGGTCTGCAGATGTAAAAGTGTTGAAAAAAGACGTACAGAGCATCTACACAATGCAAATACAAGATCTGAAGGCTCTTAAGCCTCCAGAGTGAACAAATTCAATGCAAGAAACATGAAAATAACAAAAGGTCATTACAGAGACTGTTTCTGAACAGCCAGAAATATCAACTCCTGTACTGAGGGCAGACCTACAACATGAAACATACACATGACAGATTTCTTTGGGATGGGGGGGAAGGCATTCGTGTGTGTGCATTTCACATCATCCCTCTGCTCAGTCCATTCAGGTAGTGCAATTTCAGGACCCTGCTCTTACAAAATTGTGATGAGAGTCATTCCTCTCTGACTATGCTAGAGTGAATTCACATAAAGTGATAGTTCTTTCCAAAGGATCAGGAAAATAACTGTTTAATGAGGAGAGAGGTAGCCTACTTTGGCTTTCAAAACTTGCTTACAGCAATAAGGGCATCTGGATTTTTGCAGGCTTGCTCAGAATTATTCATGTATATTGAAAACCTCATTTATTTTATTCTTATAAAATATGCTTGGCAATTTACTCATGTCAGACAGGGGAAAGGAAGATGATTCTTTACCTTTATATTCAGATGCTGCTTCAGAACTGAGAAGCAGATATTTAAAATTGGACTGAGTTTCATTGATGCTGTTTCATAAACTTTCCTCTTACATTCTCATCTGAAGCTACATCCTGCCTGGCACAGCAAACCAAGGAGCTGTCCTATGACAGTCACTGCCATGCCTAGATCAACCATTCAAGATGGGGGAAATAGGAAAGGCCTCATATTCTGCTGTATCTGCTTTCTAATGTCTTTTTCTTTATTAAAAATATATTAAACATAAAAAGTTTCCAATATTGTTATGTTTGAAAGGAGTTATCAAAAGTGTAAATGTTTTTAGCTATTAGTTCTTAGTGAATACAAGTCTCCTTGACATAAGAGAGAGATTTTGGCTAAGCTTAAAGTAGTTCTTATTGCCTTCATGACTGGAATTCATGAGAGGAATTCCTGTGCATAAAAAGCTCATGAAACATAGAATGAACACCAGGAAAACAATCCAATACATCCCATGTTCTTAACTGAATTAAATACTTCTGATATAATTTGTGATTAGCTGATTGCCTTGTTTGCTACACAAATGCAGCTTGCATCAGCTATCAGGATGAAATAATCCCAATGTATGACTCTGCTGAATAATCAGTCAGCTCAGCTATTTCAATACAGCCCAACACATAACAATCTACCAAAAGGAGTCAGAAACTAATAAACAGACGTATCATCAAATAAAAGCAATTTATTCTTCGCCAATTTTCTTCCTATTGCCATTGTCCATGTTCTTCCTCACCATTCCTGCTCATTTTGCTAAATGCAATTATGCATTTTTTATCTCTTCTTCCATTTGTATCTTTTGTCCTTTCTAGTTATTTTCACCCTTTTTATGTCATCTCTATTTTCTTTTTTGCCTTTGCAATTCTAGTTTAAAGACCTTCCTACAGTCTTCATTTCTTTTCTATATGGTGATTTATTCAGTTTCTGCAATCTCCTGCCTAAATTTTCTACACAATCTTGTGTTCTGAACATGCACTTAAAGGATTTATTTTTCACTTTTTTTTACTGAAATACATTCACCCATGCTTATGCTACATTTTTCTTCTATATATTTTTCAATTCCAATAGGCATTAGCAATGTGCTGTGGAGTTGTTAAGATCACAAATCACAGAATATTCTGAGTTGGAAGGGACTCACAAGGATCAAGTTTAACTCTTAGGTGAATGGCCCGTATGAATATCAAACCCACAACCCTTGGTAGTATTACCACCATGTCAACCATTTCATATAAAAAAAGAAAAGAAAAAGTGAAAAGAAAAAAAAAACCAAAACATATTCAGATAAGGAAGTCTTATATTGAATACAAATGTTTGGTAATTAATATTTTCAGCAGAATTGAACAGCAGAGGGGAAGATCTCAAATGTAGCCTAATAATCAGCTACAATTTAGAAAAAGACTGCATTCTTTATTAATGTAACTGCATTTCTTTCAGTTCTGGACTGCAGACACATGACCTTGACTATTTAGAAATATGCAGGAGTCCACAGCACGTCAGAGCCCAACAGGAAGCTCTTTGGTTCTGCAGTGACTGCCATATTGCAGTGAGGGGACAGACAAATAAAACAGCCCAGGTCTGGATGCAGCAAAACAACTTCTGGTCAGTGCTTCATCTGAATAATTGATACCCATCTCCCCTTGCAGAACTGAGCTACAGAAAAATGCAGCTGCACTTCTCTCCTTCTGGGTTCCAGGATCCCCTCTTCCTCACTGTCACTTAAGTCTTACCTAAGCCAAATGTCTCTGCACTCTCACTGCTGTTGGGCTCTTTAGATGACAAGGGACATACTCTTCTCTAGCAGTATGGCTGATGGCTTTTGTAACCTGAACAGAAGAAAAGCTGAAGCCACATCAATAGCATGGATGCAATTTTTCAATATTTTATTAATATTTAGTTAGATGTTAAGTTTATTTATTTATTTATTTATACTATTAATTTCTGGGGACCCTGAGGAATATGCTCCTAAATCAGGATGTCGGTGTGATAAGAACATACCAGAACCTTCATTGAATTCCATCTGGAAAAATACCACTGAGATGCCAAGGATTGGAAAATGTCTTAAAAAATCTGTATCTGATGAAAATTCAGTAAGTTATCCTGATAAATACCTAAAAAGCTTTAGCTGCCTATGACGGGTTATCCACAGACAAGCAGCATTTCACATTAATGTAAGCAGGAATTTTTGACAGCAAAACCAACTGTTTTGTCAATGTAGATGAAATCACCTCTGAGTTCTGTATGCAGGACTGTAGCAAACACTGCAGAAACATGTAGGGACCCCTTCTCTTCAAAACTGTGCAGAATTGATTACTCTGATGTACAGTAGTGTACTGCTGTTTATGTTATCATAAAGCAGAAATCTAAGTCTCATATTTTCATCTCCGCTTTATATTCAGTCAGTCTGATTCTGTCCTTGAGATTTATTTGTAAAATTTTGGTCCAGAAGATTGATTCATTTCTGGATATTATGTAAACTTCAGTGCCTCAGCCTCAGGACTCATCAACCCCATCCAAAAAAGGCAGTATAATTTGCAACATTCTTCTATGTCAGGAAGCTATTCTAGCACATCAAGCACAGGACTACTTCCCAGGCTTGTGCTCCACCACAGTGCTGACTATCATGTAATGCCTACCCAAGCATGGTATGTTTGTCAACACAGCACTGCCCCACAGCACAGGAGAAGATCCCTAATTCAGCACTGACTTACGTAACAGATGCCTCCTCATTCACACAGAAGCACCATCACAGAGCCATTCCTGCAGGCAGCAGGCAGCCTTGGGAGGAGTGTGTGTGTGTGTGTGTGTGTGTGTGTGAATATCCACCACTCCTGCACCTGCAGCGCTTGGCAGCCTCTGCTGTGTTTTTGTGGTGGGCTGACCTTGTCCATCTGCTGCTCGTGCCCACCCAGCTGCTCTCTTACTGCCCTTCCTCAACAGGATGAGGATGAATAGCATAAGAATGCTCGTGGGAGATGAATACAGGGAGGTCACTTACCAGTGACTGTCATGGGGAAAACAGACCTACCTTGGAAAAAACTAATTCAATTTATTGACAATTGAAATAGATTTTCAAGTGAGAAATAATGATTAAAATGACACCCCAGCCCTAGAGCAGCACAAGGGGATGGGGAATGGGGACTGATCAGTACAGAACAGCTCCTCTCTGATGATCCTTCCTCCAGAGTGGGTTATTCCATGGGGTGCAGTCCTGCAGGATAAACCACCTCCAGCACAGTCTCTCCAGGGGAGTATGTGATCGAGCACCTGCAGTACATCATTCAACAGCTTCTTGTCTGACCTTGCTGTCTGCAGAGCTGTTTCTTACACCTTTTTCCCTCTTCCTTGGCCTTTATGGCCTTTCTGTGCCCTGCCTTAAGTACATTTTCACCATGCAGCTGTGCCTGGCTGTGGGGGGGCAGGGCCCCTCACGGAGCAGGGGACAGGATGGCCACGTGCTGGCCCACAGAGCTCATACAAAGACACCTCAAGACAGGCTCAATGGGCTGCCCCAGCGTGAAGGGATAGAATGTAAGAGAATAGTGCAGAAGGTAATCTCACTCCTGAGGAGATACAGCTGTACTAATCACAAAAGATTAGGAACAGGCCTGCCATTAATAGGCCACAGCTGTGTCCAATAAGAAGACGAGTGCTACAAAAGAGTTGAAGTTTGTTGGTTGTGCTGTGAGGAAGAAGGAGTTAGTGCTGTGAGGAGTTGCCCATGAGAAATCTCTGAGAAGGTCTGGCACTTTTGCAATAAGATGACAACACCCCAGCTCCCCAACACCCACACAGGCTTGGGTGTGTGACAGAGCAGCCACAGCTGGGCCTTGCCACTCGCTGTGGGCCGGGCCCTCAGAGCATGAGCAGCTGCCTTGGCTCATGGCTATGCACGAATGCAGCTGGGCAGAACTTTCTTCACTTTTGTTTAAACATCTCTGGATGTTTTTGTCATTTTGTCCAGGACCAGAGAGATATACCTATTACGTGAAATGTTGCATTTTTTACACTTTGATCTCTTTATTTGGCTACAAGGTCAGCAGCATGTTTTAGCTCAGTGCAGTGTCTTAGATAAAAAATGCACCCTAGCATATTCTGCCAAATGTACAATCAAAACTCTTGCAGCTTTCCTTACTGTAATAGCCAAATGGCTTGCAGTGGTGATGGCGTTTTCACCCTTTTATACTATAAGGACAGATATATATGTTTTTAGGAGCTGTACTGTGTAGATCCTGAAGGATCTGGTCTGTAGGGGTTAAAATGTATCTTTAGCAAGTTTATGCATATCAATGCATTCTTCAGCAGCTCTGAGCTCAGTAAATGTTTCACTTCAGATGTTCCCATTAAGAATTAACATAATAAGTCAAAGACAAAAAAAGTTATAAGAAAAAAACAAGAATGGAAATACATTTGAGGAGAGGCAAAATACTAAAAGTTGCTGACAGTGTTGGTAATTCACACAGATAAGGGAGAGCAATGCTCTCTTAATGAATCAGAAGAAAATCCTCAATTTTTATCATATTTTTATATACTAAAAATAATCCCTCATTATTTATACTTACATCTGTTATGTATAGGTGTATCAGGTGAAAGGTGAATTAGGTGTACAACAGATGACCAAAGCAACCCTTGGCCTTCACTGAAGAAGGCAGGACCAGATCTCTGCAAGTCTCCTTGAGCAATGCTGCCACAGGGACATGAAAAAGCTAATACAATGCAAAGCAATTTCAGCCCTAATTTTGTACCAGACCATCCTCTGGATTGTAAGACCATCCAGGGGCTGGGAAGAACCATACCCTTTCAACACAGTTTCTTTTACTCCATCAGATCACCTCTGCCACAGCAAACTCTTAGGTACCTGGAAAATGAGATATTTTGTCCCTTTGAACTGCTCTGAGAGAAGATCAAAAGCTTACCTAGACTATTCAAAAATGTGTATTTGTTAGCCCTCTGAAACTAGCACTAGACACTTGACTGAGAGAAGTCATTCCACAGTACTGGAATGGTTCAGAAATGGATTGTGGTTGAAATAAGTCATAAATTGTTATTGAATATTATTCAAGACTGATATACTGTGGATTTTTCAGTGAAATGCATTGGTAATAGCAATGATTTTGAATGTAGAGTGTAACTTTCTGCAGATGCAGGAACTGTAACTTTCTGCAGCTGCCTTTTCGAATATTTTCACTTATTTTCCTCATCTAAGATTTACACAAAGCCTCTTAAAACCCAAACAGAATCCCTGAGTTAGTTTTCCACTGCTGACATTCTTTGACTAAATCTGTATATTGGTTAGGATGCCATTCACTGCCAAAGAATTGCAAAAGGTGTTCTCTGAATATAGCAACCTTCAAATGTCTGTTTAGTACTTTAACTGCCCTTAATTTAGTAGCCAGGCTGAACTAATTATCATGAACTTCAAAAGGTTTCCAGAAATACAGTCATTAAATATTTTTTCTTTTTCATAGCATTAAAAAGCAACTCCTGGCTTTATTAGCACAAGTTTTCTCTTTAATTGGGTGCTAATGATGGTGCTTTTTCAAGGATTTTCACAGCTAGTACCTTGGGGTAAATAAACATATAAATAGCTCTGGTAAGCTTAGGGGCTGAAATTTCAGGTTAACAGCATCATTATAGAGAGGATATACAATTACGACTAGAAGTACTTCCTGAAATGATTGCTGGTGCTTTACGTTTCCAAATGACTCTTAGCATGACTGAAGTCATTAATATATGCCTAACCATTAAAGAAATAAAAGTTATATTCTTACAGCTTTGGTCAACCTTTAAATAGCTGTTTACTGAATTTCAGTGATGCTTTTTTTTTTTTTCTTTCTTTACAGTGAACATAACATGGGGAGGATTCCTACAGCAGCAGCTTCTCAAACAATTGAAATGTAAAGAAACAGGATCTCAGAGGAACATTTTAAAATACACATTTTGGTCTTCCATGTATTTAATTAAAGACCATTTGCTCAGTGTAGTCACAACTGATGTTTATTGGTATCTTGAGTCCTGTAATTTACGTTGCATTTTACTTTGTACCCAAAGATTCCAGGGAGGCAATCAAGCTCCTGTCCTTCTTCTTGACTTAAACAAATTGAGGCTAAAGCTCTTTCCTTGTCTTTTCCCTCTGGTGGTGAAGGAGGGTATGGAGGAGTGAGGGCTGTCACTGATGACATTTAATGCACGCGATTTGTCAGTGATGGAGCACTGTAAGTACTGGTCCTACCCTCCCTTGCTCTAGTGGTAACACAGCCATTATTCTTTAGGAAACCCATAACAGCCTGCTGTCACCAACCTCAGTGTGCAGAGCACTGTCTTACACCAGAGACTAGCTCTGTTCCTGTTCTCAGGAACTTCTGTTCTGAGATTCCAGGAGAAGAACAAATCAAAATGTTATTAATGTGTTTTATGCACTGACCTTAGCAGCAGTGGCTTTAGTTGGGAAAACATTACTTTTTAGTACATATTCTTTCCTTAAAAAGTGCTTCATTCACTGTAGCAGACCTAAAGTTTCCCCCACTTAGACAAGGAAGAAAAGAAGCAGCGAGTGAGCTACATTTCAGCTATTATCCAGACATCATAGGTCAGATTTCCCTTTATAACAGATTTTTAAATGCAGGATAACTGCCGTTCATGTGAACTAGAAACTCTCTACTCTACTCCATCAAAATGTTAGGAACTCTGACATTTTGATCTAGATAATAAACTGGTTAGCCTATGAAACAGGAACAGAGGAAAAAGTAAATTAGAAAAGTTAATACTGAAAAAGTTCACTTTTGAACTTTGTATTTGTTTAGAGCATTTTATAGTCTACTTAAAATACTTAAAATTTACTTCACTAAATGAAAAACCGAGAATTATTCTTTTATTTCTTATCAAAAACTACACTGAAAGGAATAAGTTCGAAGGAAACATCTGACAGGTGGCTTGGTGACTTTGTTCCTCAACACATCATGAGGTGCTCACAGGTAGGGGAGTACTTGGTGTGTACATGGACATTAAGGGAGCCTTCATCAGGAAAAGCAGTGGAGTCTTGGCATTTCCAGGGTTGCTGCAGAATGTTTCCTGTGGTATTCAATCACAGATAAAATGTGCACACTTATACTTAGTCCCATGAAGCTTTTTGAATAAGCCATATAAATAGAGAAGATAATTTTTGCTGATCATTTGCCTAACATTACTGTGAAACTACTAACAGTATTATGCTAATGCTAAAATCTTACCATTCTAAAGATTTTTTAGGCACCAAAATAAAACCAAAAAACCCACAAATTTTAATGATTTTACTAAGCAAACTCATGTTGTGCTTTAGATTTTTTTATTTTCAGCGTTGAAACAAAGCAACATCTCGTGACTGAAAATACCTTACTTCAAACCAATTGCCCTCTATCTCTGAATAAGGTGAGATGATAAGAATTTGCCAGACAGAGACCTGAACCTTACTCCTTACGAAAGAAAAGTTTGCTCACTAGAGTCTTTGTGCTTTTAGCTATAGGAATGCATCACCTTCTTTAACAATGCCCTCTGGTCAGCTGCCTTTCTGCACTAGGCATTCTGCTCCAGATAGATGTGGGGAATATTAATCATGACAGTATTTTACCTCCTACTGCCCTGACTTTCACTGGGGAAGTGAAGATCTCAGAAACAGAATATCTGAAAGAGCAGATTAATTTGGGATGAGTCCTTTTCGGGCCAGATCCCAAACCAGAGTCAATCTGAAAACTCTGCTGAAGGCAAAAGAATCTTGTTATTGAAACCAGTTGAATTTTTTCTGCCGCAGCAGTCCCTGTATGCTTAGGAGAAATTTACTTTTCACTTGATTCTAGGGTACCTAAAAATATTAAAACCACTAAAGTAAATATACACGTATTATATATAAATGGTACCATTTAGATTCTTTGGAAGTCAAACTATCATAATTGGCACCTTGCAATTTTGACTGTAAATAAGGATTAATTTGATTCTTGCAGGCTAGTCCTCAGATAATTTTACAAACTATCTTCTTCCTATAATTGCTGGAATTTTTTTCCAGCACTTTACTAGTAAATATTATGAATATATGAAAATGTCCAGTCTTGATTTCTTATTTCCAAGGCAGGTTCTAACTACAACGAGAAGCACAAAATATGTCTGTAATATTTAGTGACATCAAAAATTTACACAGAAATTTAAAAAGAAAACAAAACCTACAAGAGTCCCCACAAAGCCCCTGAACATTTAAAACAAACTAGTAATTCTCCAGAAAGCTGTTCATCATATTTCAGTTTTTGAGGCTGGCAATGCAGCTGTTAGTCCCATTTCACAATTGAAGAAACTGAAGCAGCGTTTTGGATTGATCAGGGTGAGGTACTTTGAAAACGAGCCAAATGTCAGGGTTCAGAGGCGGGAGGGACCGCTAAGGTTCCCAAAAGCTCCAGATAAAAGCTCAAATTATATTCATCTACCTTTTAGAGTTCATCATCATGTAATCAGCTATTGCCTCAGAGAAAACTAATCAACCTTGTCCTTTCAGGGTGATTGTAGTGACAGGCTCCGTTTTGGAAAGCCAGAGACCCTCACTGTAAGCCAGCATGCAGTTCTCCATGCCTTGTAACTCAGTGGAAAATCTCAGCAGCAGATGATTAGCCAAATTCGTGCGAAAGTAATTTATGCCAGTGTAAATAATATAACAAATCCTCACAGATTACTTAACTAAATATGATACAGGAAGTTGGCAAAAAGCCTTTCCGAGAGGAGAAAAGAAATTTAATTAGAAAGTGTACTAATGCCCTCTATTTTTGACAAGGAATGAGACCTATCTCATCAATAGTTTGCAACTTCTTCAAAAAGCAGCCACAGCCAGGGCAGAAGCAGAGCAAGCTGCCCCACTAATGAGCCTGAGCTCCTGTTTGAAGGAGGAGCGGTGCCAATGACAGGAGGTCGATAAAATTCTGACACGGAGGAGGGCAGAGGGGCTGCATGGCTGCCCAACTGTGGTCACTGCTCAAGGCTGAGGAGCACCTTCCCTCTGGGACACGCTCATGCATTGGCATGAGCCAGCACCTGCTGCCAGGGGGTCTCCAGAGTGCCTGAGCTCGCGGCCCAGGATCAGCTCCCACGCTGCTTGGGAGCAAAAGAAGCACCAGCTTCCATCCCCCCTGTCTGACAGGATCCTGCCACCAGACTCTGACTCAGCCACGGTCCTGAAAGCGAGCTGCTCCCTGTTTGCAAACAGTGAGCAGGTCGCATTTACACTCCCCAGTTTTCCATTTTGTAGGAAGCCGCAGTCCCACACCTGTGTGGGTGTCACGTAACTTTTCCCACAGGGGTGGGTGGTTCACCTCTGCAGGATGAGGTGAATTTCAGAAAAGCTGGAAGCCCAGAAGCACCACAGCCCCTCAAGGTGCCTGTGCTGCCGTAGCTGCCACCATGGTGGGTGAGCAGCTTCCCAGCAAAATGGCACACACACAGGGTCCTCGTGGGCTCAGCTCTTGCCCCAGCTTCAACAGAAAAAAAAATCTTTCAGTAAATTTTCTTTTTGTATCCCTTCCTCCTTGTCTAGAGAAAGTTCCCACAGTTTACCAGCAGGAACCAAGGTCCTGTATGGAAGAGCTGCCAAGAGACACTTTGGAGCAGCAGTGCAATGGGAGCATCCAACTGCACCCAGCTCTGCACTTCCCTCAAAGTAAAACAAAGTGGTATTATTGTTTGGGTTCAGGAGAACAAATGCTTTCCATGCTGTTGTTATACAAATCTCAGTTTCCAATACAATGGGTTTTTTACACAGTAATTAATTTAAGAAAACAGTTTTTTAATTATAACACTTTTTATAATAGTTTCCCTGTGATAACCTACAAATCCAAACACAGTTTCATGCCCTCTGAAGTGATTTCTCTTTTAAAATGCTTTTATTTTAAGCATAATTTTTTTCTTGTACTTCTTAGTGTATGCAATAAATAAAAGGATAATATTGATTGTGCAGTGTTTACTGCAGAGAAACAGTCTCATTTTAATTATTCTGCAAATAATACAGCTTTATGTGTAGAAATATAAGCCAGTAGTTTATGCAATGTTCTAAGAAATGGTAAAAGAAGAGAGGAAACTCTGCTCATGTATACACACTATAATGTTTCCTCAGGCAGTTTGGATTAAAAAAGAGCTCCTGCTGGGGCTTTTTAAGAATAAAAGCAATTAACACAACTCTTCACTGTTTACATTCTCAAGACCTTATCTCTCTCTTATTAAAAGCAATTGGAAAACTCCCCATTAAATCACAAGACTAAGACCAGACCTCTAATTTTTCTGTCACCTTTCTACACTGTGATGTAGGTGTGTTGTTTTGCTGGCATTTGAGATAAAAAGAGAAACTATATGGGTCGGTTTTCTCAGTATTTAGAATACCTTTTTTATGAACTTTTTACACAATTATGGGGATTGGGTCTAACCTGCATTTTTTAATCAGATCTTTCTTTAATAAGATTGAGATACTAAGGAAAAATTATTGTAGCCTATTCTAAATTTATCTCACAGTCAACTTTGTCAGTGGAAGACAAAGGCACTATAATTCAGTAATATTGCATTCTGGTAAGCTCCTTTTTTTTTTTTTTTTTCCCAGAACTACTAGCTGGAATGTGCAAAATACAATTTTTCTTATACATTTCTAACCAAAAAGTATTGCAGGTGGTGGATAAAAGGTAAGATATATTTATTTAAATACTTTGTCTAATGTCTCATAAAACCTTAATATCTGCAAAATTTATTTCAATTGGAATAGTAATTACCAAAATAGTACTAAGTGGAAACTATCCAAATAGCCATAAATACGTGACAGTGATAGACATAAAGGTTTTGATTTGTGGGAAGAAGTATTGAAGATTCAGTTTTGTTTGAAGTTCCTCCATGAAATTTTGAAAATCAGAAGCAAATTTGTAAAAAAAAAGAAAAGAGGTATCTTAAGAAATTTGAAGTTTTAAGTTTGAATTTTGGTATAAAAAAGTGGGACAACTTAAGGCACTTCAGTCCCATCTCTGAGTAGGACTCATGCAGATCAAAACATGAAAAGAGGAGAAACCAGGAAAGCATTTACATCAGAGCTGATGGCGCAGTCCTGTGGCAGCACCCGCTGCTGCCAGGCTGCCAACACCCCTTTGTTCTGGCAGTGCCTCAGACCATGGCTTCAGCCTGTACTGTTCTCTGTGGCTACCTCAGCTTTTGTCTACTTTTCTGAAGGACATGGAAGAATGGGCTGGATTTCTTCATTTCCTTTACACTAATCTTTATTCTTTTAACTAAGTCTGGTGATAGAGAAGTCACAATGGTCTTTGTCCACTTTCTGCTCTAAAAAAAGGTAATAGAACCACCTTTTGATGCTCAGAAGCCTTCAGTAACTCAGAAAATATAAATAAAATCTAATGTAAGAAAAGATAAAACTGTTAATCTTGTTTTTCTTGGCTTCTTTTCAGATAATTTCCCTCTCCTATTTAATTTTTGAATTTTGACATTTCCATATCCCAAATTCAAGCCTTGGAAAGATGAGATGCCCTAAATAGTAATGAGTAGGTGCATCTTGTTCATTGAATGAATACAGACAAATTACAAATTTTTTTCCAATATGGTAAGCAAATGAGGGTTTATCATTGTCCAGGTTTTGAAATAATATTTTAAGCTGGAGAAAAAACTAGACAACCAGAATTCCAGGGCTGATAGACATTGTGACGCTCCTGCTCTGCACACCTACCTGCAAACACCTCCTCAGGGCCTCCTGCTGCCTGTTTCTGAAACCATTCTCAGGAAGGCTGAGTTATGCCCTAGGACTGCACTACCAACTATGCCCTGCTAAACAGACAATTTTGGATTAGCATAATGCCTTCAAATATTGGAGCGAGAGTAGCAGCTCCTTCTGAGGCACACCATGGTGTATACCACAGTGCTAATGCCGAGTTCAGTGGAGACAGAAGAGTTTCCATAGCTGAGAAGCTGCAGCTGTGGTGGCTTTTTAATGCTGAGGACCACACTTTAGGTTAATATTTTCCAAAATATTATCAGAGGTTTTAATGCTGTGGGGTAGGGCAACGTATACTGAGCAGATAATGCGCAATATGCATTGTGTTCCAGGCTTTCATTTGAATTAAAAATACAGAAGCTGTTAAGAGGTGTTCCTACTTCTAAACAGCCTCTATACTTCTAAAAGGATTGTTTCAAAGCTAGATGCCTGAATGAAAGTGAATATCAGTGAAGACTGGTTAGACCAAAGGAACATGTTTCTGCACTACTGGAGCTGCTGGTTTTGAGGGTACTGGGGCCATCAGAACGTGCCTTAGGGCTGCTCGCAGTGCAGCCCCAGACATGAGCACAGGATAACAGGCTTCAAACATGCTCCCAGAGTTGGAAAAAGCAGCAAAACTATCAGCAGAATAATTTGTGGAGGCACTTTCAGTCCAAGATTGCCATCTTGTGGACTGCAGCTGCAGAAGAAAATTTTTACAATTTATATTTGATATCTTGTGATCAGCAATGACAAATTTATTGCACTCTAAAAAAAATTTATTACTTTTCAATGAATCTTTAAGGTCAATTTAAGAATGTTCAGCTCTCCTGAAACAATCAAGAATTTCAGTTTACAAAAAATTAATAGTATCTGATAATAAATATTTTACAGCATCAACTTTTTACAATTACAGGGAACATTTTTGCGTGCAAGAATTATCAATCTATACAGGCTGGGGGATGAAGGGACTGAGAACAGCCCTGCTGAGAAGGACTTGGAGGAGAGGTGGATGAGAGGCTGGACATGACCCAGCAATGTGCATCTGCAGCACACAGCGCCAAACGCCCTTGGCTGCATCAAACCAATGTGGGCAGCAGGGAGAGGGAGGGGATTCTGCCCCTCTACACAGCTCAGACGAGATTCCTCTTGGAATGCAGTGTCCACTCCTGGGTCCCCAGCAGAGAAGGACGTGAACCTTCTGGAGAGAGTCCAGAGGGCCATGGAGATGGTCACGGAGCTGAAGCACCTCTGCTCTGAAGAAAGGCTGGAAGAGTTGGGGTTGTTCAGCATGGAGACCTCATTGCTAAACTTTTTTATAATCCCCTTCCACCACCTAAAGGGGGATTATAAAAAAGATGGGGACCAATTTGTATTAGGGCCTGCTGTGACAGAACAAGGAATAATGTTTCAAATTAAAGGGGGCTACATTTAGACAAGCTGTAGGGAGCAAAGTTTTTACAATGTGGATGGAGGAACAATGGAACAAGTTGCTCAGAGGGATCAAAGGTACCCCATCCTTAAAAACATTCGAGACCAGGTTAGATGGAGCTTTGAGCAATCTAGTTGAAGTTGTCCCTGATCATTGCAGGAGATTGGGACTAGATGACCTTTAGTGGTCCCTTCCAACCCATAATATTCTATTCTAAGACTATGATTAATGGTTTATAAATTTAGACATAAAAATTTAATTTAACCTTTCAGAAGGTGACTTGGTAAAGTAATATTCTCTCCCAAAAGACTTCAGCTAGAAAAGCAGCCTTAATACAGGAAAACTGCTCACCTATCAAGTTACACAGGCAACTGATTTCTTTAAAAAGGTTAGTGGGCATAAATTATTTTATTAACTCAATATTTGGATCTAAAATATTTTAACATATCTGCATCCTACTTAAATATATTTTAGAATGGTTATTTAAAAAAAATACCAAAACACATAAACAAACAGTCTGTTCTCAAGGAAAGGTGAGTATAATAAGGAAAGATTTTAAGCACCATTATCTGGACCAGACAGCATATATCCAATTATATATGATATATATATATGTGTTTGATTTACTTAGGTTTGCCATGCCATACTTTTGAAACTGCCTGCTTTGTAAGCACACTGCCCTGCTGGACTGGGATTGCTGGGCTTGGAAATCTCAGACATTCCCTACAGCAGGGCACATCTGGAGAACGCAGGTTCATTATGGGGAACGCTGAGCCCTGCTCCCTGCTCTGTCATCTGCTGCCAGTGAGACTATTTCATCCAGAGATAAAAGCTAAGAGCATTGTTTTATGTTTTCCAGGACTCTGCAGAATGTGCAGCTTCTCTGTACTGTTAATGCATAGCTTACAATGAGACCTCAAAATGCCATGTTCATCTGAGAAGCCAATGAGCCTGTGTTGAAAGGGACCCTTGGTCAATAATAACAATATATTGGGGATACATGATATAGAGGGTGTCAAATTGGGACACTATTGAAGATATACTACTTCTCTTTAAACATTTTGCATTTTATTTCAGATCTACAAATGAGAAAAAATAACAAGTCTGAGATCTAATCACATAGTAGCAATCCAATAACAATCAACTATCAGCCTGATTTGCATTTAATTTACAGCATCATTTTCATAAATGGAAGCTTTCTTTTAATATTTTATACTGTATTGCTGTCACTTAAACTGTGCATTAAATATATAATATCAGCTAGTTAACTGTAAGAGATTTCTAGTGCAATTTTCCATAATATTTTATATAATGATCACTCATTCTCAGTTAACTTTGTCTCAGCTCTATTTACTCTGCTCTTTATTTGGTGTGGTAATACACAGAGGAGATTCAAGTAAACACATACAACTTCAATCACAAAGTTGAAAAAATGCAAATGTATTCAACCATTTGTGTCCATAATAATCAGATGAATTTTAACAGTGAACATTTATTTTGACTTTCCAAGTTGAAATTATTCATACATTATTTTAAGAAGCTTTAAAATTCTCATTGTCTAAATTAAATGAAGACAAATGTTGCTCCACTTTTGAAAAAGAGTCATTAATACCTTAGATGGGCCATGTACAAAAGATTGTTGCATTTGAGAACATACAACATAATGCCTCAATGGACACCAGTGCCTGTCTGAAAAGCTCAGGTCTGTAATACAGCACACATGGCACACTCTGTGTGTGGGGGAATGTTTCAGTCCTTTAAAACAAGAAAGGCAAGAAAACAGGCTGGCTCCCTTCCCCCTAAGGTGTGAATTTGGCTGAAAAAAGACACTCCCATGTTAACACACTCACACCTTAGCAGAATGATGGTCACAGACTCCATTCTGCTGTTATTAAGTCTGTGAACACAGACGAGATTGACATAAGCAGAGATAAGACCAAACAAAAAAATCCATATCTTGGTGTGTGTTGTTGCAGTAAGCTTTGTACATTTTATTGCTTTATCTTCTTTTCAAATTCTGCAGCTTTTCATTATTATAAAATACTCATACAAAACACATGAGCAGGAGCAGATGTTGTGTCACAACAATAACAAATATACATATCCTCCTCATGTGGTGTATTTTGACATGTTTACATTATCACCTTTCTGTTAAATTGCAGTTTTGAAGAAAACATCAGATGTGGCATCAAACATCATAAAAAGGAAAATAAATTGTACCTGTAGAGAATAATTTCATATGGATGTCTAAGAGGCCATGTACTGTCAGTGTCCTGTATATATCAGCTGACTAAATCCAAAATTCTGGTGTCTACTGACACTAAAGACATAATCATTAAGTCTCCTCCAGTTCTAATTACTGTAGTATCTCAATGTTTCTTTCAACATGGAACAGTAAATGGGTCTATTTTTAAAGAGCTGCCTAATGCAATACTAATGGCATGGAGACCAGTATTTCCACTGCAAAGAACATAAATGAATAAAACCAGCGAGCTCCTGAGATAAGCTACTTGTAGCTTATACTTTATGATACCACCCAGAGAGACACAGGGACACAGAAAATTCCACACTTAATGAAAATTCCACTTCTGCCTGGTGCTGCAAAGAGAAATATGTAAGGAATCCTGCTGTGGACCTCTGCTAATAATTCCTCAATGAAATTTATAGGAATATGAGGGCAAAATCATTGTTTGCACAATCGAGTAGTAATCTGAAATGTCAAAAGTTGAAACTAATACTAGAAAACAGGTTATGTGGGGTTTACTCCTTTGGGAAACACCAAACATCATTAGAAATGTTTTAGATTTTTATCTTGGTCACCAACAGCATCTTTCAGCAAGGGCTAGACTTCTGCACATTGACTATGGCTAACACACTATTCATGCAAAGTTGTTATTACTACTACTACTACTACTACTACTACTATTATTATTACTATTATTATTATTATTATTATTATTATTATTATTATTATTTTAACACAGAATAGAGTCTGGAGCTTACTGGGAGTCCTTCACATCTGTCAAAACAATAGGGATTTCTTGGGAGTTTCTGTGTACACGTATCAGTCATCTCCTGGTCCAGATGTTTGCTGCAGCCATGTGCTGGAGTTCGCTTTAAAACCTCCATTGTTTAAAAAATGTCCCAGCTGTTTCTCAGAAATTTATTTTTCTGTAAAGACATATGGTCTGCTTCACTCAGTTTAACAGAGCCTCTGTATTTATAAGAACATTAAACCATCACTGTGCAGAAGCTGACAGAGCAAAATTTCTTTGCAAACCAGCTTTAAGTTTTAGTGGGTTTAGTTTAGAATAGGCTTTAAAAGATATTTCTATAGCAGAATCCGGGACTTAAGACCCAAAGGCTCAGGTTATCCACTCTTGCCTGTGAAAGAACACATTTTTAATCTCTCTGGATATTAAGCCTAGACATTTTTGTACCTACTTTCTCTACCTGTGCAAGCAGATAATCTTGGTGGAATTACAGTAATAATTTTAAGCAGTGCCACACCGTGAGCCATTGTCACCCACAGGTCTGTCACATTATGGGAATTGTCTGTAACCCAGTGATGAAAAGATGTTAATACTGCATCACTACATATATGCTTCATACTTTTAACAGACATTTTTATGAATCACTTGCTGGGTTTTTCTGGTGCAACAATATTCTAGACTCCTCTCAGTTGCTTGGCAGGTCATGGAGAAACAGAGTTAAAGCTGTGGGTGTTACTTTCCATGATCATTTCGGGGCCAATTATACAATCAACTTGACCAGAACACCAGGGCAAATGGTTTCTGCCATAGCAATGGTGCCAGCTGCATTCCAGACCAGCACAGGCAGCCTTGGCTGCTCCCACAGAGCCTGTTGCTGATGGAGGGAGCAGGGGAAGGATGAGAAGCTGCTGCAGTGACCATGACAGGCTGCAGGACACAGCACTGTGTGGCTACAGCCACAGAAACATGGGTGACACAGAGGGATCCCTGTCCCTGGCTCGGGGCTGATGCACAAGAGAGGTGTCCTCTGCATCCTCCTTGGGATGGGCAGATACCCAAATCATACACTGCTCTCAAACAGCCATGGCTTTGAAGGAGAGCAAATGTAGCCCAGTACCCCAGAGGTCTTTAAAAAATGAAAATAGAGAATAATGCAATATAATTAATCTCTGCTGTTTTATCCCTAAATAACTCAAGTTTTCTCCTCAGTACTTTTGTAATTGGTTTTTTTGGGTTTTTTTTGCATGAAAAGGAAATTAATTTCAAAGTCCCAAGTAAGCTATCTTTGAAAGGTAGATCATGGTTTTGCACCCGAAGAACCTGTAGTTCCATCTTAGAATCACGTAAATATTTTAAATGAACATTTTCAGGTTCTCTGAGAAGAGCTGACCATCTGTCAGGAATAAGGAGAAATCCCTCCAGATCTGGTTTGGACAGGAGGTTGTGTTAACCACCTGTCTGTACATATGTCTGTAGGGACATCTGGGACCAGCTCAGTGTGACCTCTGTGTTCATTTAGATTTATTTTAACAGGCAATACGTTATGCTGAAACAAAACTGTCCCTGTGGTATCACCCATCAAAGAGAGAATCTGCAGCATAAAGAGCAGGCCTTCAAGGGGGAAAACACACAATTCTCTTCAAAGTTGTCAATATTCTGGAGTTTTTACTCAAATCGTAGCCGGAATGTTCTCTGGGTAAAAGTTGTGTACAAGTAAAAAGGGCATGGTCATTGGAAGGATTAAAATAGGACTTGGATGTGAAGTTAAATTAAGACTGACATGGGAAAAACCCCACAAATTACTATATTCTGCTAATTTCTGGTAGAAAACAGAGGAATCTCCTGATGTTAAGATGTAATAAACTTTCAGATGTTAAGATGTAAGAAACACAGATTTTAAGATGTAAGAAAATTTCTATGAAGAGAGAGGTTTGATAAGGTTTTGGTGTCAGCTAAACTAGATTTGTAGTTTAGGCTCTCCTTTCTGTAAGCCTCCAAAATGTTCCCAGGTAAATTTTTTATCAGACTGCTAATAAGAATTACAGCATCAAGCCAGCATAAAAGATTTATATTTCAACCACACACAGCTTCCCTGTTCAGGGTACATTTATGAGCTGATACCAAACCCATAATAATGAAATTATTTCCTATTAAAATTATAATAAAGTGCTACACAATGTCATTTTAAGTATAAAGATGTTCTGAGAGTTTCCACTAGTCTATTAATTTCAGTATTATTTCTAATACTGATTATGTTACTTTAAATGTCAGTACCATTAAGTATTTCGCAATTAAAATACTAAGAAGTGTGATGAGACTTGTTATAAATACTTATATCAATGTTATAAATATGGATAGCACCAGGAACATAAAAATAGTGTTTAAATTAAGACATATTTGTGTTTAATAGATCATGTGAAATGCCTTTAGCATGAGTAACTGCAGTTTCCATGGAGTCATTTAGGTTTGATGTTTTCCTTTTTTTAACACAAACAAAATCTCCAGCCAAAATAAGAATATTACTTATCTGTGTCACTTGTCACTGATTATTGATAGTAATTACATCTTGTAAAACAGTTTGTCTTTTAATTTGAAAATTTCTAAAACCTTGGTCCTTTTTTAATGTGTGCCTTTGGAGTTTTCCACTTGGACACATTTTACTTTAGATATTGGTCTATCTTTAACTACCTGAGGAGTTATCCTCCTCCTGCCAAGAGGAGAAACGTAAAAATGGTTCACATAAGATGTAAAAGTTTTAACCACAAGGAATTTGAAGAAAAAGACAATTTAAATATTATTATACAAAAAGAGGGAAAAAACCACAAATGCACTGAAATAGTTTAATTAATTACTCTGCTAATATATATAATTATAACAATTCCACAAAATCTGTCAGCCACCTAAACCTGAGCTGTGAAAGTATCAGTATTAGGGAGCTTTTTTCCTAATGTCAAACCCAAATCATCTTGACATCAATTGAAGCCTGTTTTTCTTCTCATACACAAAAGTTGTCGCAGAAAAAAGTTGTTTATTTATTTGTTTTTGTTGTGTGGGTTTGTTGTTGCTGTTGTTATTTTTGTGGGGGGTTATTTGTTTTATTTGTTTGGGTTTTGTTTTCGTTTACTTTTTATATGTTGCAGGCTCACTTCTGGCTTCTCAGAGTTAAACACCACCAGAAGGCTGGACTATCAGATACTCCTCTTTCTGTTGAAAATGAAATCTTTCCTGTTGTCTGAGCATGGACATAGCTTCACACTGCATGAAACCTCCCAAAGCATGAAGACAGCAGGGCTGATCTGCTTTGTCTTTCCCTGTTGCTGCTGTTAGGAGAATTAAGAGCAAGAAAGGGATGGGAAAGAACTGACTAGAAGAGTAACTTCATGAGGAGAAAATGATCTTTGGATGTTTCTCACCCAGTTATTACAAATGCTCATCCTAAGCATATATGGTCTCTTTTTCTGCAAACCTTATTTATATTAGCCTGAACGCTGCAGTCAGACTTGTGTTATGACACTGCAAGGGAAGGACATGGCCATCATCCAGACCAGTAGTGTCAAAACGCTGCAATAATTGTCAGGTGTATGCGAAACTGGTAGCAGAGCTTAAAACAACTAAACTATTCCTTGCTGGCTTTTCTCTGTAGCCTTATGTCTTACAGTACCCCTCATTTATGTCAATATATGAGGAGGACGGGGAACAGAAACTGTGCTTCAGCCTCTTTAAGGGTCTTGGGACATGGCTAGAGGTTGTCTGAACCATTTGTTAGCTTTGATCCACTTCAGATGTCAGAGCCCTCAGCATGAATGAAAATTCCCTATGTGAACCCATTCACATCATATGGGTTTATCTATACATGTTGACGCATAGAAGCTGAATTATACAGGTGGCACTCATGAGAATAATTTCTTTAATTATCAGATACTGTTCTTTCTCAGTAAACTTTTAAAGTCTTTGCTTCAGACTCAACAACAGAGCTGCAAATAATTGCAGAAAGATGATATACATAGATTCATTTGGCATATACTCTCAAGGTACCTGAAATTGTTGCTTGTTCTGTTCCCTTTGAAGCAGGAGTCCTTTCTACTCTACCTAGTTCTGCAGCCTTGTGATTCCAACTGACTATTTAAATATGAAAGCAAATCTGTGCTATTTTGAAACTGATAAAACAGTCACCTCAGCCTTTGAGATCTGTTCTCACTTTAAAGTCTTCATTAACAGCAGAAGAGCAACTACCTTGAAATATCTGCTTTAGCATCAGATCCCTCCAAATTGTGCTGTGTTGGTCACATACGCTTCAGACAGATGGATTTACAGCTCATCAGTCCAGTAAATATTGATTTAATGGAAAGTCACTCAATATTCTCAGTAAATTTTAGAGAAAACCAGCAAATGCATTTTGATATATTAGACAGGTAGTGATGAATTAGCATGCAGAAACAGCAACCCTCAGAATCAGGAAAAGTAAAAAGTTAGTTCTAGCTGGTTGGCTTGTGGACAGTGGGAAATAATAGCACTCTTCAAATGGCCTAAAGAAAACAAATTTGGAAAACATAAATAAAAAGGTCACCAAATGAGATTCCCAAATTATGCTGATTCTGCTGCAGGAGTGATCCAGCAATACATTTCAGCTCTACATTTAAAATGTAGCAGCTTAAAGCATTAGATTCCAATCCTTCCATGGATAGACTTCTATGCTCGTATGCTCATTCAGTCCTTCCATGGGTAAGACTTCTGTTGATTCAGTTAGGAAAACAACATTTTTCAGATAAATAAGTTTATTTGTTTCAGAAGACTATTCACATAGTTTGAGAAAATCAAATTAAAATTCAATGCCTTTTATTTACTTCAAAACTGTATAACAAAGTAAGATAAATGAAAGCAATGAAAGTATCTACATTGTATGTCTGATTTAAACCCAAGCTTTTCACCCAAAGTTCTTTAAAATCTATAGAGTTTTGCTTAGCTGAGATGTCTTTCCCTCCAGAAAGCCTCAGAAAGTCTGCAAGGAGGCCTGTCCATTTTCAGCATATTTTAAGCCCCCAGTACATAATATATTGCATAAAATATGGACTGAAAGCCAGAAATTAACAGTCTTTGCCAGGTGACTACAGGATCTGTTTGGGTCAGCAGAGTTTTCTTGCTTCAAAGCAAAGTCAAAGTGATAAGCTTAAATCCTCATGGTTAATTATTTTGCCTGTGAGGAGAAAGTCTTTATAACTGCTAAGTTTATTCCACTTTAAATAATCAATTTAATATTTATGAAGAAATGAATCCAGACATTTTATATCTCATGTTTTTCCCCTGGCCTATAGAATGAATCTTTGTGGAAACAGTTTGAAATTTGCCAGAGCTGAGCAGCTCCACCAGAAAAGAAAACCATGAGTATCTGCCTGCACTGTAGACATGAGGGTAGCAGTGGGAGTATTTGCATGGCTGTGTTCAGATTCCCTGGCAAACTCCAGCAGGGCACAGAGTTGATCTCACAGATCCATCCTGCATGGTTACTGCCAGAGTTGCTTCCTTGATAGGCGTGGGGGCTGATCTGACTGGGCACCCAAGCCACTCTTTTACTCCCCTCCACAACTGGACAGGGGAGAGAAAATGTAAAAAAGGCTCCAGGCTTGAGATAAAGACAGGGAGATATCACTCAGCAGTTACAGGGAGAGGTTACTCAGCTGTTTGATCAGAAGGTCCCAGGCAAACAGACTCAATTCGGGGAAATTAGTTTAATTTATTGTTAATCTAATCCAAGCAGGTTCAGAAGAAATGAAATCTTAAAACACCTTCCCACGCTTCCCTTTTTCTTAGGCTCAGTTTTGCTCCCTATTTCTCTAATTCTTCCCCACCAGCAGCACAGGGGCATGGGGAATGGGGGCTATCATGTCAATTCATCACACCCTGTCCCTGTCACTCCTTCCTCCTCAGAGGGGGACTCCTCACACTCTTGCCCTGCTCCAGCACGGGGTCCCACCCCACAGTCCTTCCTGCTGTGCTCCACCATAGATCCCCCGTGGGTCACCAGTCCTGCCCCCAAACCTGCTCCAGCCTGGGCTCCTCTCCCTGAGCCTGCTCCAGTGAGGGCTTCCCACAGGGTCACAGCCTCTTCTGAGTGTCCACCTTCCCTGGCAGCAGTGTCCTCCAGGGGCTGCAGGGGCACAGCTCCCTCACCATGGGCACCAGGGACTGCAGGGAATCCAGCTCCATTGCCTGCAGCACCTTCTCCAACTCCTTTTGTACTGCAGAGCTCTTTCCCACATTCACACGCCTCTTTCCAGCTGTCGTGCAGCTGTTTCACCCTCCCTCCTTAAACCTGTTATCCCAGGGGCACCACCAGCACCATTGTTGGTGGGCTCAGCCTTGGGCAGAACCAGATGTGTCTGGGAACCCGAGGGCATTGGCTTCATGAGACATGGGAGAACCTTCTGGAGTCTGCTCACAGGAGACACCTCTGTAGCCTCTCTGCTACTAAGATCTTGTCACTCCACTCTAATCCAATCCAATAGATTTAATAGGCTCCAGAATATTAATTTTCAAAGCCAGTGAGAAAATTTCTCTATTTCATGCAAGCATGGGATTCAGTAAGTGATCTTTTTTGATATAACGAACTTTTCAAAACTGAAAAGTTGTTTAAAGCTTAATGCCCTAGATTTATCCTTTGCCAGCAACTCTTCCTCTGAGAACAAGTCAGGATTTAATTATGTCCCACCCTAGAGATTCCCATGACCTTCTAAATAGTTAACTTTCATAATTTAGTCTTAGAACATTATAATCTTTCTCTGCCAAAGGCCTACTGATATTGCTATTGTCTACATTATCCTGGAGACATCACTAGCAGAAAGTCAACCCTGTGACTTCAGTTACACTCAAAGGACAGACACAGCAAACTCCCTCTCATTTGTGAACTGCATGAATCAAACCATGGCAAATAGTAATAAATCGAGTGAAAGAACTGATTTTATATATTATAATATTTTTACAAGTGGTCCATAATACAAAAAGAGGGTTCTATCTAAAAAGCATTAGTTTAACAAAAATTGGACATGTCAAATTGGAGTCAGGTCTACTATGCATAATACAGACATATTTACTGAAGAATAAACTGGTTTAACATTATTTGTGTATATTTCTTCTGTTTGAACTGCTAGTTGCAGAATACTGTCTGGAAATCAGCACCTTTGCAGACTTGTATTTGTCTGTAATATGCATTGTTTCAAAATAAGTAATACAGGAAATGAAACCAAGCAGCTGATTTAAAATTTCATATTGGATATGTATTGTCATGCAATTGTAAATGTTAGTTGCCCAAAATTCAGCCTGCCTACTTCAGCAGGCATGTTTGGGTGCACAGAGCAGGATCCACATAAACTGGTTCTTGTGCACCCTCTTAATCTCACATGGTGCAGTGGTAAAAGCCCCATGCTGAAGCTGTGCTCAGTTTGCTCACCTCCTTCAGAGTTAACAATTTCATTTCCCCTCTCACAGCAGAGGAGGAGAAAGAAAATCAGCTCAAGGGAAAGCTGACCATGACTGTTAAAAGGGCCCCTAAGAAAACTGAAAGATGAAGCAAGACAGAAAATGGAAAGCAGGGCCATGTCCTCTTCATCTCTGTCTCCAGGCAGTTGCATTTACAGTTCCACCCTTGGGAAAGATTATAAGAAATTATAAGGGGTGAGCAGAGAGAGGGGGAGGAACAAAACACAAACGAGAAAACAAACAAGTAAACAACCTTAACTGAGGAAGAGAGTCAGGTTTAGATTTTTGTTGCAAAAGTTTTGGTCCATGGCTGTAATTTTTCATTGATGGCACATAAATTTAGCCCAAGCCTTAAGTTTGGGCAAAATTCAGCCCATTAAGGTGTGTATATTTTACTTCTGAGGGAAAATTATTTAACTAAGGTTGTACTCACTTAGTGAAAATGATTTATGTTTGTGAAATATATAAGCACAGTTTATAATTTTACTGTGTTTTCCCAATAAGCTGGTCTTTATAAGAAAAGTTTTTCACCAGAAAAATTAGGCCTAACATGGTTCTTCTTTCTCTTTGTAGTATATTTGTACTAAATGAGCAGCTCATCTATCAGAATTAAGTACTCAAATCCCTCAAAGACCACTATGCTAATTTCTTTCTATCCTTTGATTAAAACATGGTGCCTCCACTTTTCCAAAATAAGGAATTTTTTTCTCTTTTTACTACTTCAACATGTATTTAGGGAATAATACTTAACAACCTGTCATCTTTTTTGCCCAGAGATATAGCAGTATGAAATTAACTTAAATTAAATGTTAAAACATTTATATTTTTATCAGCACATAAAGAAATGGAAATGGAGTTTCTAAATGAAGCAGAGATTGGTAAAGCCCCATAACTTGAAACACATTACAGATTAATTTAAACTCTCTAACTACATACACTATTTGCTTTAGTAGTCCCCAAATGCATTCCCAAAATGCACAGTAGAACTTCTCTTTATTTCAATACTGTCATGGCATACCCATATACATTGTATACTGGGAACAACTGGTACCAGCAGTCAAATAACAGTAAATAGATTAAAATCATTTAGTATCTGTTTCATAAGAGAAAGTTTTATATTCTTTTTCACATCTGCAACACAGGAGTAGAAATAAGGTAGAATCAAGATTTATGGGTGGATAAGAGACCAAGATAAATAAATGTAGCAAAGCAAAACTTTTTGATATAATTATTAAGCTGGTTTTGGTAAAAATTTTGATTTTCATTGAAGTATATTCATTTCAACAAGGCTTTTTTTACAAGGCTTCATATTTACAGAATGGGTGGCTGGTTGGGGTAACAGCAGCCCATGTTCACAGGATGAAAGGGGAATCTGTCTCCCATATCCCATAGGGCTGCTCTGCCTACAGCACTGTTGACTATTCTAACAAGAGGTTAGAGGGCTTCTGCCTTAAAATAAAAATAAAAAATTTACTGTAACAAGACCATTGTTTGCTGATACAAAACAAAAGCAAACTGAAAAAAATCTTAAACTTTTGTATGGAGTCTGGCTGGAATGTCACAGCAGCTGATATTGTCTCACGTTGTGGATTTGTGACTGAACTGTGTTGATCACATAAAAATGTTTTGGCTCCTGCTGAGCAGTGCTTGTACAGCACCAAGTCCTTCTGGTTTTCACTCTGCCTCTCTGCTGGGAGGGGGAAGGAGACTGGGAGGAAATGCAGCCACAGTTGTCAACCTGAACTGTCCAAAGGCATATCCCATGCTCACTTGTTAAGCTGTTTAATCTTGACCCAAAGTTTGCTTGCTTTTTCTCTTCCTCTGCACTCCCACATCCCACAGGGAATGATGGAGTAGCTCTGCTTTGCTTTGCTGCTAGCTGGGGTCAGCCCAACACGCTCCTTTCCTAACGAAATTCACCGAGCAGCTGAGCCAGTGATTAAATTCCAAATCTATCAACTGATTTAAAAAGACATAATTTTGTCACTAAGGCAGAAATGTGTTCAGTTTGATTCCTAGCTCTGTCCCAGGCTTTCTCTGTGGCCCTGGACAATCTGAATTTCTACTGTCCTTGGACAATTCACTCAATTTCCACCAACCAGAGTTTTACCAAAACTAATTTAATGGTAGCAGCAGCAGCAGCAGCAGCAGCACTGTATTGCTTTTGTCTTGCTCTGGAATTGTTTTCCCTCTTGTTTGTAATCAAATTAATCAGTAAGAAGTTGTCTAAACTTATTACCAAACAGCCTGTGGTCTTCTTTTATAGCAGATCCCATGAATATCAGAAAAGAAAATGGTAATTTGGTTATGTGTGCTTGAGAGGACCAATATCTACTGCAAAGGTTTCCCGTGTCCTCTGGCTGCAAATGCAGCAGCTAAACAGGCTCAGCTTCAGCCTTGCAACTGTGTTTTCACTTTCAAGGCTGTTTGTTCTTTAACTGGTGATTGTGCACATATAGCTGACATTAAAGACTGTTGAATACAAAAGCTAATACGAGCTTCAGGCTGTCCCCAAAAGTAATTTTTAGAGACAGGTAATAAAACAGACTTGTGTAGTTCATTAGCTACACCTAACCTGACTGAATACATCACTGTCAAGTCTAGTAACCTTGGACACAGAAGACAGTGTCACACTAACCAAGATTAATGAAACTACTGAATGTTTAAAATAAGACCAGAGTTTTCAAAACTAAAACTTTTATTGCTGAGGTGTTAAAATGCTAATGGTTTATTTTTATGCAAATAGCTTATATGAAGCATGGGAGGCTTGACAGACACTTTGAACAATTGCAGTAATAAGCAGCATCAACAGTCTCTGGCATGCAAGGCTCTGGAGGAGGTGCCATGTGACTATCTGCTGCTGTTACTGTCTTTGACCTTATTTTTTTTTTTATTCTAACTCTAAACTGAGAATCATGCTCTCATTTTCTATGCAGCCTCTTTTTCCTTGCCTATAAATTAGGACTTTTAGAATAAAAACTATTTTACTTTTGTCAGTTCTTTACCTCTTCAGTTTTCTTTACTTTTTCCTTGTATTTTTTGATTGACAGGCATAGTCTTATGATAAATCAAATTCAGTAACTTCTCTTAACTGCTAACAATTCTCTCTTACTCTATTTTGATGAGAAGTATTTTTCACTGCATTCCAGGTCTTCTGAAAGACAGAAAAAATTACAATATTGGATGACACATTTTAACACAAAATATCATTATCTTAAAAAAAAATCGAATTTTTATATCTCTTAATGATATGGCTTGTATAAGCACCACCACAACAGTACCAAATATCATGAAGTACATAATAAACAGAATGTGAGAGTAAGGAAACAAAAAGGAGAGCAAAAAACACATCATGTTTGCTTCTCTCATCCTGGGAACCATTAATTCTGATTATTTATTCTGACTTTATTTTAACATATGAATTGGAGGGAGAGAAATAGAAATAATTGATAGTAAAATTAGACTTAAGAAAATTAGGTAAAAAGTCATATTTACCTGACATGAGGCAGCTTAGCAACTAAGAATTAACACCACAGCATTGAAGAGACCTTCTGGGCTATCAAGGACAATGACCTGCTACTGCATGGTTCCTGTCACAAAATTATTAAGTTTTTTGCTTGGATTTTAATGCCCAGTTGTCTCTACCCCACTGCAAAATGGCCACATGTCAGATCCATGCAGGATGCTTGTTTGCTCACTTTGTCCATGCGTTCCTGCCCTGTGTGATTCGTGCAAGGGAAGCACTGGTGCACTGAGCACCTGGATGGGGAATGTCCAAATGTCTGCTCTCATCTCTGCAACATCTTGTGTTTTCTGTTTCGTGCTTCCTGATAAGTATTGGTTTGCTGTCAGTCATTCTCAATGAAAGAGGAGCAGCTGAGGAACAACAGACAGCTTTAAATTAAAGCAGCATTAAAAATCAGAATTATTAGAAAACCTTGTGGTAAATAAAGTGGATCCCTTTGTTCTACAACATATTATCTTCATAATATTAAGATTAATATTATAAATATTATATCTATATTATAGCTATTACATTAAGTTTAATGGTTATTTTAAATTAAGATAATTTTATTATCTTATTTTCCTTAGAAGTGCTAAACAGAAAATCTTAAGCAGCAACACTTTATGTACACCTTAATCATAAATTATTTTTTAAATAACTCCTAAGAAAAGAAGAAATGATTGATTTTTTTACAACTGGAATTTACAGTGTAAATTTCTTACAAACTGTAATTTACAGTGCTACAACATCTCTGTGAACTCTGCATACTGAAAAATTAAACAGTCTTCAACGTCCCAAAATCCTACAAGTTTCATGGTAAAAAATTGCTAATGTTTTTCAAGAGTTCCCTGATTATTGACAAAAATGACTCATTCCTGTGGTTCTCCAGCTACCTGAGCATGAGCAACAAGTTTCCATGGCCCTAAAGCAAAATTACAAAAGAGGGTATTATCAACATTTTTTTTAACAAGGACTAGGAGTCTGAATGAACCGTCACAATCTCAAATACAGTGACAAATAAAGCCCAAATCATCAATCAACTCCAATCCTTTATCATCTTTGCACCATCTATTAGCAACAGTTTCCCCATTAAAATGAGAGGTGTGGATTCTCCTTTGTCCTCCTTGTACTTTCGGTGGATTGAGATAAGATTTTTATGTGGTTTTGGGTGGTTTTTTAATAAGGATGTGGAAATTCTTATCCTCACAGAGCTTGAAGTGGACAGCAAATGCCTCCTCAAAGAGCCAAGTTTGGAGGAGTGACGGACCCAGTAATGACCATAAGAGAGGAAGACATGTAAACATTCCTAAGCCATCTTAAAATAAACCTATTTGGGACAGTTGCTAGGGAAGCTGAACAGAGAATAAAATTACATCTCTCTAGAATTCACAAGGCGAAGCCCCTCATAGGGGAGAATGGCTCCAGACAGCTGAGACAAGACCAAAAACAAAGGTTAATAGGAAAGGGTAAGTTGGTATCAATATATAAAATTTCATGTAAAGAGGAGCAACCAAAGACTGGACATGGAAATTATTCACATTACCCCAGACCCCTCTGTAAAGCCAGACTTCAGCCACTTTAGCCCAGGAAGTGGAGACCTCCCTGGTTTGCTGACAGTGCTGCCTTGCTGCAGTGAAGACTTCAAAACAGATCAAAACAACCAAAAAACAAGTAGGGCTTGGAAGAACTGTGAAAATAAAAAGGAGAAGAGCAGCACAAAGGCAGCAGAACAGCAGCATGATGAGAAGATATTGATATCATGGGGATTAATTAAAAATTTAAATAATATTTTAAATTATTAAAACGAAAATAAAATTATTATTCTGTCACCTCTCTCCATGAAGTAAAAGCAAAAAATAGAATGGGGTGACTGCAATCAATGCACTGTTGGTTAACACATAGAAACAATTGAAAAAGATCATTAATAGTGTTAAAGTACAGCTGCTGACATTTTGTATTTTCTTTCCTGACCATCAAATATTTGATAGCACTTTCTATGCATAGTCAATAAAAGCTGAATAAGTAGGCAGGTAAAAATAAATTTTTTTTTTAGCCCCTCCCCATCAAATACCAATTCCCAAATGTTTTCTAAAAGTTTTTTAACTACATGCTATTCCAAAATATTATTTTCCAAACTTCCATTACCTTGAATTTACTCTTTTTCTACATTAAAAGTTTTAGAGGAAATAAATCTTTCAAGGAGGAGGCAAGTCATAGCAACTGAATGTTAAACAAAACTCTCAACAAGGTAACCCAAAGTTGCTAAGCTGGATGTGAACAGTAAACGTCTCCTCCATTTACATTTCACTTCTGCATTTCCTGTTACAGATATAGTGGGGGTGAGAAAGTTTGTTCTCACATAGGCAAGAACCTTTACCCATATGATCAAAAGACTGAGATTAATTTATTTGATTCTCTAGCACACATCCTCAAGACAACCTTCCCTTGCCAGGCTGCAGGACAAAGCAACTGTCTCATCTGGAACTTGACCTCCACACGTATTTCTGTTAATCGATGTGTTTGTCCTGCATTGTGCTGCCAGCAGCAGCCACCTCTGAGTCATTTTCTAACACTACAGAATGCAACTGTGAAGAAAAAAATCAACAACTAAATAAAAGTGTAACAAGTTACTCATCTGTCACTGGCAATCAGACATGAGAGCCAGAAAATCCAGAGCTATTTTGTCCTTTGTACTAGCTCTAGTTAAAATTAAGCATTCTTTAATCAGCCCACTTGCAGCGAGAAGAGAGAAAGCTACTTCTGCTGGACTAGAAACACTAGAAGCAAAAAAGACTTACTGTTTACAAGCAGTAAGTTTTAATAGCAGCATTTTGAAAAGGAAAAACTGAATACTTATTTTGTAGGTATTGATGGTCTGTGTGCATTGCTCCCTCTAGTGTAAAAGACAGAAAATCACAACAAACATTCCCCAAAAAATCACTGAGATCAGTAACAAACTTTTTAAAAACATTATTCTCTAGTCACATTTTTCCCCTAAATATTTATACAATAATTGCTCATATTTTGATACAATAAAATACATTTTCACATAGTTTCAAATGATGATGTAAGTCTCACACTTTTATCAACAGGAAATGATCACACCAGAACTGAGCAGTGGATGTACAAACTTACACCCTGTACTTATAACTGTATCACTCCCCAAGAAGCTGGCAAGCCAGAATGTGGTGTTTCAGTTTTACTTTCCATTGGAATACTAATTTCCACTCTATTTTGTTTATTTATTTCTGAGTAACTATTTTAAACTTTAACCCAATCTCACGAGCCACTGGATGATACTGGACTTCACCACAAGAGAGTATGGGAACAGCAACCGACACTGCAGCAATCTCCTCTCGACAGGGTCTGGGAAGAATTCCTGGGAGTTTCCACTGCATAACCAAACAAAAATAAACGAGCCTTTCATGTCAGTTTCATCAGAAGAACATGCAGAACAAGCTTATTTTAATCAGTACAGTTTTCCAGCTGATAATTCTCATACGTACATACAGTCCCCTGAAAGATGAAGGCAGCACATCTTCCTTTTCCACGAACTGATGAAACCATCTCTGAACAGAAAAGTCATAAAACAACACTCAGAAATCTGAGCAAAATTCGAAATAGAGCTTTCCCTGATGATGTGATTTTAAAAAAAGTTCAGAAATAATTAATGCTCTTTTTTGCAAAGATGAGCTCTTTTCCCCCCTGCAATGTTGCTAGCGTGCGAAGAAACTGAGAACGTAGGAAGCCTTCTGAAGAATCATTTTGCAACTCTATGCTTTCATTTTTACTGGCACTTGTATTTCACAGGAATCAGCATCCTTATCATACAAGTACTGTCGTCTTCCAACTTCTGTTGTAGCTGCATTTCAGCTTTCCAAGGTCCAAGACAGAAAACAGGTCCATTTCTCTGTGCACCAAAATGAGGTTATGAATCATTATCTAGTTTTACACATACAAAATCTGAGTATCTTTTGTGGAACCAATCTGAAATAAAATCTGATGCAGTGTATTTTTTTTAATACCTTTAACAGAGTCCTCATGATGACAAGTGGTTCTACTGTCTCAACACTGCCCAAATTAGGCTCCAATCCCTTTAAAGAAGAGCACGATTATATCTCAGATCCTTGAAGTCATTGTATTAAATGCAAACCACCAGATTTAATTTTTCTAACTGATGTAGCTGTTGAGGCCATCAGAGCAGCACACTTCAGTGATGGTCCTTCCAGGGTACCTGCCATCACTGCTCTCCCTAAAGCTGTGTCTGCTGTCAAGCCTGAGAAAACTGTTTGCTTCATCATTCGTGAAGTTTATCCAACTCATCATCCCTAATTACCAGGGTCCATCACAGGCAACTGGTCTCAGCTAACTGCAACACCTCCTGTGCAAAGGGCTCAGTCAGGACAATGCTGGGTGCCACAGGAGAACATTCAGCTTCTTGGCCCAGTGCCTCTGCAACAGCTCAGTCATGGAGTAAGAAAATGGGCACTGCAGCAAAATCTCAGGGGCTAAATTCAGGACAAAATTTACAGTTGAGAAAGAAATTTTATTTCAAGCTTCTACGGGGGTATTACAAACAATAGAGAATAAAAACATTAAAAACTATTTAAAAAGTAATTGTCCCTTTAAAATAAAGATTCAAGCAGGTTTAACAATGAAGTATGCTATTCAATGAAGTTTTAAAAAAAAGATTTAAAAAGTATTGGTTTTGCTGTATTTGCTAATCCTTTATAAAAAAGCTGGGCATAAATACTTCGTGCATTCATATGCATTATTTGGTGTTTCATATTATATAACTTGGTACAGTATTTACGATATCACTGCAAAAGAGTTCAAACACAGTGCATTTATAAATAATGGAGCCATTATAAATCACATTGCAAACATACCTTGCCATTTTCATTGTTACAAATTCAGTATCTCAGTGAAGGTAGGAATAAAGTAGCTACAACAATCAATATCTTGACTTTATTTTTTTTCTTTTTAATATAAAAATGCAGTTCTGGAAACCCACCCTCCTTCTTCCCCCTGCCCAAACATAATGCTTTACTTCTTAAAAATAAAAATAAAGTACTAATTCTATATACATCACATGTACCATACAAAAATGTATCCAAAGTTTCTATTGCTACCAAAGTGTTCTAAATTAAAAGTTACATAAATCCCCTCATTGGAAACAAAAGATTACAAGTTACCAAAAAACCGAATTACACACAAACCATCGAGTTATTTTATACAATTTCCAATACATTTTTCTCCCAAAGCAAGTTGTCTTCTCATGTGCCTGTATAAAAATGCATATCAATATATTTGTCAATTTTATTTTTCATTATAAAGCAAATTAATACATTTTCTACAATAAATAAAACACAGGGAGGCACACATATCAACAAAATTAAACCAATGGGAGATAAATGGGATATGGTTTTAAAAGAAATAATGTGCTTGCAGGCTTTAAGCCAGGTTTGTTTAAAACAGTAAGAACCTTAAGTAATTTTGGGCAACAATGGAGTGTTTTTGGTGATTTGCAAGTGATGTACATAGTATAATTTTTATTGATGTCTTTCTCACAAAGTACCCTCCAAAATAACGCAACTTCCTTTCTTAAAATACATATTTGTAATTGTAAATTTACATCAATCTTAAATATGCGGTACTTTGTGCAAAGAGCAACAATTTACACAAACATTCAGAAGTCTTTTTCAGAAGCTACAGACCAAGGAAGAAATGATACAAGCAGCACCATACTGTATATGATTTAGGCAAACATATATTTGATGCCATTTTGATATTAGGCTTTAAGATCAACTAAACACCTCAAGCTGGAAGATGGTGCTTAGGTAACTTAAACTCAGAAAGAAAGAAAAGAAAAAAAGTAAAAAGCATGGAAAAAACAAAAACCAATTCCCTCCCCAGCAAAATTATAAAAGGAATTAAGGAGCTACTTCTAAAATCAGAATAAGTTAAGTGTTGAATATACATTTATGTACAATTATGAACACTATGAACAAGACATTTTAACAGGTTTAGTGGAAAATCCTCCAATCTACAACACAATAAAATAATTAATCAATATGGCAATGGTGATTTAGAAGAATTGCTCAACTATTTCAAGTTTGCAGAACTCAGCCACTGAATCAACAATTAAGGGGTTGTATCTTCAATACATTCTTTTAGACAAAGAGGTTCATTAGTAGAGTTCAAGTCTCTGTGGTATTTTTCATGCCTTGCTAGAGAATCTCTGTTAGTCAATATCACTGAAGTCACTGACTGGTTCTCCATGGACTCGACTCAGGTGATTCATAGCACGATCAAAAGCAATTCTTACTGCTTTTCGTATGCTCGAGTTACGTCCTTCCATCATTTTTAACTTGTCTATGGTCTCATCTATCCCAAGGGGAACCATTTTGGATTTGGGAAGCCACTGCCTGTAAGAAAAGGGTAAAAAATAAATCTGTTAAATATAGAATAAAATCAAGAAGTCTGTCCAGAAATGTCAAGGCTACTATGCCATGGTTCTCATATCACAAATCAGTTTTACCACCTTAAACAAAACAATTAAACACCTTTTAAGACAGTGCTTACTTGCATTAAATATTTAAAGCACATGAAATGTTAAGAAAATCTCTTCCATAAAACAGAGAATGTATTCAGTGGTATGTACTTAGTGATTAAGTATGAACAGAAAAAACACAGCCTAAAATACTGATGCAGTTAAAAAAACAGGCAGCAGCAACTAACAATGGACATGGCTCAAGTTTCACCTGACACAGTATTGTTTCCTCTCATTCTTTCCCTTCCATTATTACAAGGAGTTTTCAGATGATGGATTTTTGCCTTACATTTCAAGCATCTAGATTTGTTCTTTATGGTGAAAGCACAGCTGGCAAAGAAGTTCTGCTTTAGCATGCTTTTACCCTGCAGTATGAAATCCCACTAGCTCTGTATTCAGGGCACTTTTCTGTTTCAAGCTCCATATATATCTTCAAATTCTGGGCATGGAGGAGTGGTAATGGAATAAGCTCTACATCCCCTTCTTCCAGTTAAAGCATTCTAAATATTTACTTTAATTTATACTTTATACTTATATATACTTTATACTTATTTATACTTATATTTTACTTATATTTATACTTTATACTTACACTTTTATACTTCAAAAGTATAAATTAAATTTACATCATTTTCATAAAGGTTGATTGTAATCCTGTTTTCCAAATTTACAGACATTGAGAAAACAAAAATTAGGTAAATTAATGAATATATTTAAGATATGCTACTGTAGTCTGCAATCCCAATCCTGCAGAAGACAGAAGCCCTCCTTTTGTATAAAAACATTAGTTTGGGAGGGAAACCATTTGAAGACAACCAACAGGAGATCAGACAGTCAAATCTTCAAATATTTTCTTTTAAATAAATAAAATTGGCTATTGAAATATTTTCATTTTCTCAAAGGACTCTAAACTAGAGCCCTATTGTATTGAGCACACACATTGAAATAAAATGTGAAGAGTCAGTACAAGGACACAGACAGTATGATAACAGCATGAAAAGCATCAGTCTAACCATTATCAGTTTTAATACAGATCAGAGGAAGTTTTAAGAAGGTATTTTTAAAAGAAAGCTTTGCAAGTCCTCCAGATATAAGCAGGGAAGAAGAAGAAACAAATATGAAAACCCATAGGGGATAGACAGTGGTATCACAGAATAAAGGTGACAGATACCCTGCAAATGAATGAAAATCACAAACAGGAGTTCAAGACGACAAGAGACACAACAGAGATAGAATTATGAGTGCTAAAATAATCACAATAAAAGAATCACTACCAAAACAAGTTGGTGGGGTCAGGATGGAGGGGAGGAAAGGAGCTGGAAGAAGTATTGAGTCTTTTCCTGTCCATCTATGCAGAGTACCCATTAGAGACAACTTTGCACATTATTTACATGATTTAGGACCACCTGCACATAGAGCCTAATTAGGAAAGTTTAAGCTGCAGAGGACTCCCCAGATCAAGAAGCAATCAGAGCAATTATTAAGAAACTGATCAGGGGAAACATGCATTACATTGGCAACACAAGTAAGAGAAAAAAAAAATTAGTAACAAGCCTGAATATGTTTAAATGCAGATGTTCCCTGCAAAAAAAGGCAGAAGAATGCAGGATCTTATGGAATCCTGAGCAACTGAACAAAGACAATTAAGATGAAGCACCAATTAATTAAGAAAATAACTGAAGAACAGAAAAATTATGCCAAAAAATCTAAGGGGAAAAAGAGTAAACATCAGTTATACGTTTTAAGCAGAAACTTATTTAAGTGATAGCATACTGGCACAGCATCACTCAATGCCACATATAATCATCTAAAGAGGAAACTGATAGCTAAAAGTAAGCAAATTCAAGAGAAAAACGAGACATGGACAGATTTACAGTTAGCTTGACCTGTATGGAAACTAGGAGAGGAGAGGGACAACAGAGAACACAGAAAAGAAATAGGTAGTTTAATGAAAGGCAGATGAGAAGCTTCCATGTCTAGGAAAAACTCACCAAAACCAAAAACAACCCTAATAACCAAAAGAAGAACAAAAAACCTTGTGTGTCTCCTCCTACCTCCCCAGAAAAACCCCACCAGCCCTAAAATTAAAGACCATGGGGGAGGGAAACAGAATGTTTTGTTGAGTGAACTATCCCCCTTCAGGCTCTACATAGCATATTGCTGATGCCAAAATAAATGGAAATAAGGAAGATTTAATGAAAAAAAATAGAAAAGGCTAAGTGAAAGAAAGTGTTAATAAAGCAGTGAGTTAAAGAGAGGTTAAAAATTCAAAGACAATGCACTTGAGAAGATTGGGAGAAGTGTTGTAATTCAGAAAGCAATGATGAAGGATAAAAGAGATAAATGTTAGACTATTACTTTTAAAAAACTTATGAAGCAATGAAGCAATTTCATCTGGTCAATAAATGAAAGTCACTTGTAAATAAAAAAGACTATCAATGACTTAAAATATTTTTTCCAAACTGATGACAAAATGGTATCTTTCAGTGATGATATATACCTTGGTCCAAAAATAGACTCAAATATGAAATTTTAACATTACAGTTTATACTTCCATTGGAATTATATCCATGGAAATATAATGTTTCAATTTTCTTCTAGACCAAAGACACAGGTTCTTAAAATTTTAAGTCACTGCATCAAACAATACATTTCAATAACATACCAACTTCTTTTGTTGTCAAAAAATAGTACTAAGAATAGTTTCTCATCTGATTTGGTCTGCATTTGTTCTCCAATTTTCAGTACATCTAGAGGTGGCACTGGTATAGTAACACCATTGTGATGGCCAGCAACACGAGGCATCTTAGGGTCAATAATCTGTAAGAGAGAAGAAAGGACAGTTCCTCATTTTTAAAATTATGTAATTCATTTTAAGAAGGTATTACAAATTAAGTTAATAAGAAATAAATAATAAACTAAACAGCCACTGGATATAAATTGACTTTGTGTTACACACACTGTTTGACATAAGCTGAATAGGCATGAACTGTTCATATAACCTTAAAGGCCTAAAGCCAAACACCTCATCAATATTTTCTCTGCAAGCTTTGATTTAAGCAGAACTGTGTCTGTTTCTCCTTTAATAACACACACATATATGTATCTCCTCTGCTTAACAACAGCTTTAAGTTTCCAGTACATCATTCACAATTGGCTGCCATCAGTCAGTTTATTCCTGCTATTGAGTTTTTTTTCCTTAATGAGCTGCAGCATCAAGAGTATTTTAGCAGCAGAAATAATCTATAACATAGAAACAAAGACTACTGAGACAAGTATGTTGGTTTTAGCAGGGATAGAGACAATTTTCTTCACAGTAGGCGGTATGGGGCTATGTTTTGGATTTGGGTTGAAAACTGCATTGACAACGTAAAGATGTTTTTGTTGATGCTGAGCTGTCCTTACATAGATAAGGCCTCTTCCTCTTCTAACACTGCCCCACCAGTGAGGAGGCTGGGGGTGCACAAGGAGTTGGGAGGGGACACAGCTGGGGCAGCTGACCCAAACTGACCTTAGGGATAGTCCATCCCATACGGCATCATGCTTAGTATATAGAGCTGGGGGAAGAAGGAGGAAGATAGGGACATTCAGTGTGATGGTGTTTGTGTTCCCAAGCCACATGTAAAGTAGCTCTGTGTTCCTGGGGATGACTGAACACCTGCTGCCCATGGGAAATGGTGAATGAATTTGCTTTGCTTGTGTGGATGGCTTCTGCTTTCCCTATTAAACTGTCTTTATCTCAACACAAGAGTTTTCTCACTTGCACTCAGTTCTGACTCCCCTCCCACCTACAGGGAGCGAGCGAGTGACTGCAGGAGGCTGCACGACACAGGAGTATTGCACATCTCCAAGGGCGGCAGGGTAGCAGAAATTATTGACTTAAAATCCGGTACTGCAGTGACTTTACAAACTCAGTGCATAGTAAAGAGGGCAGGACAAGCCACCTTTCTCCAACCTGAATGGGAATTTACCAATTACCTTAAGTATGCACATGATGTTTTCAGACCAGAAACAGTCACTACTATACTTCTGGGAAGGTGGCCACTTACCAGAGCTGGGTAGGAGGGATATCCACTGCATTTGGCCCATACTACTTTTAGAGGCTCGAGAACAGATGTTGCAGCATCAGTTGAAATCCACATACTGCTATGCCCAACTTCTAAGAACAAAGAAACATAAAATTAAAATGTTCCAGAATGAAACCTCAGACAAATCTGCAGTTCTTCGTTTCCTAATCAATAGCTCATGACCCTTAGAATCCAAATACTAATACCAACTTTCACACAT
This sequence comes from Zonotrichia leucophrys gambelii, assembly GCF_028769735.1. Taxonomy (NCBI): domain Eukaryota; kingdom Metazoa; phylum Chordata; class Aves; order Passeriformes; family Passerellidae; genus Zonotrichia; species Zonotrichia leucophrys. Next base: position 54,072,558 of record NC_088170.1, on the reverse strand, counting down.
ATACCAATAAAAACAAGGTAGTATTCATAAGAGCTCTTTACATGATATTAATACTTTTTTTCCAAGCTTACAGATAAGGAACAAGAGTTTAGACACTTCTAGAAATGGCATATCTAAAACATCTTAGTTCTTAGACAATATTTGTCAAATTCTAATAACTCTTTCCCTTTGAAAAAGCTCCAAAGAAAACATAAAATTATGGTACTTCAAATAACAGTTTCTTTTACTGTGATGACAATCCTGTCACAGAGGCGATGATTTTCAAGATGCAATTTGCATGGTATATATTTCCAAGTGTTGGATACCTGGATACCCACACTGAGATTACCACCTCATGACTTAGCAACACTGGTACACCTTTCTATTCTTATGCCTAAATTCTGACCTGCATTTTGATTGCCATTTATTTTTAACAAGTTTTCTTGGTCTCTCTGCCCTGCCCTTTCCTGCAGTCAAGTTCAAAAATGTCAACAGGTTTCCAGGCAGCAGCACTAGTGTTTTATTTCTTCTCAAAAAGCAGGGTAATGAACAACTGAGTGTAAGTTACTGTGCACTTCTACAGAATCCTCAATTTTCTTCTCTGCTGCTCAGCAATGGATTGAAACCTGAGACAGGCATAAGCCTTTCAGTCAACCAAAACCACAACTGGTCCCCAAGATACAGTCCAGAGACTGATCAGAAGAGTGAGTTATAACTTCAAGATGGAACTAGGGGTGGTGATCAAAGGGGGAAAAGTGATCCAAGTTCATATGCTGTAAAGGTCAGGCAGCACTTCTTGTATGGGGAAATCTGGTACCAAGATACAGTTCAGGGGCTGCAGCTGCACTTTCTTTCAGCAGTCAGGCAATACTTACTGCTGAGAGAAAGTGCATTTCAAATGGGCACTGCTTATTTATAATGAGAGGTGGCATGCAGATACGTGTTCTAACTTGACATTACAAAAACATTTCAGGGTTTGTTGTCGATCATAAACCATAAAAGTGGTTTAAGATCTTTTAAAAGTAGAAATAGCAAGAAAAAAGTATTTAAAGTGATCACATTAAAAAAAAATAGTTCAGTCATTCTGCACAGGAAGTTGTTTCTCTGCTCTGTTAGTAACAGTCTGTAAAGTATTCACATGTCAGTTAGAAAGAGCCATGAGGGTTTCAATTAATTCATCTTTATTTACAGACTGTTTCAGAAAATATGTATGTAGAACTGTATCTGGTACATAAAAACAGTTCAAGTTCTCTTCCTCAGGACAGCTAACAAGAAAGAAATCTACACTATTCTCAGCTGCAAAGAAAATGGTATTTTAATGCTGAATAGAAAATCATACATGAGCTGACAGGATGCATGCAGCCAGACTCAGAGATTTCTCAAGTGTACATACAAGTAGGAGTCTCAGAATTTTTCCTAGTCAGAGTTTATTCCACATGACAGTAAGGGGTTACTAATCTAGCACATAGGATTACTAATTTTCTTTTACAAGATCTGCAAAAGAAAACTCATCTTCTCTTTTTATTTCAAAACCTCTTTATTTCCTCAAGCAAGAAGAGAAAATTAATCAAAAAACAGAGTCAGATGCTATTCTTTAAAAAGACTTCCAGGAGTCAAAAGCAGTAGTCAGTAGTTTCTGGAAGAATATCAACAACACTTTGAGACAGCTTAATGTATTTAAGCAGTAAAAATAAGAAAGTTAAAATCTGTCAAATAAATGGAAAAAATTATACACTACTATTAAGAATTCAATTATTTATAGTTACCAGCTGCAATTCTTGCTGCTTTGGCATAGTTTCCATTTTCAATGCATGAAATCAGCTCACTTCGATCTTCCAGTGTGTGTCTCCGTATCAGGGCAGGTTTACCTTTACCGCACTTCGGGAGACTAAAACTACAAAAGTATTCATATTAAAATCATTATTTGATAATTAACATTGTTCACTATAAATCAAAATTTTGAACAAGAATTTACATTTCATCAGTGCAGGGTAAAATCAATGGAGCAAGCTCTAAAAATATTTTGAATAAAAAATACAAACAGCATAAAAGCCAAAGTTCTGATTATTTTCAAACACAGAATTGCCTGGTTATCAGCAAAAGACAGGTCCACTGCTCCAACAGTTCTACTACACAGAAAACACAACTATTCTCTCTTTAATTTTTCACTAAAAATTTCAGTCTTTCAACTGTGAAATGTCTCTTCTCAAAATGGGAAATTTGCTTTCTACATACTTGAGTTTTCTTCAAGAAATCAGAGAATGTGAACAACAATTATACTGACAATTTGATCTAGAATATCACATTTAAAATAGATGCAATAGTAAATTATCTTTGCATTAACACCATTCCCTTAACCTGAACACATGAATAAAGTCCTCTTTTTCTGTCTAACAGATTTACCCTATACTGTCCTGTATGTCCCACCCTCATAGCCCAGGACTGGAGACAGCTACCTGTCACCCAGAAATCAGTGTTCTTTCAGAAGATACACCACTGGTGATGGAGACATCAATGGTGGCAGACAGGCCCATTCTGACAGTCCTGCCTTTAACAGCAGACTCCATGGAGAAGTCAATAGCTGGTACAGTTACTATCAACACTGCAGTAACTACCCAGCAACCCACAGACTGACAACCCACAGTTCCAAAGCTATCAAACTACCTTTTTTTGTGTAAAGGACTCTGCTTTGTAAGTTGCTTCTCTACTGCCTTCACAAAAATAAACACACACATTTTTAGTGTTCCAGATTGGGAAAGTAATTAAGCCAAGATACTGTAGGTAAAAACATATCTGTATCTTTACAGTGTAAGAGAAGCACAGTCAGTTTAAAAATGTAACTGCCTGGATATGCAATAACCTGAATTCAACAGAAGAATCCCAGAAATCCTGAAAGATAACTTGGATCTGATATAACTAAGAAAACTTAAATACACTCTTTTTTCCATAATTTATGCAATCCTCCAACGTGGGTCACCAGCACTATAGAAAACTGATATATTCAGTCTCAAATCGGTATTTCATATTTACAGTTTTACCTGGAGTTACACAAGAGACTGTTACTAGATGAAATACTAGATTCTGATGCACAGCGGCGACGAGGTTCAACTTTTCTTCCAGGAGTATCATCTAATGCTCTCTCTTTACTTTCATCTCCAAAACCATTTGATAGGCCTGCAGCATAACACAAAAAATAAACTGCATCAAACTGGAAACCACACCATTTTCATGAACAATCTTTTGTATTTACACAATGCACACAATTATTGTTTTGTTCTTCAAATACTTTGGTGTGATGAAAAAGAATGTGAATATTAACAAAAATATGTAATTTCAAGGAAGTATTATAAATAGGAAGTTCCTGTTGTCCAGATTTTAAAAACAGGATGAACCTTTAGGTAAGGTACAAAAAAAAAAAAAAAAGCAAGCAGAGATTGTAACATGGGAAATACTAACAGGAGTATCAAATCAGTCTTTGCAGTAATGTTTCCAACCATTAAAACAATCACGCTGCAAAAGCTAAGTAGAAAAAAACCCGAGGAAATAAAATGTTACAAATCAGGCAGATTACCAAGTCAACAAAAGGCTTATTTCAATGCAATGCTATTATCATTAAAATCCTTTTCAATCCTGGAAGTAAAGATTGATATGGATTTCTCCATGACACTGTCTAATTCTTCCCGGTAGGATATCCATTTTAGTAAACTTAGACTGACTGACACTATGATGACTGTCTTCTGTCACCAATAATCAATAATGTGCACGGTACTGTTTTTAATTAGCCTTCCCCTAACAAAAGTTTGCATACATCAAAGGATATTACATTTTAATTTCATAATTGTAATGAAAATATTAAAAAGGCTCTTATATTACAATCCACTTATTTGATGGGCTGTTGCCAATCCTGCTCTGGGTTTGCTATACAAACAGTATTGTCCTTATTAAGCCATTTCTAAGCTTGATTAAAGAGGCAAATAAAAAGTTTTAAGATAGCATTCTGAAGACTTTCCAGGGTGTGTGGGAGTTTATGTGGAGGTGTGGACATTAGGTCTATAAGGAAAGAATCCCACAGAGACTCTAGAATACAATCAGAAATGCCCTCAGCTAAAGGCAATGGTACCAGCCTGCAGTCAGCCACTGCAAACTGTAGGCTACAAAGAGAACAACATTTTAAAACAAATTCAATTCTGGGCATGCCACTCCCAACACAAGAAAGACCTACCCATCCCAGCCATCCTTACCACTACCAAAGACTTGAAGGCCATCATGATCATTGTACATTCAGACACAGTCAAACTAGGTTATGTAACTTCACATGACCCTCCACAGAGCCTTTTACTGTAAAATAATTATGGCAGAACTCCCTTTATTAATTCTTCCAGTCTGTTTGCTACAAAGACAAAGGAGGCTGATAACTAAGGAGCTTGAGCTTAGCAAGTTACTTTTTATAATCCAGTAATTTTTCAAGCATTTCCATATAGTGACTTATGGGGTTTTTCCCCTCCACCCCAGGAGATCTTCCATTTGAATTATCAACACAATTTCAGATTTTTAAGAAAAAAAGGAATATATTTACTCAAGATTCTGAAAGATTTACATTCTCTTTCATTTAGTTTACACTGTAAATATTCATTTGAGAGTGTTTGTTTTGTAACTCCTATATTTGCCTTTGATGTCCTACAGAAGAAAAATGATAAAGGTAGCATTGCCCTGAGTGACAAGCACCAAACTATTTATCAGTGGTATTAATTAATCTTGTTCTCACTCTCAGCAAGTTGATAAAAATATCTGCAGATTAAGGACGAGTTTGGTCTTAGACCGTGATGAAACAGAGCAAGCTTTATGAAAAAGTGTATAGGGGAATTTAAGTTATCACAGTACATTTCACATGACATTTGAAATGAAAAGCTAAAAAAAAAACATTCTGCAAAGGACATCTCTTACGTCTCTGCAAAAATTACTTGTTATTCTTCAATATCCTGTCAGATCTATCTTTTAAGTGAGGTGTATAAACTGTTTTGTTTTCATCCTGCCACAAGCCGGAGACACATTACTCAAGTTATCACTCAGGCATCTAGCTAATGTGAGGCAGCTATCAGCAGAAACAAGTCAGATCACAGACTGCATTTTAAACAGGAAGACAGATCAAGCAATGATTGCTGCCAGAACAAGGGCACAGTTCACATTTCCAGTGGACTCTGAAAATGGAAAGAAGTACCTGTGTTAAGAGAATGTGCGAAACATTTAACCATATATAAGCCAAATGTGACTTGGATGCTTATCTCTGCATACATTGGTTTTGTACATGCACACCGAGGACAAAAGGGGCAAAATAATATTTTTATTACTTCAATCAGTTTATGACTGCACTGTCACCAAAATGGACATTCTGGCACTCTCAGTCCCTGGCAATGGTGGCTTCTCTTTGTCAACAAGTCAGTGCCAAGAAATGGTAGGGAGCCAGTTTTCAGCAACACAGTGGACAAAGCAAGCATGTGATTGCCTGACTGCTGAAGTTAAGAAGCAAGGGATACAGCAGAAACATGCAACTACAGCAATGGAGACAGCTCTCTGAGGTGGCAGTCCAGCCCTATTCTAGTTTAAATATAAGCTGTGAGTTTAATGACTCATTTAATTCACTTCAGATTAGAGTAAAAAATGTTTTATCAATCTGTAGAATAGTTACTAACAGTGGTGTCCTGGTTTCTGCTGGGATGGAGCAAATTTTTTTTCTGAGCAGCTGTTACAGTGATGTATTTTGATTTGAAGGTTATAACACACTGATGTTTGAGCTGATGAGCAGTGCTGACAGTTAATTAAGGACTTTTCAGTGTCTCATGCTCTGCCAGTGGGCAGGGGCACAAGAAGCTGGGAGGGACCATAGCCAGGACAGCTGACCCAAACTGGCCAAAAGGATATTCCATACCAGGGAGTGCCATGCCCCATAGATAAAATGATGGGAGTTGGCTGGGAGAGGCTGATCACAGGGCTGGGCACTGGTTAGTGGGTGCTATGCAACAATATTGCATATCACTTGTTTCTCTTGGGTTTTATTCCGTTTTCACATTATTATTATTATATTTTACTTTTTTTCAATTGTTAAACAGTTCTTATCTCAACCCAGAGGTTTTACCTTTTTCATATTCTCATCCCACTGTGAGGACCAAGGAGTGGGAAGTGAGAGTGGCTGGTTGGTACTTGGTTGTCAGCTGGGGTTAATCTACGGTAAGTGGGGAAAAAACCCCACTTACATATTTTTGACAAAAAAGTGCAAAAGAATTTAGAGCTTCCCAGACATATTTCTCTCTTGCTTGTGGAAGTGTGAAAAACAAAGAACATGCAATCTATCAGCAGGAGTAATTTTCCTGAGCACCAAGCCCCAAATGACAAGAGCTTACACCATCTATGAGACTCCAGTTTATACAGTTCATGTTTCAGAAGATATAAGGAACAGGAATTATTTTAAGAAAGGAAAACCTCAAGGCTTATTTTAAACAAAACGCACTCATATCTAGTCATAGATGAAGTGGTTCACAGGTGACCTTGTAACTTGCCAGAAAAAACTGAGGCAATAAAACCTAAGTGTTTTATGGCAGCAGCACTGATGTGCAAAAAAATAAAAATCAGATATACTACACGATTTGGTTTCTGTTATATCATTACAAAACTATTTTCTCATGAATCATGAAACACCCAATGTCCTGTAGCTGCTACAATAAGTGGAATTAAAGATCTCAATTTGCTTTAAGGAACTTACATTTTATAGCATCAGCAGATGTAACTAAGAAGGCCAAATAAAGAAAATCCATGAGACCTAATTCATCCTGCTTACAACTCTTCCACAACCTCATGATTTTGCTAGATCAAATGAGCTTTCTCTAGAGTCATGAAGTAAAATTCTATGTCAGGTACTAAATTTCTTACACCTATTGCCTCCTCATCAATACCACTGAATGACAACTCTCCTCTTCCCCCCTGAAGTCCTAAAGATCAAACTAAAAGCCTTTACTTAGTGGTTCATTTCCTTTACTTTTCCACTCTGTTCTTAAGTTTCTTCAAAAAAGCAGTCCACTCTCAAGAGGCAGAACTTAACCTTTTTCAATTAAAAAGGGAATGCTCAAACAATGAAGTCTGCTACCACTCTTAAATGCAGGGTTACTTCCATTTCTAATCTTCAGCTCAACTTTTATTTACATGGAAAATTTACTGCCTTGCAAATCACAGCATAACACAACCATTTTGAAAATAAAGAAATGCTAACTAAGAAGAAAAAAAGTAAGGCAAAGATGATCAGCCTGATACTTTTCCACAGGTCTCTCACTGCCCTGAAAACTGTATTTATCAGGCAAAGTTTTAACTTCTTTTTAACAATGCCAGTTTGTTCTTAGGCTGCATTTAAAACTTTCACTGACTACCTACATCAAGCAAGTTGGAATCCTTTTGCCCATATTAAATAAATGGAATTAGGAAAAGGTAATTTCCAAAAGAGAGCAGAAGTTTGGAAAACATGATAGAGGAACAAAGCTCAGTATAGTCCAAAGAGCAGCACAGAATGTCCACGAATGTACAAAATGCTGCCCCAGAATACAAAATTGTACATTTCAGACTGTAATACACCTTACAGTTCTGCTGAAACAAAAAGAAAGAAGCAGAACTTGAAAAAAATTATTCTAAAGCAATTAATTCTGTACTATGCGTAGCTTGATGCAAAACCAAGCACATCAAAATGTAAGATGAAGTGCTCTCCTACAACTAGACCTGAAGGGCTGAAATTCAACCACTAAAAAACCTGGGAGCATTCAAACAATGACTGCACACAGTGCACCAGCACTTCTACAACACTATTTAGTCTCATTTTCAGTTGAGACTTGAGCACTTACCCTGAAAACTGATGTTACTCTTCATTAAAATATATATGCAGTAGAAGAAAAGGTGTATTTTCTGTAAAAACACATTTTTTTATCTGGTAGGTTTCACTTCTCCAAGGAAGACGAGACTGGTTTTTGTGGGGAAGGGAAGAGGATGGAGATGTAGCATTCTTAGCTAATCTGCTCTCACAGAACATGTTCTGGGAATAAGAATGTTGGGACTGGTAAAACTCTGCGACCAGTGTGTGTCACATATACTACAACACGTACAATTTTGTAACTTACGGAAATGGGGCAATATATTGAATGAAGAGCATAGTTTCATATGTGTCAAAGACTTCCTCCAAGAGTGTTCATTTCTATTTGTTTTTTGTTTTAAGGATGGCTGGTGTCTCCAACATGATCCAAATTAATTACTTCAAATGTAATTGTCTTTCTGCGTTCCAAAATGATCATTTAATTGAATTCCATTCCATGTTGAGGATAATAGAAAATAATTAGGATCCAAAGAGATAAATACCCAGCATGATATTAGTTAATATGAGAACCTGGAAGACAGTGAAAAAGTCATTAAGTCTCTCTGAAAGGAAACAGAGCTTACAATTAAATAAGCCATCCTTACAGCAGGTCCAGAGACAGTGAGAATGACACAAGTGTCCTATGTATTCTATCACTAAAACCTAAGGTTTCTAAAGGGACTATCTAAGTAAGTTTCACTTTGATTCAGACCTTTGTCTTGAACAAGAAAATACTGAAAGTCATTGAAAACACAGAATATAACCTCCATGTGCATGATAAGCATCAAGAACACAGTTTAGAAATGTAGCTAAAAATACCTTCAGTAAGAGTAAGAAAGGGGATGCCACTGATTTAGGGGGATTTAGATATACAGATAAGCACACACAGGATAAGGGAATACTTGAAGGTAACAAATCATCAGAAGTTACTGCATTCTTAAAAATGCAAACCTTAGAAATGGGCAGACTTCAGAAACAGGAAAGCATCCACTAAGCTTTTTTTTTCACAAGTAAGAGCATAGGACCCTAAGAGAAACCCTCTAAATGTTACTTCAAACAGTAAATTCTGAAGTGCAGTAGGAATATTAAACACAATTCTTCTTTTCAGAGTACACAGATGAATATCAGAGCACAGCAAAGCTTCCAGTACTTAAAACAGTCTTCAGTATGCAGACAAAATGGAAGACAGTTACTCAAAGACTACAAAGCCTGGTGTGAAGAGTCCCCTTGGAAATAAAGCTTTTAAAAACTTGGTCATGGCTAAAGGCAGCAAAGACAGCTCAGTATGAGCGCATGATGTGGCACCTACACACTAAACAGCAGTACCTTTCAAGATCCTAACCAGAAAATCTTAACCTTTAAAGGTTTAAGTGACACAGAACAAGTACAGTTTGGTGGCTCAATAAATGGCCTGTTTGATGGGCTCCAAAAGAATGCCAAAGAATTCATCTTGTAACTACTAATTTTCTTCAAATCTGAGAATAAGAAGCGTCTCTGGCAAATCAGATGAGGCTCTAATACAACAGCAAAATCTGATTTACACAACAGAAAGGAAAACTAATCAGAATTTAATAACTACAGCTTCCGTAAGATAAGGATCATACATTGCTTTGCATTACAACAGGATCTCTGTACTGCAGAATGAGTGTTCAGGGCATTTCAAAGCATGTTGTGGGAGGCAACCTTAGTGAAGGAGTTTTAAAACACTCCAGAAAACTCCGAAACAAAAAGATAGCATACAAGAAGAAACATTTCTCAAAAAAAACCCAAAAACCACATTTACAACTTCTTCTAAGATAGCATCAGCTGTTCCAGTTGTGGACTGATAGACTGATGAAGCAGTAGAGTAGAAAATGCCATTAAAAAGTGCACACTCAAAATCTAAAAAATTCAAAACTAACTTTACAAACTGAATTCCTGAATCAGCTTTGGTTTATACAGTTAATGACATGTAAAACAGATGACTGCAAAATATAAGCTTTAAGTGCCTGAATCACATACAGACCAATGACATGTCATTCAGGATCCAGAAATTACTACAGAAAGCCAGTAATATTTAGGACCATTTACTTCTAATTACCTTGGCAAAAATTACTTAAGAGGATTTAAGATCAGAATCTTTTTTCCAAACATTTTTTACTGATTTATGCCCAAACAGTTAAGAACCTTAAGAAAGAAAAAAAAAAATTAAACTTTCTCCATTTGAAGATTTTTACTTTCTCACCTACAAAATTCTGATATAAATGGAAAAATCTTCAGAGATTTCTTAAATATATTCTTGATATATTAATTCACAACTTACATAATGAAAAAGGATGATAATTATTTATCAATACACTGCATGAAAATCCTAGCTCCTAGGAGTCTTTCAGAGCAGCCCAGCAGAACCTGACACCACAAAGAAAGGCTGCTCCATTTCCTAAACTGAGATGTTCCTGAATGGAACTAACTTTTGGAAATTACTAGCTACAGGATTTTACACAGAGCTTTTATCAACACAGATTTTTCTTCATTGAAAGTAAGGGTTTCCCTGTAATGGTGAGAACATAACTTTTAGGTATTATATCCCATGAAAAGAAAACAGACAGAAAACTCCAGAGCCCTCCTATGTAAGGAGGTCAAGCACTCTGATTTGATTAAAAATTAATAATTTAGCATTTACTTGTCTTTTACAGCTGTTTAGCAAAATTGGTGCATAATTTGCTCCTCTTTCTAGGACAGGGAACAGAAAATGAAACTGAAGTTGCTACTTGAAAGAAAGATCAAGGCAGAGATCTGCCCCTCCTGAGATGACATACAGGACACCACAGTAAAATGTAAATCTTTTAATTACTTCAGTAAATTACTCAGCTGTATTCCCAGTCCTAATTTTCCTTTTTTACCTTGAGAGGTACTTCATGCAGGGAGATTAAAACTTCCTGTGATTCAGTATAAAAGATCCAGTGCTTTGCAGCCTCCTTCTATGACAGCTTGCAGAGTACTTGAGGAAGTGCATGACCTGAGTCCTTTGAGACTGAAATATCTTACTAAAAATTTATTCCAGCCTAGCAAAAATCAACAGTGCTTGCTATCCTAAGATTTTCTTCCTGGCTTCATTGACAGGATCTGGAAAGACCAAATGAGATGTTTCACTGCTCATGCAGTCAACCTGAAAGTGCATGAAGCATCCTCAAGTGAAGATAATCAAGAGCTCTTAAAATACCAGCCCAGCTTTGCTATTTTTAGGCAAAACTGAACAAAAGAGTTAAAATAAGGCTGACTCGCATGGTCGTATCTTTGTATCTAATCACATGAATCTATAGTTGCTTTTTTCCCCTCAGGCATGAAGTATTTTTATCTTCAACACAGAATATTTTTGGAGAACTCAGGAGTTAGCCATGGTTATCAACTGAAGGTTAATTCTCAGCATCTGCTTTTGTCTCCATTTTTTTTCAATGCCATGCTGTTAGGAAGTAATTTCTGAGCATTATGAAAGCTTTGGAGGAAGGGAAAAAGGAAAAGTCAAGGAAGAAAATAGAATAAAAAGGAGGAGAAGAGAAAATGAAATTAAAGTGGGAACATTACCATATTAGGATAGCATGGCCTGTCAAACATGACCTGATAGCATGATCAATGACCACTGGAACAAAACAAAGCAACTTTGCTCCAATTTTACCCATTCTTGAGTATTACATGTTTCTTTGTATGGGATATCTTCTTAATGTGTACCCTTCCCCTGTGCTTGCCAAAGAAATTACATCTGGGTACTACAATGAGAAACCTAGCAGAGAGCTATTCAATTTAAACTATCCCCAAATATTGGGCTGTGGGTATGATACAGTGGACAACTACATGCTATCATAATTACTCTTTATTACAGACATTCCCCTATGCATGCAAATGCATAATCTAACCTCTTTTAACTGAATGGAAAAAGGGGAAAAGGAAAAAAAAACCCACCACAAATCCACACACAAATCTTCTCTGGGAGACATTAATCTGCAGTCACTCACACTGTGTAAACTGTCCCACTCTCTCCACTCACAGCAGAATGGGCCATGAGTGACTGCTACTCCTGCCTGCCAGGTTCAGTGCCCGATGCTGCTGTTGGGAGCCACTGGATGAACCTTTTCTACCGTCCACCTCTTAAATCAGACCTGTGGGTGAGTACGTGGGGGCTGGACTGGATAACCTTCAAAGGCCCCTTCCAACCCAAACTATTTTATGATGTTCCAACAGCCCAGCTCACTTGATCCACGTTGATACACTGTATGTCTGGGAAGAGGGACTTCACCATGTCTAAGCCTGTGAATTTGAAGGTGAAGGTCACCTACACTCAGCCACAGCACCATGGCAAGTATCTTCTTAAATAAATTAAAACATAACTTACAAAAAATATAGTGTGGATCTCCAAATTCACTAACTTTTTAGCTATTTTCCATAAATCCCACAGCTCTGTTTACCATCTGCACCACACAGAAAAAAATAGTCTTAAATGTCACAACTGAAGCACATAGGGGATTATGACATTTAATTTTTTTACAAAGCCAAACCTGGGCCAAGAAATGAGCTAAGTATTAAAAAAAAGAGAAAAATAAAAAAAGCAGCACTAGAATACCGTAAAAGGCTCCACAATTCCTACAGCATCAAGAAAAACAGAAGGGCTTCCAGAAATATTTATTATTACAGAAGATTTAGTTATAATCATCTTAGAAAACACAGCAATTGTACGTTGAGTGCTAATAATTAATATCTTAAAAATAACCCAAAAGACTTTACTTTCAAAGATATTAACATTTTTATGACCCAAAAAAATTTCCAGAATACTAGTGTATAATGTACCTTATGTATGCACACATCTCACAAGCCTTGAAAAAAGCACCACATTGCCATTTATCCAGGTGTTCATCAACCCCCACCACTCTCAGCTATGTTGCTCAAAATTCCCCCATTTTAATAACATAAATCAAGAACTAGGAAAAGGATTCTTCATCGTCAGGAAGTCAACACTATGATTATTTATATGAAATAAAACCAGAAGGAACACTTATGTTCTTAAAACACTTTGTGAGTGCCGATTGGCATAAAATAGCTTCTTACCCCCTCTTTCTGCCTTATGCACTTATTTTATTCTATGTGTATTACAAAACCCCTCCCCTATCTCTCAAAATGTTCCCAGAAATTAAATTGGCATACATTTTCACAGGCCTGGCAGAACTCCTGGCTTAAGTGTGCGTGGGCCAAAAAGAAATTAAGAAATGCAATGGGGTTCTTTTTTCTTTTCCTTCTCCTAATTTCTTTCCTTAATTTGCTTTATTTTCTTAGTAAATGGTCCCACATTTCCCAGTGGCCTATCAACCTACTAGAAGACCAATTAACCAAACATATTTTGACAACTGAACAGTCAGACTCCTGTACTCCCCATGTCTCTACACTGACAAATTTAACAAACCAGAGAATAATTCCTTTTAGGCCTTTGTAACCTCCTCACAATCTCTAATACTTTGTTTGTTTGCAAACACACCTTAAAATGTTTTATGTTTCCAAACCTCCTGGAGTCAGGCAGCTGAAGTTCTTGAACACCACTAAGTGCTCAAATAATTAAATTTCAAATCCGACTTCACATGAAACAATCACTATGCATTTCAATACAACAAACCAGGACTGTGGATTTGTCAATAGATTTAGTCAAATTGTTGCACTTTATTCATGAATATAAATTATATATATATAGATATAGATAGATATATATATATATATACACACACACACATGTACTGTCACTCCTGTCTATGCTAACCACAAGAGAAATTATACCAATTTGGGCCTTTTTTTCACTGAGGAACCTTTATTTCAGTTTTTTATTTACTTCGAAGACGTAAGTTTCTTTGATATGCATGTTTTACTTTCACTTCCTCCATTTAGTGAATGGTAATGAACGCTGTGCATATGAAGCCTGACTTTTAGCCAAATGGGCCTGTGTTCCAGAGAGGCAAATATTCATTAGAAATCAAGTACTCAAGAATTAAGAAAATGAACTGTGCTCCATTTCACTCCACACACAATGTCTACCCTTATCATATCAAATTAAGTAACATCAGTCCTCACTACAGTATTAAATTCTATCAAATGCAAATAGAATTTGTATACAGGTTACTTGCCATCATTTTGTAATAGTTGAGCAAAAACAAAACCCAACATTTACTAAGAGATTTAATAAGGAATCCTTGTTGTATACTGATAACTGTATGTGAATGATGTATTCAGAAATGATAAATTCCCTCACTATGTGCTTTTTACTGTGTGAATATTCTACTTCAGGGATCCATATTCTAAATCTGTATTCTAAATATTCATCTAAACATGAGTTTCAGTACCTTGAGAAAATCTGTGTAGCTGGCAGCAAAAATATGAAGTAAATTATATACTTCACTGAAATTTCCTATGACTGCATTTGGACAATAAATAATAGAAACACAACGTACTGCACTATAATAATCACTGTCTGAAATCCTGATTCTATGGTAAGTTACAGTGGTTCTTTTAGCATAGAGTATTTTAAATACTTAGTTTCTAATTAAAATAGAGAGTACTGCAACAGCAACTATGAATTTTAAAACCTAAATTTACAAAACCTTAGAGATGACTAATAACACCAAGTGCACAGGCAAATTCATCTGATCATAAGCTAGCATTTTACAATGTTAAAAAGGGTTTCTTGAAACAATAATTTGTTCCATCTGCTATCTTACTGATACACAACTGATACAGGCAGATTTTTAATGGTCAGTAATATCTATCTTTTATACACTAATCATTTTCATTTTTCTCTGATATAATAACTTCTCAAAATATTTCCCTGAAAAAAATGATTCATCTTTGTAACAAAAGAGCAAGGTAAGTATACAATGGGTATTTTGAAAAGGTCATTACACTTGTCACAGTTAAGACCTGACATGCCCAACCTTCAAGAATCACACATCAATCTCTGATGTCACCAAAATTTCCTAGGTAAACCAACAATCTTCTTCTGGAAATTGTTGCTAGATACCATATGAAGCAAACCCAAAATACATCAAATATGTATAGGAAATTTTTAAACGTCTCCACTATGCAGCTGTCAGTTTCTACACAGCAACTACAAAGACAGATGTACTCTGTGATAATGCAGAACACTACAAAATTTAAATTTAAGATTACACTACACTCCTGCTTCATATATTTTAAAGATTCACATATGAAAGGTCACAGTATGGAAATGAACTGCTTTCAGTTCCCTTTGAAGGCCAACTCATGTTGTTCAATAGTCCCCTATTTCTGAAAAAGAGCTCGCATTTCAGTAATCTTATGTATGAAAACCAACAGCACGTGGGACACCACACTTACACAGGAGCGTGCCAGTGGATTCTGTGTGTCTTTCTTGAAAATAACTACAAAAACATCAACCCCAAATGTAAGTCAAAAGAGCACAATAAAAGCAGTCTATGAGAATAATGACACAACCAGGTAGGTGTCGTTTCACTCAACTAAATAAACTTTAAAGTCTTCCTTTGAACTTTGTCATGTAAGAATACAGGAGTGACAAGAAAGGGGGAAACACTGAAGAGAGTGCAGAGTAAGGGATAGAAACAAGACATCCTTAAATAATGTCAAAAACCCTCATACTGGCTATGAATAGGTAAGAAAGAAAAAATATGTGACAGTGCAGCTCTCAACCACCTAAAAATTTCAATCCTTGGCATATTAAGTGGTTCTTTTTCATTATTTTTTCTGTATTCAGTAAAATTAAGGATAGGTAATATTCACACCATTCAAAGAAAACTGTGCAACAATAATTCATTTTCAATTGCAGGGATTTCCCCCAAAGCTGATAACTCAGTCAATGCACACAAGAAGCCTGTTGCATGCCTTTTCCTATGATTAGATGGCTTTGGAAGAAAAAGCTCTGCTGGATTCTACTGAATAAAAATATTCTTACCTACAGCACGAGATTAAGTTTTGTAAAAAATAACCAAAGAGAATGAATGTATTGCTATATACATCACCTAATGCATTTTTATCATAACACAGACATCTACATGAATCAATACCAGCTGCATATACAAAAAATCTCAACTGTTTTTAAATCTTGGTAAGCATCTGACATTTGTGCTGGTTTCCTGCTGAACTGCAGCCCAAGATAGCTGCCAACTGCACATTACTTAAATTAGTGTGGAGACAAATTTGAAAATAACATGAGGAATAAAATTTCCTATGTGAAAGCAAAATGTTTACTTGCCAACAGGCAAACTAATCAAAGGAATAAGATCTGATAAACTGCCACATCTGTATGAACCATATATGCTTAAAACACAAGATACTATTAAAGAATAATAGAACATTTTCGGGTGAATATTAATTGGCCAAACTGTTTCAATTTACTCTTCCTGAACAAGTACAAATTCTAACTACAAATGCCCCCTAAATATTAGTTCCACATAAATTTAACTCTCTTTATATCTTTACTAGCTTCAGAAAAAGACTACATAATTTTGTTTTACATTAACAATAGAAAAGCTTTTTAACTTCTGGATTTTATTCATGTGACTAGGTTGTTAGTTTTGAAGATAATCAAAAGCATATTTGCTTTACATACATCTAACTCCACAGAAAGAAGGAAAAATGGCTGAATTTAAATGTATTCAGAAATCTGGTGGGTTCAGGTTTTGCAGCTGCCTTTTTTCCTTTTACGAATTAAGTTAATTTTCTTACAAAATAAAAACCTTTTCTTCCCCTAAAGAAAAAATCCACAATGCTTAACCCAAAAATTTCAAGAAATTAGGACTAATTCCCAGTGTGATCTAGCATAAAATAATTCATTGTGTACGATAAAATGCAACCTATGTCCAGGTACATAATGAAATTATCTAGGTTATACACTGGCAAATTAAGATATTTGGAAACCAACGTTTTTATTTTATTAATAAAGATTAACTAATTTCTACTATCACACTGCCTTCACTTGGTACTTACTTCAGAACTAAAGTACCAGGTCTAATCTGCGTGCTCTTTCCAAGGTCTTAGGAAAATGAATGCAAGTTGGGGCTTTCTAAACAGGCAAACAGAACCAAACCCCCAAAATATAAATGAAAAACAATTCCCCTCACTGCATCTTACATAAAATCATCTCATACTATGATTCCAGCATTAGAATCATTACTGCCTCCATGCGATTGTTAAAAAAAACCCCAGCCAACCAAAAAAAAGTGCAACGCCCCACACGTCGAAAAATCCTGTTATTCAAAACAAAAAATTCCCACCAAACAAAAAAGAAACAACCTAAAAATCAACAATACTTCCCTTTTCCCCCCAAATAAAACTCTCTATCCCTCCCCCAGCTTTCGAAGTACATCTTCACACCTTATGTTCACATTAAACTATCTTTTTCATTCATAGAGGCAAATCCCCACATGCTGTTTTCATACCTGCATAAGGGTTCCCAACATGACAATGAAACAGATTATTTATTTCAAAGGTAATATTAAAGTCATAGCAATGGCCATGGATGACATTAAGGAAATATCCATAAGTAATTTCCTGATGCTGCTTTTCTTCCTCAAAGGTTTTGTATTAATTTCTCAAATAAATAGAACTATGGTGTGCGAAGAAAAGATATAATTAATGTCTTGAGAGATATAATTAATGTCATGAGATGTTTGTTCTGCCTAATGTATCAAGATAACATTTTCTTTCAAATATCCTTTACAGAAGTCTCATTAAGAGCATAATCTCACCTTCAATTCTACTGAAATTGCACAGACTAAAAAAAAAAAACCCACACCAAGTGTCATTATATGTTGGGGTTTTAACATTTCCATAAAATACATGGATATACAAAGTGCCTCATACACAGTCATGAGTTTCATAATATAAAAATATGCTTGGAGTAACACTCAGCAAAATGAAATCATACATGGCACAGGTATTTTTCATGCTCCTGCTTACAAGCCTTCTAGTTTTGGCATCACATGTGAAGTTTCCACGTAGTTTTAAGAAGGAATTTGCAAAAAAGAAGCCAATTCATCTTTCCTACAGGTTTCATATACACCCATATGTGTACTTAAAAACTGCATCATGAAACTAAAGGACCCACACCTGGTTCTGTAAGTCTAATTGTCAAGGGCCAACACAAAAATGAGTAATAATTTTTTGCACTCTAACTACTCAACTGCGAGGACAACCTCTTTCAAGTGCTAAAATCTGAAGATTAACAATCACATGTAGGTAAAAACTAACAGGTATGTTAACTTTCCAGATGTATCCATTCAAATAAGTTTTGTAAACATTTACCTGTATCCAAGCGCTTTACAGGGGACTCATCATCAACCTCAGAATCTCCACATGCACTCCTTGATCTTTTCCTTGGGTGCAGAAGTGTCTCCAACCTTGGAAGGACTACAGACAAAAAGGTTTTGGTCCCTAGCTGTGGAGAAGTTGGCTGGGTTTCAGTGTTCTTTGCAGACTTTTGGGGGCTTACACTTTTCGATTTGCAGAAGAGAATGGATGTACGTCTGTTTACATCAGTTGATGACTCAGCTACAGCAGAAACAGTCGACTCATTGAGATTACTGTCAAGTAAGTGTTCTGGAGTGTGTCCATTTATTTCTTTCTGAATGGAAGTGCTATATAATTCATTATCAAATTTTACTCTTTTGTAAAGCTTACTCTGCTCTGGATTGAGTTCTACTGGTTTGAGGGTTGGTGGTTCTGAATTAGTCTCCAAGTTTGAAGGAAGAGGTAATGCATCTGATGGTTCAAGTTTAGGGGGAGATTTATCTCCTGAAAAAATTATAAATAGAGTGTGATTTTTGAAAACCTGTAGTTATAAAGTCTATTATAAAACTCACTATAAATGTGCAGCCCACCAAATAAATTGTTGTCTGGAAACAAAGCATAACATTTTAAAACCAAAACTTGTCTAGCAACAATCTGTCCTAGTTAGTAGTTCCTACTTTTATACTGGGAATGCAACAGGGGTAGAAAAGAAGACATCTATAGTTGGTGTTAACAATTTATACCTGGATAAGTACTTGCTTCTTCTCATGCAGTTATGTTAGTTTCATTAACTAAGAACTACTAAAATTTTTTCATTAGGAAGTTGGGGTGGTGGATGATTATCTGTTAAATGCAATTATACTGCCATTCGAGTAAAATTTTTTGTAAGATACGTTTTTATCTATTTCACCTTATCAATACTCAGTTTACCTGCCTATGAAAAATTTTATTAGCTAATCAATTAAAACAAAAAGGTACTTGTAACCTGTTCTACTTGAGTGAACTAAAACGTGTTACAAAATCTATACAAGGGCATGATTTGTAAAACCTTTTTACAGCTGTGACCATCCGTTTAATCTAGGAAAAAGTAATAAAATGGAGAAGAAAAACCCAACATCCCCAAAATCATGCAGCTTGATTAGCCTCTACTCAAAAAATAACACACTTGATAATACAGATTTGATATGAGAAATCAGAAAAACCACCCTCCAACATTTTTCTCCCCTTCTCCCCCACACTTTAATATTTTTTAGTATGATCATGTCCCACTCAATTCCACTAAATCCATGCTAGGAAAAGACAATTGAGATATGACAGTGAGGTACAAAAGTAGTTTCAGTTTTTCATCACAAGTAATGGGAAAGAAAATAAACATTCCACTATTGCAGCATTCCCTAATACAACTAGGATGTCCTAACACATAATTATCAACTCAAAACGATGTTAAAATCTTTCCAGTTTCCAAAAGACTCAAAATACAAGAAAGGAAATACTTATTCTAGAGTAACTGCATAACACTAATGTATTATTTATGCTAAATAAATATTTTGTTTTATATTTTATTTTATGTGATTTATTTTATCACATAAAATATTTAATATTAGTCAAATTTTCTATGCCACCTGAAAAAAGGTGTAAAATCCCAAAGTGTTTAAGTTCTCTATTTGCAGTTTATTTTGTTTGGTTTTGGTCCTGCAATATTCACTTGGAAATTAATGATTTCTAAGTGCAAAAAAAAATCTTTACCCTGTTGTTTAAGG
Source organism: Zonotrichia leucophrys gambelii (assembly GCF_028769735.1). Lineage (NCBI taxonomy): Eukaryota > Metazoa > Chordata > Aves > Passeriformes > Passerellidae > Zonotrichia > Zonotrichia leucophrys. The sequence continues at coordinate 54,052,641 of NC_088170.1, read as the reverse complement.
TTTAATGAAACAATACCAGAGTCCATATTAAAAATACCCATTTTTAAAATACAGTGTGACTGCGCTTACATCATTTGCAGGCACACAGGTATTAGAATTGGTAACTAATATTTCAGGAAGACTGCAGAATGAAATATACAGTCAGTTAAGCACGTTTAGACTAGCAGCCATTAAAAAATCCTGTGCTTTAAAATCTCCATGGTGACTTCCCTTGTGAACAAATTCTGATTTTCTTACAACTAATCAGAAAATATTTGCAGAAAGATTAAAGAACATAAAACCACTTGAGAATTATTTAGAAATAAAACCTAAATTTCATGGGGTTATTCTGGTACTATATTTTTCACATGATCAAAGACTGGAAACAGAACTGCAAGAGGGTAATTCTGAGTTCTATCAAAGTCAGCTCTTGTAGAGATCCTGGGCACAGGATTTTTCTTTTTATTTTGGGGCAATTTGTTTTCTTTACTCCTGTATGTACTTTCCTTTTAAGAACTGAAATTTGAACTAATTATTATTACTCTCCACTAGATCAGAACCATAACAACCATACCAATCAAACCTAGATCATGTCTTTCATCATGTTTTATGTTAAAAGCCTACCCTAAATATAAGAAAACCACTACTGTTCACTTGGGACTACTTTTTTCACAAAAAACTGCCAAAGCGAAAGGCTGTGGCACCAAAATGTTAAGCTACAAATAAAAAAAAGTTTGTGGATTCATGAGATGCCAAACCCCACATTCCTAAGAAACTGTATTTAATACCATCATCACTTAAAGATCAAAAAAATACTCAAATTTAAAAAACCTAAACCATTAAACATTTTGAGAACACTTAAAAACCTCAGAACAGGAAAATGTGCTGATTCATGTACACTTTTTCTACCAATGCTCAAATCTCCAGCAAGTTCTGTTTGGAACTAAACACTAAGTTGCTGTTTGAATGGCAGTTAAGGACAATCATTTAATTGACTTCACCTTTCAAAAATTTTGATAGCATCAAGCCACAACAAATAGAGATTATTTTATTTATTACCATGCTTCCACTTTCCCTTGAGCTCTTTCCTCCTCCTATTCAAGGCACTTACTCAAAAATGAAACACATCTCTTAACTCTCCTAAAGAAAAAGTTTAGTTCCTTAGAGCTAATCATGAAACAAAGTCAACAGAATTCTTATTTGAGTGACAGATTTTCTTTCCATCATTTTAAAATGAGCAATAAAAAACTTGATTTAAAAGATAAAAATGAAAATATTAAATTTAATTAAGATATTAAGTTAGTCCTTCCAGCACAGTGCTCTCATTGAGCTCAATGGCAATTAGCCAAAAGTAGACACAGTTCTGAGACAACTGTTTTGAGGAGGAAGAGAAGCAAAAGGGGAAGAGGTAGGCAGACGTGGCTGACTTGATTCTACAATGTGAAATTTGTTAAGTCTTATCAATAGTTAGCTTTATTTAAAATAGATAAATAAATAAACAAATAACCCCAAAGCCTACCCACCCTCTTCCCTAGAGTCTGGAGTAGTGAATAAAAAAGGCTAAAAACACAGTACAACAGCCAGAGTCTTCATTACCACTGACCTAGGCTCACATGATCCCTAACACGTATTTTGACATTTAAGTGTGTTTCCAAAAGTAAAAAGATATTTTCCACTCAGGCATTTCCAACTGCTTTTCATCTGATATTGTTTGCACTTTCATTTTTAAACACATAAGTTTTTAAAGCCTTGCTACCATGAAAAGTATTGAAGGGAGGTTTTCTTCAGAAGATCATTCCACTCTTAAAATATTTGTTGTGATTAGGCAGCAATTTTCAAATTTTCAAACTAATATTTTAATTTTAAAAATCAGTATTTTAAATTTAATATTAGTTAATCAAATTCTTTAATTCACACTATTACTCACATCACAGCACCTGACTGAAGCAGCTCAGATCAGTACTCATTTAAACCCGGTTTACAATCTTACCTTCTTCTTCTCCATCTTGTTCTAATGCTGCACTTTCTTCCTCGAAACTTCCAATACCTGACTCTATTTGAGGAGCCTGGTTGTGTTGCTGACTGAGTTTGTTGCGAATAATGCTGATTTCTTTCTTTAACAGCTTTGCTCTTTTGCTCCTTGACCCACTGGATTTCATTGCACAGGTGAGATCAAGTTTTTCTAGCAGCTCTCTCAGCTGTTCTTCCAAGGACATATGTGCTCTGTTTGCAGGATTCAGTAACCTATCCACTGAAGTCAAAACACGTACAATTGAAAACGTGTTAGCATTTCCCAGAACATCCTCAGAACAGTAATACAACAAAAGGAAAAAACTGAATTTGCATGCCAAAATAAAAAATACTGTCAAAAAACTATTTAGACCATAGCCAGAAATACTGAAATTAATTCCTACTATACGGTTACTATTTTTCTTAATCAGCATTTTGATCAAAACAACTAAGCAGCAGAGCAAAGAAATAAAAGGTCAGAAGGAAGACATAATTACCCTTCCCACTTTAACTGATTAATTGCTTTTTGTTAAAGAAAAGGACAAAATTATGGTTATAAAAGAAACATGTTAATTATTCTCCACTGCCAAACCTTAGAAAACTCATGTGTACGTCAAAAAAAAACTATTTAATTCTTAGTATTACAAATGTGCTCAATTTATCAAGTAGGTTACTCAGGAATGTGCTGAAGTTTATGAACACCGGTATTCATTTTCCATGCCTTACAAGCATATATGATCATGTGAAAGAAAGCACTCAACTTAAAAACCTTTTGCATGTAAATTGTTGAATTAGGCTCTGACACTGCCAAAATCAGAATCCAGATAGCACTGATATCTTATGACAGACCTGGTAGAATAGAAACACCAGACTCTTTCAAGCAATGCTTTTAACGGGGGAGTGGATAATCTAGTTAGCAAACTGGACAGCAACAATGCTAAACATCTGTATGGAACATACACACTGTATGCAGTAAAAACTGCAACTTTCCAAAATAACTGAAACACATCTTACCATCTTCCCAAGAGAAAGGCTGGGGTGACTCAAGTTTAGGCCGTTCTGGTAAGTGCATTCCAGTTTCATTGTTGTAGCCAATTCCCTCAGCATCTCGCCTGGCTTGCCTGAGAACTACACCTCCTTGATCTCTTAACCGCACTGCAGCTCTATAAAATATTGTATCCTTTGCATTGTATTTCATACAGTTATCTATGATCAGATTGAAGTCCTCTTCAAACTCAGTGAGGTTTTTATAGCCTTGAGCTTCTAACCGTTTCCGCATGGTAGAGAAATCCATAGGATGTTTAATATGATCCAAATAGTCTGGAACCTTTGGATAAATATTTAAAACACAAATAGGTAAAACCATCTTATTACAGAGAAAGTAACATTAGTTAGTAACTGATCCACTTTTTAAATGTATCTTGTAACATCTCAATGCAAGAAACTGAAGATGTAACTTAGAATTGCACACCTAGATATTGCAAACATTTGCATGCCAACAGAAGTTTAGATATTATTATATTCTGTATCTTGGGTAAGAAGTCTGAGCTCTACTAAGCGATGCTGAAACATTTTCTCGGGAATTCTGTGGTTTTATGTACTCCTACTTTCAGGCAACTAATGATAGGACAAGGGAAAATGGCCTCAAGTGACACCAGGAGCAGTACAGGTAGGGTATTAGGAAAGATTTCTACACTGAAAGGGTGGTAAAGAATTGAACAGGCTCCTCAGGGAAGTGGCACAGTTGCCATATGGTTTAGTCGGCATACTGGTATTAGGTCAAAGACTGGACTCAATGATCTTGGCAGTCTCTTTCAACCTTAATGATTCTAAATATAATAAACAGATGTGCATGCAGTATATCCACAAATGCACACATGTAGACTCTAAGTCTGTTTAGTTTCACCTTCAAGTAAGAACACGGTATCTGCATTGCAATTTTTGATATCCTTCAAATTAGCCTTACCAAAATTGTCTTACTGAAAAGTATCAGTATGTACCCAACGTTCTATACAAGAATGGGGTATTTCCATACAAGTATTTCCCAGAAATTATTTTGCTACATAAGCATAAAAAGGCTTTCATAGCAGTAGACCATAACTCATAATGTTAATTATCAAAATAAAGATTAAAAGCTAACACTGCTTCTACCTCTGTATGTAATGACTTGTTTCCTGTACTTAAGTGCCACCAAGCCACATGTAAACACCAGGAAACACAGCTGCAAACATACCTCTTTAAGGTTCACTGGCTGAGCAAATATACGAGCAGAATCCTTTTCCTGCAGCTGGTCCAGAACCGATCGCAGCAGTACAGTGAACGGAATGAGCTGAAGCTCCATAGTAACCTGCTCCAGCTTGACCTAAAGAAGTAACAGTTATCCAACTGAGCATTTTCCCTTAACATACTGGATTAAAGTTATTTAGCAGTAATAGTGTACTATTTTAGATAAGATATAAAATACAAATACATTTAAGTAAATGAGTTCAGTACTACTTCTAATATCAGCTGGCATTTATCTGACATAGGTTTTTAGGTAATGATTTTGTAAGGGAAAAAAAAAAAATCATTCTCATTCCTTCAACTCCAGCTTCCCAGAACTCAAATTTGTATTTTATATGTAAGAATTTTGTTCCACTTTTAAATGTATTTTTTTAAAAGATGCCACATAATAACAGGTTCACAATTCACCAGCAATGTGAAAATAGTAAGAATTTAAAGGTAATGTTTCAAATTAAATTTCAGTTGTACTGCTATGTTCAAAGTTTAAAAAGAGAATCTGATTTACAGGCTACATAAGACCAAAATAAAAAGTAATTGGGAAGACAATGTTCTACATAAATTCCAAGAAAATTATTTCAAAAAATCAGAATCAACATCTTCAAATACTTCAATATACTTCTGATTTTTTTTTTTGACACTATTTCAATTCCTCTTAATTTTAAGAGTTGATAACTCTTAAAACAGCTTAATTTTTAAGCTGTTTTAAGAATTATCAACAATGAAACAGTCTTGCTATAACTAAAGTAAATTCTTAATGAAAGATTAAAGGTGTGTGCACATATATATAATACATACATGTAAATAAAGTATAAGCAAAGATGCATGTGTAAAGTACACACATAAAAATACATATGTAAAGCAAATGATACGTGAATACACAAGAATTATGCAAAGAATTCCAGAAAGCACTCCAGAAGGACAAATTATAGTAGCTTGCAATGAATGTTCAGTTTGCAAAAGTAAAAATGAAATTGTGTTTTCACAAACAGGGACCATTAAAAACTCCTAAGTGCAAACATTTTGCGTTCACAGTTTTCATGGAAGCTTTTATCTTTCTGCATTATCACTTCCTCAAATCTCTCCTCCTGGAAATGTTAACTGTAGAATGCTGTAGGACTTCAGATGCAGCTTTTATTTTTGCTTTTTTTGTGACAAAAGGATAAAAGTGCTACTAGGTATATGGACATGTATTGAGAAAACCTGAATAGATCAAATCTTCTACAGTTCCTCAGAAACCAATAATTTTTCCAAGTCTAAGAGAATGTCTTCTTAAATAATTTCTCTATATCAATGCACACAGCAAGGGCAACAAACAGAAGAGCTGGAGGACACAGTGCTGGTAGACAGCTACACTCTAATTTTCCTTTACTGAAATTTGGTGAGATGAATCCCATGACTCAAGTGTGACTATGGATGGTCAGAAGCCAGTCAGAAGGGTCAAGAGCATACCGAGGGGCACTGGGGTTGCCTTCTACACTGAGAAATGAATATACTGTGAGGAGTTGTCTCAAGGAAAGCCACGAGCAGGTTGAAAGCTTAAGCACCAAGGTGAGAGAAGGATCCCTGTGGTTGGTATTTATTTCAGATCTAGGGAAGCCTATTGACAAAGCCTTCTTGCTCCAGCTACAGACAGGCACTGCTTTTGCAGGCTCCTGTCCTGCTGAGGACTTCAACCATTCTGACATCTGGAAAAGTAGCACAACAAGTTGTAGGAGACTGCAGGAGCGCCTTATGAATAACTTCACTAGGCAAAGCTTCCACGTGGGGCACACAAGGAGATGATTCAGGACAGCCAGCACAGCCTTACCAAGGGTAAGTCCTGCCTAACTAACCCAGGGGTCTAACCAACCTAGTGGCCTTCTATGATGGATTAATTCCTTTAAGTAGACAATGGAAGATGTTGTCTATCTGGACTTCTCTAAGGCCTCTGACATGGTCCTCAAAAACATCCTTCTCTCTAAACTTAAGAGTGATGGAGTCAATGGGTGGACTGCTCCACAGGTGAGGAATTGGCTGGATGGCTGCATTCAGAGAGCAATGATCAATGGCCTGGACTCTGGATGGAGATCACTAATGAGTGGTGTCCCTCAGGGGTCTGTACTAAAACCAGCAGCAGTTAGTATTTTCAACAATGACATGAGACCAAAGGATCAAGTGCACCCTCAACAAATCTGCATATGACACCAAGATGAATTGTGCAGTTGACACACCTGAAGGACAGGATCCCATCCAGACACAGACAAACTCAAGAAGTGGGCCCCATGGGAATCTTGCAGGGTTCAACAAGGCCGAATTCCAGTTGTGGCAACCCCAGGTATCAGTACCAGCAGAGGGATGAATAGCTCCAGCCCTGTCAAGAACCTGAGTACTGGCGGATGAAAAGCTCAATATGAGCAAGAAGAGTATGCTTGCAGCCCAGAAAGCCAGCTGCATCCAGGGCTGGATCAAAAGAGGGGTGGCCAGCAGGTCAATGAAGGTGATTCTGTCCCTCCACTCTGCTCTCATTTGGCCCCAGCTGGACTGCTGCATCCAGGTCTGCAGCCCCCATCATAAGGCATAAAGCTGCTGGAGTGAGTCCAGAGGAGGGCCACACACATGATCAGAATGGAGCTCTCTTCTGAAGAAAGACTGAGGGAAATGGGGTTGCTCATGCTGGAAAAGAGAGGGCCCAAGTGAGACTTTATTGCAGCCTCCCAGTACATAAAGAAGGTCTATAAGTAAGGTGGGGACAAACTGATTAGCAGGGCCTGTAGTGACAGGACAAGGGGTAATAGTTTTAAACTAAAAGAGGGTAGATTCAGACTACATATAAGGAAGAATTTTTTTACAGTGAGGGTGAAGCACTGGAACAACAGGTTGCCCAGAGAGGTGGTAGTTGCCTTATTCCTGGAGAAAGAATAGGTTCGATTGGACAGGGCTTTGAACAATCTGATCTAGTTGAAGATGTCCCTGTTTATTGAAGAAGGGTTGGACTACACAGTCCTTAATCCTTCCTTTCAACCCAAGCCATTCTATGAAAACTTTATATATTTTAAATAGTTTGAGTGCACATGCATGTACATATGTTACTTGACTCTATGTAAGGATTAAAATACAGCTGTCCTCCTACTGAAAAAATTGTGAGAATACTTAAATTATCTTTCCTTCAGAAAAGCTTCACCAAAATAAAGGTGCTGTATTTACCTGTTCTCTTTTTAATTTCTCACGTTTACGTATAAGTTCTATCAATAAACGTGCTCTTTCAAGATCATGGCGCAGCCTTTGCCAGTACTTCAATTTTTCTTTTAAGGCTTGCATTTCTTCATCATCTTCTCTCTAAGAAAAGAATCAAAACATTTTCATGAAAGAAAAATGCATATCTCTTTTTATAAGACAGTTCTATACAACTACAAAATGTATGCACGTGAAAGGAGAATCTACTGTGAGCAAGTTATGGCACTTGCTCATAAGCTTCATGCTGCAATAACAAAAAACCTGTGGTCAGGGTATCTTCCAGAGTTCCTCGAGGGTCTAATTGAAAATAAAATCTAAACTAGAAAGCATTCCTATGGCAATGGCTATTGACATCAGAAGAAGCAACACAGCAAACAGCAACCAAGAAATACAACACGCTGCAAAATATAATACAGGATTTTCACATCAAAATCCAAACCAGGTGAACACCAGTTTCTTCAGAAGCTCCAGCCTGGCAGAAACAAATTACTCATGTGGTCAACATAGTCCACCTCCTCACACCCAGCAGAACTAGGACACACTTGTAACAAAACAAAATAATTATGGCTTGTAAGGACAGGAAATGAAAAGCTGTTTATTAGATAATATAGTAACTTCAAATGGTATTGCAGGTGAATAATGCAGCAATACACTCTTTTGGAAAAATGGATGAAAGAATTTAATTTACATATTTTTCAGAGTAAGTAATGTTTAAACACTTGTAGTATTTAGATTGATTAGTACATACAAAACCCAGAGTGTTTGTTTGCCTTTAGTATTTTTCATAAGGAAAAGGAATGACACTAGAATACTACTTCCAGGATTCAAATGGTATTGGTAATGTATCAGAAATGAAGCCATAAAGAAACTGAATTCCTGATATTAGTACCAATTACACAAAAGAAACATCTGCTTTGGAAAATTATTAGAATTGAAAAACTAGTATTTTATAAAAGCATATCTGAGAGATATCCAAAACTTTGCATGCTTGCCCATAACTAGCATAGTGCAATATGTACTTGTTAAGTCATCTAGGAGGGCATTCTAAAACTTAAAACAAAACCAGTAAATTCCATCAGCTTTTATATATAGAAGACAGAGAAATAAAGGAAAGTGGCTAAAGGAAAGTGGCATGAGATGAACATCAAACAACATTACAAATTATTACACCAAAAGCCAGTAATTCCTCAAGAGAAGAATAATTTAGAAGTACCATAGGTCCTCTAAAGGAAGTTTATGCCATTTTTCAGATAGTTGGCTCTAAAAACAGAATTACAAAAACTGGAAGCTTAAAAACATTATCTAATAGATTTGCCAGTGCTATAATTCTATCATCTGCATTGTATTTTATTGCTTAATGTACTTGTAAAGGTAAAACTTAGTTTCATTCAAATCTCTGACTTCAATGAAGTTGCAAATACTTAAAATATCAACTATTTCTGCACTAGAATATACCAATCTGGAAATAAGTTTGTTCCTCTTTTCATTAAGAAAAAAAACCCCAAAAAATAAAAAACAACCTAAAAACAGGAGCTAGAAACTTCTAGTTCCCTTTCCCAATGACTATTACAACTGACAGTTGTAATTTCTTTTAAAGAGTTAAATCTTTACATAGATACAATAATTTAACTGCTGTGGTCAGAATAGTTCAAAGTAAATTTTGACAGTTAATAGTATTACTATTTTCAGGAATTTTCAATTCCTTAAAATTCTGAGGAGACTCAATGAAATAGGAAGTCTACACTGCCACTAAACACTACTCTCCTAAACCCCTTCATCTCTGAGTATAAACTTCGTGTGTGGAAATGCAACCCAACTCTTAGTTGTACAATTTTTTCAGTTTTCCTGTTTGTCAGAACCAAAATTAAACTGCCAGAAGTAGCAAGCTTGTCATCCCTTTGCCTGCAAACACTTAGAGCCTGCTTTTTGCCCTATTTAACTGCATAATTTCAGAAACTGGAGAACCCAGCCTGATGAAAGCTAAGTCAACAAAGTGTACTAGTTCTAGGGTGGGTCAGGAAATTTAAATACAGAAAGAAAAAATAATGTTACAGCAGGCCTTAGGATTGTTTATCAGACACTTAAGTACTTGGCTGAACCTCAAGGTGCAGCTGCACTCAAATAAGATAAAAATATTTTACCTGAATCAGTTGTTTTACTAATTTCATTCCCTATAATAGGCAGATACTTGTCAACATGCAGATGTGACCCAAAATATCAAAAGCACCCTGCCTCTTTTTTTTTTCTGCACACATACACTACCTTTCTGAATGGCACTCTGGTTTGGAGATTAATAGCAAACCTCCAATTTTTTGACACTTCTATGCAAAGTAATGCTGGCAGACAGTTCACAGCTTAATAGCTAAATAACTCTCCTTTTCCCTAACCTATTTATTTTCTGACATACAACATAAGCCTTAATTAGATTAAAAGGTCAGTGGAAGTTGAAGAGAGCACAATGCACTGGTTTCCAACAACCAACCAGTAAAAACTTAAAATATAAAGGGTTTCTTTCAAATTTGTTAGCTTTCTGACATAGAGCTTTCTGGTAGGAAAATTCTTCTTCTTCCTTCTTTTTACAACTGTGCTGACAACCACCAAGTTTCATTTGGCTGATGACACAAGAAAAATTTATAAAGAAATTTTCATTTGGAGAGGGACTCTTCATCAGGAACTGTACTGACAGGACAAGGAGCAAAGAGTTATGACGGAAAGAAGGGAAATTTAGATTAGATATTAAGAAGAAATTCTTGACTGTGAGGGTGGTGAGACACTGGAACAGATTGCCCAGGGAAGCCGTAATGCCCCATCCCTGACAGTGTTCAAGGTCAGGTTGGGTGGAGCATTGAGTAACCTGCTCTAGTGGAAGCTGTCCCTGCCCATGGCAGCAGGGTGGGACCTAGATGATCTTTAGGGACCCTTCCACTCCAAACCATGCTGTCAGTCTATGATTTTCCAATGGACTTAGTTCTTGCTGAACATAGTATTACCTAGAAATATTACCTAGTATTATGTATTAACTAGAATAAGTATTAAGTATTACCTAGAATATTACCTATTTCTTAATACTGAGGGAAGAAGAAAACATTTTTAAGTCTACACAAAGAACATGCAGCAGCTGAGAACTCATCTCACATTAGAATGCTACCAGTGTGGCCACACCAGCAGGAAGACTGTCAGCAATGTAGCACCATAGCCTTCCTTATGCTGGGTGTGAATGTGGGAGAACAGCCCCACTCCTCAGAGAGACTGTAACTTAATATGATACAAACAAAAATAGAATGACAGTGATGAAACTGGACCTTGAGCAATACAATTAGTTTTATTAGCATGCTCTGCTGGACTTGTATGGCAATCAGACAAAACCATTTAGTGGCTGCAACTTGTGTTCTTAATGAAATCTTCAGTGCAGGTGTGATCTTAAGTCATCAGCACCTTCTCTTTTATTTCTTCTCACAGTGGCTTTAAACTGACATCGCTACAGCAGCAGCAAGCTTCTACACCTACATTTCATGCTTCATTTTCATTCAAGTGTTCTGAAAGTTCAGGGAAAAAAAACTAAAATAATGAGGATATAAGTAGTATTAGAGTACTCAAATACCTTTCCTTAATTTCTCCAGGTGGAGAGAGAAGTGAGAGCACAAACCATTCTCTTAGAGAGTTCCTTGCTCCTGCACATGGTGAGGCAGTCCAGGTCTTTTAGCCTGGTTTAGAACTCTTAGATCTTCAAAACCATACCATAACTGAACGCTGAAATATATCTATTAGGAAGTAAGTCTAGACCATGAAGACCTCTCCCTTTGCCAAATTTGTTCTAGTAACCTAACAGAGAGGGATCAAAACCACTTTCCACCATACATCCTGAAACCATTTTCAGGGTTTTGGTTCATCATTATAACACTTCTTCTAAATAACAATTTTAAAAAAACCCTGAATCTTATTACACCACTGTTTATATTTGATTAACTGAAAAATCTATGTAGGTTTCTTGATATTCTGACCCCTCACATAAAACAAAAAGAATTTTCCCACCTGGACTGAAATGAAAATATAATCATGCCTATCTAAAAATTTTTAAGGTGTTCTCACAACGTCTATGCCATTGCTGTTTATTGTCTTGGTTACAAATTGGTTTATACTTGGGAGTAACAAAATACATTCATTGCCTTGCAGTTATGATTGTTTTAATAAACAGCTATTGAAAGTGTTCTGGAAAAGACACAATGTAATACACAGGACACTTGCTACTCAATGAAAAGACCTAACTTTTCATTTTTCATCAAGAAACTTCATTTAATACTCAGCTCACCTTGAAACCAGATTTTACTTTTCAAAAGAACAAACTTTTCAACAGACCAATATAAACAGCTTCCAATTTATTCAGAATATATTATTTTCTTATTTAAGAATCATTCTCAAATTAGAAAAGAAAATAAAGAATTACTGTTTGTACTGCAGTGTAAACAGGCAACTGAATTTTAAAATGTTCATATCAAGGCCAATTTTATTTTAATCAAACATCAATTACAATAATACTTTTATTGTGATAGTCATTATTTAAATATATAGTAATGTTGCACCCTTATCATGCCATCCCAGAAGAAAACTGGCTCATGTAATTTTTTGGACACTAACAATGGTCTAGTTCTGTATTGCCACAATAGCACCACACTCCTGTGCCTGCCTTTAGTATTTTATAAAGACTTATGCTCATTTAAAAAGAGGTTTATTGTCTGAATAAATTAATTTCAACTATTATTAGGTAACACTAATTAGGTACCCTGCCAGGTACCTTCAGAACCTCTCATGCAGAAGTAAAAGATTAATCAAACTTCAAAATAGAGTGATATAGAAACGATGAAAACAAGATAAACAAGGGGTTGATTTATATCCAAAGTTCACCTAAAAGGAGTCCATGTAACTGGAATTTGAGAATCTCAGCTATGAGGAAAGGCTGAGAGAGCTGGGACTGTTTAGCCTGGAGGAGAAAAGGCTCAGGAGCAGAAAACTCACCAGTACACATAAATACCTGAAGGGAGGAGGCAAGGAGATGGAGCCAGGCTCCCCTCAGTGGTGCCCAGTGACAACACAAGAGGCAATGGGCACAAAGTAAGAACAGACACCTGAAGACTCCTGGTTTTTTCTAAACTGTAAGGGTGACCAAGCACTGACACAGCTGCCCAGAGATTGTGGAGCTTCCACCTTTGGAATAACTCAAAAGCCAACTGGACATGGTGCTGGACAGCCTGTTCTAAGTGGCCCTGATTGAGCAGTGGGGCTGTATCATATGACCTCCAGAGGACCTTTCCAATCTCAATTATTCTGGAAATTATTAATTAGTTTTTCCACAAGAAAAGCTAAAAAAATAAACACACACACAAACATGACAGATCAAATAATTAGGAAGCAGCGTTGACCACAGTATTTTTTATGACTACAAAATCAGCAAACAGAAATACAACTCTAACAAAAATAACCGTTCCACTTCAGAGGGGGGAAAAATTCAATTTAATATGAGTAAATTATTATAAAATTAATTCTTACATTTTAGAAGCTATTTACAGGAAGTCAAGTGCCAGGAGAATGGAAAGAACACACCCACCTACACGTTCCATTCCATTAAAAAAGGTAACTCGGATGGAGTAAAAGTTTCCACATCACAACGCTTCACAGCATTTCAAAGTCTACATGCAAGGACCCACACAATTCAGAAGTTTTCAGTATTTTTGAAGCTATCCAGTAACTTGAAACCAAAACAGACCACCTGGAGTTGGGTGTTTTGATGTTTTTCAGCAACTTATTCATAGGAGTGTACAACTAAACTTATGCTTGTCTACAATCCCACTTAACTGTGTCAAAAGCAAAACCAGAAGCTGAAACAGGTCTGAACTTCATCAACAACTTCCATTTTGTTATGACCAAACAGGTGGGCAATACAGATCTGAATTTGAAAACTGTAAACTAGCTGTCTAACCCTTTACCCTGTTAAAATCCACGGTTTTTTCAAGTGTCAAATAAGACATCTGCTTTGCATCTTTTGATGAATTTAAAATAACTTTTTTCTTTTTTCTGACAGTACACTGATTCATGGGTTCCAAAAAACTACAACACTTATCAAAGAATAATGGCATTAGGATACTTGTGAAGATAGCATTTTTGTGAAACATTTAAGCAAAACAAAAGAAAAAGCCGCACATTTTTTTTACGTCTCACATATTAAAAAGTATTAGATAATTCCCAATTCCCAAAAAAGGTAATATCACTTCAAAATAGGGTAAAGAATTTATTCAGTCCTGAGTAAAAAAAAGTTTTTACTTTGTGCTAGGCTTCCTAGTTTATTTTTAACTCAATAAAAGAGAAAATTTCCAATTTCTTCTTAGAAATAAAAAGTATGTCACATACCTGTTGTGTGTTTCTTTGTGACTGTAAACTGGACTGCAGCCTTCTCAAGAGTGGAACACCATTCCTAGACAGTCTTTTAAGCAACCAGTAACTGTGCACTCGTTCAACAAAATGCTTCTTTCGCTGAATGGCCACCTGATTCATAATCTTATTTAATCTAAAACATGGAAAAACTGATATTGTATTTTTCACAGCAAAGCATAAAACATATTTATCTATGGAAGATAAACATCACACATATATGAATGTATACTGTAAAAAAGAAGTAATCACTATGTTACTAACTTCTTTCAGTAAGATCCCTTCCAGTACAATTATTTCTGAGCAGTAAATTACAACCAAGTACCTCTGCCTGACACTGCAGGTTCTACCAAATACATTAACACACTTTATAAAGCTAACATTAACATACTTTGTAAAGCTAAAGGGAATTAATTTTTTTGTAACCATTATTGGAAGAGCAATCCCAGATTAGGGCTGAGAATGTACAGTTGATTTTCCTATTGAAAATGAAATCAGATAAAAAGCTCCAAATCACGATGAAAATCATCAGATCATTTGTTGCCATCTACAGAAAGATTAGTAGTTTATTTTACAGACAATAGATCTTCAAACTCCTCCCATAAAAACATGCAATGAAAGCCTTGTATTACTCTATTAATATTAAATTTCTGACAAATAAACCAAACAAAAATATAAAACACGGGAACAATTGTTATTTTAGCCCACACATACAAGAAAATAACCAGAGAAGACATGAGGACAATGTAAACAGTTAACATAATATTTTGATCAAAATTAATCAGTATTTTCTCTGAAGCTGCTTTTTAACAAAAAAAGTATATGCATATACTTTTTTACAAATATTCAAGGAAAGTGCTTTGTGAACATCACACACAACAATACTGATTCCTATTTTTCAAATAATGACATGTTAGATGACCAAGTCTCAAACATGACAGTGGCTTCTGAAAACATATTGAAAAGAAAGCTTATCTGAAACAAGTCTTCAGCTGTTTGTGCCTACAATAGCTTGAAATTCCAGCAAAACAGAAGTTAGAAAAAGCTAATAGTTACAGAATGAAAATATTTTCTCTTTGTATGTTAATGGTATTTGTAACCAGAGGCAGCCCTTGTAAAATAAATACAAGATGCCCCAAGCTAGCAATCTCCTGCATTGCAAGGGATGCTTCCTTCATCTGGGGGCAGGGGTGAGCTGGAAAGAGAGCTGGATGTAAAACAGTTACAGACACATTGACAATGACAAAAGAAATCTGTTAATTCTTCACTCAGAACGTTACTACTACCCACAGCAAAACTCTACAACTGATAGCAGGGGGTTTTTTGCACATTCTGCAAAACTTCTTACTATACCAAGCAAATATTAACTCAAGAAGTATCTGATTTGTAGAGCAGTATGAGACATTTAAACAAGAATCACAATTGAATATACATACTAATGTTTTTCTACTTTTCTCCTTTTTATATTAGGAAGAAAGCAGTTTTGCAGGTAAGTGATAAAAATTAAGCAGTCAAAACACCTAAAGAAAATGTAAAGTTAGAAGTAAGTCTTGGGTAAAATGTTTTTTTAAGAATATCTGGGAAAACTAAATATTTTTCAGGCTAACATACAAGTGAGTGTACTTCAACTTCAAAGGTCATCTATCCCTGGGGTTTTTTGAACTGAGTAGAAGATAAGGTGCAATAGGTCTATTCAGTGCTACTAATTATAGCTAAAATTTTCAGTCATCACCAGGTAAAGGCAGAGCAAACCCAGATTTTCTTTAAAATACAGTGCCATTGTGTCCTTTGGTTTCTCAATGGCTTTTTTTTTTTTTACTTAATAACTAAGCTAGTTAGGCATTCTTGAAAAATTCTAGCTTAATTTAAAGCTTAGGTCTGCAGATGGACTTCAGACTGTCTTGTACATCTTTCACTGGAAGGCAGACACAGGCTCCACAAAGATTTATTTACTCAATGCAGAACAGATGTGACCCTAGTAAACTTCAAACAACATAATTACAACTAATTATAGAATGCAATCAAAGTCAAATAATTGCTTTCACAAATCTCTTGGAAACGGTAAAACCTACTGAACCAAGTCAAGAAAAAGCACAGCCAAATACACAGCTATTTGGAAAGATCAGAGAATCATAACATGAAGAAAGGTGCCTTGGCTTCATGCCCATCAGATGTGGCAAGACTAAGCAAACATCTTTAACTACAGCTTTAAGTACATTTGCCAATTCACATAACAAACCATTCTATTCATACATAATTATAATAGCAGAGTGTTAAAAGAAGCTCAAGAAAGATGTTCACAGAAGACCCTTTCCAACTTTCAAAATATAAATAGACAGAAGGTAATTTGGAGTGCAGAGACTACTTTAAAAGTAGTTGGAAACTGCTTGTCTCTACCTTCCCCTCTAAATTAAACCAAGTATTTCATTTAAACAACACATGGGTAGCAGCTATATATACTTGTCAAAATACAGAGCTCTGAAACTCTTCACGTGGCAGGTATCTACACAGCCTCTACACCATGAACTCAGTGCTAGCATGATGTTACATCTGCTGCTAGACTCTAACTACCCACTACCTATATCACAGCTCTTCAACCATCCTTTTGCTTAGTCTGATACTTCCAGGCACTTTTACTGTCCCAAGCACCTTAAATTCTGATGGGCAATACAACTATTTTGGGGAAATGAGACAGCACTGCTGTAGAACCCTGTAAGATGCACAGACTGGGTACTGACTTTGAAGCTCCCACCACTTAAACGAATTTTCCATACATTCTACTTATTTTTTTTTTTTCCCCATCAAAGATGCAATAAAAAACCCCTGAAGAATAAAAAAAAAAAGGCATGTATTTGGGCTAGGTAAGGTAGAGCTGTTTAAAAACATCATCATTTTGCAATCCAGGATCTGACTTGGACATGACAGGATTAATTGCTACAGTCAGTACACTGATAAATCCCCAATTCAGAGGCAAGGCTTAGAGAACTTGGGGCACCTCCCAGAACTACAGAAAACACCTCAGCAAAGGCTTTTTTTTTTGCTAAGGAATCTGTTCACACTAGCACTTTTTCCAGTATAAGCACATCAAAAAAACCCAGCTTTCTGTATTATTTTCTAAAGGCAAGTCAAGCATATTAACTACTAGGAGAAAAAAAATCCATTATTTTCCCCCAACTTACCAGTTATTTAAAACAAAGTACACTGATAGAGGAATTTAAAAATTCTTAAAAAGGTGACTGTTCCAATGATATTCAGTGACTGCTGCTATCTAGCTGGTCTCATAAAAGAAACATTAGGTTTCAAGCTGATGACCACTGCAGCCTCTTGATGTTTTAGCACTAGCAGTCATTCTGATTCTCGGTTTTGTTGTTTCAGAACTACATGCCAAAACTACAGATGACAAAAACATTTTTCAGAACTGTTTTAATTGTGCCACAGCCAACTGAGTGAGCCAGAATTACTTCCTTGCCCCAGCCCCAGCCCTGTAAAACATTGGTGTGCACTACAAATGGGGATATCAATTCCCTGCTTGTCTTTAAACAGGCAAGGGTCCCTTTTGAACCAAACCCTTGAAACAGCACCTACACTCTCCTCACATGGAGACACTGGATGGATAATCTGCCCTGTAAAGGATGACACATTCAATGCACTGGTCAATGCATTCAGAGAACTGAGTGTGTTACTCAGTCCTTGCTTCCTCACCTTTTACAGAAATGCATAAAAGAAATTTTGTCAATGTAAGAGATGTGCTTTTAACATATTAGCAAATCTCACAGCTGCCTTCTTTGACTCATGACTTCCTCTCCCAGTTCCAGTTACATTTCACTGTGGCAATATGGCAACTGGTTACAGGGAAAAGTGAAACCAGTATTTTTGGTAACCAACGGTGTGGCAGTTTAACCTCAGAAAGCCAATGAGAGACAATCAGACACTCTTTTATCTATCTTTACTAACCACTGCACAGAGCATACATGCTTTTTAATTCCACAGGCATTATTTTACCTCAATATTCTTAAGTTTTTGACATACAAACTGGAGAGAAGGTTTTCTTGAGTAAGTATGTGATTTTGACAACATTATTATAGTAACTCAAGCACAAGGAACTCAATATGAGAACCTGTATTAATCAAACACCCAAAGGAAGATCATATATCCATTAAAACTAAGCAATTTTTGAACATGAATGAACCCTAGTATTTTAATTACCATGCCTGTCCTGAGTGTCCAGTTTTATCAGTTTATTTTGCATTGTCCTTTATCCAGCATAGCACTACTAAGGGTACACACAACACAGGAAAACTGTATTATAGCCTGTAAAATTTCATTCAGTATCAGTAACATACCAGCTTCTCTTGGCCTATGCTAATACCCATTAACAATCAAATTATGTTCCACTTTACAGAGAAAATAAAATACCCTTCTTTTCCCACACAAAGAGGGCAGGTGTGTTTAAAAACCTGTCAGAACAAAATGTTAAAAAAATTTATTGAACAAGTTGCAAACAAAGTAAACTGGGTTTCCAGAACACTTGAATTTTCAATCCTTGTTCAGCAAAGTTCCACAAAATGTACTCAGACTTGTAAGAAAAAGAAAAGATACAGGACTTCTCTACAGATAATTATAGAAATTCCAATGAAACTTACTGGAAGACAATTAGCATAAAACTAGAATAAAAAGTTAGGAAGAATTTATTTAGGGAATTGAAATTAATTCTGGAGCCTTACCAACTACTCCTCCTGGCTCCATAGCCAAAAACTTCAGTTTTGGAAGACCAGAATGCCCATCTGGACAGATGAAACTCTCTCTACTCTTCCCATGGAAATCTGTGGCATCAGCAACTTTTGAAATTGTAAAACTTGCCTTTCAATACACTTTTTTTTTTTTTTTAAACAGAGAAAAACCACAATTTTGTTACCCTATTCTTCAATAAAAGATGAAAGTTACTATATGACTTATTAACTTAAAAATAAAAACGCCTCAAACTGCTCTGACCAACTTGAAAGACAACGCAGGCAAATGAATAACTATGTAAAAGTCAGAATCCATCTGCACGTCTTTATTTCCTCTTGAAAAAGGATAACATTCCTTTAATACCAAGCAGAAGTAAGACAGGTGCCTAACAGAGTGCCTATCAAATCCTGGAAAGACTGAAAAATATTTCATTATAACTTTTGCAACACAAGTCTGCAGAATCCACATGCAACAAATACACTTTCTTAATTAGAACTACTTTGCAGGTTTTATTCCTTTTGGACTGTTATGTTTTAAAAGTCTAGCTACTGAATTTGCCTCTCCTAAGCTGAAGTCTAACAGTGTGTATTTAATCTACTGATATATCTTCTGGAGCCTGAAAGCCTCTCCAGGTTCCTATTCTTTATTTAACATTTACTGGTATTTAAATAATTTTGAATGCATATGTAGGAAGCACTTTGTTTTGCTTACATGACTGTGAACCCCCTATTTTTCTATTTGAGCAAGCAGCTTGTAAAATTTTGCTTGGACAGGAAAAGTAAAACAGTGAACTGAAGAAGTAAGAAAACACTGTTATTTCAGTTAATTCTGTTATCTTCTTCCTGTTCTAGCAACTAGAGTTGGTCATATTCCAAAACTCTGGAAAAGGAAAGAAACCCAAAACAATAAATAAAATAAAAAACCAAAACCAAACCCATCTCAAACAATGAAAACCTCCCACCCTGTCACACTGGAAAAATCTCTTCTCAGAAAAAACTGTATGTGCACATATACCTCTGCAAGGTCCTATACATATATAATGACCACACATGATATTTTGGTATCTAATATCAAAAGGCTAAATTCACATCAGATGTATTAAACAAAAATCACATTTTGATCTGTAATAAGATAATAAAATTTATCTTCTAATTTTTTGTGCACTCTGTAACTTGATCATTGAATAAAAAAACTGCCAGGACACAGTTCTTCAGACAATGCATTCTTTAGATGTTTTGCTATGGCACAAATCACAACATACTCTACTTGGCACCAAAAAAAACTGAATAGAAGTTCACATAACTGGTGAAACTCAGAAGTTCTGAAAAACAAAATCACATAGGTCTTGGTTTTCATAACTGCAGTATCACATATATATTCATTGTGGGCCAAACCCCTTAGAAAGCACATAGAGTATTAATGAAATGCCTTACAGAGGTAACATTAATTTGCTTTAAGCTTCTTGGCCTTGTACACGTAAAATAAACAAAAGAAAAAAAAAGTATTTTTACTCAAAATCTACTTTTACAATTTACTAAATAAGTTAACTTCTTTGAACACATTAATTAATCCTTATTTAATAAGCCAACCAGTGTCAAGATGAACTAACTTCAAAATAATGCTCTAAAGTTACCTTTACTTTTTTTAAATACTGCTGAGGCAAAACTAGCGAACACCACAGTAGTTTTTTTAATTTAGGGAAAATTATTTTTTTATTTAAGCAAAGAGATCAGGATGACATCAGGAGTAGTTTCTACATGTAACAGAAAGTCAAAGTCAAACAATGTGACAAGACAAGAAACATCAGCAGTTGAAGATTTCTGGCATTCCCCTCAGGTGATTCTATGATCCAAGTGTCAGGTACAGTCACAAGGCTGTACCTACATCATGCTCCCCTGGAATTAAAATAAGCATTTTCACACCATTCTGTAAATTATAAATACATGTATATTCAAGGATAATGAGCTAACAGACATTGGTCTGGATTTATTCACCTTCCAAGTTCTTTGCAATGCTGGCCCCAGCAGTATTTTTCAATAGCTTTTTTTATGATGAATTTTAAGCCACATTTCTTGTTCTTTACCCCCACCTTGAAAACTTTTTGAACTTATAAAAAAAAACAAAAAACACGAGAGTACCCTAAAAAACGTTTTAAAAAAATCCCCAAAAGAAATCCACAAGCTACATAAATGAATAAAAAGCATGATCTGTGAATGCAGACTAACACTGCCTTGAAGGCTTTGTTAATATTCCTTTCCCCTCCTACTGCACTTCAACACTTTCTGTTTATTATTTTTCTGGTCCATACTTCCTTTCAGAGACAATCAATATTCCTGTGTTAAGATAACAAGACTACATTTAATTACTTGGTAAGAAAGTTCAAGATAGCTCAATTTGGTAAATCATAAACCAAAAGAAAATACTGGTTTTGCCTTGAGACACAGTAACAGAAATCCAGCTTACTACCAGGAACAGTATTCCTCCTAATAAAACCAAAGATCAACATAAAGAAATCAGTTAAGGTGGGGCAAATAAATGCTGATCTGTCAGAAGAGCTGAAAATGTTTTTTGTAAGAGTCTCAGCAATTTTTGCTCTCAGTAAGGCTATTACCTTACTTTCATAACAATCTTATAATTCTCTTTTAACATTAATGATGCAACAAACCTCATGGAACAACATACAGTGTTCCTACTTCTAATAAAAGTGGGGCTTTTCTACTTATTCTTTGCTTTCTATACAGGTATTGCATTTCAAATGTTTTCTTAATTTCAGACATAACAAACATGCCATGTTTGCAGAAAGAGAAACTAAAGATGAAAGCAAATATTTATATGCTTTTAATGCCAGATTCCATTTAACAGAGCAGTACTTGCAGGAATGGCATTTTAATAAAGCAGATTACACTGTATCTCAGTGTATACTTTTAAAATACCGTAGATTAAATATTTCATATCACATTCTATTTCCCTCCAACTATATGGCTACAATATTGTAGTAGCACAGCATTTTTAAATAATGTGAATATTGACACTAGCTAACAAGCAAATATTTTTAAATGCCTCTTTTGACACACAAGATCAAGAGGCTACAAAAACCAATGCTGTTTGTAGTAGAGAACTAAGCAATCAAAAATAAGAGAAACCATGTAGTTTTCCCAGCTAACATTGTAACACTTCTGCTGCACATGTTCATTCTGCTTGCTGAATAAGGTAACATTTACAAAGGACAAGGATGAGCAGCAGCAGATTAAAAAACAAAAAACACACAAGAAATTGAGCAGAGTCAGTGCAAGATAACTGACAGAGAGAAGCAGCCAGATTTAGATTGCCAAGACAACCCCAAAAGTTAGGATTTCCTAATTTGAAAATTCTGGACCTGCAGTCTAAACAAAATCCTTCTAGTATTTTTTTTTTTTTTTGGGGGGGGGGGGGGGGGGGGGAAATCTCTCTACTAAGCAAAATTCAACCATTACACATCCCTAGTGGCATATACCAAACTTCAAGAACAAATTTGCCATTTTCTTCAGCCAAACTATCTGGTGGCAGTGGAAGACCACTTTCTGACTACCACTTGCCAAGAGCAGCAGGTACTGCCTGTCCCTCCCATACAGTGGAAAAGTCTCAGATGTCCTTTGCCACTCTCCTCCCTACACAGCACAGCTGCTCTGGCCCTTCCCAGGAACACAACTTTTACATGATCCCCATTTCTACCTTTAAACAATCAAAAAACCCAAAGAAACAAACAAAAAAGCCCATCAAAAACAGGCAAATAAAAACTAATTAGTGTGAACAGTACAGTGCAAGCCGCCACGTTCAAGAGTTTGGTATTTCAGTAAGAACTGAACAGAAATTTCAAGTAAAGAGACAACACATCTCTGCAGGCAGGTCTGATACACAACCTCCAGGCACAGAAGTTCCCTGGTAGTCCCATACATTATTACCAGAGCTAAGCAAGTTACAGGTCAGCATTGACAGCACTGAAAACTGAAACCACCTCAAGGCTCCAAGATGAACTAGTGCACCTTTGGAAGTAGATACTCAGGTATAGACTTTCCAAAATACCTAGGCAACAGGACAGATATAAGCCCAGCATTAAAAATAAATTACAAAAGAAGAGAAAAAAGAAGAGGCAGGGGAGGCAAGCATTTATCTCCTATCATCAAAGGATCAATGCTTAGCAACTTCTGATCTGCACCCCTAAATCAGCAGTTCACAGATTAAATTCTGAGAGATCATATAATTAATTATAAATGACCTAGAGAATGACACTATGTAGTTTAACTGCAAAAAGTGTAGAATATGAGATCTGTGGAAGAAATTCTGGTAGAAGTCATTCAATGCAGTAGCACAGAAACTCAACCTAAGGTAAGCTGATCCAGAAAGGTTCATAAGCTACAAAAGTTGCATAGAAACTATGAAAAACATCCTGAACATTAGGATAATTGCTTTGGAAACCAGAATTATTAAAAACTGTGTTACCAAAGTGCTCAGTCATTCAAATACTCCAACTATCCCGAAAAGGATACAAAATCCTTCTCCTTAAACTGAACATAAATTGCTAATTAGTTTTCCTCAAGCTTCACCAGATGTACTCAGGGACTGCATCCACCACGTGCTTTCCTCCACTATGATCTTCATATTTGTGCACTCCTCCAACTACCAACTCTGAAGAGCCAGCAATGTGCTGAGGAGGTGTACAGCCTAGGTATTAACAAACCAATCCAAACCAAGCATCTCCACATGTGCCTCAATTTCCAGAGATGTTGAAAACATATTAAAATCAAATTCTTCAGGTAAAAAAGCACTAGTGTTTAAACACAGTTTATGCTTAAACATATGTTTATGTTTATATATTTATTTTCTAGTAAATTAAATCACTTATTTGCTCTTCCTCAAGGCCTCTGAAAAATCATGCTTCAGCTCCAAAGGAAAAAAAGAGTATTTAATAAACAGATTAGAGAAAAAGAATAACATAAATGAAGCCTACTGTGAAATGATCCAAATAATTTTTTAATACTTTATGGGTCTTTTTTAATACTTTATGTACTTAATTCCTACGGAAACACAAAAGTGTTTCCTAAACAGACAAAAATTGAAGAACAGTCAAAGGAAATTGGACAACTTTGGTTCTAAAACTAGAGATTTGGGTCTGCAGTGTAATCACTTTTCCTTTTAATATGCCCACTTGTTTCACTTTTAATTCAGGGATCAGTTTTCTAGGACTGAACATGTTCACGTTACAAAGAGTACTTAAGCAAGGGTCTCTCTTAGCCAAAGACAAACAATTTATAATAAAGCTCAACTTTAAAATACCTTTGAACTGTACACTTTTTACACTTATGACATACAGAATAGGAATTGTACTTGTTTCTAGAAATATGAAGAGATGCATAAATAGAAGAATGCTGAATTTCTCTGCAGTCTTGAAAAGAAAGTCAATCATTAACATGAAAAAAAAGAAAGAATAAAATGCCTTTTATGTTTAATCCTGGCATCTAATGACTATTTTAAAAAAAGCCATCTGACAACAGCATCTTTTTAGGGTCTGGTTTTTTTAAAAGTTGCCAATGGAAGGAGCTGCCAGAGGCACAGCTAAGAACATACTTTCTAACCCTCAACTCTTAGTTCATGTCCTTTCTTACAGTGTCCCAAAGAAAGCAAAACAAAATAACACTACACTACCAATTGGGATTATCCTAATAAAGAGAAAGTCAAACTATTATACACCAACTTCTCCTTCCATGGACAGCAGTTCCTGTTTAAATAGCAGTATTAGTGACCTACTGTCAAATAAAGTTTTTCTGCAGTGCATCAAAAAACAGCAACAAAAAAAATTTTAACAAGCCAGTCCTAACAGGACAGAGCAATCAATCTGATGTTTGTAAACACTGCACAGGAGCTGAAGGCTGTTTGTCAAAGTCAGTCAATAAGTAGCTTCTTACATTAACAAAACTTATTACAGGAAAGAACTGCAGTCTCCAAACACATACTCATTTAGATTAATTTAACCAGCTTTAATTGCTCCCTACCTGAGACTTGGAGCCAGCTATTTAAAAGGCATTGCATTACATTAAAAGCCCTCACTTCTGTGCATTCAGAGTCCAGTCACAGGACAGGAAATGAGCCTGCACATGCAACTGCTGCCTATTTGAGAAACCTTCCAAACTACTGCTCTAAAATTAGTAAGAATTTCATTCAAAAGGTAAACAAATATACTAGTGTTGTAATCATACAAACATAAATTTCAGAAACACCTCTGGAGTAGTTATTCTGCTACACAAGGGAAACACTTCCTTGAAGGCTCTTTGTAAAACTTACATAGATATTACACTACTACAAGCTTATTCTTAATTTATGTGAGATGAACAAGATTCAAAACTTACATACACAATTGTAATTTTCATTTTGTATCTCTTAAAATTAGAAAAATGGGCTCAGAATCCAAAATTACAAATAAAATTAAGTTTGAGCTCGGCTTTTTTCCTTAATATGAAGATCAGCTGCACCTACTATTCCGAATTCAGCAGTTAATTCTTAGAAGTACAACGAATGACAAGTGGAAACACAACATAACTTAGTCTGACAAAAAAACTCAAACCAAACGTTCTGAGGACAAGACAGATCACTTGATCACTTAGTAATTTCTCTGAGGAAGTTACTGCATTTTTAATGCCACTCCACAACAGTGCAATGTACATAATAAACAGTAGTTCTCTGAAAAAGGCTTTAAAGAAAGCACGTAAAAAGCATACAAAAACTTCAAGGTGGCATCTAAAACCACTGGTTGAAAAACAAAATAGATTAAATAAAGGTTTCTCATATTTTGATGGTTTGCTTACCTCTGGGGGGGAATATAAGGAGCAGATACTGTTGGCATAACTGTACAGGGTTCAACCACTGTTTTCTTGGCTTTTTTTGTCTTTTTCCTGATTTTTGATGTAGACCTAGCAGTTCTGACTGATCCCTCCTTTCTACAAACACCGTTTTTGATTTCAGCTTCTCCATAAATATTGAGCGGTCTCCGTGTGCAGCCTGGTGGAGTATGTACATCGCAGTAGGCAGTCTTTTTCACAGAGAACGTTGTTCCACTGCCAGTTAGTTCTTTCACAGGTTCCATTTTCATATACAGACCAGCCTTTTGAGCACATGTCACATGGAATGCAGTATAGCAGTTTGCTTTGTGGCACTGGATGCAGGCACCAACACCTTTCTGTTTACAGAGGTAGCATGTTAACTTCCATCTGGCTGGGGGAATGTTCCTGACACCATCAATTGGCTCAATAAAAACCGTATTGGCAAATCCAACTTCTGGAATCCACAGAGCACACACCACGTGTCCCCAACGATCATCATCTGTCTTTTTAAAGGCACCTCCCTTGTTTGGGCACAGCACACAGTCTACAGGCCGAGAGCGGGACTGCAAACAGTGTCTGCAGAGCCACTGGCCCTCAGGTATATATGGCACCCCATAGCATTCCTGATGTACTGCTAAATTACACATATCACAAAACAGGATCACATTGCTGTTCTGACATTCACCATCCATGCATATACAACACACTGCATCTTCATCAATTAAAGACTGATGATCACCCTGCTTTTGGTTTTCACAATAAGACTCTTTTTCAAACCTATCCATAAGGAATTCAAACATATTTTGGGAAACTACTGACACTCCATCACTTTTCCGCTTATCATTGATCAATTCTAACCACGCATAATCTTCTTCATCCATGTCATACTCAACTTCGTTATCGAGTTCTTCTGCTGACTTCTCAATGAATTTGTAATAAATGGGAGGTCTCCGAGGAGCTGAAGGGGGACTGTACTCAACAATCCGTACTTTTGGTTCTGGAAGAGGAGCTGTTGTAGCAGGGATACCATGAGAGCTCGGAAGAGCTTCATTTTTCTTTTTCACTTTGTTATTTTTATGGCGTTTGCTTCTTAGACAAACCGGTGGTCTTTCACTATTTTCTTTATTGCTGTTGCATTCACTCATTTCCTGGGCAGTAAGATCATCTTCTAATATAATTTCTAAAGGATCAAAGATACTGATCCTATGCAGGCGACCTTCAATTTCTATTTCAACCATCCTTTGAGCTTGAGCGTACGTCAAGGTTTCTCGTGTCGGGGAGTGCTTAATACTGCATGGGGAAGAAGAATGCCTTGCTGCCGATACTCGATGGCATCTTCCTTTTCTCCTCATTTGGTAATGTTTACCTAAAATTAGAGCAACAGTTAATACTATGAACTTCAAATAATCATATTAAAATATTAGTTTTACTGTAGTAAGGGAAAAAACCTTCAGTTCTATAGCCCTCTATGCATATATTTAACTAAAAGTAAACAAAACCAAAAGCTGTCACTCTTACTCAACAGGACTGCTGTTTCGTACAAGCTTAACCTGAAGATCAATAGATGTTCTAAATAACAGCTTCCCTGAGTAAACACAGCTATACAAAATCCTTGCTAGAAACCCTCCAGAAGCACTGTTGGCAAGACCACTGCATGAGAACAAAAACATTTCAGATGTGTCAGAGATTTAAAAATACTGCATTTGTTACCTTGTAAGAAAACCTTTAATACAATACTTAACACCTTAGGGGCACCTGTAGTTTGAAAATTTTTGCAACAGCTACAGACTGTGTCCTCTAGACCTCTCTTCAAAAGAACTAATGCAATTGTGAAAGAAAAAATAGTTTTCTCTGAATTTTTTCCCAGTGCAATTTGAAACATTCATGTTATCAATTCAACTACTATAGCTATATTTAAAAGCTAGAAAAGCACATATACTTCCACATTTGGCAAGTGGGCAGTTTGACAGTCCTATACTTTTTTTTTACTTTCCTCAATCCTTAGTGAGCCCATTATTCTTCACAACATGACAAGAACATGACAGAACTCTTAGTGCCCAATATGGTGCAGTATGGCCTGCAACCAGTAAATATTTCACCTGTAAAGCAGATTTGACTTAGGGCCAAACCATGTTCCCTGCTTTTAAGTACACACAGTCCTCTCCTTCAACAGATTCTTCAAGAGCTGTTCTCAAACCAACTGCTGATAGATAGAAATCCTCCTGCTTACAAACCCACTCCCAAGCTCTTTAAAACAATTTTTAAGTCTACAACCTACTGCAAAAAGATCACATACCATACAAAAAGACAGCTTTCTTCTCCCACTCCAAAGCCCCATAACTAGGATGGTTACAAAACTTTTAACTTAAAAGTGTCCATACATACTCATGCCTTTTGACATGGTCACACTGGGTGGGGTTTTTCTCCTGCAAGGGTTGAAAATTTTATAAACCTGACTGACATTGTCAAGTCTAAAATTCTATTCCACTCCTTCCTTCTTCCCAAGAAATCATTAATAAATAGCATCATTCAACTTCAGCTACATAAAAATCCCTTCATGTTTAATCACTGCCTAAAGTATTATTAAGGCCTCACCATTTCAACTCTGCATTTAAAGTCAGGGCTGTTCACCATAACAGTGGTGTTAGCATGTATTGCCAAATAGTGGAGAAATAGAGAAATCAAAACACAACTGCTGTGAAAGACCAGTATACCTATTTCAGGAAGCAAACAGCAAGCACTGAACAACTAACTACATTAATTCCTCCATGCTATTTGCCTTTTGCTAAAGTCTATGATGCCAGTTTCTAAAGGCCTCAAAGTACTGAGGGAACTCCTTTCACAGAAGACTACTAGATCACTCAGGCAACTAACCCTGAGACCAGTGCCTAAAGGCTCTGATCTGTCTGCTCTCACTAACACACTCTTAGTTTTCATAACCTAAGCTAGTTTTATTATGCATGCAACAATTGTGCTTCTCATAAATGTGACTTTTACACAACTCATTCTTAACCGTTATTACTAGTTTCTATGTCATATAGAAAGTTCAGACAACAGTCAGTGCTTAATCATGACAAATCTCTGTTCTGCTCTTTATAAACAACAGAAAAATATAAAAGGTTCCATTTCTTCAAACAACTTTGGAAGAAGCATTTAATAATTAAATTCTGTAAAACAACACAAGATTCAATCATACTAGTTTCTAAACTGTAGAAAACAGTTTAAACAATTAATAACACCAAAGAAGGTCCAATCACTAAAACATACCAGTAATTTAACCAAAACTAAAAATTAGTTTCCAGTTTCAATACAGATTTTGTAATTCAGAGACCCAAATGTACTACAATAGCCCTGAATTCTGTTATTGTGAACAAGTAATGATGGATTCTTCAGCTAAAACACACTGATGTGTCCATGTACAGCTACTTATTACAGATCAGAATGACATTACTTGTCAAGAAACAAGGCTTACAGCATGTTTACCGCATATAATTGCATTTCAATTCTGTCTGAAGCAAAAGCCTGCTTTGGTACTTTTAATGCCCCTTCCTACATTTTAGCTGATTGTATATCTGTTTGTAGTGGCTCCTCAGGATAGAGACTGTTTCAGAAAAATTCAGAGGGAGGGATGAGAGGTGACCTTCAGAAATCAAAAACATGTGTAACTTGTCCACACTACCTTAGCCCAGTACCACAGAACAACACATTAATGCTACGTTTCCAAGCTCTCCACCTCCCTCTGTTCCCAAGATTCTCGAGCATGGCTTCAGGCAGGAATTAAAAAGAGGAAGAAAATACTCAAAAGCACAAGATCTTTAATCTTGCTTAAAGATTTAGGACAGCTGTTGCAAAAGTAAAACAAACTGTAGGAACCAGACTGACAAAATAAATGATTAAGCTAGCACCTAGGTATACCGTAATACTCAACAATAAATACAGCTGACTTAGGAAGGAAGTTACAGTGTCAAACAGACTGGATAGCCTACAAATACAATGCAGTGCACAAAAAATCGAAACTGGTAGTACTCAGGCTGAACTTCATGCAAATTTATTGTGAATAACTTAAATGCTCCAGGGGCCAAAGCAGTGTTTTGTTTCTCCAAAATTCTTGTTTGCAAATGTTTCGATAAATACTCCGGATGAAGACCAGAGTTCTTCATAGCAAATTCATGACCCACAACTGGTTTGCTTTTCCTACGCAACTATCAGCTGGCACTTCTGCGTCCTACCCCCTGCCCCCCTTCCCAGTATCCAGTAGATCAATAGGAATGAGGACCAAAATGTAAATTTGAAGCGTAAACGAAAACAAGTTTCCATTCAACGACCACAAAGATACTGCACTAACCGCACACAAGATTATTTTAATGCACTGTCCTGCCCTCACAGACTGTGGGATGTAAACCAGGAAAGTTATCCACAGCTCTCATCTCCTAGAATTGCATCAGCTACTTGGGAAGGAAATCACCAGCAGACGTTTTCCCTCCCCATAACACAAGGGAACGTTTCTGTGAAATATGTGCTTTGAGGCAAAAATAAAATTAAAAAAAAAAGCTATCTACCAAGGTGTAGGATAGCTAAAACTAACACAAAAGTACAGTACCATATACTTCTAAATTACATTCTCTGCCCTAGTTACCTTCCTCCTCTTCAAATAAACTGTCTTTAGTCCCTGGATTCCTGCTCAATAGATTAGGGAATTGCACTCTCAATGGCACTTTCATGCAGACCATTAAACAGAGAAAGACACAGGAATATTCTTTAGTCCAGGACAATGAGGGACGATAAGCAAACAGCGCTTACACGCGGACACCACCCGCCGCTCCAGCCGCGCAGCGGGAGCGATTCCCCGGGGCACGGCCCGGAGCGGGGCCTCAGGGAGCGCAGCGAACGTGCGCGGCCACGGCCAAGACACGCGGGACCCCCAGAGCCGTTCTGTCCCGGCCCGGTGGAAAAGCCCGGTGCCGCCAGAGCCCGCGGCCATCCCGGAATCCAGCCTCCCGCGCGCGGCTCTGCCCCCGCCCCCGGCCCGCCCCCGCCGCTGCCGCGCCAACACTTCCTGCCCACGCCCAGGGAGCCTCCAACGCGCTCCCTCCCCTGCCGCCGATGGTTCCTACCCGGCGCGGCGCTCCCCCCTCCCGGCCCCCGGCAGGATGGTTCCTGCCCGGGCCCATCATCTCCAGCCCTTCCCAACAGTCACTCCCTCCCCGCCGCGAAAATACTCGGCCCACAAATATGGCGGCTGACAAAACAGCTACAGCGGCGCCCTCCCTCCCTCCCCCAGACCGCCGCGCTCGCCTCGCCTCTCCGCCCGCCCGCCGCTGCCCTCCCCCGCAGGCGGCCGTGCCCAGTCCGCCCTGCTCTTTCCCCCATGCCGCTCTCCCGTCCCGCCGCGGCGGGACCCGCCGGCTCCCGGCCCCGCAGCCCCCGCCCGCCCGTCCCCGCCGCCCACCCGGCCCTACTCACGCTGTGGGAGCCGCCGAGGAGCGGCTGACAGACCTCCCGCTCCGCCGCTGCGGCCGACGCTCGGCCGAGTTAATGGCGGAGGCCCCGCCGGTGCTGCCGCCTGGCCCCGCGTCCGGCAGCCGCGGGCGGCCGAGCGGGCGCTACGAGGGCCGCGCTGCCCGCGGCGGTCACCCGGCGCTGGGTGCGGGGCTGCTGCTGCCGCCGGGCGCGGCGCATTCGTGAGGCGCGGCGCGCGTCGCCGTCCGGCTGCGGGCTCGGCGCTCGGCTCCCGGGGCTGAGCGGCTCCCCTCCCCCCGCGGCACAAACAATGCGGCTTCACCACAGCGCTGCGCCGACGGGGGGGAGGAGGAGAGGCGGGCGGGGAGGGAGGGAGCGAGCGAGGGAGGGAAGGGACGTGAGGGCGCCAGGCACCGCCCAGCCCCGCCGCTCCCGCCGCCGCGGGGCGGGGCCTGCGCGCCGCCGCTCCCCGCGCCCCCGGCCGGCACCGGCCGCGCTCGGGGCGGGAACGCGCTGGCCCCGCGACCGCCGCGCTCCCGCCCGGAGGGGCCGGGCCCGAGCCCGAACCCGCCGCGCGTCCCCGGTACAACGTCCCTTGTTCGAACGGCCCAGCTCGGGCGCCAGGGAACGGATGGAGGCAGGACACGGGTCGTTACAAAACCAAGGCTAAAAAGTTGAAGCGACTGGTATTTATTATCTCTTTGGGGGGGAAGTCCAAGCTCAAGATTCCTTAACGTAGAAAATGTGCTTGAAAGTCAGCTCTTTCGTGGTCTCTGGGTCAAGCTGCTGCTTGTAGATTAACTGATAATAGCCTTACATTTTGACAGAGAAAAAGGTTATTTCTGGCTTCCCCTGCGAAGGACAGCCTTTGTTAGGTATTATTTTTAGACAGCCATATTCGAGAACTGAAGGATTTTACTGCAATACATTTCTGCAAGGCAGCTGCACCCACATACTTAGAAAACAATGTTTTAGCTGGCCCAGCCTAACACAGTTGCCTGTGCTGATCATCCCCAACAAGTCCTGCATATAGCAAAAAGCAATTGAGAGTAGGTGTGATTCTTTTTACCCATCAGTATTTCACAGCCACTCAGCTAAATTGCTGCAAAACAACTTACCAATTCATTGTTATGTTTTCTCTAGAAGTAAGAGGTTTCCTTGCCTCAAAAACCAGTTGATCCTACAATAAATATTTGACTAGGGAATCAGAAATAGATACACTCGTTATTGCTTGTAGAAAGTTAATTAAGGTTCAGAGAGTTTAAGCAACTAGGCTGTGGAAATCTTGTAGAATATGAAAAGTACTTTCCAAATGCTTTTTTCCTCATCAGGGACTATTTAGCACACTGATCTCTGAACAAAACACAAGCTATTAAAGCAGCTAACACTCGTGCAGCCCACTCAGTGTAGGAATAGACCCTTAGGCTCAGACACACAGAGTACCTTCAACTTTCAATACAAGAAAGTTTGTACAAACTACGGAGGCCATCTGGTAATTTGTGTACTTGCCTGTGAGGAACTACTCTCCAATTAAATTGTTTTAGTAATCCTGCCACCCTTCTCAGAAGTCTTACAACATGCTGATATAAGTTAGTGTTGGTGCACAGGAATACAACCTGTGATAGAAATGTATTAAAGAGCGAGTACCATACCATACCATACCATACCATACCATACCATACCATACCATACCATACCATACCATACCATACCATGTACATTACTGTGCAGAGTATAAAAATGAATAGAAATAGTGTCAAAAACCTAGTAAGATTATGATAAGGAAATACATTGGTTTATCTTTTAAGGGATAATTCACGTGTATCTGCTGTGCAGCTGTACAAATACTTTTTAAGTGGAGACAAGTTTTCTACAGAAACCTTGATGGTGTCCACATTCTAATGTGTCTGACACACAGCAAGTCTGGCTTTTTTCACAGCAAGTTGCTTTTTTCTGCCAGGTGGGCTACAGCATTCCCTAGTCCCTGGACATCCCTTTGATAATATGGTATTTCTTATTGGTATTTGCACCATTTGACCAATTTTCTATAATTTCATGCTTCTAGATTCTTCCAATTACACCCAGTAAGAAGGTGGCGTGTGGAGTTTTCACTCGGGAGCATCCAGGCTAGGACACAGATCTCATGTCATTCCTTCATGCGGTATTTCAGAGTAACAGCACAACATCAGGGCATGCTCAACAGAAAGCTCTGTATTTGGAGTCAGACTTGTAAATCATTTCTCATTGACCTTATGACAGGCTACCAGAGCAGGATGCTCAGCCTCTCCATTTTAAGGGTATGTACATTAGCCCATGTAGAACAGTATGTAGTATTGTCTGGGGCATCTGACCAGTCCTCAGTACATGTGCCTATACCCCTAAAGATCTGTTATCTTCCTCTTTTCCACCTCACAAGTGAGACACGGTTACTCAAAAGAATACAATTCTACTAGCATATGGTTTAATTTCAAGCCAAAAATAAGAAGCCCTCTGATCCCTAGTGTGATGGCAACAGACCCCTCAGAACCTTTTTTCACACCAGTTCAGCATGTGCGAGGGGCTTCGGTCCCAGTCCTTCAGAATCCTCACACCCCGACCTGGCAGCATCAAACTGTTAAACAAACTGCCAGTGCTGACTCACTCTACATGGAAAACTTCACAGAAAGAGGATCTCCTGCCTACTAGCTTTCACCTCCACTAGTTGACAAGCTTTCAACAGAATCACTGCAAGAAAGATCACGCAAAGAAACATAATCACTATCTATCTGCCTTGGCATCCTCCTCTACTTTCTCATAGAATCGAACTTCATGAGACATTTCTATATTTCTCAAGTGTATCCACTTTGTTTCTCAGATCACAAAGCCAACTCAAGACTCACTGCAGCTGTAAATACTGGCAGAGGTACTGACCTACTTTGGATGCAACTATGTATCCCTCTCAGGGCCTGGACAGCTGGCCGCTGAAGGGACAAGAAAGATTTGGAACTCACTCCTCAGAACCTACAACAACCTGTATTTCAAGAAAGGTTTTAGACTGCCAGAACATACACATGTGGGTCTTCTTCCTACCATGATGACAAATCTGCCTAACCTTGCATGTGATACTTCTGTATGATGCCTTAAGGTAATGTATCACCAGTAAATTTTCAAGTTTGGCTTCTCCATCATACAGTTTACACCTTCACACTCATCTATGAGATAGAACATTATTACTGTGGTCCTCTCATCCTACACGGGAATGCTTTTAGATCTCACTTACTTCATCAGCCATGGTATGTGGCACTGGTAGAATACTCGTGGGCATGACTTCACAAGTTCACAAAAGAAAGGTTGTTCCCAAACCTCACAGAAGCCAGAACAGCATTCACCGTGGAAAAGATTGTAACCTTATCAACAGACATATTACAGCAGTGTGCTCACATGATTTCAGCTGTTTATTTTCAGTCCGTGGGGTGGTGGTGTAGAATCACTCTGCATCTTCTGGGTGATCTTTGCAAATTTTTGTATTTACAGAAAAATACACATTATCACTGTTCCATCCCCTAGTCACCATTGATATCTTGTATGAAAGACTGGTATATCATACTAGACTGAGTGGGATTTATGGTTCAAAGTCCTGGATGACCATCCTGGAATGAAGATCAAATTTTTTGCTTCAAAAACATAAAAGTGTTGGTCCATTTCATTCCTACTTGTTTACTGAATATATTCCTTGTTCTCTGGTTAGGAAGAAATGTCTGGATTTTCCTTCCCACTCTTCTGATCTGGAAGTTTTAGCTGTATTATGACAAAAGAGGGAATAAATTAAATAATATTGGTGTATATAATGTTCACCAACTGCTATAGAATCAAGGATTTTTTGTTTCTTACAGCCTCAGTAACTCTTACTTCCTGCACATACCACCTTTTTCATTCTCACATCCAAAGCAGTTCTTTGTTTATGAATTGCTAAGACCCTTTGGTCTGACCCTTCAGAACAGCTCATGTTGATCCAAACAAACAGTCTTCACCAAAACACAAGTTTAAAAACACTGGGAGCTGTGTCAGTGCCTTTTATGGTACTGATGAAGGTCCAGAGACCTTTTATCCTCAGAGCTCCACCAGAAGTGACGCTTGATCAGGGTGCTTGCTAAGAAATACCTCTGTAAGCTGCATCTGCTAAGCAGTCCTATGGAATGTTATCTATAGATAAGCTTGAAGATCATTTGACAGCGTGGTCTTCATAGTAAAGCTGCTATGCAAAGGCCTTCACCCCATTTCCATTTAAGCGTTTGTTGGAACTACTGCTCCGAGTCACCTACTGCAAGAAGAGGTGTGTATCCTGTCCCTTGCTGATGGAGAGATACACCAAGCACTTTCCTGAGAGAGGCAATTGACAGGGAAACCTACTGCCTGCTTTACTTATCCACTATCTTGAATCCTTTAACATCATTAAAGGGTACCTTCAGGATTTTGCAGTTTTAAGGTGCTCTCTACAGGATGTGCTCATAACTGTTGCATGGTGGAAGGTGAGGATTGAGCTCACTCCTCTGGACAGTGCAAAGATGCAAAACCAAACTTCATGATTAGGATGTACATGAAAACATGTAAGCTATGCTTCAATAATAGAAAACAAAAACCTGCATCCAAATTACAACATACTGCAACACAAGCACAGAGCTTGCCATGTACTGACCTGTAGGTCTGCCAAACAGCAAAACTATCATGTACTATTTTTGAGACTATTTTATCAAGAACAAACCCTTGGAACAGAGTTATTGACACTATTATGTATGATGATATTGCTGTTTCCAAAAGAGTAGACTAGACAGAGCCATAATCAAGACGATAATATTCTCCTTCTCTTCCATCATTGTCTCTTCAGTATCAATTATTCAATTCCTAGTGTTTACAGTTTGGCACCTTTATTATGTTCTGCATATTAACTCCCCCTGCAAAGGTCTTTGTGGGAAGCTGCTCCTGCCACAGGATAACTACCACCAGAACAACCCCTTCATAAACAAGTCACCAATCTTTTGTTTAGCTCCCAGGAGTGCCTCCTTGCATGATCAGATGAAAATGATTACGAGCACAAGAGAGC
This sequence comes from Zonotrichia leucophrys gambelii, assembly GCF_028769735.1. NCBI lineage: Eukaryota > Metazoa > Chordata > Aves > Passeriformes > Passerellidae > Zonotrichia > Zonotrichia leucophrys. The sequence goes on along the minus strand of NC_088170.1, from coordinate 54,016,608 downwards.
AGCAGTAAAGTAAATCCAGGATTTGGGAGTGCCTCTTCAGCATCCCCAGTTATTAGCCATCATTAGTTTAGTTTACAAAAGCAGCTGCATGTTTAGAAGTGGAGTGTCTGTCAATTCACACAGCATAACTAACTGAGCCAAGTTAGGGGTAAAGACAACGTCAGTGGTAATGGGTAGGATTCAAAAAACAAAACAGTAATTGCTATGCAAAAAGTTCTAAAAATATCATACTTGCACAGCAAAGAAATCCAAAACAGCATGGCTAATCTACATTGGATTTTGGCCTCTTTTTTCACAAGACACACTGAGGAAACCTGAGTAGCAGACATAAGACAATTTACAGAAAGGTAACACAAAAAAGGACCTATTTGAACTGAACAATTTTGTCAAATGCAGCCATAGCAAAGGGAAAACAAAGTGTGCTCCATACCTGTATCTGATACACAATGATTTTGAGAAATACAATTTCTTTTAGTTTCTGTGGTTGTTCTCCTGATCAGGTTTGGATTTCATAAGATACCTGAGTTTGTGATAAACGAAGTAGCTTATTAAGATAGCATAACCCAAGTAAACAATATTATGCAAATACATTGCTACTGTCTCTCTTTCCTACTTCCTTTCCTCTGCACTGGAAAGCATTCACTACACAGCGCTCATCCAAGCAAAAACAAGTTGCTCATTGCCTTCATAATTTTTAATTATACATAAAGTTTATTTTATTTGTTGAAATCCTTAGAGTGACTTCCCTTTTCTCAATTCCACTGGTGTCAGTTTAAAAACATGCAAATGTAATATGAGATGTGAGGGAAGTTCTTTTCCTAGTTAGCTCACTCACAAACATGTATCTAAGAAACAATCTCCAATGTTTACAATGAGTTAATACTTCAGCCTTAGTATGATTAACTTAAAATTCAATTAGTAATGAGACCCAAATCCAGTCTTAATTACTTTACTATCTCTTCCTCATTCATTCTAGAGGACAAACCTGGTCTGCAGATGATTAAGATGGTTTGCAATAGAGGAAGTTCAACTGTTAGAATCCCTAGTCATTTGTCACAGAAGAAATCCAAAAATAGATGGGCTAATTCAGAATTAAAATTTGCCTCCTCGTTTATATGGGGAAGGACACAAGAAGGTGACATCAAAATCTGGGAAGGAAAAATAAAGTGAAAAATAAGTCAGAAGTAAGGACTCAACACATGACATCCACAGAAAAGCCTGAACTGCCAAGAGCAACCAACATGGCCTGTAATCTTTCTCTGTACAGAGAAACCCAACGCGTGTGTACCACTTAACAAGTACTAATGAACCCTACACAACTTTGTTTGTCCCAGACTTGCTACTGCCTCAGCAAAGGCCTGATGCTGCCTAATAGACAGAACTTCCAAACTCATATAAATCAGTTCTGATACTGATGGGTTCATCAGGTAGACAAAATCTCTGTAGGCCCAATAGGAATGCTAAAACAGGAACTTCAAACTGACCTCTCCTGAAAGACATATTCCAGCAGCATGCTCACTCCACATGAAGGGCAAGTATGAGTAAATCCTGTCAACATGCTATTATATGCTCAACTCCAAGTCAAAAGTCAGTGACATACACCTCTGATGTGCTACACAGTGAGGATCATGCAGATTAAACAGCTGTGTTTGTAACAAATTAGGTAATTTATATAAATCTACAAGGGCACCGTGGTGTTGGCAGTGAATGCGTGCTCCTAAGTACTGTGTGATTGCTCAGTCCTAATTCTCTGTGCACTCACCTGGACACCTTGGATCTGATGAGTAGAGCCAAGTACCCACTGAAATAAATGGGAATGTATGCTAACTATAAGTACTTTCCAATGTTACAAATTCTTGGAAATCATACCCCTGTGACAAGTACTAAATTGGACATCCAAATTTAGTACTTCTGACCTCTATTTTAAGGTTTTGATCATTAAGCTGACATTGCCTGGATAGGATTCTGGAAGAGGCTGGAGTCTACACAAGGAGGAAAGGAGATTATTTTATTAAATGTATTACCTCAGTGCATATGAAAATCTGTAACTTTCTGCTTTATTTAAAAACTGTAATCTCTTAATGTAGTTTTTGTCTTCATGACTTCATATGGAAAATGCATCACTGATGCAGAAGTTACTAGAGGTGAAACCAAACGTTTGAGTGAAAATAACCATACCAGAGAAGGTTTGGAGATAAATACTAAGTGCTCAATTTTGCTAAAACAAGGTAACGACATCAACACTACTAACTACACTGTTATTACCAACATTTAGCATTTCCAAACGAATACAAAAGTAGAAAGACAGAACTACATCAATTTATCACTGCAGTACCAACATTATGTTTACTGCCAAGGAAGAAATGGAATGGAGGAAGTAATAAAATTAGATTAAGATGAACAGCCTGATGACTGGAGAGACCCTGGGACAACAACACACAAAACTCTGTCTGCAGCACTAAACATCTACATTTGGCTAATAACATAATATTGAAATAGGCGTATTGAAGGCATACTTTAAGTTCTGTCACAGTAGGATAGGATACAAGAATTTAATTTAGTTTCCAACATGTCTTAGGCTCTTGCTATAGCCTCCCTGAGAGCCTTCCAAGTTCAAAGTATACCCCAATACTGAGAATGACAGAGAGATGGTTACTTACAGCTACATAAGTGGTTTCTTTCTTCTCTGAACCTGTAATAGCTTTTTTCCAGAGAACCCGAACAATTTCCTTGGAAGCATGGTCTGCTAGATTTCTGCTATTCTACAAAACATGGAGAGCCAGATACTTGCACTTTGCTCCAGGAACTGGAGTGAGAAATTACTTCTTCATATTCATTTAATATCATATCACTTTTAATTCATGCCAGGTTCAGTTAACCATGCAAATAAAGATGTTTATTCACAATATCTGAAACAGATAACAAGATTGTAAATGCATAAATGGAGGAAAAATCAAAGAAAAAAAGTCACTCTTCTGAAGTTAAATAATGGAAGTTTTGGGTTTTTCCTGTCAGGATGCCTCGCAGATTTTCCTAATTATCTGTCTTCCTAAATGACTATGTTCTTTTACATACTTACACCTCAGACTGCAACCTTTATGGAAAATCTGTATCCTCAGACTATCACCACACCAGTGCTGCTACATTCACCACAAGCTGGCAGTCGGGAGCCTTCTCTAGGAATTGCAGTTACTTACTCTTTCTTTTGCCTGTCATCAGTTCACCACCTCTGTTTTATTCATCACATTACTTGGTTGGTTGTGAGAAGATGCTCTTGGATCCAGCTTTGCTCAGATTTTTAAGATCCGATTTCTTGAGTTTCTGGTGTATTTTTGTTAAAAAAGAAGAGCAGAAAAATTCCAGTTATTTCACTCAATCTGTGATATACACTTGTAGATTATATACAGAATCACTGATTGGTTCTCAAGCCACCTAAAAGATAATTTAAAGAAATAATTAACTTTCATTAATCTCAACTTCCCTAACCCTTAAGGAAATTTTCAGAATAGGATGTATGAAAAAATGAAGAGATACAGAGAGGAGGTGATTACAGAAAGAGCAACATGCAGTGCAAAAATGCAAAATTAATTTCGAGTCTTTTTTAATTTACTGTAAAATTTTCAACTATAAATTGTGAAATTCTCCAAAATCACAGCTGTTAAAAAAGGCAGTTAACAAAGCACACTCTGATACTTAACCTTTCCATAATATTGTGATAAGCATTAACTATGTCATTCCAACTGTTGCAGTTTTATAGTTCTCTAAAAGATGCTTTATGAGGTGACGTATTTCAATACTAATAATAACAATTGTTGCTATCATCACTGCTGTAATTTCCTGTCAACAGATTGGTGATAGACTTCTTAACAAACTCTCACACCTCTATTACTGTGTCTAGCTGGCAGATCTAGCCAAGATCAAACTTCATGTTTAAGCAGTTCTATTCATATAACTGCACTTTGGAGCAGTGGAAACTGAGCAAGTCCAAAAAACCTCAAATCACTTTGGTATCAGTCACCCATAGTAACTAATACATATACTATATATATATGTAATATTGTCTGAATATACATATATATACACACTGATACAGCTGAACTCTACCAATAAAAAGAAAATGTAAATTAAAAAATAAAAAGGAACAAAGGACTGCCTGCACACAGTGTAACAGCTATTTTGTCGGGAGTTTGAGTAGTGTATGAATAATAAATAAAAAAAAACAACTTGACATGAGATTTCCAAAGAAGTTTTAACCACAACAGACCATTTACTGTATGTTGACTGGCAGAATCCATTTAGAAAATCACACCAGTACTTAAGTACAAACATACACCTAATATGGCAGAATGCTGAAGAGCTATTCCAAATCAAAAAGCTATCAACTGATCTCTTCATATACTGCCATATATTCCAACAAAAACACTCGTTACGAAATCTGTTCAAATTACAAAGAAAAAAAAAAGAAAATTAACTGATGAAAATAAGTCAGATCAAAAAGCAAGGACTCGCTTAAGCATGGTCTCTCTAAACACTACCTTAATCTAAAATTTAACATTGTTTTCAAACCAGTACTGTAAATTGGTAAAGGTGGGAAACAAAGGATAAGCAATTACCTCTTGTAGCCTTACCAACACTTAAGGCAAAGAAAGTGAAATCTACGACTGGGAATTTGACAATCAATCCACTGGGAATTTCACAACAAATGTGACAATCACAGCAGATTATATCTCACACAGCTCTCCGGAGAAATGACATACATCAAAAGGACCAACAAACCACCCTTCTCCACCCCTCCTGAAAAGCGTGGATCACTCGGCCCATTGATAACCTCAACCAATGTTTTGCAATCGGAGAAGAAAAACACCGACCTACAACCGAACACCGGAACCGGAGGAGCTTTATCCAGAAGAGGACCTTAAGCATAGAGCGGGCACTATTTCCCTGAACCAGCGCATTGCATTCTCTTCAGCCCTGATAATCCTTCCCTAAAATGCTCAGGTGAGACTCGAGCGCCACGCCAAGCGCCCCTCCCGAGGCAGACTCAGTACATCAAAGCAGCGCTCAGAACCAAACCCGCTGTGCCTCAGATCACGCATACCCATCAAGGTGGGTTTAACTGCGGATACGAACAACGGAGGCTAAATTCCTGACAGGGCGAGGGCTGCGCTCGGAACAGCGTGTCCGTGCCCGCCCCAGCGGAGCGATGCCCAGGAAAGCCTCTCCCGGCCGGCCCATGGGGAATGCGCAGCGCCCGCCCGCGGCTCCCGGGGAAGGCGCGGCAGAGACCCTGGAGGCATCGCCGGGCCTGAAGCACCGCAGGAAACACTCCGACCCCGGCCCGCCGCCCGCACAGCCACCGCCCTCAGCCGCCCCAGGAACGAAGCGGAGTGCAGCGACCAGCGGCCGCACCCTTGCGGAGAAGGCCGGTGTCGGGCCCCGGCCCGCCTGGGGCACCGCCGGGACGCGGGTGCGAGGACACCCCGCAGCCGCCATTTTGCGGCCCGGCGCGCTGACATGTCGCGCGCCGTGCGTGGCGCCGCCCCCCGCGCCTGCGCCCCGCGCCCGCGGCGGCCGAGCCGGGGCAGCTGCTCAGCGCCGCGGCGGCGGCGGAGACAAAGCGCCGGGTAATGAATGGGACGGGCTCGCCCGGCCCTTCCTCTTAACTCCTTCGGGCCCGGCCGGGCGGCGGCAGCGGCGACCTCCGGTTTCCCCCGCGGCGGCCGCCCGGGGAGGTGAGTGGCACTGTTCCGGCACCGGGAGGGCGCCGGGCTGGGCGGTACGGCTCTCTGGTCCCGCACCCCCCCCCCCCCCCCCCCTCCCGTGCCCGCCACCGCCGCGTTTGGCCTCGGCGGCCTCGGTGCCTTGCGCGGCTCGGGACCTGCGTCCCGGGCCCGGCGGCGCCTTGTCCCTCCCGGGAACGCCCGCGGGACAGCGCCGCTAGGCCGGGGAGGGGGCGTGTGGCGGCGGGGTAGTGCAGGAAGCCGGGAACCAGGCCCGCGGTGCCGGCTCTATTGTCTGCGGGGCCCCGCAGGGGGCCCGGACGGCCCGGTGGACGGAGGTCGCCGGTGCCCAGGGGTTCGGTGTTGTCCCGGGCCGCCCGGCAGACCCCGCCGCCCCACGCCCGAGGAGGGGTGCCCGCCGCGGCGCCGGGTGCGCCTCGAACCCCCGGGCTGTGCGCGGGCCGGGCCGGGCCGGGGCGGCGGGACCCGGCGGCGCTGAGCGCCCGCGCCCACCTGGCGGGGCCGCAGGAGCCGGGCCCGGGAGGGAGCGGTGACCATGTGGCTGCTGCCATCCCGACCCAAGATGGCCCGGGCAGCCCCGGCGTGCAGAACCCGTCCCCCTCCTCAGGTGCGAGCCCGCGACCGGAGACCGCCTCGGGTACGGGCTCCCGACACGGGTGCCGGGACCGGAAAGCCCGGGAATTCCTAAAAAGCCTTTCCCCCCCGAGAAACAGGACACGAGGTGGACAGGCGCCTGCCAGCGGCTTCGGCCGCGGTATAAGCACCGCGTCTGTGCTTGTGTGTCTGCAGTGAAGTTCCAGCCATCCCTCCTGGGCATAGTCGCTCAAGAATGGTGTCTCGGAAGAGTGCAGAATTTAGTTTTCATGTAGTGCTGCTCTCGTTTTCTGCTTGGGGCGTGGTAATTTTTGCTTAAAAATGTCTTTTGCAGAGTCTAGATCTACACTGAGACAGCTGCTGATGTTAGAGGGCTTGTGTTAGAATGCTTACTGGAGTTCTCAGGGTGTCCGATGCACTTAAAGTTGTCTGCTGCATATACAGCCTACTAAAAGTATAAAAACATGTATTATTGTGCTGAAAGGTTGATGAGTCTTGCATTAATGGTGATTCTATTTATTATTGCTAAGTTTAGTAGAGTTAGGCTTTGCAGTGTAGAGACCTTTCTCTATTTTGCTTATGTGTTAGAAGCAGTCCTGTTTCTGGGGGGGGTCCTTAGAGAAATTTCAGTAATTTAGCATGAGCTGTCATGCTACGCTTATAATACTAAGCAAATAAAGTATTTCAAGCCCCCACAATATGAATGTACTTTCCAGACTTCCCTTACATGTTGTTGTCTTTATGGCCCACTATACATGTGTACCTGTGTTGCTTTTCAAGAGCATGAGCACAGCACTTTTCTCCTAAAGGTTATCTCCACTAATGCAGTGTTTCACTTTAAGAGCAGGCATGCACCCTTGAGAGGACATTAGTGGCTTATATACTGGGGGGAGTGAAGTCTGGAAGACTTTATCAACTATCCCCAAAATACTGTGCTGCTGCTAGGAAGCCTGTGTTTGTGCAAATACTGGGCAAGGGCAGTCTCGTTATTATTCACTATGGAGACTGGTTTTGCAGAGGAAAAAAAATGTGTTCAAAACAAAATAAATTCTTTTGTGCACTTTAAGAATTTGGGTGCTGTCCACTAGGTATAAGACCAACAGGCAAGGTGCTGACAGTTTTTGTACAGTTGGATGTGTGTCTGCTTTGGTACTTTATGTTGCTAGTACATTGCAGCTTTGACAGATGTTGAGGAATTTATTCCATAGGAGTTCTTCAGAGCAGTCAAATGTAAGAATTGATTGAGAATAAGTAAAATGAAGTATCTAAACTAAGCATCTCAGATAAAAGTTTTCTAAACATTTGTACTGTTACATAACAATAACTCTTTTACTTCTTGTGGTGTAACGCCCCCATCCTTGTGACTACTCTGCCTTCTTGGAAGCTCCTGGTGAGCCCTGACCAAACCAGCTGAGTGGTGAAGTGTCCCTTGACTGTACCAGTTGGGCTGCAGGGCACTCCCTGGTCACACCAGGAGCTCTGGCATGATGAAGGTGGGAAACAAAGGATAAGCAATTACCTCTTGTAGCCTTGGTAAACCATTTACCTGGCTGTAGCCCGAGTGGAACAGTACCATTGTTACTGCACTTTGGGGAGAAAAGCTTACTACTTACTGACTTGATTTATGGTTGGGAAGGAGGGTTACTGATGGCCAGAGTCAGTCATCCTCTGACCCTCTAAACAGCAGTCCTAAGTGATGTTGTTTGGGCTTGCCTGGACCAGCACCCCCCAGAGCTCACAAACCCTTAAGTTTGTGGTACTCAAGGACTGTCAGCCCCTCTCCCTCCATCTAGGTGTTCCTCAAGATGCAACCATTGCCTGTTGGGAAATGCAAAGGGATTTGTCATATTGTAATGAATTCAAGGGGAATTTTTCATATTAGCCTTTATGTACATATAAATAGGTGTATACACCATTTACCTCTGTGTATGTGAATTGATTGTGATACAAATGTTAATATTTTGAATCCATAGTTAAGTCATTGTTATAGTTGTGAAAATTATCAAACCACTTTGTAATTGTCAAAGTACTCAAGTTTTAAGTGCTGCTAAATCCTTCTGCACCCTTATCTTTCCACCCCATATCCTTTGCAGTCTTACTGCTTTTGTGTAAATCATTCCAAATTGTTTATTTGATCTTCCTTTGCATGCTTTAGTCTGTGTAGTAAGTAGTAGTGTGAACCTTGCCACTGAACTCTGTAAAGTTGCATTTTCACGTATCTATATTAAACCCTGCTTTTGCCAGTACCTTTGAGAGTGTTTCTTTAAGCAGCCAAACCACTCATTCGTGAGGTCTGTATAAGGCAAAATTGTAACAGGTACAGCATCCTCATTGATAATGTGAGAGGCAAAGTGTAGAACAGCAGGATGAGCTTAGAGTAAGGTTTGCTGTCTTTCTGTTACCTTGTCTGCTGCAGCCTCTCTATCTACTGCTTCCCCTTGCTATGGCTGATTTTATAGTGAGACAGTAAATGTCCAGAGCAAGAATCTGTGTTTGCAGAACAGCCAGTGTCACAGGTGGGTAGTGCAGAGGGGGTCTTCTTCAATAAGTATTAGCGCATCACTAAGACTTTTGACAGGGCCTTGGAAAATACAGGAGGGCAACAGAATTTTATATGTTTATTTAAAACTGTCCATCCACTAAAGTAGAATATCCTATCAAATACTTTCAAAAACTGTGTATTACAGAAGGAAGTAGCCTTTGAGCCTGCCGATCTTTCTGTGTTCTTCTCCCTTTTTCTTGGAATTTGTTCTCTTTTAGTTTTTAGACTCCTAAATACATTAACTTCTGAGAGATTCTTTTTTCCTCTGAGGAAGTTTGAATTAAAGAATGTACATGTTGTATTTCCCAACAGCTTGCTGCATTTTATTGCCATTCACAGTGAAGAATATTTAGAGGGGGGGTTTGTAAATCCTGTTTTTTTGCAGCTTGCTTTTAATTTTAAAAGAGTTTAATCTTCAAAGGGAGCATGTTTTGCTGTGTGGTTGCCCCTGTAATGAGCACTTAAAATAATCAGCCATATGTAAATAACATGATGATACATGTGTATTGGCTGAGTTTTATATAGAAAAGAATATTATAGATAGTTTCGTGGGGAATTTTGCACTGCATGGAGCAGAGTGTTTAACTCGTGACTGACATTTTTTCTGAAGCAGGGACGATCTTTGTATTTTAGTGGTATCAACATAAATTTACATAGTGCTACCTGTTGTAGTGTATACTTTCAAAACAGACTTCACAAAGAAAGAGTTCTTATATGACAGATGTGCCTTGTTTTCTGCACATCCTTGACTATTTTATTTTGTATTTGTTACTGGCATCCTCAGTACTGGTCAATTTACAGCTATGGAATTGTTTCATTTCAGCCAGTTAATGAAAAATTTATATGTGGCCTAATGGTAGCTTTCAAATGAAATCTAGAGTTTAAAGCTCTCAGGTCAAGAAGTAAGAAAAACTAAAGCTTTTATCATAATTTTTTGTGCTTTTTGTGTGTTTGTTTGTTTGGTTTGGTTTCAGGGTTTTTTTGTTTGTTTGTTTGCTGAAGCAAAGGAATTCTGTCCCAAATGAAGTGTGATATATAGTTTAATCATGGTAGTATTGGTTTAGGTTTGGGGTTGTGGTTTGGTTGTTTGGTTTGTTGTTTTTTTTGTGATGAGATAGAACTCAATATGATTGGCTGTTAAAGCAACAACAGGGAAATAACTTGGTTTTTAAGGCCCTTCTTTTCATTCCAGTATGATGATTCAGGATACATAGTGATTTTTTTTTTTTTTATATTGAACAACATATTGGAAGGTGAGCTATGAGTATTTTCTATAGTCTAAGACTGGTTTTCAGTGGATGTTGACATAAGAAATATTATTATATTACTATAATCTTTATGTAAACTCACAACCTGTGTGCTTTCTTTAGCAATTACTGTGCGGTTGTGTCCTTTCCATCTCTCAGCTCTTTCCCTTCCCCCTTTGTTGTTTAAAGACTTGTAGAGTTGGACAATCCCTTTCTGAAGGTTTAGAAGGTTACTAGTTTTTTTGTTACAGCTGTGTGAAAGGTTGTTGGAGTTTTTTTTTTTTCTTTACTTCTAGTTTGCATTCACTGGTGTCCTACAGATAACGTTTTTCCTGTGATGTGTTAAAGTAATTTTTGCAGTGACTGTTCAGAATTTCTGTATATTTAATATAAAAGCCAGTTCTGGGGTTTACTCATTAGCTTGAAAATCAAGGCTGAAAATAGAATTTTTAACAGCTAAACATTTTAGCAATACTTTTTTGCAATTATTTGCAAAATACATGGGACAAGATATTTCATAATGTATTTCTCTCATGTGACAATGATCAAAGAATTTGTGCCTGTTTTACTCAAAATAGGTTAAGTGGCTTTTCAGTAGTTATTCTGCTTACCTGTTGCTGTAATTCTATATGCTGAATCAGTGTCTGCCTCTAAATAAAGTAATCTGTGATCCAGAAAAAATTACCTTTTCTTTGTTATTCTTCTCACAAAAATAAGCAATCAAGAAAACCCAAACATTAATTTGAATTGAACAGAATGTTTGGCTGGGCTTGAAACTATAGTCATCTTTAACAAATTAGAGAGGGGGAAAATGGAAGACTTGAGGGGTTCTGGTATTTTTTAAAGATATCAGGGAGCATAAAGATGCATATTTGTACTTTATTTTGCCTGTAGTCTGATGGCTCTGGCACTTGCAAGGAATGTGGGAGAGGCAGGTTCATTTCCCTGCTTTGCCTGAGGAGCTTAATGCACATCTGAGGAGAGTTCCCTAACTGCTCCGCTGAGCACCGTGCCCCTGGTGGGTCTGTGTCTCCTTGGCTGGCACCTTCCCCTCTGCATACATTATTTAAATGTTGCTGTAATAGGGATAGCTACAGGACCTCAACAGTCAAATTAGCCAGCAGCACAGCTCTGGAGGTGTTCAATTGCTTAAGAGGCACTATAGGAGTGTTTTTAAGTAAAAAACGTCAGTAAGAGAAGTGACACCTAGTTCATTTCATAAGGCACACTAGGCCAGTCATCAGGACTGTTTGCCCTCTGAGAGGTGATCTCCTTCCTGAAGAAAAAAACCCTAAGTGTGGATATATATGCATGTGTGTGTCTATATTTATGTAGTGTTAAACATCTCAGTCTGGTTAAGAAGAGTAATCACTGTAATATCAGAGAGAATGCTTGTAGATTATGGATTTTGTAAGGTGGCAGAATGTTTTCTTGGTTTGTTGGGTTGGGTTTTTTCAGTGTACTGAGTCCTGTGCACTATGGCACTCATGTCTATACATTGATGAGATCAGTGGGACTGAAGTTGCAAAACTCAGAAAAGGTGTCCTGCAATAGACTTCTTTGGTCTGTTTAGTTGCTAAGTCAAAATACGTGATCTAATATGCTCCACTTGCAATCGCTCCTTTCTCATACGTGGGGAATTATAATCTTGTGTTGATTCTGTGCTATTGCATGTTGATTCATACACGTGGTTGGTGCAGCGTATAAGCAATATGTTTAGCTGAGGAAGAGAAAGTGCAACAAGGTGAATCCTGTAGTGCATGGCAAGGTGCCAGCAAGCTCCTTTGAAATCTTGCATGTAATGTAGACTCTGTTTCATTCAGCATAAGCATAAAAAATAGAGTAGTGCTAAAATAAATACAAAAATTTTACTTTAAAATTTTGTCTTAGCAATCATCTGAGGGGTTTGTATTATGTTTTTAAGTTTTATTTTGCTTTGGAGCTCTACAAGTGATAATGTCTCATTTTTCTTGAAAGCTGTGAGGGCTAGAGATTTGAAAAAAGATGAGAGTCATGTAAGTGCAGCTCCTGGAGCTGTCACCTAAAGAGAAATTTGAAACATCCCATGAGTCGCCACTGTGACAGTTAATGTGTTTAAAAAATAATAAAAGTAATTACTTTCTTCTTTTCCTTAGATACAATCATCTCATTAAGTTTGAGTAGCAAGTATTTAACCTCAAATGAAGCCGCCTGCCTGCAGTGGAACAGATGTGTAAGTTTGTTTGTTTTTCTCAATAAACTAGTAAGCAGCTTGTTTGTTTTGGGTCTTGTATCATTATTTTTATTAATTTAAAGGAAGACAATGGAAAAAGGGAATGAATAATTGTGTGCCTGTGCAGTGACTCGTATGGAGCTTAATAATTCAGCAGGAGGTTTGTATGAGTGCCTGAGCCTTAAAAATTAAGTTTGGAAGCCTGGATATCTTTAGAGTGGTACAGAAATAGTAACTATTTTATGATTTATGGGGCATCTCTTACTCTGTGGTATCAGCTGGCACATATACATCCTTACCCTGAATTACACCATTTCAAAAAGGGAGATAACTTAGCTGCTGCATTCATGCTGTACTCAAATTACCGGCGTCTTAATCGGATTTTATGTCTTCACTGAGCGAGTTAGTTTTAATATTTTCTTCTAGGAATTTTGTCTGAAAATGTTAAAACATTATATATTCCATTTGAGCTTTTGAATAAAGATTTTTTGGAAGCCTGAGATTCCTGAGTAAATGCCATAGAGAAAAAATTGTCCTTATGAAGATAAGCATTTGTATGTGGAGTAACAGTAAATGTTGTTCTTGTATAGTGTTTCAGAGCTTTGTATTCATTTCTTATCCCATCCTCTCTGTGCCCTGAATATAATAGTTCCATTTTTAAACCATCTGTATTATTGGTTGACATGCATGCAAGCAAGAGATGGACAAAATGTTTAAGATGGAGAAATTGTTTAACTTGGAAGTCTTGTTGGGCTCATAGAATCAGATTAGGGGACCTCTAAAGACCACCTAGTCCAACCCCTAGCCATGAGGAGGGACATCTCCAACTAGACCATATCACTCAGAGCCTCATCCAGCCTGGCCTTGAGTGTTGCCAGAGATGGGGCATCTACTGCATCTCTGGAAAACCTGTTCCAGCATTTAACCACCCTCATTGTAAAAAAACTGTTCCTTATATCTAGTTTGACTCTACCCTCTTTTCATTTAAAACCATACCCCTTTTCCTATCATTAAAGACCCTGCTAAAGAGTTTCTCCCCATCCTTCTTACAAATTCCTCTTCCTGAAAATCTAGTCGCTGGAGCTTTCTCTTCTGAACAACCCCAACTTTCACAGCCTTTCCCTCTAAAACTCTGGTCTCTGTAGGAAGAGAAAATTAAAAGTATGATTCAGATTCATTCCTTGAAGGAAACTTTTCTTAGGGTGACACATACAGAAGAAGTGGGAGATTTTGTTACATACTGCATCTGCCTGTGGATTGTTCTTCATCAGTCCAAGCAAAAATGAGCTGCTAGTGCTTTCCAAACACAGAGGAGTGCTAAACAGCAGGAGAGAGTAGTTGTTGTTTGTACCAGCCTCCTAGGCCAGTTTTAGACCACTGTAAATAAATCTGACAAAAGGGACAATTTTTTTTTTCCAGAATATCCAAAAGTTCACTCTCCATGTAGTTAATGCTGTATTCTAATATACTGAAGGTCATTGAATGCTTTGCAGGGTTTCCTTATATGATATCAAGCACTGTAGTGTATTATACTTTAAAGTGCCTTTCCATTGTGACTTTCAAGGTTAAATGCCTTCCATGAAAATAATCCACCTTAGTAGTACCTGTCTAATGAAAATGAGTATCTGGTCTTTGTACCTTCAAGAACTATTTCTTCATTTATAGTCCCATATGAAATAATTGTTGACTGCAAGCTCAGTGTTCTGATAGGTCCTTTCTTAATCTCTGATTAAAGCAGCACTGTCTTGACAGTGGGTACCCTAAAAACAGATCCTTATCTAGAGCTGCAGTATCCTGAGAACAAAGACTCTGATATTCAGATGTTACCTTTACTGTTAAAATTTTAAATTTTGGTAGGTCAGCAATGTTACCTTTCTAAGTCCTCTAGCATCCACTGTAAGAATTCATCTTTCAGTGCATATGCTATACAGTAATTTTTATGTGCAGTTTAGATCATTGAAGAAAATCTAATTGCTGATTAAAGGGATCTAGTAGTGCTAGATGTGCCCTGGGAGAGAACAAAGCAGTGTGACCACTGCTGCCTGTTTGTCTCACACCCAACTACTGGCTCCTAGCTCACAACAACTTTTCTTAATATAAGAGTGGAGACTGCAAAATGTCCCAGTGCTGAAATGTGGCATAGCTCGTGGCAATCATATAAACTTTGTGTTTTTTTTACTCTGTGGTTCCCCTTATTTATTCTTCATCAAAGGTGGAAGCATGATAAGCATGATATGGGAGCGTATGTACAGATGGGAGGAAAAATAAAAACAACTGAAAGACAAGAATGTAAAACTCATTTCATGGGAGGTTGTCACTTGCTGTGACTTGCATTAATAGCTGCTGAAACAGTGGGAAGAGTGGGTCAGCTTTCAGGGAGCCAAACAGTGTGCAGATTGTGCTGTCAGCAGCAACCTTGCTTTGGTACTGGGAAACAGGAGAAATTGAGGTTTTGTTCATTTCCTTTTTTAGTGATTTTGAGTTGTCTTCAGTGGCTTACTGAACTGTGGGAAGACCATAATCCATTTATGACAGGAAATACAATGATGCTCATAAAGAAGAGGAAGATTCCTCATCGTTTTCTCTAAATGTTTTTATTTCCTTTTTCTATTCCTCAGAAAAGATTAGGTTTATTAAAATAATTATAATAATAGAAATAAAGTGAATGGAAAGGGTTATCCATTTCTTTACCTTTTCTTGTACTAACAGTGTTGTGGATCCTGCTCTGAATAGGACACCCATGTAGTGTGTAAAACTTTACTTAAAAATCAAGTTGCATTGCATTAATTAAAGTTTATGAACTGCACTGGTTAGAATAAGTACTGCAAAAAGCTTTATTCTTAATTTAAAATTTCTTGTATTTTTTGCTCCTTGAGTAAAACCTTATTTGGTCAAATTAAGATCTGTCTATGGCAGTAGGACGGTTCTTCAATAAATCATTTTTTTTGGAGAAGAAGCTATTAGAGCTATTTGTCTCCTTGGGGTGGGAGAGTGTACTTCCTGCTAGTGCTCAGTGTGGTGCTGCTGGAAACAGTGTTGGCTTCCCTTAGCTTGGTTGTCTGAGTCAGTTAAGTCTTTGCAAAATCTCACCTTACCTTGAAGAAGACAAAGAGAATTTATCTCTGAAAGAGGTTAAAAGGACAATACCTCTTGTCATGGAGGCTAGGAACAGGCTGGTTGACAAGTGAATACAGAGGTATGCACACTCATTTCTCCCTCCCTCTCCCCTGTTCCATGAATAGGAAGGTTTGTTTTGAGAGGGAGAAGAAGTCTGATAATTGTTTTTTTAAACTGTGATTTCAGGTGAAACTATCAGATGCTACTGATGAAGGTGCACTTTACTTAGAAAATAGAGAATAACAAAAAAAAACTTGAGAGAGGCATAAGATGTTCACCCCTATTGTGGGCATGTGCCTTACACCTGCATGTGATATGGAAGCTTGGTTTTAAAAGTTACCTCTTGTTTTTTGTTACAGTTCTTGTAGTCATTGGCAGGGTGGTGAAACTGAGTGTTTCTGAACTCTTATTACCTTGGATAGTATTGTGAAAGTTGTTTTCTGTTTTATTTAGATTTAGTAGAGATAATCTTTTCCTTACTTCAAAAAAAATCTAGACATTCTTCTTCAGTTTATTACATGAGGAAGAAAGAAGGTACCCTCAGTTGCAAATGGTTTTCCAAAGAAATTTTTCTTTTCCATATTGGGTGTCTTCTGACTTGAAATAAAGTTTTGTGACAAAAGAAAGATTAAGGTTAGGTTTAAAAAAATCCCTCTGAAGTTCTGTTCATACTATTCATACTATTCATACTACTACTGTTCATACTCTTTAAAATATGTTTTTGTGGTTTTGGGTACTATGAATTGCATTTTCTTTCTAGCCTTCCTTTGAGTTCACAAGCATTCCAGGATATAAATGTTTTAATAGAAGCGTAGTATTATATCATGTTACACATATACAGATATTATTTATATAGATCATGGAAAACCTCTCAATAGCATTGTTGAAACTATGTGAGGACATAGAACTAATGACATCAATGTGAGCACAGAATTTGGTTGATTGATAGCTATGAGAAGTTTTTAAAACAAACATCTTCAGACTTTAGCATGAAAATAAATTCTGCTGTATGGTAGTATTAGCAGTTTAACAGTTCTGAATAGTTCCATTTTGTATATCAGAAAAATTATAGTTGTAACAGGTTAATGTAAGATATTCTGCAAAGGACTCAGTTTACATTCTGTGAGGTCTTTTTCTACTTTCTACTTACATGGATGTTTTCAGCAAGAGTTCCAAGAAAAGAGACTATCCAAAACATGGTGTGTCTCTGCTAACTGGTTTTTTATGTTTTTCATCATCCTGCCTATTCAGCTTTCCTCTTCACAAGTGCCTCGTTTCTTACTGTAATAATCCTTAAAGTGCTTGGAGTTTCAATCTTACTGGATTTAAAGATAGATATTTAACAAAAATAAAACCCACAAAAGTGTATGGTTTTTATTGTGTTGCAAGCTAGGAAGGTAGAGTAGTCATCACTTATCCTAATCCTGTCCCTTTTACTTGGTCAGCTGTGGGCTGCATGGGAGGAGAAAGAGAAGAGCCTAATGGGCTGGGCAGAGAATTGATCACTTGGAGAGGAGAGTTGTTAGAGGAGCTTTGCTTTGAATTTTCTGATGCTTTTCTGAAAGCAGGCCGTGCTCTCTAGCAATATGGAGTAAATCTTTAGTCTTTTGCCTTTCATTCTTTTCTGACTTACTTGTTGTTACTGCTGTTTTGGTTGTGTGCTTTTCCTGTTCTGTTAAAGCATCTTTCCTACTCTGTTCTTATTTTTATCTTCTCTATTTTACCCTTGTGCTGTGTTACTGCAACCTTCATTTGTCTCCTGTCAGCCCCAAATTGTACAGCATGTGATACTAAAAACAGCTTTGATGTCCTGCTCTAAAAATGCTCTAAACCAAACAATACATGCTTCAGCTGTGTAAAAAAAACCTATTTTTTTTCCTTAAGAGAACCAGCTTATTTCTTGTAACATTAAGATTTTCCCCATCATATCAGCATATGGTATTTGTCAAAATTATAAAGGATAAAAATATCAAAATAAATGTATAATTTGCTGTAACAACATTGAACTGATGAGTAAGGCTTGGGAAAATACTGCTTAAAGTTTTCATGAAACTATTGCTTAAAACATTGGCATTTTAACAAATGAAAGATCTGACATTTGGTAGGTGTGAACAATAGCTCAGAAACATATCCTGCAAGTATTGCATGCCTGATAATGAGAAGTAACACTTCAACACTTGAGACAGTTTGGATCCTAGACAAATGTTGACATGATTTACTTAGTGTGATAGATCTGATTTTTATGAGTAATTTCTTAGTAGAAGCTGGGACAAATTATTAGCATGTGTAGAACCTGTTGTTTTTTTTTTTTTTGTCCTTCATTACAGAGTTCTGCAATGGGAAGTTAGTAAAGGACATGAGAAGGGATATAGCCCCATTTGAGATCTGATGGTATTTTTAGTGCACTAAGGAAAAAAAATAGCAACAATTAAAGGCTTATCAGGTGGTTGTAGGTGTGAATAGTGCTACTAATTCCAGTGATACATAATGTTATGTGTGGTGGTAATGCAATATTCTTCTTAGTTTTCTTACTAAAAGTTTGGAGTAATATTGTTTTGACCAGGGTTATTGTTTTGTTGTTGTAGCTTTACATTTTTATTTTACTTTTAAGATAAATGCTGCTCAAAACCGTGTGGAATGGGGATTTCTGTGCTATGGGCTTTAACATGTTTAAGAGTGTTACTTAAGTCCAAGTGGTGGAGGATGATGCTTCAAATAGATATATGCTTAATACATTGGCAGATAAGTAATGAAGATTGATTTCTGCAGAAATAAGGTTGAGCTTTGGCTCAGTAGCCTGTGTCAGACACCTGCTTTATTCTTACACATGCTGTGCAGTGAGCCTGCATCACTGAGTCTGATAAAACGTTTGAGTACTGAGCTTGTTTACAAAACCCATTGAGCTGAATGGGAGCTTCAAAGTTTGTTAAAGAAGCCCTCCTGTGGGGTCACGGGGTGCAGGAAGGACCTCCATGCTTTCCAAACGCCTTCTCAGAGAGGAGCCGGGCTGTGGCTGGATCTGGTCTAGCCCCAGACTTTGCAACGGGTTTTGTCTAAAGGATCACAGAGGTGTAATTGAACCTTATACAACTCTGTCCTGCAGGATTAAGGATGGCAAACCATATATATTTATATAAAAATATATGATGTATTATGATAATGATTAGATATAAATAATTTACAGAATTATTTACTACACAGTGCAGGAACTGTAACAACCATTATTGTGCACTATGAAGGAAGCTGTACTGAAGCAGTTGTATCAGACCTGGCAAAACAATTAAGTAGATTGATGTTACTCACCCATAACAATGACCTTGGGCAAGTCTCTTTAGCTCAGCCTCAAGGAGTAAGAGGAGTAACCTAGAGGGATGTTACCCATTTAAGGGAGGAATCTCCATACATACACTCCAAGAAGGCTTATGTCAGAAAACCCTGCATTAAAAATTGGGACTGAGCTTTTATATTATAAAGTGACTGATGATGGTAAGATGTCAGGTCAGAAGTCTCCATCTGTGTCAGCTCAGCAGCTCTGGACAAGTTATCAGTAGTATCACTTGTTTGTTCGTTTATCCAGGAACAGATCTACCACACCTTCATCTCACTATCAGGATGTTTAGCTTTGGGACTGATGAGTCAGGCTGGTCTCAGCGTTATTCAACACCAAAAGCAGCATGGTGCTCCCTTCTTCATTTGCCGCTTGTAGGTTTGCAAAAGGCATTGTTCAGGTTGGTTCACAGCATTCCAGGCTGAGCATCCTGCTACACCACTAAACAGGGATACCAGAACGGTCAGCACGATGAAAATAATATGCATGCTAGCTTGAACATCCTTATCTCTATCACACTTTAATTAATATGAAATGTATAATATTGTATAATAGTAATGTACCATATTTTAAAAGCATCTCAATTATTTTAAGTTTTATGATTGAAGATATGTGAGTGTAAGGACTGAATAAAGAACTGGATCTTCTTTTAAATAAATATTGTTTTAAAAAATATGTCTTCATTTCCACTTTGTCTGTGTTCCAAAGTATTTTTTTAAATTATGTTAATTTGGAAATCATATTGTTTGTCTTCAGTTTTACCATTGTCATGAATTATTTTCAACCTTTTACACATTGGAGCATGAGCCAGTGCAGTTTTGCGCAGGCAGAGCTGGCATGCACACTGTGTTGCAAGATGATTTAGAGTTTGAGTCATGATACTGGTACAAAGCTGGATCTTTTAGTTTTGAATCTTTTCTGAGGTTTCAGGGACTATTTGAAAATTATTAGTAAACAGCATCCCATTGACTTCCCATGTTTACAGCAACGAGAGAAGAAAACAGCTGTCCAAATAAAAACACCTTTCAAGAGTAAGAAGCTAAATTTGAGGAATTTGAGTTCGTCCAGTGTTTTCTGTGTGCTGGTTTCATTTTAACTCAACACTGTCCGTTTAACAATAGTCAAATTACTAAAGTTTTCACTTCTGAGCTGTTTCCTTGAAGTATTATAAATTTAGAGGTGGTGGGGAACATAGAAAACATAGAGAAGAGTCCACTAAACTAGAAAAGTATAACTTTGCCCTAGCAGATCTGTTTTACTGCTTAAAATAATTTGTGTTCACCATAAAATTATTTGATGTTTTGTGGGGCAAGAGGCAAGAAAAAGGGGAATATTTAGATTTAGTGTCTATTTTTATCTTTTCAGTCTCTGCTTCAGCTGAATTCCTCCATTTGTAATTAGAGTACTCAGAGTGTGATGGTGACTGTTATACACCTTGTTATACACCTTGTTATACTGTTATACACCTTGTTTTTTTCTCTGCCTGCAATGACTGATTTAGGCCCCAGCTTACACCAAGCCTTGAGTTTTCCAGTAACATGAAGGGACATGAGTGATCTTTGTACCTCAGCAAATGAGGGGTCTCTGAGTCGTGTCCTGACAAGTAGCATGTGTGAACGGGGAGCTCGCAGAAGACTGTTCATGTCAACAAGGAGCAGTGTTCAATCATGGTGGTGCTGTTTCCACACTTCATTCCTTTGAGTCCAGATGGAGCATTTGGAGTTGTGGATGTGAGAGGTTGTTTTACAAGTTAGAGAGAAAACCTTTGTAAAAACACAACAGTTACTGCCTTTCAGGTGACTTAAAAGTAATGCTTTTCTCTTCCAGCAGTTCTCTACAAATCATGCTTCCCATGAAGTCAAGAATGACTTGTGTCTTCTATTAAGCCTGGCTTTCTGTCCTTTATTCAAGATTAAACCGTTGCATGCCTCTGGTTTGTGCTTGTACATCTGTGCCAATTCCTGTGAGCTTCTGTGGGCCCTGAGGCTAGGACCCACCTTGTTTCAGTGTGACTGACATGCCAGCTTTGCGTTTCTAATTCTGCATTTTTAATGATCAGTATCTTGCAAATCTCTCTAGTTTCATACACGTGAGCTAGTACTGATATTTTATCATAGGAAATTTCTATAGATAAAATGCATTATAAAATAGTGCACTATAATGCACTATAAAATAGTGCACTATAAAATTCTATAGATAAAATGGTTTTAGTTTTCCTTCTTCAAGGAACTTAAAACTTTGAAAAGCAGTAAGGTTCATCTGGACTAGAAATTTATACTAATGTATTCTGCTGATTTGTTTATGATTTTGGATGTGTATTCTCTGGATTCTTGAGGGTTTTTTTTGTGTGTGTGTTTGTTTTGTTTGATTATTTTGCTTTAGCAAATATTCCTTTATTAGCAAAGTACCTGCCATTGCACTTGAAGCAAATAATTTCTTAAAGTATGTATTTCTTATTGCTTGTATTGCTTGATCTGAGGTATTTCTAATGATACTTGTACATTTCCAAAAATAAACAAGATTAATGCTATTATAAAACTGACATCCATTTGTGCAAATTACTGTTAATGAGTTTTTATGTAGATCTTATGCTCAAAATCTGTCACTAGTTTTGATTTTTTTTCAAACTAGTAAATGCTTTTAGTTGCACTGTCTTCACATTTCACATCTTTTTTGAAAAAACTGTCCTTGCATTTTGCAAGTGTCTTTGTATTTACACTATATGCTCTTCAATAATAATGTAAATTTTGTTTGTTTTAAACAATTTTTTCTAGACCATTATTTCCATCAAGATTCTGTGATATAATCAAGTTCATGATTATTGCCTGACTATTCAATCTAAAATGGTTTGAAACTTACAGGCCACTCTGTGCTTTACAAAAAATAACCAGCTTATGGTTGGGTGTTCTTGCATACTTTTCATACTTCTCTGTGTGTTAATGTATGTCTCTGCAATTCTGAAACAGTGTTTCACTTTTTGCCTCCTTCCTTCAGCAGTGATTTCTTCTGGTCATGGCAGTTTGCTGTGGCACTTGGGATCAGTCACATTCTCCAGACATTTCTTGTCAACCACTGCACGCTTTCAGTAATCCCATTTTGAATGGAAAATCCTATAAAATGTTGTGTAGGCTTCTTACCACAGCAAACTACTGCTCAGGAGCTAATAGTCCAGAGCAGTGCATTTGAGTAGATAGTTGTTCTTTAGTTGTGTTTATTTTCTTTGAAGATTGTTTTGTTGCAGGGTGTCTCTGTATCTCATTGTGGAGATTTGAAAAACATAAATCACTTTGAGCTGACTGCCTATAGCTTTTTGTACCCTTGAAAACATTTTCCTTCTTGAATATCCTGTTTGTTTAGCAGCAGTCCTTAATTTTGAGTAACTTGGGTTCGAGGGTAAATAAGCCACGTAAACATGGTCATAATCAAATTCATACTTCATTCTAGGTGACTATAAAATTGTAAAACATCCTTTTTTGTTTCTTATTAAAACAGACTGACTCTTGAATAGAGTTGGCATAGGAGGAGGAGATGAAAAGCATCCTTATGTTTCTGACCCTTAGTATTCTGGGGACTGTATTCTAAAGAATCTTTCAGTTGGACATGCAAGGGTGTTTGAAGGGAAGGAGATTTACTGAATTTCACATGATGTAACATCATAACAGAATCAGAGAATGATGGGGGTTGGAAGGCACCTCTGGAGTTAATCTACTCCAACTTCCTGCTAAAGGAGGTTCAGCTGGAGCAGGCTGGACAAGATCTTTGTCCAGTCTGGTTTTGAATATCTCTAAAGGAGCCTCCACAACCTCTCTGGGCAGCTGCTTTCAATGCTCTGTCACCGTCAAAAGAAAAGTTTTTCATTGTATTCAGATGGTCCCTCCTGTGTTTCAGGTTTGTTCTAGTTAGGTTTCCTCTAACCAGACTGCCCGGCTGATTGCAACCTTCTGAGCTCTGCCATTTGGCCAGTTCTCAAAGCAACAAAAATAATTCTTAGATGTTTGAAAGAAAATGGAAAAAAAATGCATTCAGAATCTTCTAAGGGGCATTCAGCTTTGGGAATTTCCCAGGAAGTGATTGTCTCCTCTAATCTCAGCTATTCCTGCTCATTTCTAGAAGGCAACAACAAGGTCGAGAAAAATAAATACTATGTAGCCTGAGACCTATAACAGCCATAGAGTAGACAAGATATAAATATTTTTTCTTGTCTTACATTGTCATAAGTACACTAAAATAGTGTAACTGACCACCATCTGTAAGTGCTTTTTAACACTGCTAATAGCATAACTCTGTTAACAGCCTGCAGGCATTTTCACAGCTAAGCATATATATAGAAATAACATGTAGCTGCAAAGGGAGACCTAGGTTTAATTGCACCAAAGGAGGATAAAAACCATGTGAATCAACAATTCAAGCAGTAAAAATTGCAATCAGAAACCAAGGATACAGAATAATCAGGAAAGATTTCTGGTGGACCAAGAACAATTTTTTGTCCTAAAGAAATGAAGATAATAGGGTCAGAAGCAGATGAGATTGCTTCCCACAGTTTTTGGTGGAGGAGAGTATGACTGTTAAAAAGACACAGTGACAGCAAGGAGACATACAGAAGAAAGAAGTCCATCACCGTGGTTCCTGCTTCAGAGTCCCAACAGCTCCCTCACCTCTTTGCCTCCGTAACTAAGACTGTCAAGGACCACAGCCATCAGTATTTAACTACATGGCATCAGCTCAGTGGTATTGTGTACTCAAAGCTAATTTAGGATAAGGTGATTAGGGCCTAAGTGTTTGAATATGTAGTGATAATGGCTGATAATGATTAAGAACTTAACCACCGGCAGTGTGTTGTTAATGAATGTCAATCTAGTTAAGCTTGGTTATAAAGTTTGCAACTGGTGTTATTTATCAGATTTTCAAATCTTCCCATCACAGCTACTTTAAGCTTTGCCGTGTTAAGCAGTAACTGCTTATCAGGACAGGGACACTTGAATCGGTTCTGCAGATTTTTCTGTTTAAAGCCTAGAATTGGTTTTTCGTTGTTAAGAAATTACAGGAATCACGGGATAAAGATGCGATTACCTGTTTGGAGTCAAAGAAATTGCACACAGTTTCATTAGAACCCCATGCCAGTGGATATATACTTTTATTTTGTGTGTATCTAGCTAGGAATCTGTCATGTTCTTATTGTAACTTGGCACTCCATGCATAATTTATGTTCTGTAAGCTCTGCATCAAGCCACTTGCTTGTGAGCCTTTCTATTCTGTGATCTTAAGTCACAACATCTTATTATATTTTCTTGCTTTTCCTGTTTGCAGTACAAGCTCCAGATTCACAGATTAGATCAAAGTAAAGATGAAACAAAAAAATCCTCTTGAATTGATTGCTGTTTTAAAAAGTTGACTGTTACACTCTGTCTCTTGTCCCAGATCCACATACGTCCCATATCATCAGTATGTGCGTGATCACTAATTTCTGTTTCATTCAGTTTTATGTCGAGTCATGTAAATTTAGTCTGGCTGCCAGAATTGTTCTCTGATGTGATTTCACAAGCCAAGGGAAAGTCCTGTGTAATGTAAATTTCCTGTAGAAATCTTTCTTCAAGTCTTTCCCTTCATTATTTTTCATGCTCAACCCTCATATCTTTTGGTACTGAGAACAGATTTTTTTTTCCCCTGAGAATAAGAAAGAAAGGCACAAGTACTAAAACTCACACAGAAAGAAAAGCAGAATTGCTCCCTACCTGTTAGTGTGTTCTGACCGCTTCATCTCCCTTTTCTTAAAACAGCTGCAGTAAGACCATTGTCCCTCCTTTTCCCTGCCCCTTCCCTTGCACTGGAAAAAAAAGGAAGTTATCACAATGATAGGCTTTCCATACATGAGAAATCCACAGAAAGTGAATGTTTCTAGTTTCTCTTGCTTACAAACTTCAGAGAAAAATCAGTTAAAATAGGTTACAAAGCTAATATGACATTGATCTTGATACAGAGGAGAAATGTCAGTGTGAAAAACTGCCTTTTTAATGTGTTTTGTGGCTGTGGCTCATTTTACCATTGCTGAAATCATAGAATATGCTGATTTGGAAGGGACCCATGAGGATTATCAAGTCCAACTCCTGGCCCTGCACAAGACACCCCAAGAATCACCCCAACTCTGCCTGTGTTTTAGCAACACATAAAAGTTGTGGAAAATGTTTGAAATAATTTAAATTTGTGTTTTGGCTTCAGCTGTGGAGAGAGAGTACCATAAAATTTAGTTTGCAAAAATTGCAATGCATAGTGTAGCATCACCAATGTGATGGCCAGAAATGTTTGTTATCTTGAATGAAGGCATCAGTAGCTGCATTCATGACACAGAAGAATAAATGAGAAAGGGTTTAGTAAAATTTAAAATTCTAATATAGTTTGGTGGAAAAAAAAGTGACTGATAAATGCAGACAGCTTCTTCATATTTGTGAGGGACTACTCTGTTCCAGATTTTAAGGCTGCTGTTGCCCTTTTGTATGCAACTTTATATGTAAAAACCTACTCTTTGTACTGGAATTGGTAGTGAATAATCTTAACTCACAACTGAAATTAGCTAACCTTTGGGCATGTGAGGGACTTGAGCTGGCAGTGCAGCACTAGGCACCAGCATATGCAGCTCTGTGTGTCTTTGCTTCTGAGTGATGTTGCTACACTTTTGGAAGACCTCTGTCTGTATGGCATTTATACAGCTCCGTTGTCCTAAATTAAACTTTTCAGTTTTTAATCAGGAAACTTTAAAAGTAGCTTGTTTCTATAGCATATTGTTGTCTGGCAGTGTATTGCATGAACACAAATGTGTGGCTATGGTCAGAAGCAAAATGATTAGTGTGACAATGCTGAACAACCTTACAGAAGTTACTTGTTTTCTTTTTAAAGACTGCTGTCAGTAATGGTGGGCTCACATGTACAGGACTGTGATACAACATTTGAATTTAAGGACATATTTCTGTGTTAACGTAATTAAATGCCTGCTTGTGTTCGTATATATCAGTAGATATAGACACCTATGCAGTATTTGGGTTTAGATGTGTGTGTGTGTCTGTTTGTGTACTTTGGAATATGTGTGCGTGCAGTGGTTGAATGATGATGTAGGATAGGCACAGGTATTTGCGAGCAAATATGAAAGTGATGCTTGGACTCTTTTTGTCAAAGGTAAACCAAAGCTGCATATGTAGACATATTTTGCCACAATAAATGTATCGAATAAATGTTGGGCTTTTTCCTTTTTTTTCAATAGTACATTGAATTGTTTTTATTTCAAAAGAGAAAAAAAATTAAAACATGCAGAATACCTAGTGCCTGCTTTAATGTCACTTTTACTGTAGTTCTTTAATGTGCCTTAGTCAATTTTGTCTTCTGATTTTATTTTTTTTTTTTGTAGATGGTGTAAAAGAATCTCAGTTGCCCAATCAAGATGAACAGAATGGCTTTCTTCAACAAGAAAATAGAACATCCATTTTTAGAATTATATCTACAACATGAAGCATTTAGCAGTAGCTGTCTTTGAGAACATTCATCTATGACCTGAAATGTCCTGATCCTGGGAAAAAAAATGGGATTCCATTAATTAAGTCTATAATTTTTAAATGCATTTTCATCACTAATTATATTTGCTTATTCACAACACGGAATTCATAAACCAGAGATTATTTTAACACATGCACACATTTTGTTTTACATTCAGTATACAAGATACATCATTTTAATCAAATTTTAAATAATCTTTTAAATTATCTATATTTATTAATAAATGAAGTCTTGGCAAGAATTTGTCATCCATGGACATGAGTAAAGCAGATTGCCCCGGAATGGATGATACTTTTGTGTTGGGCAAAATCAATAACTTGAAAGTAGAGCAAGAAGACAACAGCATTAACTGTACTCTTGAAAGAACGGATATAAAGTCAGAACAAGATGATTTCAAACATGCAGACAGTAGTGATGAACAGGAAGACAAAGAAAAGAACTTCATTACAAACAACTCTGGCAAATATTTGTCTACAGAAAATGAAGATGATTATGGATCACTTTTTTCTCAGTATAGTAATACGCTGTATGATGTAGCAATGGAAGCTGTGACACAAAGCCTCCTTTCTAGCAGAAACATAAGCTCCAGAAAAAAGTCACCTGCTTGGAACCATTTTTTTATATCTCCTAGAGATAGCACTAAAGCAATATGTATGTACTGTATGAAAGAATTTAGCAGGGGTAAAAATGAAAAGGACCTGAGTACAAGTTGTCTCATGAGACACGTGAGGAGAGCACATCCCACTGTACTAATTCAAGAAAATGGAACTATGCCAGGTATATCTTCCTTTTCTTCATCTACATTATTGCTGCCACCTCAGTCTGCAGATGTTGGAGATCTGAGTTCTATGTTATCCCCCATAAAACTGGTCAAGAAAATGGCTTCTAAAATACCATCTCCAGATCGAATAATTGAGGAATCTGTTTCTATTGTTTCTTCTGAAGAAATATCAGACCTCTCAGTCTCTGAAAAGTGCAGCAAAGAAGAAGTCATGGTTGGTTCATCTCCACAGCAAGCCAACAACCAATATGATGACACTGTTGAGAATGTAGCAGAAAAAACAGTTGTAATTCCAAAGAGTGCATCGGGTTCTAGAAGGAGATCCGCTGTCTGGAAACACTTCTATTTGTCACCTCTAGATAATTCTAAAGCTGTTTGCATCCACTGCATGAATGAATTCAGTAGAGGAAAAAATGGAAAAGACCTAGGAACGAGTTGTTTAATAAGACACATGTGGAGAGCCCATCGTTCCATTGTCCTGCAAGAGAATGGGGGTGGTACCAGCATACCACCTCTCTACACTGCACCTCCTACTCTCTTGCCTTCTTTACTACCATCAGACAGTGATCTGAATTCTATGTCATCCTCTCCTGGAAAACTAATGAAAGAACCAACTTCTGTTTCCTCTTCTCCAGACAGAATCTCCGAGGAGATCCATACTAATCTCACTTCGGGAGATACTCTAGTGGAAGACTCAATGCTGTCATCTTCTGATGATATAGGGGAAGTCTCCTTTGTTTCATCTCCTGAAAAACAGTGTGAGGGATTAGGTCCACTAATATTTGAACCTACTGCTGTGTTTCAGCAAAATAAAAGGATTATGAAAAGGCTTAAGTCAGAAGTCTGGCACCACTTTTCACTCTCACCTGCAGACAGTCTAAAAGCAGTATGCAGATACTGCAGTTGTATGATAAGTCGTGGTAAGAAAGGAGATGTGGGCACAAGCTGCTTAATGAGACACCTATATAGACGCCATCCTGATGTAATTGGAAACCAAAAGAGCTTTCTTGATGTGAGTTTGGCAAATTCACCTTATGCCACTTTGGCTTCTGCAGAATGTTCATCCTCAAAGTTGACTGACTTGCCTACAATGGTTACACATGATAATCAAATTATATTTCCTGTTAATAGTAAGAAGACCTCAAAACTGTGGAATCACTTTTCAATTTGTTCTGCAGATTCAACAAAAGTAATATGTACACACTGTGGACGTATAATAAGTAGGGGGAAAAAGCCAACAAACCTAGGCACGAGTTGCCTTCTAAGACATTTGCAGCGGTTCCATAACAATGTTTTGAAAACTGATGTCCCAGAGACAGTGTTATCCTCATCTACGGATAATCACATGCCACTCCGCACAGAATTACTAGGATCTTCAAATTTTGATGAAACCAATGAAAAGTTTTGTGACTCTCATCCAGTTGCCAAAAAAATCACAAGTCTTGTAGCTGAAATGATTGCACTTGACCTTCAGCCATATTCTTTTGTAGACAACATTGGCTTTAACAGGCTGCTTGAATATTTGCAACCTCAGTATTCTTTACCTTCTCCATCTTACTTTTCTAGGACAGCAATTCCAGATATGTATGATAACGTAAAACAAATAATTATTTCACATCTTAAAGAAGCTGAAAGTGGAGTGATCCATTTTACATCTGGAATATGGATGAGCAACCAAACACGAGAATATCTAACCCTGACTGCTCACTGGGTAACATTTGAGTCTTCATTTCGACCACAGTGTGAGGATTACCATTGCTCAGCACTATTAAATGTATCACAGATCGACTGCGACTACAATGGAATCAGTATTCAAAAGCAGCTAGAATACTGGTGGGAAACGTGGATTACTTCAATTGGACTTCAGATTGGGATTACTGTTACTGATAATCAGAGCATAGAGAAAACTTTAAATGAAGGTGATCACTCAAGTGTACAATGTTTTAGTCACACTGTTAATGTAATTGTAAATGAGGCTATTAAAAGCCAGAGAATGGTTCAGAATTTGCTTAGTATTGCAAGGAAGATCTGTGAACGTGTCCATCGGTCAGCAAAAGCAAAAGAGAAGTTAGCTGAGCTGCAGAAAGAGTATGAGTTGCCTCAGCATCAGCTAATACAAGATGTTCCATCCAAGTGGAATACATCGTTCCATATGCTTGAACGCCTTATTGAACAGAAAAGAGCAATTGACGAAATGTCGATAGAGTGCAGCTTCCGGGAGCTGATAAGTTGTGATCAGTGGGAAGTCATGCAGTCAGTGTGTCACGCACTCAAACCTTTTGAAGCTGCAAGTAGGGAGATGAGTACACACATGTCTACTCTAAGCCAAGTGATTCCAATGATTCATATACTTAACAGGAAAATAGAAATGCTTTTTGAGGAAACTATGGGCATAGATACTATGCTGAAATCTTTGAAAGAAGCTATGGTGAGCAGATTGTCCTCCACACTTCATGATCCAAGGTACATTTTTGCTACACTTCTGGATCCCCGGTATAAAACATCGTTATTTACAGAAGAGGAGGCTGAACAATATAAACAAGACTTAATCAGGGAGCTGGAAATAATGAGTTCTACCTCAAATGATGATAAACCTGTTTCCAATGGATGTGATATAGGTTCACCATCTACAAATTCTTATGGGGAAGATAATCTCTGGTCACTCATGGGTGACATGAAGAAAACAAAAGACCTGAAAGAGAGAGCAAAGTTACCAGAGGAAATGGTGCTTTCTTATTTGGAGGAAGAAGTGCTTGAGCATAACTGTGATCCTCTAACTTACTGGAACTTTAAAAAGTCATCTTGGCCAGTACTGTCAAAATTGGCTGTCAGGTTCTTGGGTTGTCCACCAAGCATTGTTCCTTCAGAGAGATTGTTTAATACATCCAATGAAAGCAACAACTTTAGTCAGTCAAGGTTAATGATTGAACACTTTGAAAAGCTTATCTTTTTGAAAGTGAATCTTCCTTTAATATACTTCCAGTATTGAAACTAATGAACAAACTGCTAGACTAAATCTATTGTTGCTCACTGGATATTAATATCTATAACTTGGATTTTTAAATTGCTCCAGTAGGGGCCATGTATGACATCTAATCAGTGACTATAATTCCAAATTTTAGATTCATTTTTTTCAGCTTTCAATATGTCTACATGTGCCTTATTCATAGTACTTCAGGCCAGATATTGTATATATGTTTTTTAAAAGTTCACACTAGAGATAGCCTGTCTCGTCAAATTATACAAAATTATGTAGGTTTTAATCCATAATTGTAAATGAACTTTAAAAAGCGCAGTCATTTGTTTTAATAGAATGGCAAAAAAAAAAAAAGAAAAAAAAGATGTAAACAGTTCTATTCTGTAGTTTTTTATTCAATTATTATGTAAAAACCATAAACCAGGTACTGTATTTTAGTTGAACATTGCTTTAATTGCAAGAAAACAGGTTTTGTAGTTGTCAAAAGAAAGCTGTACGTGAAAGATGGGGTTCAAGCTGTCTTTTTATCATATGATGTTTTTAACTGCAAGCCCTAAAGTACTTAAAGGATTAAGAAGTTATTGAGGAAGATGTGTTTACAGGAGACTGTTGACTTAATATCTGAAAATAAATCTTAAATTTAACATGAGATGGAACGTCACTTATACAGCAATCGGTAGTAAAACTTCCCATTCTGGGGTCTCCTGTTCAGGCTTTACATTTTAAGTGAATTACAGAAATATTCTGGGTATTTATAAAAGGTCTTTGGAAGTTCTCAAAGTTTGTGAATTAATGCTTGTTATTTAATGCTGTGTACAAAAAAGGCAAGAAACTTACCAGGAAGACTCTAAATGTCATTCTGAAGCCTTTTCTAATCTTTAGTGCATCAAAACTATAAGGTCCCTATTGTAAAAATTGAGCCCTTACTCCTAATGTAATTTCAATTGTGTAGAACAGCCTTTCTTAAAGCTCCTAGTACAGAAATAACTGATCTTCTGGTTTTCAGTAATAGCCTTATGGATATGGTGCACTGCTTAGAACTATATGTAGTAGGGTTGATTCCTGACTGTTGGTGTCCATCAGGCAAGTGGGATATAAAGCCCTTAAAGTTTCAAATAAGGTGGAAAAAATAGCCAGCATTTTAATTTGAAAGGAACATTCTCCTTAGTTTTTCTCTAGAAAGACTTATCTTTTAATTTCAGTTTTCATTGAATACATTTTTGGGAAACAAGTCATCATTTGCCTATGACCTTTTAGAAAAGTTGTAGCTTTGTTAAAATACTCTACCTATGCCTAATCTAATTTTGCATTTACTATGTTTTAGTGTATTTATAAATGGTGAACTCAGTTTCTGAAATTAAACATTTTATTTGCAATTTTCCAGTGGTAGTCAACACTGCCTTTTATTTTCAGATGGATTTAAGACAACCATTGACTAAAAATTAATTCAAACAATTGTAATCATAAATGTACCACAGAACAAGTTATTTGAAAAGACAGGTTTTCCATTCAGCTCTTTGGACTTGAGCCTGGATTCTGCTTCTTTTCATTTTCCAAAACTGTTTTAACTTCAGGAACATTGGTTGAATTACTTCCCAAGTGGCTCTGGTTTCCATGTGTTGTTTCTCTAAACATTTTACAGTTTCAGGTATTTCAAGTGTTATTCCATCATGTTATGTTTATATCTATACAATTTAAGTAAATGACTACGTAGTGCACTTGGGAAAGACTAATACTGCTTTTTTCCCTGCAGTGTTTTAAAGGATGATGTTTACTTCTATCAACAGCCAGCATCTCTTTGTTCTTCTAGAGTTAAATGAGAACAGCACACATTTTTCCTGCAGTAATAAAACAATTTGGTCTAGTTTATATGTAGCTGGAAGTAGGTGAGTTTGAAGCAGCTTATTGGGAAACATGTTTAAATGGTTACTGGTTAATTATTATCTCAGTCTTTTTCTTCTACATTTTAACTGTGAATATAACCTTGACCCATGTAGAGGAGATTTTTAATCTCTCCAAACCAGTGGAGAGGAGAGAGGATAAAAAAACATTTTTCTTTATAAATAAGTGATACAATTTTCACTCAAGGCTTGAACATAAATACAGGCTATGACTTGAAGCATTGTGGAGTCACATCAAACAAGGAGGAATGCTGGCAGTGAACAAGCTCACCTGAAAATCAGCTCTCTGGACTCAAGAATCTTGGCTCCTCTGAAGGGAGTCTTTGCTGTAGCTCCTATCAAACTCCCTGTGTGGAGAGTTGTAGTGATGGCATTTTGTAGTCCAAAATCTGCTTCTTAGTCATACAGATAATTAATTGTATAGTCATGCTTTTTGTCAAAACATCCTGAGAACACAAGAACTAGTCACTATTTTTAAAAGTAAAATTTCATCAAGTTAGGCTATTTATACCCGCAATTTCCCTTTTTCATTTTGGTTCCATTTAGATTTTTAAAGGGTTTAGTTCCTAAGACCACACTGTTTCAGTGTCAGCTTGGTAAGAATGTATTAAAGACTTATGTTAGAATTTTTAAGATAATATGCAGGCCCAAAAGACCTTAAAATTGAAGCACTTAATTCTTAAATAAAAATAAGGGAAACTGAGAACATAAAGCTGCTGTTTTCAGTTGTAAGCCTTGATCCTTATATAGGAGTTACAGGAGCATGTCCTTCAGATCAGGCATTGCTGCCTGTCAGAAAAGAATGATTCCAAAAGAAGGGCTGAAAGCTTTCATTGAAGCTTGAGGTAAGTTATTGAGTGACTGTGTTTTATGTTGGGTTTGCCTTATTAGTTTTAATACAAATTCTCAGTGATTGCTAAAATTTTAGGGTTTTACAACCTTTCTCATATTTGTAATAGAGAAGACCTCCCCAAAATTTAAAAAATTTTAAAAAGCAATTTTTACAGTGCTTACCCTTAGACTGACAAAGCTGTAAATAGTGGGAGTTCTCATCAGCCTGCGATTGTGCTGCACCAATCCCTGTGGCAGCAGACAGTTCTCTGATGCATAACATGGTGACCCTGCCACAGTGATACTTAAACAGATACTTTCAGTACATTAGCAACTTCAGAAATAAATGTAGTAAGCAGACTTTTTTTCAGTGTTAGCATTGAAAGTAAAGTGTAGATGATACTTGGTCATCATAAAAATCTTAAAGCTTTTGCTCCTTTTAAAAGTAGGCAGGTGTGGCAACTATACACAAAAATACTTTGTAGTAATAAAGGTAGGAAGGGGAAGAAGTTGAGATCTACAACAGCCTTTTCAAAGAACTCAGGTCTTGTGAAGGGTATATAATGGAAAGTATCTATTGAGATGTATATTATGCTTCAGAAACCTAAGATAATGCTTCCCCCACATTTGCTTCTTTTTATATGGGGCCTCTTTCCCTGCTCACCAAGTCCAAGGGAAGAAAACATGTTTGCAGAATTTAGTCAGTGAGCATTTACTACCAATACCCCTTGCTTCTCAAAAGTAGCTTCTGAATTTATGAAGAACTGAAATCTCAACTAGAGCAGTGTCAAGACCACGTAAGGATGTAACTGATTGAATTGGTGACAGCTCAGAGTAGGTGTTTACAGTTTCTGAGATTTCTCCCTTAAAGTAGCTTTTTTTTCCTGCCATTATTCAGACCTGACCATATTAAATTTTCATTTCATTACCTCCAAACATAGGAAAACTAAATACACACAGACACACACATATATATAATATACAATTATTTCTAGTTTTAGATTACTTAGATTTTATAAACTAAGCATTTTACTGTTACACAAACATATTCATCTTTTATTTTATTCTTAGCAACAAGAAACAGTGATTCTTTACCTTCTTGGTTTCATTGCAAAGCTGACCCAAAAGTGATTTCATAAAATGAGTATGCCAACCAGAAATAGTAACCAGGGTGATGTCCCCGACTCAGGTATCAACTTGGGTTCTAAGGACTGGATCTTTGCTTAAGCTGTCCCCAACTCTTTTATTTAATCTATGAACCAATGCCTTCTTCCAGCTTCCTAAGTTGGCGGTTTTAAAGGAAAAGGTGGATTCCATTTCAGGTAGCATATTTACCTTATACTTGGCACAAACTGATGAAGCCTTGGTACAGAACCATGGGCAGCTGTAGCTGAAATAAAGCAGAATTGGTGAAAGACTGCCTATAACAGTAAGATGTAGAATTTCAAAAGAAACACTGGCTTCCCTTTCTATCATAAAGGTCTGAAATAATCAACCAAAAAGTAGTTGTAGTTGCTCATGGTTATCTAAAGAGCTGATCTAAAATAAGTAGCTGCATACAAAATGGACCAGTTACACTTTGAAATCCTACATATATAAATAGGAAATGAAGAAAACCTTTATAGAGAGATTTGTTATTTAGCATAAGGAATTTTTGCAAATATCCTTTTAATCTTTGGTGTCATGTTAAGCAGATAGTGATGCATTTCATGTCTCACTGTTTAACAGCCTCTTAACATTAGTTTTGGCACAGTTGAGACTAATTATGTAAGCAGCTCACTGAGACAGTTGTGGCTAAGAACTCTTGCTTACATCAATGATAAGCTCAGCTTGATGAAAAGTTTTCTTTTCTTGCAAACAGTGAAGTCACTTGTACAAGAAGGAGCCTTCGAATGCTACGAAGGAATGCTCTTTGAGGGTGGTGCTAGAATGGGAGTATATAAGTCTGAGCACTTGTAGTAAAGGCAAGCAACATTAGGCTATGATTTCTGGAATTTCTGTGTAAGTTACTAAAAAATGCTGTCAGATGCAAGGGAAACACTCTCTCTTGCACTGAAATTGATACAGCAAACCAATGCTAAGAACTCATATCCATTTCCAAGTTTCTTAACATTAGAATAACTAGAAATATCCAGGAAAATAAGAATGGTCCTGGAACAACTGTAACTGCAGAAGCAGCAGCACAATCTCAAACTTTGTTCTGAATGTGTAACCTGTCTCACTAAGGGGATGTGTGAAACGGCCAGGGAGCAAGAAAAAGAAGTGTGCTCAGTGTTTCAGAATGCACTGCACAAATAGATTGCATTGAGGTTGTGTTCTGATGGATGAACAAGGTTACAACCTGAGATGTGCTCTGTTTTTCCCTCAGTGGTGGCAGAAAAATGTATTTGATGTCAGATCCAATACAACCATTCTCCATGTCTCCTCACCCCAATTTAGATCAAGAGAAAAGACCCATAGCAAGTACTTAGGGCAGGTGTGAGATGAATATAGTCTGATTTTTTCCAGCTCTTGATATTAGAGACTTTGTGAACTGGAAGTTGCTCCTTGATCTTTAGTTATTTTGATTCTTGATGCAAGTCATCTGTTCACCTTTATTTTGAAGCAGCTTTTACTTTCAGCTTCCAGAAATGTCCTCTGTTGGCAAGTTCCACAACATTTTTTTCATGCAATTACTTTATTTAGTTTTATAACAAGAATGTCCTACATCTCGGGCTGTAAGATACTGATTATTCACCTTCTTCAAGTGAAATGGCATGGTGACATATTTTTGTCCAAATAATCTGTTGGACTTTTTACAGGAACAAGCATTGCTTCCAAGAAATTAAGTCAAACTTAAAGAGCAATGTATGATGCTACACAACATTTGACCCTGGGGGAGTTTAAACAACACACCCTGAAATAAATCTCATTCTGTATCAGCATTATAGATTAACTGTACTATCTGTCTTTATGCTTTATTCAGGTTAATTCAACCTTCAGTTAATTCAACATACCTTATTTCTGTTTTTGTTAAGAAAAGCTGAATTTTATTGTAATCAGTCAAAAGGTATTTTTCTTTTAAGAACTTAAATAAGCATGAGAAATTTATTACTTTAAAGTCCCTTCAAAAATCCCAAGTGTTCAGTCACTGTCCTCCTACCTGCCCCATTCATTCTGTAACCTGATGCTTCCTCCTAATGCAGTCACCCAAATGCAGAACTTGTACTACCTCAATTCCAAGTTTGTAGAAGGAGCAGGAGACTTCCTTTATGCCTTGTATTTAGGGGAACTTAAACTCACTTTTTTCTTACACACAAGTACTCTGAATATTAATTTATATGAAAGGAGAAAATAAGCTCTGTTCTTGTGGAGCTAAAGAAAGGCAACACGAGATGTTGGAGACGAGAAAATTAATTTAAGGAGAGAGGGCTTTAGTTTCTGTTGCATGGATTGCTTGTTTTTATTCAAGCAGCCTTTAGGGAAAAACTGCAGTAATCTTCATCCCAGTTTGCCAGCTGCCCCTGCTTATTCCAAGTGATGGCCTGTGTCTGAGGCAGTTACCCATAGAATCATAGCTAGAAAGGAATACATGAGTTGGAAAGGACCCACAAGGATCATCAAAGTTCACTCCTGGTCCTGCACAGGACATCTCCAAGAAACACACCATGTGTCTGAGAGTGCTGTCCAAACACTCCTTGAACTCTGTCAGGCTTGGTGCTGTGACTACTTCCCTGGGCTGCCTGTTCAGTGCCCAGCCACCCTTTGGGTGAAGAACCTTTTCCTATTACCCAACTTACACCTGCCCTGATACATGCTGTTACAGAGGTCATACAGCCACAGGTACTGTGCTGCTCCATGCACTGCCTGGGTCACAATCTACCCCTTTTAGCTACAACACCAAAGTTACAGACTTCCAAATTAAGCACTTTCAATAACCACACATGGAGGACTAGATGTAACAGGACACAAATAAACTTCAGACACTCTTCAAAACTGCAATCCAGTATCTCTTTCCTGTTTCCTTGTAGGTATTTTATCTTTCTCTAAACAGAGTAAAAGCCCAGTTTGAGCTGATTGCTTCTATTTCCATGGGTGATGAGGCTGTGAACAGTAGTAAATCTGAGCTCCACAGCTGAACACCATCACTGGTTTAAGTCCCACAGGTAGCACCCACACACCAAAGTCTGTGGAAAGATTCTATGATGTGAGTATGAAATTCAGCAAGATGAAACTCTTCAAATGCCTCATGTGTGCATCTTCAGTACTACTTCAGACAACAGCTTGAGATGCCTATTCTGCAAGCACAGTGGCCCTAGGTTTTTTCTCTGTAGGTGATAGAAGCAAGTTCCTGCAGAGATTCTGACAGCCAGGGATTTGGAAAGCTGGAGCAACCACACAGACATTTGTATACACCTGGGCAGGATAAATTTTAGTTTGGGTTCTTGAGTTGTGGATTCCATGTGGGGGAGGTTACATGAAGTAAATTATTAGCCTTAACATGAAGGCCTACCTACATCCTTAAAAGTTTTCCTTTGTGTGGTTCCAAATGTGCAGCGATTTGCACATGTATTTCCTTCTGTCTCTAGTGAATTGTTTGATGTTCAAACTGGCTCTGGAGGAAGCTAGGTTTTCTTCCAAAGACAAGTCAAATAGATAATACTTGAATGATTTAAATTTCAAGAGCGGCCAGAGACTGGACCAACAAGTTCTGCAGGTTGCTTTTGCCAGATCTGCTCAGGCCAAGGAAGCCTGGGCAACAACAGCCACCCTCGAGGGAGCAGGCCCCACCCCACCAGATCAGTTCCACTGATATATAATCTAGACTACAAAAAGAAAACATGGTCCTAAAAACTGAAACTACACAGGTAAAGGTAGTTCCTGAATCAAGCAAATTTAAGAATAAAAAGAAAACAAACAAACAAACAAAAAAACCAAACCACTTTATTCCATAATTATATTTTACTCAAGTTTTCAGTCAGCAAGGAATAGTTTTCTGCCCATGATACTTTCAACGATTCTGACATTTTACACTAATGGAACTTCTGGCATATTACAACTGGCCCTAACCAGAATTCTAACCTTTTTTGCTTGTTCCATTCAGCAATCTATGCAGACATCCTTAACAAAAACATCTAATAAAGAAACTACAGAGCATGCAATCTTACCCTAGTTTATATAATGCAGCACATGGCACATTAGAGTACTCCTTTCCAAACTTAATAAAAAAAAGGAAAACAGCACGTATCTTAAAGTGGGCATTTTCATAGGTAATTTTTACACTGAAAATTAAGATACCATTACAGCAGAAGAGGGGAAAAAATATTTTAAAGATTATTTTTCCCAGGAAATCCAAGTTACTGCTTTTTCATGAACTGCTGGAATGAAGATAATCATCCTCAGTACTCAAATCTGTTATGGAGCAGTGCTTGTCAAGAGGTCCAACTGCTTTTTAAGTGAATGTTTCATTAGTTTGGTAGCCTACAGGGCACAATTAGGTATTAGGACGAAGCAAGGATGAATATGGCTTTCCTATGTTTATAACACCGTTGGGTTTCACACTGGCAATCTGACAGCTGAGGGGGTTACAATCCTGCAGATACATAAAGTAATACATCTTTGCACACACAGATTACAAATTATTGCCCTAGCACAAACCTGTTGGTTTTGTATCTTATACAGGACAATTAGGACATACCTGTGCTACATGATGAAACAGACTACCAAACCAAGTAGACAGGTTTTACTTAATACCACTAAACTTGTAGGCAACCTCTCTCAAACATATCTAACAATACAACTCAGCATACTGAGCATATACTGACTAGGAATGCACTGTATTATTTGTAAGAAACAGGACGGAGCTAAATACCAATTGGTACAGAGATTTTCTGTGCCTCTCCACAGAAGCTGAGTTGCAGTGCTGGAATGACAATTTGCTGCTGTCTTACATAGTTCAATCATCAGCAAAAGCACATCAAAAGGCTTACTTAAAATTCACAGTCAAGATGATAGAGGAAGTTTTTCCAACAATACTAATTTTGGTTTCAAGTTTAAAGTAAAAGGAGGTAGTGCAGTAAGGTTCAACCCAATTTTACCGATGCCAGGTATATTTGCCAGTGGCCTGTGGGTTGTTTTGTAATGTGATATTTGAAGAGGATTTGTTTCCATCAGTATGTGTGTGTAAGAAAACATCAACTGGTCTCCTGGTTTAACATCTTCTCTTTTGTCATACCTGTAAAGAACAAAGAAGATTTATTTTTATTCCTTGCTTTACCTATTAAAGATGGCTATTATTGCAGAGGCATCCAAGATGAAACACAAAAACGAACTAACATTCTCAGTTACATCTCCTGATTAAATAGTACTAGAGGAGGAAATAGTATTTTTGAAGAATGTAGGGACTCAGTCATTCCATGCAAGTCTTTCTGCTGCTATTGTAATATAAATCATGACTCCTAGAAAATTTCTTACTAGTTCTCTATTTGAATTCAGTGGAGCAAGGACTCCAAAGCCTAAGATTGTAAGAAACTGGACCAATTTTTAAGTTTTACTCTACAAGAATTGCATTTGGAGAAACATGGAGGTGGTTTTGTTTTGTTTTTGTTTGGGTTTTTTCCTGCTTTTTTTTTTCTTTGTGGGGTTTTTTAGTCATGCTAAAAAATACCTTAAGCAGAAACCTTTTTCTTCTGGTAGTCATACATTAGAGTAGGAGCCTCAGAGAATAGCAGGGAGAAGGCCTCCTTGAATGCTGGAGGAAAGGAGGAGTCTGGCAATTACAGTACTAATTTGGCACTTGTTATTTCTAAGTTCAGTTCCTTAGATCTACTACATGTTTGGGCAGGTCACTTTGGGTCAGCTTTTATAAACTGTTAAAGTACAAGAATACATATAAATTATATATGGAATTTTAAAAAAGTACTGAGTTCTAGGACTATTTATTTAGTACATTTAGGGTTATTTCTTAAAAGGATTTATGCTCAATCTAGCTTTTGGCAGTGATGTGAAAGATCTAGTTTCAGCAGTTTTCATCTGATCTAAGCCCAAAACTGAAGTTCATTATCCCTTAAGAGCTGTATGAGCCCCTTTAATCTTCTAGGAATTGAGACAGATCTCCCTCACTGTCTCATGAGGACATGGTTCTACTTTGCAATAGTTATCTGTTCATTCACTGAGGAGAGTCAGGAGCAATTTATAGCTTAAAGCTTAGCATATTCATACTGGACATGGCAGCCTGTTCAAGTCCTCGATCCACCAACTTCAAAGGAGAAGAAAGAGGCAAGTTCATTCTAAAACACTCCATAACCCACTGTTAGGCTCTGTAACCTCAGTGAAGAGCAGTGCCCCTTCTTCACCTTTTCTGTTCTGTGAACTCTGGGGAGTTCCAAGAGCTCCAGCACTTGGAGTTCCCATTCTTAGGCCCCTGAATCCTTCCATACATTTCAAAGGCATCTTACTCAGGCATACTCATGTGACTTTCCTTGCAAATGTGGACATAGGTAAGGAAGCAGTGCAGTCCCAGCCCTACATACCCTTAAATGCACCAGGATTAAATCCACCCTGCATCTTTGCAGGCCTGATCTCTCATCTGCCTGAATTCACTGAAAAAAAATCTCTACTGATCTGCTGATATTTTTATAATGCTGCCTGACAGGGAAGTCATTAACATTTAAGATATTTGAAGGAAGTACTTTACAGAAAACCAGAGATTTTGTGTGAATTGTTAAATAAAATTTTGGCAACTCAGGAAGGATCCCAGGTTGACAGACTTCATATGTGTCACTAAATACACCATACAATGCAGAATTAGGCTGCACACTGAACAGGTGTTTTCTACTTTTAAAACAATTGCATGCTAATTTCACCTGCTATTTCCAAAAATATCACAATACCCCTTAGGTCGGTAGATACATCCCAACTGGCAGAAGGAACAGCATTACTGTGTTACAACCTTACCAACTACTAATTTCACATTTTCTTCATCAGCAAGTAAAAGGCCTTTCATCTGGCTGCATGCATTTCTAAATTTTATTATTTTTAAATACTTTAAGCTTGCACAGCATATTTATTCAGGGTTCAAAGAGACTGCACTAATTGAAGACGAGATTGTAACACCTGTTCCGTGTAAGAACCTGCATCAAGCTCCTTTCAATCACCCTTTGAAGAAAAATAATAGATTGCTTGCATTTTTCTTGAGGCAAATAGATCTAATCTGAGCACACTACTGAAAGCTGATAACTTCGAGACACTTTTATTTATGGACTGCAGTTATCTGATGAATCATCAGCCTTCTCAGCCACCCCATCCCTAATCTGTTTCCACCTGACATATACTGTCAATGAAGAGGTTAAGTTCGTTTTCACCCATCTGAAAGGATGTCAGTTCCTTGGACAATGAGAAAATGGACAGTTGGTGCCAATAAACTTTGCACTACTGTGCTGTCAGACCAAGTGGCAGAACTGTGTATGATGCTCAGTTGGGGATTTTGTCTGATTTTTTTAATATGAAACTTTATGCTGAATCAGCCCTTCCTTAAGCCTTTGTTTTGCTGAGTACAGTTAAAAGTGATAGAGAAACTGCTCTGTAGCTGTAACACCATGAAACATTTATCAGTGACAGGGATATTATTCATTCACCTTCCAATCCCACCAGGCCTTAGAAACCCAAAGCAATCCAACACTCACCAACTCAAAAAGCTCATTGGAATAAAGCACTACTGAGAGAGGAGAGTTGGATTCAGAGTATTGTGTATTTAAGTACATTTTAAAACCCTGAATATTGAAACATTTTAGCTAGCATGCACATTCTATCCCTTGTACTCTAGCAGCTTAATGTCTCCTCCCAATTAATGGTTTAAGACTTCCTCTAGATTCAGCATAAAAAAAAACCATTTGAAATAAACAGTGGATAGGTAATTATGAAGGCTTTTAACTGTACCATCATCATGAGAGTGCTTGGAAATAAAAAGGCATAGCAAGAGTGATGATTTTTCTAATACCCCTGGAAGCATTCTCCCCTTCTTCTGCTTCACTTCCAAAGTACTTTTATCTCTAAACATACCAGTAATTAAATTATGTTCATCTGATCCTGAATACTATGACTGGGGAAAAAGTCTAAAGTCTATGGTCAGAATACTACTTAAAACAAAATCTGTTTGTGTTGCTTTTGTTTGTGCAGTATGAAGGGAGGCTTTGTGTCACCTTCTAACGAATCATTTTCATTATGATAATTTTCATTTAAATTAAAACCTTATGCTTCAGCTGAAGAGGTAGGTTTAAAAATCAGAAAGGTGCCTACTTGTTGGTTTTCATCCTGAAAAGCAAATTATGCCACATCACAATGTCTCCTACTATTCACTCCAATATTCCAACTCTTTTTAAAAAAAGTGTCCATATATCACTGTTGGTCATAGTAACAAAGCACTCAACAGCCTTTCCTCAGAGCTAATGAATGAGTTCACAGCAGCAACTTCAGTGCCATCTATATGAGGGATGTTCCACATAAAACCAGACTTTCAATATTAAAATGTACACAAGCCTCACATTGCCACACATCATTCAGACAAATAATTATGTACACTGTTCTGCCAAGAAAGCTCTGTTTCACAAGGTCTAGTGGGGTATCAGACCTAGCTGCATTAAACATATTGGCATAAAGTTTGGTAAGCTAACAATTTTTGTGCTGTTTCTGATGTCTTTAGAATACCAGAATTACTAAGGTTGGCAAAGATGTCTAAGAGCATCAAGCCAAATTGTCACCTTTGCACCATCACCACATTCACCCTTAAACCATGGCCCCAAGAGCCATATGCAAACTTTTAACACTTCCAGGGATGCTGACTCC
Organism: Zonotrichia leucophrys gambelii; assembly: GCF_028769735.1. Taxonomy (NCBI): domain Eukaryota; kingdom Metazoa; phylum Chordata; class Aves; order Passeriformes; family Passerellidae; genus Zonotrichia; species Zonotrichia leucophrys. The sequence goes on along the minus strand of NC_088170.1, from coordinate 53,973,973 downwards.
ACCACTTCCCTGGGCAGCATATTCCAATGCTTGACAACCCTTGCCATGAAGGAATTTTTCCTAGTATCACACCTAAACCTCGCCTGGCACAACTTGAGGCCATTTCCTCTTGTCCTTCAAAATATTCTATGCTATACAGGCAAATCAGAATCAACCAAAACAATGAAAAAACCCTGCAGTGCTTTATTTCTGAAATGGCAGCACTGCAGACATCAAAAATTCCCTGAAGATTAATACTGTTCTTAAGCTGGTTTAATAAATATGCTGTACCAGAAATTGTGTTTGCAATACTTGTCCCTGTGCATATGCAAAAAACAAAAAAGCAGGCTACTGGCCTCAGATGAAAATACCTCATTCAGGACATACCTCCAATCAGAATTGATTTCTAGAAACCGAGAAACTCCCGTTTGTGCTGCAGCCACATCAATGTGAACAGAGACATCTACATAAATAAAGAAAATAGAATACAGTTTCAAAATTCTTCCAAGTACACTCTGATTAATAATAAATTAACAAAACATTAACAAAGAAGATGTGTGTGCCTAGTTTGAAGAAGTAGTATGCAATACATGAAAAGATATACTGAAATTAAGATTAGGTGAACATACCTCAAAGCCAGCCTTACATACCTGCTGTTGAAGGTACCAGCTCATGCAACTTCTGAATTGCCACTCCTCCAGGATAATTGAAATGTGAAACATATAAAGATGTTCCTGAATAAACAGCATTGAGTACAAGATGGATTACAATAAAGAATGATCCAAGTTTGTACAGCCAGGATCTCCGGTAGTTATTCAGACTGTTGAGGAAGAGAAAAACAAGGAAGAATAAACTGTTATTTTCTTTCACACTGGTCACTGACTACTGTGACACAATTGTTACAGAAACTCCAATTCCAGATAATAAAGATTAATAGAAATTTTATTAACTCTGTATGGCATATATTTATTACCAATTTCTAGATCAACTTCTAGTGACATTTAAATTAGAATATTCTGATTAATAAAACTAAGACAAACTTATCAATAAAGCTAAGTATTTCTGTGTTTAAAAACTTCAGCTATGAATATATTCACTTTTAGAGAAGTTTAACTCTGAACTTGAATTTGTTTATTCAATATACCCAAACAGAAATATTTAACTCCATGTTTCACAAGCCTCGCTTGTGTATTGAACCAACTCTTGAAGTAAACTGTGCTAACAGCTCAGGAGTACTGTGGAATATGTCTTCTTTTCTGGTAAATAAAGTGCATTGTAATAACCTAACAGTAAAATTAGGGCTCTACTCTCAATTCTCCTCCAGACTTCCCAAATAGTCCCACCAAAGCATTTGCTTTTCTGTGTTTCCACTTCTCTCTGCAGTCAAATGGGTACAAAGACCTCGAACTCCTTTCTACAGCACATGAATATTTCAGTATGATCCAGAGGTCAAGATGAAAAAAGTGCATAAAAACAGTACTAATAGTTTTCCTTTTGCATTTTCAGAGGGGAAAAACCAACAAACAGGATTTTGAACTTACATTCGTGAGCACATTTTAGCGGCCACTATGTTGAAAACAGGGAAAGTGTAGATGATGAAACGCAGCTCCTTGTGTGGGAGAAACGAGTACAAGAAAATAAAGCCCAGTGCTGGCAAAAGTAGAATCCGAGTTCTCTTCTCTGTTACCCCTAAAGGTACAAATATTATGCTGCATCCCAAAGCACGAGGCAGGGCTGAATAGAAATACCATAGGAAGGGAGAGGTCTTCAAGGTGAAAAGAGTTAAGGATGCTTTCACTGCTAACAAGTAAAGTAACTATTCTTTAGTATTCTTAAGTAACATTAGTACTCACAAATTTTGCAAATATGAAGTACAGTTTTTGTGTACACATTCTTCCAGCCTTTCATTTCTGTCTCATCTTTGGAGAACTAAAAGCAGTTGCTTAATTACATTCTCATTACCCAACAGAGACACATCAAATGGCACTAATGATGGGCAACATGAAATACAAAGGGAAGAAACCTGGCTTTATACTGGTAGAACACAAAGAGGCAAGAAAAAGCAGAGGAGACTTACAATTTGCAGAAACACCAAAGGGACAGACACTGTCTCATAAGTTTTAAATAGTGAAAAGCAGAATCTAACACCTTGAGTCTCAGGAGTAAGTCACATCAAGTCTTTGCTTTGGCTGGTAGTGTTCTTTTTCTCTGGATGTTTCAAAGGATACTCCCCAGTTGGAACTTTTGTTTAAAACTGTGTTATACCAGAGCACTTTCCCCTCAGGCCACACAAGCTGCCTCCAAAACAGAGAATCCACAGCAACTGTTAGCCCTAAAAGAATTAAAGAGATACAAATCTGCATGAACTAAAAACCAGGGAAAAGCAAACTAACACATCCAAATAGAACACATACAGCACATTGAGACCAACATAAACTGAAACATGCATTGTAAGCCTCACCCAAAACCACAGAGAAGGCTGAATATGTCTGTTGTGCAGGGAAGGGAAGCACTTCTGAACAGAAGCCTTTAAAGGAGCATGTTAGACATGAATCCAATTGGGATTCACCCCACTCCAATCCCAGGTTTGAAAACAAGGGTTTAATTGAGGTTTGTTTTAGAAAAGCATTAAGAGCATTAAATGTAGCCAACAATAAGAAGCTCATGTTAACTTCAAATAGTACTAAATAAATTTTTATTGTAAAGCTACAATTGTTTTTTGTGAAGTTAAAAAAACAATCACAAAGTTTGCTACTATTCATTAGGTGGAGGGACAATAAGGGATGAAAGGCAAAAAAGAAAGCAGCAAAACTGTCGGCCCCATCTCCTCTACACAGCTCTGTGAAAACTGCTCTAGTATTTAAAGATTTTGCTCAAATAGGAAAGGGGAGTGCCAGTGGTTAATTCCCATTGGGCCTCCAAACTCTTACAACATGAGGTGCCTCCAAATGCACCTGGCATAATTGTTTAGTGTTTCTACTGTGCACTCTGTGCAAGGGACAACACGCTGCCAGGGGTCCCCATGACAAACCTGACAACAGGATTTTTAATGAGGGAGGCTGGTGGAGCAGCTTAGAGTGTTTATGTGCATACACACAAGGCCCTCCATGGATGGGTAGAGACAAGGGAAGTTTTCAACCTCTCCAGCATGGAGACCACTTAAGCTGTTAAATTTCATTTAATAGTGGAGTAGAGCTGAACTGCAACTCTCCCCACAACCCTCCTGCTTGGTACCCCTGTCACACAGTTGTATTTTACCCTGGGACTCAGCTTATCACCATGGCAATAGATACTACAAGTGATAATATGCACAAGTAGCTACAGCCAGGTGCCAATTGTACTGAAGTCAACCTGCATATCTCAGCCTCTTTTAAGATCAGGACATTATACTGTAAGCATTTAAAAACAGAGGCCACAGTACCTTTCTCTGCTCTGCACACTTCTATTTCCTCACACTGAAACTTCCAAAGAAACAGAAAATCTCATCATATTAGGAAACAGAATCAAACTAAAACAATAACTCACAACACCCCACTTACCCTCTCTCCACTGCCACCCCCCAAAAAGAACCCTTAAGGGCCTCTCAACAGATGAATCCGTGAAAACTCCAGTCTTCTCTTGCACTTAATGCCATTTGCTTTCTTCCAAGCAAACACTTACCCAACCAAAACATTCCAGCAGGAACAGCATGGGAAAGCACCTTGAAAATGGAGATTCTTTTAGTTAATAACGTCACCAGGAGCATGAGGCCCAAGAATATGCAGAGCTCTGATCTGAAGACTATAATTGCCAAAGCTGAGAACCAAATGAATGGCCTTTGCTTCTGCTGTATCCAAAATGTCAATGCCAGGAGCACTGCAAAAAAACCAACAAAACAAACAAAAAAAGCCCAAAACACATCACTCAACATACTGAACTATTTATTTTCTAAAGGGTAACAATCAATGCTATCTTCTTGTTCCTCTAACTTCCCAGCAATCCTCTCTTGGTCTTCCCAGCATTTCTAGCCCAGAAATACTTCCTTTGTTAGGGAAATGTAATTTGGAATAATGCACTGCTTTATACTGCTGATGCTAAAGTAATCAGGAAAAGTATAACCACAGAAGGAACAAATGGAAACTCTTTCTAGGCAGTGTATTTAATAGCTGTTGGTGGGGGGGGAAGAAAAACAAACCTTAAGGGAGTACTAAAAGCTTCTCAAACTACGATTCATAATTATTATTGCTCAATATCAGCTGAGCAGTTTAGTTTATTCTCTTGGCTAAATATATTCTATATTCATGAAAACACAAACCCATTTCAAACACATAAATGAGACTACAGACTACTGCTGAGGGAGAAAGATTTATAAATTAATTCACATGATTAGGTGGGACACAACCCATCTCTACAGATGAAGTTGTCTCCTTTAGCTTAAATCTCGACATAGTAACGTGCTGAGGATCCTAAGGAAAACGTGAAATACTAAGGTACAAAATCATGAAACAACTTGTATTTCTTAATATGCAAAAATTATAAGAGACATTACTAGACACTTTATCTGACAATTCATCTGCTTTTGTTTATCATTTCTCACCTGTACAGGTTCTTACATCAACCTCACCATGTTATTAGCTGAACAACTTGCACTGAAGCATTTAGTGACTCAGTAAATATCTGTCACATGTGATTAATCTTCCTCTTCATCAGCTCTGGGGGAAAACTGTGTTTGTAAAGAAGGGCTTGACATTGGTTTTTTAGTTTTTTTTTTTTTAATGTAAGTATAGAAATTGCTAAATTTGTACACAGCTTCAGAAGAGGAAAGTGAATATGGTGCAGTAGGAGCATCTTCTACAATCGCATTTGAAAGTCCTTTCCTGTGCAGACCAAGTTCACAGGGATTTTTTGAACTGCAGGTATACCTCATCCCTTTTCACAGCTCTATGCTTTATGCATTAGACATGTGAACCCAATCCTCTAGCTAATCAAAGCCATCTGACAAAACCTTCATGCACTCAGATTCAATAAAACTTGACTGAACAGACACCGTAAGCATAGATGGTAAAAAGAGAATGAAATCTCAAGCTTTTTAGTCTTGTTATCACACAAATCAATCAAGTAGATATGTCAATTTGGTCTGACCACACTTTTCCTGTGCTTTAACTACTGATACATTTGAAAAGAAGTTTTAAATTTTAAATTTTTTCCTATGAAATACCTACCAAATGGAAGTGCAAACACATTAGGGAGAGTTCTTGTACAGTAAAACATCAAATGAAACTGAGTAACAGTGATGAGACAGAAGATTGATGCTGTAGTTGCTCCAAACTGTTTTCTAACTTCTTTCTGCAGCCTCCATAAGGTGTAAATCACACTGAGCCCCAAACTTCCTCGGACTATCAGGAGAATAAAAACAGGAATCAAAGAGTAGTATCAGATGGATCACTGATGAACAGCCATGTTATATAATGTAATGAAAGACATTCTGAAGATTAACACTTAAGATACCACAATATAACTACCTTCAAAGAAACAAAAAAGCCAAACAAAATTCCATTTAGGTTATCTGTTCTAATCCACTTTTAACCTGTCTGGTAGTTCTGCACAAACGTCAATGCTTCCATGCCAAAGTTAACAATCCTTTCTGAAGTGTACATGGGGGGGAACTCTCTGAAGAGACTTGAGACACTTGTTTTTTCTACACTGCCTGACATTTGTTAGCAAAGACTTTCTGGGTGCTGTTAGTTACTCCCAAAGAGGGAGCTGAATGGCCATGCTACCTCAAGTACCACAGCATGGGTTTTCCTTCACTGAGGAAAAGAATATCACAATTTAACTATTGGTCCAAATGTAGCAACTATGTTTTAACTGGTGCTCTAATGGGTGACATCTCTGAGGATTCAAAGTTCTCATACCTATCAGCTGGGAATAAAACTTGGACATTCTTAGCACAGAAAGTATGTAGATAGCCGGGCTGGAAAGAGCAGCAATAAAAATTGGTCCAAGGAACGTTCTTGGGACAACTCCAGGAAATTCATGATGGTCATACTGCAAAAAGGAGAATCTACTTAAAATAAGCAAATTAGAAACAGGGGAAAATAAATCATATTCACACCGCATTTATCCTACAGATACTGCAGGGAACTGCCATCTTTAACACTGTCCAAACATGGAGTTATTATTTTCAATTTACCTTATCCAAGTCCAGCTGGTGGTACACCACATCATGGATAGCTTGTAGGTTAAAGCTTTCCTCCACTTTTGTAAAAGGACAGACAGTTAAATGAACAAAGGCCACCACAATCAGCAGCAGCAGCAATGGGAATGACCGCCCACTCGAGCTCCTCTTCTGAGCCATCCTGGGTTTGAAACTCAGATATAATCTATTATTATTAAAAAGAAAATAAAAACAAATTATATAAATAACATGGCATGAAGTGGACAACCAGAAAAAAAGACTGACGGTGCAAGGAAAAATGTATTACAGCAGTCAAAAAGTTCTAAGAAAGACTAGTAAGTCAAAAAATCCAGGAAATTTTTTATTAAATTCAATGAATTAAGGTCAAAAATATATTCAGAAGCATTTCATAATTTATGCCACCATCTATAAATATAATTGTTTTAATTTTCACCTACAAAACCTCAAGACAACATGGACCCTACCTAAGAAAGTATATCCCTTTGCATTCCATACTGCCCCGCTGCTGAGTGTCACCTCAGTTGTGTCTGTGATTAGTGGGACACACAGCCTTGTAATCCCCCCTCACTTGAGCTGCACACTGGATTTACAGATGGTCTCTAGAACACTCTCTCGTTTGTTCAGGGCTCCAAAACCAGTGGGAGAGGATCCAGGAGGATGAGAAATTGCTGAGAACAGAGTACTCTGATCTCCAGAGTTTGCCAGCACCTCGGGCTGGGCTTGGCCAGAGAAGGACAAATCCCCCCTGGCACCCACACGTGTCACCATGGCAAGAGACATTCTGTGCCCCTGCTTCACACTTCCACCCAGAAATGAAGGGCCCCTCTCCCTGGTGCTTCATTTCACAACACTGCTGAGCTATTCTTATGGAAGTATTTATGTTGTATTTTATCATTACAATAAAATCATGTGTCCAGGTGATGCCAGAGCAAATCTATTTTGTGTTCTTTCAATTTAAGCTTCCCAATTTTTTTAAGTTAACAATTTAATAAAAGACAAGGGATTATGTTTTTTCTTGCTCTGTTTTCACAGAAAAAAAAATTCTAAACCAGCACTTTTAAGATCCAACTGGGGTTTTGATTAGATGTTTTCTCCTGTGTTTTGGTCTAAATATGTCCATCAAACAGATATAAGATAGTTGGCAGATTTCCTGGGATCACTTAGCAACTGCCTCCTAGAGCTATCTTTTGCTGAACTGATGTTTGTGCTGCTCATTAGTAAAAATGAGTGAGCTCATGTTCCTTGTATTCACAATGAGCACCAATAAATCCTGAAATTTGGGTACTCCCTGTAAATTGCATGTATCTGCATATTATTTTAAACACCTCACTGACTGCATCTCTTTTTCTGATGATTGCTTCTGCGGCAGACTGCAACTGAAGCTCTAAGCCTGAGCTCAAAGAGTGAGGAGCCTGAACAAACCCTTCACCTCTGGAAGTAGGAACAGCCTTTTAAACCTGTAGTAGTATTACTTCTTTACAAGAATGGGTAACTGTGGTTTGTGCTGCAAGAGAATCCTTATCCCACAGAGTAGGAAAAGAGTCATGGGACTGACACCTCAAAAAGTGTCTGGCAGGAATTAAGTCCCTGCACAGGGCAATTTATGTTGCACAAATTTCATTATTCTGGTCAAACTTAACTGAAGAGATAAATGGACACTGCAGGGTCAATCCACTGCTGCACACAGCAACACTTGAGCAGCTCATGCATCAGGTGAAGCAGCATGGTGACCTGCAAGGTAGGTATTCCTGACTCCAAATTCTCAGCTTCTTAACACTGAAGGTATTTTAGGACCCAATAAATCTTTATAAAAGAACCCAAGTGCCAAGAAGCTCTATTTTTATTCATTTATAACTACATCATCTGCATAACAATGAGCTGTTACCATCACCTATAAATACTGCACTCATTATCCTCTGACCGATCTACAACACAGCCTGCTCCTGGTATCTTTAGATGATAACCACATGAGTAATCAGTCCCCAGCTTCCTAAATCAGAATGGAAGTGAAGTTACAGAGCCCACACACAGTTTATTACAAGCTTTTTTTTTTTTTTTTTTTTTTTTTTTTTTTTTTTTTTTAAATCTTGTTGACTCCAATCCTTTTGTATGCCTGAAACAGGTAAGCATGACAGCATACTTATACATCCTGGAGATAATTATATGCATTATAAATACTGAAATTCCCAGAAGGGAAACATGCTAGAAGATAAAAAACCAAAGCATGAAGACAACACCCAGGTTTCTGAGATAAAGCCTAATAAATTCAGTGGTCTTGTCAAGAATCAAGATAACTTGCTCTGTTGAAAATTGATGCTGACAAGCATCAAAATTCAAGTGGAATTTACCAAGACACGTAGACACTGAATTTGATGATTAAAATAAATTTGTTATATAAAGGCAAATACTTGCAATTACAGTTTTTTATTTTTTAAATGCCAAAACCACAGAAACAGCTTTTCAGTTAATAAAAATAATTTAATAATGAAGCTTAGAGGATAATCAGAAGCAATACGCATAGGTTTGTCCATTGATTACATTCTGGCAACTTCAGAAGAATCCTCCTCAGGCCCCTACAACAGAGCTGGCTACACTGACTCCCCCCAAGGAATCTAAATCAAGACTGAATCATACAAGAGCAGGGGTTTTTAACAAAAAGGATTCATCTCTTCCTGGGATTAAACTGGGTGGGGGAAAAAATTGGATTTTCATTAAAAATAAAAAAAAAGCTGAGGAATTTCCATCAAAAATGGTTTGTTTTTGCTTTAGACTTTTTCAGTGGAAGTATCATTAGTTCACGTAGATTCTTTGCTCTTCCCGTGAAAAACCTACCATATTTAGCTCATTTACGTTGTTCAGACACGCTTCAGAAGAGCTGTGATGGAGTCTGGCAGTCAAATTGTGTGTTAAATCTGTCTGCAGAGTCATTTCACTTCCTCACAGGGAGGAATCTAAGCAGAACCACCACGCGCACCCCAGCATAAGGTCTTCCCTCTTGGCCTCGATCTAGCTTTGGCAAAACCCATTTTGTATTATCTTAAATTTCCATGGCTTTTTCCCTATGTTTTAATAGCTCTTCCAAGTTTGACCTAGAGTTAATACCTCAGTGAGGTCAGATTAGTTGCCGGGATTGTTTTTGTTTTCCCTTGTATTAGGAAAAAACTGCAGCTAGTATTTTTATATACACTTCCTCATGAGTTTCGAGACTGGCTAAAAAAAAAAAAGAAAACCCAAACAAACAAAAACTAAGAGGGGAAAAAAAGACGAGAAGGCTGAGGCGGGAAATACAGTGTGGGACGCTACCAGACACAAAGCTACGACGAGGCGATAGAGAAAGAAATGGCACTCTTGGGGTCGGGGAAGAAACCTGCAGAATGCCCTCGAGTGAAACCTCCCCATATCCAACCCGGCCACCCTCCCCGCGCCCCCATCGCTCCTGGTCCCAGCAGGGGCACACGGACCCCCACCCGCCCAGCCCAGCCCCGCAGGTGAGTGCCGGGGCGGGCTGAAGCGCCGCCCGTGTCCGGTCGCTCCTGTGAGGGGGCTCCATGAGGGCTCCGGGCCGAGCCCAACAGTACCCGCCGCTCCTGCAGCCGCCGCGCCCCCGCGGCAGGGCAGGCACCGCGCCCCGCGCACACCCTCAGGAGGCGGCTGCCCTGCCCGGCCGCGCTCCCTCCCTCCCTCCCGCCGCGCCACAGCTCCCGTGCCCGGGAGGCGGAGAGCTGGGGCGGCCGCCCAGCAGCGCCCGGCGGCGCTCCCGGGAACGCCCTCTGGCCGGGCTGCAGCAGAGGCACGGGCAGCTGGCGGCTCTCCCGCTGCCCCGTCCCTCCCTCCCCGCCTGCCCGCCCCGCCGGCCCGAGCAGCACCCGCCACCGCTCCCGCACTCACCGCGCGCGCGCCCACGTGGCCGCCCCGCAGAGGGCGCCGGCAGCGCGGGAGCGGCAGCGCCGGCCCCGCGAGCACGTGATCGCCTCCCCCGCCGGCCATCTTGGGTGAGGGCAGGGCACGCCCCCGGCAGCAGAAGGTCTCCGAGGCGGCCGCCGAATACAAATGGCGGGCGGCTCTGAAGCCCCTATGGAGCCCGTGCTTGCCCTTTCTTATGATGGCGGCGGCGCTCGCTCCGACATCTCGACCCCGCCCCCCGCCCGTCTCTCAGGGCACGCGGGGGGCTCCCATTGGTCCGGAGCGTGGCGGGCGCTGATTGGACCACGTCCTTTCGCTCCGCCGCCTCGACCAATGAGCGCCCGCGGCCGGTGCGCGCGTGGGGCTGACGCGGAAATCTGAATGGAGCTCGCGGGCCGGCGGGGCCGGGGCGGGGCCAGCGCGGCCGCCGCTGCTGAGGGGGCTCGGCTGGGGCGGCCCCGCTCCGCGTCCAGGGGTCCCGCGGCCTCGCCATGGGGCCCGGCCCCACTCCGCCACCGGGTCCCACGCCACGACCGACCCGCGGGGCCTTGGCCGTGCTGCTCTGTGCCGCCGTGTTGCTGTCGCTGCCTGTGAGCGGCGCCGGCGAGCGGCGGCGCTTGGCGTGCTCCACCTGCCGGGGCATCGTGGACAGGTTCAACCAGGTGGGCCGCGGGGTGCGGGCAGACAGCCCCGCGGTGGGTCTGGGGTTCACGGGGGCTCCCGGCGGGGTGGAGCAGCGGCGTAGGTGGTTCCGTGCCTGCGGCGCCGAGGGGCATTGCTGGCCCTATAGCCGGGCAGCGCCGGCCGGCTCCGTGCCCAGAGGCCGCGTTACGGGAGCGCCTCCGCCGGAGCCGCGTTCGGGGCGGCGCCCGGGACGGTGATGGGGCAGCGGCGGGTCCCGCTCCAGCAGCGATCGCGGTGCTCAGGCGGATGGGTGGCAGAGCTCCTTCATCTCTACCGCCAGAGGTGTTTTTGTGTCAAAAGGCTGGCTCCGCTGCAGCGTGCCCAGCTCCATAGGAAGTGCTGGTGGAAAGCTTCGTTCCCAAACATTCACTATTTGTTGCCACTTGCAGCAGCCTTACGTGTGGCACAGTAAATTGTGTGCCGGCAGCGAGGGCTGCTGCGCCTGGTGTGCGGTGCTTTGTGCTCTCCACACGCGTGTCGGCTGCTGCAGGCTCGCCAGGGCGCTTGAACCGTGGGCTGTGCTGCCAGGTGTCCTCTGGTGGCATCGGCTGTGACTGGGGACAGCTGTGCTGATCGCCCTCTTGTACGGTTGTGTGCGTAACTTACAACTTGGTGCAGACCGGGCTGTTAGCGAAACTGAATGAAGTAGAGGTTCTGTTCAAATGATAACAAATAATAAATTTCCTGAGAACTTGAGGAAGAAGGGTGTAAAGTTTCACATGTGTGGGGCTTTTTTTTGTAAATCAAGACTGTAACATGGCTTTATTTATACATTAGGAAAATTTAATCATGTTGTCTTATAACATACACTTTCTCACTTTTCGTCTTGCTATTAGCTGTTGCTTTCGCTCAGGAATTTGAGCTGCAGCTTGAGAGCTCTACTGTAGTTTATGCATGGCACTTTCCATAATTTCAATATAAGCATTTATTATTGCCCTTATTTTTGGTTAGAAACAAATCCTATGTAATTCCTGGTACCTTTTATTTATAGGGTTTAGCAGATACGGCTAAAAAAAACTTTGGTGGTGGAAACACTGCTTGGGAAGAAAAGACGCTGTCAAAGTACGAGTCCAGGTGAGCTGTCTCAGTGCTTCTCATTCAGCTGCTTTTTCTGTTCACTGTGTGTAACTTCACTATAGCAGTGTTTGTTTGGAACTAAGTATTGAACTTGGCAGCTAAGGTTTCTCTTGTCCAAACCTTAAATTCTTAATGATTATAGTGTTACATAGCATTGTAATCTAAAGGTTATAATAAAGACTCAATGCCTTATTATTTCCTCTATTCATCCTGTTTCTGAAAAGTACAAAAGTTAATTCTGTTATTGTTATCATCTTATTGCAAAGCTCCCGTACCTTCTCAGTGATTTCTCATGGTCAGCTCCTCACAGCACAGCCAACAAACTCCAACTCCTTTCTCACCCAGCTAAGCCACTCTTTTGTAGCACTCATCCTTATTGGACACAGCTGTGGCCTATTAAGGGCAGGCCTGTTCCTAATCTTTGGTGATTGGCACAGCTGCAACTCCTCAGGTGTGAGACTGCCTTCTGCACTATCTTCATTTTCTTACCTTCTATCCCTCCATATGTTATTAGTTATAGTAGGGTTTTTTCTATTTACCTATTCAAGTCATAAAATAATGAATCTAGTAATGGTCAATATTTTATTGCTAATCATAAAAGGTACAGAGTACTGAAATACTTGATTTAGAATTGAAGGCAGTATCTTCAACCTAGAGTTGTCACTGTTTCAGTGCCAAAGAGAAGGCAGATTAGTGTACATATAGCTGGTTAACCATGGAAAAAAGTAACCTGATACCTTTCTCCTGCATTTCAAATTCATTTTTTTATCTTAGTTGGAGCACTGAGATGTTGCTGTGAGATTCACAGGCTTGTGTCAAATAAAAATACATTAAATTTATTGCTGAACATTGAAGTAGTGCACTCCAATTTTCTGGGAAGCTGAAAATATATCAAATCTACAATCTAGAAATGTAGTAAATGCAAGCAAGTCACAACATTCTTGTGGTTGTTATTCTCGGTTTGGCTTTCTTTTTTGACTGAAGTAATGTTTATTAGTTCTTTACTCTGATGTTTTGAAATTAATTCAGGCCACCCCATAAACTGATGAAATATTCTCACTGAAGTCTGGCGGCTCTGTCAGGTCTTGAGTTGTATTGAACATTTAAATTAAATTTACAGTTTTCCTTCTCTGCTTGTAGTGAAATTCGTCTTATGGAGATCATAGAGAATCTGTGTGACAGTAGTAACTTTGAATGTAACAACATGGTAGAAGAACATGAAGAGCTGATAGAGAAATGGTGGTTCAAATTGTAAGTATCATTTCCTTGGTGGAGATCTTTGTGTGAATAAATTGTCTAAGAGGATGACCTAATAATGTTAAATCTTGTGCCTGAACAATAGCAGTATGGGTAATTTATTCATTGTCTTTCAAGAGTTGTCATTGGGTACAGCTGGTTTCAGGCTAACTTTTAGTGTCATGTGCTGCTGGCCTGTGTTCTTTTGGATTTTCAGTTCCAGCAGTGCTGCACCAAAGCATCTACACTTGTTTCATATACACTGTCCACTTAGTAGTAGACAGAAGGATGTCAAGGCAAACTAACATTGGAAAATTTTGAAGTTTAGTTCCTTATGTTTTCCTTTGTCACAAAACTGCAAAGGGCTTTTTGGTTCTTGTGGGTTTTTTGTTTGCTTGCCTTTTTTTCCCTGAAACTACAATTTTGTTCTTCTGGCAATCAAAAGAATAGTTGGTGCTAATCAGGGTAGAAGTTGAATCTCTTGCAGATGGTGGAGTGGCAGCTGACTTTTTTACCTGCAATTTAAGCTAGACTGGAATTTGTGTTATAGCTAAGCTTTTTGTATACCAGTCTTAAATATAATTAGTGCATGAATGGCAGTGTAACATTTAGATTTCTTAATGTTTGGGGTTTTTAGTTTAAAATCATATTTCTTCTAAGTATTTTTCACTAATTTAAACTGTCAGCACTCCTAATTAGCTAGAATTCAACAGGGTAAACTGCTTTATAATGTGTCATAACTGGATAAGGCTTTTTGATACTCTGCTTTCTTCTAAATGACTGCTTTATCCTTTTACCTAACTATACAGGATTGTATATGTGTTAACCTGAAGTGAAGGGAATAGAGTAGAATAGCAGAGCAGGAAATAGAATATTTCAGTTGGAAGGAAGCTAAAATGATCGCTTAGTCCCACTGCCTGACTGCTTCAGGGCTGATAAAAAGTTAAAGCCTCTTGTTAAGGGCATTGTGTAACCACTCCTAAAGCACTGATAGGCTTGGGGCCTCCACCACCTCTCTAGGAAACCTGTCCCAGTGTTTGATCGCCCTCTTGGTAAAGAAATGTTTCCTGATGTCCAGTCTGAACCTCTCCTGGTGCAGCTGTGAACCTTCCCCTGTGTCCTGTCATCAAACACAGCAGAGATCGGCACCTCCTTCTCCCCTTTCCCTCCTCAGGAAGCTGCAGAGGGCAATGAGGCCACCCCCTCCTCCTCCTCCTAGACAAGCACAGAGTCCTTAGGTGCTCCTCATAGGACATGCCTTCCACAAAGGTAAACTATGCAACCCAGAGTCTTTAATTGGGCGAAAATTTGCAGAACTTACCTAGAAAATTTGGCATAGTAAACTTCCTAAAATAATAAAAGCAATTAATAAAATACATTGGGTTTGGAAAGTGTCTGTATTTAATAGACCATTTGAGTGCATGCAATTGATTGTTTGCCTTCCTTTCTTTAACCTGCAGTATCCAAATGTCATTCAGTTTCTGTGATAGTTTCCAAAGACAGTTTCTTTGCCCATGAATACCTTAGGCATTTTTACAAGTTGTTCCATAAAGGGTGATCGATCACTGGAACAGGTTCCCCACAGCATCAAGCCTGTCAGAGTTCAGGAATCATCTGGAGGACTCTTGCTCACACACTTTAGTGTAGGAAGTCCTGTGAGGAGCAGGGAGCTGGACTCAATTAATTGGGGCTGTATTCTGGTGTTCAAGTAGCACATAACTAACTTCTTAATTTTAAAAATGTCTTCTAAAATAGTACTCGATCAGTGCTAAAAACAGGAGAAATTTTAACCCAGTCATCAAGTAGCCAAGTAGTCTTCTGTATACTTGAGATAAAAATGCAGCAAGTATTTATAAGAGAAAGACTTAATTAAGACTGTCTAAACTGTATCTAAACCTTCCCTAAAAGTAAGGTGTTTAAAAAAAGATGTGTGTGTATGTATGAAGAAGAATTGATTTTATTTGTTGCTCTTATTTAACTTTTTTCCTAAATATAATTTATAAAATTTGAGTAGAGCTTGATAATAGTATTGTATTTTAAAAGGGACATTTTCAAATTGGAGGACTTCTAGAAATTGATTCCTGAAATCTTCAGAAGGATTAGATTTCTAATCTGTCATGTGCAATAGGTTTCTCTCCTGTGTTGTGCTGGGTCAGCTGTGTGAGCTGGCTTTTAAAGAATCTTTGTTCTTTTTGTTTGTAAATGAATATCTTTCATATGCAGAAAGAAGAAGTACCCAGATTTGTTTAAGTGGTTTTGCATTGAAACAATAGAAGTTTGCTGCCCTGCTGGAACTTATGGACCCGATTGTCTCGGTAATTTTTCTTCTGAAAAGTTCAGTAGCAGATACAGTTTGTATCTGTTGTACAGTTTTTTTTACCTGTTTGTTTCAGTCCTTACTGTCACAGACAAACACATGATGTATGATACTTTGCATGAGACACAGGCTGCTGTGTAGTATGTACCTGCTTGCTGCCTCATGGTTGATTGGCTGCCTTGGGAATATCCTGCCTGAATAAAAGTCTTCTGGGCATGTAGTAATGTACTGAGCTGTCAGGGGTACCAAGATGTGCAGAAACAATCAATCTGATGCTAATATCCACACCTGACCCATCCTTAAAGGCTCTCTGTATGAAGTCTGTTGTTAAGGTGGCCTTGCAGAATCTGTGTATACAAGAATCCTTGACCAGTTTCAGAGTAAAACAACCCAAATGCTGCTGGGGTTGAAGTGAACTTGCAGCTGAGGATCAGTTAAAAAGGCAATGAGAAAAATTGGGTAAAAGTTGGTGGGAGATGAAAGTAAGGTCTTTGCAAAAGTGATGAGAGATATCTTGGCCTCTGAAGCTGTTAAAATTTATAAATCTCTAAAACTTCACACCTTATTAAGAGATTGATTTTGGCCACTTAGTATATTTGTAAAAATTAAGTCCCCATTCCCTATATTGATCTAAATGATAGCTGGTAGATTTTTACAAATGTAATGTGAGCCTTCTCATATTTTTCTCATACAGAAAAAATAAAGATACCAATTTTATCCAGGAAGCTCGGAAAATAAATAAAATTTTGAGCCATGGTCTTTATCCAAAATCAAATTGATAACTGAACTTTCCTGGAGATTGCTATGAGTTTCCCTTATGCTTGAATATATTATTAAGCATTGCCTTACTGCAAAACTTTTAGTTATTCTCAAGGGTGAAAAAGACTCTTGGAAATTATATCTTACTTTAGTGTAACAATTTAAAATTAATTCTTATTTTATTTTCTGTGAAGAAGGAGGGACTTTGGGTGCTTGTGTCTCAAAGTAGAAAGTTATTTCCTTAAACATCTGATTTAAAAATACCTTTGATTGTTTTTTAGCTTGTCGTGGCGGATCAGAAAGACCTTGCCATGGAAATGGCCACTGTGATGGGGATGGTACCCGAGGCGGGGATGGCTCATGCAGCTGTAAGAAGGAGTACACAGGACAGTTTTGTTTGGACTGTTCTAGTGGTTACTTCAGTTCCTTGAGAAACGAGACACATTCTGTTTGTACAGGTAACAAAGTCTTAACACGTGCTTATATCTTTGTGTTACTGCTTCAGTTTTTGCAAGCAAAACTAGAAACATTTGAAACTAACAAATGTAGAAACAAAACACAATTTGGCCAGCTTTAAGCATAAAAGACTTTTTTGCTTTGACAGTCACTTTAGTGGAATTCTAAGATTCTGCTAAGTCATCTTTCCACACTGCCTTTGGTTTTTAAATTGGTTTTTTCTGCTTTAAGAAGAATTCATAAATATCTCTGCTTCTCTGTTTCCAAAGTACTGCTGAAATCTTGAGCTGAAATGAGTACATACTGGAGTGCTTTAAAAGCTAGGTTTTCCTCATGTCTCAGATAAGCTTAAATGGAATAAATGGAAACAGTTAATCTGTACTGCAGACTACTTAGATTGCAGTTAGATATGCCTAAGTTTAGTTTTGAAACAAAGTCAGGTCATAGGAATAAAATTTTGAGTTGGTCAAATTTTCAGTTCTTCTTAGACCCTTGATTAGATTCTGCAACAGCTATATCCTGACCCTGGGGTCTAATAAGATTGTTTTTAAGTAGTCTATATTGTTGTTTGGTTTTTTTTAAATCTGGTTGTGTAGTAATTCTTTATGATTTGTTTTAGATGACAATATATAACATACAAATGTTACATAGGGTGTGTTATTTATGTATATTTTATATATATGTATACAATATGCAGCTGGATTTCTAGTATAGTTCCATCTGAATTCTTCAGAATTAAATCACTTCACACATTGCTGTCATAGCTAGTTGCAAATGTAAGTTGTGTGAGGATTCATTAGGTGGAGAAGTTGAGAGTTTGATGTTTAAACTCATGTCCCAGCCTTGAGGGGCTGAGCTAAGTTTGCCTTCCTGATCTCCTCTTTCCAAATATTTTAGAAATTGGACCTGCCACTTCTAGTCACTAGAATTTCATGGCAGTGTTTTCAGTGGTGCAAATAACTGTAATTGCTAGGTTTGGTTTCCGGTGGTATTTTGGGATTTTGCAGTTGTTTTGGTGGGATAGCTGCATGTTTCTAAATTAAATCTTGATCTTATGGAGTTACTGTCTGTGAATGGGAGTTTCAAGCTCCTAAAAAATGATGGCTTCCACTGAATCCTAAATAAAGTTTTCTGTGAGAGTTTGTGTGCCCAAACTTGTTTTGGGATCTCTCAACAAAACTCAGGTTGAAGTTTTCTCCTCTCAGCCTGCCATGCTGCCTGTAAGACTTGTACTGGTTCGAGTAACAAGGACTGCCAAGATTGTAAAGAGGGCTGGATTAAAAATGAAGATGGAGCTTGTGTGGGTGAGTAATGCTTAGCAGGCTTTAAACAGGTTTTGCAGTAACACTGGCTAGTAAGATTAGATGGCATCACTTCCAAGTTTTATTGTATTTTATGGAAATGATCTGTCAGTTTAGATTTCTACAGTTTTATTAGTCTCTCGCTTCCTCACTTATTTCATATTGCAGGAAAGCAGTATTTTCTCACCACTGATTGCCTGGTGATGATAGTTACCTTTATCATACTGTTCTGTATGGCTTTTTAGTTTAATGGGATTCATAGAGCAGCAAGTGGGGTGTTTCTTTTTAGACCTGAGTTTTCTTGGTGTTTATTTGTATGCTAAACAATATCCTGCTTCTGACTTAAGCTATTTTGTCAATTAGTAGAAGATTTGTATAGACTTAACTACATTTTTTGTACTAATTGCACATTTACCTTCACATAACTGTCATAAATGCTCAACCCTAATAGAGTTCAAACATTTCACTAAAATCCATGCATGCTGACTTTTCCTGTTGTTGGACAGAAATACTGGGAGACATCAAGATCAGTGGTTCTGTTAATTTCTTACCTATTTCTGTCTTAGCAGTTAAGTTGGGTTATGATGAGATAAATGTGAAATACTTCAGGAAAAATTCAAACACTAAAAATACTCCCAATGCAGGAATGCACTAGGGGCGAGTAACACATTCTGTTTAAGTTTTTGAATTTGACCCTTTAAAGACCTCTAACATAATGCCCGGAAACAGGGTCTTAGAAATTATGTGAACAGTGCTTCCTTTTCAGAGTTCCAGTGAGAGCTGGTTTTAAATTACAGCTCTTGCAATACCTGCCTAGGCAACTACTGAGCACTCCCAGGGCAGTTTTAAGATGCTCTGGTACTGTCTTCTGTACAGCTGAGGTTTTTACAGATAATTATTGCCACTAATGAACTATTAATCAATTGAGTAATCAGTAGGAATGATGGGTGCAGCAGCAGGAAGAGAGTGACAGCAATGACAGGAGGAGAGGGACTGAAATAGCCTTTCTTTGTTTGAATTTTTTAATGAAATACTGTTGTACCCTTTCCTCAAAATCATAAGGCTTGCATGTTTTAACTCTGCAGTAGAATTGGTTTTCAGCTTGATTAGTCCTAATCATAACTTGGTTTGTTCCAGTTTGCTTTCTGTAGAATACTAAGAGGTACATGTATGTGCAATAGTACACGTTTTTAGTCATATAAAAAGCTCTGTAACTTGGTAGTGGAGGAGTACAGGAGAAAATAGTGTTCCAGAACAATAGTGTGTCTGCTTGTTTCTTATGATATCTGCATAAATGCATGACTTGAAAATGGCAAGGATTGCAGGTATCTTGGAAGTTTATTTAATTTGACCTTTTGAATTTCGGATACATCTCTTATTGTCATCACAAATATATGAGGATCAGTTTTGATTTTCTAATACAGGTTTAAGCTGAACAAAACTGTGTCTGTTACCGTGCTAGTTCTGTGTCTCCCATGTTGCACCTGACCCCAAACTCATTGCAACAGCTATTCTCAGTGCAGTCAGTTTATAGCATTCAAGTATTCATCTGTCTATTTAATCATAACTACTATTTTAGGTAACTTGTCATTTTATCTTTCAGATTTAGATGAATGTGCTGCTTCTCCTTGCAAAGATCACCAATATTGTTTGAACACAGATGGATCTTTCTCATGCAAAGGTTTCTTTTCAATCTTTTGTTGTATTGTGCTGTCTAGAATCTTAAACTAATGCTAGAGGTAATGCTTAAAAAGTGCCTGATAGGTATTTGGTACAGTGTGGTCTGATCCTCACTGGGCATGGGATGAGGCTTTAGACCGATT
This sequence comes from Zonotrichia leucophrys gambelii, assembly GCF_028769735.1. NCBI lineage: Eukaryota > Metazoa > Chordata > Aves > Passeriformes > Passerellidae > Zonotrichia > Zonotrichia leucophrys. The sequence continues at coordinate 53,954,260 of NC_088170.1, read as the reverse complement.
GTATGAGCAAATAAAGAGATTTCTGGTTATTTCTACTTGGCTTTTGTGAGACACTCCGGCTCTGGGGCCTCCAGCATAAGGCAGGCATGGACTTGCCTGCGTGGGTGCAGAGGACAGCTGTGAAAATCTTGATTAAGAGGGTCACCTTCCCAATGAGGACAGGCTGAGAGACCTGGCATTGTCCATTCTGATCAAGAGGAGGTTCCAGAGCCTTTCAGTACCTAAAGAGTTCTACAACAAAGGTGGAGAAGGACTCTTTACAAGGGCATGTAGTGGACAAGACAAGGGGGAATGGATTCAAGCTGAAATAGATTAGATTATATATTAGGAAGAATATCTTTACCATGAGGGTGTTCAGACACTGAACCTGAGAAGTTATGAATGCCCTGTCCCTGAATGTGTTCAAAGACCAGTTGGATGGAGCCCTGGTCTACCTGGTGTAGTGAAAGGTGTCCAACCTGTGGCAGGGGGGTTGGAACTAGATGATCTTTAAGGTCAACTTCCAGCCCACGCCATTCTATGATTCCTTGTGTGGGTAAGCTGTCTGACTTTAGGGTGGTATTTTAAACCCCAGATAGACAATTTTTTTAATGCATAAAATATTTTATCTTTAGCATGTGATGCCAGCTGTGTAGGTTGCACAGGAGAAGGTTCTGAAAAATGTAAGACCTGCGCGTCTGGATACGCGAAGGAAGATGAGAAGTGTACAGGTTGGTGGATTTGGCAGTACCTGGTAGAATACTGGTTAGCTCACTCGTGGTTAACCATGCTGAGGAGCTCATGGGTGCATTCACATTTGTGTGCTTCAGCTTTCATGCCTGTCAAAGTGAGCCCAGTCGTTCTGATATTAGCTGCAAAGACATTCTCAATAAATTACTTTATATTACTGAGCTGATATGCTTGACAAGACTTAAAGTGAATCACTGGTACAAAGGAGCAAGGTATTTTATGGTAGCTTCAGGAAACAGCTACATGAGTCTTTGTCAGCTACTTAGCATTTCATCAGATCTGTGTTTCTATTCATTTTGTAGCAGAAAGGCAGGCATTGTGATAATCCATCAATGTCCAAGTTCAAATTATATTCATTCTTAGTGAATTAAAATGTGAAATTAGACTTCCTCTGTGGAAAAGAACAAGACATATGCATAATCTGAAGTAGCTATTAACTGTGATGATGTAGTATTTACAAGCTCTGTTCCCTTTAGCTATACTTTGATGGCATAAATAGAAAATGACTGTGGGGGAAATGTTCAGTAGGTTCAGACGAATTGCCTAATTGTGACAAATATAACTACTTAATACGTTTCTCTGTACAGGGACTTGCAAAACATTATAAAACAGCAGTACTGGGTGTTATCTGAATAACTTTGAAACAGTCCAAATCATGAACAATTAGATTATTTTAACAGATGTTACATTTGTTGCAGCAGCATTCTGCTCCTCAGTGTTTTTCACATTTGAATGGAGTTTGGTTTATATGACTGAGCACCAATAAGGTTTATAACAAAATAACAGCAGTGGACTCTCTTTCCCTGTGCTGTCTCTAGATATAGATGAATGTAGCCTTCCTGAAAAGGTCTGCACAGAAGAGAATCAAGACTGTGTTAATACGTCAGGTAGTTACAAGTGTGTATGTTCAGAAGGGTTTGAAGATAAGGATGGAACATGTGTTCAAACTGTAAAATCAGGTAAGTAGCTTTTCAGGGGCAACTTAAAAAATATGCTGTATCAACAACTTGGAGTTTTATGTAAGTCTAAGGGTCTAGTTACTTGTAAATCCCTCTATATTATTTCTCATCTTCACACAGCTGTGGTCTGTATCAATAGTTTATAGTGCAGGCCACACTCTGATGTGTGTTTTTTTGCCTAAAGATAGTTTAGGTTTTTAAACATTCTGTTCTTGTATTGCTGTATTTTTGCTTAAGTCAAGGTTGTGTTTTTAAGTCACTTAAGAGTTTGGCTTTGTTACATAAAATGAGCTGGCAAATTTCTGATGTCATAAAAATGAGCATGTCCTCCCCCCTTCTTTCCTTTATCATTAATTATAATGACTTAAGGGTTTATCTGATTGCATGCAATCTTCAATTCATTGAAATCTCTGAAAATTACAAATTGAAAAAAGAATTACAAATTCTTTTAGCTGGATAAAAATGCTGAATTTGTTTATTTTGTGATCATGTAAGTGCCAGAGCTGGTGTTAAGATGAAAATGGGGAAGACGTTCATCTGTCAGTCATAGGGAACTGTTCAGCTTCACTTAAATTATAACTTTGTCAAAAAAATTCAGCTATCATTTTTTCTAGGATGTGTTGAGCCATATGGACAGAACTACATACATTAAATGTTCCATTACTCCATCTAGGCCTCTTTTACAATTCCAAAGAGAAAGATGGGATTATTTTGCAGGAGTGGTAGGAGAATAGATGAGAGACTCCTGATTTCATACCTTTTCTTTCTACTTCTTAGCTGCTTTGGGTGTTTTTTTTACCCCCCCCATTTCCATCCCCAAGGCTGATTTTTCATCTTGTACTTAAAAAGGTGTAATGATGGATGTTGTATTGCTGCTCAAGGCCACTCAGTTCATTCCTTTTACTCTCGGTGCTCACCATTATTAGTCCTTTAGAATCTTCTCTAATACAGATGCGCAGGGTATGAGTTACTGCCTTTGTTAATGTGGTCTGACATTTTTAAACTGAAAGTAAAATAAAAGGTAGACTTAGGTTTTTTTGTTTAGATAATGCTTTTCTCAATATAATAAAATTGCTCTGCTTTTTTAAAAGTTGTTTTAACATTTGAACTGAGCAGTTTGTAGTATAAAAACAATTTTGAATAAGACTTGCCCTACTTTTTCAAATACCAAAACTGCTGCTGACAGGTTGTGTGGAAAGGAGGAAATTCACTGTGAATAGCTGAAAACAAAAGCCTAGAATAGAAGTGCCGGTGCTGATTTTTTTTTTCCTTCCACTAGTAGTATAATACCAATTTATTTGAAAAATTTTGTTTTCATATAGTAAAAAATATAAATACAGGCTTAGGTTAGGAGAATGGTGCAAATAGGTATTATATATATGACTTAATTGCTTCTCTGGTCTTGATAAATATGTTAATTTGGGTTTCTATTTTAAAAAAATCCTAATTTCTAAAATCAGAATTATATATATATAATTAATTATATATGTATAATTGATAGTAGATTTGTATTCTAACTGTGCTATTTAACTTCACAGGAGAGGAAGTAGAGAGTGAAACAACTGAGCCTTCACATACTGAACACGTTGACTTATGATCTGCATTCAGAACCAAAAGACATTCCTATCTAAAGTTATAAATTATTGGACTAAGCCTCTGCTAGCTGACATACTGTGGAAGTGGTATGAAATACACAGGTTGCCATTAAGATTTTTTTTTTTAAATGGTGACAACCTGCTCTTTAAGCTGCATTTCTTTATTCTTAAATCCCACTTTTTATATAATTCTTCAAAAACAACACTCTAGATGAGTTAGTATAAAATTTGACTGAACATAACACTGTACCCAGCAACTGTAAACAACTTGCAGGCTTCTCATTCTAGTGCCTACTGAAAACTGTTATCTTCTGGAAGAATTTAGTTGCACTTCATAATTTAAGGAAAATTTAGACTGAAGTTTGTTGTTTCTAATCATGAGAAATATTTCTGTAATTGAAATACAGCTTTTGGAAATTGTCAAAGGGAATCTCTATGGGGGGGAGGGAAGCACTGTTCCCTTAAACAAAATAGAATGCCTAATATTGCATTCAATAAAAGTGTATTTTGTTGGAATGTGCCTTAAAATTTTTAAGATGTTAATACCTTGTTGTGTTGTCATGCCTATTTTTCTTTTAAGTCAGTGAAAAAACACCAAAACCACAAAAGCAACCCAAGCAGCCCCCAAAAAAACAAAACCCCAGAACCCTGTAAACCATATTTCAGTTCAGCACTGAATTCAAACAGTTGTATTGGAATATACATGAAATAAAAACCCCAACCCAACAACATCTCTTCTCTCACACACACTTTCCTCTAAAGGAAGAATTATGTCAACTTAACTTTTCAAAGGCAGGTAAACAGGTCTTTCTGACAGATATTTGCATCAACTATGTAAACTAGTTTAGAAGGTGATGAAAAGTGGGTTTGGCTAACACATGCCTGCAATGTCTCATAGTTACTATGTGAGTGCTGTCTGGGATTGATGAATACAGGACTGAGTACAACCTGCTGCTGTGTGTAATGGCTTCCTGTCTGCTGCAGAGCAAGCATACTGCAATCAATTTTTCGTCTTGTCTCTTGTGCCATTTTAGAGGGAAAGCTTATAAGCATAGCATAGACACAACTTACTATGTGTTGTCTCTAAGCCTAAAGGCAAGTATAAGAGCTAAAATGGATATATGCTGTAGGACTATTTTTATTTACAGTTGTAACTAAAATAAGGACCATCTGCAAACAGCCTCTGGTGGAAGTGAGTAAAATTTAGAATACATTGTGGTGGTGGATACAAGGGGTTGTAGAATACAGCTAAGAAGAGCACAGTTGACTTGGCTTGACTATGAAGAGGTTACAAACTCTGAGGTAAGGGGACATAAAAAGGCTATGAATAGGATTGACCTACTCTGTTGAGCAGTAAAGATCAGACATCTTCTATATACTTCTGAAGACTTTCGTTCAAGCTAAGTCTCAGTTCAGTTTGTGAACAGTGCATGAAGGATTTGTATGTGAGATAGATAGATAGATTCACCTAGGTGAATATTGTACAAAATCTGATTCTGTTGGATTCTTAGGTTAAAAGCTGTCTGAGCTGATCTTGTGCATGGTAGTTTAAATACCTAGTGGTATTAAAGTGTCTGTAACAGTTTTCTTTAACTGTTTTATCTAGATGTTTCTAAACTTCCCAGTCAGAGTATGAAATCTTCAGTGCTTTCTCAGCTGTAATTGTCTAAGATGGGCCTATTTGCTACAAAATCTTGCAACTTGAAGGGTAGGCATTGTATTTAATGAGTAGTAAATCAAAGGGAGGAAAAAGTAGGCAGTTTGGGAAGCACATGGAATACAACTCAGGATCTTTAGGGAGTTTTAGTACAGGTATAGCCAGTTACAGTAGTATTAGGCCCTAAGGATCCTGCAGGAGTGTCGCTTCTCTGTGTTACTCACATTTAACTCCCAGGTGTTGCAGGTTGTGGTATGAATGGTCATTAATCATAACAGGAAATATTGGGTTAGAAACTACCATCAGCTCATACTCAAGGCAATTGTCTGTCCAGTGCAAACTCTTCTATTGGTGTCCCAAGCCTGAAATAATGCTTCGCTATGAAGAAGAACTTGCTACTCTTAAATACCTTTCAACTTACTTGGGGCTCTGGGGGATACCTGATGAGGTTCTTAACTACATTGTGGAAGCATTTGCTTCCCACCTGCCAAAGCTTTGGATAGAAAGCCTTAACTAAATTGTCTTAAGTTAAGCCCAACTCTGAGATGAACTGATAAAAACCAAAAATTTTGTTTTTCTGTGGTGATGAAGAGGAAAAATTCTTCCTTGCCTGACCTGCAAAAGTAATGAGTAGTCTGATTTTCAGTTCTGGAGAAAAATGCTTGCAGCTTTCCATTACCACAGTAGGACCATCAATCAGAGTGTTGTTCCCTACAAAACATAGAGATGTAGTACCTGGATATTAGGAGTCACTAATATTCTATTTTCCTCAATTCTCCCATTCTCCTGCCATCAAATATAGGCACATATTGCTCTGCATTAAATTATTGTGGAGTCCAGAAAGGTGAATTCAACTCTTGAGAGCTTCCACTGAAGGAATATAGGCCAAGGTATGTATGTGATAAATATTTAGTACTATGCTGCTGTCTTCTGCCCTCTTGATGCTGAATTTTGAAAGAGTTAGTTCCCTTGTTTTGTTCTGTATTCTCCTTTTACTTCTTCAGACTGTAATTACTGCTCCATTTTAGAAGTTGAAACAAAAAATTTTTTTGACTGAACTTAAATCTTTTTTTCCCCTCTGCCTTGAATACGGCAGGGATTGGATTCTGAGTTGTCTTGGGTTTTGCCCTTCATAATCAATGGAGGGGGTGGAAGAGTAGGATTTGAAGTGATTAGCAGAAACTGGCCATGAAGGTAAAGTGCATTTTGTTAACCAAGCCAGTCTAGACTACCAGTGCTTTCTTTTGTATTTGTTAATATTTTGGTGCTGAAAGAAAGCTGTTTCCATTAAATTTTTCATTGCATTGTAAGGACATCTTGTTATGTCATACAAGACTTTGGACTTAGGGATGTCTGGAAGTAGAGGTCTCATGTCCAGCTATACAAGTATGCTCGTAAATACTTCAGAAGTGATCTGAGATAATCCAACAAACAAGATTTGTGCCTGCCTCAGTGAAGTGTGGGTTAGGTACTTCTGTCATAAGTACCAAAGTGAACTTCTAGACCCTAACCTATGATTTATTTTGTAAACTTCATACTGTGCTATCAAACTGGAAGCAGCATCCCTTTTCCTAAATTGTTTTGCTACTACTTTGGAGTTTCTTGACCTAAAACTAAGTGGTTTTTTGCCATGGGAAGTAGTACTCAATAGTGTATCTAGGCACTTGAAAGGACAAGATTCTCTTGTCTGTGATAGCTGGACTCCACAGAAGGTCCAGAAACACTTTCCAGGAGCAAGCAAACTTAGAGATCTTCATGTTCCAATTAAGGCTCTAAATAAGACCAGGAAAGCAGTCTCAAGTATACAACAATCCTGCAGTGCCTAAACTTGGAAGTCAAGGTATGTGCTGAAATGTTTTCAGCTGAACATTAGTACATAATACTGAATATTTTCTTTGATGTGAATTCCCAGCATATCTGTAATAGACACTGAGTTCTCTTCAAGTGTAATACTATCCATTCCTAAATATGGCAAATGAATTCTCTTTTGTAGAATGCCTTGATGACTTAGGTAATTCAGGAAGTCAGAGATCACCTGGAAGGGTTCAAATCATAATCGTCTTTCTCAGGAAAGGTGCCAAAGTCTGTGAGTTATATACAAGACCAGGACACAGGTGACTGTAAAATATATGGGATATACTGTATAAACAGAGGACCTTTTATGGATAATGATAACTGATCATACATCATCCTAACATGTATTGGAGAGGTACTACTCAGTCACACAGTTGTCAGTTGAAGAGTCAAACTGACATTTGCAACTTCCAAAACACCAAGAATGTGAAAATCACCAAATCATACTTCTAGCATAAAGTTCTTGGTGTATATGGGACTATGTGGATATATGGAGACAATTCTCCCTGATAAACAGTGCACCCTGCCCCTCAGGTTACTTTCAGACCATTCTTAATATTGCACAGTTAGGCACACAAATAATTCAAATTTGCCTTAACGAGTGACCAACTGAAAAAAACGTGTCGAGAGAAAAATAAACAACAAAACCCCCAGCAACAAAATAAAAGCCTTAAAAAATCCAAGAAGTCTTGGATCGTATGCAGAAATAATATAGAGGACAGTTGTCCATAATGGTCCTAGCTGACCTCCTGATACCCCTCCCTGCCCTCTGTCTGTCAGACTGCTATGGATTGTTGCCTAAGACTGTATTTTATCTGTTCTGAAAGGAATCTAATGAGATTATTCAAAGCAACTGCCTGTGCTTTTCTTTTCCCTTTTCCATGCATCAAAATGGAATTTTTGTCATCCCTTTCAGCAGCTTCACACCTTGTCTAATTTCATGGCTTCATTTGCTGCAGGCATACCTATAGCTACCCTTAATACTCTTCAAGTTCCTCGCTGGTTCTTCTCCAAGCAGGCTTTGGCTTTCTTGATTCCATTCCTTCATGCTAAGGCAGTGGCTCTGTATTCCTTCTGGGTTGTTGCAGACATCCTTTTCACTAAAAGTCCTTTCTTTAGGATTTTCCCTTCTAGGAAGCTGAAGCCCCAGAAAAAGAATGTAAACAATAGTTATCTGCTGCTGTGGAATGCAACAGGTGCATCTGTGATTGGCCCATCTTAGATGTTTACAATTAATGGCCAGTCAAGGACTGAGCTCTCTCGAACAGAGTTGGAGAGAGCTCCTTTGTTATTTATTCATTTCTATTCTATTCTTAGCTTAGCTAACCTTCTGAAAACTTTTCCTTCTATTTCTTTTTAGTATAGTTATAATGTAGTATATATATAATAAAATAATAAATCAAACCTTCTGATCATAGAATCAACATTCTCGTCTCTCTCTCATCCTGCAAACCCTTGTGACCATGGTCACACTGGGTCACTTGCCACTGTTTCCACCTTGTGTGTTCCTTTTTATGGCTTTAGTCAGGAGCTCATTGTTCATTCTTGTCAGCTTGTCAGCTTCCTGCCACCTTTGCTTGATTTCCCACACATCAGGATTAGGGAAAGTGATCACTGAAAATCAGCCAACTGCCTTGGACTCTTCTGTCTAGGGCTGTCTGCTTAGCTTTCCTCTCATACTGATGCCTGAACTGCCCAGGTCTACCATTCTGATATAAAGGGTTATGGTAAAGCAGTCTTGCTACTGCTTTGAAGGCAAAATAGTACTTGATTACATTTCTTGATCTACTGCTGAGGTAAAAATATTGTCTGTCTACTTAGTGGTGCTTTTTTGTTGAATCCAGCCCTTCTTATTGAGTCTTAGTCAGTGGGGTGACTGTAGGCTCTTTGGGACTAAGGGTTATCTTTTTTTATGTTAGAGATATGCCCTATCTTGTCCCCCAGTTTGCATCACAGCATTTGATGTGTAGGATTCACATCTAGCACTGCATCTACCAGTGCAGAAACTGCATGAGCAGTAGCTGGAAAGTTGTGCAGCTAGAAAAACGTGTTTCTAGTGCTGAGTTCTGTATTCACAGTGCACAGTAAATCCAAGAGGGAAGAAAAAAAGAAAACAGTTTGATCTTTAAATACTTATTGGGGCTGCTATGTCAGTATTTTTAAGCATATTGAGAAATTATGGATACTTTGGTGGTGATGCTTCATGTTTTGCAAATTGTGATGTCCACATAGTGTATCATTTTGGTAGATTGTGTATTTGGTAACTTCATAAATCTTTCTGTATCTCTGAGAGAGTTTTGATAGATTTCATACTTGGACTAGGCAAATAAATCTACCTTGAGGAAAAAGAAAAAGCACCTTAAATAGTAATCAGTTCTGGTTCACACTGATTTTTTCAGTGGCTTCTAGGAATTTGGTCCAGTTCTTGTTATTCTTGCCCATTCTGTGTACCTGTAAGAAATTCTCTGTAAATAAAAGCCAAACATTGATTTTCTTTAACATTTCTTAGTTAAAAAAAAAAGGTTGATTTTTTTTTTTTTTTAATGATATGGAGGAAAAAGGAATACATACTTTAAAACTAAGAAATAAAGTGTACTACTTATTCAGTTTTTTTTTTATTTGTTTTGTTGGGTTTTTATTCTTTGGGGTTTTTTTTGTTTTGTTTTGTTTTGTTATTTGTTTTTTTTTCTTCATATATAAAAATGGCTGCCCAAAAAAGGGATATGTGAATCAATTAGTCAGTATTCTAACAAGCAAGACCTTGTGGGTCATCTTACTCTTCCCTTGCCAGTGTGGAATTATTCTCTCTGTGCCATTTGGAAATGCAGTATCTAATTAAAAATTTGCTGAGGTAATGTATTTTCCATCATTCCACATTATTTTATCTATCAGTCTATATTATAATTTGATAGTAATTCTTTTTAATGACTAGCACAATAAAGAGGAACTCTTCCACATTCCGCAGCTGTGATTATGCCTCATTTGTTTGAGGTAATGCACAGACACAAAGGATAGTTCTTTGCAAAGGTGGAAGAGGAACCTGTTCAGGGAACTGAGACTCATCTATGACCTTTAGCCTTTTAGTTGGTTTTCAGATTTTTTTGTTTGTTTTGTTTCTGGAATACGCAGTGTCACATTTTTAAGCACTAAAGCTTAAAGAAGATCAGAAACTACCACCAGAAAGGGATGGTGAGGTATCCACCTTCAGTTACAATCTCTTGGAGCTCTTTAATAAGGGGCCAAGAGCCTGGACTGAAGCAGCAGCCTCTTAGTATTTAGTAAATAAAGAATTGTCTCTACACTTTTTTTCATTTACTCATCTTACATTGAAATGCTTATGTTCATAAATAAGCACTTTCATAGGTAGGTATATATAGAACTGTGTGCCATAGATAAACAACTGCCAATTGAAGTACTTCATAGCTTTTAAATTTTTTTTCATTATGCATCATAAGACATGCAATGATTAAAATAAATTCTTCCTACCTGATGTCAACTTTTGCAACAAGAAATTTTATTGCAGTGTGACCTGAAGAAACGGGATAAACTCTTCCCATGAGCTTGCATGGGAGAAAAAATGAGTCATTAAGACACAAGCTGTTGTGTCTTTTAGGACATAATTCTGTTATCAATTAATTGCATACTGTTCATGTTCAAAACACAGTGTCCCTATAATGAGTTTTGGTTTAGGCTAAAGCTTTTCACACAGATGGCACTTTACAGGCTCTTTGACAAGACAGCCATTCTAATGGGACAGGTCTGGAATTCCAGTTGTTTGGGAAAGAGCTCTGTGGCCTGTGGTGCAATGTTGCTTCAGGCATTCCCTTTGCAGGTGATAAATGCTACAGGACATTTGTACAGTTTGTCCTATGCAGAGATGCACAGCTGTGCTGCTCAGAAACAGGAGTTTCTCTCTGCCATGCCGTTTCAGTATATTGTGCTGCATATTTGCACAATTTCGGTGTTAAGCCAGCAGAGGGTACTCTTAAGCTTCCCAGAATAGGTTACATGGGATGCCTCAGGAGGTTACTGCCTCACAGTTACTGTACTGAGGGGAGGGGCTGAAAATGTGAGCCCTTAATTATATGGGCCTCGTTGTACTTAAGTAAAAGTGTTGAATAGGCCACATACTTCGCTGAATAAACCTACACTGCTGCTTTTCCAAAAGCACAGCAAACCAAGATCTTGTCAGTATAATACAATCTTAAAAACGGGGAAATTCAGGCTTGAAGGTACTCCAGGTTGTTTCTCATCCAAACAAGTGCTGAGGGCTGCTCTAAGAGCTGAGTAGTTGCCTCACCCACTTTTGAAAGCCCATAAGGATGTAGACTGCATGTCCTCTTTTGGCAGCTGCTCTCACAGGCAAAATGTTCATCTGTGTGTTCAGGTTGAACCCACAGTGTTCCAACTTACACCTGCTGTTTCTTGCCCTTTTGCCATGCACTGCTGCGAGTCCTTGATCTAGTGGCTCTTCTCCTCCTAATGCATCCAAAAGGCTGCTGGCCATCTCTGCTGCCAGGGCACTTCTGGCTCACACTCATCTCACTGCCCGCTGTACCCCCAGGGCTTTTGTACACAGAGTTGCTCGCCAGCTCTCAGTCCCCAGATGGTGTCACTCCAAGAGGATCTTCCGTCCAAAGGGCAGCAATTTGGGCTTGTCATTTTTGAGTTTCATAAGGCACTGTCAGCCCATTCCTCCATCTCAGCTAGATCCCATTTTTCTGTGAAGTCTTATATTTATACTCCATTTTCATTCAAATCAACAGTTCTGCTGCCTTTAATGGAATGAATTTACTAGAATCATGTAGGAAGCTTAAAGTTTGTAGGCTTGTGGATTACAGATTTGTACACAATGTTACTACAAGTTAAACTACAAAACTAGATCATGGATTTCTAGTCTATTCAGGAAATAACAGAGGAACAGAGTTTTATCTTTTCTTTGAAAAATAATATGTCAAGAAGAAAAATAGTCTTTCATATATATAACTTACATATCTATTGTGTGATATGATAGTCAAGGTACAAGGCACAAATGCACATTTAACTTGACAGAGTGATGAAAACCTTACTTATAAGTATTACTTTTATATTTTTAAAGGCTTACAATCTTTCTCTAAAAATCAAATATATTTGTGTCATTACTCATGTATAGAAACAGAGATTATTAAAGCACAACTGTTTCTCCCTCACTGTTCTTCAGTCTTCTCCTCTGCCAGTCAGCTATATCACCAGTTACTCCTGCTGTCTACAGCTGTATGTTTTCTGCAGATCACAAGGCACAGCAATGAGGTGGCAAGAAACACCTGGGACCTTTTCAGAATTCTTGCTGGTTCATCTGGAGCTCCCAGGATTGTCAGAGCACTGAAACTAATGGAACCACTTTTATGACCAGTCTGCAACTTGGCACCACATGAGCCAGATGAGTTGATGCAAGGTGGGGACTCATCAGGGGCAGTATAGCAGTGTTTTGTACAAGACCCTTCACCTTACACTATGGTCAATTAAATTCTACCTATTTCTTCCCAAAACCTTGTGAAAATGTACAGGGTCAGCAAAAAAAAGTATGGTTTTGTGAAGGTCACAGTCTAGTGTACTTCTCCTTTCATTTTATTTTTTATGATTTCGTGGTTGGAAAAAGTAAGAGATTAGCAAAGAGGAAATTAGGTGCTGGAGTATGTATAGACCAGGCAGTTACCATACTTGTTACCTGAAGAAAGGTGAGGTTAGTTTTCTGTTACTTGTTTCATTTTAAGGTTATGAATAATCTCAGTCTGTAACTGATGGATTTAAATTTAATAGGAAAGGGTTCAGCATCACCCTGGAGGGTTCACTGCAGAGAGGGGCCTGCATATGGCTGAAATGTTTCCATCTAAGGCAAGGGTCAACAACATAAAGTGGCAGAAGTGGGGGAGAGGTCATCCCTTCAGATGCAGTATTTTCTAGCTTCCACTGAGCTTCTTCAGGTGCACTTAGCCTCTAGCTGGAGAAAAAAAGTGCACTTGGCACAGTGCACTTGAAAAGACGCTGACCCCTGTTCTACATCTGACACTTGCACGGGAAACATCCATGGTTGTTGAGTTTAGCTATATCAGAACATGTGTTTCAAATCCTGTAAACTTATGTGTCTGTTAACAACAATTTAAAAACCTGCCAGCTTTCACAGAATTCTATAAAAAAGAATATGTAGTACTTTTGAAGAGTTATCTGCTATTATGCTGAAAATAGTCTGATATTTACCAGGGAAAGCATCACCAGTGGAGGTACATGTTCCATTTTGGCTTGCATTCTGTATTGTAATAATATTTGGACTTCCCTCGATATGAAGTAAGAGCACAGTGTTTATATGAGTTAGAAGCATAGTACTGGAAAGAAGCAGCTATATGAGTTAGTGTTCTTTGAATAGCAGTTGAATAAACTTTCATGAGAAATTTGTTTATTTCTGAACTTAAAAATGGTTCCAGGAAATACTCATGCTGGGACAAAAGGTTTCACTGCTCTTTGGAATAGGCAGGGATTTTATCACAGGATCACGGGCTTCTGAGTTTACCAGTAAAACAATGGGCAGGCAACACTTCTTGAGTCCTTGTATTTACAAATATAAAGAAGGAGGAGAAAAGTCATAATTCTGCAAAATAAGCATGACAACTGTATTTAAGGAAATACAGGAAAGCCTTAATCCTCTTACAATTCCTAGCAGCAGGTTGAAGGAAGAGATGATGGGAATTTCTTAAAATAAGAAGTTGTGGGATACATTCACTGGTGAGTTTTGTCACTGCTAATATCACTTTTAATCCTGCTATTCTCTATGAATAAGAAACAAGCAAAAGATTTTTGCCAAAGCATCCAAACTAGGTGAGCTTCAACAATACTTTTTTTAAAAACTGAATAGGACTATAGGAAAAAATAGATGTGATGACATGTAGAACAAAATACAGAACCTTCTGAAAACCAGGATAGCCCAGAATATAAGGTAAAGGTGGCACCAGTGAAATGGAATGAACAGGCCCTTGCCACCAAAGTCACTCCAGTAGCACACTGACATTTTACTTTAGTTCTTCCCCAGGAAGAGCTGTGGAACGTGTCTCCAAAGCTTCTGGACTGACACCTGTCAGCAAGGACATGTGACTGATGTGTGTAATGGCAGCACACCAAGGCGTCAGTCAGTTGCATCCTGCGAGATTTCAACAAAGATTGCTCTGAGTTTTTCCAGGTCCACCTTTGAAGTACCTTTTTTTAAGCATAGGGTGTTCAGATAACATATCCATAAACAAATCCATGGTGGAGTGCAGACATGAGTTCTAGATGTAGCCTTCCTGTAAATTATTTGTGTGATTTTTGGATCGTTTTCTTCATTGAGCTTTATCCTTTGTGCAGGCCTGTACTTAATGAAATGGCCTGGGCAGTGTTATCCCAGCGTGAGGTAGGAGAGCACATCTTTTCATGCAGAGGGTGGAATGTCCCTGGTGCCTCTCATTGAATTTGATGGCCAGACTCAGGAATTAAAAGCATTGACCTTAGTTAGGAAATTTAATGCGTGAAGCGGCCACACATAGTCATTGTTTTTCAAGGCATCGGTAGGTTTTCTGACTTGCTCTGGAGAACCTGACAGGCCTGTGGCAGCCTGGGCTTTGGATGAACCCAGTGGTATCTGGTGCAAACCAAACATTTCTAGTAAGCACAGGAATCATAGTGCTTTTGTGCTTTCTAGTGCTTCTGTGAAATTTGTATCACCATAGAAGTGGGAGAACTACTCAAAAACCCCAGTGTGAAGTGTCCAAAATGATGAAACAACTCCAGGCTTTGGACTGTGGAGCATAACACACATCAGTTGAAACAAATCTCAAAGTTAATGTAAACTTTGTGAGGATAGGCAGCTGCAATTTTGGCCAGAATTCAAGGAAAATAACAGGCAGGGAGAAAAAGTTGTTTTTGATTATATGAGGTTTGGTTGTATGATCATAACTGGAATTTAGACAGACTCTTATTCAGGGAATTAGTGCTGCTGTATAACCACAGCAAGAACAGAATAGATTAACAGAAAATTATAAAATGCAACATGATGAATGCATATTGTCTCAATCTCTTCTTTTTTCCGAATGAAATTTTAAAATTTTTCTCTTTATTTTACCTAAAAAGTACCAATTCTAAGAAAAACCAAAACTTTTTAGGGGATGGCAATAACAGCAGGAAAAAATATTGTTTCTTCTTCACAGAGCCAACTTTTCTTATGAGGACCTGTTAAGAAATGCTAAACTTCAAAAAACTTCTTTAACTTCTCATTCTTCCACAGCTAAGATGTATCTCGTGGTGACAAGTCATGAGCAATTTTCTAGAATACTTGTTTCTAGTGCTAGCAGGAGTCACAAGATATTTTCCCACATAAAAGCTCTTAGAGACAGGGATTAGTGTTTAGAGTAGGAACTGATTTTCAGAATTGATATTGTAGTGGAAATCAATGAAACCAGACAAATGAAAATATTATTCTTCTCCAGCTGCAAACACAGCTTAAGTTATCAAAATCACATTGCCTTCTCCAGTTTCAAAGTGAGTGACAAACCTTCAGTTAATTATTTAAGTTGTGCATGCAGGCAGGGAGGAGTTCAAGAACAGATTTTGGAGATGGCAGGTTATACTTCCAACACAGAGCAGATTTTGGAGATGGCAGGTTATACTGATTAAGTGATGCTGAGGATCATTTCTTTCTGGCTAACCCTTGGCTTTCTGTGTCCCTCCCTTCCCCACCTGCTGCATTTCTCCCCTCTCCCTTCTTGGTTTTATCTGCTGCCAGTCTCCTTCCTCAGACCACAGCTGTCTTTGCTTGCTGCTTACTTTTTTTCCTACACTAGGTGTTGTTTTACCTCACTTCTGTTGGTGTCTGAAGAGAGGCATGGGATGCTTCCCTTTGCCAGTAAAAACTGGGGTGATCCACAGCAATTCAACACCCTTGAAGGGATGGAACTAGTCAGCCAACCCTGTCACTGGGGGTATCTCTGTAAGTCAGGAGTTGCCATTGATGTGAGTCAGTGGGAGCCTTACCCAGGGTTTTTAACTGGACCATGGCTGTGACCTTAGAGCACTGAAATGGGTGCAACAGAGCACTGAAAATGAATGGGTGAAAACAGAAACCTTTCTGCCAAAGTTCTAAAGAGGTCTCTTGCAAGGAGAATGCCCTAGTCATTGGGTGGGTACCACTCCTTGTATTGGAGAGAATGAGTTTCAGAAAGGAACAAAAGATCAAAAGAGAAGAAACATAAATACATTCTGTCTGAATACTTGAATTAGAGAATTGGACAATAGCATAACAGATAAAATTATTTATTCTGGCTCACTCACAAAGAGAAATCTCAACTCCAAAGATACACAAGAGTAGAGGCTAAACAGAGGGATAAATTGAATAGCAGATGGGTTTGCTTGCTCACATGTAAGAAAAAGCAAAATACCTTTATAAGCTAGTCCCTCACGTGGGAAGTTCTCGCAAATAAGGACTGAGTGTGAGGGGAGCAGTAATTTGGGTGACACTGGTAGCTGCATCCCTGGGCCTGCTGGTGCCAAATGCCTCTTAGAAAGCTCCTTCCAGAGCACTGCACTGGGTTGGGGTGGCTGAAAATCTCTTGGTATGGTGCCAGTCCACAGTAGGTGCTTCACACAGATATCCCAAGTTGTTTATTATGACTGCAGATTTCTCCTCAAGAGGTAAGCAGTACTGAGTGGGGCTGGCAAAATGTTTATATACCTTTACCAAAGCCTGAGTGTCTGCTGAGTAGAATTGCAAGTAGAAATATTTATGAAACAGCTGCCCAAGTAAAACACAGATAATATTTCTGAATACAAAAGCTAGTACCCCTTGCGAAGAAAATGCTGCTATCTTGATGGTTATTCTTGTTCTGGATGTGTCAGGAGACTTAATGCAAAGTCAGACTATTATATCCCCAGTGAAGCTGAGAAAACAATATCACTCAGCAAACAAAGTCAGTCCCTCCTAGTGTAGGAATTAATAGTCTTTTGTCCTGCAGGGAGGCTTATTTTGGCTTGAATTAGCAGAAATGTCATTGAAATGGGTATGCCATGATGGAAATCAAGGCTGGCTCTGAAGTACTGCACCATTTTGAATGCAGGTAACCACAGACTGAGGATACAAATGAGGCTTGGATCAGCATACATTTTTCAAGGCAGATCTGCATTGCAGTTTCAGCAAGGAAAAAAATCAGAAAAATGTGTCCTTTTTTAATTGGAAAATGTTTTTCTGACACTGAATGTCCCTCAGGCAACTGACAGACATATTTTATAACACTTATTTTATCACATTGATAAAAATTTATGCTTGCAGAAGTTTTATGGTTCATAGCAATGATAATTAATCCCAAATCACATCAGCTGTACAGTAGTTTTAGTGTTGTGCTATGTTATTAATAAATAACATGCCATTTCTCTAGGGTGAAGCTTCTCATACAAGGAGTATATTTTCAATATAAGATTCTATTGTTATATTGTTTATGTCTCTCAATTCAGTAAACTGTATTAATAATTTTCCATTATTATTAATGAAATAATTTTCTATTCAATTATTAATGGTAATAATTGTCTCTGAGAATCTGCTTTCTGGACCAGATTAGTAGTTTCTCCAAAACCAACAAAAAATGTAATTACAATAGGATAGTTTATGACAAGATGATAAATGCCTTGAGTATCCTTTGGGATCAGACCTATATGTTGCAATTAAATTATTTGATATTTTTGATAACACCTGCTTAATATCTTCCAAGTCTTCTAAATAAAAAGTATGAATTTTCTTTGTTCAGCTTTGTGTCTATAAAATTTGTGGTGCCCAGGAGTGATGGCTTTTAGGGCTACTTAGGAATTACCTGTTCCTCCATCAAGTCTCTCAAAAAAGGCTTGAAGTGTTGCTATCCTATCCAGTTTACAATATCTTGGGTGCACTGTGTGATGAGCTGCCCACTGCCACAGCCCACAGCCACCCTGCCAGGGCTGTTTGAAAGGGTCAAGAGGTGTCCAGAGACTCCTCAGTGTAGATATGCTGGCTCTGGATCAGCACTTGTGTTTGGCACTGACCCATGGGGACCTCAAGCCAGCTTTATCTGTGCACAGCAGCTGAGTTTGAGAAATCTTCACCTGGCTGTTTGTGACCTCATTCAAAACCAAAACCTTGGGTTCAGAAGCTCTAGGCACTTCTGTTGTCTGTGTTGCACTCAGGTCAGGACAAGTGGGTGTTGATTTACCCATCAGGGCAGACAGTGATTCCCTCTGCACAGAAACCACCAAAACTGCATTAATACAGCATAGCAGCAGGAGAAGTTTTTTCCTTAACTGGAAACATAACCATTACTTACTTACCAGGTCCTGCCCTGCTGAGTTGGAAGTAACCTGTGTGCTGTTATAAACTCTTGTAGGAGGCACTTTGACCTCTGGCTGGGTAAAGGTGGTGGGAGAAGCACATCCCTGTTCTCCACATGCTCCAAGTCTGCCCACTCCTCACTCATGGCAAGTGGAACTTTTCCTCACAAGGCCCTGGATGAGTCAGCCAAACCCCATAAATGGCCCCTACCCACACAGGCATTTTCAGTCAGAAATAGACCTCTGTATTGCAGAGCTGTTTTACAGGGCAGCTTTAGGAATAGTTTAACCAATAAAAACCACCTGTGAAGTGATAGAGACTCATTGCTTATACTGAATCAGAGCAGGAAATTACTTTCTTAGGATATGCTCCTCTCCTGCACTTACAACTAGGCAATTCCATGGTAGGTGTGTCTTCTCAGTGAGACAAGAAATTGCTGAAATTACAGGAGAAGAGGAGATTCCTTGTTCTCTCAGAATTCAGAGTAATTAAACTACAATGGAAAAATACCGTGTTCTTGTCATCCAGGACTTGCTGCGTATTCATTTTAAAAAAAGAACAGAAAGAAAAGCTTATATTTTTAGAATACATCATTGCTGTATTGTATGTATGTATTGTATTGTATGCATTGTATGTTATGTTATAACATACATACAATACTTAGATTTTTGCAGAATGCATCAATTCATCAAATGTAACCCACAAAAGTAACTGAAGCCACCTGTTTCCACTTCCTCCCTAAGAAAAGGGAGATCTGCATTGTTTGAAAAACGGAGCAGTGAGTGCAGCAAGTCCTGCAGATGACTCTCAGCAAATGAGTCAGACAAAACATTTTTAGCAGGAAATGGCATATCCCTCTCTTTTCCACTTTGAATCCAAGCATTTGTGTTCATTATCTTTTGTATAACTTCAGCCTGTTAGATGATAAGCCTCACCTACTGCAACCTGGAGTCAGATTATCTGTAGAATTTTGTTAGGTTTTAGGATTCCTTCCAGGCTTTATATTAATTGGGTTGAGTTTGGTTTGGAATCTAATGATGAAAATGGTAATGGGTTATCACTGAAGAGCTCAAAATAAATCTCATTCTCACTTCAGCTGAGGAGGTAATGACCATGACAAGAGCTTTATTTTCTTGTGGTCTCCTGCTTATGTACAAACTTAATACTGTTGTTAAATGGTGCCTTGCCTTGTGAGTGCCCCACCAGTGCTTGTTGATCTCATCTGTACTGACTGGGAAATTAGTGCCTCTGGTCAGCAGATGATGCATTCATCCTCTGTGTTCTCCTCTCTTGCTGACTGATACTGAGATGTTTTGAAACTTTTTTCTCCTCACATCCTTTAAAATACTATAAAAAACATTTTCAGGTATTTAATAGGTAGCTGCCATTATTACTGCTGTCCTTAGCAGGATGATTCAAGCACTAGTTTTCATAAATGCCAGGTTCAGATGTTGCACATTGCAGTTTGTGCCTTACATGTATTAGATGTCTCTGATAGGGTGCTCCTAAAGGTGCAGCTGATTCTTGCCCTAATATTTGAAACCATTGTGTCTCCAAATATCAAGACCTCATAACTTAGACTGATTATACTTTGTTATTTTAATTAACCTAGTGGAATGGAGTAAGTAAAAGAAAAACATAAAACCCCTTTTCATTGCAATTGGGCAGATCATTAGCTGGCAAAACTGCAGCAAGGTCACATCAGTTTATAGGATGAGGCCTTTAGATGCTGGAGAAATTACCTCTGAGAAGACTTTATGCTACTTACATTATGTATGTAATTGTTTGCTGTACAATAGCTGCTAATTGATCATTCAAAAGTTATGATTAGCAATTTAGAAATCATCAAAAATGTTACACATTTGTATTTCTTGATCTTTCCTTTTGATTGACATTCATGTTGTCACTCTGAAGCATGCATTAATGTTACAAAATCTGCTTTTCATATCTGCTTTAAAACCACAGCTATCCCTCTTGCTTCATAGCTGTGGCGCGGGAGCCTGTTGTACTGGGTGGTGGAATGAATTTGTGATTTGATTCCCCAGGGATGGTTCCCCTTCATCCTCCTGTGGCACTCGGGTGACTGCACAGTGAGCGTGGCCAGCACAGCTCTGCAGGGTGTGTTTGTTTGGTGTCTCTGTGCAGTTCTGGTCAGCTTTCCCTGGGGGGACAAAGCAGTTCAGCAACAGCAGTGAAATGACATATACTTGAACTAGGAGCACATGGCACCAGTAAAACTTCCATCCTTAGTGGCTTGGCAGTGGATCATTTGGGAATTAGGGATGAAAGCAACAGATGTTATGCATTCAAGCACCTGGATAAAGAAATGAAACTACATATATTAAGCAAAATGGTGAAACTTGCATTTGTCTGTGATGTTCCATTCTACTCAGATAAGGTACTGTTTGTTTTTAAATGGAAATATGGCTTGGCATAACATGACAAAACATAAAGGCCCTTGTAGCCATGTTACATCTGGGTCAGATGTATTTGATGTTCTTACTTTGATCTCCTGTCTAATCAGTGTGTTTTCAGCTTAGATCTGGAATCCATGTCTCTTGTAAACATGAACAATTCCCAGACCTTTTGATCTGCAAAATGACTCATTCTTCCACAACTCTGCTCCAGGACAGCAGAGAGAAGTGATTCCTCTTCATAGGGGTTCTTTGGCAGGCTCCCCTGAGACATATAAAACTCTCTCCTAATAAAACTAAAGAGTCTAAACAAGGTCTCCACTGGATCTCTAGGAGCTTTTTCTTTGACATTCCTCCCCTGGCTTTCCTCAGGACTTAAAAACTTGGATAAAGTTTGCTATGATGGCTGGATTAATTTACTGCTTTACCTGGAATTTGTTGCATAAGGAATCTGGGACTGCAAAGTAAGAAAGGAAATAATGGATAGTAGAGAGGCTCATGAATTCTGAAGGAAGAAAACAAACAGTAAGAAAGTGCAAGACCATGAAAGTGCAAGATAAGGTTGGACAGAGGGAGAGCAGGGGCAACAGAACCAAGGCAGCAGGTGGAACTCTGACATGGGCTGGGCAGGGGCACCAGGGGAAGGACTGAGCTGCCCCCAGCCAGTGTGTTGGAACTGGCTGAGGAGTTTGGAGAAGAAATCAGGAATCTGTGCTCCTGGGATCCAGACCTGTGGTGGAGAGGAGTGATGGGAGGTGAGAGTGGAGCCAGGCTTCCTCAACACGCCAAGGCAGGGGTAACTTAACCCCTTGCTGCCCAGCCTTCTAGGATGGAGAACAGGACCAGCCCAGGGAGAAATCAGGAACAAACTTCAGAGGCTGGGATGTGGAAAAGACAAGACTGAGGCCAGCCCAGATGGACTGGGAGCCCTAACAAAAATGGGTGAGAAGCAGTGACCACTAAAAACATTCTTCACCATCTGACTACTCTCCTGACCTTCACCATGCATCCTCACCATTTTTTGTAGTACAAACTGGTCCTGTTTCTTGAAATCTCATGAAAATCTCTCACTCTCTTCTATAAATTTAAGGGATTAGGTTTTATATTAAGCCCCTCCAAATTAGTCTTAGTAAAAGTTTGAGGGTTAATTTCATTTGCAAGAGATATTTTTTCCTTTGGAAGCTTACAGCCATTTCGGAAAAACAATTTTTCTCACCTGTCTCCATCTCATTCAAACTGCAAGTACTAAATAAGATATGAATCTTACTAAAAATAGGATGACACCGTGTAAGGAAAGACAATGCCAATGCACTTACAGGAGCCTGAATTACAAGAATCCTTTTTACTTTGCCCACGAGTTCTATTTCTGTGCTGCTTCTATTGTGTGATATATTCAGAATATGGGTAGGAGCTGTGAGCTATTTTTGGTATGTAATACTACAGATGCAAGGAATGGATCACGTTTATGAACAGAGGATTCTGCACAAGATGTCTCATTAGCTGCTATTAAAAGTATGTAACTCACAAATAATGTGAAATGCAGCAGCCTTCCAAGAAGCAAGGCACAAAACCTTTTTGTGTTGTAAGCAAACAGAAAGCAGTGCTACATTTTTAATCGATGGGTGCAGTCCACCTTCTAAATTGCTTATTTTGACACAAAGTCACTACACAGGCACAAATCTAATTTTTTACTTCAGTTTCCCAGATAAATTTCTTTCTGTTCCTTCTCTTCAACTAGAGGAAAAGCCAGTGTTTATGTGTTATTTCCTTTATGTGCTTTTACCTGAAAAGCACTTGCTGAGCAGTGCCAGGAAGGTATGATGTGTCATCCTTGAATGTCTCAGCATCTGCTATCAGGGACCTGTGGCATCCAGGGGGTGGGAGAAATCCTGGCTGATGAGTTTCCCTGGCATGGCTTTCACATCATGCACAAATCCATGCTTAAAATATGCTGTGTGGGCCATGTCAAGGCATCCCTGCTGCCATTTCCCTTACTGAAGGTGCCACTTGCTCATCAGGTCATTTTTAGCCTTTGGCTTACTGAAAGGCTCAGGGGCTTCCCTGGGTGTTTTCCATCAGAGAAACCTAAATCCTGTTATTGGGGAGCTTTTGGACTTCCCTTTGCAAAGTGAAAGAAGTCTGGGAATGCAATGTTTATCTGTTCTGATCTCTTTCTGGCTCATGTCTGTCTATGAACAGCAAGTGCCTAAATAAAAAGGAAAAGCTATCTAGTAGGGCGCTGATTTAAAAACCAACACAGATGGAACAGCACTAAGAAGTCTGTATGTAGATGCAAGTATATGCATGTGTATAAATGTATTAAACACTGTGTGTGACGGATCCTAAAATAATCATCCTTCGGGCCAAAACCATTTACATTCCTGACTGAAGATTTCTTGCATGTGCCTATCTTTACCTCTCTCTGCACGGTGCACACATGGGTGTATCTGTCCGTACAGCTGTGTCACACACTCCTGAGTGGGGGGACCAAACCTTGGATGTTTTTGAGCTGCTCGGAGGTGCCCAGGGAGCGGTGTATCTGTCCGTACAGCTGTGTCACACACTCCTGCGGGGAGGGGACCCGATTTTTGATGTTTTTGAGCTGCTCGGAGGTGCCCAGGGAGCGGCGCAGCCGCTAGAGGGGAGCGCGGCTCCGTGCCCAGCAGCGGCATTCAGGGGCTCTCGGGCACGGAGTTTTTGTTGCTAACACGCGTTTGTTTAATGTTTCGTTGCCAGGCCTGGCCTGTGTCCGTGGTAAGCCGGCAGAGGCAGGAGCAGGTTGTGCTTGGAGCTTTCCCTTTGCCCCAGCTGGAGAGCGGAGGGCACGGACGGGGATCCCGGTGGGAGCTGCTGCCCTCGCACCAGCTCCCCCTGCACAGGAGGGCAGGGGGGCCCCAAAACCCCTCCTGTCCCCTCGGCACCTGGCTCCAGAGACCTACAAGTGCTCCAGTGGAGTTCACAGGGAAACCTGCTGAGAACATGAAATCTGGTCAGGCAAAGTTTAACCCGTGCACATCCCCATCATTTCCATAATGCCAAGACAAGTATATGCACAATTAGCTTCACGAAGAGCCCATCCAATGATGCTTCTTTAAATGGTAAAGAAACTGCTAATTTGGTTTTTATGGAAAGGAGAAAGGATAAAATTGTATTCATTATCTGGATATATTTGGGAAACAGCATTCCCTTGTGCAGTTATGATATTTATTCAGAAACAGTGGATAAAGTAAGCTTTACTTTAATCCAGTGGCCTCTGGATAGAGCTGGGACACCTGGTTTGTGTCCACTGTTGTTTTCATGTCCCGTACGTTTCTTGGAGAGATGTGACAGCTTAGAAGAGTAAACCCACGTGGATGAAATCCTTTGCTTCCCTTGGGGCCAAGAGAAGGGCACTGAGCACAGAAATAGAGTAGTAAAAACAACAATACCTTTGCCATTTATTTCAGGGTAAATGTTACCATCTTCCCCTTTTTGTGGGATATTTTATTATGGCTGAGTATAGTGCCAAGTCCCTGGCACATGGTCCAAAAATGCCCAAAGTCTTGTCACCTTCCTCGTTCCTCACAGCTTGCTTTACTGTATTTTTGGTGTATTGTTCCCTATAGCTCCCCAAAGCTCTAAAACTGCCTTGAAAACTTTTGGGAATAGTCCACCTACAAACCAGTGAGTCACTTAGCAATGTTTCACTGATTTAAGTTAATCTGAGTAAACCTTCCATCCTGCTTTAAAACTTGTAATCTTTGTCTTATGTTTTTCAAGGATTTGTGAGATGGAGAATCATGCTGATGGCTTTAAAGTATTTAAGTGCCTCAGCACTCTCAAAATCTCAGCTGAGCAGCAAAGCCAAGGGCCAGGCTCCAAGAACACCCTCCCTGCCCTCAGATCATACTGGAGATTTGTTTGTTTGTATAAATCAACTGGAAGGCTTCTTCATCTGAGCTCTGGCTGAGTCTGACCTCTGTGATGTAAAGTTTTCAAAGGGTCTGGCATAGCCATGGGAGCTCAGAGTGTACACTGGTTCTGGGCTGGAGGCTCCCAGTCAGGAGCTGGCTGATGGGTGGGAGCCTCTCAGCTGGGGTAAGGGACCAACAAACAGGGACTCCCACTCTCTCTGGTTGTGCAGTTCTAATCTGTGGGTTCTAATCTGCGGGTTACATTCAGAGAAACAAAGGTACTGGGGAAATCTGCAAGATTGTTTAGGAGCTTCTGAGGAACCAGATGATATAAGAAAATCAGCTGGAAATCCCTTTTCTTAAGAAAAGAAAAGAAAAAAAAAAGGCAGGGGATTACAGGTCAAAAGTGCAGTGTCATAATAGGCAGCAGGGTGTCCAGGAAGGGGAAAGTGAGGACAGCCTAGGATCAGCTCTTATAAAAGCAATGGGAGAGGGAATCCCCTGAGCTCCAATTTATATAAGGAAATTCCAGAAGGCAGGAAGCAAGCATTGTGGTCCAGCCACAGTGAGAAACAGGGCTTCTGTGGCTTTCTGTGGTCACCTAGGGTGACTTGACAATTTAACTCACTCTAGGTGACCATAGTCAGTGGATTTCATCCACGTGGGTTTACTCTTTTAAGCTGTCACATCTCTCTAATAAACCCTGTCTCTCACTGGTGGGGTTTGAGGTGAATCACCCCAGGTAGAAGGGGAATGAAATCTCCACAGTCATGCAGGCCACATCCTGGCCTCTTGAGTCCAGCTGGAAATTTGCTACTTCTTCCACTTCCAGGGAGTCCCAGATATCATAATTTCTCTTTCCTGACAGTGCTTCAGAGTCATCATCAGGTGTCATGTTGGCTTTAAGCTTTCACCAACCACACTAGAAAACAACTTTTGAGTAACCAGGATATGGTAGAAATTCCAACCCCTGGCTTTGAGCAGGTGCTTCAAAGCCTGTGCTATGCACATGCTACCCCATCCTACTCATATCCACGCTAAACAACATGGACCATTTCCCTCTTTTCACTTATTTATCTTTGTGCTTTTTTATTGGGGTGATTTCTCTGCTGCTTGGTTACGTATTCGTGTTGGACTGTGAATAATTGGTTGGTTTCTTGCTTGTTTGGCATAATTGATCTCCTTCATTGAAAAAAAGGAAGAACTGAGGTGACTGCAGAGCAGGTTGTTTTACATTACCTCATTTTCACTTGCTGTTTGAATTTAGTCTGCCATGAGGGCCAGTTGCCAGTGATTGTATCTGCACACACGTACACACACAGATACAATGAACTCTTTGACAGTCAGGCTTCACAAGTAAATGGAGGGTGCTTGTGTTCATACAGTTAGCTTGGATTTGTTCATACATGCTTTTGAATGCTGCCTGTAAGCTGCTTCATGACCTCAGATGTCACACAACATCCCTCTTACATCCGATAGTGAAGTACCAAGCTGCTGAAGCATCTCTGTGTGAAGTGGATTTCAGAGTCTTTGCAAAAGAGGTTTTTGCTGAAAAATTCCACAGAGGTATGCTCCAGTAAATATTACCTTTAGTTCAGATAAAAGTATGAAAGACTTCATTTAATAGTATTGCAGAAATCATGTAGTACTGAAAAATGCAGGAGTCCAAGAACTTGTTTACAGCAGGTTTTTTAGCAGGTTGAAAGTTTAAAACTATAAAAAAGTCATTGCACAGAAGTACTTCTGTATACATATTTTATAGTGCAAGACTTCAAGAAAGATCAACACAAAGTTCATTATTGAAATATAAATGTCAATTTACGAGTGATATTGTAGCCAATTGTGGAAAGACAGGGTTTCTCTTGCTTACCACGTTTCTCCAAATTGCTCACAGTGAGTTGCAGGCATGCATAAGCAACACCCAACTTAAAAATTTTCAAGGCAGAGAGCAAAACACAAATTTCATAACTGAAAATCAGAAAGGTCCGGCCTGGGGAGTGAGAAATTACCTAGCTATTAGGGTTAGCTGAGGACATAACTGCCAGGCACGCTCTCACACTAGTAAAATGCATGTATGGAATAGAATGATTTCAATTTGCATATTTGGCGCTGTTTATTTTCTCGTTCCCTAAAGCATCGAGGATAGACATTTCATACCAGCCAAATGTCATAAAACTGGCTCCTGCCTTGCACTGGCATGCTGTAGAACACGTATTTTAAACCCTACCAGCAGCCTCCCTTCTGCTGTGTGAGTGCAATGCCAGCTGCCACCGGCCAGCCAGATCGTGCCCACTCGTGGAGCCGCTGCTGGGTGGGAGGAGGCTGGGGCAGCAGCTGGGGTAAGCATGTGCCCAGCCCAGAGCCAAGACAACATTGCTGTGAATTTATTTCAGTGTAGTGGCTGATCTGACTAAAGATATCTGCAGACACAGTCATGCAACTGCTGTCCATGCTGGAGATACACACAGGGTGTGTATGTTTAATGCTTGTGAATCTGAGGGCTGTGGTCTCATGCTCTGCCCGGCCGCTTGGGAACAGGAGATCACTGATAGTTAAAGTCATAGTGTAATGAGTGTGAGGTGATAAGAAAATGTGGAGGAAACCTATATTCATTACATGAACAAATATGATAGAAACAAAGTTCATCTGACACCAGTTGCTCAAAAAGTTAGCTGTTTAAATCTAAGCTGCCAAAATTGAAGTTTATTTCATTCTAGAGTAGACTCATGTGCATCTGGATTCAGTTATCTGAATGTAGATCCTGTGTAATTTTAAATGCTTGTGAGACATACCACCTGCTGTTCCAAGAAACGTCAAATATTTTGCAAATTCGGCGTCATATGCAAGCCCCGTGCTACTGCCAAATGGCTTGAAGTACCGAAGTTCTCTAAAGTAGCACAAGAACCTACAAGTATTCTTTGAATACTTTGCACAATTTCAACACCATGACCTCATTGTCTTAATCCAAGGCTAAATCCTACTCCTGAAAATTCAGTGACATCCGTTCCAAATAAAACAGACTTCAAAGCTTCAGCTCTGCACTAATAGCTATCAGTATCACACGGGGTTAGTAGTGATGAAGGCTTTGGGCAGGAGTAACTTGTAGTAGCCTTGAACTAAGATGGAAGACAACTGATCTCATTATTTTTTGAAAATAAAAAGGTGTTAGATTTTTGCTTCCTTGAATGGCTAAGGAAAAAAAGAGCCTCATAACTCTTCAAATTTGGAAAGTAAAAAATATTGCTTTATTTATAATGATGAATGGAACAACACAGTATTCTCACACCTAATAAGATGTCATCAGTTACTGAATCCAATCTGGAAGCTGGAGATGTTCTGGAGTCCTCTCTGGAACTTGTTTTCGTTCAATTTCATCCAGTAAGGAAGAAAGACCTGCAGGATCTCTTTGAGTCTTAAGTTTCTTTCTGAAGTATGGCAATTCGTGATTGATAGCAAAATGAAGGCTGAGATTTTTCCCTGGAAAAAAGAACATCTATTGCTACAATCTCATGAATAATGGCCTCTCCAATGAAGGCATAAACCCTTGCCCACATGAGAAGTCCTCTCCTGCACAGCTGTGTCAGTAAAGAGCACTAGTGTGGATAAAGTTGGTTCTGAAGGGGATTTTTTCTTGTAAGGGGAACTTTACACTTTTGCTCAGGTCAGGGAAGCCCTTCTGTGTCTCCGCTCCATTGGTGTGGCATTTCACTACATGCAGTAGTAAGGTCTGGGTAATTGGGGGTTTCTCTGCATACTTGCTTTTCCAGGTTATTCATGAAGATATTAAATAAAACTAGTTCCACCATCTCTACCTGGGGATACTCCAGTATTTTCTCCATCCTATAAGTGAAACTGAAGCCCTACTTTTTGCTTTCTGTCTTTTAACCAGCTCTCAAACTCTTAAGTAGTGCTTCTTCCAGAATAGTGGCATCTTGATAGTCTTTGATGCAGAAGAGCTTTTAGTTAGTTTTTTCTGCACTGCTTGTTGCGTTACCGTGGCATTCATAATGTCATTTTTCATAGTACTGCCAGGTGATCAACTACCCCTAAAAGATTTTTAAATCTGTAAAGCTGCTGTGCTGTAAGAATTCAGTATGGTGCAGAACTGCCCAGGCACAACTGTCAGACACAGACATAGGCTTGGATTCCATCGGGAAGTACAAAGGAGAGGAGCACCTCGAGGTGTCCTGTTCCCCACATGTGCACATGAACATGGCTGCTGGGGGTCACCTCACTGCTTTGTGATGATTATATTTAGCTTGAGCTAAATATGGTTTAAGAAATTTAATTTGTTAATAAACATCGTTAATAAACTTCTCACCGCCATATCACCATTGAATGCCACAGTTCATCCATTAAGTCTGTTCTGGATGTTGAAGGGAACCACACATGAAATAGACTTCATGGTGTCCATTCTGACACTTTTGCTTCTACTTCATCATTTGACCATTGGTAACTCCAATCCTTTGACATGAGAAGAGTCTTATGCCTTTACCCCTCATCCTTTTATTTTCTTGGGTTTTATCAGGATGCTGTCAGGTAACTAATGGTGATTTTTGTGAAGCAGATGGTTTCTTAGGATGGACCCCATTTGTATACAAAAGCACTCACCCAGACCAGTCACCTGGGTGTAGCCAGACTCCAACAAAGCTCATTGTTTGTTCATTCAACCATATACACAGATGAAAGAGTATTTCACACTGGTTTTACCTTATTTGAGAGCACTTCATAGTCTGATATTGCCATTTTAATCTAGGCCATTTAGTCTATAGTAACTGATGTTATTGCTTATATGGAGTTAAACCTTTAACTAAAAAAACCCATATTTCTAGCTATGAGGTATAGGGTATGTATTTTTATTTTGTGTGGTGTGTTTAGTAGGTGGCAGTCTGCTCTTCCTCTCTAAATGTTCCTGAGTTATTGTCATGGTAAAACTACTCTTCTAATTCTGTAAAAGAGAGAAACAAAATGTAATTTTTACCTTGACAGAACTTTGGGATGGATGAAGTAATTTACTGAAGCATCTTTAAAAAAGGTTTCACCTTGGGACAGAAAATAGAAAAGAAAGATTTAGCCTATTGCAAGATTCAGGGGTGTTAACCCCTATATACTTATGTACCTATGTAGACAAAATAATAAAAACCGAATATTTTCTGAGAAATCACCAGTGTGCTATATAATTGCTAACAATGCATCTGAGGATGCTGCATAGCCCCATTATACAAATGTCTGCAAGCTTCACAGTATTCAATGTTTTTTCTCATACCATCCCTGCTAAGGAGAGAATGTGAACAGAGAGACAGAATGACATTCAAAACACTGCTGGACAAAGACCATGGCCCTGCACTTGAACATCTGAGCTTGTTTCTGGGTTTGTCCCAGCACTCAGGCTGCTGTGGCTCAGCCCTGTGAGCTGTGCCCCTTTGCCCTCCCTGCTGCAGGGGGAGGAAGCATCCAGGAGGGGAGGAAGCATCCATACATTCTCCTGACACCATCCGCAGCCCCCCAGACTGGTGTGTGCCCGCTCTGCCCTGCTCACACAGGCGTCAGCCTCAGCTAATTCTGAGCAGTGCCAGCTGGCCCACACAAAGCACAGGGACTGCCGAGCTCAGCCAGGCTGCTCAGTGTCCCTGGGCTCTCCAGGTGACAGCACTGTGCTCTGCACAGCCACCCTTCCTGCACTTGCAGGGGTGGTCAGGCTCTGTGGCTTGTGCCTTGAGCCTGGCTGTGATACCTTGTGGGAGCTTGCTGGCACCTATCTTAAATCTAGGAAAATTTTGCAGCAAATTAGACCTGTCTATCACACAGTATTGAGTTCAGCACAGAAAAAAACCCCAGCTGTGATTTTCCAAATCACAGCTAAGGAAAACAGATAGTACTGCAAGACTATAGATGTTAATCAGAAAGGGGGAGATCTGGTTTAATATTCCTCTCACCTGGTGAGATTCAGATTGTCCTTCCCAGGATATTGCACTCCTTGGCAGCCTACTGACAAGACTGTGGTGATGGTCATTTATTCTGCAGGCAGAATGTGAAACTGATGAGAGAACAGAAAGCAAAAAAGTGTCTAAATCTACAGGCTACTATTTATAGATACATTCTCAGCAAGGAGAAATCCTTGTTTCTGCTTCCTGCTTCCACACTGGTCTGTGTGCTTGATCCAGTGACCTATAATGAGGTAAATTCAACACACCTGGCAGGGGTTTTATGTTGTATGAGGCAGTCATGGCAAAGTGTAGAGAGCTGTGATGTTAATCAATAGTCACCATGGCTCCTAAATTGTTTCTCTCAGTCAGAGATCTCTAGATTGGAGATTGGTGTTAAATTACTGCTAATAGGTCCTTCCCAGATGGGAAGAATCTGGGAAGACATAAGTTAAGAGTGTTCAGACATAAGAATGGGGTGAGAACAAAGGGTTAGCACATGTAGGCTGGTGCTGAGAATGCTGGAAGAAGGAGCTACTCTTGCTGGTGGAGGAGGCACTGGACAAATAGGAAGGCAAAGCAAAGATGGAGCTGTGTCAGCCCAGGTGTTTGCAGAGGGAATGGCCTGTGCCAACATGAGGAACAGCACAGTGGGAACTGTTTCTTTAGGTAAGAAATGAGAACACTGACCTTGCAGATGTCTGAGGAGGCACCTAATCTTTGTTTTATCTTTCTTTTTTAATATATATAGCATTTTATTTGGGAGCTGCATATCTCAGGCTAGGTCATACAATGGTAGTGCTTCTGCTCTCTCCCCTCTGTATTGGGTCATGTGAAAAGGGAAGGATCTGTCCAGGATGCTGCTATCCCACCTCTGGAGTCTTCCAGCAGTTTCTTGGCATTCAGGATCTCACTTCCAAGGCTGTTGCCCAGCTTCTGTTTGTCTCTGCACCCCACAGCCACTCTGAAATCATGCAAGAAGCTTTGTCCCTGTGCCAATGCAGTGCTGGAGGCAGCAGGGGCAGGTGGGCTCTACACACGGGGTTTTCAGCCTGTAGAGCTGGATATGCCATGGGGCTGCATGAAACTGAACAGATTTCTCATCTCCAGATAGGAGAGTTTTCCTTGGGCCTGTCCACATTTCAGCATGGATAGAAGTCCTTCAAAACAGAAACTCATCTTGGAAAGACTCAAGAGGCTTCAGCAATCAAGGCAAGTGATGTTTAACATTAATTATGTCCCTGCCAAACCATACTCATGGTGCTACTCATGTATTCCATGATCTATTAAAAAATGGAGTCAGTGAAATCAGTCAGTGAATCAAATGGCTAGTGTCCTTCTCTGGTAGAAAACCAATCAAAAACATCCTGGCAAATATTATAAATGAATCGTCTTCCCTTAGTTCAGAGAATAGTGCAGAATATGCTGGTGATTCTCTTTATATGGATAATATTGCTTGCTAAATTAGGAGATTTTAATAAAGGATTTTGACAGTATCTTGAGTTACAGTCAGCTGTCATTTATTATCTATGATCATAGCAACATGACAAGTTTTTCTTGGCATTCTAGACACTTTTAGAGGACATTAGAAAGATATTTAAGTTGGGTGAGAGATATAGTACCTATGTATTATTGGTACCAATTGCTATTAAATCTAGGAATTAAGGGCAGAGATGTGCATGATGACTAGAAGCTCCTATCTCTACACTGCGAGTGATTGGTTAAAGAAAATTTAAGCCAATTTTCTCCTGGTTGATAGGCACCAAAATCTTCTTTTCAGTGACCACCAAAGCCCGAATGAGCAACATGATAATGGGTCATCCTGCCAGTTATTCAAACCATTCTAAATTTAAAAAAAAGGTGAAGCTGAAGTGTAATTAAGTATTAGGACTTGACCTCAGATATCATTTATGTAAAGAATAAACAGAGTAGTTGGTGTAGAAAAGTTATATAAGCAGTGTTTTTCCTTACCACCACACTTGAAATTAGTTGCAATATCTCAGTTAAAACATGTCAGACCAACTATTTTGACTCACTGATTTATAGAATAAACTTGATTGATATTTATTGTCTCAGGTGGCCAGCTATAATTGTTTCTTTGTACTACATTTCTTAACTAGTCAATTACAAAAAGTAGCTAAATTTCACAATTTGCAAATAATTTTATACAAAAAAGCACTACATTTGCTACATTTGAGTAATGTTACCTCAGTTTTCAGAACTTACTAGGAAATTTGATTTCAATATCTACTTTTATGCTCCCTCTTTAAAAGTTGCTTCTGTAAAAAATATTGTGGAGCTAAATCGAGTTATCATAGAGAATCACAGTGCGGATAAGGAAAGGACCACAGTGGGTCATCTGAACCAACCTCCCCACTCAAGCAGGGTCATCCCAGAGCACATGGCACAGAATTGTGTCCAGATGGTTCTTGAATATCTCCAGTGAGGGAGACTCCAGTAGATTCTGCAGTGAGCAGTGAGTCAGTGAAGCAGTAAGTCAGACATAACAAAGTCAGCATTTAATTCCTGACTCTTGAGCTTTAACCTGCCTCTATTGAGGCAAGACAAAATTTTGCACTGGTGGACTGTCAGGAGAGCCCTAAGCCAGCTCTGAGTGACGGCTTTGCCCACAGCTGCACTAGATGCAGAGGCTGACGTGGCCACAGCAGCAGTGAATTGCTGTGAGCACTGCTCTGAGCTGCACTAACTCTGCCTGCAGCCTGGTCTCAGGGCTGCAGAGGCAGCAGGGCTGGTGCTCTTGCCTGCGAGGATCAGCTACACAGCAGCTGTGTGCTGTGTCCTGATGGACTGCCAGCACACCCTGGGCGCTCTGCTGGCCTCAGACCTTGCTGCTGCAAGTCTGCACAGCTCCACTTGCCCCTGGTTGTGGGCCAAAGAGTGGACAAGAAAGAGAGATTTGCTGGGCTTTGTTTTGGTCTTTTTTTGCCAACGCTCTTTGAAGGTTTTGTAGACAATGCCGCCTTAGCTTATGGAGAGTGGTGGTGAAAGACATGTCCATGGCTCCAATACTGACTCGTCTATGTAGTGGTCATTCTTTAGCACACTAGCTATTCTCCTTTGCTTTACAATTTGGTTGGTCAAAGATTTTTAAAAATAGATATTCTTCATAACCATGGTGCATCAGAGGAGAGTCACCACCTTCCTTCTTTCAACCTCGAATGAATCACAGAGTTAATCTTGGACACCTAGAAAGCTGTATTTCTAAATATCAGACAGCTATATAAAACCTGTGTTCAGCTGTCATTGCGTCCTGATGGAGGTTGTGTGGCTCTGAAATGTTGAAAAATGCACTATTTGAAAATAAAAGCAAGTTATAACACACCAGACTGCAAGCATCTGTACTGTGAAGGCTGGATGCAAAGCTTAGAAAAGAATACAGAGTGGAATTGCATGCTGACAGATCTCAGGCATTTTTATTCAAATGTTTCATTTAGGATGATTTAAGACCTCCATGAGCAATGCCAGCAGAATAAATAAATAAATGCAGAGAGTCTATGAGGAGAATGATGAACAAATACTCACATATCACATTCCTTGGGGTCCCAGCTTTTCCTCCACCCTTGTGAGAGAGACTCGTGGATTTCTGAAATGATTTCAAAGTGAGGCACTGACTCCTGATGGTGTACAGATGTGACTTCCCTAAACACTTGCAAATGTCCCTATGTACACACACCCAGATGTGCACGTTCCCATGCCTCTGTGATTAATCTATGGCCTCAGTGGTGAGACACTACATCTGTATGTAAGACATTTCTTCTGGTCTCTCCTCAGAGCTGGTAAATCCTTAACACCACTGAAGTAATTAAGAGAGTCCAATGCCTTCACACCTAGGAAAGAAGATGGAAGATGGGGATCTAAATATGAAGCACAGACTTGAAGCTGATACTGCCTAAGGCTGTCCTAGTTGGGTATAACCTTTTGGCTTAAACAAACCCACCTTCACAGTGATGGGTTGAAACTATCCCAGTTTCTTATTATGAAACTTATCTCTCCCATGTTTTCCTCTACTGACAGTAATAAGCAATTAAACACAACCTGCAATATCTCCCATCATCAAAACCAGTCACTGACATGGGAGTCCATGCAGCACTAGTATAAAGGGAAGGACATAAGCAGATCAGTAATCAGAAAGGATGGACCTTCCAGGTTTGCATTTCTTTCTTACCATTACAATATCCATTTCTTACCATTACAATGTCCATTAAGTTGGTAGTAATATACAGTACAGCTTCAGGGCCAAAGAAAGAAGTGGTATTTTAGATTGCAAGCTCTTGCAATGCTCATGTATCCTTCTGAAATAGGATACAGGAGAGCAAGTGCTTTATCTGAGCTTGTTAATTCACCTGGTCTAACACATGAGTTAAAAACTCCAACAGTTTCTTTTCTTAGTTAGGAATAAACCAAACCTAATCTTTGATGTTCTTGTTATGATCAAAGTAAGGTGTGACTGGTTGCTGTAGATTTTTAGGCTCTGTATTTTGGCCTCTTCTTATGTGTGTTCTGTGCTCCAAAACAGAAAAGCAGCTGTAAAATTGTTGGGTCAGGGATCACATCTTCCATTTAGAATGTAGAACAGTGGCACCTATGAGACACACACTACAAAGTACAACTGTAACAATAGTTGACATTCCAGAAACTTAGCAGGAGTCAACCAGATTTACTTTTCCAGACATTTCCCTTCTCTTCCAGCTTTTTACTTTTGAAGTGCTTGAGTTAATCTCTGACCTAATGCCAAGATAATCCTGGGTTGATAAGAGAAATAATTTCTGGATTTGTGAGAAAGTTGTGTGGTAATTTATGAGAAATCTTTTAGAAATGGCCTCACCATACTTCTGCTCTTTGGCACTGTGAACGTAGAAGCTGTTTGTTTTCTCTACAGCAATCAGGGATACATGACTTTAATTTCAGTAACTTTCATGTAATCATTTCAGTTAATATATGAGAAAAAGACATTTCAGTCCCAGTGTGAAAATTGAGTTTTTCAATTTGTAAATTCATTTGGATAATCTGGGACTCACTCCCTTTTGTAAAAACTTATCAATCTGTCCCAGAGCCTAAAATGAATACACATCCAGTCAAATAAATTTCTCTAAGGATATGGAAATGTCATGGATTTTGACTAAGTAGGTTCAAAACATTTTAGTTGAATTACTGTAATCTCTGTGCACCACCCTCAATCACAGGGCTAATCTAGATGACTTTTATGGCAACTTTGCTTTGTCTTTTATTTTTCTACTAAGCCAGTAGAAATCAGTAGTTTTATTGTGATGTGACTCAACAAAAATCAGACAGTGTTAATCAGTGGAAGCAAATCCTCATTTGCATTGACATGTGTCCTGAAATAAAGCAAAAATAGCATAAAACTTCACTAGCCTGTTGCCATGACATCAGGAGTTTACATCACCCAGCCTTCTCACAGGAATAATTCTTCCTGGTGGCTTTTCATAGAGAACTTTCCTCAAGAACCTAAGAGGAGCCAAAGAGAAGATGACATTGACCATCTTGCCATGAGCAAACCTCAAGGTGTCTGAGTCCCTGATTCGTGCATGGAAACTCGGTATTAGGCAGTGATTACCCAGGCTGACCCGTGTGCTGTGCCTCATGGCTTTACACAAACAGTCTGTCGTGCTGCAGGGATTGACAGAGCACTGATTTCAGGATGCCTGATCCCAGTGTAAGCTAAAACAGGAGTCTTTAACGGGTACCTGCTGAAGAAAAGTTTTCACATGAAATTAGAAAAACCAGATTTGCCGAGTTACGTTACCTCCCATTTGACACCTTTCAGATCCTACCTCCCAAAACATCACCTGCCAAAAATCAGGCAGCTGAAGGAGGGCAGGCAGCAGAGACAGCACTGCTCCAGTCACAGGAAGGCACATACCAGTGGAGGACTTGCTTCAGTGGCCTTCTATGACCATTTTATCTTGAAGATGGTTCACATGCTCCACATGAAAAAAAAATGCATATGTTTGAGGTATCAAAAACAATGGAAAGACCAAAAATTATTCTTGGTGCAAATTCTCCTACTGACTTCTGCAGTATTCTGGGAGAATAGCCTTACTCCAGAGATAAAAGAGTCTTCTATTTACATTTGAATTGTATTTGAAATCACTATTGTATACACA
Organism: Zonotrichia leucophrys gambelii; assembly: GCF_028769735.1. Taxonomy (NCBI): domain Eukaryota; kingdom Metazoa; phylum Chordata; class Aves; order Passeriformes; family Passerellidae; genus Zonotrichia; species Zonotrichia leucophrys. The sequence goes on along the minus strand of NC_088170.1, from coordinate 53,917,736 downwards.
GGAAATGCACAGAATAACAGCAAGATTAGCAATAGAAATAATTTCAGTATTGTATCATATAAAGAGCCTTGGACACTGGTAAGACTTTGATCTTGTTGTAAACAGGATCACTGATGAGTTTCAGGGCGTTTTGACCCAAGTGGTGAAAAGATGAGCTCAGATTTGGATCCAGTTTCTGGTTTTGGAGGTGACAGTACATTCAGCTGTGTATTCCCACCTCCTCTTTCTTGTTTAAAGGTGGAGCAGCAGGATGCAGGCTGTGACAATTACCCCTTTGCCTGGCTACAGGAGAAGGAAACTTTGGGATAAGGAGAGAGTAGAAGGCTTCATGTGATAAATAGCTTGGCTCGACTCAAGCTCGACCCTTGGGCATTTCTTTCAGAGTCCTAAATTTCGATATTTAAACATTTAAGGAGAAGGGTAAATTGACAAAATGCAATGATGTGAAATGTGTCAGAGTACAGACTAGGTAATCTGACCTTTTCAATTGAACAAGAGGAGTTACAAACTCTGTATATATTTATTATTAGTGTCATTATCGTTCAAGTGAATGGTTTAGATTTGTTCTGGGCTCTGCTTCTGATTCCCAAGAAGTGCATAAGTCTTTGGCAGGGAAGTGATGTGGTAGGGTTTGGCTTGTGTGCATCTGGAGGGTGGATTTCTTTTGTGCTTATAAAACACAGGTGGGGTGCAGAATTTTCATATATTTCATAAATTTATTAGCCAGAAAGAGAGGAAGAAACAGCCAAAATTAAATATGGATTTTCCTCCCAAGAATTTGCTAGAGCTAACATAATTTTAAAAAAATACTAAAGTGGTTTTATTTGCGCTTTTCTGATCATAGCTTAGAAATGAATACTAACAAGAGCCAAATATGTAATGTCTAAAGTTCACATATTAATAGACAATATCTAAATCAATAATGTCTAAAGTGACACACTCTAGAAGGAGAGATGCAGAATTAGTTTGGACGCACAGAAGATTGCTGTGCAAGATTCCTGAGTTTCTTCTGCAAAGCCCAGCAATGATGCCCACCCTGAAGGAATTCCCTCAGTGGTCTGTATCCTATGACCTGCCCAAGCTCTATCCTACAAGCAGCATCACTTTTACCTCCACAGAGGTGGTCTTCTTGGGCTTATTTTAATTATGATATTTAACCAAAGGACATTTAAACACTTAAAAGAGATACACTCCTTAGTTGGCCTTAAAATGGAAGAACTGGCATGGTTTCACACAAAATTTTAGTTATATCACATCCTAAATAGGGCATATGTTGAGAAATGGTGAATGAAGTCAAATAAACTACAGGAAAAAAAATCTTCCTATAATTAGAGACAGACTGCAAAAAAATTCCATCACACCAATAAAACATAAATACTAAGTGAAAAACTATCATCAGGCTTAATGATTCATAACCTATTATTTAATGTATATCATGTAACATCAAAACTACTGCACATATTTAAAAAGTAAATAAAAAAAGCTTATAAAAGTATTAGTCACTAAATAGCATAGTGTGATGGGTTGATGATGTCTTTTTAGTGCCAGAGATCTCTCTTTGATAGTTTGTCTCTCTGGTATTCATGCCTGTCTGATTTTGTTTTCAAGCTATCCTTATATTTCAGTTTTACCTTGCAAAAGTCCAGACTTCTATGGAAATACCATCACATAGAAGTGCTTTAGAAGGATTGTTTTGCTTTTTGTGACAAGATTCAGGTAATATACTTCAGGTAATTTTTTTTTTTATATATTTTCTGCTTGATTTAGTATTTTCATTTATTTATCCCTATTACCCAAACATTCCCTTGATGAAACTGAATTTTTGCTGTGTACAATCTGTTGGGGGCAAAATAATTGGTCTTATGAAATAAAGGGTTACCCCAAATTTAATTTAAATTAAATTTAAATTAAATTTGGGGTAACCCTTGATTTAAATTTAAATTAAATTTAAATCAAGGGTTACCCCAATTTAAATTAAAATATTTTTTTTCTGAAACTCTTAGGACACATTCTTGTCTTGCAATTAATTGAAATAATTTAAATTATGATAGTGAGTGCCAACTTCCATGCTACCTCAAAATCAGTGTAATGTTCTTCTAGTATTGATGTTTGCTATTAGACATATAAATTCTATCCCTTCTTCCAGTGTGAAGTCAAAAAAGAGCAGACCAGATCCATTTATCCTTTTGCTGCTGTTTTGAACTTTTGGCTTGCTGTGCTGTAGAAAAAAGGTACAGTTTTCTTTTAAACATGTAGTTTAATGTGATCTTTGATCTTTTCACTTCAAAAGGATTTTTTTTTTTGCCTGGAACAGTCTTCCACAGATGAGTTACAAACCCCTGAAAACAGAAATTTATGGTGGAAAAGCTGTCACCACATTAATTGTGGTAGCATAGATGCAGTGCTGCTTCTATAGTTAGTCACTACTTAAAAACAAAAACAAGGAAAAGGTGTTCTGACACAAAGTCTGTCTTCACAGTACCCTCTGTCAAATGTTCAATGTTTAGTTAATTGTGTTTCTAAAAAGTGATTGCTGTAGTGCATTCCTTTGCCTTTTTTAAATTTCTTTTGAGAACATTAATCTGTTTGAATATAAAAGATTACATTTCCACTGACAGATAGTAGCTGGAAAAGAGCAAAGATTACATATATCAAAAAGCTTCATTGCATGATAAAAAATGTTAGATGTTTACTTAGAAAAGCCATTAACTGGCTTACTTTTTTTTTTTCTTTTCGAGCTTGAGTTCTTTGTCAGCGGTTTGGATTCAGAGACTCTAAATTATAAATTTTATATCGATCTCCTGTAGGTCTTGGGCTCCTTGATTGCTTCTGGACTTATGCCTGCTCTTTGGGTTTTAAATGAATTTGGAGGATTGAAGTCACTTAAACATAATTTAAATGATCTCATGTAGTAAACTTAGTCAACATTTAATAGACTGTGTGTTTCTGCTTGGCGATACTAAGAGCATATATTGTAATATATTAGTATGTAACTATTTGGCACAGGGAAAAAGCATAAATCATAGAACAGTGCAAATTTCATTATGACAATATTCCAGGAAATATCTAAAGAGAATTCTAAAGGAAAAATTGTCTGGTGGTGCAGCATGCTGTGCTGTAAGATTTTCTGGACTTCAAAAGGCATACAAAAAAGCATAACAAATATGAAAATGCTTATGAAGTGGAAAGAGATAACTTTGGTGCTACAAAGCACTATCGTAAAGCTGACACTGCAATCCAAAGATTTTGGCCTTGGCTGCAATATTTTTGAACCACTGAATTTTAGCTGTACACAGCATTATGTATTTTACCATTTGAAAGGCTCAGAATGGGACAGAAGGATCTTTTAAAGTGACTGAAGATACACCAATACAGAGATGTAGCTGTAGCAGTCCCACTGAGGTATCTGTTAAGAAGCTGGGTGTAACACAGAAAAAAAGGCTTCATTTTTTGTTTGTTTGTTTGTTTGCTTTGACTTCTCCCAGACTGCTCTCTGTGAAGTCTTCTGTGCCATTCTCTTTCTGCATAATTGTGTCATAATCATCTTTTCTATTTCCAACTCTGTTTTAAAACACATTTCTTCCTAACAGACTGCTGAGCATTAAACCTTACGTGGAAAGATGTGATTGCAGTAATCTTCAGAGAGAGCCACCCTTCTCATTACTGATCCTGGGTGATATTATGGGATCTGGCATTACTGCAAAACACGTTCATCTTATTTCCAGCATTGCTGGGTGCAGAAGAACTGTTGAGTGCATGTCAAAATTTAAGTGTTTTCATCATAATAATCTAATTTATGCTACATTTTGACTGGTCCTCATTTTCTCTTCCTTGTGCTATAACACACAGACCAGCCAAAAGTAACAGTGTGAAAAATGCTATTACTTGTGGTTCTGGTCACAAACCAGCATAAGCAAAACGTGATGTTTTCTTATCACTGCATGCAAAGCAGCAAAACCCCTACATCTGCTGCAGAATTCCTTCTCTCTCCCGTGGTGCTGGAGATCTGAGTGATGTCTCTCATCCTGGGATCCTTCCTCACCACTGACTCTGGCAATGTGCAGTGTGCTGGCAGCACAACCAAATGATAAATATCTTAGCATCCAGTGCTTTGGTGTTTCTGGTGCTTTTGAGGTTGGAACTGGGCCTTGCTCAGGTACCTGGGCATTTTCCTCACTAAAGACAGATAATAGGTACCCATAACTCAGAGCAGTTGATGCACAGCAATAAACTGTAAAGGGAAGTTTATAGGCTTCAAATAAGTGACACATTGAGCTGATGACTGTAGAGAAACCAAATAAAATCTGAGTTTCTATGCCTTTGCTAGGATTTAACCTTTAGTTAACTCATTCAAAATGAGAACACACCTTTTCCTTTTCTTTTTGTTTTTCTTTTTTTTTTTTTTTTTTTACCTTAATGAAGGCAAGACCTTGCATCTGGCATACCAAAGCAAAAGAATATTTAATTCAGGATCCAGATTTTGCAATTTGGGTCCATCTGTGATAAGAACAGAGTGTGAACTCATGGAAATGCTTGTGTGAATTTTTAATAAATTGTCACTATCCATTTTGATACAAGGTAGAAAATAGCACATATATGCAGCAAGGAACTGCCAGACAGAAAAGAGATGCTTCCCTAGCAGAGTGCAGGCCAGCCCAGTGCTCTCCAGCAAAGTGCAGAATAACAGCTCCCCACAGCAGCATTTAACTCCATCTCAGAGCTGCTGAAATGCTAATAATGGGCATGGTCAGAAGCACTGAAGTCTCTTAAGGACAGGACACAGAACAGCAAACACTGGGAGAAGCATTTGTATTTAATCTGGTAACCTGATTAAAAAGTAGTTACCTCATTTTCAGAAAAAAAAAATCCTATACTAACAAATGCAAACATTTATAGCAGGTTCAGTATATGAAGAAAACAAAGTTTAAAAAAAGGGTTTTTTTAATTTGTTGTCCTCAAATAGTTTTCACTGATTTGTCTGTTTTTTCCAAGGAATTAGCAAAAGTTCATTTTAGGTCAAAGTAGTTTTTATTTCATTATTTAATCATTTTTTGGCAACCAAATGATACAAACAGATATTCACATAGCTTTGGCTTGTAGTTCTGGTGATGGCTGTTTTCCAAGCCGTATTTGGGAAGCTAGACCATTTATTAGGAAGGGAAGTATATTTGAGATTTCACAATTCTTTCCTGCTTATTTACCCTTGTATGCAGTTTTCAAGATTGCGTGGAAGGAAAAAAAAATTAATCTTTTTTTGATTTGAACACACAAATTTGAACCTAACACGCAATGTGAAGAATGAAAATTCCTTTTCTGGGTAGAGTTTGAACACTCCTTTAGTAAATTTGGCGGACACACGGTAATAATCTATATTATGTTAAGATACGCAAATAGTTTTCTATGGAAACTAGAAAAAGCTGGAGACTTTAAATCCCAGATGGAGTTCTTATTAAGGAAACATCGTACTTTTGAAAATCCTATTTCTCCATCTGCTTGCAATATCTTTGAAGTGTTTCTCTGTATAATTGCAGTGATGGTTTCTTTGGATCATATTCTTTATTGTTTATTGCATACTCCTTCCTCAAAAGCGCAATTGTTCACCTTTTCAGTTGGCAAGGATTTAATTCCATTTCCCCTTGCTCTGATCTGACTGGGGAAATGTGCTGCAGTTGTGGCGTCCTGGCAAAAGCTCCACGAAGGGAGCTCCATGTATGGTTTGAAACTCCCTTCTTCCTGAAACCCTCTGCAGGGAGTTCTGTGCCAGGGACCCTTCTCTCGCCTTGTGGTCTGACTCATTCTGACTCACTGAGCTCAAGAAAGCAGTCAGTGTTACTCCTTTCTGGGAAAGTGCAAAGAAAAAGCAATTCTGCTCCAAATAAATGCAAATAAGTCAGCTGCAAGTATCTGGGGAAAAGCAGTTAGAGAAGTGAGAAATTACTTCTTGTCATCTCATATTCAACTGCAGTGTAATTTTGATCATTATCTTATTTTTCTTTCCTGATGGAGGGAATCAAGTTCATAGGTTGTGAATCCAGGCTCAGTGCAGGAATTGGGTAAATAATGGGTCGCATTTAGTTAAATTTGTTTTTCAAGCTGTTGTTCAGAGGCGCTTATCCAGTAATTTCAGTTTAAGAGCATGAACAATTTCATTGACTTTGGTACATTGTTCAAGTGCATTGGCTTGAGCCTCCGGTGATTTACTGGGAGAAACGCTGCAGTTTCTCAAAGAACACTCTGGCTTCTCACCTCATTTTCTTCTGTGCTCCTGGGAAAGTACTACAAAAGCTAGAGGCTCACCCTGCAGATATAAAAAAAGCTAAATCAATTTCTTTACTAGAAACTGCTTACACTAGAGGACAGCTTTAGTTGGCAACATTGCAGAGCTGTGGTGATAAAATACCTGCACTTGCCCTGAGAGCAGTGATGGAGGAGCAGCAGGATCAGCAGGAGGGTGCTCTGCTTTTCCAGCTTCCATGGGGTGCACAAAGGTGGTGCTGACTGCTCACTGGGGATTGCCACTTGGAACTGAATCTCAAAATACTGTCGTTTTCCAGGTATTAAAAGAATATTTCACACAAACGTTCTAAGTCCTGCAAACTCTTGTAGTGACCAGATGGTGTCAGTCTTGTATTGATGCTGTATAATTAGTCTCTCCTGGTGCTCAATAGATTCTAATAAATTCTGCTCTTCACATATTTTTTTCACCTGTACTTGCCTAATAACAAAAGAAAAAAAGGGAAGGGAAGGGAAGGGAAGGGAAGGGAAGGGAAGGGAAGGGAAGGGAAGGGAAGGGAAGGGAAGGGAAGGGAAGGGAAGGGAAGGGAAGGGAAGGGAAGGGAAGGGAAGGGAAGGGAAGGGAAGGGAAGGGAAGGGAGGCTAAAATCTACTATGAGCAGGTCACACAGAATCTCCTTGAACTGCAGTGAACTTTTGCGGATGAGTGCAAAATCTGCATTTCCCTTAAATCTAAGAGTTCCTCTCTGAAAAATTACCTGACCTGTATGTCTTGAATTTTTTGTCAGAATAAACAACTCCTGTAGGAATTCTTATCAGCAAGAGACACAGAAAAGGAAGAGTGCCTGCAGGACTTTAAATGTACCAAACCCACTCAGGATGGGAAAAACCAACAGCAGTGAAAAACAGATCATTTTAAGTCAGGCACCATTACCACCACCACCGCCAAAATAAAAAACCATCATATGAAGAGCTGCAACTTGTCACTAAAATGGTAATTCTTCTATAATCCATTAATTAATGCAAACATTATGGGCTTTTGGATGAGCTGTAAAACCAAGTTCTTGGCCACTCTTAACTTCCAGAAGTGCTTTGGCACTTTGGCCAGGAGCTAGGGTGTTAACACAAGTGCTCTGTCCAAATTCCATGTGGGTAACTATATTTTGTCTAGCTGACTTTTGCATGTAATTTAGTTAGATAAATTATTATTCCTTTCTTGCCTCAGACTGCAGCACAGAGCTGCTGTATTAAGAGCTGCTGCTGCCTTGCCAGAGGTTTTAATAAGCCAAAAACCAGTGAAGGGATTCCTGTTAGTACCAGAGCAGGGATTTCTGTGGTGGTCAGTGTTTTGGGAGTTTGGAGTGACAGCACTCTATAAACAAATGCTCATAACCAAAGCTCTGTTTCAAATATCAGATACCATGAAAGTCTTGGCATTTACTATTGATGCTGAAATCCTGAAACTGCTGGCAGTACAAAGGAAATTGGTTAGCTGAGCCCTGAATTAATAAAGCAAGAAAATTGGTAAGAGGGCTCAAGAAATATATGTTATGTGTCTTTTTCTTAGTTGAATTTAAACTTAGTTGAATTTTCAAAACTGTTCAGCAATCTATAGAAGTCTGTACACTGCATCAGATCTGAGCATGTTCTTTCTCCAGAAGCAGATTTTACAGGGTCCCTTGGCCATTCTCCCATGGGGTTGGGCAAAGGCTTTTGTTGTGATAGCATTGCTGTTTTTTGGACAGGATGTTTTGGAAAGTGTCTTAAGAAAATTTGGTTCATCTTCTTTGGAAGGTTATCCCCTCACTGGATCCTCTGGAACAGGAATTTTTGTCTGTCTTTTTTGTTCATCTTAAATATTTTGACTGGGACTGTTTTATGGAAAGTCAATCACATTGGTGGCCAAAGCTCCTCTGAGCACAGTAACTTTGTGTGCCAGTCTGGTGTGCACTGCAGTGACTGGACAGAGGGGAAGCTGCAGGGAGCAGAGGGTGACCACAGGTCAGTGCCAGTGCTGCTGAGTGCTGCAGTGTCTCCTGCTCCTTTGGCCTTCTGGAGGGCCATGAGTAACTGGTGGAAGGATCAGAGCTGCAGGGAGGGTTGGGGTCTCTCCTGAGACAGCCCAGCCTCTGGTGTGTGTTAGACTGGCCCACCCAGGACTCTACCAACAAGCACCTGGCCTTGTTTCCAGGGACAGAGTGATCCTGGAACTGGGACATCAAGGATGGTACTGCTCTGCTGTGGAGGGGCAGAGAGCGAAGCTGAGTGGACATGACTTCTCCAGAGCTGATTATGTCTAAATTTTGGGAGCAGAAAGAGAACTGGCATTGAAACTAAGCTGTGAATATCAAATTCTTGTGGTTGTGTCCTATGTCTCGGGATTGTACTTGTTTCTGTTCACAAGAAGCTATTTCAGTCCTTGGAAACCAAGACAAGTGGGGCAGAGGAAGACACTGCAAAATTTTTCCTGGCTCATGGATTGCATACCCTGTTCTGCCTGACATAGCTAGCCATATGAGAGACTGCAGCATCTGGCTGGTTTCTGCAGGAAAGCTGAGATCTGTCAGCTCTGTCTAACAGCCAGGGATTTTGGGGCCATTTTGTGACTGAGCAGGTCATTCTGCTGTGCTCTCACAGCTTGAATTCACAGAAACATATGATCCCTCTGAAACACTGCAGCTCCTTTCCTCCTCCTGCTGAAGAGAATCTCTACACTAGTCTGGATTTAGCTTTCTCATTTTATTTCCCTGGAAAAGATGGTGACATCTCTCTCGTCACATCCTGATATCAGGGGGGACTTCCAGTCACTGACAATTCACAGGCAGCATCAATGTGTGCAGCATGGGAGACAAAGCTGCTGGTTTCCAGTTCTCCCTGTTCTGTCTTGCTTCTGTGAAGTAGGTTGTTCTTTTCCAGTAGCAATGACCTTTGTTCCCCCCATCCTTCTATGCTAAAAACATTATACCAGCCCTGGCATTCTGCTCTTTGGTCTTCTGTCCCACTACAAGTATGATGAAACGAGCAGTGAAAGCTGGTACTGTGTTGTACGTAGGAAAAAAAAAATAGTGATACTTTATGAATTTGGTGGTGCAAAGTGTCACTTCCAGTGGGTAGCTCTCAATTCATCATGCTTCTTGCCATGCAGAATGTGGGGAAGGAAACACTGTCTCTCACACAAATGATTTTAATGTGTTCTTTACCTGTTATAAAGCACAACTTGTTTGCAAGTGGAAACAAATACAAATACAAAGTTTTCATTATACAGAATGAAAACTTTCTTATTCTGATTTTTTTTTTTTGCTCTTTTAGAGTTTGATTTTTAAAAAAATTATTTTATTTTGTTTTGATTTGTTCTCCCAGGAGTGCAACTCTGAGATTAATAATCTAGTAGCACCCTATTTGTGTTTCTGGTCACTGGCTAAGAGTCCTAAGAAACATTTTTCTTTCTGGATTAACTTTTTCATTAGTTCATAAGCCTAAAAAAAGGGTCTTCCCAAATTCTTTGTAGACCTGAAACCATGATGGATTTACGCAAAGGGGTTTTCTGTTTCTCTCTTATTGTGATGCAGCTCCACAGGACCTCCTTTCACTTTCACAGAGTTTATCTGGATCCACATAGGTGTAAATCAGACCAGAATTTGGCCACTAAGAATGGAGCTGATTTACACACTGGCATTAGTCATTCCCCATGCTTAGAGATTCAGCCAGCTCTCTTCCAAGTTAATCTCCTTTTTAGTACTTTATTCTATATTCCCTGGTGGCAATATGGGGTGGCATGACGAGATTGCCTTACCTCTCAATGCAGGATACAGAGGGACAGAAAGCTTTGAAACACTGGGACAGTATTGGGTAGTGCTAATGGTGAAAGTCCCACCCACACCCTGCAAGTACCTGAATCCGTGAAGACATTTTCCAGTTAAAAAGGCCCTCTATGCCCTTGTTATTGTCAATGTTAGAAAAAGGAAATTAGCAAATTGAAAACAAGGGCCCTTCCCTGATTAAGCTCCTCCTTATCACAGGACATGCCACACTTAGCCCTTGTTACATCCCAGCTCACTTTTGGCTTTCACAAGTCAGAAGGAGCTTATCTGTGATTTTTTTTCATGTTTACTCAAACTCTCAGCTTGATAGTGATGCACAACTGATACTTGGATTCTACCATGTTCCAGAAGACTTGTAAAGTAAATGACAGAGAGAGAGAGAGAGAGAGAGAGAGATAGAGAATGAGAGAGCAAATTTTATTTCTATGAAGTTAGTTCTGGGTTTTTGTTTCTACAACCATTGCTATAAAATCTGCAGGCAGCAACTTCAGCCACATTTGGAGCCCTCTGTGCTCTGCTGGCTTTGCAGAGGGTGCCAGAGGCTGCCGTGAGCAGCTACTGGGGATTTTTCATGGCTACACTTTGCCTTTGGCTGCATCCTTTCGTGGACAGAGGAAGATTTGCCTGTGGGTTCTGGGGCAGTTTCTGTAAGGAACTCTGATGAGATGCCCTGGCCATTCAGCTTGGGTTAAACAGCCCTGAGATGCATCCAGGTCACAACGGGCATGGAACCAGCACAGAGCAACCCCTTGAACAAGCAAGCTGCAGGAAGTTTCCTCTCCTTTGCTACTGCAGAGCTCCTTTGAGCACTTGATGGAAACAGCCAAGGAAAGAGCCTCATATGTTGTGCTACTACACTTGGAAGTACTTCCAAGAAAATGTAATTTTTCAGCCTAATGACCTTAAATGACTGTGGTTTGGTTTAATTTTCCATTTTTAAAGTAAGAAATCTAGCTGGAATTGATGGTTTCTTTGGAAAAAAAGATACCTCATGTCTTCTCATGTTTTTATAAATTCTGTCGTTACATGTAAATTTATAGCCTTGGAATTACCAGGAATCTCCAGGAAACCAGACCTTTTCAAAGATATAGATATATTTAAGATATATTAAGATATATATAGAATATATAAGATATATTTTTAATCTAAAAGAATGGACATGTTTTTATTCTGAATTTCTTTCATTGCTTTTGGAAGACAAGGTAATGGGCATGCATTTTGCTTGGTACTGACACAAGAAGCAAGAAAAGCGTCCTTGCTTTTATTAAGTATTTGGTTGTGATAATGGTGCAATGGTTTTTTAAAGTTGTTTCTTGGTATCTCCCCTATGGATAGGTTTTCCCAACTTTTAGGGATGGTTGAGCAATGACAACACAAACCAACAAGTCACTCTTATTTTAATGAGACCTGGAAAGGGTAGAAGGAATAGTGTACTCTCTGCCAAGTGATCACACTGCTGCTTAGTGCAGTCTTCCTGGCAAAGTCAGTACAGGAAAATTTTGCAGGAGAAGCCTTGTTTCCCACTCACTAGATGGGACACGAGTGCAGTGTAGATTCTCTTCACACAGTAATTCTGGGGCTCTTACCTTGTTGACCAAGAGATCTTCCTCTGGCCTGTCCTGTTGCAATGCTTCCAGTGGCACACTAGGCACAAATTCCTTAAGACGATATCTAAGGAAAGTGAGCTCTGGTGTGCACTCTGGCTGCCTTGAGCATGTCAGCTGGTGCATCCACTGATCCCACCTCCAGGGACCTGCACCAGGAAGGGTTTATCCAGGCAGAGTGGGATATGTGACCCTCTGTCACATTTGCCTTTTCATGCTGACATCACAGTACTGCTCCCATGCATTTCTCAGAGTTCTGTGTAGCCTGCACCTGAGTGAGTGGTTCTTCAAAAGCTCCATTGCAAGAACACACAGCTATTTATTTTCAATATAACACCTTCCTTCCAAACATATCAGCATCCCTTACTGTTTGGGTGAAAGATGGACATGAAGGTAATTCCACCAATTCCTGTCTGCAAGTACAGAACCCCAGAATTTAGAGTCTGTCACTCCAGTCCACGAGGTGATGGTTATTGATATTTTGTTCTAATGAGCCATGTTCCCTCTTCAGTACACAGTGATGATGTTTGATATCACATCCAAAGATCATCTGTAGGGGAGAACTGGTATGGAATGGTGCAAATTTCCACGAAAAGACAAATATGAAGGACTTGCTTATGGCAAATTGTTGGGGTTCAGAGCTGTGGGATTCAGGCTAGATTACAGAAAGCAGTGTCAAACCAAAGACAGATGCACTGTCACTGCAGATCCCCTGACAAACAACAACAAAAAAGTCTGAAACTAACAGCCTGTTCTTTTGTCACCCATGTCTGGAGTCACACAGCTCTACCTTTCAGGTCCATAGCTGGAAGAGCAGAATATGTGCCTCCTGGAGAAGTACAGCAAAATTGGGTGAAATAATGCAAAGTGTGTGGAAGGACAGGAGAGTATGTTTATTTGAAACAAGTGAATAGCAGCTCTGCATTAGTGAGGAAACAAGTTTGCTGTGGTAACTGGTCTGGCTTGCAGGAATGCTGAGTTCCCAGTGATCCCTGTGAGATTCCTACCTCTCTACCTCCCTAAAGAACACCAAGAAATTCATTAGGCCAGATAAGCAAAAGGAGCTAAAGGAGCTCACAGACAAGTGCTTGGCCTCCTGAATGGATACTTTAACTCACAGTTAGGCATTTAACTGCTCTGGAGAGAATTCCAAACCCACAAATACATTAAATGCTCTGCTACCCATCACTAACCAAAAGAGCATGCTGAGGATGGGAGCATGTTTTAATCTAGACCTTTATTCTGCTTTTCTAGAAATACAAACTAAATTGCTCTGGAGATGAAAAATTTTCTTTTTGTACATGCATAGAAGAGGAAGCAAAATAACAATTTTTGTATTATTCCATTAATTATAGTATAAGATGAGGGAGCTGAAGATTTAGTGTTACAGTGATGGTTTGAACTTCTCCAGTGAAAACCCTTTCAGTAACTTGCTGCCTGCAGTATTAGGAAATGCTTTTCAATCAACTCAGTACTGAATTTCCATGATTTCTTTCCAATGATTTGGTGTGAGAAAGCTTGATGTTGGGATAGAGCTTTCTGACATCCCTCTCTCCTTCAGGAGTGGATATTAAATTTCACCTGTATCCACCTTAGCATCATGGTAGGTATTCAGAGTGTCCCCTGAGACTCAGAGTGGAGCAGATCTCCCCTGTCTCACAGGCTCTGTGGGGACAGGGTCCTGCTGACATCATGTAGGGACCATCATTACCAGTTATCCACTCAGAAAAATACAGCAAAGGTTGCAATCACAATCCCCATGGCAAGAAGAGTTTTATATCAGTGATAGGGATCCTACCACCCTCACCTCAGCATGCTTTACCAGGGCTTGTGATTAGCTCTTTCATCAGGAGCATCTGTATGGTTTATGTAACCGGCTACTGTGTCACGTTTCTCATACTCACTGGTGAAGTTTAATAATAGTGTGCTGTAGCAGAAGGCAGGGAAAATTTGATGACTGAAGTTCTTACTTGAGCAAATTTTAGCTTTCAATAAAGAATTGTCTTTTAGGGCTCTGACACATTTATAAATATTTCTCTCCCTTTCAAAGTGAGGGTGATATTATTACCTGGGGAAATTGCAGTGTGGGAGAAAATGCTATGCAACTAAAAAAGGAGATGGAATACTCAATGTATTCCTCTGTTTCTGTGTTGCAATTAGCCAAAAAAAAAGCCAGGTATATTTTCAGCAGGGGGTTATATTTTCAAAATAGTTCCTGTGATTCTCAAACTGGCAATCATGGTATCATTACAATTGGAAATGTGGAGGAAGTCAGTGTGCTACTCTTCACATTGATGATGAAACTTCTGCTTTCAAACCAAATACTCTGTCCTAATATATTGCTATATGTCCTTGATATACCAGAAGGCAGCCACAATAACCAGAACAGTCAGGAAATGTCAGAACATCTCTTAATGCCTCTGTGAACAAGGGTAAGGAGCCTGAGTACAGGTAAGAGCAAAGAGATGAATAAATTAGGAAAAAAAAAAAAGAAAAAGAAAAATGAAAGAACACAGAAATAAGAATGAAGAAAGATTGTTTGGTGTAAATTTAGTGCAGGTTTCAGTATAAAATATGGGGGCTATAATGGAGTTTGACAAACATTCTAAATTATGAATCAGAGTATTTAAGATACCTTTTGTAATTCTTTTCATTAGTACCAAGGTGATACTAAAGTGATGCTGCTCTGAAATAGAGATTGGAGGGACTGGTAAACTAAGATACTTTGAAAAAGAATATTATCTAACTACAATAATATTATACACCTGGAAACTTTTTAAAAGATTTCCACTTCTTAGTTCTCTGTTGTCAATCTCAGCTGAAACAGTTCACATTTTAAACTATACAAACCAAAACCTATTTTAATTTATTCAAGCAAAAATTTTGTCATTTGAGTTAGTGTAACAAAGAGTGACTTCAAGCTTTTGGGAGAAGGCCAGAATGAATTGAGTTGTATGCACACATTTTCAAGAATTATCTGACATTCATAAATATCAGTGTAAATTTAACTGTTTTGTGGGAAATTATATTATGTGACATTTTAAAATTTGCCAAAGGCTGTTGTAGAGCATTTTAGGATTTTTTAGGAATTTCGTCAACCTAAATTATGTCCCCTCCCAAAAAAAATTTAAAAATAAAAAAAACCCCAAAATAAAATAAAGGATGGAACCATATTGGAGGCTGTTTTCAATTACCAAAAAAACAAAAATTGTTGACAGCTTGGTTCAGAAAGCCCTGTAGAAAAGCATGAGCAATGCTTTTCAATAGTTACTGAGTTTGCAGTTTCAGTAGATACTGAGGGTTCTGATTCAGATCCTAATTCCATGATGTAGAATCAGCTTTGCCATGAATTCCAATACATCAAGGTTCAAAAAGGTTTAGTGCTAAATCCAAATATCAGAATAAAGAGCCATCTTTAAGTTTGAGCAACATCCTAATGCCTGTTTGACATCTCACAGTGCTGTCAATTAAAAGAGATTTTAATTGCATTAATAGAAACAGTTAACTTTACAAAGTAATGTAAAATCAGTATAATGACAAAAAGAATTGGGTGCTTTTTTACATGAAGGTTTAAATAATTCATTTTCTTCTTCCATTTTTGACATCTCAGCCCAGATCAGGCAGAAGTGTGGGCCAAGAAGACAGCTACACTAGGTAGGCAGCCAATTAAAACAGACTGTCATAAAAGAGCAGGATGATTTTTCAGGACAGGCATCGTTATTTTGTGAGTACCAATATAAATTCCTAAATGTCTCACAGATGCAGTCTGAAAGAAATTATATCCCCCTCCCAGTAAAAATATCTTAGCCACCTCAAAAGAAGAGACCATCTGGAGGCTTACTCACTTCGGGGGATGCTGAGTTAATTGAGTGAAAGTCCAAATAACTCTTTAGGAGAGACATGCTGAGGAGTAGCAGTAGGCTCTAAAGTAAGGTAATTCCAGAAGAATTTGCCTCAGTATTGCTATTACTTAATCAGCTGCATTATCACCATTCTTGGGAGGCCCAGGCGTTAACAAGGGCTCGTTTGGAAGGGCTGCAAAAAGGAATTTGCTGAGCACAGCTAAATGTATTTACATGAGAAATTCAGACCAAATCCAGTAGCATTTCAATAATAAAATCAAACAGCAAAAGGAATGTACTCATTCTTTTGTCCAAAGAAGTGACTCCATCTTGTGCTGCAGAGGAGCATCTAAGCTGTGATTGAAAGGTGCAACACATGCATCCACCCAAGATACCTGGCAGTAATACAGGATCACCAGCCCTCTGGTCCCAAGCTTTCCTGGCTGCCTCTTTTCATGGTGTGCTGGTTGCTGTTGGGAACTGCTCTGCCTCTTTAGACCTGTCTGCATGTTCAGAGCTGTCAGCTGTCTGATCAATTTTGAGAGTTTTTCAGTTCAAAGTGGTCATACTGTGCTGAAGAGGTGCTGAGACCCTTCAGTTCAGAAGTCTCCAGTGTCATTTGGACAATCTACAGATCACTCCTCAGGCTGTTGTCTCCAGCCTGGAAGCTCATCAGCCCTGAGCATTGTCGACTGTGTTTGCAATCTCTGTGCCAAGAACTGACAGGGTGAAAGATAGAAGATTGTCTTGAGAAGAAATTCCTACTGACTGCTAGTGCAGGATCTGTAGTTTGGCCTTTTATTCTGTTTGTCCCCTTCTAATGCTACCTTGGCTTTTTATGTAGTATGAAAATTGTGAGTTTTGCCATGCCACATACATTGCTCTCTTTTCTGGCCTGAGACTCCTCTTTGATTCTTTCTTTGCACAACAATTCTTCTTTCATTGGTTTTTCCCTGGATAAGTTGAATTGATCCTGTTCCAGTGACTAGAAATTTTCATGTCTCAGCCCTTAGCCTTATCCTTTAAGCCCTTACTTTTCCCATTGCTATAATGGAATTACTTATCTACATCTATTTACTCTTTAATGGATCTGGGATTGTTAAAAATTGGGCAGACTGGATCCTTTCCAGTTCATGTGAAATCTATACCAAAACAAATGGGATTTAGGAATATAAATATATTTGAGGATCTATGTCTATCTGTGTCTCAATGCTTTTGGGTGATATGCATAACTGGCTTAAGAAAATTGTCTTAAAACTCTAATGGGATGACAAATTGCTTTTTGGTTGTTTTTAAGAATCAGATTCTTCCTGCAGATTGCAATAACCTAGCAGTTAGCAAGAATGGGCCTTGACAGAGGAGCTCAGTTCTCTTTGCTGGCTGAGAACACTGAACCCAAGGACAGGCAGCAGCTCCTAATGGTTGCTGGAAGTGAGACTCTGTTCTTCCTCACATAAGGCTGCAGCAAATAAAACCAAGAGTATTTTCCCTACTGATAGAAGGCTGACTGTTGAATGGATAGAGCAGCTAGAGCTTCCAAATGTAGGAAGAGAGTGGAAAGTGGCCCGAGGAGATGAAACCCCTCTCTTACTGCATTGTTTTCCACAGCAGTAAAATGCAAAGCCAGTGTTGCTCTAGACTTTTGGGTTTTGCAGCCTCCAGTCTTTCCAGGATTTACAGGACTGCTACTTAACTTGTTTGGCCCATTCAACAAGGAAAATTGCTCAATTTCAGACCCACATAACCTAGAGTACCTCTTGCTTCTCCCTCTCCTATTCTTCAGAGAAATGACTTTTTAAACCCCTGAATAATCTCAAGCAAGAGCTGTAATGTCTCCTGTGTCCTGTATCTTGCCTAGGACATGGACAGTATGGTGTGAAACAAGCAGAATTTATTGTACATCTCAGAGAAAGTCAAAGCACAACTTACCTGAGTTCTACACCCTCCTACCCCCAGCCTGGGGAAACTGGAAATCCTGCTGTGTCCATGTGTTCTGCTGAATAAATGCAGTCCTAGTCTGTTGTCCAGGCTGAAGCGCAATCTGGAGCACAATGAGCACTCCTTCCAAAGAAAACCTGAGTGCACTGGTGGGAGATCACACAACAAGGTCCTTCCTGATCTGAAGACCAGGAACAAGGAAGGACTATCCTTCCACCTAAACTCAAAACTCTGTTTTGGCCTAGTGATATATTGGCCTAGTGAAGCCAAAGAGCTTTGGCACCATTCAAGTTGTCCTCTCAGGAGTTTTGGGTAGCTGAAATTTGGAGGACAGGTATTTTTATTTTTTGGGCTCACACAGAATTGGTAAAACCTGTGACACTGGAGAATCACTTATAAAATGGGAAGGAAAGAAGATGAAAAGCCATTAAAAAAAACAAGCAAATTCAAATGGTAGAGCAAGAGCACACAGAAACGCTGAGAGACACAGGGACTTAGAGGAGGCAGGTTGAAATGAGGGAATGAGAGCAGTGAGAGTGAGAAGACATCAAAGTGGAAAACTGACACACAGAAGAGCAGGTGGTAATGGAGGAAGAAGAAAAGGGGAAGGAGTATCTTGCAGAGAAGGAGAAAGGAAAGACAGGAAGAAGTAGGAATGTGACAAAGAGGGATAATAAGGGAGCTGGTACATCAGAGGAGAAGAGGGAAATTGAGGAGGAAGAAGACCAAAGGGAAAGAAAGAAAGAAAGAAAGAAAGAAAGAAAGAAAGAAAGAAAGAAAGAAAGAAAGAAAGAAAGAAAGAAAGAAAGAAAGAAAGAAAGAAAGGAAAAGAGAAAAAGATATGGTAGAACTAGAACAGGAATGAGAGAATTCTAAAGAGAATTTATGGAGAAATGGAAGCAGTCACAGAAAAAGAACAGTGTAAAATGAGAAAATGAGCAATGGAAGCATGAAAAGAGGAAGAAGAATAAAGGGCCTCTACATGAAGTGATAGACTTCTAGATGTTAGAATTAAGGTAGATGAACCCCATTGTAAGATGTGAAAAAAAAAATTCTTTTTAACTTCGAGGTTATAGCTGAAATGCAAATATTTTGTAGAAAATACAAATCATTGTGATTTTTGTAAATGTTGGGTTGTGCTATATATCACTTTGTACAAAACACCAAAGTAGAACAGATTACATCAAGACGTTGTGCAGAAATTAGAAAGGAAAAAAGAAACCTGATCTTTATAACACAGACAGGAAAAAGCTGTCTCATGTATGCTGTGATTTACAAATCTGTGGGAGCTATTGTGGCCAGGGTCCAGCCCTCACTTTATACATTAGTGGGTGTAAAGGGTGATGTCACAGAAGGATTAGGTCTAATCCTGGACAAGAAAGCCTTGTGATGACTCAACAAGGAGCAGAAAAGGCAGAGCTAAATCAGCCTAAAGTCAGGCTTTATGGGTTTGGATGGAATCAGCATTTTGCATGTGTAGTCATGATTTGCACAGAATGACACACTCAGTTCATGATGAACTCTGTCTACAGCCTTCCCATTCCTGCCTCCCATTTCATCACGCTGCTGGCCCAGTGTCTGCCTGCCACCAACTCAAAATAGGAGACTCCAGGATCCATATGAGGAACATTTTAATTGCCAGCAGAGCTATTGGCACCACATAAGTTTCACAGTGCATTGGTCAGTGCAAATAACCAATACATCAGGGCAGACCTTTGGCTGCCTGTAGTAAAATAGGGGGAGGCTTGATAAACCAGCCTTAATTCTCCATTCTGTTGGTAGTCTTTGCATCTTCTGTGTGGCAAAGCACAGGCCAGTTTGAAATGACCAAATTTACTCACCTGCTAAATGGTTTCTCTGGATTCCCAGTTCCTCTGACCCCAGAGCTCTGCTGAATGAATGGCAGAGGTGAGGACAGGTATTTCTGGATGGGACTTGTAGAAATTACTGATGGGCCCTGGCACATCTTTGCACCAAGCTCTTTAGTCAATCACATGCATAGGAATCAGATAGGCAGTAAGGAGTTCATGTCATAATTTCCTCAATCAGGAGCAAAAGGTGAGAGATTTGAGTGCTGTCTGACGTGGTCACGGCACATAAGGCCTATTCTCATGACTGGTGTTGTAGATATCTTTCTTGTACTGAAATGAAAGCAAACCATTTCCAGGGATTTATAGAACATTTAATTTAACTTTGACTAGAAAAGCAACAGAATCCTGTTTGGAGAGGTAACAAATGGAAAACTTCTTTGCAGCACATCGTGGTTCTGGTAGATATTTCCTTATTTATTTTTGAAAGTAATACAGAACTGAGTGATAATTGTTGCTGAGATTATTTTGTTTCTGTTTCAGAGAGGTTCAATTTAATAGTTTTCTTTAGGCTTTAAGCAGATTAGAGAAATAGGGACTTCAGTGATACAGCCCAGTGTAATATTTCTTTACTCACACTTGTTTTTAGTCTCAAAAAAAAAAAAAACCTCATTAAAAATGCCATTTAGACAAAACAGATTTTTAAAAGACTTGCAGCTTTATTTCAGAAGTTTGCTAGACAGTATGGGGGCTGCTCTAAAAGGTCTATTTTGCAACCGAAAAACTGAGTTTACAACTCTAAATGGGAAAGCAAAATCTGCCCCCAAAGTAAGCCCCCTAATGTGGATGTCACAGTTGGAATAAATTGTTCTACTGTTTTCAGTGCTTGTTAATCAATTATTAAATCACTACAGCAAGGCTTGGAGGTGTAAGAAAAGACTATGGGAAAAATATTCTAGCACGTGGAATAAAAATGAGAAAAAATAACAATTTTTCCCACTAGGAAGTATGCAATTAGATGATATTTCACAGTCAAAATATTATGTAAACTGTAAAAAACATAACTACAGAAATCAGTGACAATGGTTATCTGACAGTTGTCACCCTTTGCACGACAACTTTGACATGCTTCATTGGAGTCCCTTCCCAAAGGACAGTTGTCAGTCCAGCTGTCAAAACCACAGCTTTCTGACACAGTTCTGTAGAGAGAGGCTGCAGGTCCCAGCCTGAGGACATGAGGGAATCCCAGCACCCTGGGCACATGGAGAGGAGGTTGGGGTGTCCCCATGTGGCACCCTCACAGAGGACAACAGACAGAGCCAGCCCAGCCTCTGGGGATCCTCTCTGCACTATGGAAAGTGCTCTGGCAGGGGAGTCTCCTTTCTCCCTTCTGCTGGAGAGGCTTTTCCTGTCTCGTGAGTTTCTTGCTTTTGTGAGGCGCCAACACCAGTGTTGATCAGGAGCTGATAATTTGCTATGACAACATCTCATAATCCCTTCCATAAAGCTTTCTGAGGTCATTTAACCATTGTCTTGTGTCCAAGTATGGAGGAAAAAAGCAGAAAACCACTTCAAACTCCTGTGTTTCTGAGAATGATTTGGAAGAGATTTTGGAGCACTAAAAGGAAAAAAAAGTCAAAACAAGGTCATATCTGCAAAGGAACTCAAGGCTAAGAAAGTTCTGAATAAACTTGGGTGTAGCTGAGTGTAATTATTATCCTGAATTCCCCTGCTCAGCTGCAGCTAACCCAGTATAGACACCTAAACTCACCAGGGACCCCCCTCTTTGATGTTTAACATTACTATTGTGAGAATTCAGTTCTCTGCAGCCCATCTCAAATTGCCCTGGTATGAGAAGTTCAGCAGCTGGTTCAACACTTGATCAGGTTTCAGAAATAGGCATTTTCCCCTAGGTATCCCTTTAAATTGGAATATATTCTCAGAACATTCATAGCAAAGACACAGAACAGCGTGCTGCTTGAAAAACACAGTTAAGGATAATTTTTTAGCAGAAAGAAGGTTTTAAAATTCCTTCATAATATGATATAATAGCTTTTTCTAATACTTGGAAAACTGTGCATTTTTGTCTCTAGGCCTTTCTTGGCTAGACTGAGAAAGTTCAATGTCAAGTCTTTCATTTCTTGATTAAGCATCAGACCTCTCCAGATACAGGTTGTTCTGTATATTTTGCTGCATCTTCTTGAGTTGAAAGTGGAATAGCCACAGAAAAAAAGAAGACTAACAAAATTAAAAGGAGAGCACAAAGCAGGAGGAAAAATGAGTTTTAATTCCCAGTGGCTGAGGAGGGAAATGAAACTTGATGCACACCTTGAATAATTACTTCTGTCTTGGCTTTGCATGGCGAGTTTTTGGTAGCTGGGTGGCTGCAGGGCTGGTCCTGTGAGAAGCTGCTGGAAGTTTCCTTCATGTCTGATGGAACCAATGCAGCTGGCTCCAAGTGTGTGCCCAGCCTCTCCAAAGAGTTTCTCTGAGGACAACAGAAGGAACAGGAGGGCTCTGCTGGAGGCAGGGGTGGAGGAGAAGGCTGTGCTGATATACACAGTTATAAATGAATGGCACCACTCAAGAGGTGGGAACGAGTTTGGTAGTACTAAGGATGTGGAGCACAGAGACTGCAAGAAAGAAAATGGGAACAGAAGGGGAACTAAAGGTCTGAGGAACTGTTCGATAAAGGGTTTGGAGAAGGAAGGTGGCAGATGGGAAAGAAAGGTTGAGTTTCAAAACGGATTGGGAAGGCCTTATTTATCTGTTTTTAGAGGTTTGGGGATTGCAAGGACTGCCTCTGGAGGAACAGGGTTAGTGAAAATTATGGGAAAATAATTGTCAGAGATGAAGTTAATCTAAGCAAGGAGAGATGGGGAGGAACATGAGTGGTTTTTGTGTGGGAGAAAGGCGATTTGAAACAGCAGAGGCCTTGGGAAAGGACAATGTGGAAGGGGAACCTCAACACAGAAGGCATTTGAAAGAGCTTTTAGGAAGGAAGGACTGGGAAATTTAGGGCTTGGGACAGAAGGGGCTGAGGAGACCACTATGGTGTGAGGGAGAAGTTAGGATTAACAGTTTGGGGTAATATTATTTTCTGGGCTCTGATGTCAGAGAAGAGGCACACACAGAGAGAACTGCCTCCTTGTCCAAGGAACAGCCCTTCCCTTTTTCTCTGTTTTTATAAATTAAAATAGCCTTATTTTGGACAGAACAATCCAGAGATTACCTTTAAAGTCAGAATGACATGAATTCTGACTGATCTGTGGAGTAATTGTGCCATATGAAAATTCTCTACATGACAGCCAGTTTAAGAGATTGGAACATAGTGCTTCTAAACTTGTTTCACACAGAAAAAGTACCAAATAAATCCCGGTTTTAAACCAGACACTCTTCCACACAGCGATATACTTCAATTTGATCTTCATTATTTCCTTAAATATCTCTTCTCTGTAGGAAACTGATCCCAAATCCTTCACTCAGATCCCAGATCCTTCAGTAGATGGCCAGATAATCCCACTCTCAGTATGCTATGAGCACTGAATTTGCATCAGTTCATGTAAGCACACTTTTGTTCTGTTTTTCTTTCTGGATAAGGCAACACTGATCTCCCTTGAAATCCTGTCTGTAATACATGGTTGTTTACAAACCACTTGATAACAGAAGTCACAGCACATATTTGTGTTGGCTGATAATCCTTTGTCAATGATGGATGAAGATCAGGTGTCATTTCTGATTCTTTTGGATGTGTCAGCTGCCTCCAGTGCTGTTGACCATGAACTGACCTGCACTCTGGCAGTCTGGAAGCAAGGACAAACAGGATGAGTTGTGGAGCTCAGAGTTATGTGCAGCTCTGAGCCCTGAAGCATATTGGCAGTGGGCTGAGGGACCATTATTAACATCTCTCCTGTGTTCAAAGAAATTCAGATGATTCTTCATTTCACAGCATTTTTATTAATATGTTTTACCTACTAACATTTTGATAATGCAGCTTTGGCACTTATATAAGTCTCTGCTTGCTCGTCACATAAATTTTTTAAAAATCCTGCAAGCTCCTACAAAATATTTTCTACAAATATTTCCCCCCACAGTCTTTTGCCTTTAGCTCATACTTCCTTCGACAGCCTCAAAAATAGATGAAAAAAGTTTCCACACAGCAAGCTCTGAAATGCCACCCACCTCCCCCTCAACAAGCAGCCAGACCAGTCTCTGTTGGACTTGGGGGTACAGTATAGGTTTTATTGCCTCCAAAGATAGAGGCAATTCTGATAGATGCTCTTCTTGATCTTTTTGGCCCCACTGCCCTATCTCCAGCTCTCAGTGAGATGTTGCAGCACACTAATTTCTTCAATTCAGTCAGAATTTTGGTTATATTCCGCTCCAGGGGGTCTCTTCCATACCATGTATCCAATTTAAATGATGGCGGAGGAGAGAAGGATTCCCTGTGCTTTTCTGCCTCCACTTCTCTATTCGCTGTGTGGCAGCTAAAGTTGCCTCTAAGTTGCAGACCAAAAATCAACAGTCTGAAGTTCACCTGGAAACAGCTGAAAACTGCTCAAATATGGGTTCAAGCATTGCCTATGTGCACAGCTCCTCTTGGGAAATCTGCATGAACCATTGGACAGAGCCACCAGGTGATCCCAGCATCAAGGGACACCTGGAGAATTTGGCATCCAAAGGAGGAAAAAGCATGTACAACACTGATAACCCAGTCTGAAGGGAACCAGCTTCTTGATGCAATTCCTGTGGCAAGGCATAGTATGCCATGTTAGGTCAGTCATGGGAGGAGCCCATGTTTAAACTACTTGTCAGGTGTAAATATGAGATAAATAGACACAAACCTCCCTGCCTTGCAGTTACTGGCCTCCCAGATGCAATTAGTCAGACAGGCAGGTAATTAGGTGGGGAGATAATGATTAATAGCAAAATCAGATCAGGGCACCCCAGGCATTCTGGGTAAGCATTATGAGGACAGGAGATTTTGTGTTTTACAAAGGGGTGCAGTAGAGGGATTTTCCTTTTCTTTTAAAGATTCAGGGACATGTCAGCATAGCTCTATGGCCTGTGAAATCCTACTACAGTAAGAGACAGTTAAATCCATGCCCTCTACTAAGAGAAATAAGACATCAGCTCATGGCTTCCATACATTATATTAATTTCTCCAGTTATTTCCTGAAGAGGGAAAAAAATAACGTGGTAGATTACACAATCCTGACATTTGTCCACTTGCTGCTGCTTTTTTTGGCTTCTCTTTAGCTAGTAAGACGTGAGCATTGGGAAGCAAATGGATTTCCCTGAGGACCCTGAATTAGTGCCCTGCCACAGCCAACAGCTTCAGCCACTTGGAAAAAGTGCAATGTTGTGTCCTCCAAAAGCTGTTCCCAGGGCTTCATAATATTTGGTGATTAGACCAGGGTTGTTTACTGTGGGGTGGCAGTTATGCTCAGTTCAGACTTGTTGCTTTATTATGCACTGGCTCAATGTTTGTACAACACTTTGCATATAGTGATAAAGCCAGTAAAACATAGGCCATGGTGTAGCTCTATTTAGTAAACGATGAAAGTCTGTTTTGCTCTTTCCAGAATGCTGAACATAAATGAATTTCAACTGCCTTGAAATTTTATAAGAAATAAAATTACTATGTGTTCATTGATTACTGTTAGATTGAGCTATTATCCGACCTCAAATCTGCCCAGTTATCTTATAATACTCCCCTTCAGCCTTTGTTCATGACCATCCCCAGCTGTTAGTCAGCACCTCTATTTTTTTTCTGAAAGACATCTACCCAAGGTGCCAGAGGCAAGTGCAGGAGACAGACACAGCTGCACAGGATTGTTTTACCATCAGTGCTCTATTTTTCAGTTGTAAAGTGTTTCCAAAGTTTGTTTTCCTTAGTGAAATGAAAACATCAAAAAGAGTTAATCTGTTGGTGTAACTTTTTGTTTAACTTTTACTTAAAATTTCAGTTTTAAGTCTTCAGTTGACTGGGTTCCTTCGGTTTAGTTTTGTTTTTCATTACTCTATAATCCTCTGTGGCTTGAGACAACAGGACTTGAGTTTCATTTATGTAGACAAGTTATACAAGGAACATTACCACAGTAACTAAAATCCTGATTTATAAGACAAAACATAGCTCCCTCCTCTATTCAAACAGGATTTACAGGTATTTTGCTAATCATACATCCACAGTTGCTTTGATTTTCAAATGAAGTGCTGCCTATATTAATTGTACTGTCACCTTGACTGATGCAAATTCAACTAGCTGTTTTATGCCATTTGAAGTGTTGGCTTTTCAATTTCAGATTTTCTCATGTTCCTATGCCCTGAGCCCAAATAGTGCCCTAGAAATGATTATATTACATTTAATATTTCCTGAAAACCACTCAGTGTGGCAGGGTCAGTATGACTGTCCCTTTGAGTTTCTTCTCTAACAGCCAGGTAGTACTCTTTCCCCAAGAAAGGATTTGGTCAATCAGAATATAATGATCTCCTTATGGGAAGTGTTTTAATTACCTTTTCCTGTTTTTTTTATGTCTAATGTATGGAATTCCATGTTACTATCCAACCATGCAAGAAAAAAGCCCCCTCCAAAACTCAAGGCAAGCCTGGTATGAAAGGTTGAATCCCTGCTCAGATTCAGATTTTCTGTCATGCAGGTCATTCCACATGGTCTCTGTCTTAGGTCTTGAGCTGCAAAACAGGGAGTAATACCCTCCTCCCTGGCAGACCTTTTTCAGGCTATGAAATGTTCAAGTACCCTTCCCTAGTGGAACTGTGGCAAGGGCAGGAGTGATATCATTTCCTGTGCAGGGAGCTGCAGATTTCCCTATCACAGCAGAAAAATTAGCCCACAGTGTCTTGATTAAGCTGTGTGCAGATCCAGGAGGTGTTGGACGGTCTGGGTGGTGTTTCTTGTTGAAGCAGTTGCCATCTCCTCCAGGGACTGGCTGGTGAGCAGACTGCTGTAGCAGTAGCAGCAATATGTCCTGAAGATTGAAACTCCCCTAGGGACATTAAAAAATACTCTTGTCTCAAAAGTACCAAATAAATTTTCAGATAAAGATTGCATTTTTTGCCTCATTTATGTGCAACCTGCCCTCGCTCCTATTTCTGACCCAGAAGGTCACAAAGACCCTGCCTTATTCACTGGAATGTAAAATTCTAAGGCCTTCTGGATGGAACTTTTACAAAAATTCCTTCTAGTTAGAGGTAGTTCACATTTAAGAAAATTTACTCTGTAAAGAAAACTACTCTGTAAAGTTTGAGGGAAAAAATACCTCAGTTGCAAATATATGCAGTTGAAACACAAGCAGAACGCAGCTGATGGCAAACACATGATATAATTCCAGTTACTTTGTGAGGCTGCTTCAGGTGAGAGCATGCAGGATAGCTAAGAGCAGGTAAAATGGGCTTGTGGCCTGTCCTTCAGCTCATAGAAAATTGCATTTTCTATATCTTTGGGAGAACAAGAGACTGTGTCACCCATAATCTCCCTTACCACTATAAGAACACCTGTTGCATCTTGACTGATGGTTCAAATGTAAGCATGAACTTCATCAGGTCCAGACTTATCTCAGGCAGGATGATGAGCACAAGCTCAGCAGCAGTGAAGGGAGAGCCAGGCACCCCCAGAGCTGCAGGGTACAGGGTCAGGGTGCTGTGTCCCTCCAGCCTGGGTCACTGCCCACCTGCCCTGGCGCCATGCAGCAGTGAAAGCCTGATTCCTGGAACACGAGTCCTGGGCACGCTGTCACGTGGAGAGAGGGCTCTTCTGCTCTTTGTGCGGAGTGCTCATCTGTAGTCTGATTGCCGGTGGCCAGTGCAGTCAAAGTTTCTTTCTGGTATCAGAATAGTAACACAGGTTGATGAAACTGGGGTGAACATTTTCTGTGGATCAGCTACACTGCCTTTGAAAATAGAGGCTGGACCTGTCTTCAAAACTTGTGGAAAGGAGAACAACTTTTAAGAGTAAAGCTTTTTAAAAGGGACTCAGACTGGCTTTTATTTTATTTTATTTTATTTTATTTTATTTTATTTTATTTTATTTTATTTTATTTTATTTTTTTTCTGATTGAGCATTTGCAATCCCTGCTTGGTCTTCCTATAGCTGAAACAAAATAGAAACAGCAATACAGAGCCTAATAAATTCAATTGAAGGTATGCTTTGGTTTCATCAGCTATGGAAAATAACTGTAAAAAAAAAGACCGAGGTGACTATCAAGGTTAAGAGTATCATAATATAATGCAAATAGTTTTTGTTTGCTTGTTCATTGGTCGTTAACTAACACATCTTTAATCCTCTGTGTGCTGATAATTTTGACTATGGTCACGTGAATTCACTAACAACACTGGCCTTAGTTAGAGAACCTTCTGATGTCCAGCAAAGTGGCATTTCCAAGAACAGATGAGTGTCTCTGCTAATTTACTGTCAGCCTACCTGGAAGAGGCCAGCCACAGATTAAACACACACTGAGGACTAATCAATAAAGAGCCATATCTTTGATCTATTTGGTGCTGTTTCTGACTACAAAAAGTAATGCTCCTAATGAAACATGGCTCTCTTGCTTTCTCAGTGTAAAATATTGTATTTCAAATGGTTGCTTATTTAAACCCTTATGAAAAAGTAACAAGAAGTGGTTTTTGTTTGCTTGTTTCAAACAGTGCAATAGCAGCTGGCTCATGCTGGTGTTAACTGGTCTAAGGTTCTGTTTAGAGGTTTTTACATGTGACCCAGAAGTCATGTTTTGATCTTTGTCAATAGCAAATGGGAGGATTTCCTAAAGATACAATTTACATCTATTTTGTAATGTTAAATAGGTCAAGTGTAGTGCCCCAATGTCACAAGATACAATTGCTGAATTCTCCAGGGATGAATCCTGGCTTAGCTGATGCAAGAGCTGGGACCAGCACTGGGCATCTGTGTGCTGTCAGTCTGCTTTGACCTTGCCTCACAGATGTGTATTTTATTTTCTTGCAGTGCAATCTAACCTGTCTGCTCACTAGCACTGAGCACCTGCTGCTCTTAGCTGTCTAAATGATTTTTAAAAATCACAAGGGACTACCCCCACTGAACCATCACTCCAAGTGCTGCCTCCCTGGCAAGTATCTCACTTGCCTCTTCATAGTCCTTTGCAAATAGTTGAAATAAATGAATACTTCACTGGCTTTAAGCTATTTGCTGTAAAGGATGTTAAGATGTCCTATTGTTTCCCAGACAATGTCCACCACAGCAAGCTGAAATGACACTGAATTCAAGTGTGGGTGTGGAAATTCACTCTTCCTTGCCAGGTATAGTTTTATTTTGTGTTGACAGACTTTATAGATTTGCTAATCCCTTCCTTCTGGTGTTCCTATTGTCTGGGATTGGCCCAACTGTTTTCCAATAAAAACAAAAACTATAAGGCTGCTGTCAATGCCTTTCTATACTTCTCTCTGCTTTCCCCTCCTGTCCAGCACATGCTGTAGATGTGAAGAGATGTGAAGAGTTTCTACAGATGGTTTATGGAAGTTATGGCTGTACCAATCTTTCTTATACCCTCCAGATCTATTTTCTGTCTCACCTAGATCATAGCCCTGGCTGGAGAATACCAGAACTCCTTGCTGGCTTGTGTGTCCACCAAAGAAAAGTCAGCCATGTGTAGGGGCAGGAGGAAAAAAGGGACAGACAGAAGCTAATTCCCTCTTTAACTCCTGCCAATATATTTTTCCCAGTGACTCTTACCTGGTGCTGGAGGAGTTCTCATGAAACATAGAGAAGGTATTTTCCCCTCTAGTCTCTCTCAGAGTGTAGATAGCCATGCTTTAGCAAGAAGGATATGGAGCAGTTTTGGTCTCTCAAGTGTGCTTGCTGGCACACCCTGACTCACCCTTAGTGAGTCATGGAAGGAACACAAGCCAAATTGATGGGGCTTCAGGGACTGCTCTGGGGAGCACAGGGATGCAGAAGCAAGATCCTCAGGTTGATCAATCAGCTGGAAGAGAAGCTGACTTCTCAGCAGCTGAGATGCTAATTAAAATGCTCATTTGACTTATAGAACTCAGCTCAGGCTATGATCTACATACCGCTATGAGGTTTTAATTGGAACCTCACTTTGCAAGCTGGGACTGAGTCGTGTGGAGCCCAGGCAGTTCTTCCAGCCTTCCTTAGAGGAGGCCACCATTCTAGAACTGCTCATCAATTCACAAAATATTGAACACTAGACATTCATCTTTTAGTGCATGTATTCTTTTTGCCTCTTTATGAGTTGTTATATTTTTATCCTACTCATCATCAGTTCTTTTCTTATGAAGGAAAATTAAATAAATTAAAGGGAGGGACAGAAGAATGGGAAAGTGGCAGCAGTTAGCAGAGCAGAGTGATTAATAAACACTAAATTATTTATGGCAAAACTGCAAAATGGTGAGTGAGGTAGCAACAAGATTTTTGGTACACAAAAACACGGTGACTGTGCTTTACAGTGTAACAAGGCATTATTGTGCTATTACAGAACTTGGGCAACTGTTTGGTCCCCAGACCAAAACACTCCTGGGCATCCACAGGAGCAGCTTCTGGGCACAGGTCCATGGGAACTTTGTGTTCTGATTTGAATGTCATAACTGATTTTAGGTTTTTCTGGGGTCATCTGGTACTCATGAGTAAGCCTTACAAAACTTAGTCACTGCAAATCTGTCAAAATAGAGTTGATCTCAGGCTTGCACCAGCAGGGACAAATCTTACACCAATCCCTTTCTAATTAGTAAATGTACCCTTTAGTACCCTTTAAATTTTCCTCTCGTATTTCTATTGACAAAATTTATTTCATTTCATAATCATCAATGCTGGCAAATCAGGTCCCCAAAACCACTAGGAACTTACAGATGCTCTTATGTTAAAAAGAAAAAAGATGGGAAATTCTATTCTTCTGAATTAATCTGAGTAATAAGAAATCAAAGGAGTATCCTACCATTAAAAAAATATGCAATATCTTTTACTGGATCTCTGGTGGTCAACAAATAAAGATAAAACTGACATATTTATTTGTACAAAGCTGATCATACTCTTTCATATGCTTACAAAGTTAGATGTAATAAAAGGGGCCCAGGTTGTTATGTATTTGTATTGAAAAAAGAGTTTTACATTTAAATCAGGAAGAAAACCTGCAAGACACAGAGAAGAGTTCAGTAAGGTAACAAGTGTGTCCTTCTACTGGAACATTTCTAAGGAATGACAGCAAACACCTTGGGCCCCAGGTATCTACAGTGCTGAAAAGATCAAATTGAGCATCAAATGTACTGTAACACTATCCCTTTCCTGTGAATTTAACTGGTATTTTTGCAGTTATGAAAACTCCTGATATCCATTCTTATTTTGTAAATAATACGTATTCTCAAAATGAATAATTTTCATTTTTGGTTTGTGTCAGTCACAACTCTGAGTTCTACTTATCCCCCAGTTGATCCAACAGGTGCTCGAAGACTGGAGACATTTTAATTCTGACAAGTTTAAATGTTGTCTGTATTTAAATAATTTTCCTAGCAAATATTTGCTGGGAAAAGAACCATCATCAAAAGCAGAACAATAATCTGCTTGCCCTTTATGATGTGGACCATACATTTAGCTCCTTGTATTTGAAAGAATGGCATCACAGTAAACAATAATTTATATAAGTTATTGCTTGATGTATGTTATTGGTTACAGAAGCAAAAAAGAAAGAAGAATATGTAAGGAAAGCTGTTAATACCTTTTATTCACTGTTTTCCAGTTTCATTGTTTTGATGTTATAGCTCTTTTCCTTTGGTTGTTGACCTTATAAATACCTGATACAAATACTTATTCTTTATGGTAGATACTATCTTACAGACTGTCACATGCTTTTATAAGCCAGCACTTCAGACCAAATAGAAGAATCTCTGAGCTTTTAAAATAATTATTTAAAAAGACTAGGCAGACCTTCCATAGCTACATTGAGATGTTTTTTTCCAGTCAGACAATACTCCTTGTTCTTAATATGTTCTATTATTTGTCTATGAACAATCATTCAACCATAGAAGGAAAGAGACCAAAAGGTCACCTCAAATTTGCCTTCATCTCTGACTCAAGTACTGAGGGAATCAGAACAAAAGTGTGTACGAGACCACTCTCCTGCTGAATGAACTCTTATCCTGGGTACCAATTATTTCTCTTGGGTAGAAAATAAACCCTCAAAAGGTTATATTGAAATCATGTTGTCCTGTTAGGATCTGCAACAAAGTCAATGCTCTTTCACTCAAAGATATGTCATAGCTGTCAAGGGCTCTAAGGTGTCAGTATTGATTCCTGCATGAAGTTCTGGTTCTACTGAGATCAAGAGAAAAAACCCTATTGGTCTCAATGAGACCAATATTCCATTGCTTATCTTTCCTTATTAATAACAAGAGTAAATTTCAGACAGTCTCATTAAAATAACCTGATATTATATTACATAGAAGGGTTCTTTTACCACTCATAATAAATAATGGGAATACAAGAGCAACAGAAAAGGCAGAAGTAATATGAATGTGAACAGGGATAGGAGCTGAGATTGCAAATATTAAGAGGTTATTAGTCCTTTTCACCCTTAGAGATATTAATGATCCCTGGCTTTAGTTCTCAAAGAACCCATTTTCTATCCTTGCATTCTTTTCCAGAATTAAGTTCAAATTTCCATGGGAAATATAAAAGGGATCAAGACTTATCTATATAACAAGTTATAAGGCCTTCATTCACCAATAACAGTTTCCTCTTTTGCTCTCAGATATTCACACAACATCTGAATGCCTTGAAAATGTTAATGAATTTATGCTATAACCTCCTGGAGAATTTGAGGAGAAATATTATCTCTATTTTACAGCTGGAGAATGGAGACAGAGGGACTTTGTGATGTGCCTGACATCTCTCACTGGATTTTTCAAACTCTCTATTTAAACCACAACACTTTCTTAGCTTCTGATTATCTTTGCTTTGGGGATTCTAGCTTATTTAAATTCTGTTCTTGAACACTTTTCTCTAGGCCAAGTCCATGCAAAACTGACTCTTAACCTCAACAAATATCTGGAAAACCTCTTGTCCAGAAGAAAGTCAGAGTTTTTCCTGGCTGCTGTAACTTGTGAGGCAACAAAAAGAGAGCCAAAACCAGACTCTGAAGGATCTCAAAACTTCTTTGAAAACATAATAATAAATGTATACAGACTCAGATGTAACAGATTTCCTCAACTCAATTTTGCCTGCAGTAGAGTTTCTAGTAGTTCTTCAAACTGGAGTTATTTTGTTTGCACCATTGAAGTTATTGGTATTTTGCCACCCTTTCTTTTTTTTTTTTTTTTGAAGCTCTCTCCTTAATTAACTATGAGGGCATTTTGGACTACTTTTATGTATAGTTTTCATTTTATGAGGACTGGATTGCATTGTCATGATGCCTTTCCCTTCGCAATAAAAGTCTACACGCCTCATAAATCTGTCTGGATTTAAAACTTAAGGATGATGCAGGTGGATGTTTTGTCTGCATTCTGCTTTGTAAGGAGGACAAGAACAGCCAGGTTTGCTGTGCTGCTGCAAGGAGTAAGCTCCATTATGTGGTACCCCAGGCTGCTGTGGTAAGACTGCTCCCAGCTCTTTTCCCAAGGGTTATCTAAGTGTGCTGTACTTACATACACTTACACATAACTATCATTTAGTACCTGTTTTATTTCTTTTCTAATTAACTGTATCAAGCTAAGTTGTTGTGGTTTTTTTGTTTGTTTTTTTTTTTTTAACTAGAAATTTAATCTTTCCCTTGGATCTACTTTGCACAAACCTAGAATTCAGTTATGCCTTATGTAGGTGTTTATACAAAGGTAGTTTATTCTTTATGACAGAACACACTTAGGTGTTTTGACACCTCTATTATACAGAAAGCTGCATCCTAAAAGAACCAGCACACCTTCTCCCTGAGTACATTGAAAGCCAGGATGTTCATCAAGTGTTCCCCAGGCCTGACAAGGTGACAGAGGAAGTAAAATGAAGCAAGAGGAATGAACTTATCATAAAGTTTCTTCATTCAGGAAGGATCAATACACACTGCTGTGGACTCCTTCCCACCACTCTTGTCTTGGAGAGCTATTGAGTGGAAACTGGATTCTGCCTTAGGGAAGAGGACTGAAGAAAAAACCATGGGGCAGAAGTCTTCTTCCCATAAAGTTGCTGCTGTAAAAAATATCTGGCTTTGATTTTCTTTTTACTTATACCCATTTCACATTATGGAATTATTATTGACATTGAATCTGTTACTGATTTCCACAGGAATAAGGAAAGTTTGATTATATTTTAACATGAAACAGTCTATCAGTGATAAGACTGAAGGACAGAGTGAACTCATTCTGTGGTTTTCCTTGTTGATTCAATATAAAGAATCTTGGACATCTCGAAACTGGAAAATTCTGGACATCACCAGTGTTGACTGGTGCAATGCAATGTCTGCCTTTCAGCAACCTGGACTGTCTTCAAACTGCCCTGCTTTGAGAAGGTGTTTGGATCAAAAGGTTTCCAGGTACAATTCTAAACTGAATTGTTTGAGTTTCTGTCCCTGCTCACTGTAAAGTTATAACTATGCAGAGCCATGTCTGTGACATTCCACATGCCCAAGTTTCCCAGTGCTTCCAATTCGAGAGCTGAGTGCAGCATCAGTTTCCAGGTCAGGCTCTGCACTAGACTTGCTCTCCACCTGAGTTAGTGCACCCTGAACAACACGGTACCAACGCTGTCACCTTCATTTGCTTCCAGCAGCAGCTCTCACTCTAACACCAAATCCTTGAAGTCTAATACAAACCATAACCATGGAGTCAGAAATTCCTGAAGGTACCCACAAGGATCAAAATCCAACTCCTGTTAATAAATTAATAAACCAAAGCTCACCTGTAGTAACTAAGTCTGGAGGCCATTGGTTCACTGCACCTTGTTTTCTTATGGACTCCTTGTTCTGGGAAGGGACATGAGGTCTGCCCATCCTTCATGAAGCCAAGTAAAGCTCTGGACAGATTATTAGTTCAGACAGGTTATCGTTTGAAAACCATAACACTAATAGCAGACCCAAGACAGCTGAAGAAGCAGCGCAGCTGTTTTCATGGTGCTGAATCAGCCAATGCCCACAGTGCAGTTAATCTGCCCAAGGAGGTGCCTGTACATCACAAAGAAGTGGAGGTTTCATGTGCATGCTGTTCACTGACATTTGCAAGATTTGCAACTCCACTCGCAGTCACTGAATGAAAATGAAGCAATTTGGTTTAATAATGCAGATGTCAAAATATTAAACATTCAGGACAATTATATTGGGAAACTGTCATCATCAATTTTATTTATTTTTCTAATTTTGGAATTGTTTGAATGGTATATTTCCCATTGTGGTGAAAGATGATAAACAGAGGAACTGAGCTGAAGCTAAATCACTCATAAATCCATCTTTCAGTAAGGTGACATGTCATTAATTCAGGCACTGGAACAAGTAAGATCATTAAATATTATGACACACTTCATCCAATTCCTCCACAAAATAATTTTCTTAATGTTGTTTTTGTAAAGGAAATTAGTACCAGTCAATTAAACATGGACATGCACAATTCTAATTATGTCTTTTGCCAATATCATAAAAACAGTATGTTTGGTGCCTTAGCTAGTGTGTATCCAAAATGTGTCAGAAATATTTGGACTCACTTTTATAAGAATAACCCATTTTCCAACATAAGAATAACCCATGGCCTATTTCTGTCATTTATGACTCAGGGGGCTTATTGCCCTAGAAGAGATCAAGAAGCCTGGGTAATACAGGGTGAAAGGTGGGCAGGTGAGCCAGAGGAAGGAAATGACACCACTCCACTGAGGGCTGGACCTGGCTGCAAACACTTCACGTTCTCCTGCAAGGCTGTGAGATCATCATGATGAGACTGCTTGGGAATTGACACTGATCTGAAATTATTTTGATCTGATGCTAATGAAGATATGCAGAGCAATTCAAGCTATCATTGCTTTAATCACATATAGAATCCTGTCAGGTTCTTGAGCTTGGTGGAGAGTAGAATTAGGGAGCAAATAATTGAGAATGTAAGAGGAAAGAGATAATGCTACAGAATTCTTTACATAAAATGTAGTGTCCTTTTCCAGAAATAATGTTAGAGTCATATTTCTATGATTAGTATTTAAGATGTTGATAAGTTCTAATAATGTTATTACTCAACCTGAAGAGAAGACCTGTTTTTCTTTGACCTGTAGATAGCTCAGATATTTCTAATGAGTATTGTGCTTTGTTACATTATTAATACTTGAGAAGTGTGTGAACATATCTATTTATTCATTTATCTACTTGGTCAGCTTATTAACTGCTCTACATAATTTCTCCCTTACTGCTTGAGAAATCATGGGAGCTGTCCTAAATCAAATAAAATTTTTAACGGAGCAATTTTTCATGTGCTTTAGTGAGGATTTATGGGATCCATCTAGGTGAAAATGAACTCTTTCTGTAACTGTTGAAGTCTCATGCCAGAGTTTTGGCATACTTGAAAACGAACTTTTTCTGTAACTATTGAAGTCCCAGGCCAGAGTTCTGGCATACTTACACTGCCTAGGATAACACCCAGAAGCCTTTCATGGGATAGCACAGGCCAAAGACCATTCCCTTCATGGGTGAGGCAGTGCAGTTTAGGGTGCTAAGGGTTCCTGGCTGTGCACCATGCCCTGGGCTGCCCTGTTTCCCCCCGGCCTGGTGACCAGGAGCTCCCAGAGCATGCCAGGCAGGGCACTGACTCACAGCCACGCTGCTGAGGCACAAGGTCAGATTGGAAGCTGCAAAGGTAGAACAGTAAGGTTCAGCCGCACTTGAAGGTGAGTCAGGCAGGAGATATTTGCAATAAAAAAGAGCAAATGGACTTGATTATGATCAATCTTAGATGTTTCTGAATCATTTGGCCACTCTCCTTCACCCGCTCAATACTGGATTGGAATACTTATGATGGCCATGGGATGGGATTGCATGAGCAAACAAACCTTGTTCCAGGCACAATGGTACAACCTCTTTCTATGGACAACTCCCAGAAACTAAAAAGAGAGCTAGGAAAAGTCCTTATCTCCTGAAAATGTTTTTAACCTCAGGATCAGGTACTCTGATCCTGATCTCTGCTATTGTAAAATCACTGAATGGTTTGGGTTGGAAGGGACCTTAGAAATCATCTAGTTCCAGCTCCCCTTCCATGAGCAATAACATGCTACACTAGCTCAGGTGCTCAGAGCCCCATCCAGCCTGGCTCTTAATACCTCCAGGGGTGGGGAGTCCACACTGTCTCAGGACAAACCAGTCCAGTGTCTCACCACTCTTACAGTAGAGAATTTCTTCCTAATATTGGATGTAAACCTACCTTCCTTCATTTTGAGGCCATTTCTCCTTGTCCTATCACTACATGACCCTCCTAGATCCCACAAGTCCCTCCCCAATTTCCCAGCAAGCTCCCTTTAGGTCTGGAAGGAGGTACTTCTATGACAAATTGACCCTTGGAAGAGGGTTTACCTGCACTTTATTCAAGCCTTTGAAGCTGTCTCCCAAAGCATTCTCCTGGAGAAACTAACTGATGATGACTTGGAGAGGTGCAGGGTTTCTTTGGTGAAAAAATGGTGTGGCCAGCAGGACCAGGGCAATTATTGTCCCTTGGTACTCAGCACTGTTAAGGCCACACCTCAAACTCTGTGTTCAGTTCTGTCTCCTCCCTACAAGACATTAGGATGCTGAGTGTGTCCAGAGAAGGGCAACGGGGCTGATGCAGGGTCTGGAGCACAAATCCTATGAGGAGCAGCTGAGGGAGCTGGGGGTGCTCAGCCTGGAGGGAAGGAGGCTCTGGGGTGACCTTAGTGCAGCACCCACCCTCATCTCCACAGCCACCTGAAAGGAGGCTCTGCCAGATGGAGTTGAATTTTGCTCACACGTAAAATGTGATGGGATGAGAGAAAATGACCTCAAGTGGCACCAGTGGAGGTTTAGATCAGACATTAGCAAGAATTTCTCCACTGAAATAGTGACCAAGTGTTGCAACGGGGAAGTGTTGGAATCACATCTCTGGGGACATTGAAAAGACATGTAGATGTGGCACTTAGGGACAGTGTTTAGTGGTGGACTTGGTGCTGGGTTAATGGCTGGGACTCAGTGTTATTAGAGGTCCTTTCTGACCTAAACAATTCTCTGATAATTCTGGAATTTCCAGTGCAACAGCTCTCTGGCAGCTCCTTTTAGTTCCCAAGGGAAGAAGACATCTACAGCTTCCCAAGCCCAGATCTAATAGCAATGTTGTATTTTCTCCTCATTCTACTCAAAGAAGAATTTTAAGTTAAGGGCCCCTTTTTGTTACCACATGTAAGCCTAAAAAGAGTC
This sequence comes from Zonotrichia leucophrys gambelii, assembly GCF_028769735.1. Classification (NCBI taxonomy): domain Eukaryota; kingdom Metazoa; phylum Chordata; class Aves; order Passeriformes; family Passerellidae; genus Zonotrichia; species Zonotrichia leucophrys. The sequence goes on along the minus strand of NC_088170.1, from coordinate 53,880,106 downwards.
CATAATAAACAATGTAAGTTTTTCATGTTACTAGAGAGTCTGCACCCAGTAAAAGAGAGAGAGAAGAAAAGAAGAAAGAAAAAAAAAGCAAATAGGACCTTGGTTCCACTCACTGCAAAACTTAACAAGAAAAATTGTCCTCACTTCACTCATATGAGAAAACGAAGTGCTCTGACACACACAATCACCCTCTCACAGCCTTCCTTTCTGCTTTCCTGATGCTGTTAGAGACTTCTGTCTGTAGTCAGTCACCCTTGCTGTAAATTTCTTTAAATTGTAATTGGGCAGTCTTCCAGATTCTGAGGGACCCCTTTGCCAGAGGAACTCCTGGGGACATAGGCCCTACATAGCCCCTATTTTTTGAAATTGAGGACTGAATTAGTAGAGAACTGACTACCAATATGACACATTGTTTGTAGCAGAAATCTTGTTTTACCAGCAACTGTTTTTAAGGAACCACATTATGAAACATGTATAGTTGTACGTTCATATTCCTGTATTTAATTTTCTGTCAAAAAAGGCTCCACATTTAAGAAGGTCACAGTCTGTGTTTGTGTGTGGGACACTGGGAATTTGAACCTTATCCTTTATTCACCTTCTTAAGGATCACAAACATAACTTGAACCAATTTCCCCAAATGAGCTTAATTTTTCACTCTCTCTGTCTATGTGTCTCTCAGTCACATGCAGAAGCCCCACAGCAGGCTGAAGGGATGGGTCAAGGCCTGTTTTGTTGACAAACAGAGCTGGCCTCAGTCACTCCTCTTCTGCTGGCAGCACACCAGGCAGCCAGGCAGCCTGCCCGAGTCCTTTGGCTTATGAGCAGGTGAAGGGAGGAGAAGTGGCAGGGCTGAGATTAAGGGATGGGACCTACTTGTTTGAACAGCAGTGGAGATGCCTGGTGGTATTTCCAGGTATCCTTTGGACAGTAGAGGAGTTTGTATCTAAAGTGTGTTTCTTTTTGTGTGTTTCCACTCCCTAAGCTGCAGCCCACTCCCTCTCCTCCCCATTTCAGTGTGTTAGCCCAAAGTTGCATCAGGCAAATTCAGCCACCTGCTTCAGTGGGCTGACCAGAGCAGGACAGGGAGGTTTGCACCCATGGACAGGGCTAGCCTTCACCCACTGTGCCCCATGCCCTCAAATGGCTGGAAAACTGCTGGCTTTGAGCTTTTCCTCCCCTCTTGGTGGGGTATCACAGTCACTGGGTAATGTCTGATCTCTGTGGTATCATAACCTTCTCTCTTGTGCTAAGTTTTGGCCTCTGGGTTGATAAATAATGTCTGGTTTTGAAGTTTTTATTACAGCAAAGTTGCATCAGCTCACCTCTCCTGGCTTCTTGCACTATGCTAGGGAAAAGTTCAGCAAGAGCTGGCACTATCTCTCCAGCCTAGGTTTGAACCTTATTTTAAATACAAATATCTCTCCTTTTCAGCATAGTCAGGAAAGATAGGGTCATCTTTATACCTGATATCTCAAGCAAAGCAGTGGGTAAATATCAAAGATGTTAAGGCAAGGCAAACATGGCCCTTTTATGTTTGTGGGCAGTACTAATGACACAGGGTGAAATTTATCCTCTTATCAAAGGTCAACACAAACCTAGGCACTACTTCAAAGGTGCATTGATCCTATAACTGGCTCCTGGCACTGAGCTGGATTTCACCAAACTCTAAAACATATGAGAGCTGATATATTTTATATATCTGTGTAAAAAAATAATAGAGTCTGTTCAGATACAGACATACTTAGCAATCCACAGGAGCTATCTTGATTTTGTTAGGACAATGTATATTTATTTTTTCTTGTTTTCAAATATTTTGCACTATATTTGCAAGTCAGCTGTCCCCTCCTCCCACTTAATTAGTTAAAACATCTTATTTGCAAGTACATATTATTACTTTTATATATATTCTTTGCAAATACATAATATTTACTCCAGCTTTTGTTTTTACCAAGAACAAGCTGACAGTCCAGTGGCCGAGTGTTTAGTACTGCAGGTCTGTTTGGTTTGAAGAGGAAAGCAAGAGTTAAAGATATTCTTTCAGGTCTTAGTGAATAATAATAAGAACAATCCAATGTTTCCTACCATGTTCAGCCATTGCTCCAAAATACCAAAATATCTTGTAGACGGGGAAAATGTGAAAGTCAAGGGAGAGGGCAGTAAAGTCAATGTAAGAGCAGGTAAAAAATGGGTGCCTTTTTGTTAGTGGTCATACACACAAATGTGTTGCTGCAGAGGAGGCATGGAATTTTTGTGTATGTTGCAATTATGGTCATGCTGGGTGTGAGCATATTAACTGTAAATACTTTAAGAGAAGATACGGCATCTACACTTGGAGGTTTTTTTTCTTTCTTTTGTGTTTCCTTTCTGTGGTTGTATTTGAACAGGGTGTGCCAATATTTGCACTCTGAGAACAGCATCAGAATGCCTGGTATTCACATCTATGAGCAAAAATAATGACAACATTTCATCTTATTCACAGTAGCTTCATGTACATTGTCACTGGTCCCTGTGTGCTCTAATTATAGACTGCCTTAACATTGCAAATACAAGACATAATGACTTGACAAAAGTTGTTTTGGTATCTCTTTTTTACTTGCTGGGTTAATGGACAAGATGTTTTAAATACAGATCCATGCTTGAAGTTGTCTTTTTCCTGGGATGTGACTGTGGCAGTTAATATGATAACAGTAGTATCAGATGAGATGGATTAGGAAGTACTTTGCTCAGGACAGGTGAACCTACCTGGTAGTGTGCTCTTCCTTTAGTTCTGAGAAAATCAGACTATTTTTTTTTTTTTGTTTCACAGGAGTAAGACATAAAGAGTGTTTTCATAGCTGAGCTGTATTTTTTTAACCTGAGTTGCTCTAAATATATAACCAAGGGCAGCTAAATCCCATGTGCTGCGGTTCACTGTACAAGTTATAATTTATTAAACTGTTATATTCATGAGATTATGTCAGAATTCCCTTGTTCTGTCATGTACATGATTGCTTTGGGGGCTCCAGGAGGTCAAACTCTGGCAGTGTCGAGCATAATTATTTTCTGAATATATTCACACCCCCTGCAAAAGCCAATGTTTGTTTGGTTTTGCCTTATTTAAGAGTGTATTCATTAGTTTACAGCCTTTGATGAGGCTTTCTAAGCTTCAACTGAATGACTAAAATCTGTAAGAAACAGATTCTCTGAGGATGGTATTATGACATAAAACACATGGAATAAAAATTTTGTATTTCCATAAAAAATTCAAGACATAATGTTTATTTTTGCACATTGATGCAGCTATCTGTTTGTGTTGGGGCCCATGGTGGTAAACACACAGTAATGCACATTCCTGGTTTTTCTAATGCACATTATGTGCATTACTAATGCACATCACTAGTTTTTCTAAATTAGTGATTTTATACATATAAAATAAACTAATAATACCCCACTTTATAATCAATTTGAAGCTCAAAAAATGTGACAGCTACTGATGTTCTCCACCAGTACAGTGGAATGGTTTGTCCCCATATAGTGAGTACTACTTGGGTGGCAGGTTTACATAGTGAAAATATTAATAGCATATATTAATAGCAAATATTAATAGCATCACTGAAGAGTTAGTAATACAAAGAGTGGGACAGGTGGAAACACAATGTCTATAAGTGGAAGACCAGGGCTCACAGCCAAACAGAGTTGAGTTGTGGTAAACTTATATGTTGCCACTCATCCATTGAATCCACATAACTGACCTTGTGTTTGTTTCAGCTTTGGGGAAAATCATTTAGTGTCAAGCTCTTTGACTGATATCTTGTTCACCAATTGTAGAAATACCATTTCACTCTGGTATCACAGTGAGCTTGTGCTAATAACTGCAGAATCACAGAATTGTTAGGATTGGAGAGGACCTCTGCAGGTCACCCAGTCCAACCCTCTGCCAAGGCAGGGTCACCTGGAGCAGGTCACAGGGAACACATCCAGGTGGGTTTGGAATGGCTGCAGAGAGTCATTAAGAGGTCACCCTGGTCAGCCTTTTCCAGTGCTCTGCCACCCTCAATATAAAGAAGTTATTCCTTGTGATGAGGCAAAACTTCTTGTGTTTTAGTTTATGACCATTGTTCCTTGTCCTGTGACTGGGCAGCACTGAAAAGAATCTGGCACCACTGTCTTGGTGCCTGCCTTTGAGATATTATATGCATTAAAGAGATTCCTTCTCAGTATTCTATAGACTAAGCAAGCCCAGCTCCTGCAACCTCTCCTCATAAGAGAGATACTCCAGACTTCTCCATGATCTTTATGGCCTTTGCTGAAACTCTCCAGTAACTCCTTGTCCTGTACTCAGGAGCTGAGAAGGGGACAGCCTCCAGCTGTGGCCTCACCAGGGCTGAGTACAGGGGGGATCTCCTTCCTCAGCCTGCTGGCCACACTCTTCCCAATGTGCCCCAGGATGTCACTGGCCCTCCTGTGACAAGGGCACGTTGCTGGCTCACAGAGGGTTTGTCATCCACCAAGGTGCCAGGTCCTTCTCAGCATAGCTGCTCCCCAGCAGATCAGCCCCAGCTGCTGCTTGGGGTTATCCCTCCCCAGGTGCACTTGTCCCTGTTGAACCTCATTTTGTCTTTGGGATTATCCCTCCCCAGGTGCACTTGTCCTTGTTGAATCTCATTTTGTCTTTGGGATTATCCCTCCCCAGGTGCACTTGTCCTTGTTGAACCTCATTTTGTCCCTGCCCAGCTCTCCAGCCTACCAAGGTCCCACTGGATGGCAGCATAGCATTCAGGTGGATCAGCCACTCTCCCCAGCCTCACATCATCATCAAGCCTGCTGAGGGCTCTTTCCATCCCTTCATCCAGGTCATTGCCAAACAAGGTGAGTAAAACTGGACCCAGTATTGATCCCTGGGAATTGCCACAGGCTGCAGCCTCCAACTGGATTCTGTTCCACTGATCTCAGTCCCCTGAGCTCTGTCATTCAGGCAGTTCTTGATGTACTTCACTGTGTATTCAGCTAACCCACACTTCCTAAGCTTGCCTGCAAAGATGTTGTGTGAGACAAAATCCTTGCTGAAGTCAAGGCAGACAACATCCACTGCTCTCCCCTCACTGACCCATCCTGCCAAGTCATCATGGAAGGCTCAGACTGGTCAAGCATGCTTCCTCCTTGCTGAATCCAAAATGCTAACTACTCCTGACAATCTTCTTTTCTTCTACATGCCTGGTGGTAAACTAAATAAATAACATCTTTGTGCTGAAAAATTTACTTGTTACTGTGGTAGCTTGATTCCGGCAGCTGGTGATATTTTCTTCCTGCACTGAGAGGAGAGCACAGCAGCTACTTTGAGGGAAGGCATCTTTTCAGCTCATGTTCCAGTGGGTACTACACAAAATGTTATTTGTGGAAAACCATCAAGCCCCCTGATTTATTTTGCCCAAAAAGTTGTATAAGTTCTCCTCAGTGTTCCCCTCATTGTTAATGCTTTTAAAAAATATGATTTCAAAAAAAAACCTATATTTATCAAAAGAATAATTCTGACAGCTAATGATCAGACAAAAATTCATCTACATTAAGTTCGTATACATATTGATAAGATAAAATAAAATAAAACAAATGTTAAAAAATGCATCACAATTTTCAGTAGAATAAATTTTAACACTATATGAAACACTGAAATGGTACTGGTCTATAAAGAAAAGTCTGTTATAAAAGTCATATAAACCACATACTTGTTTCTGGCTTCCATCTAACCACTGATATTCCCTTAAAAATCAAAAGGGAAAAAGTGAGTAACCCTTTCCCTATCAGTAAAGAAGAGTGATATCTGGGAAACACAAGTAAATGCCTATGAAAGATCAGAGGAATGAAGGAATGGAGGAGCTGGGCCACATGAGCATGAGAGAGTGAGAAGAGCAGGATCAGGTCCTCCTGGAGGTAGGAATGAGCAGAGAGGATGGAGAGCAGCACCCTGACTGGGTGGGACATGATTTCTGGGAGGGGCTGGTTTTTGTGAACCAGGCAAATCTTTCTCTAGTGAAACCCCATGTGAATATATGAGGTATGTTTGGCACGTCGTTGGAAATCTGACAAAACAGTTATATATTTGGAAAATAGCAATCCAGTTGGCTTAATAAAAATGTTTGGAATATATTGGCCTCCAGAACTGGGGTAAAAAGTATGATGAACAGACCTCCCTCCCTCCTCCAGCTTCCAACATCACATATAATACTTTTATTTACTTCAACAGAAGGATATTTCTTTTAAAAATTAAAAAGAAAGAAAAAAGAAAAAAAAGAAAAAGTATTTGGAGAGAGTTTTGGCCTGGTAGCTGTCTGCCTGCCCAGAAGGTACTGCTCACTTTTCTCTTCCTTTCCATAAGTAAAAATATTATTCTTCAGCTGGGGTTACCAGCAGCTAAATGTGAAATATTTTGCCCTTCTGCTCTCTCTGCTGATGCCCATTCAGGGAGTTCTGTTAGCTTTGCAACTTTCCCCAAAATGAAATGCAGGGGTCTGTGGCATGGGTAGTTGTAACTGTCATTAGTAATAGAAGAGAAAAATGAAGACAGCCACTAGAAGATCTCAATTTCATGGAACAGATATTTTCTGTTTTAATGAAAATAACCTTAATGAAAAATTGCTGGCTAGCTCACCACTTAAATCTTCTCTAAATATGTCAGATATGCCATTTTAGTTATTTACCTCTAGTAGAATCACTGAATCATTTTGACTGGAAAACACCTTTAAGACCATCATGTACAACCATAAAGCTAACACTGCCACAATTGGTTGGAAGCTAAGTCTCTGCAAAGTTTAGCTTTTATATTAAATTTTGTATTTTGATGTTAGAATGCCCCTTGACTCACTAGTATAATGATGCTTCAAGAGCAGCAAATTATCCTAATACATTAGTAAAGTTTTGTGACATTTGTCAGTTTATCTTTGGTTACATCAGGAAGGGAAATGATACTTGATTTCCTCTTCTGAGTAATTACTTTCTGCATTGCATCTCATGCTTCACTCATTAATCTCTGAGCTTCCTGAGATGACAGATCAAGAAGTTTCTATGTTTTGTTTGGAATTTAAATGTTCTAGATATTCAGATGTTGCATAGATACCTACTCACACATGTATGTATGGTGCTTGTGAGGCTGTACTTCCATATAATAGAACAGTAAATCTTCCCATAGAGATTCCAGTTGATTAGCTTCTTGTCAAATATTTGACTTGCTTCCATTTTTCAAAACATTATATCTATAATTGCTGGAGTTAGGGCTTTATAATAATTTATTTATAAACCTTGCTTTCATATAATCACAGTAACAGGTATTATTATAGCACTAATCAGAGATGCACCAGATATTTTTAGGAGAAAAAGCAATAGAAAATAGAAAAAAGAAAATAGAAATTTAAAAAAAAGTTTATGGGTTAGGCTTCAGTATGACATGGCCAGTTGATCATCAATATTGTCCATTTAATATCAATATTGGAGATGACCATTACAGTATTTGAAATAACTCTTCACTTTTCTTTGACTTCATATCATGCATAAATGTTCTCCAAAAGACATTTCTAAGGTAAGCATAAGAAATATTCCCCTGAAAATGTTAAATAACATGCCTCATATTTTGCTTTCTGTATCCTCTCTCTGTCTCTCTAATTTTTTACTGAGTTTACCAATTCAATTTTAATAGGGAAAATTTTCAGTCAAAACTCTAGTCAATTCCATCCACTGGAGGGTATTTTTAGAAAAAATGTTTTTAAGGGAAAAAGTCAGTACTTACATTACTGAGGAGAGAAAATAGGCTGAAATGGAGGTAGGAAAATAAGAAAACAATTATCAAGGAAGAAAGGCCATTGCATGAAAGGATAGTAGAGGTTCACTCCCCTTTGGGAGAAAGGAGAGTCAGAAGAGAAAAACATGAACATGAACAGGCCCATAGGAACCCAGAAAGTAATTTGTGGTTAAAAAGAGGCTATGGCTCACAGCTGAAGTATCCAAAGGCTAAAATTAGTAATAGAGCAGAGGCATGACTGTGAGCACAGTGCCAGAGATGCACTGCAGCAAAAAGAGCAACTGAGACTCAGAAGTGCTGGAGAAGTGTTTTGCTTGAATTCTGTTCTGTCCTGGAGTGAGAGAGCTTTCCTTGCTTTGAGCAAGAGAAAACTAATAATGAATCACCAGCAAATACCAAATCAACCTCGTGAGAGAAATGGGAAATCAAGAGACAGACATCTTGATACTAAAATAATAAAGAGTGTTATTCCTGCACTAGACTTGCCCTGAAGAATCCTCTTTTATCCTCATGGTAGACTAACTTCCTTAGTTCTGTACTTCTGAGGAAGCAGCAGTGCTGCTTTAGACACTAATTCAAGGTCACTTCATGTGTGCAGTACAAATTTGGTGAGTGACAGTTCAATATTGTCACTGCCTTGTCCTCCCTGTTAGAAAATAACTTTGTTGGGAAGGTGATGAAGCAATTGAAAGAACATATTCATCAAATCACAGACACATATGATTTAGATGGGGAGAGAATAATTTTTTTCCTTAAGAAAACAAGCACATCTGGTTACATACTGTGACTGGGCAAAGGCACGTTTCATCCTATGTTTTTGAAGATAGCAAGGAAGATTTATGCTCTAATTCTGTAAATTTATGTCAGACTGCTATAAATTTAGAAGTAATTTGCTTTGATAACTAACTGGAAAATTAATGTCATTCCTAACAAGAAAGCGCATGTTTATAACATAAACGTGCTGCGATAAAATGCCCTAAGAACTAAATATCCTGGAAAGAATTTTAATTCTTATAAAGATAAGTGATTGAAGGAATGCTAATTCTCTCTTTACCAGGAATGATGAGGACTGACTATGCACTACAGCAACATACCAAATGTCTTGAAGAAGCATTATTTTTACAGGAAAGTTTATGAACCTTTTTTTTTCAGATGTGTTAATATACTTTAGTAAGTAAAGACACATAAGAAAAATGAACATTACATTGTGAAACATGGCCCCACAATTTTATAAAGAACTGTTATGAATAAAACACTGGAAATGCCTAGCAGTGCTGGAATCATTGCAATCAGATGTTAGGCAGGCAAAAGCACTCAGAAGAAAGGGATGTCGGTAATTTGGTGGTCAGTAAGTACTTCCAGAATTACAAATGGAAATAATTCAGTCTACAATAATGATTTTTAAAAAGCAATAAAAATGAAGCATTTCTGAGGGATATAAACCAGTTTCACACTAATGATGTAGGAAAAAACACTCTCTGCATTTCAGATAAGTCCCAGAGTTTGTAACAAGTAATTGGGCAGATGAAGGGTAGAACAAAAGAGCCGCTGAGAAGCTTTATCTATCTTTTGGTCTTGCATTAAAGAAGAGAGCAAAACACAGGGACAACTAGGCTGATAACCATAAAAACCTTAAAATGATCACATTTGGAAAATAGGAAAAGACTGTGGGTTAGATGGCATTGCCAGATATACAACCCTAGTTGATAATTTTATCAATTGTGATAAGATGGTCATTTTCAGAGAAGGTAATTTTCATGGCATTAGACATGATATCTCTTAGTTTTCAAATAGTATCACATCTTTGATAAACTATTTAGTTTGTTGTGAAAATAAATAATTCTAGCATGATTGTACAAAAGATGGAAAAATTATTTTCATAAATTTAGAAATTTTTTCACTACAACTATCTTGTTTTGTTTGAATAAAAGATTTACAAGTTTCAAATACTGATTTTATTTTTGAAATCTGTATTATTCCAATAATTTACACCATTAAACATAATAGTGTGAACCTTATTAGGAGTTTTCTTTTTTAGGGGGAATTTCCTAAAAAGATGACACTATTTTTTACAAAAATACAGGGCAAACTCTCAGAATTCTGTAGTGTGCACTACCAGTATATACTATGGATCTGATATAAGCTTATGGATATTTAAATATGATACAAATATTCCAAATAAACCCATTCGCATCTGTATGAACTATGGTTTATCCCTAATTATAATTGGTTTCATGGCCATTAAGGAATTACAAAACCTTCATGAATGTGTTTTCTTCTGTGTAATGAAATTGTTTTGTGTGATCAGTTTCCTGAAAAACCAGACATTTTCTCATTCAGTACAAAATGATGGCAGTGGCCACGTCCCTCAGCTGCAGCTCTTTGGCCTGACAGTCAGTTCTGAGGAGCTCTCAGGGTGTTCTGAGCTCACAGCTCATGAGCAGTGTGACCCTGAAGGCTGCAGCACATTCTACCTGCTGACATGGCCACAGTAATGCGGGACAGAGCTGGGGCACCAATGTTGGTGACATTGGCCCTGCCCTTCTTGCTCTTGGGGAGGCAATCAGGAGCTGTGAATGGGAAACCAGTGCCAGAACTAAGCCCAGTGTCTGCTTCGGTGTATGGGTGCAGCTACCTGATGCTGTGAGATTACAGGGGGAAAATGGATGCATACAAATTATGAATTTCAAACACTACTGTCCAACTAGTCCATGACTTCCCATCCTCAGGAACCCAGCAACAACTAGAGGCTGCTCTTGATATCCAGCAAGATCAGGGGAGAAGTGGTCAGTACAACAAAGAAAAACCCTAATACTGGCAAAGTAACCCCAGTTCCAAGTCTAGCAGGTTCAGTCAGTAATGCTCTCCCTCTTTGCTGAGGGCAAACAGTACCTTCTGTGCTGAGGTCCCAGAGTTTTCAAGAGCAGATGGTGCCTTATTGTACGAAATATTTAATGATGTGTGCTAATAAAGAGGGCTTTTACTCTGTTTTAGGATATAGGGGCCGTTTTCAGGCTCCAGGTACACTTTGTTCTCTTATATCTGGTGGAACTCAGTGAAAGAAAAGAAGTAAAAGAACTGTTACTTTGCTTGAAGGGAAATTCACTGCAGTCAGGGTGCCAAATATCTCTGTACACCTTAATCAACTCCAAATGTATCTGCAGGAAGAAAATTGTTTAAATGAACTGCAAAATTCAACATACCCCCCAGCCCTCTTTAAGATTTTCTTCCTTCTGCAGCCGTTTACTATGGAATGTGTTATTTTATCCTTAAGTGCTCAACAATAACAACTGTTACTGAGCTTTTTCCAGCAAGAGGGCCTTGTGAAGCCCTTGCCAGACCAGCTTCCACATGCCTGCTTGTAGATCTCCAGACACTGAGCTCTTCTGTGTGGCAGTATCTGCAGGAGCCACAAAAGTGATGATTTCCTCCTACAGAATCCTTCCAGCCTTCTGGAAGAAATGTGCCAGGGAAACATTTGGTAACCAGCTATGGTCATCCCAATCTCAGACATTCTTTGCAATGTCTCACCTGTGCAGTAAAAGGACAGATACTCCTGAAGGCTCCTGAATTCACCATGCTATGTCATAAAGGATTATGTCAGCTAGAGCTACAAGAGGACTGAAGTAAAATATCAGATGATCTTAATTTTGTCCTTTTTTAGCTGACAGATTTTTGAGTTTTCAACAAGTGCCATTGTTTTATTTTAATGTTGTTGGATACATCTCCTAGGTCTCTCACATGGGCTGGCAATAATTCTGTTGTTAGTACACGTGACAATGTTATTATCAAATGTTATCAGTATTATCAAGCTCTGAGCATCCACAGTTAGCCTGAACTCTGAATAACTACTGCAGCTGTCTGGAGGAATATCTTAGCAAGGGAAGATATATTTGGGCCTTATACTGGCTTTGTGAAATATTTGAAAAATCCTGCTTTGGGTCTCTGCTTATATGCAGAAGGTGGGAAAGCTCTTTGTTCACATGGTTCCTTCAGAGCTGAGAATGAGACCCTGAGGCCATGCAACACATCTGAGGGAGACTCTGCAAGGAAGGGAAGGTGGTTTAGATTTCCCTCCCTGCTCTTTACCAAGGGAGGTTTCCAGCACAGAGCTCCTGGTGTAGCAGGTGTTTCTGGTTATTTTCTTGTGTGTCCGAGCATTCCTGTTCAGTTGCTATTTTGGCACGCTGCCATGGCTTTGCTGACAGATGGGAATGACACCACTCATGTACCTGGGACATAGACAAATGGAATTTCATGAGACACTACAGGTATTCATCCTCAGGGCTTTTTTCTCGCTGAATTTCAAAGGCCTGCTGTAAGCAATGAAGGCATGGGAATGTTGAACTGAGGGTCAAACTAGGATTCCTTTTGTCTGAAAAGAAGTACTAGGCAAAGCATACTTCTCACACTAAAAACATGTCAATATGAATACACCTAGTTTTAATTATATAAGTACTTTTTAGCTGTTTAATAAATTAAGTACTTCATAATAGCACATTTATAATTTTTTCCCCAGCATCTTTTACAGTTTTCAGTGAAAACTACAGTGGAGAACAAGATCTTGTCCATGACACAGAGTACAATGCCACTGGAATGCTTTTCTCCTTGTGAAAAAGGACAGCTGTCACTTGATTGGAAATATGAAACAGATGGATTAATTTCTAGTTTTGATTTAAAATTACTACCTCTTTACCAAAATCTTTTTTGGCTGCACATGGATATGAGCAGAGCTTCATGTTCTGGAAAACACATGGGGAAATTTATGTTTGCATTGACTCCCAGTGGGATTTTGCATATGCACAGATAATAAAATTATTCACATCTCTTGGACTGGGAGTAGAAATGTAACCTTCCATGGAGTGAAGGCAGGGAGTTTAGATTATATATCAAGCTTTACAGTATGTTTTTATTCATCATTGCAGTGCTCTGGGGAAGCCATGGATTCACCTCAGCACTTTCCTTAGAATCCTGAAGATGGAGTATTTCATTTAAACCAGAAAATTCCTGTGATTTGTTGTCTTTGTGAACATTTCCTTTTAAAGGAGGAAGTGTACAGATATCCAAAGTATATAATTTGCAGAAGAATATTATTGTCATCTTCCAGGCGTTATAAGTTCAGAGGTGTTCTGTTCAATCACAAGAAATAATAAGTGACCGTAAAGTTAAGAGAAAAGAGCCTCACACTGGAAAATTATCAGCATGCTTCTAAAAAGAGTTCTGTACCTGGTTAATGTGGGCTATCAAGTTTGTAATCTCCACAAGGTGGGTAACTGCTCAAAAGGCAATGAAACATGTAAGTTTTTTCCCCTGGAGTCACTGTGTCTCTTTCCCCTGACTCACTGCTGCAAAGAAATGTACCTATTCCATTCCCTCAGCTGGCTTTAAAAAATATTCTGAACAGTGTGACAGATTAAAATGGTGCAAGTAGGCAATTTGCACTGAGGTAAACCCTTCTATTAGTCTATTTAAGACAAAATTATGAAAAGTTTTTCCTGGTTCCGTTTTGGATAATTAGAACAAGAAAGCTGGAAGAAAATAACCCAAACCACCAAAAGATACTAATGCTGCTACCAGATTTCAAGACTATGTCTTAAAAATTATACACAGAAATGTGTCACAAAAAGAACACAGGTTATTTTTTTTTATTTCTGTGCTGTTTTTCAACATAAATTTATGATTTACTGTCATAGTATTACCTTCCCTCTCAAGACTTTTTCTCCCACAAAAGTTGGCAAGGCAATTTTTAACAGCTCTATCTTGTGTGATTGAAGTAAAATTTTCTTTTTAATTGACTTAGTGAGACATGGTATTAATAGGGGAAAAAATCCCAAAACCTATTTGCTAATTAAATCATAATGGATCCCATGAGGAATAATAATTTATAACGAAAAAAAAAGTTGACTAGTCACATAAGGACTGTGGTCAGGCACTTTTCCTGTGCATTTGTAACTAGATGGTCTCTAGGTGGGAGAGTTTCAAAGGGTCCTGCTAAGGCTTGGAGAGCAGAGCTCACCCTTTCTCGTTTGACGAATTCTCTCAGCACTGCTGGTTAGAGCAAGTCCTGGGAGATGTTGTGTTACACAGGGGCTTAACAGCTGCAAGAAAGGGAATAACAAATAAAACTGGGCATTTGTATCAGGGGTAGCAAACCCCTGTGTGCTTGAGGCGAGACCAAGACAAGGAAAGAAGCAAACAGCCACCTGTTCCTCACATGGAAAAGCAGGACTGGATTGAATGAGGCAACAGAATGCAGAAGACCCAACAGAAGGAGAAGTGCAGAGACAGCCTCCCAAGGGCTGGTGTGACCCACCCCACCAGCTGGGTGCCTGTGGTGCTCTTGGGTTCACCAGCTCCCACAGGTTCATGCTGGGAGTGCAACACTGTGCTGCTCCCCATTGCCCCAGAGGGACTCAGTGGGGCAGTTCCTGTCATCTCTCTGCCACTGAGGCTGGCACAAACCTGCAACACGGGTTTTGGAACCTGGGATCATGTCCTTCCACCCTCCCACCCATTGTCTATGGCATTAGTCACCCCTTTTCAATAACTAACAGCAGTTTGCATGCTCTGGGCTGGGAGCCACTCTGTGGATAGGTGGGGGAATTCAGCATGGGAGGACATTTTGTCCATCATTTTTCATTGAGTCAAGCTTTATCAGCAAAGATTCCAATTCCTGTTAACAAAAAACCCCAACCCAAACAGAAACAATAAACCCAACCAAACCACAGAAGGTGACCGCTTCAACCCCAGAGTTTACTGGAGTGCCCAAGAGCACTTGTCTTAACTTGTCCTTCCTGTCCTGTTTCTCTCAGGAGTGACGAAGTTTCCCTCAGCACTGATCCAAACTGAAAGTATAATTTGTCAGCTGAGGTCTCCTTCACTTCATGAAGGGGGTAATGATCCAGGCAATCAAGATCTAGGTGTGACAAGTCACGTTGGTAAAGTATGAGCTGAGAAGTTCCTCTGACTGTGGAAATTCCTGGCTCTGGTTTCATGCCCACCATCATCACACTCATCCAGCATCTGGCACAACAGGATGCAAGACTAGCTGAGGATCACAGGTGTGCTGGTACAACAGCATGCAATTTAATCTCCAACCTATTGCAAATTTATTTTTGAAAAGGCTGCTTTCAGAAGCATCACTGACAGCAGAAAATCCTCACTGGCAGGAGGAAGGAGCAGATGTTTAGCTCTCTGCAAATTTCTAAAAGCTTTCTCAGTAAAGGGCAGGAATCACTTAAGGAGACTGAAGGAGAGCAGAAACATGAGTAACTGCATGGAGTTAAGGAAGGACAAAAGTTAACTCTCTGGATAACCTCTGTGACAGCAAAATCTACAAGTCTTTGGAGAATTTTCCCAGAGGAAATGGTGAAAGCCTTTCTGATTGACACACATTGACTAGATTAAACAGAATAGTTAATGTGCAATTGTAGCTGCGATGCGCAGTACAGAAGCAATAGAAAATGGAAAGATTTTTCCCCACACTATTTACTTTTTCTGATTTTCTTTTCCTTTGGACAATGAACTAAAAAAAAACCCCAGAGTATGCAAATAAAATCTATAAGCCAAATATTTAATTTATGCTATAGTGTCTGGTTATTACACCTTCTCATGAACTCCTGAAAGAACCATAAATTGTGTCCTTCCCATCTTATGCTGCATTCTGAATAATACAGTTGTGTACCTTCACTGTGTTTTAACCTGGTGATACAGTAAAGCTAAGACCTTGATCAGTTTACAGACTAGGTTTATATTCTGTTCCATCATAGGATATTTATCTGAGAACATTTTTTTACCGCAAATTTCAGGTTATTCCACATGAAAATACTGTGGACAAGTAGGTACTCCTTGCCAGCAAAATATTTTGCAATGTTATGCACTGGTTCAATATGTTTTTGTAGAAGGTTATTCCATAATGTGAAATTGTAGGTTTAATATTTTCCCTGTTTTTAGGCAGATGACTAAGGTCTCAGATAGAATATTTTCAGGCAACAGTGTAGGAGAGAGGCTAATTAAAATGAACAATATTTTGTCAGTTGTAAAAGCCTACAATTATGTAGAGCCCTTTTCTATTTTTAAGTGACTCTCAGACATAGTGATTTTTGTTTATAGTCTGAAGAACAAGATGATCTGACACTTCCTGCAGTTGCAGACATTCTGGAGCTCATATGTTGGTGTCATTCTTCCATAAAAGTTAGAGAATCAGATTTAATTCTACAATGTTATTCTAGAAGTGAGTAACCACAGATTCCAAAAACTTAAACGTTCTGTCAGGATTGTTCTGTAGCCCAAGTTGCATCTATACCTGGTTTCACCTCCAGTGAGGATAAAAAATATACTTGTCTCTTGACTGACCTTACATTATTATAGGAGAAGGCAAAAAAATATCCCCTATTCTATGCACCATTTTAAATATTGTTCTACCCTTTTTAAATTCCACTCTGATGGACAGATCTTTCAGCTATTCAGGCATATGCTTGGGGGAAATAGCGAGTCCAATTTCAATAATGGTAAGAGCTCTATAAAAACCACCAGAGCAATTGTATTAGGCTCAAGCTGCTGCTTTCTCATAGTAATGATCTGGAAGCAAAATAAAACCAAATAAACCCAGACACAGACATTTCTTATAGTACAGTCTACTGTAGCTGTGTATTTCTATCCAGCAGATCAGCCACATATTTTATGAAGACAGTTCTTGTAAGACCTTTTTTTGTTAAAAAAAATAAAAATCAGTAGGAGATAGTGCCAACAAAACACCATGTTCTTAATAGTATAATTAATTAACAAGTAAATTTCTGCTTACAACTGAAGGACCTGTCTGATACTAAGGATTATTGTAAATCTACCTTGTGAAACCTTTTTCATGCTGATACTTCCAGTGAAGTCATTAGCACTAAACAGTCTGGCGATGTTCATCTACCATGTAAAAGTTTTTGAGCATTTAAGAATTTTTAAGGTTCTTTTTCAAAGAGCAGGAAGTTTCCAGGTATGGAAGCAGATGTGCCTCTGTAATATATAATGAGTGACATACCTCAGAGGCTTACAAGATGCTAATGTAATACACACATTTTTTAGACTGAAAATTTTGCAGATCAACTAGTTTTTCAGTTGAATCACAAGTTCAGTTTCTCTTGCACTAGACAGCTACTATATACTGTATATACTACTGTTCTAAAGAAAAGAGCTAATATTGATATTTTTTGGTTTTAGTATGCATTGCCATACTTACACAATTTTGCTTATAAAATTAGTTTTTAAATTATATGTTATAGTCAGACACTACCACATTATCAGTTTATTAGTATTCTAGGCATGGTATAAACCAAAATATTTACAGGCCATTTAAGCAACTTGAAATCCTAGTGAGATTGAACTATAGATGTAAAATTATGTTGTCTTTGTGTTTTTAAAATACTACTTGCTAAGAATCAAACAATTTTTCTTATATTAGGAAGTTCAACATCCACCAAAGGAAACGACAGAGAAAATCCAGCCTCTCTGATGAGGGCTGGGGTAAGACAAGTTGTCTTAGGAAAACTGAAACTTGCAGACAGGAAAAAAATCTGTAATTATTTCAATAATATTTTAAACACACTTTACTTCTTTGAGACAAAATTATGGGCTTAGAGCAGGAAAAGCCTCCTCACTTAATCTTCAGGAATAGACAGTCCTATAATATAAAGCTTGATCTCATTTTAATGAGATATTTCTGAGATGTGGCCATTATACCAGGCTGATCAGGTTTGTTCCACACACCTGAGGTGCACTGCTGGCTGGGGTGGGATCTCCCTCAGAAAAGTGTTTTGGATGGCAAGGGCCACAGTGAAAGGAGTGAAATCCTTTCACTCCTTTCGTTGTGGGATCCCATTTATCCCACAATCCCCTTATGCTCACCTGCAGTTTCACTCTTATTCATAGTTTTAACAAACTCTGCTTCCACATCCCTTAAGGAATCCACTGATTGACAGTTGTTTTAATTTCCAGTGATGAAAATTCTCATTGATTCCCTTTGGAAAAGAAACCTGACCACCCACAGCCAGCTTCCCAGAACTCTGCCCTGCTGGTTTTTGGCTATCTGTAAGGTGAGAGACTCCAACCTCCCTGGGCAATCCGTGCCAGTGCTGGGTCACATGCACAGCACACAAGTGTTCCTGTGCTCAAATGGCACCTTCTCTGTTTCAGTTTGTGCCCATTGCCTCTGCTCCTGTCACCAGGACCACTGACAAGTGCCTGCATCATTCTTGCTTCAGATAGTTTTTCACTGATCGGTGAAATTAGGAGTTAATAAGCAATTGGTGAGGCAAGATGTAAATTTTCAGGTCAGAAGTGTAATACAGAAAAACTGGGCAAAAGAACAGCTACTGGAAAAAATCAGTGGCCAGCTGAGGCAAAATTCAGAGATATACAGAAATCCCTGTATTCAGAAGGAAGGAGGAACCACAGAATCAGGAAGTAATTATTCACTGCAGCTGCTGGACGTACACATAGGAATAAGATGCAACAAAAATTATTTGTCCTGTTCTGCTGCTGCTGCATTAATTATGTTGTTTCATTGCTGATGGGGGTGTGAAACAGGCATGATCAAATGCCCCAAATGGGCAGATTAGGAAATTAAAGGAACATTGCAAGTTTATAAGTAAAATATAACCTTGATTTTGGGTTCTATAAGTCAATTCCATGGATATGAAATTTGTGAGAACACGTTTTTGAATTATTTTAGGAAAAATATATTGTAATGTCTTCTGGAGGGGCTGGTTTAATTGCAGCTGAGTATCTGATGCTGCATTAGGTTAAGGTCAGTCCACTTGAACAAGAGTGACGAGCTGTCTGGATGAGATGAGGTGTCATAATGCTGAGATCACTAAAAACTGCTCAACAGCCAGTACAGAAGTGGGATGAGACTGTACACTAAAAGGCTATATTCTGTTTGCTTAACTGCCTTAAACCAGATGGAGAAGGCATAAATGTATGCATTATGTTTAGCTTTTTACTAGACTAAATCAGTTGCTAAACTATGATACATAATATGATTTCCCAGTAAAAATATACTATGGTTAACTACATAAAACTTTGAAATAAATCACTATGCTTTAGATTTATTCCATAAAAATTCTGGTTTCTGATTCTATCAGAAAAGAAGTTACATGGAGTCAGTGTACACGAAAACTTTGTGTAACATGGTGCATAACAGATCTCAGAGAAAGCTGACCTCAATGCAGCCTTAAGCATGGTTACAAAGGATACTTAAATGAGCATTTCTAGCAAAAATTACAAGCATCAGATTAAGGACAAAAATTGCCATGTGATAGTACCTAATTCTCCAAGCATGAACTGCCCAATAACATTTGTTCTGTAGTCACTTTCTGTGCACAAATAAGGTGAACTTTAGCTTTATAGTCAGCCCTGTTTTGATATTTAATACGGATTCAACACAACAATTTACACATAAACCTCAGAAGAGAAGTTAACTAGAACCAGATGTTGAGCAAGATGCCACATTTGGCAAAACCCACTTTAAACAACCACCTCACTGTAGTGGCTTGAGTCAGCTCAGTTTATGGCAAGCAGAAAGAAGCTTTTCTTAGCTGCTATAAACTGGTGCACACACTTCAGCACGTGAAACCAACACCCCCTTAAAAGGCACAGTGATTGGCTGTAGGATTTAGAGCTTTATGATTTGTATCCCGGGTGACCAACTCTGGATGATACAAAAGCAAAAGCCTGGACAATATTACCGCTTCACATGACAAGAATCATGTTTTTGTTTTTCTTCAATCTGAATCTGAAAGATTATACCTTTGTTGTGTACATTCCAAATCAAAGTCTCTGATACTGCTAGGGAAAAAAAATAAAATTTGAGAGATGCTGCCAGCTTCAAAGCTACACTTCAGCCTGAATTTTTATCTGCTATTACTACATGCAAACAAATTAGCTGAAAGAGACTTCAGGAGGAAAATATTTTTCCAGTTGCTTTTACTTTTTTTCTCTTGTTTCAACCAAGCACATGGGTATCTGAGAACAGGTTATATCCAATGCTATTTTTATCTAATTTTTGTCTGGATGTGCTTTACACAATCCACCAGCTATTGTCTTTAGGGAGGAAAGCAGGAAAGACCAGAAGAAAGCCTGGAACCGAGAATGGCTATGGCAGGCTGTGGAATAGCTGTGCAGAACTGAAGGGCAGGCAGTTTGTCTGTTTGTCTGTTTGTCTCTTTGTCTGTTTGCTGTTTGCCTGATGCCCTCTGTGCACTCAGCTGGGGCTGATTCCATGAGAAGGGCAGTGCTGTCCCAGGTGTGCAGCCCCGGCACTGAGGGACAATCTCCCAGTGCTCGTGGAGGCTGATCCCACACCGTGCCAGAGGTGTCTGCTGGCCTCTCACATCACCCACAGCATTTCTGCTGCTCCCCTGGACCCCTTCTGTCACAGACTTGCAAACCTCAACCATGGAAATCAGCTCCTAACCCGAAATATGGTAATGAGTTTGTTCTGCAGAGTTCCATGAGGCTGCAAAACCTGAGAGTGAACTTATTCTACTTGAATCACATCCTTTATGGCTCTTTCTTCCTCAGCTTTTTCTCTGTGGTCTGCATGGCCAGCTGCTGCTCATCCATCAAGTGGCAAAACCACAGTACCTCCAGCTATCTGAGGAAACACAATTTCTCCAGGGTGTTGCAGGATAGATATGTTACAGGCATTTTCATACTACAGAGCCTCAGGACTTATGAGAACATAAAAGGCAGTGCATGTTTTGCTTTCTCTCCAAAAAGATGGACTCACAGTTTCCCATAATTAGATATTTCCAAGCCAAATTGTCACGACCATGCTGCATAAATGTTCAAATTCACAGTCTTTAAGGATTTTCCAAAGAAACCAAATGAAATACATAAAAATGCTTAAAGTGACCACTTCAAGACATGGTGAGGCCACCACTTCCCACAATGAACTGCTTACAGGTCAAATTAAAACACATTTTGCTTGTTTTTGACTTTTTAGGCATATGATTAAGATTATTCTTTTAAGTGATTTGTGATCCCAATTATATATTACCCTTTCAAACATTGTGTTTTCTAGATAGGCCAGAAAAGGCAATTGATCCCTGTTTACATCACTGGTAAAAGAGCACAGGACCAAAAAGTAATATCTGGAGGATTTTGTTAGAAAATGTCCTACTCATCAATGAATTCACATTGACTGTTCTAAGATTTCTCAGTTAGCCAATACTTTTAGTCTCTCAAACACAGACCTTGCCAGTGCCAGGTACAGCAAATGTTTTTTAAGTCAAATGTCCAGGTACTAAGTCAATTAACTCAGAAGAATACAGGGCTACAATAAGAACTCAATTACATTTTCTAGCTGGATTTAAAATGTTTCCAGAAAATATAACAAGACTTTTGGGTCAGGCAGACACAGAAATAAATGCACTAACAGTTCTTGCTTATATCTGCAACCTTAAATTCTTTGCTGAATCTCCAATTAACCACTTAACAATTCCACATAGAATCAATCCACAGCTAATAAATCCCTCTTATTATATTCAAATATTGGAGGAACATTATTGATTTCTGACTCTGTAAAAATTTGCCTGAATTTGTTTAAGCCAGTTTGTAGTGCTTCTCAGACATTTTGCTAAATATTTGGTGGAAGTACAAACACAATGTTCCAAAGCTCCTTAAATGTTTGTTTACAGCCTATTATTTTTCAAAGACAAACTTTTTATTCCACTGAGATGGTGCTTTTATTCTATTTTGTTTTCAGAAATAGTAGAGATTTTTTTCCCACTGGCAGTGTGAAGTTTGAAATATCCATGACATTGTGGCTATTCATAACAGCTTCTTCTTTTCCTACATCTTATGAGTAAGTATTTATCGAAACATTCATATGACTCTTTCCTGAGATTTAAGCAATCAGTCTGGCAGCACAGTGAATTATTGAGCTGTTATTCCACAGGAGCTGACACCTGAAGCTTCACTCTGGGGCTCTTAGGTTGTTTTTACACTTCTGCAACACCTTCCTCACAAGGTGTGCCACTTTCAAAGAGAGATTTAGAGTGAAAGCCAGTATGGCAGATATTGACTTAAAGGAAATTTGGGACATAGGGAAAAGCAGGTGCAAATAATTGAGAAAAAATTTGCATAGTGATTAAGAATGGAGAGCAGATCATGTAGCTTCCAGCTTTATTATTGACCCTAGGACTCTCTCCTTTGTTGCTTGGAGAAGAAAGAGGAAGAGACTGAAAAAAAAGACTTGTTGGACAATAAAGAAAATTTCTTTCTAATCTCTCTCATTCACAGCAGAGTATTATCAGGCAATATCCACACACACATCATGATCTATACCAAATTTTGAGATTTTTCATAATGAATGCAGTGTCTGAAGAAAATTCACAAATCTATAACCCTAAAATTGAAACTCATGTGAAGTTTTAGACCAGTATAAACTGTTTACAGAATGCACTTCCTACTTCAAATTAATTTACTTTGTATTTTGCTTTAATAATACTTGACACTCCAAATTTTGAGGATTACGAGCAGCAATGCCCTGAGAGTGACATGGGACGGCTACCTCTATTCTTGCAGATTTCAGTATCACATACTTACCCGCATGTACAATTTTCAGAGTCATTTTAATCTGTAATCTAGGCACTGCTGAGTGGTTGATTAAGAAACTGTGTTTAACCCATCAGTTTTAAAGAATATCTCTAACAGGAAAAACTGCTTACGTATCAAACAGTGACAAACAGAAAAAGTAGCTTGGGTTCAGTAGAAAAAAAACCTCTCTTTTATATTATTTCTCTGTTTTCCAAAATCAGCATTCATCATCTACCATCTGTTCTTGCTTTCTGCGTGGATCTTCTTGATTTGATTGACGTTCTTCCCAATCGCAGAACTTTCAGTGCATGTTAAGTTACACAAGAGAACCAATTTAAGCATCTCTTGTGTATAAATTAGCTAGAGATTCTTAGAGATATACTCCTTATCTGATGGCATAATTGAGCCCAAAGCTCTATCATTGATCTTTCACAACTCGGCTGTCAAATATAAAAAAGTTAAAAGAAAGGTAAGGGAGGGAAATCTTTTAATCAGAATTATAACTTTCTCAGCACCTCATAGAATTTCATTTCTTTTGCAGAGAAATTGAGAGAAATTCAAATGTAGCAGTAAAGCTCATGGTATATTTCTGACAGAAAAAATGGGCCTTTGAAGTCAATGCTAGGAAATTCTGTGTGTGGAAAGGTTGGTGTATTACCCAGAGTCATCAAATGTTATTAGTATTTTCATCTTCAATGTTTTGGTCTTGCAAACTTACATTTGTGACAAAACTGACTGTTAACTCCAAGTTGTTAGCTAAACAGTTAGGAGGACACTTCTAAGTGTGTCCTAGGCAAAAAACACATGACATTTCCCAGTTTTGAAACAAGATTTGAGATATAGCCATATTAACCCTTGACTGTATTGCAAGAAGGTCAGTCTGGAAAAATACCTGGAAAAAAAATGGTGATCATATTCCTTTCTCCCCCCATCCTGTCACATAATTCAATATTTTTGAATGCTTCACTGTGTCCATTGTAAATAGATTGCCATCCAAATGTTTCCATAATTTAAAATTGATGCTCTTGTCAGGAATTCTGACAATACTGTGATGTTTATAATATTTCAAATGTACTGAATCAGGGGATAATCCAGTAATAGGCCTGCTATAAAATCACTATGGCTTAAGTTTCTTCTGAATGTGCAGTACATTTGAAAATAATAATGAAAATTTGTATATATGTCCACACATGCACATACACACACACCCATATATATATATATTCATGTACGTATATATAATTTTGTTGTCCACAGTGCAGAATCTTTACCCAAAGGATCAGCCAGAGAGCGAGCATATGACCCTTTTTTAGTAAGTTAAAATAATAAGTGATGAGACAATGGTGCTTTTGTTGCATAAATTGCCTCATCTTGAAAAGTAGTAATTTTCTGTGGGGCTTGAACCTATCATGGGGCTCAGAACTGTGTGACTACTCCTCTTTTCCTAAAACTTACCTCAAATTAACAATAAAATATACACATAGACAGGTAAAGATGCACATATGAGGGCATTGAAGTCTTACAAATGAAAGAAATTTGTCACTGCAAAATACAACAGAAAATGAGATGATAGAAAAATTCAGACAAAGGTGCAAGATACATTGCTAACACTCTTGACATTTACCAGCAAACTTCTAGCATTTAATTCTTCTTACCCCACACACCTATCCTCTAGGTCTGAATTTTCCCTACACTCTTTGTGTATAAGGCTGGATTCCAGAAGTGGGTGACTAAGAAGTTACACATAATATCCAGGGCATATCTTGAGGCATTAACTTTACAGATCACTGCAGAATTTGTATTTAATGAATTATGGTTTCATTGGCCTTATGCATGTCATATTTAAAGTACATCTAACATCTAGTTTTATCTTTGTTTCATCCTCTTTTATTACATCAGAAAAAAAATATCTAGAGATCTCTATATTCTAGCTGTGGCTGGGACAGATGGAGAAAGCCACCTCTGAACTCTGCTGGCTGGGTTCATCTATGGCCACAGGAATCAATGCAGGACATGCCCTCTGTGTAGCAGATGAACTCTGCTGCATGGGATAGTGTGCAGCAGAATAAAATGGAAGGGAACTCCTACTCTCAGCAGCTTTGGGCATCCCTCTCTCCCCATTCCTCCTCAATAATTCTGCCCAAACTGCCTTTTATTGGTGAATTTATAATTTAATGTAGTTGTGCTTTGTTCCCCATGTAAAAGGAATTATCTTTTTCAGTCTTTCTGCAGGACAAAGCCTCATTTTGCAAGTGTTATTAACTGATGTTTGTTTTTTATTGTGGTGACTCCAAAACCTCTGCACTAATTTTGAACTAAATTAATTTTAGTAGTAACAGATTTTTTCAGCCAGTGGTTGAATAATCTTGACACCAGAGAATGAATATTTTTTTAATGTTCAGATTGATCACCTTGACACCCAACCACTTGTCAAAATATATAATAATATAATTCTTTGATATTGTTACTTGGTCTCATGTAAGGTGCCCCTATCCATGGCAGGAGGATTAGAACTGGATGTTCTCTTAAGGTCCCTTCCAACCCAAACCTTTCTAAGATCACTTTGTTTTTGCATGCCCCGTGTTCACCATACCTTTTATAGCAGTGCAGAATGGCTTCTTTCTGCAGATCTAGACTGGATTTTCATCTAGGCCCCTTCTAATTTCTATGGTCTGTAACAAGATAGATCTGATTTCACTTTAACAAATCAAACAGCTTAAGTTAAATGTTACTAAAAAAAGACATGTGTGGAGACAGAGTACACAGCACCAAGGCTGAGACCAGGCTTGGTCAGGGGATGGAATTTCGGAAAGTGATGCATTTCCAGAGGACAGCAAAACAACCTGAGTGCTGGCTACACGCTGTGCTAGCAGCCAAACCTCAAAATCCCCATTGACTCACACTGGTCTGAGAAGGGGCAGGTTTTTGTTAGCTATGGGCTAGTGATGGGAAATAAGGGTGTCTGTCCTCTTCAGAGGCAGTAAGCCCACATTCACTGATGTCCTGACAGCTGTCTGTCTGTCCTGCCTTGTCTTTTCCTCTCCCAGCCTGAACTCATGGCTGTCAAAGTGTCAGAATACTAATTTCTCAAGATACTTAGCCTGGAACTGGCCCTGTACCTATCCTGGAGAGAATTTATATATGATCAGTAAATCTGCTGGCATGATTAGTTACAAGCAGGTAAGGTCCTCTTTCACAGAAGAATCTTTAGACAGAACTTCCCAGCTTCCCTTCAGTCTCTTTGTCAGTCATTTCTTAAATGAGTTCTTGTCTTTGCATCTCTCTGGCTTTGCCTCCTTCTCTCAGTCTGAGTTGAACAGTTACTCCCCTGGAAGGCAGCAGAAAAATCTTTAAGCTCCACTGGCATTCATAATATTAAGCTCAGCCAGCTTTACATTGTGCCTTTGTACAATTTTGGAAGCAACAACATTGTTCAGAAACCCTCATTTTCCATCATTCTTTAGAGCTGATAGCTGCATCCACTGAGGCCACTCTTGGACATATTTGGATGTGAGGAAAGATGGAGACAGCCTGTAGCAGATCCAGCCAGATATGGAATGAGACGGAAGAATGTGCTGCACCCATTTGAAGTATGAGTTGTATGAGTTTCCAAGAGGCCTGGTCAGAGCTCATCACAGTCCCTCCTGGAAAAAATTAGCTTTTGTACAGTCCTTTGCAGCAGAAAGTCTGGGCAAGCACACAAACAGGCAGCCAGCTTTCACCCTTTGATTTGCATGATGCTACTAGCCAATACATCTTTTTATCATAGCTGAGTCTCCAGGTAAATTGTGAGAAAGAAATTGAGTATCTGGAAGGATCCTGTTAATGGGAATACTCAGCTAGTATTCCCATGGATCTAAATACATACCCTTCCTTAAAATCTTGATGCACTCTTGTTTCTGCTGAAGTTTCCTGTGTGACAATCTGCTGGAGTGAGAATCTAGTCTGTGTAATTTGGGCATTTGGGCACAGTTACATCTCAAGGACATCAGGGTACAGTATGGGACAAAGTTAGAAACAGAGTCACCTTGGCTCCTTCAACAGCAGGTGGGGAGAGAGGCATACAATGAAAACATTTGCTCCCCTATATCACCCTATATTGACTCATCCATTAAATCAGGTCAGGTGAATCCAGGAATAATTGGGTTAATTTTCAAAGCAGGTAGCTACCAACAGATAGGTATACCATAAAATATCTCTCTAGGTAGCTATCATAAAGGATACAGGTCTCAGCACAGAATTGTGATCTATCATGTGTTTTGGGACAGGAACTTTTGTTCCCCATATTCATACAGCACATTTTTATCAAGGACACAAATTTCTTTTGGTTTCAGCTTAACCCTTCTGTTTGAAAAAATATCTTCTTATTATGAAACGGATTTAGGAACTAAGGAAAACTGGTGAAGTGAACTGGATGGAGAGGTAAATCTGAAACTTGTATGCTTTCCTGGACTCACAGAACATGATTCTTCTTGATCTAGTTGAAAACCAAGTTCTGATCTTTTCTACAGAATATTTTTCTACTTTCATATTTGTCTTGAAAAAAATGAAAATATTTTGTGGTACATCATTAGCTAAGAAAAAGAGCAAATATTTTTACTTCTTTCTACTATCTTTAACTGTTAATTATCAAAGAATTTCCACACTGTAATGTGATAAATAGAGGGAGTGTGCCTCAAGACTCTGGACAAGTGGTAGTCTGCTTTTGCCACTGATTCTGACAGATGTGTTTCCTTGGGAGGCAATTTTGCCTAGCTGTGCTCAACTGCTTCCATGTGTAACAAGGCTCAATTTCCTGAGATTATAATGAGGTGAATGAAGCAGAAGTCCTATGTCACAACACATTTGTATTTATCACTCTTTGGCAAAGAATTGTGCTTATTATGCAAATTCATTGTAAAAGGAGAGACATTTCCCTTGCAGGTTTGAGAAGTAATCTACATAACTCATTCCCTAAATGTTGTGTGCCCTCTTTTCTTGAAACAGAGGAAGACTAATGTTATGTATTTATCTGATAATAAACAACATGCTGCTCCCAGCAACTACCAAGGACCTGCTCTTACAACAGCAGCATTATTGGGAATGACCTCACTCATTTACAATCCTGATCCTATTCTGACAACAAATCCCATCTGCATGTGTTTGTTTTCTAAAGAATGGTATTAGCCCAGAGTGAGGTGTTTAGATTGCAGCTCACCAATATTCACTGGTGTTATATTTACAGGACTGAAATTGTAGTACTTGATGACTCTATTGTTTGTTTGTTGGAGAGTGAGTTCATTACCATCAGGTTCTCAAATGTTTACAACTAGTTGCTACTAGAAACTATTTTGATTCTGTATTGGAAACCACAATCACACAGACGAACGTTAAGTCAGTGGCCCAGAGAGACCTAGACTTTCCATTTCTCCCTTGTAATCCCTCTGGTCACTCTGCTGCAGGCTGGGGGTGGGTGGGAGGTAGGACTGTTTACTGCTTTAGTCCTTGTTTTTGCCCTCACCAATGTAAGGCAGGTTAAGAAGTACCAATCAGTTTCAGTAACAGTTTCTGGAGCTGTTGGATCTTTTTGTCATTTTAGCAGTTACCTTACAGGTGACAAAGTCTGTGTGGGAGCAAGACTGTCATCCATGTACTTCTTGCCTCTGGACAGCCTTCACCCCTGTCACTTACAGAGCTCCTGGGAATGCATGGAATCACTTGTTTATGTTGCTTCCTATAATTTATGTTGGAGGCACTAAAGCTGCCATAAATGTCTGTAAACCCGGTGGTCTGAAGCCATAAAGAAGACGAGCTTACTCTTAATACCCAACACTGAAGTAGGAGAAAGCGGCCCAGAATGCCTGGAGAGGTACAAAGCTTCCTGCCAAGCTAATGAATGCTCTGCCTGCATCTGCTTTTGAAAAAGAGGGAATTACTGGATGGGCCAGGCCTCTGTTGCATGTCAGTTATGTAACAGTTTATAAATTTTCTGTTTAAAAATAAGCTATGAAATGTTACTGTTGAAGTGAATATAAGGTTGGCATTCATGTTTAAAAGTCTACAGGCAAACATGCCCAGGGTATGGGAGGCCCTGGGTGTGCTGGAAATGGGTTATGAGTGAAAAAATGACATTTGACTAGGAAGTGTTTCTGTTGTAGGCAGAGGGCTTACTAAGGACCTTTAATTCTATTCTGAAAAATATATGAAACTTTGGGGGGAGATGCATGGGAGATGTGTCCAGCTGTTCAGGGCCTGAATGAGAACACCAGCAGGCCAGAGCAGAGCAGATGCCATGCAGCCGCAGCACGGCTGTATCACTGAGTTTGTGTCTCTTCAGCTGAAATCACCCATGGAGCCCTATAAAATGATCCACAGAGAATCCTGTCAACCTAGACACTGAGTTAGGGGAAGATAGCTGTTGGCTACCTTGGCTGTGGCTGTGGGGAGAGGACTGAGAAATTGGGGTAGAAAATGGCAATCTTGCACGCTGTCATCTTGTTCTTTCCCGGAGCCACTATGTTATCGTGTTCTCCTGTTGTCCCCAGTAAACTCTGTTGTCCCCAATAAACTCTGTCTAAATCATTATTAAACATAGGGAAATGTCAATTGCTGAATTATTGGCGTAAGACAGTTATTCAAGTTTCTAACAATGTTCACAAGAGCCCTGTTGGGATGCTTGTAGAAACCCTTAAAAATTGAACACACCACTACGGCACAAAGTTTGCACCATTTTTTCCATTGAGAATGACTCAATCCCTTTTTTTATTTTTATTCAGGAGAGTGTGACAATACAGACATGAACCTCTCTCATGTTAAATGGTGTTTTTCTCCCTGACTTTCCAGACAAGTTTTGGGATGACAGAAAAATAAATAAAAAACCCAAAAGACAAAAACCAACCAACCAAACAAAAAACCACAAACAAAGAAACAACAGGAAAAAGGTGAAAAGAAAAAGGAGGGGTTATCTAGAAGGTAGAAATAGTGCAAGCTGATAGCTGTGTTTTGGACTGAAAACTATTTTGCCAATTAAAAGTGCCTTTTGATATTTCTAGTTAACATCATCACCACAATAACCAAAGAAATTGCTATGCAACCACTTTATGGACCGTGTAAGCACCATGTGCACCCTCCCCTTGCTCATGCCAGTAAAGTTTGCTGTGTTGGCTCTGATGTCTCATGTGAACAACGCTGTTCTTGTTCTGCAAGGGGCTTGTTCTGCAAAATAATTATTCTACTGTCTTTTTGGGGAGGCAGCTGCTTCTTACCTTAATTTTTCTCTTCCCCCACACTGCGAGAGGTAAAATATATTTCCCTTCACTAATAAAGATTGCTTTTTGGAGTACATGGATATAGCAAAAAAAAAAATTTGGTTTTCAGACAATATTTTGGGGAAAAAAACCTTCTTTCTAGAACTTTTGCAACTAGTAGGAAACCAGCTAGTAGGAAAATTATCATTGCCTTTAAGTTTTTGTATTGTGGGCAATCCTAACATGAATGAGTGCATATTCACAGTTCTCCATCCACACTGTGACCAGTATCAGTCATTTGATTTCCAAACTGAACTGTGTGTTGTATTTGAGCTTGCTATTGTTCCAGCTGGTGTTGAAACACAAGTCTTTAAGCTAGAGTTTTCCATGGATAAAAATGTCAATTTGAAGCCCAAAACAGATGTTAGATATTGGTCACACAAATCCCATTATGAAGCTTGAACAGGTCAGGGGAATTACATTTTGATATTGTAAGTGAAATAAATATCTTTTCTCTCATGTGCTATCTTTGATCTTCAAAATATGTGTATCAATAGGAAAAACCTCGTGGGTATACTGCTGAAAAATGTAGAGCTGGATTACTCTCTCTCATGGAAAAGCATGCTGGAGGAAAGAGACTTGTGCATCCAGATAGATTCCTGATATTTTCACACAGAGTGGAATTGCCATATTTTCGTGTGAAATGAGTTTGCACATTTCCCACCCTGGAACAAACCTTGTGATAGAACCACCTGGAGTGAGCTGAGTCCTGACGCTCCTCACTGTGTTTCTTACAACACTGGTTTAGCTGTAATCTGATTAACAGGGACACCAGAATTAGATAAAAATAGTGGAAGTTGAACTCAGTCTGCCTGCGTGAATGTTTGTTTTTTTTTCTTGTTTCTGATTTTTGACTACCTATTTGTTATTTTTTACGGTGATAATTGCTGGTCTTCTGTTTCTGTCTGACAGTTTGTTGCTTTGTCCTATTTGCTTGGATTTGACACATTTTTCCCGTTTCTTTTTCAACTTTTATCTGTCTAATCTCCTTTGAGTCTCGGCTGAGTTCTCCTTTCCCATTGAGACACAGTATAAGCAAAGCATCTTGAACTTTAAAAGGCTCCGTTGCCTAAATATTTGTTTACTTCTGAATCCTCCCTCTCCTTCCGTGTGTGCCATTGGTTGACTCTGAGGATTGCTCATGCCAATGCCACGCTGACTCATTCCAGCACAAGAAGTGAAGGTCTGCTCAGGTTACGTGAGGTCAGTGCTGCCATTCCTGCTCCTGACCTCCACTGCCCATGCTGCTGCACGCTCTCAGGCAGACATGCCATTCAAAACTTGCCCCACACTGGACATGGGCTCAGTTGGGATAGTGTACAGCAATTGGTGATTGTGAGAAAAAACATAATGGAATCACAGAATCACACAGAATCATCTAGGTTGGAAAAGTTCTCCAAGGTCATTGAGTCCAAGCTTTGACCAATCACCATCCAGACAACTTGACCAGAGCACTAAGTGCCACATCCAGTTGTTACCTGGACAGGCCCAGGGATGGCAACTCCATCACCTCCCTGGGCAGCCTATTCCAATGCTTGACAACTTCACTTTTAGTGAATTCTCAAATTCTTCCTCATATCCAACATTAAGCTACCCTGATGCAGCTTGAGGCCATTTCCCCTCCCCCCTCACTTGTTTCTTGGGAGAAGAGACCAACCATCACCTGGCTACAACCTCCTTTCAGATCTTGTAGAGAGTGATAAAGTCTCACCTGAGCCTCCTTTTCTCCAGACTCATCAACCCCAACTCCCTCAGCTACTCCTCATCAGACTTGTTCTCCAGACCCTTCACCAGCTCTGTTCCCCTTCTCTGGACTTGCTCCAGTGCCTCAATTTCCTTCCTGAATTGAGGGGCCTGGAACTGAACATATCACTTGAAGTGCAGCCTCACTGGTGCTGAGTGCAGGGAGCCAATAATTTCCCTGGTTCTGCTGGCCACACTATTTTTGAAAAAAAGCCAGAATGCCATTGGTCTTGTTGGCCACCTGGGCAAATGCTGATTCATGTTCACCCACTGTCAACCAGCACCCCCAGGTTCTTTTCCAGTGGGAAGCTTTCCAGCCACTCTTCCCTCAGTCTGTAGCTCTGCATGGGGTTATTGTGATTGAAGTGCAGAACCTCACACTTGGTCTTGTTGAACCTCATACAATCAGCCTTGGCTCACCAATCTACCCTGCTCAAATCCCTCTGCAGAGCCTCCAACCCTCCAGCAGATCAATGCCCAATTTAGTCCCATCTGTGAACTTACCAAGGGTGTGCTTAGTGGAAGGAGGTCAGCACACCTACAGGACACGTCCCCATGTCACAGCTGGAGGCTGTGAACCCCTTCCACCTGTTGGAGGGGAAAGAGTTGCATGTGCTTTCCTGAGGTAATATACAACACAGAAAAAAGTATTCATGTCTGTCCTTCTAGTTTTTTTAACTTTCTTTCAGTTAAGCCCTTTGAGGGAAATAATTTTGCTCTTATCATTCTTGGATTGTAGCTCTTGTAGAGCAAGACCTTCTCCTTGTGCTTGTGTAGGGCATGATGTGGTGGGATCCTGGTAGCCCTGGCTAGAACAGCATAGATCCTATATCAGTGCTCCTCCTCCTAACATCATCAAAAGATTGCCAGTTTTGGGGGCTATGTTGGAAGCTGTTGAAACTGATGCTTCAAGGCATCTGGGAGACATTGATGTGGAAAGAGAAGAATGTGTGCTGACTCGATAAGGTTTTCTAAGAAGGTTTTTCTGCCTCTTGATTCAGTGGCTGGAAGAATGCCCACTCCGGAAAGTAAGGATAAAACTGAAGCTTTTCCAAATGTTTTCTTGGTAGCTGGCACACACTTTAGAATGAGTTTTAAACTTAATTAAATTAATCAGTTAACCCTCTTCCTTAATTACGTGCTTTAGAGAGTTTAGAAGAAAAATTACCCAAAGCAGAATGTTAAAATGAACATCAGACAAAAACCTCCCCAAACAGGAAACCATGTGAGCACCCTGGTGTACACCTACTCACTCCCATTTCAGAACAACACAGAGACTATGTGCTGTCTGCCGTGAAAACACCGAGGACATTTTGTTCAGCTGCCTGGGATTTGAGCGCAATGATACTTTCTAAAGCAGAACTATTCACCTGGGACATCTTTGAGCATAAGAGCTGGCATTCATTTTAGGCCACTGTAGTTACAGTTGCAAAACAGTTTCCACTATTACCTTCTGCTTTCCCCTGCTCACAGCTTTCCAAAGCAAAAGAAATTTGGACTGATTTTTGCTATGATGAATGCCTTCTGGACCAGAGTTTTTCTTAGGAAAGACAACAAAATTAGACAACTTAGTTTCACAAAGAAAAAAAAAAAGATATATATATATATATATATATATATATATATATATATATATATATATATATATCAATATATATATCAATACATCATTAAAACTATGTGCAGTAAAAATCATAGGATGTCAGAAAAAATTAATTCCAATAATCACATTGGACATGCAACTTTTTCTATTCTGGTTATGAGTATCATCTTTCTATCAATCTTGAAACCTTTTTCTTTTCTCTTTGTGTCTCCAGAATGCTGTATTTTATTATACTTAAATGATGTATTTATTCTATTTATTGTACTCACAAGTAATTTCTTTAATACTGAAGACTAATATCAGAAGTTATTTGAATGAGTGTGTCACTAGCACTCAAGTCCTGATTAGATCAGTGTCTTTTATTGCTTACTATTCTTGTACTACATTGCTCTCCTCTGTAATTGCAAGGGGTTGACCTTGAATGGTGGTCAGACACCCACTCATCCACTCTCTTATTCCATCTGCAACAGGACAAGAGGAGAGAATAGGATGGAAAGCATGTGGGTCAAGGCAAGGACAGGAAGACCAGTTGGCAGTTATCATCACAGACAAAATTAAATCAACCTGGGGAAAATTAATTTAATTTGATCCAAAATAGGTTCGGATAGTCGGAAACAAAAGCAAAGTGAAACAATTTTCTCCCACCTCCCCATGTTTTCTCAAGTATTGCTTCTTCACTGTTGGCTTCTCTTAGTGGAGAAGAAGCTAAGTCACTTCTTGTCTCCTCTCTTCTTGTGTCTTGTCAGCTGTAGACAATGCAAGACAGAAGGCTTTTAATTCATGACTAATCTATTCAGCATAATGCTCTCTAGCCTCACTAGGTTTTCCTTCAGCCATGTTTACCATAACAGAGATATCCTTTGTAGTCTTTTCTGCTGGATAATATGCTCTTCCTCATACATCTACGTTTATTTCAAACTGAGAAATGGAAAACAATTTAATCTTCCAGCTACAGATGACAGAAAATCAGATGCTGAGTTTTAGCTACAAAGAAGGCTGATACTGAAGCTAAGCATTTTGGATACGATATGTGAATAATATTTCATATTCTAATGCTTAGGATAGTTTAAGAACTTTCTCACTAGTATTTTCTAACTCTGCATTATTTTCAAATAAATTCATTTTGACTTTTCTTTAAAATTATTCATTAAAATGTTGCATATGGTTATCCTGAATTATTCTATTATTTATTTGAATTTTTCTCATTCACTGATATTTCTTAATTAGAAGGGCTATTTTATTCCCTTAATAGGTGTTTCGAGATGTAAAATTTATTTCTCATTTCAGCCAAAATTTTTCTTATTAACTATAGAATTTATTCTAATTTTGGTGTCTCAGTATCTGTTTTTTCTGACAATATGCTTAAAAAGCTTTGCAGTATACAAATCTTTATAGAAAGAAATATAAAGTTAGATGAGTAAATAAATGGAACTGTGATTGAGGATTTTCTCAGCTGTAGTTAAATACTGTGGCAATAAACATTGTGTAAAAAATCTAGTCATTATTCCCTTGAATAAACAGAAACACCTGCTCTTATAAACAAAGAAAATCAAGCTATTTTTAGTAGTTTCATTTATTTATGCTTTATTACTGGATGGTGCCACTTCCTAGAGTTTCAGTCTCACAATAATGTTCTATACTTTTTTAAATGGTTTCCATTTATTTTCAAGTTTCACATAAACTCTGTCCAGGAATGCTTTTTTGACGCTTCAGGTGTTCTTTCCAGAGGTATAACAAAGCCACAGAAGAGGAATTATTAAAGAAAAAAACCCAAACAAAACAAACAAATTAAAAAAAATATCCCACAACCTCCAAACCTCAACAGTTATTTGAGAGAATATTTATTTCTGAGTCGTATCCACTATAGGTACTATGCCAAAATTCAGCTCAAAGTTAAGGCGACATGCAAGTGAAGTTGTAATATGTAACATATTTAATGGGCCTTAGATTTGTATTGTGAAAATAAACAGATTATTAAAAATTTAAAAAGAGGTTTTTCTGTTGCCTTTTTCTGTGGCCACTAAAAAAGCTGTATAATTTCTCCTCTCTAGACAGAAGAATGTATATGTAAAACTTCACATTCTGGTGAAACAACCTGACAGAAAAAGTAGCAAAGAGCCCTCTGTCTTAGGACCAACACTCCATATTTGCAGTAAATCTTTTTTGGTGGGTTTTACACTCTTCTTTCCTGGTGCTGAAACAGGGACCTGCCTCACAGCACCACTTTTATCTGAGATAGGGAGGGACTAAATCTAGGAAGTAAACCCAAGATGCACACGGTGGAACAACACGGTCCACATGCCCAGGAAAGTACACCCTAGCCACAGAAAAATGTAAGTTGGCAAGGAGCTCTGAAAGTTGTCTGGTGTTGTATTCTTATTGCTATTATAACAATACATATATTCAGGCCCCCACAGACTGGTCTAACTTTGAAAGGCAGAAATTCATCAAAATTAGATCAGATTGTGTGGGACTGTGTGTCCAACCTGCTCCTTCAGCTTCTCATTGTACAACATGTTCTGTGCCCTTTACTGTCTTGGTAAAACCTCTGCTGTGCTCCTTCCAGTTTATCCATGCCTCTCTTCTGCTAATACAATGATTTAAGAAGGTATCAAGTAAGATGCCATACACATCATACATAATCCTCCCTGTTTCAAAAACATATGCATAGCTTTTTGCTTTTCAGTTATCCTTCATGGAGTGCTCTCTCAAATGTAAGCAATTCTGGCTGAAAGTAATCATTATGTAAAATTACCTTTCACATTTCATATGAGCAAATGTGTTTACTTTGTGCCCTGCATTTTGTGCCCTTTAGGTGTTATATAATTTGACATTCACACAGATACAAATTTTATGTTTTCCCAGGCAAGCTCTTGGTGGGAAGGTAGGTCAGGATGACAAAATGTATCCCCCAATACACGGTAAACATCTTCAACAGCAGCAGTGGATGCTATTATTGTAGGTGGATTAGTGTTCAAAGTCTCTGTGTACAATGCACTTGGGCAGTTTGGTTTTAACATTTTGTTCACTTCTGTGATTCCTCAATAAATGCTTATTCTGGCTGGGATAGAGTTAATTTTCTTCACAGTAGCTAGTATGGGGCTATATTTTGGATTTGTGCTGAAAACAGGCGTGACAACACAGAGATATTTTTGCTGTTGCTGAAGAGAGTTTACACAGCACCAAGGCCTTCTCTACTTCTTATATTGCCCCACCAGTGAATAATCTGGGGATGTGCAAGAATTTGAGAGGGGACACAGCCAGGACAGCTGACCCCAACTGACTCAAGGGATATTCCAGACCATATGGCATCACATTCAGCACATAAAACTGAGGGAAGAAGAAGGGAGGAGGGAGTTCAGAGTGATGGTGTTTGTCTTCCCAAGTAACTGTTCCACGTGATAGAGCCCTGCTTTCCTGGGGATGCTGAACACCTGCCAGCCCATGGGAAGTGCTGAATGAACTCCTTGTTTTTCTTTATCTAGTAAACTATCTTTATCTCAACCCACAAGTTCTCTCATATTTTACTCTTCTGATTCTCTCCCACATTCTGCACAACGATAGTGAGCAAATGGCTGCTTGATACTTCAATGCTGGCTGGAGTCACAGCATGACATCCATATAGCCAATGCCTTAGTTTCATTTATCAGGCACAGGGTAACACCATTCCTCATCTTTGATTCCTCTGGGACACTCATGGAGTTTGATATGGATTTTTGCGCTGAGCTGAATTATCTTTCTGCTACACATCCCCAAATCAGCTTTTGAACAAATCTTTCTCATATAGCAATAGATGACAAATATCCGGGAAGCCTTACTAAAGAACCTAAGATTCAAGTCAAGAGATTCAAGCCAGAGATTGAAGTCAGAGCGTGGCAGTGACGATGCATTTCCGTGTGCTGTGCTCAGGCTCAGGCCTCAGCAGCGGGCCGAGGGGCCGGGGTTCAATCCACCGGGCTGTCAGAGGGTGGCAATGTAAGAACACAGAACGAGCCCAGGGCCAATTAGCGGTGCTGCTCCAGGCCGGGAGCAGCCGGCATTCCCGACACTGCCACAGCCATCCCTTTGTTCGTCGCCTTTGTCACACGCGGCTTTCTGCGAGCACCACGCGTTCAAACCAGGCGGGGTGGTCCGGGGAAACACCGCGCTCCATGCGGGCTGCCTCGGGTGCAGGAACCCTTCCAGACAGACGAACACGATCCCCTTAGTTACAGCCCAGCCGTGCCTTGAGCCAGGCGGAATTGCTTCCCGACACGCCTGAGGAAATGGAGCAGGCAGCGCTGCTCGGCTGCCATCCCGCTCTGCCTCCCTCAGAGCCTGCCATCTCTGATAGGAGCCATCTCTAATAGGAGCCCTGTATGGCTCTGTGGAAAGGTGCAGGACTTGCAGGTCTAGTATAACACAACAATGCAGAAACTGTCCAAGAGTGCTGGTGACTCCTTTCAATGTCACCCTTTCTTCCTTTGCTCATAACTAAAAACCCTACCTACCTGTGCAGTCACGGATGGTCACGGTGGTCCCAGACTCCAGGCGTTCCCAGGAAATGGCTTCCTCCTGACCCTCACGGTTACTGGGCTTAGGTACCTTCTTGTTTTCAACAAAAACTTGTTTTAAACAAAATATTCCGCTGGTGTGCAGTGTGACAACGTAGGTGACAAGGACTGAAATACTCTGCTTTGTGTTAATTTGGCTGGAAGGATCAAACTACATCTTTACCATGACAAGGAATACCTAGGAAAATAAAGTACTTCCTGTTGTCCATTATTACAGGCGTGCAAGATATTAACGATGTCCAGGCTGGACAGTCAAAACTGCCATTTCCCCCAGTAAATATTTGCTAGATTTGCCTTTCAAAGTAAAAATTATCTTTCCTTGTCCTGACTTTTGGTGGTAGGGTTTGTATCAGTAGATGCTGCTGAGGTACTGGGGTGGCTGAGGGGAACATCCACAAGGAGCACCTGTAGGGCTGGAATAGGTTTTCTGTCAGATCCCTGTGCCCTGGTGCAGAGGGAGGATGCTCTTTCACAGACTAAAGCAAGAGAACTGTTCACTTATGTTTATGGAGTACCTATAGCTGTGTAAAAGTATTTGTTTCAGACCTGTAGCTGAAACAGGTGGTATTCTTATGAGTGGTATTCTCCCACTAGGGCTGAAGTTCAGTGCCTAGTGAGATGAGTCATTATTCATTTTACTATCTCTTTTGGTAGGTAAGAAAAATTTTGTTGACAAAGCACTACAGGACCTTCTTCTGAACGAGTTCTGTCCTTTCTGCACTTACAGAAGAGCTTGCAAGAGGAATGGGCCTAGTCCCATTTTGACCATAGCACCTTATCTTTTGCTTTTGAATAGCATTTGTTGGACAAAAAAGATACAAATGTAAAGGAAAATTTTCACAAAATCTTTCAATAAATTAATATATTAAAATGTATTCCTTCCTCAGTCATTTTACTGTCATCATTCCACGTGGCACATCTTATTTGTAGGGTGAGATCTCTTGTAGCAGTGACTCATCTTTTCCAAATAAAGCACCATGCACGCAGAGCAGTATTAATAAAGGAATAATGATGGGATCTGCTCATCTCTTAGGGACTGGGTCAGAGATGACTGATTCTGTGTCATATGCCAGTAAAGTTGAAGTCTAGTTCGTGTTGTATGTTGGATAAAGCTGGGGAGTGATAATACAAGAACTGTGAAGTACAGAGGCCCATGGATGCGGGCTCAAAGCAATTGGGTCTTAAAATAGAAATCAAGGGTCAGGACCCCAAAGAAGATGCACCATCACTGCCAGCAGTTTGCATTACATTCAGCTGAGATCCTCAATATGACTGGCAATCAATCATGGCCTAAAACATGGTAGATCTCATGAGATAATGCAATAGTGCTATTCCACTGAATAAGGAGAGCATATAAAAACAGGTATCTGTCAAAAAAATTAATTTCACTCCTGAATTTAGAAATTAATTTCTTTGCTACTGAGAGATCATTCTACATAAATAGTTACCTTTGGATAAAATGTGGTAAGTTTGCAATTCTTATTTCCTGAACCCTCTGCTGGTTATCTGAGGCATGAAGTTATAAATTTATTGAGAAGGGTGTGGGAAAGACACAGTCTGGTGCTTCTCAACAATCAAACAGAGTTTGAATACTAACTGTAAGCTGCTTAAACCACAGTCCCTGCCTACTCTTACTTATACATTGCTACAGTATGGTGCTATTGGCATAGTATGCCAGTACTTAATGTTTGAAGCAATAAATACAGAGTGCTTTTAAATAATTGATATGAACAGATTCCAGACAAAGTAATTCACACATTTTCATTCTTGAACAATGTAATCCTTAGCAGATGCTCATAATTAAGGATATAGGTACTTAAAAATATAGTAAAATGCTTATATTCATTTTTAGATCTATCACATTAACATAATTATCTGCTTTAGTGTGGGGTGATCCTGAAAAACTTCATCATTTCTTTAGTTAATATCAGATATTTATAGCTTAAGCAAAATAGAAAATGACAGAAGAGTGGACAAGCTGTTTATATCGGCTAAAGAAATAATTATCAGATTATTCATGGTGGCCCTGTAAAGAGTAGGAATGATAAGCCCAGCCGTTGTAATGTGATTAGCTAATGTTAGTTAAGCATTGCGGAGACAGAAAGAACTCTACAAAGGTTAAGTGTTATTATTATCACTGTTAATTCAAAGTGATGGAAGACACAGTGAAACCTCTTACCGTGTGCCGTGTAAAGCTTGCAGAAACTGAAATTTAGAACTGAGGGATGGGATAAAGACTTTTATCAGCTGGTGAGCTCTTTCTCTTTGTTCCTGGCTGAGGTCTCAGTAGCTGGTCATTTGAAAAGATACCTCTTAGACAGTGCAAAGACACAGAATCCATCACAGCAGGAGGGACTGATGTGGGTCAAACTGTGCCAGCCTGACCCTCCAGCCACGCTGCGGGCTGTCAAGTGCTGTACAAGGAGCAGCAGCCCTGATAGCTGCAGGTCGCCACTCATGGCACTCCTTGGTCCTGGTAGGCCTTTGGACATAATCCATATGGGCATAACCATCCTAGAAACACTAACTTTCTTTGGCTGCAGTCTTGTATTTCTGAGCAATTCTGCATTTATGTCATAGATTGTTGCCTTAGGCAAGATTTTTTCTATGTTTTACATAAAAAACAAAGGCGCTTCGCTGGGATGGTTGCTCCACCATTTCATTTTGTTTTTAATGTGGGACTAGTTGAAAAAAAGCATTTTTTTAATCCTAAAGAAAATTTTGGTGTACTGAAAGCAATACTGTTCTACCTCGGAAACTGAAAAAGCCACAAACTGTTGCTATATTAAGTACTAATTCCAATACTAATATAACTAATTAATCACTTCACATTATTTTCTGTTCAGATTTAAAGTATAATTGAAATAAATTTGTTTGACATATATGACTGTAGGAAGAATGCATGCTTTGATATAAATTAATTCTGTCAAGTACTTAATCTTGTTCTTTCAGGCTAAATGTCTCTCCTATGAACAGGATTAGACAAAGGTCCAGTCTTTCAGAAGAATCTAGTAAGAAATCAATGCTGATGAATGAAGACACAGTTAGGAATCAGAGATGATTTTAAAACATGAATGCAAGTTCAAATGAAAATGCTTCTTGACCAGTTTCTATTAAACCTGTAAACTTCAATATTTTATTGGTTCTGGGATGTGTTTTCAAAGAACCTGAAGGTGCCTGGTCCAGCTGGGATGGGAATCTACATTCACTCTTCAGACTTATTGTAATATCTGTGCTAAAGTGAGCATCTATAGTGCTTTGCAGACTCACTAACTAGAGAAATTTGCCGTCCCAAAATATTATGAATCTGACATACCGGGGAGGAGAAGCAAAGAGATGAAGTCACAGAGGAAGGAGAAAGCAATAAAAAGAGGACTGTTGGAAATCTGATTTACCATGTGATATTTGGAGCCTGTTCCAGCTATTGGTGAGTCTTACCACTGACATCAGACCTTCTGGTTCATTGAGAGCTGACATTCAGAATAACAGTATTATAATGGCTCTTAAAAGATCTCTGAGAGAAAATCTGAAGTGATTCAGAGGATGATTCATTTATATTGATAGCAAAACAGTAGCAGCAGCTAAGCATGACAGATACAGTGTGTACAGAGACAGCCAAGCCAATTCTAAATTGGAGTTTTGAGCGTGCATTTGTGATTTAGTCATCTAAATAACAGGATAACAGGCTGTGAGCTGTGAGAAACCAGTCCTAAATAAAGGGCATTGCACTATCTCCACTATGCATATTCCCAGAGGTACAAAATGTTTGTCCCCTTAAAATTAGGTGTTGTCAGTTTTGGGGTGTGATTCAGGCTAATATTTAAAATATTATCTCTGTCATTGCTTTCCAGCTAATTTGTATTATGGGAACTGAATTTGATTTAACTTAAGCTTCCTCTGTGTTACAAAATTTGGCATGCATGCTTCTGCTGATTCATCACCTGCGACAACAAAATTGAGCTGCAGGAGCAGCACAGGTCAGAGAGTCTGTACCAGGACTGCATGTCCTCACAATTTGCACTTTTGTGGTAAAAGACCATGTAAGTCTTTTATCACCTTTTGATGCACTATGGGATGGGAATTAATGTATCACAAGGAAAGCAGGTCGCACCACAGGCACAGTAGAGTTTTCAGGGTTTTTTTGTGGCACAAATGAGGAATTTA
This sequence comes from Zonotrichia leucophrys gambelii, assembly GCF_028769735.1. Classification (NCBI taxonomy): domain Eukaryota; kingdom Metazoa; phylum Chordata; class Aves; order Passeriformes; family Passerellidae; genus Zonotrichia; species Zonotrichia leucophrys. The sequence continues at coordinate 53,838,400 of NC_088170.1, read as the reverse complement.
GAACATAAAATATGGGGGAAATTGTGAGAAATGGATAATCTCCTTCCCAGTGTGTCATTCTGACACATTCTGTTCTCAGTTCTCTCATGTTTGTCACATCTGTGGGCCCAAGTGTCCCCAGTCTCTGGTGGTACCGGGGTCAATGGACATGCTTCTAGCTTGGATTTCAAAGAGCTGCCCAGTAAAAGAGTATCCATCCTGGTGGTGAAGCAATTTTTAGCTATGGTCTGGCCTGCTGAAATAATGAAACTTATGGAGGAGGAATTGCTGGGCACGGAAGAGAAAGGGTGCTGCAACAAAGATCTAAGACTTGAAGTAATTTGTTAAACTGTTCATTTACCACTTGAACTTTTTTAACTGGTTTGGCTCATCTGAAGAAATATCCATGTATTTGTGGATCTAAACAAACAACAGAAGCTGCAAAATTTTCCCGTATGAAAGGCAACTTTTCCAAGTACAGATAAAAGGTTAAGAAGAGCAGTGCCAGTGAGCCACCAGGAAAACTCCCATCAGACTCTCTGACTTTGGACAGTGGTTGAAGGGGTGGTTGTGGTAGGGGGAAAGCAGGAGAACAGCAGGATCCTAAATGACAGTGGGATAGTGAGAGGTAGAAGAATTGTCCACCAGCTTTGGAAGCTCAACATTGGCCCACAAGCAGAGTTTATTGTGATTTTGGATAGTGGTGGAGTGCATTTCCAGTAAAGCATCAAGAACACATTACTCCTGAAGCTGACCACAGGGACCCTGGTGTGTTGGGATGCCTGAGTTAAGTTTCTTGCATATTTAAATAGACATGACCATTTTGGTAACTCTCCT